>NC_133133.1:162788322-164038322 GCF_048418815.1 Hemitrygon akajei
ACACGAGGAAATCTGCAGATGCTGGAAATTCAAACAACAACACACAAAAAATGCTGGTGGAACGCAGCAGGCCAGGCAGCATCTATAGGGAGAAGCACTGTCGATGTTTCGGGCCGAGACCCTTCGTCAGGACTAACCGAAAGGAAAGATAGTAAGAGATTTGAAAGTTGATTCAGTTAACAAATGACAGAACTGTCTCAAGGAACTAAATAGCTTATTCTAGTGTTACTTGGTATTGTATCATACATGGATTCAGAAAATGGAGTCAGATTTGATCAAGCCTAGTACTCTGGGAAAGATGGTTTGAACAGAGCTCCGGCAGTGAAGGCGTGATCTATGGAAACTTTCCCGAAGTCCCATGCATTTCACTGTGGAATGTTGGCCTTCTCCAGTAGCATTGCCCACCGAACTCCAATTGTGGAGACCTCTGCTATAACCAGACAAGTGAACTTGTCTACATGCACAATCCTTTTTCTTGCTCCATCTATTGGCATGTTCAGATTCCCTCACTGTACTATATTACCACGTGATGATGATATCTAAGCTTGTAACCGCGAATGTATCCTCAAGGTTGTTATAGTCAGGGGTGGTAATGTGGACAAGCTCCCACTCCTATTAAATGCTCCCAAAGGTGTGTGCCTCAAATAGCCTCTGACAACCAAGTCCAGCTCCTGGCTTTCATGTGTGGCTTAGCTACTAAGCCAACTGGAATTGTTTCCCCGAATGGTGAAGGGGCAAAGACGGGCTACTGGCGACTTCAAACCAGTTGCCTCGGGCAGACGAGGCTCGTCAGCCATGGCTGGCAGCTCATCTAGGAGAAGAAAAACTCTAGTCTTAAACCTCCGCTCCTTTGCGGCTGTACCACTCATGGGGAAGGCTTCGGGAGGAAACCACGAGGGATGAGTCCAGAGCTGGAGTCCCCAAGGCAGTCCTACACTGAGTTCAACGCTGACTGGCAACTCCTGCGACACTGCTGGTACCAGACTGTATCGGTCTCTGCCACTCCTTCAGATTCATTCGGATGCGTGGAAGGGGAAGCTTGATACGTGAGCACAGCTTGTTCTCCATATCACACTGGCCAGGCCTCTGTATCTAGACATCTAGATCCAAATATCCATGGTCAGACTCAGACCATGAACGTGACATTGAAGGACAGTGATCCAGAAAGTCTAACGTACAATACAGTTATATTATGCAGAACAACATAAAATTGTGGGCACATGCGTGGCTAGCAAAGACAGTCAACATAAATTTGGAAGTCCCCTGTGTGTTGGCTCATGAATAGTGCAGGCAGTAGTTTCACATTAAGTATGCTAGGCCAGCTTCTGTGGAAGCACAAGTGGCCTTTCTGTTTCCACCTGCAAATAAGTTCACATTTAGATTTTATCCTTTGCAACTAGCCAGCCACACAGACCATCACTTCTTCTCTTCTCTGGGCTCAACACCATCATCCCGGGCCCATTCATGCTCTTGGCCCTCCTGTCAGCCAGTTGCAGTCCCCGCATGTCTCAAGCTGATGTCCAACATCTCGGCCTTTCCTACAACTCCACAAAGTGCTCTGATGCATGCCCCTGTCTACCTCCCCTCCCCAGGGTGGTCCACAGATCATGAACCAATAACCCCAAAGCTCCTTCACCACCTGCACTATTTTTGAAGCTGGAGAGGAACAATCATTTTTGCATTTAGTTATGCAAGATCCGAAGTTCAAAGTAAATGTATGTGATCAAAGTACATATGATGGCCTCCACTGGTCATGTCAGCCATGGATGGTGTGTCCTAGCTGTTGAAGTTGATACACAAGCCAGGGCAATATGAGATGGAAAGCGAGCAGGCAGCAGCCTCCTCCTTTCCACACAGCACATGAATCCAAAGCAATGGCAAAGACCGATACAGTTTGTCACCAGAAGCATCGCAGGGGTTGCAGGTCAGCTTTGAACCCAATGCAGGACTGCTCAGGGGCTAGGATACATATTAGCCTGAGATTCGCTTTCTTGCAGGCATTCACAGTAAAATAAAGATATACAATAGAATCAATGGAAATTCTCCAAACAAGCCAAGACTGAGAAACAACCAATATGCAAAAGACAAACTGTGCAAACACAAAAATGAAACAAATAATAAATAAATAGATTGGTAGATAGATAGATAGATAGATAGATAGATAGATAGTGCTGAGAACATGGGTTGTAGAGTCCTTGAAAGTGAGTCCATAGATTATGGAATCAGTTCAGAGTTGAGGTAAATGAAGTTATCTACAACAGACCTTAGGTCCTAAGCTCGGGTAGTGGGGAATCCAATCAGAACTGTGGACAATAGTCAGCATTTATAGCCAATGAAATATTGTTGTCAGCCTGCCTTCATATCCCATTTAAGTGAAAACAGAATTCTGAAATAATTTTCAAATGATATTCTTTGTAGATCATGGTCGTTATGGCAAAAAATTTAAATAAACAATCGTAACACAACAGTCCTCATCAGGACCTCACTACCAGTACGCATGTCAAGAAAGACCTCTGTGGAAACAAGCAGCAGCCATAGATAAGACTCTGCTGAAATCAGAACATTTACCCTAATTATATTGTTTGTTTGTTATGTGCCATGTTGTATGACATAGACAATCATGGCCGTTCCATGACCATGATTGTTCTTGGCAAAATTTTTTACAGAAGTGGCTTGCCATTGCCTTCTTCTGGGCGGTGTCTTTACAAGACAGGTGACCCCTGCCATTATCAATACTTTTCAGAGGATGCCTGCCTGGTGTCAGTGGTCGCATAACCAGGACTTGTGATATGCACCAGCTGCTCATACGACCATCCACCACCTGTTCCCAAGGTTTCACGTGACCCTGATTGGGAATTGGAGGGTGGCTATGTAGGTGTTACACCTTGCCCAGGGGTGACCTGCAGGCTAACAGAGGGAAGAAGCGCCTTACACCTCCTTTGGTAGAGACATACCTCCACCCGACCGCCCACCTAGTTATATATGAGCCAGAAAACCAATGGATACTGGCTTGCCTGCCGAACCTTAGCTGGAGAACAGGCAAATGTTCCAGAAATAAATATTTCTCACTCCATCTGTTGAGGTGTCCAGGGAATAATGATTAAAACTGTACTTTATTTTGAGTCCAGAGCACTAAAATCTGATGTAGTTAATTTTCATCTTCATGCTTATTTTTAGGCCTGAAAATAAGAGTGAATGAATACTTCCCCATTAGGTGTCCATTGTATGTCCAGCTGTTACACTTTCTCCTCTAGTCAAAAGATCAGGATGTTCTTGGCCATTGCCTTTGGCAGTGCTCCACCGTAATCAACTGACTGGGTACAAGCAGTAGTCACGGCCAGCTTATCCTTGCACGCCCTTCACCAAGCCCAGTGCTGTTCCCCATCACCCAGCTAAAGCTTAATAAAACTAATACCAAGCTTGTTTGTTCTCAGTGCAATCTGGAGAACACAGACCTAGAAATTCGATAGTTTCACGCAAGTTTTTTTTATGTTGTGCAATGACATTTCTAGAAGAGATGATCATTTGATAAAAGGTATATTTACAAAACGCAATACCAATTCTGTATTCTTTCCTTCTGGCCCTCTCTGTGTCTGATGCACTGTTGCAAGGATGTGCTTGGATCTGGATACTAGTTCTTTAAGGATAGAGCTGTCTTGGAAAATTGAGCACCAGGCAGGCCGTGTACCATGATGCAGGAAACTACATCGTGCTCCAAGTTAAATATTTCCCTCCTCGTGGTAGCAGTCCCTCACTCTCCCACAACTCCCCAGCCCCTTGCAGTTCCAATAACTCTACAATCCAATCACAAGGCACCAATCACTGCCCTGACCTGTTCACAACCTGGAGTTCGACCCTTCCCCCATCACCTTGCAGCTAATCATACTGACCCTCCCTTCCCAAGGTCCATCCCGACATCTGAGCTGCAAAAACAGGAAAATCTATCCTGGAATGAATTTAACTAATCTAAACAGCGGAGATACTGATTTGAATATAATGTCTTGATGGGGTGGATATGGAGAGGATGTTGGTTCTTGGGGGAGAATCTAGAACTAGGGGGCCATTGTTTAAAAATAAGATGGTCTCTCATTTACAGTACTTATTTATAGAGATACAGCATAGAGTAGGCCCTTGCAACCCTTTGAGCCATTCAATCCCCGCACACCCCCAGTTTAACCCTAGCCTAATCACAGGACATCTTACAATGACCAATTAACCAGCATGCCTTTGGGCTGTGGGAGGAAACTGGAGCACCCGGAGGAAACCCACACAGTCGGGGGGGGGGGGGAGAACGTACAAACTCCTCACAAGCTGCAGCGGGAACTGAGCCTGTACTGTAAAGAGAAGTGTTAACCACCATGCTACCGTGTGATAGGGATGAGGTAAAATATTTTCTCTCAGAGGGTCGTGAACTTTTTTTCCTCAGACAACAAACAGATAAAGCAAAGTCTTAGAATATTTTCAGGCAGAGGTAGGTGGATTCTGGATCAGCAAGGGGTTAAAAGGACTCTCAGGCTACACAAGAGGGTAGAGTTGAGTTTATAATCAATTTATTAATGATTAAATGATGGAACAGGCAAATGGCAGAGTGGCTAACACTTCCTCCTATTTCATCCAAGATATTTTTTAAAGAAACAGAAATATGATGTCTAATATTGAAATTAAAAACTTTAATAATTAACTAATTTCAGGCTGGTTTCTTGAGGTTGTCAAAACCACAGAAGATAGTGGGGATAAGCTCCCATTGCCTGTTAAATGCTCCCAAAAGCATGCACCTCAAATAGCCTCTCTTGCTCCTAGCCTTCACGTGGACTTAGCTACTAAGCCCAGCAGAACCAATTCTACTCACAAGGGAAGGGGCAAAGATGGGGCTCGTCAGCCATGGTTGGAGCTCATCTAAGAGAGGGGGAACTCTGATCTCAAACTTCCACTGCCTTGTGGCTACACCCACTCGTGGTGAAGGTTTCAGGAGTAAATCCCAGGAAAAAATCCAGAGCTGCAGTCCCTACGGCTGCCCTATGTTGAGTTCAATGCTGACTGGCAACTCCTGTGACTCTGCTGGTTCCAAACTGTATCGGCCTCTGCTGTTCCTGTGGGTTCGTCAGATGTGTGAAGAGGGAGATCTAGCTACATGGGCAACGGCTTACCCTCCACATCGTACTGCCCTGGCTTGTGTATCTGGACAGTGAGGATGCAACCTCCACGGTTGACCCTGACCAACAGAGGCCTCAGAATGTCAGGCTCATCTAAGAGTCACATGGGAACTATTGGAGCCAAGCATGGAAGCTAATTATTGTATGCACTTTCAAATACTTGCCCAAATTACTTTGCTTCATCATCGTTGCTGTAGATATTGTCAATTGATATGAACTTTTTATTAGCGTGTGATACTAACAGATTATTTAAGTATAGTATTCATAAAACCTATTATATTTCTTTATTTTCCTGCAAATGGCTGCAATAAAATGAGTCTCCAGGCTGCAAAAAGTGACATCTACATACTTTGTTAATGAGTTTGCTTTGGCTTTGTCAGATGGAATGGACTCCACTATGATACATTGTACTGAGCTGGAGGTTCAAATTTACATCAACAGTAAATGCTTTAAAATAAAGAAAATGCTAATTTTAAGCTTTAAACAATCCAATGATTTGGCAAAGTTGGTTAATGAATATTTCTGAAGGGACGTAGCATTAAGCAGACCTATCAAGAGTATGTTTGAAGCCCAGACCATCAGTCCATAACCCAGTTTCTCTCTGTATGGTTGGCAATTGGCAGCTGTTCATTAAGAATGAAATCATTCCAGTGCATTCAGCTCTTTCAGTTTCTGCTGATTGACTGACAGTTAGCTTCAGATCAGTGGCGCTGTCATTCATAGATCAGCTGTTCCATCTAGACTCAATACCCAGTGACTGGCTGGGTGACAGTAACTATAAGTGTTGAGTATTATTCGGTAGGAGCCAGGCATGCAGTTAAATCAGCCATTTCTAAAATGGGACTGTAGAAGTGTAGAATAGCTATTAGAATCCAGTCCCAACAGCTAACTCAGAAAAAAACATTTTTAGAAGCCTTGGTTTTAAGCCTGGCTAAATCTTAGACACAAATGCACAAGCAGACTTCAACGGTTCAATTTAATAGCAGAGAATGTATAGAGTATGCAACCTGAAACTCTTACTCTTTGCAGACATGCACCAAGCAGGAAAAAATCCAAAAGAATGAATGAGAGGAACATTCTCACGTACAAGCAGCAGATAAAGCATTGACCCTCGCCTTCCCCCTCTTGCTCCAGCAAAAGCACTGACAACCCCTCCCAAGCAATAACAAAGCTCACAAAGACAACTTGATCTAGAGTCCCTCAAAAACTACAGCCCCAAACCCAGTCCCTCCGTATCTCGGACAGGCTCTCTCTCACTAGAGATCACTCCTGCAACACCTTAGCAATGACTGCATGCAATCTCCTGCTTGTTAATGCCTGGAATATTAACACAGTTGCAGCAGAAAACATTGACATTACTGGAGAGTGCAGGAAACTGCTCAGAAGTCAGCTTCAAGGCAACAGGACGATGAGCCAGTGAGATCCCAACGGGCGAAAGCTCTTTTTCCTGTGGAGGTGAGCTGTCTGGTGAGTGTCAATTGGAAGGAAATCCTTGTGAGTCAGCAAGAGTTTACAAGTGACAACCCAGCCCAGGATCTGACATATAAACAAAAACTGCTGCAGACACTCAGCTCGTCAACCAGCACAAGTGGCAGTGAATTGAAAATAGTTTTAAAAATGCGGATACTGGTATTAAAAAGAGAAAAAAGGACAGGTCGGGCAACATCTGTGGAAGGGGAAACAGAGTTCATCAGCTCTGACCCCATATCTGATAATTGTTCTCAGCCTCTCTTCACCATAGGGCCACTTGTGAAATCTACCTAGATAGCCATCTACTCTAATTTCTCTTGACATAGCTCTATATCTAATTTTGGTTGTAAATCCAATTGAATACATGATTATTCATTTATTTATTTTAATTATTGAGATACAGCACAAAATAGACCCATCCGGCCCTTCGAGCCACGCCGACCAGCTATCCCCTGATTTAACCCTAGCCTGATCACGGGAATATGTTGTTTTGTTTGACTCTTTGTGACCTCGTGAATCATAGGGTCCATGGGGATAGATACACAGATACTGCCGCTGCCCAGGCTGGGACCTGGCTGGGTTTGAACTGAGGACCATCTACCTTGAAGCCCAGTGCTGATACCACGACTCCACCGGCCAACATCACAGGAATATGACCAATTAACCTACCAAACGGTATGTCTTTGGGCTGTGGAAGGACACCGGAGCACCCACCTTTATCTTACCTTTAGAAGATAAAGGTTCACTTTATATGGCACATGTACATTGAAGCATACAGTGAACTGTATCATTTGCGTCAACACGGTCCAAAGATGCACCCAAGGGCAACCCGAAAATGTGTCACCATGTTTCCAGTGTTAATTGTAATTGAAACCTATCGAATGTGGAAAGGCCTCGATAGAGTGGGTGTGGAGAGGATGTTTCCTATGGTGGTGGAGTCTAAGACCAGGGGGGACAACCTCAGAATAGAGGGACGTCCATTCAGAATGGAGAGGAGGAGGAATTTCTTTAGCCTGGGAGTGGTGAATCTGTGGAATTCGTTGCCTCAGTTGGCTGAGGAGGCCAAGTCATTGGGTATATTTAAGGCAGAGGTTGATAGATTCTTGATTAGTCAGGGCATGAAGGGATACAGGAAGACAGCAGGAGATTGGGGTTGAGTGGGAAATGGATCAGCCAAGATGAAATGGTGGAGCAGACTTGATGGGCTAAATGGCCTGATTCTAATTATCTAATATAATTCTCCTTTATCTAATGGTCCTATAGTCTGCAGTCATATGCAGATCTACGTTTTTGGAGTAACATATGAAATGGTTGTGAACAGGAGAGTACTGTGTCAATCTGATTGAAAGGTAACAAATTTACTGGGAGGGGGGAAGGACAGGCTGGGTGTGGAGCTGGTGTTTCTCTTCACTGGAATATCTAAAATTGGAGTCACAGAGTCAAAATAAGTGATCAGTCAGCCAGGACTGAGAGAGGAAGATGTTTCTTCTCAAGAGGTTGTAAATACTTGGAATTGTTATCTGAGAGGTTGTGGAAGCTCAGTTGCTGAAAATATCCAAAAGAGAAATGGATGCATCACAGCCTGGTATGGAAACACCAATGCCCTTGAATGGAAAATCCCATGAAAAGTGATGGATACGGCCCAGTCCGTCACAGGTAAAGGCCTTCCCACCAGTGAGCACATCTACATGAAATGCTGACACAGGAAAGCAGCATCCATCAGGACACAACTTCTTCTCGCCGCGGCGATCAGAAAGAAGATGCAGGAGTGGCACGACTCACACCAGCGGGTTCAGGAACAGTTATTACCCCTCGACCATCAGGCTCTTGAACCAAAGGCGATAACTTCACTTGCCCCATCATTGAAATGCTCCCATAACCAATGGACTCACTTTCAAGGACTCTTCGCCTCATGTTCACAATATTTATTGCTTATTATTATTTCTTTCTTTTTGTGTTTGGGCAGCTTGTTGTCTTTTTGCACACTGGTTGAAAGCCCAAGTCGGAACAGTCTTTCATTGACTCGGTGCTGGTTATTACTCTATAGATTTACTGAGTATGCCTGCAAGAAAATGGATCCCGGGGTTGTATATGGTGACGGATATATAAATTTACTTTGAACTTTGATAAAATATCAAATGGTGCTGAGGTAAAAGATCAGCCGTGAAAATATTGAATGGCAAAGCAAGCACAAGGGCCATATGACGTACTTCTGCTTGTCTCTCCCATTGCCAGTGCGGATTAATAACTCATTGCAACAGGGTCTGCAGGTGATGTGTATTAACTATTGATTATTGTGTCACACACTTTCTTATAACGAGCTTTGTAAAATAATAGTCTCCCAAGGTTAAACTTTTGCAACTTAAGCATCGCCTGGCATTTGCAATTTATCACTATGTTGCAACAATTTTTGATGGTTTAATTTCTTCTCTGTGGGTCAATATGCAGCATGTCATCCCATGTGACTTGGCACATAGAATAGCAACTGCTCCTGGTGAATACTTTCATATAAATTAATTGGTAAATTTATAAATCAAGGTTGACTGAAGGAATTTGCAATATTTGCTGCACTAATCTACAGATGATGAGAAGGCTCGTTGGTGTGGTTGGGGAGAGGGAGAAAAATTAGGGATATTTTTTAAACCGTGAGTATTTGAAACAAAAAGACGGTTGTTTTGAAAATGGAATCCTTGTCCAGTTTGTAAGCACAGTACTGTATTCCTGTTTGTGATTTAATGTGATTGTTAAGCTCAGGAGTTAATATATTCTTGAACTAAAACTGTAATTTTCTACAGTTCCTAAGAGCATATGTGCAGATTAAAAAGTTTATTATGTTTTGTTGCCTTGGCTGAGTTAAGTTTAGCACTGAGGGTCAGGTTTCCACAGCCAGTGTGGGGCAGTTCACTCTGTTGTGCTGACCTCTTTCATAGCAACAAGGTTAGCTCTGCCATACTGTACTGATCAGCAGGATCAGTCACTATGTCTGTCGGCCTACCAGGAGCTAGAGAACCATTTCCCAGAAAGTCACACTCAGCAGTTCCTTAACAGACAGGATGAAAAAAAACAAAATCTGTTCTCCAAATGGCAACCTTGATTTAACCTATCAGACGTCCAGATTTCCTCTTGCTAACTGGAGAGTTCTTTCTTTGGTAATGGTTTAAGAACAGAGTTCTAAAAGTGTAACTTTTTCTTTGCAAGTTATCTAAAAATAAAGAGACTGCACTTTCCTCAAACCGGTACTTATGATTAGAACCAGAACTGATTTTCTTCTGGAACAGACCAAGCAAACACTATCCATTGAGAAAGCTTTCAAAAGTTAGTGTTTAACATGCAAAATGCCATGACCTGATTTATATTGCTAATCATATATGATCTATCAAATCAGTATTTTAATTCCCAGAGATTTCCTTTTTTCATGGAAAGGATATGATGTACTGACATTCTTACCGATCCACATTTGCCCATCAGTGAGGACTGGCGTATTCACCGACTCAGCTCCCCTCATTAGCAATTTACATCTTAGGACATCTTCAAGGAGCAATGCCTCAATAAAGCGGTGTCCATCATTAAGGACCCCCAGCACCCAGGTCATGCCTTGTTCTCATTGCTACCATCAGGAAGGAGGGACAGGAGCCTGAAGGCACACACTCAATGACTCAGGAACAGCTTCTTCCCCTCTGCCATCTGACTTCTGATTGGAAATTGAACCCATGAACACTACCTCACAACTTTTTTATTTCTATTTTTGCACTACTTATTAAATTTAACTATTTAATATATATCTATATTTACCGTAATTCAGAGTTTTTTCTCTATTATGGATTGCATTGTACTGCTGCCGTAAAGGCAACATATTTCACGACATATGCCAGAGATATTGAATCTGATTCGATTCTGAATTGCCCACCATGGTTTCTGAATGGACAGGATAGGATTGCAGAGCTTTTCTGATCTGGTGACTGTGGGATCACTTTGTTTTGCCATTAGCATACTATCTCAGTGCTTTATTATGCACGCATAATGTATTATAATTTCACCAGGCTCGTCTTCATTTCCACTTGCAGATAATACTCTTCACTCAGTCAGGGTTGACACCATAGTTTGATTATACTGGTAGAGGGAGGGATTGGTTGTGCCAGGTGCTTACAGGTTATGGTGGAGTATACTGTATTTTTTTGTGACATTGTGTAAAGCCTCGTTGCCCAGTTGTGAGCTGCAAAGTTATTCTGACTTAGCACAGTGGCAGTGCAATTCAATATAATGGAAGGGATATTCATTTCAAGGTTCAAAGTACATTTATTATCAACCTTGAGATTTGTGTCCTTACAGGCAGCACAAAACAAGAAACCCAAAAGAACCTGCCAAAAAAAGCACAAACAGCCAATGTGCCTCAGCTTCAGTTCATCACTCAGCAGAGTAAAACGTCGTGGAGCTTGTTTACGCGAAGCCCAGAGCAGGCCCACAGCCTCAACCTCAGTTCATCACACAGTGGATTAAAATGTTGTGCAGCTCGCAGGCACAAAGCCTACAGCTCAGCTGATATTTAGCCAATAGAACGTTACAGTGGTCACTGTGCAGTGAACAATGCACATCTTGCACAGACAGTAAGATTGAGGTTTATTGCTCAGTGCCTGCTGCACACTAAAACTGGTCTCTGTGACCGTCAAGCCTCAGCTATCTTTGTCAGTAGTGCCATAACTAAGTTACATTGTGTTGGACTATATTATCCTTCATCCAAAGGAGCACACTCCATGTCTTTGTTACTATCAATTCTTCTTCCAAAGTGCTGTTTAACATTTTGCAATAATACCATGTCTTGACTACCAAACCAAGCACAGAAATTTAATTTGTGATCAATCTTAAGTGCTGCCTAATCAATAATGCACTGATCAAATAAGTTTTTAAAATATCTGAAAATGATATAATTGGTGATTTAGTTATATGGGTAATATTGTAATTTTTCTGAAAATACTCTAAAGACTGTAAAATCTTCAGATACATCGAAATGTTTGCAACTTCAAAAGTGAATTACCGCCACCTAGTGGCTGCATTGAGAGCTGACTGTGATGGACAATATGTAATTAATGCCAGGCTAGGCTAGGCTAGGCTTATTGCCCATCTGTTGGGCTGTGAATGGGTATTTTGTAATTAGCATTGAATGCATTCATTCAAAAGAGGGCCTGGCAGGTCTGCCGTTGTATAGCACCTTGTGCTAGGTTAATGAAACCATAGACGTGGTTGCCAGAAGCTGGCCAAATAGACTAAGATATTTTGGACTAGAAATTCTATGAAACAAGCTACCAAGGTCTGTGGAATTACTTCTCCATTGAAAAACATTTCCTAAACCAGAGGCCATGGGTTAAGGGTGAAAGGTGAAAAGTTTCAGGGGAACATGAGGGGAAACTTCTCTACTCAGAGGGTCGTGAGAATGTGGAAGGAGCTGACAGTGCAAGTGGTGCATGCCAGCTGGATTTCAACATTTAAGGGAAGTTTGGATAGTTGCTTTTTAATGGACTCTAGATAATTTTCTCTTTGGGGAGTTTGCTATTGCTTGCATTGCCAGTGGTGGGGGGGGGCTGATGCTTTAGCTGAGGCAAATGGGGGGGATGGGAGGGTTGATGCTTTTCTGCAGTTTGTGCATGGGGGAGGGGGCTTTGGGGTTCTAATGTTTTTCTGTCATTCATTCTTTGGGGTTTTTCTTCAGTTTTGAGGATATCTGTGAAGAGTAAGAATTTCAGGCTGTACACTGTACCCGTTCTCCGATATTAAATAGGGCCATTGAACAGGCCCTTCATATGTTGTAATGTGGTCTGGATTGTTTGCATGGTAGAAGGCAAAGTCATTGGACATGATTGAACCCTCCACTCCCACCAAGCCCAACTGCAAGCTTGGACTCTTTGCCCTATCCACTTCCAACCCAAAACCACACCCACCCTCCAAAAACACTGCTTCCCCTGAGCATCTCTCTCCTGCAATATTCTCCTCTCAACACAGTGACCAGTGACCAAAGATGAAATAATCCAATAATTCATTTAATTGTGACAAAATGCTATTAAGTAATCAAGCCATACCTGTTGTTTTCATAAGACTTCATTCATTTGTAAAATAGTTATTTCGCAAACATAATATACATACTTACCTTATTTTTATTGATCACCAGAATGAATAAATCATTACACAACATCCCCTTAAAATTTTTGGTGAGCAAAGAATTACTATCAATAGCAACACACACGAAATGCTTGAGGAATGCATCAGGTCTGGATGCATGTATGGATATGTAAAAAAAGTTTCGAGCCAAGAACCTTCTTCGGGACTGAGAAGGAAGGAGGAGAAGCTTGAATTAAAAGGTGGGGGTGGTTTTAAAGTAGTTCATAATCAATTTACTTATCTTGGGATTACAGTCACAAGGAAGTTCAAAGATCTTTCTCGTGAAAATTTTGCCAATCTTTCATATACTATAAAACAGAGTCTGTTACAATGGTCACCTCTATCTATGTCTTTGGTAGGTCGTATTAATGTTGTTAAAATGTATGTTCTCCCTAAATTTTTATATTTATTTCAATCAATCCAAATTTTTATTCCTAAATCTTTTTTTGATTCCTTAGACTCTATCATTTTGTCATATCTGTGGAAGAATAAGCGTTCTAGAATTAATAAAGTCTATCTCCAAAAATCTAAAAAAAGAGGGTGGCATGGCTCTACCTAACTTCCGTTTATATTATTGGGCAGCCAATATACGTTGTGCTACCTTTTGGTCTTTTTTCCATGGCCAACCCGGGTGCCCTAATTGGGTGGCAATGGAGTTGAGTTCCACTAAAGATTTATCTATCTCTGCACTTCTTGGCTCTGTACTCCCTAGTAGTTTGTCCAGATTAATTGTTAATCCTCTTGTTAGACACACTCTGCGTATATGGGCTCAGTTTAGGAAATTTTATGGTTTCTATGGTTTTTCCTTTTCTAGCCCTATCTTACATAATCACCTTTTTTTACCTACTACGTATGATTCAGCATTCCATGATTGGTTTGGGAAGGGCATTAGACATTTTGAAGATCTTTTTATTGATAATCGCTTCACATCCTTTCAACAACTCTCTGCTAAGTTCAATCTGCCTAATGCTCATTTTTTTAGATATCTCCAAATTAGACACTTTATTAATCCTTTAATTCCTAACTTCCCTGAAATGCCTGAGAAAAATGTTATGGATTTATTTCTTTCTATTAATCCACTGGGTAAAGGCTTAATATCATTTATTCGTGATAAGTTAGCACTCTTAGGACGTGCCCCTGCGGATAAAATTAGAATGGCTTGGGAGCATGATTTAAATATCTCCTTATCTGATGAGACTTGGGACTCGATTCTCAAATCGGTTAATTCAACCTCTCTTTGTGCTCGCCATTGCCTTTTACAGTTTAAGATTGTTCATAGAGCCCATATGTCTAAATCTAAACTATCTCGATTTTACCCTAATATTAGTCCTCTTTGTGGTAAATGCAAAAGGGGCGGGGCCTCTCTTATTCATATGTACTGGTTCTGTCCTAGCTTGGAGAAATTTTGGAAAGATGTCTTCATAACTTTATCTTATATTCTGAATCACCACCTAGAACCTAACCCTTTAATTGCTCTGTTTGGTTTTTTGGGTGAGACAGATTTACGTTTGAGTCCGACTAAGTGTCGAATATTATCTTTTGCTTCTCTCCTGGCTAGACGTTTAATCCTCCTTAGATGGAGGGATGTTGCCCCGCCCACGCATGCTCAATGGCTTAATGATATTATGTCCTGCTTAGACCTTGAAAAAATTCATTATTCAGTTCTTAATTCGGATCTAAAGTTCCATAAGGTCTGGGGACCTTTTATTGAGTATTTTCATAACTTTCCTCTTAACTAAGGTTTTTTTTTCGGTCCCTTGCTTTCAGCTCTCTTTTTTTGGTAGTAGGCATTAATACCTTCTGTTTTCAAGTGTATTTACAGCTTTGGGGGTTTGAATGTCCGATTTATATTCTCTATATTGTGTTGTGGTTGGTCTGAAGCTCTTTATTGTTGCGGGGCTTGGGGAGGATACTAATTTTACATGTCTTCAATTTGGGTGCTTTCTCAACTATCTTTTTTTGTATTATATTATTATTGTATGTTTATTTTTGCACTGTATTAAGGTTCTTCATTTTGATTTGGTTTTTTTTTATCTGTAGCAATGTAGAAAATGCATTTTTTTTTTAAAAGGTGGGGGTGGGAGGGGAAAGAGGCTAGCCGGAAGGTGATAGGTGAAGCCAGGTGGGTGGGAAAGGTTAAAGGCAGGAGAAGAAAGAATTTGATAGGAGAAGAAAGTGGATAATAGGAGAAAAGGAAGGGTGAGGAGACCCAGGGGGAAGAATTAGGCAGGTGAGAAGAAGTACAAGGGCAGAGTGGGGAAGAGAGGAAGGGGGAAATTTTGATCACCAGCAGGAGAAATCAATATTCTCACCATCAGGTTGGAAGGTACCCAGACGGAATATAAGGTGCTGCTCCTTCACCCTGAGGATGGCCTCATCTTGGCACAAGAGGTGGCCATGGATCAACACGTTAGAGCAGGCATAGGAACTGGAATTTAAATGCTACCAGGAAGTCCCACTGGCGGTGGATGGTGCGGAGATGCTCGATAAAGTGGACCCCAATTTACAACGGGTCTCACCAATGTAGAGAAGGCTGCATCAGGAGGATTGGACACAATAGATTCACAAAGTGAAGTGTTGCTTCACCTGGAAGGACTATTTAGGGCTTTGAATGGAGGTTACTATCAGTAGTTTGTAGTAATGATTTTCAGCCCTGCTCTGGCTGAAATGACTAAATGAAGCTTTAGTCAGGAACATAGGAAAAATTGAAATGTCCTATTTAACTTTTTGATCACTAGATAGTGGAGGTTATATTAAAAGGTCTTTAGCACAATGGGCTGGATTGGCTGGCCTGCTCCACTTGCAGAGTCTCTGAACTCCATCTCTTCTGTTCTCACAGTTTCTGATCTCCCACTTGCCCGTTCTCAGGACCTTGAGAGCAACTCTTGGTCATTCCAGGGCTCCAAGTCGGCTTCTCCCAGGGTAGTCATAAATTTATTATTTCAGACATTGCCTGTGTGTGCCAGTTTTGTCAGGGATCGGGAAGAGCCAACAATCTATTGGAATTTAACTGCTATTGGCAACCATTATGTTTCCTCTTACATCACAAGTTTGACAGCTTAAAAAAATAGCTAAGCTTTCGCGTTGTTCATGCTTAGCCAAAATATTTCTAATATGAGAGGGAACATTAAATAACAGAGATCTGAATAACTTCTTGAAAATTAATAAGGAATATCTTTCTTACAGAAGACTAGTTTCCAGTTGAAAGGAAATCCAAGGCCTTCTTGACAAGCCCCATCAGGAGGGCAGAAGCCCCGATAACAGGAATGACAGAAACTATTACTGAGGCTATAATTTTCTACAATAATGTAAACAAACTTCCACAAATTAAAGTTTGCTCAAAATCTTCCAATAATTGCAGCCTCTGAATTTCAGGGGAAAAATTGCCTCTGAGATAAATAAAGCATGTGCGTACTCTTAAGTGACTTGTAAGAAAAATAAGCAGTTCATTCACCACAAAATAATCCTTTTATTTTCCAATTATTGATAAATAAACCGCAATGATATCATCCCACACTATTCTCGTGTGCTGCTGCTTGGATTTTGGGTGTTAATTAATACAAGTAAATGTCAGACTTCAATGAAATAATGAATCAGTCTCCAGTTTCTTGCGAAGCTCTTTGGAAGCGTCACAGGGAAACTTAAATCCTCACTCAATATGGAGATGGAGTCTTCAAAGGCTGTTGAGGCCAAGTTTATCAGCGGGAAAACTCTGCAGTTTGAACATTCTCAGAATGCACAAGCGTCAAGAGTTCTGAGGCAAATAGTTATTGGTAAACAAAATAGAATGAACTCACAAAATACTAACCGATTAAATATACTGGGTATAACGAAGTCTCTGGGTTTATTTAAAGCAGAGGTCAATAGGTTCTAATCAGTCAGGGTGCCAAATACTACAGATGGAAGCCAGGAGAATGGGATTGAGAGGGATAATAAATCAGCTTTGCTGGAATGGCAGACCAGTCTCAATGGGCTGAACAGCCCAATTCTGCCCGGATGCCTTATGCCATAAATGCTATTACGTGACATTTTTATAATTTTAACTTGTCTGCAAATTTTGTATTGAATGGTTTATCAGCAAAAAGTGCAGCCAATTATTTGCAGAGGGGATTTTCATCAGAAATATTTACAGTGACTTTATCCATCCAAAATAAAAGAGAATGCTGAGAGTTATTAGGAGGTCAGACGGCGCCTGTAGAGAATTTCTGAAGGAAGTTATTTGAGTTACAGGATTGATGCACCATCAATAACTCACTCTGAGACGTAAGAAGTGAGATATCGGCTTTTATTGACTGGAAGAATGAACAACACTACATCCTGGAGAATGAGGCCGGGCGGAGCCACAGGAGCAGTCAGCAGGGGTCTGTGGGCGGAGCCACAGGAACAGTCAGCAGGGGTCTGTGGGAGGAGCCACAGGAGCAGTCAGCGGGGGGGTCTGTGGGAGGAGCCACAGGAGCAGTCAGCAGGGGTCTGTGGGAGGAGCCGCAGGAGCAGTCAGCAGGGGTTTGTGGGAGGAGCCACAGGAGCAGTCAGCAGGGGTCTGTGGGAGGAGCCACAGGAGCAGTCAGCAGGGGTTTGTGGGAGGAGCCACAGGAGCAGTCAGACAGGGGGTCAGTGGGAGGAGCCACAGGAGCAGTCAGCGGGGGGTCTGTGGGAGGAGCCACAGGAGCAGTCAGCAGGGGTCTGTGGGAGGAGCCACAGGAGCAGTCAGCAGGGTCTGTGGGAGGAGCCACAGGAGCAGTCAGCAGGGTCTGTGGGAGGAGCCACAGGAGCAGTCAGCAGGGGTCTGTGGGAGGAGCCACAGTCTGTGGGAGGAGCCACAGGAGCAGTCAGCAGGGGGTCTGTGGGAGGAGCCACAGTCTGTGGGAGGAGCCACAGGAGCAGTCAGCAGGGGGTCAGTGGGAGGAGCCACAGGAGCAGTCAGCAGGGGTCTGTGGGAGGAGCCACAGGAGCAGTCAGCAGGGGGTCTGTGGGAGGAGCCACAGGAGCAGTCAGCAGGGGTCTGTGGGAGGAGCCACAGGAGCAGTCAGCGGGGGGGTCTGTGGGAGGAGCCACAGGAGCAGTCAGCGGGGGGTCAGTGGGAGGAGCCACAGGAGCAGTCAGCAGGGGGTCTGTGGGAGGAGCCACAGGAGCAGTCAGCGGGGGGTCTGTGGGAGGAGCCACAGGAGCAGTCAGCAGGGGGTCTGTGGGAGGAGCCACAGGAGCAGTCAGCGGGGGGTCTGTGGGAGGAGCCACAGGAGCAGTCAGCAGGGGGTCTGTGGGAGGAGTCACAGGAGCAGTCAGCAGGGGTCTGTGGGAGGAGCCACAGGAGCTGTCAGCAGGGGTCTGTGGGAGGAGCCACAGGAACAGTCAGCAGGGGTCTGTGGGAGGAGCCACAGGAGCAGTCAGCAGGGGGTCAGTGGGAGGAGCCACAGGAGCAGTCAGCAGGGGGGGGTCTGTGGGAGGAGCCACAGGAGCAGTCAGCAGGGGGTCTGTGGGAGGAGCCACAGGAGCAGTCAGCGGGGGTCTGTGGGAGGAGCCACAGGAACAGTCAGCAGGGGGGGGTCTGTGGGAGGAGCCACAGGAGCAGTCAGCGGGGGGTCTGTGGGAGGAGTCAGCAGGGGGTCTGTGGGAGGAGCCACAGTAGCAGTCAGCAGGGGTCTGTGGGAGGAGCCACAGGAGGAGTCAGCAGGGGTCTGTGGGAGGAGCCACAGGAGCAGTCAGCAGGGGGTCTGTGGGAGGAGTCACAGGAGCAGTCAGCAGGGGTCTGTGGGAGGAGCCACAGGAGCAGTCAGCAGGGTCTGTGGGAGGAGTCACAGGAGCAGTCAGCAGGGGTCTGTGGGAGGAGCCACAGGAGCTGTCAGCAGGGGTCTGTGGGAGGAGTCACAGGAGCTGTCAGCAGGGGGTCTGTGGGAGGAGCCACAGGAGCAGTCAGCAGGGGGTCTGTGGGAGGAGTCACAGGAGCAGTCAGCAGGGGTCTGTGGGAGGAGCCACAGGAGCTGTCAGCAGGGGTCTGTGGGAGGAGCCACAGGAGCTGTCAGCAGGGGGTCTGTGGGAGGAGTCACAGGAGCAGTCAGCAGGGGTCTGTGGGAGGAGCCACAGGAGCTGTCAGCAGGGGTCTGTGGGAGGAGCCACAGGAGCAGTCAGCAGGGGGGGTCTGTGGGAGGAGCCACAGGAGCAGTCAGCAGGGTCTGTGGGAGGAGCCACAGGAGCAGTCAGCAGGGGGTCTGTGGGAGGAGCCACAGGAGCAGTCAGCGGGGGGGGGGTCTGTGGGAGGAGCCACAGGAGCAGTCAGCGGGGGGTCTGTGGGAGGAGCCACAGGAACAGTCAGCAGGGGGTCTGTGGGAGGAGCCACAGGAGCAGTCAGCAGGGTCTGTGGGAGGAGCCACAGGAGCAGTCAGCAGGGTCTGTGGGAGGAGTCACAGGAGCAGTCAGCGGGGGTCTGTGGGAGGAGCCACAGTAGCAGTCAGCAGGGGTCTGTGGGAGGAGCCACAGGAGGAGTCAGCAGGGGTCTGTGGGAGGAGCCACAGGAGCAGTCAGCAGGGGGTCTGTGGGAGGAGCCACAGGAGCAGTCAGCGGGGGTCTGTGGGAGGAGCCACAGGAGCAGTCAGCAGGGGGTCTGTGGGAGGAGCCACAGGAGCAGTCAGCAGGGTCTGTGGGAGGAGCCACAGGAGCAGTCAGCAGGGGTCTGTGGGAGGAGCCACAGGAGCAGTCAGCAGGGTCTGTGGGAGGAGCCACAGGAGCAGTCAGCAGGGTCTGTGGGAGGAGCCACAGGAGCAGTCAGCAGGGGGTCTGTGGGAGGAGCCACAGTCTGTGGGAGGAGCCACAGGAGCAGTCAGCAGGGGGTCAGTGGGAGGAGCCACAGGAGCAGTCAGCAGGGGGTCTGTGGGAGGAGCCACAGGAGCAGTCAGCGGGGGGTCTGTGGGAGGAGCCACAGGAGCAGTCAGCAGGGGGTCTGTGGGAGGAGCCACAGGAGCAGTCAGCGGGGGGTCTGTGGGAGGAGCCACAGGAGCAGTCAGCAGGGGGTCTGTGGGAGGAGTCACAGGAGCAGTCAGCAGGGGTCTGTGGGAGGAGCCACAGGAGCTGTCAGCAGGGGTCTGTGGGAGGAGCCACAGGAACAGTCAGCAGGGGTCTGTGGGAGGAGCCACAGGAGCAGTCAGCAGGGGGTCAGTGGGAGGAGCCACAGGAGCAGTCAGCAGGGGGGGTCTGTGGGAGGAGCCACAGGAGCAGTCAGCAGGGTCTGTGGGAGGAGCCACAGGAGCAGTCAGCAGGGGGTCTGTGGGAGGAGCCACAGGAGCAGTCAGCGGGGGTCTGTGGGAGGAGCCACAGGAACAGTCAGCAGGGGGGGGTCTGTGGGAGGAGCCACAGGAGCAGTCAGCGGGGGGTCTGTGGGAGGAGTCAGCAGGGGGTCTGTGGGAGGAGCCACAGTAGCAGTCAGCAGGGGTCTGTGGGAGGAGCCACAGGAGGAGTCAGCAGGGGTCTGTGGGAGGAGCCACAGGAGCAGTCAGCAGGGGGTCTGTGGGAGGAGTCACAGGAGCAGTCAGCAGGGGTCTGTGGGAGGAGCCACAGGAGCAGTCAGCAGGGTCTGTGGGAGGAGTCACAGGAGCAGTCAGCAGGGGTCTGTGGGAGGAGCCACAGGAGCTGTCAGCAGGGGTCTGTGGGAGGAGTCACAGGAGCTGTCAGCAGGGGGTCTGTGGGAGGAGCCACAGGAGCAGTCAGCAGGGGGTCTGTGGGAGGAGTCACAGGAGCAGTCAGCAGGGGTCTGTGGGAGGAGCCACAGGAGCTGTCAGCAGGGGGTCTGTGGGAGGAGTCACAGGAGCAGTCAGCAGGGGTCTGTGGGAGGAGCCACAGGAGCTGTCAGCATGGGTCTGTGGGAGGAGCCACAGGAGCTGTCAGCAGGGGTCTGTGGGAGGAGCCACAGGAGCAGTCAGCAGGGGGGGTCTGTGGGAGGAGCCACAGGAGCAGTCAGCAGGGTCTGTGGGAGGAGCCACAGGAGCAGTCAGCAGGGGGTCTGTGGGAGGAGCCACAGGAGCAGTCAGCGGGGGTCTGTGGGAGGAGCCACAGGAACAGTCAGCAGGGGGGGGTCTGTGGGAGGAGCCACAGGAGCAGTCAGCGGGGGGTCTGTGGGAGGAGCCACAGGAACAGTCAGCAGGGGGTCTGTGGGAGGAGCCACAGGAGCAGTCAGCAGGGTCTGTGGGAGGAGCCACAGGAGCAGTCAGCAGGGTCTGTGGGAGGAGTCACAGGAGCAGTCAGCAGGGGTCTGTGGGAGGAGCCACAGGAGCAGTCAGCAGGGGTCTGTGGGAGGAGCCACAGGAGCAGTCAGCGGGGGTCTGTGGGAGGAGTCACAGGAGCAGTCAGCAGGGGTCTGTGGGAGGAGCCACAGTAGCAGTCAGCAGGGGTCTGTGGGAGGAGCCACAGGAGGAGTCAGCAGGGGTCTGTGGGAGGAGCCACAGGAGCAGTCAGCAGGGGGTCTGTGGGAGGAGCCACAGGAGCAGTCAGCGGGGGTCTGTGGGAGGAGCCACAGGAGCAGTCAGCAGGGGGTCTGTGGGAGGAGCCACAGGAGCAGTCAGCAGGGGTCTGTGGGAGGAGCCACAGGAGCAGTCAGCAGGGGTCTGTGGGAGGAGCCACAGGAGCAGTTCAGACAGGTATATGTAGTTTACCACTAGGATTAACTCTGTCCCTTTCTCTACAATAAAGCCTGGCATCCCAATCCAAGGTTAAAGGACTCTGACTGTAGACATCAACTTTGAAATGGATGGGTCAATTTAGGGGTCCAGGTCAGGTCTGCCTCAGTACTTCAACCAGAACAGGATGATTTCCTTCATATTAGTGAATGTGCCTTTTTTATTCAATTGCATATCTGCAACATGGGAAGTCCTATTTTCTTTTGGGTTAGAAAAGATGATGCTAGAGGATTTTGCAGACCAAGCTGACTCCTTCCAGTTCGTCAGCAAAACAGCTTATTCTTCCTTTGTCTTCCTTTTCCTTTCAAGGTGGCTGGGGGCCTGTCAGAGTCCGTGATCTACAGCTTCAGCTCATACTGCGGTTCTCCACTGAGTTCTCGGGCTCGACGTGCGATCTAGCGGCCTGGAAGACATGTGCCTTCAGGGAGTGGTCCTATGGACAACCTCGCCAATGTTGCCAACTGAAATGTCGCGGGAGCGTGAAACATCAAGACAGGAGGAGGGGTGCACCCTAACGATTCTCTCTCTCTCCCCCTTTCCCTTCTCTCTCTTTGATGGTGAATGAGAGCCTGTTGGTCCCTGAGTCGGGGGGGGGGGGGGGCGGGGGCTTAGAGAATTATTGAGGTTAATTATTATTTTCCCAGCATTTTCTGGTTTTATTTCAATAATCCATCATCTGTAGCATATTTTGAATATGGATATTGTTAACAGAATGCCAATAACAGGAAGATTAATTTGCAGGTACTAATTGAAACAAGGAGCTAGTTTAGTAAGTTATCAATGAAGCTGCATAATTCCACTCACAAAATGCGGGTGATCACCACCTTAGCAGTCTTGTACTGTTCAACGACAAAGAGAAGCAGGAAGTTCTCAATATTGCCGTTTACAGCAGCCTGCTCAACCTGGATTTCACTGGGCCCACCCAGATCCATCCAAACATTAAAAATGGACCAAACTCCAGATACAAGGCAAGAGCTGCTGATTTTAATGATGCTAGTTATGGTGAAGGAGCCCTAGCAAAATTGAAATGAGTATTGATCAAAACAAAAACACGGGAGTGGTGCGGCTATTATCCGTCGTAATGTGTTTTAGTAGTTGAAGGCAATCCTATGTGGTGGATGCCTAACTTGTGCAGCCTTAACAATGACTTCCCATTAGAAGAGATTGAAGTCAGAGTCACACGTCACAGACATGGGCCCTTCTGCCCACTATCTCCATGCTGACCTTTTTAACCATTAGGTCTCACCCTTCTATTCCTTGTCTATTTAAGAACTAATCCAAACGTCTCTTAAACAGTCATTATATCTGAATCAATCACCTCCCATTATCTGTAAAAAAAAATCCCTCAAAGTAAATTTTATTATCAAAGTACATATATGTTATCATATACAATTCTGAGTTTCATTTTCCTGTGAGCATAGTTAGTAAATCTATAGAATAGTAACTATAACAGGATCAACAAAAGATCAACCAGAGTAGAAGACAACAAACTGTGCAAATGCAAATATAAACAACTAGCAATAAATAATGAGAACATGAGATAATGTGATAGAGTCCTTAATTGAGATCATTGGTTGGTGGAACATCTCAATGATGGGCAAGTGAGTGTAGTTATCCTCTTTCATTCAAGAGCCTGATGGTTGTGAGGTAGTAACTGCTCTTAGAAACATAGAACCCCTACAGCAAAATACAGACCTTAGGCCCACAAAGCTATGCGGAACATGTCCTTACCTTAGAACTACCTATTTTTCTAAGCTCCATGTATCCATCCAAGAGTCTCTTAAAAGACCCTATCGTTACCGCCTTGACCACCGTCGCCAGCAGCCCATTCCACGCACTCACCACTGCATAAAAAACTTACCCCTGACATCTCCTGTGTACCTACTTACAAGCACCTTAAAACTATGCCCTCTCGTGCTAGTCATTTCAGCCTTGGGAAAAAGCCTCTGACTATCCATGCAATCAATGCCTCTCATCATCTTGTATACCTCTATCAGGTCACCTCTCATCCTCCATCGCTCCAAGGAGAAAAGGCCAAGTTCACTCAAACTGTTCTCATAAGACATGCTCCCCAATCCAGGCAACATCCTTGTAAATCTCCTCTGCACCCTTTCTATAGTTTCCACGTTCTTCCTGTAGTGAGGCGACCAGAACTGAGCACAGTACTCCAAGTGGGGTCTGACCAGGGTCCTATTTAGCTGCAACATTACCTCTCGGCTCTTAAACTCAATCCCATGATTCATGAAGGCCAATGCACCATATGCCTTCTTAACCACAGAGTCAACCTGCGTAGCTGCTTTGAGTGTCCTATGGATTCGGACCCCAAGATCCCTCTGATCCTCCACACTGCCAAGAGTCTTGCCATTAATGCTATATTCTGCCATCATGTTTGACCTACCAAAATAAACCACCTCACATTTATCTGTGTTGAACTCCATCTGCCACTTCTCAGCCCAGTTTTGCATCCTATCAATGTCCCGCTGTAACCTCTGACAGCCCTCCACACTATCCACAACACCCCCAACCTTTGTGTCATCATCAAATTTACTAAACCAACCCTCCACTTCCTCTTCCAGGTCATTTATAAAATTACAAAGAGTAGGGGTCCCAGAACATACCCCTGAGGCACACCACTGGTCACCGGCCTCCATGCAGAATATGACCCGTCTACAATCACACTTTGCCTTCTATGGGCAAGCCAGTTCTGGATCCACAAAGCAAAGTCCCCTTGGATCCCATGCCTCCTTACTTTCTCAATAAGCCTTGCATGGGGTACCTTATCAAATGCCTTGCTGAAATCCATATACACAACATCTACTGCTCTTCCTTAATCAATGTGTTTAATCACATCCTCAAAAAAAACCTGGTGGTTTTTGAACCTGGTGGTGTTGAGTGCACTTTAAAATTTCTTTCCATCACCATACATCTCTTGTTTTTGATACCTCCAACATGGGGATAAGATTCTGACTAACCAGCTGTGCCTCTCAAATTTTAATTTCATACTGCGTATAATTTCTATATTATATACAGTATATAGTTACCTCTCAGTGCCCTCCGTCCAGGGAAACAAGCTCAACCTTTCCCCATAACTTACCGACTCTCTTCTCCACATCCTTATCCATCCCTGCAGTACATCACTGATCAAAGACTTGCAATCAGAAAAGCAAGATGGGGCACCTGGGTTGGTATGGACCAGTTGGGCCAAGGGTGTCTTGCCATGTTGTATTACTCCATGAACTCCAGGCATTGTTCTATCACTACCCTCTCCCTCCTAACACCTAACACCAACCCAATTGGCCAGCTCACCTTGGATTCCCCTTCCAGACCAGCCTACCATTCAAAAACCTCGAATGTCTTACAAAAGTCCATTATTGATCAGTCAATTGAGTATAGATTACTGCCTCATGCATTAATAAATAGGAAATAAGCCTACAAGAGGCAAGAACTCAATAGATAGATAGATAGATAGATAGATAGATACTTTATTCATCCCCAAGGGGAAATTCAATGTTCCTCCAGTATGATATCACATAAACACAATACAGACCAAGACTAACTGACCAAAAAAACCACATAATTATAACATACAGTTACAACAGTGCAAAGCAATACCATAATTTGATAAGAGCAGACCATGGGCACGGTAAAAAAAAAAGTCTCAAAGTCCCAGATAGCCCATCATCTCACGCAGATGGCAGAAGGAAGAAACCTCCAACGTGGCAAAACTTCCCGATGCAGCCTCTGGAAGCACCCGAGCACAGCCAACTGTGAGTCCGTCCGAAAACTTCCGACAACTTCGTGCCTCCGACCAGCCCTCCGACACCGAGCACCGAGCACCATCTCTGCCGAGTGCTTCAACCCCGGCTCCGGCCACCAAGCAACAGGCAAAGCCGAGGATTCGGGGCCTTAATATGCACTATTAAGTGGCATATTATATTTGTGCTACATATTGACACCAGCAACATTGGGACAGGATCCCCTGCAATCAACTTTAAGAGCTAGAGAGAAAGCTAAAAAATAAAAAACTTCATGAATTAATCTCTGGATTAATCCCAGTACAATGTAATGGCAAGAAAACAAATAGGAAGGTATTACCTCACTTAGTACTTGGTTTATGAGATGCATATCAGTTGGCCTCTCAATTGGAATCAGGTGAGATCTGTTCAAGGAGGACAGGGTGCACAGGTAGCATATCTAAGGAATAATGTACTTGCATTGGAGGTGGTTCAGACGAGGCTCACAAGAATGATTCCAGGAATAAAGGGGTTAACAACTGAGCCTGTTCTCACTGGAGTTTAGAAGAATGAGGGGGATCTCATTGAACCTGTCAAATATTGAAAGGCCTAGATAGAGTGAATGTGGAGAAGATTTTTCCAATAGTGGCAGAGTCCAGGACCAGAGGGCACAGCCTCAGACTACAAGCCATCCCTTTAGAACAGAGATGAGAACGAATTTTTAAGCCAGTAGGTGGTGGGTCTGTGGAATTCATTGCTGCAGACAGCTGTGTATTTGGGTTTATTTAAAGCTGAGCTTGATAGGTTCTTGATTCAATGGTTATGGAGAGAAGGCAGGGGACTGGAATTGAGAGGGATAATAAATCAGCCAGGATGGAATGACAGAGGAGACTCGATGGGCTGAATGACCTCATTCTGCTTCTAAATCCTATGATCTTATTTTAGGGGACTGGAACCAATGTTTGACCAGAGGGATTCAAGAATGAAGCTGGGAAAAGTTTAAATTTAATTGACATGGATGTCAACATGTAGCAACATGAGGAGCATAAAATGGGAGCGCTGGTTAGGAACAGAGAAGGAAATGGTAAAGTTTTTGAAGGGAGAGAGTGAGAGGTGCAATTGCATGTAAATACATGAAATATAGTGAATAAAATTGATGGTCCGTGAGCTTAAGTAAGTAGGATTACGATGTGGTGGTGAAAGTTTAAAACAGGGCTCTTCAAGGATAAGATTGGGCACTTAATTGCAGGTTATAAGCTGGTCTAAAAGTATAGGGAAGGATAAAAAGGAGACACTCAGGTGGTTGCTATGGAGAATGTCCTTGTGAAAGTATACTTGGTTAGTGTTGAGAAGCAGGGAGGGAACTATCAGATATGAAACATGGGCTACCAAGCAGTATGAGAGGTTTCTAGGAGTAAATCAGGGAGATTATACAAATGTGTAGAAGCTATAGCGCCTATCAGTGATTTCAAAAGCTCTAATATTGCATGGAATATTAAAATAAGTCGAGGGAACTTGATCAGTATGTTTCAAACCTAACATGGAATTGGGCTTCATTGAACTTGTTTCAGAGGGATGATTTGGGATATGTGGATCAGTTATTAATAGGAGAACAATTAGGAAGCAGAGATAATCAGATCAGAAGGCTTAGATCATAAGGAAGATGCAAGGAGAAATAGAATATAAAAGCAAGGATGTAAAGCTGAGTCTTTAAGGCATTGGTCAGACCACCCTTGGAGTACTGAGAGCTATCTTTAGGGCCTCTTATCTAAAAATAGTTGTGCTGACATTAGAGAGGGTCCAGAGGAGATTCACGAGAATGATCCCAGGAATTAAAGGGTTAATGTCTGTGGAGCATTTGATGGCTCTGGGCTTGTACTCACTGGTGTTTAGAAGGAAGAGGAGGGATCTCATTGAAGCCTATCAAGTTTTGAAAGGCCTAGATGGAGTGGATGTGGAGAGGATGCTTCCTATTGTGGGGAACAGCCTCAGAATACAGAAAAGAGATGAGGAGGAATTTCTATAGCCAGAGGATGCTGAGTCGATGGAATTCATTTCCACACACAGCTGTGGAGGACTAACTGGGTATATTTAAAGCAGAGGTTGACAAGTTGATGATAAGTCAGGGTGCCAAAGGTTACAGGGACAAGGCAGCAGAATGGGGTTGAGTGGGATAATAAATCAGCCATGATGGAATGGTGGAGCAGGCCTAATGGGCCAAATGGCCTCACCCTGCTCCTGTTTCTAATGGTCTAAATACAAAGCTGAACTTTTAAATAGGACGAGGGTTGGAATTGATGTAGACATGGCCAGCATGAAGTAGAATCAAATCTTAGGAGGCAAAATTTTAACTGTATGATGCGTGACCTCTGGAGGGCAAACGCTTCAGGAAAAGCAGAGATGACAAAAGAGATACACAAAGTGATGGAAGAAAAGTTCCTGTAGAACTCCAGTGAGAATCGGGACAGAAAGGAGAATAAAACAAGAAAGAGCACGAACTGGAAGACAAAAGAAGGTATTGGAAGGAGAGTCAAATATCTTCTGTAGTTACGTGGATAACAAACCAGTAGGATCAGGAAGTGTGGAGGTGATTAGGAATAATAAACGGAAATCTTGTATCAGTCTAATTAGGGCAATCCATGGAATCCTTAGCGGATGGAAGTTAATCGTCATACAGCATTGAACAGGCCCTTTGGTCCGACTCATCCAATGCCAGCCATGCTGTCCACTTGATTTAGTCCCATTTCCTTACATTTGGCCCCAACCTTCAAAACCATTCCTGTCCCTCTAAACCAGGGGTTCCCAACCTTTATTTATGCCAAGGAGCCTTACCATTAACCGAAGGGTCCATGGAACCCAGGTTGGGAAACCCTGCTCTAAAGTTTTAAACCTTTCCTGTCTGTGCACCAGTCCAAAGAGCTTTAAAACATGGCAGTTATACCCACCCCTTCTACTTCTCTTTCAGGTCATTTACCCACCACCCTCTATGTGGGGAAAAAATGCCCCTCAAATCCTTTTTTAAGTGTTTCCCTTCTCACCTTAAACCTGTGCTGTCAAGTTTTGACTCCCCGACCCTGGGGGAGAAAGAAAAACTATGACCATTCACCTCATCTATGCCCCTCATGTTTTTGTAAATCTCTAGAGGCAGATAGATGCTGATCAGAAACTGATACGAAGATTTATCAAAGCAATTAAATGTCTGTGATTTTCCTACATAGACTATTTTGCAGCCGTGAATATATATTTTATATAGTTGAATACCTACAATTTCCATACAGCAATGTGGGTGTAGAAATATGCAGCTCAGCCGATTTTAAAGTTTCAAAGTGCATTTATTATCAAAGAATGTATAAATTATACAGCCTTGAGATTTGTTTGCTTACAGGCAGTCACAAAGCAAGAAACCCAAAAGAACCATATTTTAAAAATAAGAACACCCAGTGCCCACAAAGAAAGAGAAAACACAAAATGAATCATATAAGCAATAGGAGCAAGCAACAACGTTCCAATCCCGTTTGAGTCCTTCGATCCAGATCCCTGGAGCAGCCAGGAATAAGGCCAAAGCCTCAGTACTCAGTTCATCATATTAGCAGTGTAAATTGCTGCAAAGTTCGCAGGCACGAAGCACAGCAGCTAGGCAAGAGAAGCGCACAAACTATCAGGGCTAGTGCTCAAGTTGTCTAAACCTCGCACTAGGACCCAGCCCTGCCACCGGCGAAGTGCTCCGGGCCTAAATTTCACTGCCGAAGGAGCCATTCTTGACCTCTCCAAATCCACTCAGCACCAGTTTGTAGAAGATTTGTGTCAATGAGTAAATTTTCCTGCACTTTACTGTGTTCAAATAATTGGTATAATATCTTTATGTACGTTCACACAACTATACAATTAGAACTGTGCATTTATGCCTTGCTCAGTGTGTGAATTTTCTTTGTATAGAAATGTCTCTGATCTAGGTGTATAGTTCAATGTATTCATTTAATTAAAAATTCTGCTATGTTCGGACTTGTCCTCAAGTTAAACGCAGAGTACAGAGTGTGTATATTTGTCTACACTGTCACGTGTCTAGATTTGTGTCCATTTGTGTCGGACTAGATTAACTGTATTGGTTTGAAGAAAGTTTCCCATAATCTTCTAATGCTTTCTAGACATGAATGAATTGACTGAAAAAGAGCAGATGTAACAATTTGTTCAAAAACAGTTGTAAGGATACAAAGAATTAGAGAGTCATAAAGGATGGAAACGATCACTTTAGTTAAATCCATTCAAATCATCAAGCACGCATTTTACACCACTCCCTCTTTCTTCTCTGCACATTCCCATTAATATTCTACCAGGCAATAGAAACTACTTGCAGAGGCCAATGTGTTCTCAGATTTTCAGAAGGCCTTGACAAGGTGCACACACGAGGCTGCATAACAAGTTAAAAGCCCATGGTATTACAGGTATGATATTAGCCTGGATAGAGCATTGGCTAATTGGAAGGAGACAATGAATGGGAATAATGGGAGCTTTATTTGCTTGACTACTGCTGACTAGTGCTGTTCCACAGGGGTCTGTGTTGGGACCATTTATTTTTATGTTATACATCAATGATTTGGATGATGGAATTGATGGCTTTACGGCCAAGTTTGCAGACGATACAAAGATAGGTGGAGGAGCAGGCAGTTTCAAGGAAGGAGAGAGGCTACAGAAAGACTTAGCCAAATTAGGAGACGTGGCAGATGGAACACAATGTCGGGAAGTGAATGGTCATGCTCTTTGGTAGAAGAAATGAAAGCATAGACTAGTTTCTAAATGGAGAGAAAACTCAAAAATCTGAGTTGCAAAGGGACTTGGAAGTCCTCATGCAGGATTCCCAAAAGGCCCATTTGAGTCGGTGGTGAGGAAGGCAAATGCAACGTTAGCATTCATTTCAAGAGAACTAGAATTCAAAAGTAAGGATGTAATGCTGAGGCTTTATAAAGCACTGGCAGGGCCCCACTTGTACTGTAAGCAGTTTTGGGCCCCTTATCTAAGAAAGGATGTGCTGTCACTGCAGAGGAGGTTCACGAAAATGATTCTCGGAATGAACAACTTGCCATATGAGGAGAGTTTGATGTCTCTGGGTCTCTATTGACTGGAATTCAGAAGAATGAGTGATGATCTCAATGAAACCTTATATTGAAAGGCCTTATAAAGACCTTATAAAATATTGAAAGGCCTTGATAGATGGGGTGTGAAGAGGATGTTTCCTATAGTGGGAGAGTCTAAAACAAGAGGACACAGCCTCAGAATAGAGGGGGTCCTTTTAGAATGAAGATAAAAAGTAATTTCTTTAGTCAGAGGGTGATGAACCTGTGAAATTCGTTGCCACAGGCGGCTGTGGAGGCCTAGTCATTGGGTATGTTTAAGGCAGAGGTTGATAGATTCTTGAGGTACGGGGAGAAGGCAGGAAATTGGGGCTGAGAGGGAAAATGGCACAGTCGTGATGAAATGGCCGAGCAGAATCGACAGGCCAATTGGCCCAATTCTGTTCCTACATCTTATGGTCTCATTAATCAAGTGACCTGCACACCTTTAGGAAATGAATCAAACTAGATCCCCCCAGTGAAAGGGAGAACACAGACAGCATCCGAGACTGGGGTCACACTGGAACTGTGAGGCAGTACCAACGTACCACCCAATAAACCAAGAGTAACTGGATATACCAGATAATAACAAGCCTTTTGCGGGAGAAATTAACATGTCAGCCACTCCTGCTTGCTCAAATTTTTTTTTAAAACGGAAACTGCAAAGCTTTCTTTTGACACCAGACAGCCGGCAGCTGTCCCTTTTCGGAACATGGTTATGCTTTACAAATACTGATAAAATTAAGCAGATCATTCACATGGTAGTCTCTGCCTACGAGTTTTATAAATTTCATACCAATGCCCCTGCAATCAGTTTAAAACCCAATATGAATATTTACGGTGACCAGCTCCAGTTTATTTAGTTGCACAGCAACAAAAAAGCTATCATAGTCAATGTGGCATCTATTGTACTTCAGGAAGCGTTCGGGGTGACAAATCACAATGTAAAACTCTAGGCCTAATGCCAATTTTATGGAAGTACAGTAGTTGAAATTTACCTCTATAACATTCCGTTTATTTAAAATTAATTTTGCCATTGCTTAAAGCTCCTTTTCGTTTGTTAGTTTTATTCACTTGCTTAAAGCAAGTTTTAGTCCAGAGCCCTTGTGGATCTGGACTGGTTTACAAGTATTTAAGGAATGTGCCACTGCAGGTTGATAGAAGACTGCAGGAGGTCGATGTTAGCACTGATGCTTGCAAATGCAAAGACCGTAGCACAGAATCCCAACTAATTGCATCTCTGCTGGGTAGTCTTAATAAATGTTTCAAACACAAGTCAACAACATTGTCAAAAGAGCAATTTATCAGTTAAATTTATGATTAAAGGCAGACAAATTAACTATTCTATTAAATATTCTGAGAATTCCCTTGACTTACTTTGTCTACAATATATGGATGAGAAAACATGAAAATGTAGAAAAAAGGAACCTCTAAGCTTTTGTTTCTTTTTAAGTGCTTTAAATTATTATATTCATTGCTCTCTGAAATCAAAGTTTAGCCCTGGGGTGAAATATTTATGTCAAATGCTATATACATTCCAGGGTTTCAAGCTAGTAAATTGCACCTGTCTACCCAGTCATTACAGCATTTATTTCAAACAGAAGACAACTGTACTATTGAAATAAATTTACTAGGGAGGAAAAAATGGACTTTTTGTCCAACTGTGCTTTGTTTTTTGTACAGACACCAAATTTATTTATTTTCTGGTCTCCTGCCAACCATTAACACTGCATGTTCTTGGAAAAAAAGCTAAAACATATGCCATTACACAATGTAATTAGAATAAATAAGCAAATATTCCTTACCGAGAGAGTTAAAGAGAATAGTCTGCCTAATTATATTTTCAAGCAGTTTCGAAGTTAGTTACACCTTGTGCACTATTATTAACTAACTTACCAGGCTAAATAGGACATCAAAATACTGTAGATAATAGAAAACTAAAAGGAAAAAAATCTTAAAGTGCTGGAGATACTTAGCAAGTCAGATCGAATCTATAGAGAAACAAACAGGAGTTTCCATTGAACCATTGAGGAGTTAATATTTCAGTTAAACTTCAGGACTGTTACAATAGCAGACACTAAAGAATGAACACCTATAATTCTGACTAATCTGCCCAATCTGCTATCCCACATAATGAAATGCTGGGAAACTCAGTAGTGAAGTAGCATCTGTGAAAAGGGAGAGCTAGTAATTCAGCTCAAAGATCTGTTGTCACTTGTCCTTTAATCTCACTCCACTCTAACCCATCCGTCTGTAGCCACTGGCAAAGTTATACTGAGACCCAATGTAAGCTCGAGAAACAGTATATCACATCTCTGTGTAGTCTTCTGGACTTGTTTTAAATTCACAGCTCAGGTAACCATGCCTTTCTGCTTGTACCAAAACTGACCAATTGTACCAGAGAGTATCCAATATGACTCAGCTTCAAAGCTTTTTATTAGCATGGACTAATCTCCTTACGGTTTTCACAATTTTGTATTTTACACCTTTTCCATTCCCGTGTGTTTTTTTCTCTCCAACTCTGCTCAGGTTATATTTTTTAATGTTTGTTCAAGTTATTTCTCTCTAAATTCTCTCATTAACCCACCAACCAGATTGCTTCATCAACATCTGACCCTCTATGTCAGGCATTCCCAACCTGGTTAATTGTGGGAGTCAGTGGCATTAAAAAAGTTGGGAACCCCTGCTCTATGGCGACCTTGGCCTCACTCTGTCAGAGATAGTCATTTTATCTTTTCAATTTCTTCCCCCCCCCCACAACAACTTACCCTGCAATTTAAAACTTGTTTTGTTTTCCTCCCTTTCCCCGTTCCGATGAAGAGTGTTAGACTTGAAGTATAAGGTCGGCTTCTCTTTCCACAGCTGCTGACTGACCTGCTGAGCGTTTCCAGCATACTGCATTTATATTTTACACTTCTAGAATCTAGTTTTCTGAAATTCCCTCCCATTCACTGTAGACCTGATCTGTTTTTCTTGCAACTTTCAAAAATAGAAATTCCATTTGAATTCCCTCATGATAAGTGATTTTTTCAAACTTAATATTTTTGTGTCTGATTTCCAAGTGTCCATTCGAATGTAATTGATTACTGTGTGATTCAGTTCCACTAAAAAAATGACTGCCTTTGGGACTTATGAAGAGGAAAAAAATGGGATTTGGCAAACAGTCAGAAACCATACACTACACAGAGAAATGTGATGATGTATTGTGACACCAAATTTGTGCATATATAAAATATTGAGTTCAATTGAAAGCAAAATTTACAGTCCTACCTTTAGGAAGGAGCAGAAACCTTGAAATCTTTAACGGAAAATGTCAACTAGTGAACAGAAAGGCTTCTCTAATAAAAAGCTCAGTAATTTTCCCCACACCGTCAACCAGAATTTCCAGATGCTGTCAGCTTACTTATTGCATGGTAGTGGCAGAGCTACTCCAGTTGACTTCAGTACGCTGGATGAAAAGGTGAACGCCATCACCATCACAAGCAAGGATAAGAGTTGTAGATAAGATCTGACATTACTGATAACCGTTGTAACATTTAGGGGGAAAGCTCGTACTTTATGCCATATTGTCAGCACCCGTTAAACTACATGCAAGCAAGAGTCAATCCCTCCTGCTGGGTGTATTCAGCTTATATAGTACAAGAAAAACCATAGGTTCACCTGAGTTGTAATCAGTCAATTAAAGGAAAATACATTCTTCCATGAGATATTGCGGTGTGTAGAGCACACAGTTACAGAAATAGAAAACTGGAAATAATGCCCCACAGGAGTCAACGGAAATGAAGTTAAAGTCTTCATTTTTAACACACAGCTAAATTTTATAAAAGATAGTAATTGCTCAAAAATAACCAAAAGTATCTACAGAAGCTGCTAATTAGGATTCATTATGCACAGCGACATTTCCGTTGCTAGCTATTATTTTTCCCCCCTTCTTGGTTAATAAAATCACATATGTTCCTGAATTCTAACACTCATTGACTTCTCTCAGGAACTTTGCCACACAATATTCCAGAAGTAGCTATGCCGACTGAGACCTAAAGCAAAGAAAGGATTAAATATTTACAAGTGGCAAAACTCAATCACAGCAGAAAATGATTCAGAGCAGCTTTTACCCAGTTGCCTGGACAAGTCAAAGGAGACTGCAGATGCTGGAATCTGGAGTAACAAAAACAAATTGCTGGAAGAGCTCAGCAGGTCAGGCAGCATCTACGGACACAAACAGACAGGTGACATTTTGGGCTGAGGCCCTTCACTTGGATGCTGCCTGGTCCACCTCGAATGGTTTATGCTTTTTTTTAATAAAAAGTTGCTGTAAAATAAAAGTTTATAAAAGTTTCTTTAATTTTTTTGAATTTTTAATCTTTTCAATTTCTATTTTTACACTATTACCTTAACTATTACATATATACTTATTGTAATTCAGTTTTTTCCCTATATTGTACTGCTGAGGCAAAGTTAACAAATTTCATGACATGTGCTGGTGATATTAAACCTGATTCTGATCCTTTTATTTGAAATGCTTTGGCTTTGCTGCTAAATTTGACCCTGAAACCCTGACACTAAAAAGATAGCAGCAATATAGCATGCTGATTAGCAATTTGTTTACAATGAAATGATGTCATCACAACTATCACAATTGCCTTCTTTACATCTGACATTGAATTGAACATATTCCAATGGAGTGGTGGAGGCTGAGGGGAGATCTGACAGAGGTTTATAAGATTCTGAGAGGCATAAATAGAGTAGGCAGGGAGTATCTGTTTCCCAGGGTTGGAATGTCTAATACCAGAGGGCATGCATTGAAGGTGAGAAGGGTTCAAGGGGGATGTGAGGAGTCATTTTCTTTACTCAGAGTGGTGAATGCACTGCCTGGTACAGCTGTAGAGGCAAATACATTAGAGGCTTTTAAGAGATGTTTAGATAGGCACATGGATGTGAGGAAGATGGAGGGATATGAACATCATGTAGGTAGGAGGGATTAGTGCTTATGGGTGCCTTTGATCTGCTTCTTGCCTGGCTCAGCACGACATTGTGGGCAGAAGGGTCTATTCCTGCACTCTACTGTTCAATGTTCTATGTAAATACAAACACAGGAGTGAAAATGTTGCAAAGTACAAACTCAATATCTGAAGGTAAATATGCATCAGAATTCCAGGGCAAGCACCCACATATAAATGTCATATGCATAACCGATACATCAAGGATCATTTGAACCAACTCATCAACTGGCACCTGAGCTGGAGGAGAAATAGAATCTTTCAGATCATTCGCTTGGCTCAGGGCTCTCCATATCACATCCGTCAAGGGTGGCCACACAGAGCTGGTGATGTTCTTTCTAAACCCCATCATGCAGAATTTGACCCTCCAAGTGGCAGGTTGTATGTGAAGTGCCAGTAGGAAACAACAGCTGGTTTCACACCAGTACAATCCATCTCTGGGGTGGATCAGGGCCCGAGAACAAGCATGAAAGTTTCTGAGGCCTGAACTGCATTAATACTCATCCTCTTCAATCACAAGGAGCCCTGCAGCAAGAGCCAGAAGACGTTCCTAGTAATCTTAGCTCCAGATCGCTGCAGCACTAGATCCCGTAATCGGCAACTGTCCCGTATCAGACTGCAAAGCACTCCAACGGGTGGTGAAAACTGCCCAGCGGATTATCGGCACCCAATTGCCCACCACTGAGAACATCTACCATAATCACTGCCTGGGCAGGGCGAAAAACATTATCAAGGGTGCATTTCACCCTAACCATGGACTATTTACTCTCCTCCCATCCGGTAGGTGTGGTAAACTATGTATACCTGTCTGGACACGCCCCTCTGCTGACTGCTCCTGTGGCTCCTCCCACAGACCCCTGTATAAAGGCGATTGGGGCACTGCTCCTCCCTCAGTCTTCCGAGATGTCGTGCTCCCTTTTTGCTGTTAATAAAAGCCTATCGTTCACTTCCAGTCTCCTAAAGTAATTGATGGTGCATCAGAAGGCACAACAGGAGCCTGCGCTCCCACACCAGGAGGCACAGGAAGAACTTCTTCCGAGGCTGTGACCCTGCTGAACCTCACATCACAGCGCTAAGCAGTATTGCACCCATATTGTACTGTCTCAGAACTTTTATACCTGTATGCTGTAGCACTTACTTTTTATTTGCAGTTATTTTGTAAATAACACTATTCTTTTGCACTTCTGGTTAGATGCTAACTGCATTTCATTGGCTTTGTATCTGTACTCGACACAATGACAATAAAGTTGGATCTAATCTAATGTAATCACTCTGTCCCTAAAGGAAGCAGAACCAATCAAAACCTTCTAAAAGAATTGGTAGTATCCTTAAGATATTTGTGCAGGAAATGCCAGGTATATACCAGCTTTATAAGTTCAGAATGAACCAATGCATTATATGCAAGTATTATAAAATAAAGAATGTAATAGGTCAGATCGAAAGGGATGGGATCACAATTGCACCCTCTAAACCATGCAAACAGTTGTGTCTGTCAATATGGATACCCATGATCATTGTATTACTGCCAATTAAGCAGATTTAGAACTTCAGCAATCTTTAAAATGATCTTTATCCAGGCTAAAATGGCCAAACATCTGAAAATTATTTTATTTAAGTAGTTGTTATAATGTCTGAAATAATGACACAGAAGCACAAAATACATTCATATAACCTAAGAATTCAGGCTGGTTCGATAGATGTAGAATTTCAAAAACAGGTTCGTATCTGCCAAAATGTATATGTTTGTCAGGCATTTTAACTTGATACAGCACTTTCCTTGTAAAATTTATTTTACATGGTTACCATGATAAAGGAGTTAAATATCAGCATTCTAAATACATCACAGAAGAAAAAGAATTTCAGGACGTATATTGTATACATTTCCCTGACATTACATGTACCTATTGAAACCTATTGAGAAATATTTACCTATTGCCTTATGTGTGAAAGATATGTTCGAGTAATTTTGTGCTTAAGTCAACAAATCATCTGTACAGAAGGTGCAGCAATGATTATTTCATTCAAATATGTCAAATGCAATATAAAATACTGAATTATTGGAATATTTGTTCCAAAGTAAGAATTTAACATTTTTTGAAATAAAAACACAAGACAACGCTCTAATTGTATGGAATACCAACATTCACAGTCATACAACTTACGCTTAAAGAACTTTAAACTTTGCATGAGACTGGAAGCATTCATTACAATTTATTCAAATCCAGTTGTGCCTAAAATCATTTTTTTAATGAAATCTTGTATCCTGGTGCTCTAGTTTCATCCCACAGCCCTTTAAATGGCCACTGTAAATTGCCCTTGCTACGTAAATGAGTGGTAGAAACTTGGGAGAGTTGATGTGAATGTGGGGAGAGTTGATATGAATGTGGGGAGAACAGGGTGCGTGATAACACAGACTTAGTGAGACAAAGGGCCTGTTTCTATACTCAATAACTCTTTAGGCCTGTCTAATAAGAAATAAGATTCTAATTCATGAAATATGAAGGCTGAGTTAGTTCTTGCACCAATTAAAAACAAATTTCTGGACAGGCAGTTTTGAGATGCCTTTTGAACGGGGTGAAAGTACCTCCAGCTGATGGCTTTGCTCCTGACTTCAAAAATGCATTGAGGTCAGAGGTACTTATACTGCAGATGAACAGCCGAAGGAAATTTCCTTTTGGAGACTCTCCAGAAATTGGGCCTGTGATCATTTGACAGTCGTGTGGTGAAGTTTTAAAAACTGCCCAGTTTCCAGAATATAATTGATTTAAGTGTTATTCAGCTCAGCTCCCATCGCAGTCAAACATTATATTGATGCCAAGGATCTATTTGCCTGTCTCGCGTGGCTAAAATTAGGAAGGGTGTTCAGCACATTATAAAACACCTCACCACATTTGGATGGACAAGTTGTCTGCCCATCAGATTTGCCCTCCCATTCAGAATGTATTATTAAGAATATAATTTTCATAGATGATTAAAGTGAGGAACGGCCCAAGCATGGTCCATCACAAGCATGAAGAATGTAGCATTTCTGAGCCTCAAGAATTGAGAGACTATTATGTTCAAAATCAGAGCAAAACGACGTCACCCTTGTGACATCGATCATCCTCATGAACCTCTTCTAGACTCTGTCCAATGTCAAAACATCCTTTCTGAAATATGGGCCCAAAACTGATGACAATACTCCAATTGAATTTAGAAGCCAAGAGGTAATGTTGCAGCTATATAGGACCCTGGTCAGACCCCACTTGGAGTACTGTGCTCAGTTCTGGTCACCTCACTACAGGAAGGATGTGGAGGATATAGAAAGGGTGCAGAGGAGATTTACAAGGATGTTGCCTGGATTGGGGAGTATGCCTTATGAGAATAGGTTGAGTGAACTCGGCCTTTTCTCCTTGGAGTGACGGAGGATGAGAGGTGACCTGATAGAGGTGTACAAGATGATGAGAGGCATTGATTGTGTGGATAGTCAGAGGCTTTTCCCCAGAGCTGAAATTGTTGCCACAAGAGGGCATAGGTTTATAAGGTGCTGGGGGGTAGGTACAGAGGGGATGTCAGGGGTAAGGGATAAAATGTCAGGTGACTTCCATAGGGTGTAGCTTGGAGTTGGAGAATAAATAGGAAAGGACAATAAACAGTTAGCATCTCTTCATCAGTTCCTCATCACTGTACCTTCTGCAGTCTCCCCTCCCAATCCTATCCCTGTTAAATAAAGTCTCCTGCAGTTACCTGCCAATGAACAGCCATCAGCTAAAAAACTGACAAACTCTTAGATTGCCTCCCGCTAAGAAGGTGTTCTGCATGGGATTGGAGTAGGACACGTCATGGTTATTTTCGGAACTTCATCACCATGAGAACTAAATATCTCCACCGTACGTTTCGCTGAGGGACTTTTACACCATATTAAATCTTGCGGCTGTGGGAATTGTAAACGCTGTGGTTCATCGTCGGGCTGAAACGTGCGGTTTTCCCTCTGACAACATTGATTAGAATGCATATTTGCATTTGCTTTCATGTCCCTATTCCTGCCGAATCCTTGCTCCACTGTGCTACAGTAACACAATCGCTCCAGTCTCCGCTGTGTTGCGGTCTGCAATTCCAGATTGCAGACATGTCGATGGCAACGATTAGAAGGTTGATGGCAATGTTGTCTTAGCTTCCTGTACTGCTTCTGATCGTAACAGAACTTTGTACAAAACTCTGTGGATTCCTCGGGAACTGAGCACACATAATCTTGTGCAGTTTGGTTTAATGTTCGATAGAGTGGCTCAAGTTTCGTTCGTAAACAAGCTTTCATGCTTCTGGCTAAAGTCTGATTTACACAAGCAGCACTCCACTGCTCTCCAGTCTTGGGGAGATGCACAGTTGTTGTTTGAGAATGAGCTGGCCAGTCAAGTGACTTCTTCAGCGAAGACTTTAGAGGTTGCGCGTGATTATGGTGCCCCACACCACACTTCAAGAGCCCTGGAGTGTTGGCGCATATGCTTGCTCCCCTCTCTTGCAAAATCTGATTCAGGTCAAAAGTGTGCTCTTCACTTCCACCATCTTCACGTGCACCAGAACTAACTTTGGAAACTTTATCAGAGTGTTTGCTGACTGCACTGCAGCAAGCTGTTCTCCGAGATATTTTGTTTGAAAATGACTTCACAGATGATTTGCTTAAACTGGTTACTACAGAGGAGCTTACTTTAGTCTCTCGATGTTTACTGCCAGGCTCTCTAATTAATTGTTTCATTTTTCCTTCATATCTCTCACAATTTAGAGACACAGGAAAGAAACTGTGACCATCTGGGTTCAGGAAAGTCGGTTTAGATATTACTTTTGCAGCTCCATCATCTCCTTTCTCCCCATTGACATTTTCTAAATTGTGAACACAGTTATCATCAAAACACAACGTGTCCGAGCCCGTATGTACATTACAGTTTGCAGCCTGACTTACAGATCTGTGCTTGAGCTCCAAGTCCAAGGCAATTCCATCGGCACAGCAGGGACTGCAGTCTTGTTCCAGTTCAGTCCTTCAAAATGTAAAAGCACTTTAAGGATACATTTTAAATCTTTACAAGAAGTATTATTTATACTGGAGATGATATTACGTCTTGCCTTCTCCATATTAAATTGTGAACACTTTGTTTTCAATCTATTCATTCATGGAACAGCATTTATTAACCTTAATTTGTCAGGCAAGTCAGAATTAACCAGGTTGGCAGGGGTTCCCCCTGGGGTCCATGGACCCTTCAATTAAAGGCAAGGCTCCAAGATATAAAAAAGGTTGAGTACCTTTGGTCTAGAGTTACATATAGGCCAAACGAAAAAAGGGAATAATTAGTGGTCCAGATACCAGCTTATTGGCTGCCATTACTTAAATTAGTCATTTCACTTCAGATGTATTTAATTAATTTATTTTAAGGTCACCCCTTTGCAATCCCCAGGACCAAGTCATGACTCCTTGACAGTAGGTTATTGCACTGTACGCCTGCCCTGTAATCACTGCATCTTTCAACCTCAGCACACAAACAGCCATTTTATCAAACATAGAACAAAGAACAATACAGCACAGTACAGGCCCTTCGGCCCACAATGTTGTGCCGACCCTTAAACCCTGCCTCCCATATAACTCCCCCCCCACCTTAAATCCCTCCATATACCTGTCTAATAGTCTCTTAAATTTCACTAGTGTATCTGCCTCCACCACAGACTCAGGCAGTGCATTCCACGCACCAACCACTCTCTGAGTAAAAAAAACCTTCCTCTAATAGCCCCCTTGAACTTCCCTCCCCTTACCTTAAAGCCATGTCCTCTTGTACTGAGCAGTGGTGCCCTGGGGAAGAGGCGCTGGCTGTCCACTCTATCTATTCCTCTTAATATCTTGTATACCTCTATCATGTCTCCTCTCATCCTCCTCTCCAGAAAGTAAAGCCCTAGCTCCCTTAATCTCTGATCATAATCCATACTCTCTAAACCAGGCAGCATCCTGGTAAATCTCCTCTGTACCCTTTCCAATGCTTCCACATCCTTCCTATAGTGAGGTGACCAGAACTGGACACAGTACTCCAAGTGTGGCCTAACCAGAGTTTTATAGAGCTGCATAATTTCCCCACGACTCTTAAACTCTATCCCTCGACTTATGAAAGCTAACTTAACTAAACATAACTTAACATAAGCTTTCTTAACTACCCTATCTACCTGTGAGGCAACTTTCAGGGATCTGTGGACATGTATCCCCAGATCCCTCTGCTCCTCCACACTTCCAGGTATCCTGCCATTTACTTTGTACTCTGCCTTGGAGTTTGTCCTTCCAAAGTGTACCACCTCACACTTCTCTGGGTTGAACTCCATCTGCCACTTCTCAGCCCACTTCTGCATCCTGTCAATGACTCCCTGCAATCTTCAACAATCCTCAACACTATCTACAACACCACCAACCTTTGTGTCGTCTACAAACTTGCCAACCCACCCTTCTACCCTCACATCCAGGTCGTTAATAAAAATCATGAAAAGAAGAGGTCCCAGAATCGATCCTTGTGGGACACCACTAGTCACCACCCTCCAATCCAAATGTACTCCCTCCACTACGACCCTCTGCTTTCTGCAGGCAAGCCAATTCTTTTGGATGCTGATTTTCCCCTGCACTTCTTTGCATATCATTTTCTCTTTAGTGAAAGTATGAAAACATTTCAGGTACCAGAAATACTTAGCACGGCAGGAGGTATCTGTGGAGAAAGAAACGATTAATGTTTCAGGTTAAGTATCCTTTCTCAGAACAGAAAAGGAGACTAAAGAAGCTTGAGGAAGGAGATCCAACATTTTCTGTTTTTTTAAATATTTCCTGCAATCGCAATGTTTAAAATTCTCAATGAAGTATTCAATAGTGGGAAGTTGAGGTGGATGGCAAACGGTCCCCAAAGTGGCAAGGTCGATAGGTCATCACCAGAAAAATTTGGACTGTAGAGGGAGAGATTTGTTTGGCCCCCACACTTCAGAATGAGGATTGTAAGAACAACGTAGGAAAGGAAATGAGGGAAGGTTGAGTATACAGACAAGCTTTTAAAATCAAAATCAGACTTGAACTGCAGAAAAGTTAAAACATGGAAGAGCATTTGTAAAATAATTAAGCTGGCCCCATTTCATAGTCAGGTGAATTAGTTCCTTTCAGGTATTGATCCAACTTCCCAATGATTGTCACAGTTGGATCTGTCCCCAGCACTAATCCTAATAGTGCACTCCAAGTCCTAACCACGTGCTGTGTAAAGACAAATACTTTTCTGTGACTTGACACCTTCACTCTACTCTTTTGTTTTTGACTCTTCGACCATTGGAAAAGCTTCTCCACATTTATTCAGTTTTGCCCTTCATGATTTGCAGAAAAATAGATATTTGAGAGGGTGATAATGGGGCAGGAAACAGAGATTGTATTAAATGTTTATTTTAAAATTGAGATATTGTTTAACAGAGAGTCAAAATAGTCATACTGGCTTAGTGTAAACAAAATCTGATACAGGTAGCATATTTTTGGATCATCTCCAGATTCACCATCATCATATATGCCATATCGTATGATGTAGACAATCATGGTCCTATGGCAAATTTTTTTGGCAGACGTGATTTGCCATTGCATTCTTCTGGGCAGTGTCTTTACAAGATGGGTGACCTGGTGTCAATGGTCGCATAACCAAGACTTGTAATATGCACTGACTGCTCATACGGCCATCCACCACTCCCATGGCTTCAAGTGACCCTGATCAGAGGATAAACAGGTGCTACACCTTGCCCAAGGGTGACCTGCAGGCTCTCAGAGTGAAGGAGCGCCTTACACCTCCTCTGGTAGAGATGTATCTCCACCCCACCAACCATCTCCAGTTTAAGGATGCTGTAACGAGGAATATCAACCTGGTGTGTACTGGAACAACCCAAGGATTAAACCAACAGTGGTATTAGTAAGAACTTTGGCAGAGCCAAAGTGAAGGGAATCAAGGCATGGGGAGGAGCTGGAAATGAGTAGCTTAGCGGAGATGCATGTGTGTGTGGCTCCTGAGAAGCTCCCTCTGGATAAGCTGTGACATCAAGGCAGTCAGCCTCAGACACTTGCCAAGGAGAATCGTGGAGCTTGACGACAAGGTTTATGCAGGACATTGACTTTACGTTTCCAATTTTAGATGATGGAAAGTATCTACTCATTCAGCAATGAAGGCAAGCCAAGCAATATTACAACTTAGAGACAGAAGGAGGATTGAGAATGGTGGTGGTGAACTTGTGCGTGTATGGAAATTGAAACGACTGTTCCAGGTTATGATATTGAGTGGACAGCATGTTGGGGAGGGAGGTAAATATTGATCAGAGCAATCTCCAGAGGAAACGGGGAATTATCTGGCTTTAGCTGGAATCAGGTAACTATAGATGCCAGATGGTGGAATGGTGTTGGAGGTCAGCATGGTCTACTGTACATTCTGAGTAGCAACTATCATCAAACATATCAAAATTGCAATAAGGAATTCAAATATATACTTATAGATCAATCAATTCACTGAGTCAGTCAGCAACTAACTGTGCTACAAACGCTAAATCTTTGAGCAATGATTTCAAATTGGTGCCATGGTAGCATTGCGGTTAGCAGGATGCTACCACAGCTCGGGGCATCAGAGTTTGGAGTTCAATTCCAACGTCGTCTGTAAGGAGTCTGCACATCCTTGCCATAGAGTATGTGGGTGCTCCGGTTTCCTCTCACAGTCCAAGGATGTGCAGGCTAGTAGGTTAATTGGTCATTGTAAATTATCCCATGATTAGGCGGTCTAATTGGGAGGTTGCTGGGCGGCACGACTCAAAGAACATTCTGAGTTGGATCTCAATAAATAAAGTAACACAGGCAGTGTGTTGTGTTCAATATTTCATATTCTTTGAGAGATAAATCTAATCTCTTCAGGCAAAAGATGCTTCTTGGAGCTTCTAAAGTTGTAAATACTGTCTCTGAGTTTGGGTTATTGTCTGCTTCTACAACTTGAGCACCATTGATCAAGAACAGGAAGTGAAATGAGAAAGCTTAGCACACCAAATAGCCTTTTCTAAGTTTGATTAATAAAGCAAGAACTCATTTCTAACATCCCTTAACCTTTTATGTTGGTTTTACATTTTAAAAGTGCGTGCTGTCGAAAGGAGGAAAATACGAGAAATATTGAGAGATACAGAAAGGAACAATGAAAGGAAAAGTAGATTCAAGTTGTAACAATGGAAGAGCAAATAAAAATTCATAATAACCTAACAACTTGTAGGATTTTGTTTACTTTTTCCAATTGGCTTTTAAGTATTTAGTCTGTAGTTAATGTTTACTGCAGTTAGTTTTTCGGTTCTGCTCAGTGGACTGTGATGCCTGGGAACCGTGGTGTCTTTCTGCTGCACCTAATGGCCCAGATCATTCTCATTTTCAGTCAGCAGCTCTGTAGAGCTCCACTGAATTATATCCTTGGGTGGGCGAGTGCATTCCTTGCAACAGTGCAACAACACAGAAGCTGCTGCTGGCTTTCCAATTGTAGAAGTAGACATGAGTGAGCTTTGCTATCTATGACAGACGGACAGTCACGGCAGGGAAGTCTGGATTTTGATGTATCCTACAGGACCACACTGGAGGAGGAGGAGAAGTGGAGAGGGTCAGTACACTTAGCACTCCTGGGTGTTACTATTTCAGAGGAACTGTCCTGGACCCAGCATGTAAATGTAATTGCAAAGAAAGCACGCAGCGCCTCTACTTTCTCAGGGGTCTGCGGAGATTCAGCATGACATCAAAAACTTCCAGAGTTTATTGGAGAGCGTATTGCCTGGCTGCATCACAGCCTTGCATGGGAACACCAATGCCTTTGAACAGAAAATCCTACAAAAGGTAGTGGATTCAGTCCAGTGCATCACAGGTAAAGCCCTCCCAATCATTGAACACATCTACCCGAACCGCTGTTGTAGGAAAGCAGTGTCCATCATCCTAGATCTTCACCACCCAGGGCATCCTCTTTTCTCACTGCTGCCATCAGGTAGAATGTACAAGAGCCTCAGGACTCACACCACCAGGTTTAAGAACAGTTACTACCCCTCAACCATCAGGCTCTTGAACAAAAGGGGATAACAATACTCACTTGCCCCATCATTGAAATGTTCCAGCAGCCAATGATCTCACTTTAAGGACTTTTTATTTTACATTCTCATTATTTATTGCTATTTATTTATATCTGCATTTGCAGAGTTCATTGTTTTCTACACTCTGGTTGATCTTTCTTTGATTATGGTTACTATTCTATAGAGTTGCTGAGTATGCCCGCAGGTAAAAGAGTATCAGGATCGTACGTGGTGATATACATGCACTTGGATAATAAAATTTACTTTGACCTTTGATACAAAAGGATTGTCTAGCCATGGGGATCATTTGGGTGGGGAGGCGAGCTGATTCAGCACAAATCCTCCTGTTGTTGGAAGGAGTTCTACAAAGGGAAGTAAGAACGCTTTGCAACAACAGCGATGATGCACTGATACCGTACAAGGAATGCGTCAGTCATGACTGGAATTCAGTAACCATACATTTATTACAAATTGAAAATGAGTTCACATCAAGTGTCAGCAACCAAAATTATGCTCAAGAACCACTTCTCACACAGTTATATCAACTCATCAACATGGTACAAGGTGATGCTACTTAACAGGAAGAATGAGGAGGAATAATACAGAATAAAGGATATTGTTCTACAATGAGTGCAGAAGCAGAGGGACCAGGGATATGGGTGCAATCATCATTGAAAATGGCAAGGTAGGTTGAGAAAGCAGCTGATAAGGCACACACAATTCTAAACTTAAATCAACAAAAGAACAGAGTATAAGTCACAGAAGTCATGCTAAGCCTTTATAAAACAGTGATCCAGCCTCAAGGGAAATATAGTGTTCAACTCTAGTTGCCTCTGTCTAAAAAAAACTGTGAAGATATTACAAAGGGTCCAGAAAAGATTTTCAAGAATGGTTCCTAGGGTGATATTATAAGGATAGATTCGAGGGAAGGACTGCCTTCTTTAGATAAGCATGAGGGAAGATTGAATAAAAATACATAAAATGGCGAGAGGTAGGGACTGAATAGATAATGGAAGGCTCCTCACTAGCAGATGGTCTTGGACTAGAGATCACAGGTAAACAATATAAAGGCAAATGAAATTCGGAGTGCAATAAAGAGAATGGCTTTTTTTAAAAAGAACCCAGTGTGTGGTTGGAATCAGGAATCCACTGCTTGTAAAGTGGGCGAGGAAAGTTCCATTGAGGCCTTGAAAAGAATATATATGTGGAACTGGTGAACTGCTCTAGGAGAGAGATGATATGGACTCCTGCCCTAAAAGCATTCAATGATTTCCAATGGAAAAGCAGAGCTATTGTTACATGCTATGGTATTAATGGATTAAAGTGGAGAACAACATTAGAATTAATGGCTTTTCTTAACACTGAAGTGGGGCCCTCTGATACATTAAAATGGAAATACATTTTAACAGCAGCTTCACTTCACCTGGTATTTCCTTTCTCTGCAAGTGAAGTTGCCGAAGGTCTTTGTTGCCTATTAACAGCTTTTCTCACAAAGCTTTTTGTCCACTTCATTCTTGCAACAGAGTCTGATGAGCTATTTGCAATGTTAGCACTTTTTACACTCTTCACATTTAAACTCCTGCCACCATCCACTGCGTACCCAAGTCCTCCCTGGAACCTTGCTGTCACCTTTGTTCTTGCCTGCTTTGTCAAAAGAGAGTGAAGCTTGAGCAAGGTTGTAATAACAGAATAAAAGACAAGCTTATAAATAAAGCAAGTGATTTGACTTTGCAAAATATGACACTTGTAGGAGCAGCAACCCCAATATTAAATCTGGGAATTAAAAGCTCCTCAGTGTAGGAGTGAGAGCAAGTAGCGTATAGTTCTAGTTCAGATCTGATTAGTGTTATGGTCCTTACCCTTGGTAACCTTCCGGTATTTGCATGGACAAGATGAATAGGTGGTACAATTAAAGTGGTCAAGATGATTTGTAGATGGAGGAAAGTTAAGTCCCCCAGTGTGATAGTCTTGGAAAAAGGGGTACCATGTTCAAATTTGAGCTCACACGGCAGTGGAATTAAGTGCTAGTGAAATCTAGAACAGTCTCCCACATGAGATCATTAAAGCCAAATCAATGAAATATCTTGCAACAGAATTTGTTCAAAGAGAATATTAACAGATCATAAAGTTAAAGCAAGATTAGACAAATTCCGCTAAGTCCCCAAAAAGGCTTGGAAGCTAATGGGAGCTACCATCAAGTGGGTGGTACACAGAAATCTCATGTCCCACACAACTAGATTTAAGAACAGCTACTTCCTTTCAACCCTTCTATTCTTGAAGCAATGGGCAAAACCCTAATCACCAGAGATTCGCAACACTATGACCACTTTGCAAGAAAATTGACTTCTTTGTCCTAATTGTGTTGTTTCTTCTAAAAATTGTGTACAACTTGTTTTTTCTGTTTCTGTTTCTACGGTGCTACGTGCCTCCGATGTTACTGCGAGTACTTTTCCCACTGCATACATCCATGCATACACGTACTTCTGAATATGAAATAAACTTGGCTTTAAATAAGCTAGCTTGCTTCGTTTCAAAGAACCTAAGAACTGTGAATGGGCCAGCTCAGTGTATCACATCTACAATGGCTGCTTTGAAAGAACTATCCAATTGCAGCGCCATTCCCCTGCCATTTCCTCCTGGCCTAGCAAATGTATTGCAATGGATTTCAAAATTCTCACTGGCATTCGGGGGATCACAGTCCATCATTCATTGTACTTCTCTAGCTGCTTTACATTCTTCCCTCCCGAAGCAATATTTTGTTAGCCAACAGGCAGCTGAACAATTACCATTGGTTTTACACACCAGCCAAAGTTGAATTTCATAACTGATGCTGCGACAGCTTATTTAAGCTAACTTGGCATGAAGGAATGGCCGGTGCATGAGCAAGTCGAGCGATGCATGAGCAAGCCAAAATTCCAACCGTTCAGATGAGTGGGTAACTGTGTAAATAATCTACCTTTTTTTAAAATGGTGTATTAAAGTAACATCCAGATGTTTCCTCTGCAGTGTTATGTGCAGTGTGGGAATAATCCAAATTCCATTGTGATTTTTATTTAATCTCAAAACAGGGTGTAAAATTGCAATTATCAGAAAAAAGATCATAATACAGGTTAAGGCCAGAAAATCAAAAGGACTTGTCACCCTTCTCAAATTGCAGCCTTTTCTTCCTTTAAATATTATTTTGCCAAGAAAAGCAAGAACAGAGGACTTTACAGAAATTTTAGTAAGGAGTAGGATTAGAGGGTAACATATACAAGCCAACTGGTGAAGAGCTGGGAGGAAAATTGCAAAGCACAAGAGCATTGGAAATTAGGCATCCGTTAGTCTTGTGAGACCATGGATCTGCGCCTTGGAAGGTTTCCAGGGCGTAGGCCTGGGCAGGGTTGCATTGGGGATCGGCAGTTGCCCAAGCTGCAGGCCTTCCCCTCTCCATGCCACCGATGTTGTCCAAGGGAAGGGCACTAGGACCCAAGCAGCTTGGCACCGGTGTCATCACAGAGCAATGTGTTGTTAAGTGTCTTGCTCAAGGACACAACACGCTGCCTCAGCTGAGGCTCGAACTAGGCCACGCGCCAACACAACATTGGAAATGGCAAATAGAAAAAGACGATATGAGACCCACTCAGCAGTTCAGGAAGAGAAATGATGACCCTCATCAAAAATGGAAATGACGATTTTACAGACTGCGGGGAGGGTGGAAAGAACAGTATCCCCAATAGTGTGTAAACCAATGTTTTCTGCTCTATAGATACTTCCCACACCAATGCATTAAGCTTTCTCTTTTTTTTGCCCATAGTTTCCTCTCTACTGATCGGTCAGGGCTCTTCAACTGCACTTCCACTCTCGTTCATTCTCCACCCAGCGGACAAGCATAGGGAACCCCTACCCTCACCTTCTATCTCACCATTACAATATTAATCTTCTGCAAGATTTAACTGCAAATGTGTTCCCCTTTCCTGTCAGCATTCTAAATGGATTATTCCTTCTTGTGATGCCCGATCCACTCTTCCACTTCCACCATCATTCCCCTCCTCACAGCACATTCCCACGTAAACTCAGGAACCACTACGTCTGCCCTTTTACGCGCCACTTCCTTTCCCACCATGCGGAGACCAAGTCCTTCCAAGTGAGGCAGCAATTCACCTGCACTTCTTCCTTTTTAGCATATTAGCTTCAATGCCCTTGACACTGCCTTCAGTCCAATGGAGGCACCACTGGGGACTACTTTGCAAAGTGCCCACGGTCACTCCGCAGGGGTGGCCCCAAGTTTCCAACTCTCTTTCACTTTAATTGTCTATCCCACTCTGACCTGTATGCTTGCCCTCCTACTTTGCTCTGACAATGCCCAATGGAAATTTGACATGTGATGTCACAACTTTTACTGTGGTAGTCCGCAGTGCTTAAGACTTACTGTTCAGATAATCAACCCTTGGCACCACGGTGGTATAGCTAGTCAAGGTTTTATTGCACAACTGCAGTGAACCAGTCCCAATCCTGACCTTCGTGTGCAGTTAGTCTTTCCCCCATCACCATGTAAGTTTCTTCCAAGTGCTTTCCTTCCACATCCCATAATGTGGAATACAGGAGGGAGACTTAAATTTTGGCTGAGTGGTGTCATAACAACAATTTCTCACTCAACGTCAGCAAGACCAAGAAAGTGATTGTAGACTTCAGGAGAGGGAAACCGAGGGTCCATGAGTCAGTCATCGGAGGATCAGAGGTGGAGAGGGTCAGTAACTTTAAATCCCTGGGTGTAACTATTTCAGAGGATCTGTCCTGGACCCAGCATGCAAGCGTAATTGCGAAGAAAGCACAGTAGTTGCTCTACTTCCTTAGTAGTCTGCAGAGATTCAGCATGACTTCAAAAACTTTGACAAATTTCTACAGATGTGCAGTGGAGTATGTACTGACTGGCTACATCACAGCCTGGTACGGAAACACCAATGCCTTCAAACGGAAGGGTAGTGGGCTCAGCACAGTACATCATGGCTAAAGCCCTCCCAACCATCCAGCACATCTACATGAAACACTGTCGTAGGAAAGCAGCATCCTCCATCAGCGATCCCACCACCCAGCTCATGCTCTTTCTCACTGCTGCCATCAGGAAAAAGGTACAAGAACCTCACATCTCACAGCACCCGTTTCAAGAACAGTTACTGCCCCTCAACCATCGGGCTCTTGAACAAGGTAATAACTACTCTACTTGCCCCATCATTGAGATGTTCTCACGACCAATGATCTCACTTTAGGGATTCTTCATCCCACTATCTCATGTTCTCATTATTTATTGCCATTTATTTACATTTGCATTTGCACAGTTTGTTGTCTTCTGCACTCTAGTTGGTCTTTCATTAATTCTGTTCCAGTTACTATTCTATAGATTTGCTGAGTATGCCCACAGGAAAATGAATTCCAGAGTTGCATATAGTGACATATATGTACTCTAATAAGAAAAGTTACTTTGAACTTTGCAGGTTAGTGTGATAATTAAACACTGTAAACTCTCCTAGTGTGTGGTGAGTGATAGAATCTGGAGGGAATTTGCAGAGAATGAAGTGGGATGAGGGTGGATGGGTGCTTGGACAGCAAAGACTCAACAGATTGAAGGACTTTCTGATCTGATGGCTTCTTCCTTGTCTTCTAACAACAGCTTTTAAGGAAGTAATTGCTTCATTACTTTGGTTTGAAGCTATCATGAGCATTCCAGTCATTCTTCTCTACAGCCTAAAGAGCTTGTTTTCCCACTTTTCCATTTCTGATGAAGGGCTCTTGACTTGAAAAAATAAATTCCCCCGGATGGCGTTTGAGCTACCAAGTGCATTTAACATGCTGTGTTTGTGTTTTGAATTGCTAGTATCGACATTTTTTTTGGCTAAAATGAGCAGAATGTATTACGAAAGTAGTCTTGGATTAGAGTGTAGAATTGTTATTTAACAGAGCACTTGTAAAAATAGATATGACTGGGTAAACCCAACAAGGATTTATGAAAAGGAAATCATCTTTGATAAATATGAAGAGCCCTTTAACACAGAATCGGATAGGCAAGAGAAGTATCAGTAGACATGATACAGTATTTAAATATTTAAAAGCAGGTAATGGATAACAGTATATGAGGTTATTAAGATTAGGGCTCATGAATCTTAAAGTAACATATTAATAATGGTTTATGCATGACAAAAATGTGTGTCACTTTCAAGGGGGGGCAAACTATAAATAGTGGGAACCAATAATATTAGCACATGGACTTTGTCTAGTTATATAACCTTTTACTTAGCTGATAGAACCTGGTATAATGCGTCCAAGTTGTCAACGATATAAAATCAGCTGGGAAACTAAACCAAGGGGAAGAATGTATAAAAATAGATGAGTTGACTGGATAAAAACATTGTAACACAGGGAGTATAATAGGGAGCAATGTTGAAAAAAAGTAAAGTGGAAGCTTTAAATCAGAATGGTGGGAAAATGGCGGATGTTTAAATACACAGAAATCTGGATGGTCCGGGAGAGAAATCACAGAAAATTGATTTGATGTATAACAAAGTTAGTAAAGCAAATGTCTTTATTACCAGGGAATTTAAACAAAATAGGAATTTTAAATGCCTACAGTAGGGTCCTGGGTAGAAATCAGATATGCCGTTCAGTTTTAACCCAAGGAAGGAAATACTTCTCAAAGCTGACACAGTTGAGGTTGTCCAAACTCTTTCCTGGGACTGGGAGAATTGACCTTGGAGTTAAGATCGAGTTGGCAGGATTTACATTCTCTGATGTTTAGAAAAATTGGAGGAGCTCACACTTAAACTTGCAAAATTCTCAAAAGGCTTGGCAGGGAACATTTTCCGAACATGGTTTCCTGCTTAGAATTTAGGACGGAGATAAAATGAAATCTGTTCAAATTTTCCATAAGTTTTTGGTGATTATACAATGGATATGTTCAAGACTAAACAGAATTTTAGATAATAGCATGATTAAGGGACACATGGATGCTACAGAAATGTGCAATTGAAATAGATAATCACCTGCAATTTTATTAGATGTTTGAATGGGGAAATGGTGTGCTCATACCTTATGCTGTTTTCTTCGGTAATATATTTCAATTATCAGCTCAACTAGATCATTGTAAATCTGCACTATGCTGCAATTTGCAATAGGCCATATTAGAATCCTATATTATGAATTCAGTAAAGTTAGTTAGCAGATCAACATGCATCAATTGGTTTAGTATTTTAATCTGTCAGAAAATGCATTGACTTCTTTCCTTCTTAATTAATTTGTATGTGGGTATTTATTTACTTGGGGCTGCATAACCAAATACGACAAACAAAATAGGCACAAAAATCAATTTATGTGAGACTGTGTTTACTAAATACTACTCTGCTCACTAAACTGTGGTAAAGGGAACATCTTCATTTACTTATTATAAATTATTGCACTGGGATAAACCACACCACCAGCAGAAACATATATGATTCATAATAAAATTTTCTTTAAAACTCTGTCATCACATACTGTTTGGAACTTTGTTATTAATGGTCCATTGCATTGTCTCAAAGATGGGTTGTCCTCAACTTCACTGCTGCCCAAGCCAGTGTTATTTGAATTTGTTGATCCTTCTGCAGAATATTGCATATTTTTTCTAAAAAAAAACGGAAACAGATCTTCTTGTAGATTTCCGCTCAACTATTTTCCTTCCAGTATTTAAAAGTAAAACAGTTAAGATTTTATTTTATTTATACACAAATGTACCTTAGTACATTGTGCTGCATTTTTGTTATGGAAAAATGCAAAATTGAAATGTGCAAACCTTGTTGTACAGGTTTCTGAAAGACCTGACTTTCTTCCTTTTCTATTTCCTACACATTTTTCTTTATACGTCATATTATCACGATTCCCAGTCTTGTAACCCCTGCAACAAAATGTAAAAATATTGTATATTGTGAAATTCACAGTTGACAAATTCTGATATCATACTACACACACAAAGCCACCCACCCAATCACCCCATCTTTTGAAAGAAACACATCTCTTATTGGATTTCTAATATTTTGGTCACTGCAATATTTTTTTAAACTATATGCTGATGAATGTCTTCATAAAATCAAAGTAGTTCATTTTCAAGCTTTGTGTTTCTTATATTACTTCAAAAACAGCTTTTTTTTGTCTTCTGGTACTTTAGATGTTGACCTTGTTACAGCTGAGATAATATATCAAATCCTTAAGCTTAATATCTCAAATTTCCTTACAACAAAGGAGGCTGCACTACACCTCCTCAATTCTACTCTGAGTATTAAGTGTTCCCTTTAATCCCATGTCCTGTCATTTATTCTTCCCCACATCTCCTCCCCTCAGTTCTCATCCACCCATCTGAAACAGGAACAACTTAATGACCAAGTAACCTACCAACAGGTCTTTGGGATGTGCGAGGAAACAGATGCACTCAAGGGAAAACTAAGAATTTTCAGGAAGAATATCAAAATTCAAAGTAAATGGAGAAATTGCACATGGACAGCACCCAAGGTCTGAAAAGTGGTTTTAAGAGTGTGACGACAAGCTTGCTTGCTGCTGCCTCACAGTGCTGCCAGTAAAAAGACTGTTCAATAAACATTACTTTCCATTGTAAATTTAGTGATTGCCTTTAATTTGTTGATTAACCAACCTAATATCAAAAACTACAATCGAATTGAGTATGTTAAATTATTAATAAAAGTTCTCATATTTTCAGGGCCTAAATTTACACTTACCAGTACACAAGTTCAACACAATAAGAGCCCTGTGCATTAATTATTGAAATCAAACGAAGGCAAATGTGAAAAAGTAATGAGCTTTAATGTTGAAAGATAACAGAATTAAAAATAATTTCTGGTTTAAGAGATAAAGGCTAGTAAAGTAAATATTGAAACATTCCTAAAAGCAAAACGATGAAAATTCTGATCTATTTTCAGATTCGGTATAAGAGATGGAATTTCTTACCTTATTACCAATGGCAGATTGTTGGGCATGGGAACATAATCCCTCTGCCAATGAAATCCATTCAATTTAAGAGTTTTCTTCCTCGCCATAAAGTAGTCAGCAATATGAGAAATTGGCACTTGCTGTTCTTTTACATCATTCTCGTGAACAACAGCAGAGTTGATTTTTGGAAGATGTGGGATGGTCGTGTGCATGTTGGTTCTGTTTTCTGGAACACCGCTAGGAGGATACTTTGATGTAGCCAATAAGTCATCTAAAACATGTGTTTTTTATATTTAAAAAGTTGTGGAAAAAAAAAACAAGATCTGTGTTTCTTATTTCTACTAGGAAGCATACCTTTTATTCCCACAATCTCTAGAGGAATTGAAAAATGTTGCAATTCTGCCCATTTTCCTTAGCAATGAATTGGTAATTCTGCCCAGAATTGCACTGGAATCTTTTTCTTGGTGAATTTTCATACTTGCCACAACATTAAAATGTTTTATTTTATATTAAATGATACAAGTTTTTGACTCATTAGAAAACCTTTCTGGCTGCAGAGAAGCTCCCAAGCCCAGTTCCCATTCCAAGCTCACAGCCTGCATTATTCTTGTTTGCAAAATATTAACTACTCACCCAAGTACCTTTCAAATGCAATGAGGCTTCCTGCTTCAACCACCCATTTAGCAGTGAATACCAGGACAACAGCATTCCACAAGTGTTAGTAAAATTTCAAACCCCCCCCCCCCCGCCCCCCCCCCTCCTCTACAACTCCATATCGATTTGGACATAGGGATTAGAATTTTATATTGGAGCCTCTGGGGTACCGGGAAACAAAGCAAGGCAGCAAGGACCACAGCCAATGGCAAACCTGATTTGATATGTACACAGAAAAGACTGCAGTTGTTAGTTTCTAACGCAACACGAAGTGCTGGAATCAGGGAACATCTATGGAGAGAAATGCACAGTTAACATTTTGGGTCGAACAAAGGATCTCAACTTGATATGTGAACTGTCCATTTCCCTCCTTATTTGTAGTTTCACGTGCATGTAGAAGATAGTTAACTTCTACTTCTATCTGCAAAACCTGTCACAACCTGCACTTTTTTTATTGAAAGGGTGCAAGTTCAGAAAGCACCATTACTTCCGAACAGGATTTGTATGGCTTGTTACAGCCTTGGATGGGACTAGGAAAAGTGCTGTCATGCACAGTTTGCACTGGAGAGAAAGGGAGAGAGGTAGGGTCAGCACTGATTCACCTCAGTTGCCTGTGGTTGGGTATCTGAGGGAACAGTACAGGAAGTGTTGAGGATGTGTTTCAGATTGTCAGTGTGAGCTGTGTGTGGGGGGCAGGTTCTGCACAGGGTTAGTTCCGATGCTCAACTTCAGGGGATTCTTCTACTTCTTGCTTGTATACAAATCGGGGTGGATTCACAAGCTTGGCACAGCACAGAACTGGCTCCAAGCAGCTTTTGAGGGCTCAGCGGTTAACATTCTGGGTGTAATTTCTGTGACACTGTAATTTCCTTTGGGATCAATAAAGTGTCTATCTAATTTGTTTACTTTTTATCATTTGCACGATTTGTTCTTTTTTATCCGCACATTATGTATTTGACGGTCTTTTGTCATGTGGGTTTTTCTTAATGGGCTCTATTGTGTTTCATTGTTTTGTGGCTGCCTGCAAGAAGACGAATCTCAAGGTTGTATATAGTTCGAGAATAAAAATGTTTCATTTATATTTTTTGATCTTATGTGCCTGTGATGCTGCTGCAACTACGTTTTTCATTGCATTGTATGTGTGCATATGACAATAAACTTGCCTTTGACTTGAGTACTTGGAATGGTGTTAGCGGCTGGTGATAGTTGATCTATCCTGCTGGCTGTATTGTTGCCCGAGATTGGTGGATGTGTCATGAATTAGACGTTTAATTTAAAAGCCAGCATTTGCAGGTAAAATATTTTGCTTGTAATATTGGTCGGATGTGGTAATTGAGCCCTGCTTGAGCGTGAAGAAATGTGAAGGGTAGATTAATTTTAGACAGCAAAATTAGTGAAAAATGCATGGGTTTGATGTGTTTGGGAAGACATGGACTATGGGGTTGGAAGCTTGAGGTCCAATGAGGATGGGGAGACAGAAAATCCTCTCCAACTAAGTTTTGAACCTCTGGAGTTCTCCGGCATCGAGAATGTAGATACTCAGCTATTAATCATGAGGTAGTCACAAACTTTTAAAGGGACACTTTATTATAGGACAAATTAATTCACTTAGAGTCCATGAGTCATACACTATAGAAACAGACCCGTTGGCCCAACCTGACCATGCTGGTTGTATTGCCCAGTGAGCTATCCATAAGACTGTATTTGGACCCTAGCTTCATAAACCTCCCCTATCCATGTACAGTACCGTGCAAAGGTCTTAGGCTAGAGTGTCTAAGACTTTTGCATAGTACTGTGTTGTCAACTTGGAGCAGAAAGCGAGTTTGTAGATCTGACAGGAGCAAAGGATGTTGGGAATGGCAAGGGTGGAGTGCTGTGGGAGGAATGTGGGACAGGTAGTAGGGAAGGTGTGCCGGAGTGGGAGGGGGGAGGAGGCTGGTGAGGGTGCAGACACACCCAGCATTGAGACACCAGGTAAGGTCATTTGATTCCACACAATTCATTTATTGATCATTACAGAAGGCCTCTCTGGTGCTTCCTGCTCTCCTTCCTGTGTCTTCCCCTTTTCCCAACCATAATATCCCTCTTCCTGACCCTTTCCCACACTCAGTCCACAAAAGAAACCTAGATGAGAATCAGGTCTATCATCATTCACATGAGACAGTTTTTTGTACAATACATAAAATTACTACACTCTATACCTTACACATATACTCTATACACATATACTATATATGTGCCTAAGACTTTTGCACAGTACTGTACTTACCTAGATAGTTTTGTGTAATGAATTCTTAAAAAAGCACAGTATTTATATTTCAAATACAGTAAATCTCCCATTAATTGTTGATTACTATTGCAAGTGTAGTTAATCTAACAAGCCAATCCTGATATTTTCATAAGAATATGAAGAATGCAAGTACTTTAATTAGTCTCAAAGACAACAATGAACTGATTTCTGCAGGTAAAGTCACCTTGAGAAACTTACATAAAATTGAAAATTCATAAAATTCAACTTTACCTGAAACTCTCAACTTTCCCTGCGATTTTATTGGTCTTTTGTACAGTTTGATAGGATTCTGTGAATATGTTAAAATTTAAAGTTCAGTACTGTATTCAAATACTGAATCGTACCATTGAAAAAGTGCAACAAACAAGCTGAATAAGTCAGGAACAACACACACAAAATGCTGGGGAAACTCAGCAAGTCAGGTCAATGCTTGACCTGCTGAGATCCCCCATCAATTTTTGTGTGTGTTGCTCAAGATTTCCAGTATCTGCAGAATCCCTTGTGTTTTATAATAAGTCAGAAATGTGTATTTTATGCTGGTAGATATAGTCATTACTCACCGTATGAAATTTTGATAAATATATTTTAAAAGTAACCACAAAATTTAGTTGACGTAATATTCATCGTCAGTCTTTAGATAACTCTAGCATAAAAAGTATGATTTTCGTTTCAATACTAAATTTATTCTGAAAACGTGGATCTGATTTCACAACTGTCAGCTGAAGCCTGGGATGACTCTAGGTGCAGTGTTAATTACGGTACTAATTGTTAGAGACCTACAGTACTATCTTTAGTGACAAACAGAAATAATGTTAAAAAATGATACAGTAACCACACACCCCCAATGATATTGCATTAAAATTTAATATATTTCAACAGGAAAAAGTCTATTTTATAAAACTTATAATACAGTATTGCCAGAATTGAATTCCAAAATATTTTGCCGACATTATTAGGTAAATAATTTAGACTATTATTTCCACTTATAATCTAATAGGACTTACAGACATCTCCTTCAGCAGTTTTTGTTCACTATTTAAGTTAGTCTTCTCATCAACTCTCTTTTCACTTTTTCTTATAATAGTTTTAAGAATGTTGAAAATCTGATGGATAAATGAAGATGCAAAAATACAGCACTTTACTGAATTGACAAAGCAAAATTTCAAAAACAAAAAATACTAGCAGTGAGTAAGACCGCTCTTTACTGAATTGACAAAGTAAAGTTCAGTGAAATCATTTACAAGTCACTCAGTAATTTGCACTTTGGTAAGATTAAGAAATAAACTGGCTATTTGATGTACTTTGCATAATCCTTCCCCACATTTAGACCCGATTATTTATGAATACTGAGCCCCAACCACCTAAATGTAAATCCACATAATCTCTTAAAGAAACTTATTAAGTCTAATGTGGTTGAACCTGAGCTGTAGAATCTGTAACTTCTTCAAATAATTGGAATTTAAATATTCCCATTGTGAGAGCAGCAATAGTTTTTCTTGCATAGGCTCTGAGTTTAATAGTCTGTTCTAATTCATGTCATTCTGTAAGACCATAATAGGCAGGAGCAGAATTAGGCTATTTGGCCCATCGAATCTGCTCTGCCATTTCATCATGGCTGATCCATTTTCCTTCTCAACCCTACTCTCCTGTCATATCCCTATAACATTTCACACCCTTACTATTCAATAACCTATTAACCTTCACCTTAAATACACCCAATGACCAGGTCTCCACCACTGCCCGTGGCAACGAATTCCACAGATTCATCAACCTCTGGCTAAAGAAATTCCTCCTCATCTCTATTCTAAATGGACATCCCTCTATGCTGAAGCTGTGTCCTCTGGCCTTAGACTCCCTCACTATAAAAATATGCTTCAATGAGAGCGCCCCCTTCTTCTACATTTCAGTGAATACAAGCCCAAAACAATCAAACACTCTTCATACGGTAACATTAGTTCGTCAACAGCAGCAAGTAGGCTACCAATTCAAACAACACACCCAAAATGTTGGCGGAACACAGCAGGCCAGGCAGCATCTACAGGAAGAAGTACAGTTGATGTTTCATAGTCCTGACAAAGGGTCTTGGCCCGAAACGTTGACTGTACTTCTTCTATAGATGCTGCCTGGCCTGCTGCGTTCCACCAGCATTTTGTGTGTGTTGCTTCAATTTCCAGCATCTGCAGATTTCCTCGTGATTGAGGCTACCAATTCACCTGCTTTGTCATGGAGATTTTGTTAACCTCTTGGACGCTGCTGCAAACACCATGTCAAAGATTAATGTCCTTCAAGCAACCTGGCAGATATAGCACAAAAAGACTTGGTAGACAATCATGAGTAAAGGTTCTTCAGTTTCCCTTGCATTGTGCTCACTATGCCTAGGTACTTCAAGGTCCTGACAATGCAAGTTCCAAACATCAGCTGCCTTGAATAGGATTTTTATAGCAACCCCCCCCCCCCCCCCCGTAATTCAATGGAGTACCATGACACAGTATTCAATCGTCGTCTTGTGTTCCTTATTCACCAGGAATTTAACTGGTCTAGTCACCTCTATATCGTGGCAACATGAGCTGATCCAAGACCATTTGACTGGCAATCACACTGGAACACTTGCCAACTTCCTGAAAAATTGTAGTTCGAATAAAACGCCAGAAGTCCGACACCTCCCAGAACGAAACAGCTTGAAAATTGGCAGTCCTTCCATCTATAAACTGCACTGTGTTGTAGTTACTTGCCAAGGTCACTTATATCACAACCACTAAATCTGTAATCGCCAGTAATACGGAGGACAACAGGCAGATGGGAACACTATATTCAGCAAATTGAGCTCCAAATGACATACCATCCAGAATTGGAACAACTATTCTTCATGATCACCACAAACATGTCCTGAAGACCCTTCTGAAAACACTATGGAAAGGCCCTCACTAGCAGGGCTGCGGCAGTTCAAACTTCAGCACCTTCTCTAGGGCAACACTCAACTACAATCACATGCAGTAACTTCTTTTTGAAAACAGTTACAGACTTTCGAATCCACTTGAAATTCCACTTCCGGAAAACATTATGTTGTATTTTCATATTTAAACTTTTTAATGTGAAATATGGTATCTTCAGGTTTATTTCAGGTCCTGACGAAGCGTCTCGGCCCGAAACATCGACAGTGCTTCTTCCTATAGATGCTGCCTGGCCCGCCGTGTTCCACCGGCATTTTGTGTGTGTTGACTTCAGGTTTATGTCTGGTTGTGAACTTTAGTACTTTTCTATTTTACAAGGTGTGCTATGGTTTCGGCATTAGAGGAAGACTTATTTGAGACTCTTCAGCAGAAAGCTGCACTGTTATCTTGTTTCAAATCTAGAAGGGTGCTCATTGCTAGAGACAAATTTCCATGTCCAAGGTTATTAATGTAAGTGTGAATGCTGGGAAGGAGCTTTGATGTGATTTTGTGGTTGCAGATATGTCACCAAAATAGACCGATTTCGAAATAAGCGTTAAAAAAACAACTGTTCCTGTTCATCTTGCTACAAAATGCAAGGAAAACTGTTAATCTTTTCCTAGACTTCTTGAATATACTCTTCTCCATCCAACACAAATAGTTGCTAACATTTATTGTACACTACACTATATCCAGTAATTTTTCCACTTCATTCTGTGTTATATACAGCATTTTGGCAAAATGCTCTGTACTCACGTGGAAACAAGTGCCCCACGCTTCTCAGACCGAAAGGTTGGTCTAGCTTTACAAAAGCAGATGAGAGCAAGCTTCGGTGTAATTAATCTGCCGTCTAAACCCCAAAGATGTTAAAAACATAATTTTAGAATGGGGACAGCTGTTCGACCTACCTTTAAAATGTAACGTTGATTTAGCAGCAGCAGCGGATGCCACGATCACCTATTTCTGAGCAGAGATAATCGCTTGGGCACTTACTTAAACAATTGTTCAAACCCAAGCACCATCCTCGATAGGTCCCTTTCCACCCTGTACATTCAAATCACAGCGGATAAAACGTCGACGTTGCGAGATGACGGCTGCTGTGACATTTGTAAATGACTTCCAATAAAACCCGATCATCGGTTGGACCCAGTGCACAGAACATTTGCTAAACGCTGAGCATGATAGGTGTCTCATGCCCTCTGGTTACGCCTTCCATCATGCTGTGTATATTAGGGTGTTTTTGCGGGCATGGCCCCAGTTCAGCAGCGTGGCTTACGCTCCGCTGGACTTGCACTGTGTCGAACCTAGCTGTTTCAGAATCTTCCTACCAAATCCAACCGCATACCACCCAACAACGACTCCACCCACCGGAAAAGGCGCCTCATCTGTACCGTTCAACCGAAAACCAACTCTGCGGCAGAGAAGTTTATAAAAGTTTATATTTCTAAGTGTAGAGAGTATCGCGAGAGTCCGCCGTGCGGCAGTGTTTGTGCTGACCGCCAGAGGTGAGATTCCGTAGGGTCCAGCCGCCGGTGAGATCTAGGGGGCAGGAAGAGACCCGCGGGAACCACCTCCCACGGAGAAATATGCAGTGACTCCAAATCCAACCTACAATCCCGCATTAGACCCCACCAATACACACACAGTGCCGACATTCTACAATTATCTGACAAGCTCTTAATTTTGTGTAAGACAAAGTTCAAAGTCGGGAGGAATATTCGGGATAGAACTGAGAGCGTCAAGCCCAAACATCCAAAAACACACAGAAACCCTGGGTACGCGATCGAAGAATGCTAAACCCCTGCCCTCCCTCCCAGATCAGGCACCACCTTCCCGGTGATTTACCGCACGTCTTGACAGACCATACTGAAAGCAAAGCGAAAACAGATCCACAATTCCAAGGGACTGCCCAAGACAAATATAACTAATTTAACTAACAAACTCCAGACTGTTACAATAAGCTTTTCTAATATACCAATTGTGAAATACCTTTAAGTTGACCAACATACACTCTGCGAGATTGGCATTTATTGACTCAGTTCTGCTAGAATGCCCTGTAACCCTCTGGACTTTAGAAAGCTACTGACAGACGCAACATTGATCAAATCCTAGTCGCCTCTCGTTCGCTTTGGGCGTGACCGTCCGTCAGTCACATACTATACCCTCGAAGCAGGAGCAAACGTGCCGTAAGAAATTGAAAAGCTGGAGGTGTATACAGGTTGTGCACCCCTTACCTGAAATGCTTCGGACTTTTGAGTATTTGCATTTATATAATGAGATAGCTTAAGGATCTCATCCTTGCTATCCCTGCAAGGATCCCTGCTAAACACAAAATCCATTTACAGTATATTACATTTACAGCTTATATGGTACATATATCCTGAAGGTAGTTTTATTTAATATATGTAATAATTCTGTGCATGAAACAATGTGTACATTGAACCACCAGAAAGGTAAACGATCACGACCTCGGGCGCCCAGGTGGACGGTCAGTAGATGTTTGGCGTTGCCATCATTCCCGACTCGAAATTTACCGACATGTAAGCAGTCCAGTCTTTGTCTTACACACCAGCACCTAACAGTAATTATTGCATACCATTAATATAATTAAGGTAATACACACAAAATGCCGGAGGAACTCAGCAGGCCAGGTAGCATCTGTGGAAAAGAGTAAACAGTCGACATTCCGAGCCGAGACATTTTGTGAAACCGGCTGGTGAAAACCAACTGGGCCCTTTCTCTATTGTCTGTGGTGAGTCTTCCCAGCACCCTGTGGAATTTTCCATTTCATGTCAGCGTTCAAAAACAAATTAGGATTTTGGAGATTTTCGGATAAAGGGTTCTCAGTCTGTACTCGTTTCTTGTCTCCTAAAGTTATTAGACAATGAATAAAGTAAAACTGTCACCACTACCACCACCCCCGTTATGTCTCTCCAACATTTTCAAAGTTATTTTTGCATTATATTCAGAGTAATTGTTTAGCTTTTTAAAAAAAAGCATCCTCAATGTCACAAAACCATCGCAGTGCTCCGGACTTGAACTTTTGGGAAGAGGAAGATAAGATCTTAAGATATAGCAGCAGAATTAGGCCATTTCTCCTTGTCTCCGTTTTAAATATACATCCCACTAGTCCCCCCCCCCCCCAACACTGCAGGGACAGACCCTCCATCTCCACGCTAACCAGGCCTTTCAACAACTGATAGGTGTAAGATGGCAGATAATAATAGTCAATCCAAGCTATACCAACCCATCCAGATAACCACATTTCAATTTCAATTTATAAGGTAGAGCACTGGCCACAATAAACATCACAGCTGTAGCAAACACTATTAAAATGTGTCCTCATGGTAGATAACTCAAGTAAATTTATTATGAAAGTACATACATGAAACTATTCAGCCCTGAGATTCATTTTCTGTGGGCATACTCAAATCTATAGAAAAATAGACATAACAGAATCAATGAAAGGCACCCCAATTAGGGTGTTCAACCAGAGTGCAAATAAAGAAAAATTAAAATAAATAAGCAATTAATATCCAGAACCCGAGATGGAGAATACTTGAAAGTGAGTCAATTGGTTGTAGGAACATTTCAATGATGGGACAAGTGAAGGTTATCTCCTTTGGTTCAAGAACTTGAATGTTGAACAACTGTTCCTGAACCTGGTGGTGAGTCCTGAGGCTCCTGTACCTTCTTCTGTTCAATGCTTGGAAGGGCTTTACCAGTGACAGACTGGGCCATATCCACAACTTTTTCTAGGATTTTTCATTCAAGGGCATTGGTGCTTACAGCATTACAACTAGCAACCACAGACACATGGACAGTTAATGTACCTATACCAGAATCAGCAAAACACCATGCATAGTTCATATACTTGGCCAAGCAAAACTCATCTTTTTTGTGGAGATCCACCAGCTGCAGAATGACACTGCATTTCACTCTTATTCCTTAAGGTATACAGTTATTAGTGACACGCTGATATGTATATTATGTATAATCCAGATAAATTGTAACAGATTCATTTAACCAAGATGCAACTCAAATATACATCCTCTAGCATTTCATAAATTCAGTGATCACTTACCAGCCTTACAAGTTAGAAAGAAAAAGTGGTGTGACAGCAAAAGGGAAATTACTCATGGCTAAGGTACCTAACTACTTTACATCAGTCTTCACCAACGATCATATTGCTGGAATCTCACCAAAGGAAGTTTTAATTGAGGTTTTGGATGGCTAAAAATGTTTACTTAGGGATAGTAGTACATAAATTGGATAAAGCACCCAACACAAACAAAATGGATTCTGGGTTGCCATGTGCAGGGAGAAAAGAATTGTACAAGCCCCAGTCATAAGCATCAATAGATTCAGGAATGCTACTAAGAACCAGAATGTTGGAAACATTGCAACACACACAAAATGCTGGTGGAACGCAGCAGGCCAGGCAGCATCTATAGGAAGAAGCACTGTCCTGACAAAGGGTCTCGGCCCGAAACGTCGACAGTGCTTCTTCCTATAGATGCTGCCTGGCCTGCTGTGATCCACCAGCATTTTGTGTGTGTTGTTTGAATTTCCAGCATCTGCAGATTTCCTCGTGTTGGAACATTACCACCTTACAACCAGAGCACATGAAGTTCAATCAATGTGGGAAAGTTCCGAGAAATAATTATCAGAAGTCACATGAAAAATGGTACAAAGTATCTGAAGTGACATGACAATTTGCTTTGTATAAAAATGGGCAGTGATTTAGAGTCTGAAATGTACTGCCAGTGGCAGCTGTAGTCACAAATTAAATTGCTACATTCAAATACTACTTTAATTATATTTGACCAAAGGGACAAGCATCTTTAAAGTGTTCTCAAGCCACAGGCAAATACAGCATTAATTTTCCATCTGTACTTGCCCAAGATGTTAATTACTGTAGCTTCAGGAGGTAACTTATCAAGAATGAGGACATTCTCAAAGTACTTAGTTTTGCTCAGCAATAGAAGAATGGGAAAATTGATGATTGAAGTTCCTAGACCTTCCAAGTGAAAAAAGTCAAAGGTTTAGGAACCAATTAAGAAACCAAGGAGTACAGTATTTTCTATACACAGTATGAGTCAGGACATCCAATGTTTTGATTAGTGAATGAGTATTGCCTCATATATCATTTTTGAAATAATAAATTGAACCCCTTGGCATATGACATGAGAAAGGAGATTTTGATATGCACTGTTCAACAATCACTGCATCAGAACAAAAAGTAGCTTAAAGGGATTTTTCCCCACACAACTGACAACACTGAAGTATATTCGTTCTGATCAAGTCTGTAGATGTGAAGTATCTTAGTATGTACAGATGTGCCAAAGATGGTGAAATTCCAGTTAAATCATGAAATTCAAGTTCCTTTTTTCCCCCTCCATATGTTCTTAATGTGTACAATTATATTAAGAAATGATCCTATGTTGTAACTGGACAGATTTTAAAACAGCCATTCATTCTTTCAAAACATTTATTTAATATTTTGTGAAGAAAACATGCATTGGCCGTGAACTACAACTCAAAAGGTCAATTCTTTCTCTTATTGTTGTAAGCAGATCTGTATTTCCTCGGCTGTTAGCAGACCAAAAATTTGAACCAAATTAAACACATCAGCAACAAAATGTACACATCCCAACATACTAAATCCATACTCACCAAAAAGAATTGCAAATCTCTGGACAGACAGTTAAAGTGAATAAACCAAAGACATTAATGCATATTTCAGAACCACCAGTAGCATCAATGAATGCTACTAACAAACAAAATTGTGACTTCACAGAATGTTAAATTCTAACATGTACAATTTAGCAGATTATAACAAATCCATTTCCATCTTTGCACTACTCCCCCCTCAAAAACATTACTGATCATCATTAATGCAACAAGTAATATTTAAAATACCTGCTGTACAAAACACAATAACAATCTGGGGAAGTACAGGTCCTTGTACAAAGAAGCAAAAGTGAAATTATAATCTGCAGTTCAGAGATAAATGAATGAACCCATGCACTTCCACTCAAATAGTATAAATTAAATGTAATCCAGTCTTAGAAACTAATCTTGGATCAAAACCTTAGCTGCACAGCAAGTTTATTTGCAATGCTGAATTTAAAAATAGCAAGTTAGAAAAAAGTTGTTCCCTCTCTTCTCATCTAATCCTAAAGGGGAAAATGGTATTATAATAGATTTGCTACTAATAAACAGTTATCTCTTTAAACAAAACAGATGTTTGGCCATTAATGAAAAAGCCATTGTAGCCACTTGAAGCAAACAAATCTGTTTGACGGCAATACAGAACTCTATTCAAGTTGGCCATTAGCTTACAGAATATGGCTATTTAATTTAAATTTATTTATCAAGGTATTAAAGAACAAGCCCTACCACTCAATGTTAACACTGCAATGGAAACTAGGAAATCACTGGAAATATGTAATAAATCATTTGTTTGTAGTGGAGTCATCTTCTGAAATGTAGATAAATTATATACACAAGGTGTAACAAATGACAAATGCAACATTCTTAGAATTTGTATACCTAAAGTAGAATTAAGAACAGTATGACTTTCCCTTATGCGTCACAATTTTACTCCCACCCAAATGAACAAGCACATACCCAATCTAATTTTCTTCCACATCACCTGTACCATTCAAAAACAGCCTCTCTAAAGTCATCTTTCTTAATTTCCACCTGTCTTCTTCATTACCCTTAAATTCTTGTTTAATGTCTTTTAATTTGTCAGAAAACCATGTGGGAGGTTTTCTGACATGAAGTACTTAAATGCAAGTTGTTACCTGAATCAAGTTAAGCTTAGTATTTTTCAATACCTTATCCATTCATTATGGCTCCAGCAATCAACAAAATAAGCATATATATGCCAAGATTCCTAAATAACACAGATTGAATAAAGAAATTCAGTTCAAGTAAAATTGATGACCCCATTATTCAGATGTGCAAGATTGCCTTTGCAAAATTGCTTTAAGGAATGTATAAATTAGTATTTACTCCAATGCTGTGATCAGCCAGACTAAAATGAGACTTCTCAAGTTAATGTCATTGTATTAGAATTGGACCGAATCTAGAACTTCAGTGCAGATTTATTAGACTCAACTTGGAAAAAAAACTTCTTGAATGTATAAGAGTAAATTTTTAAAAAGGCTTTAGTGGTGCAGAGAATATGTTGAGTTCACAATATAGATTCTAAATAAAAATACAAATTACATGGAATGTTTAGGGAGTATTGAAGCATTCATGGAAATAATTGTGTTATTTCAAGAACAGAAAGTACGAATCTACAATTTAAGAACTGTCATTTTAATATAATAAATTTCCACAATGCAGAGTTCTTTAACTATTGTTTAGCAAGCTGAAACAAACAGTAGACAGATAAACAGACCTTTCATCCTTACAAAATATGTCAAACAATAAGGTGAATGTCATGAAGTCTCCTTAATGATCATCTCCCAGGAGTAAAGTTCAACATTTATATTCCAAATTCATTCATTCAGCGCACCAGTATCTTTACTGCATATCTATACACAATCTACTTCTACAATTGTTTTACCTTTTTAAAATACTGCTGAATTGGATGTGGTATGACAATGAAAAATTCTGTGAAATTTACACTTTTTCCCACTTTTAACTACAAGGACCGTTTGGGTTAAACACTAAAAAAAAGCAACAATAAACAAAAATGTATTTCCATGAAACTAAAAATAAATTCATAAGCTTAAAGCTCAAAGTACAGATTATTTTTTTGCTTGTGTACTGACTGAAAATCCAGTGCATTACAACAATAAAATTAGAGTTTCCTTCTTTGGAAGAGAAGAGTTAGGTAGTGTCCATCGACTCCAAGCTAGTAGAAGATGAGTCCTTCTGAATACTCTCAAAGATAGCTGCCAGTTCAGGGTTGGAGCTTATTTGAGACTGAAACTCACTCATGAGTGGACTTTTCTCGGCTTCTGGAATGGTCAATAATGCTGCAACTGCCCTCATTGCTGAGCGTTTCAGTTCATCTTGCTTCTCAAACTCCTGTTTGACTGAATTGGCTTTTACCTGATAGAGGAAATATCACTAGAGTAAGTATTCTGAACATTCTCCAGAGATTCTGTTTTAACTTTAAATGTTGTTCAGATCAAATTAATACAAATATATCCTCCTTCAGAGACTTCAGTACAAAACTCTAGTCTGATACAGCCAGTGCAGAACTGAGAGACAACGACTGAAGAGCTGGGGAATTACCCTAGGTATCCTGATCAATATTTATCCTGCAACATTCTTATCATATTTCTTCTCGTAAAAGCTTGCCATGCATAAATGCACAAGTCATCACAAGGTTGTAAAGGGAATTGCATAATTATATTAATTTTCAAAATTGAGCTGGTTTATAATTCAACATATTGGATGATAAATTTATTTCTGGGTTGTAGAGAAGAATAGTAACAGGAGGGAAAAGAGCAAATAATATATTGACAACATTCCTTTGGTTTAGGATGAAGCATGCCCGATGATATTTGTAAGGAGAGTATCAGTGTACATTTTGCCTCAGAGAATGCTTTCCAAGTTTAATGATCACATGTTCAGTTTTTCAGCCTTGACTGCAAGTTAGTCTTGTTCATCCAGCACACACCAATTTAACTTTTGAAATTAAAGCCTTAATCTTAAAAAGTAAAATTATAACACTATCACCATCCTCTAATCCAGTCAGAATTTGCAATTAGTCCTATGAAAAAATAATATCATTTGTCATACTCCTAGCATAAAATGACTTGACATTAAAGAAAAATAAAAACCAACTTTGGTATGTTTGAATTGTCAATTCAAACCAGATTAGCATGATGTTTTCCAAAATATCTACCTTTTGAATGAATATCAATTTAAAAACCACAATCTGTGGACACTTTCATCCAAGTTAACTAATTACATAATTTCTTTGACATACATTTAAGTCACTGGAGGATTAAGCTCTGGTCAATACAGTAGAAATCAAAATATCTTTAGGCAAAAACACCAATACTCAGATTAAGCACTATTACAGAATGCCAGGACTAAGTAATTCCTTACTTGCCTATGTTAGAAAACCAAGAATACAATTACATTCATGTTCAGCAAAACATAATCCAATAACCTTTATTACCAAAGTAACTTTTATGCACATCATCCTACCTTTGTTGTACATGTAGCACGTAAAGGTTCCACCAGCCTGTCCAACCTCTGCAGAACTGCACTTGGACAAAGAGTTGACAACCGTACTAACATCAAGAAAGTCAGCATCTGTCAAATAAAAAGTAGGTTTCTACAGAGCTCTACTGACAATGATTTAATTAACCAGTCTTTAATTTATTGTTTGGTTTTTAAAAAACACAATCAGTACACAAAATTCCTTTTACTTTATTTTACTGTTATTGTGTACCTGAGCCATGAGTTAAACACTGATATTTAGGCACGACAATGAATAGTTATTTTACGTCTTATCTTTAAATGGACCAAATTTTAAACTGTCCTTCACACACCATGAAAGGGAAGCAAAATAAACAGATGGTTACATTATCTTTATTCCCCAATATCTGTGGAAAACTACACATTAGTGAACATTTTCAAAGGCTGAAATAAATATTTAACACTGGTGACAACTGCAAAGTAAAATACCCATCAACTTTTGCTTCAGACAGCTGCTAATCATTATTGGAAAATATAAATGAGATTCAGGTTATTACCTTGATATCATAGTGGTCCTTGAGTCCATCTTCAACATGGTTTAGAAATTCAAAAATGTCTAATCTGTCAAGACAGCTATCTAGAAGTGTGTACATACATTCAAAAGCTGCTTTCCTAATATCTAAACCGTCATCCACAGTGTGCTTGAATGGTCCCATTTCCACCTGTCAAACAACAGACAGAATACGACAAAGCCTGGCTTAGATGTACAAATTTTATAAAATTATTGCAGTCATTTAAAATTAAATATACAAACCTCTCTTATTAATTCCTTTCTAACTTTTGTTTCATTGTAAAGGTGAGGAAGAATAGTATCCAAGAGATCTCTTATTAATGATGGTTTATTATGTGCAGCTGAATTGAAAGTAACTAAAGCTACTCTTCTAACATTGAGATCTGGATCCTCCAATGTTTTTAGGAAATCACCTGAAAAAGCAATTTAGACAAAAATTAATGCATTATCTACAATTTTTTTGGTCTTTCCAAAAATCACTAGAGTGCTATCATAAATCCAAACTCGAAATAGTCACATACCCAACTCTCCCAAGTAATTTCTGGCATCCATGGTCAGATTACAATTGCAGCAGAGACTTCACTTGCACTCTTACATTAGCCAATAAGTTAATCAACTGAAATCTGCAGGGAGGACCATACCTCACCATTTCCCATCCCACACAATGGCACTAATGCCTCATACAGCAACATAACTGCAGCCAATGAATATCACTCAATGCAGCAGAAGTTTGCAATGAACCCTCATTTATTTTGGGTGAAACAGACATGCCTTTACCCACTGGGTCTTCAGGAGAATAGTTTCATGGAATACCACACAACATTTTCCAGTTGATGCTGCACCCATAGATTGTATAGAATGGCTGTACTTTGTCCCAGGGGATGGGTGTTAATGGGTATAATCTTAGCCAGTATGCTGAAGTGAGGCAAATACGGAAGCTTTTAAAATAATTATATAGAGGTATTGCAAAAAATTTAAACAGCAAAGGGTCTGAAAATGAAATGTTTACCTATGCAGTTCTTCAACAGAGGGTCTATTGGCTGTGGGTGATCAGAAATAGTAAACTTCACAGCTGTAACCACAGAGCTTCGAGCATAAGAAGACCCTATATGAGAGTAACAAAATCAAAGCACATCATGAACAGAATGATGGATAAAATGTTTGTTAATACTTAACAGCTGGAGTTTATGTTTGAATCATACTTTATTATACTGTACTACATTAATATTTTTGTACTGAAATTGATTCCTCTAAAATATTTACTTACAAATGTACGTGGATTTAACAGAGAGCTACAAAACATGTTACTGACCAACCTAAAGATCAGTTAAAGATTTGGGCTTTGAAGGGATGTGAAGGCCAAAATGGCAAAAGGGCACAATGAATGCCTGAGTTTGAGGGTACAGCAACTAAATGCATAGCTCCCAGAAGTGAAGCAACTAAGTTAATTATATTCAAGCTGTCAGAATCGAAGGTGGATTTATTGTATAATAGATTTATTGATCAAAATATGGACACTAACAAAGCCAGCATTTATTACCCATCCTTAATTGCCCTTGAAGATGGAAATGGTCCACCTTTTTAAACTACTGCAGTTCAGGTAAGGGCACTTCCACTGCACTGCTCAATTGGAGCTTGCAGAATTTAGATCCAATGATGTAAGACCAGTGATATTTGCCCAAATCAAGACTGTGTACATCATGAAGGGGAATCTACAGGTGCTGGGCTTTCTATATTCCTGATGTGCTGCATGAGATGACTAACAATGCAGCAATATAGTTCAGCCTCAGGGGCTAGAAAATAGGAGTTTGTGGCACAGGCTGAAAAATGACACATCATTCATAAACGTTTAAACTCTATCATTATTGTATTCAAATGTTACTTCATTCTCATTTCTTGCTATCATCACACACTGTACTTACTCCTATTAACAGCTAAATATATCATACACAAAGATGGAATTTATGATTACCTGCATTTCATAGGATCAATAGTTGGTTACTAGAGTTAAACAAGATTGCAAAGTTCTATTCTTTTCATCTACCCTCTATTACTAAGTTACAATCTAAGTCAAAACACACTTTTCTGAAGAAATAACTCACCCGAATCCAAGTACCCTTTAAGCCGTGGTAATAATGTCTCTGGATCTATCAAAGTAAGCTTCCCCAGACACTCTGCAACAACATTTCGAGTTCCTTCTTCTGCGCATTCACAGTGTTTCAGCAGCAAACTCCAAATGTTTTCCACATAGGGTTTGAGACCTCCAACTGAAGAGGAACTAATAATCTCTTTCAGAGAATGCAGAAGCAGGTACTGCCTTTTGGGTTGACTTGTTATTTCTTGCAGAACAAAAGGTAGGTACTCTGGAAGGTTTCCAACACTAATGCTTCCTAGGGCATAGGATGCTGCAGATTTCACTTCCTCACTTGAGGAAGAGAATGCTTCTAAAATAACAGACTTAAGCTCAGTTTGCCCACTTAAGTCAATATAATGACCAACCTCTCCAAGGGACAATAAAGACAGGAGTCGAATCGAATCGGTGGATCTGGAATTCTTTACATCCTGGATAAATTGCCCAACCACTGCTGGCCCTTCTTTCGGGCAGGCTCGTGTTAGCGCTGCTACACACTTTGCTATCGAATAGTAGGACTGCTTGTGAGTCAACGCGTTGCTCTGTGAATAAACAGGTCCAGTCAACATTCGTAGTAACTCCATGTAACCCAGATTTGCAGTTCCAGTTCCAACAAGGGCTTGGAAAAAATATAGCATTGCACTGAGAGCTCCTCCTTGAAGTAGTGGGGACCGAACAAGCCCAATAAGCTCTGTAAGAATTGAACCACTGACTTTTGAAAGAGAGGAAGGATGCACCTTGGCCAAGGTTGTAAGAAAGTTTATGGCCATCTGTGACACATGCATGTCACTTTCACTAATAAGTGGTGGAAGCTCCACTAAGACTGCTTCAATCATAGCAGGTGTCAGGCTGTCATTATAGTTCTTGATTAGGATGTCCAAAGCAGAAAGGGTACTTAGCTTCAATGCCCGCTGGTTCTTTCTCAAGAACGAAGCTAAAATTGGTACGCCTTCACTTAGTATTGGTCGCAGGTCAATCTTGAGAGAAGATCCAGCTATTAATGTCAAGGCTTTCACCGTCGTCAGTCTAGTAATTTCATTCTTCAGCCTCTCCAGGAAAATCTGCAGTGTACTAGGTAAATCACTGCCTAAATGGTCACCAAGGTTACATATTATCTGCCCCATACAGGAAATGGCTCTTTCCTTCACCTCTTGATCAATATCAGCAGCTTTTAATCGCTTGACAGTGCAAGTGAATAAGTCATTAATATATGGAGCAGCATCAAACGTGTAGAGATGATCAACAGGCCTTACTACTTTTACAAGTTGCTGAGTTACAAGAAGAGCTTCTGAAGTGATTTTATAGAAAGGATCACCTACACAAGCCACAACCGGTGGAACTAAGGCATCTACATGAGGGTGGAAGACCTGAGGCGAATGGTTACAAAGGATAACGTACAAACATGAAAGAGCATCAATCTTCAGGTTGGATGAACTAGATTTATCATTTAAGGAAAAGATTATTCCTGCAAGAGAAAAAAAAAGCCAACATCAGCTATAATAGTCTAGAATAAACTTAACACAATTTACAAAAATGTATGAAAAATATTAGCATATCTCAAGCAAATATACTAATGCATTTCTTCAGAAGCACATAAGGATCATATTGAGAAATATGCATATTTCATAATATGAGAAAACATTTGCAATTTGCTATTTTTGGATTTAGCAAATTAACTGTCCATTTATTCCTCAATTGTTGACCTTGCACCAACAATCAGCCTTTACCATTGCATTTATCAAAATGTCAAAAACTGTATTCAATGCAAATATAAATATTATTTGCTATTGCCAAAAGCAGAATCAATTTACAGCAATTTGTAAACCCACTATACTCCTTCGGATAAATCACAAATGTAACAATCTGAATTAAATATTTAGAAGAGGAACATTAAATAATATCAGTTTTAAACCTTGCTCCATTAACTGTCATATTAAAATGATTTCAAATAGCTCCTTACATCTATATTTTTGTGCTATTTGCTAAAGCATTTCTTTCATCCTTTTTATTAAAGACTTTATCTTCCCTTTATTTGATTTTGTGTTTATTAAATTTCTGCAGATGCAAAATCTCTATTTCCTATGTTGACTTTGTCCTAATTAATGTTCCTTTCCAGGTGAAATTCCCACGGGGTCCCACACTAATAATACACGTTTTGATTTCCATATAAATTATAAAAAAAATAAATTGACATTTGACTTTCAACCACTTAAGAAAATAATAAGCAAAACTTTAATTATTATAGCCAATGGTCTGATGGGATCTACCAGCATTTAGCATATGGTTATCTACTCTGTTAATGGATTCATCAGGGCATGCACACTAGTAATGCCTAGCATTATACCAAATTGGCAATGATATGCCAGCCAGACCTTGACACAGAATCGGAATCCATATTCAATTCAATGAGCATCCTTAATTCATCAATGTGGGGAAAGCCGTCATTACACCTTTGTGTTGCAATACATATTTTATTTTTTAAAACTAAATAGTTAATGAGTGGCGGGCTGGGGATACGACTCTACCAAATGAGGTGCAAAGCGTGCCTTTCCTCCACTAGCTTGCACGGCAGCCTTGGTCAAGGTGTAGCAATTGTTTAGCCCCCCCACCCCCGGATCAGGGTCACATGAAGTCATGGAAGCAGGTGGTGGATGATCGTATGAGCAGCTGGTGCATATCACAAGTTCTGGTTATGCAACCACTGACACCAGACAGTCGCTGAAGAGTATTGATAATGGCTGTGGTCACCCGCCTTATAAAGACACTGCCCAGAAGGCGACAACAGCAAACCACTTATGAAGAAATTTTGCCAAGAACAATCATAGTTATAAAAACCATGATCATCCATGTCATGCGACACAGCACATAATGATGAAATATTTAAAACTATTAAAATTGTTCTAAGTGATATTATAAATTTTAAATCTTAGGAAGTTTTCAGGGCTTTAATAGACAAGGCTCTGCCCCAGGGTGAGATTTGCTGAAAGCTGTCAATGTCCCAAAGGTACCCTGGCTAAGTATTATGTAATCTCCACCAAGATCTTATGACACCATGCTGCCCAACATCCAGAGACAAGTAGTCAGAACATTCAGACCTCCACATCTGACCCAATTAACATCATTCTAGTGGGACATTACCCATTAGGAGAGATGACCAAAAGCTATCCGGCAGATTTAAGACAGGAAGAAAACAGAGCAAAATAGTTTTAAAATTTGGAAATCAGCATTCATTTGCAATAGTGTCAACTCACAATGCCAACAACTTGAACTCAAGACTTTTCCATTCTAATTTGTAATGTTAGGGCAAATATATTTAAAGAATCTATTCTAAGTCTTAAGTAAATTTTCAGACTGCAACAATTTATAAAGATCTTAGAAAGTAACTTTACAAAAAGACATTTTCACCTGGAACCAGAACTGGTACATGCTGAGTCAAAGCCCCTGGCAACACATTGACCAACTCGGTCAGCATGTGAAAACAACACTGGCGAGTTTTCACACTCTTCTCTTTCATCTGCTTGTGTAATGCTTTTACAATATTGGGAACCTATAAAAGAAAAGTTAACCAAGATCTGAATTAAGCTCCTTATTGCTACACAAATGAGAAAGAGGGAACATAATTAAAAAATCATGTAATCAAACATTCAACACCCCAATTCAATTTCCAAGTACAGTCGACCCTCCGTATCCGCGGGGTTTGGTCCCAGGACTCCCCGTGGATACTCAAGTCCCCTGTATAAAATGGCGTAGTATTTGCATATAACCTACGCACATCCTCCCGTATACTTTAAATCATCTCTAGATTACTTATAATGCCTAATACAATGTAAATACTATGTAAATAGTTGTTATACTGTATTGTTTAGGGAACAATGACAAGAAAAAAATCTGTACATGTTCAGTACAGGCACAACCATCATAGCTCTTCTGGGAACGCTGACACAGAGGGCCAACTGTACACAGGTTAAATAAATTGTCCCAAGCCTTTTTACATCAGCTAGATAGAAGAAAATTCTTTTCAAGTCACTATCTTTTCATAAGAATGGCATACAATCTATAGGACTTCTCTTAATACCAGTGCCAATACATCATTCAAATGAAGAGAAACACTTTTTGCATGAAGCACATAGCTACTGTACGTAAAGTTTAAAGCAAGACTTAGTCCATCTGATGACACAGTTGCAATTAATGGAAGGCTCACATTGGATGTTCTACACCTTCCAATGTGACAAAATATAGATCTGTAACAGCTGCAAATCAACTAAGTAGCACCCATTATGATAAGTGCCGTTTTTAAACTTACTTGATTCTGTAGCATAACCAAAGGTGTCTCTTCTTGTTCCATTGCATCTGGGTCAAGGTGCCAGCTCTGAGCAGGTCTGGTCTGCTTTAGCAATGAGAGATAGGCGTGGAAAACATCTGCTTTAACATTCTCCTCACGTTCCTTGAATCTAGCAATCAGTGCTGGAGATACAGTTTTATAAAATTCTGGTAGCATTTCATGACGAGTACTGACCACACCATCTAAGCACTTGGCAGCAGCACGACGCACTTTCCAGCTCATATCATCATCATCACTGTACTCATCATCACTTCCTAGTAAGAGGTGAAGACAAATGCAGAAAAAGTTAATAGATAACACCATGAATCCAGACACAACAGATATTTAGATCAATGAAAACATCATGCAGTAGAAAAGAGAAAAATTCAACCGGAATTTTCATGGTTGTTTATGTACATCATAATGCAGAACAGCACAAAGAACAGGAAGAACATTCATCACTTAGGTGTTATGTTATTAAAGGAATATGCAAAAGTCCACATAAAAGCAACTCCCAAGAATTATTTTTATTAGAATTACTATAAACATTATAATAAACAGTGCTACTGTAGCAGTGTGCTACACGCAGCGCTGCAATAACGACACGGAGTCTGTGAGCTGCAGTTACAAAAGAGGTTTATTCAAACTTCGCGGCCTCGCTTTAAAGCCTTCCTGATCCCGCCCTCCCCGGGCGGGAATGCTGTAGGGGGCGTCCTGCACGCGGGCTTTTCCCCTTGCTGGTGAAGCAGGCTTGGCGCCCTCTTTGGGACCAGCCTCAATGCTGGTGCGCGCCGCTTTGTGAGCCGGTTCCAGTGCGCTGGGAAGTGGGTCACCACATAACACCACCCCCACCCCCAGAACCGGCGATACACCCCGCAATGTCCACAGTCTGGGTCGGACTCTGTTTGGGAGGTCTGCCTCTGCGCCGCGGTGCCTGAATCTTGACCGGCTGCGCCAAGTCCACATGGGCCGGTCTGAGTCAGTCCACTGTGAAAACCTCCTCTTTCCCCCAATGTCCAGCACGAATGTGGACCCGTTGTTTCTGATCACCGTAAACTGTCCCTCGTAGGGCTGCTGTAGCGGTACCCGATGTCCGCCCCGTCGTACAAAAACGAACTTACAGTTTTGCAGGTCTTTGGGTACGCAGGTCGGGTTCGGCCCATGCTGTGAAGTGGGTATGGGGGCCAGGTTACCGAGCCTCTCGCGTAGTCTGCCCAGGACTGCTGCGGGTTCTTCCTCTTGCTCCCTTGGGGCTGGTATGAACTCTCCTGGGACGACCAGGGGTGTGCCGTACACCAACTCGGCCGACGAGGTGTGCAGATCCTCTTTGGACGCCGTGCGGATTCTGAGCAGGACCCAGGGGAGCTCGTCCACCCAGTTAGGCCCTTTGAGGTGGGCCATGAGAGCCAACTTCAGGTGACGGTGGAAACGCTCCACTAGTCCGTTCAACTGTGGGTGGTAGGCAGTTGTGTGGTGCAGCTGTGTCCCCAAAAGGCTGGCCATAGCTGACCACAGGCCGGAGGTGAACTGGGCGCCTCTGTCGGAGGTAATGTGGGCCGGTATGCCAAAGCGAGATACCCAGGTGACAATCAGTGCCCGGACGCAAGATTCGGAGGTGGTGTCAGTGAGCCGGACTGCCTCTGGCCAACTTGTGAACCAGTCCACGATAGTCAGGAGGTGCCGCGCTCCTCGCGACACTGGCAGGGGGCCCACAATATCCACATGAATATGGTCGAAACACCGGTGGGTCGAGTGGAACTGCTGCGGCAGAGCTTTGGTGTGCCGCTGCACCTTGGCTGTTTGGCAGTGCATGCACGTTTTGGCCCATCCACTGACCTGCTTGCGGAGTCCGTGCCAAACGAACCTGTTGGCTACCATCCGGACGGTTGTCCTGATGGAGGGGTGCGCTAAGTTATGAATGGAGTTGAAAATGCGCCGCCGCCAGGCTGCTGGAACGACGGGGCGGGGTTGGCCGGTGGTGACGTCACAGAGTAGGGTCCTCTCACCTGGGCCTACGGGGAGGTCCTGGAGCTGCAAACCCGAGACTGCAGTCCTGTAACTAGGGATCTCCTCGTTTGCCTGCTGCGCCTCCGCCAGTGCTTCATAGTTTACCCCCTGGGACAGGGCTTGGATGTTAGGGCGGAAGAGGGCAGCCGCCACAACGTTGTTCTTTCCCGCGACATGCAGGACATCCGTCGTGTATTCGGAGATGTAGGACAGATGTCGCTGCTGGCGGGACGACCAGGGATCAGATGCTTTCGTGAACACAAAGGTAAGCGGTTTGTGGTCCGTGAACGCGGTGAAGGGCCTACCTTCTAAGAAGTACCTGAAATGCCAGATTGCCAGGTATAGTGCCAACAGTTCCCGGTCAAAAGCACTGTATTTGAGCTCAGGTGGTCGTAGGTGTTTGCTGAAAAACGCCAGGGGTTGCCAGCGACCCTCGATGAGTTGTTCCAGCACTCCACCGACTGCCGTGTTGGATGCGTCCACTGTGAGGGCGGTAGGGACGTCCATTCTGGGGTGCACTAGCATCGCGGCGTTTGCCAAGGCTTCTTTGGTTTTAATGAAAGCGGCGGCGGACTCCTCGTCCCAGGTAATGTCCTTGCCCTTACCCGACATCAGGGCGAACAGGGGGCACATGATTCGGGCAGCTGAAGGGAGGAAGCGGTGGTAGAAATTCACCATACCCACGAATTCCTGAAGGCCTTTGATTGTGTTGGGTTGGGGGAAATGGTGGACCGCGTCTACCTTGGCAGGCAGAGGGATTGCCCCGTCTTTAGTAATCCTGTGGCCCAGGAAGTCGATGGTGTTGAGCCCGAACTGGCATTTGGCCGGGTTGATTGTCAGGCCGTATTCACTCAGTCGGGCGTAGAGTTGACAGAGGTGGGACAGATGCTCCTGACGACTGCTGTTGGCTATGTCGTCCAAATAGATGAAAGCTAAGTCCATGTCGCGTCCCACCGCGTCCATTAACCGCTGAAACGTCTGTGCGGCATTCTTTAGGCCGAATGGCATGCGGAGGAACTCGAAAAGGCCGAAAGGGGTGATGAGTGCCATTTTGGGGACGTCGTCCGGATGCATCGAGATTTGATGGTATCCCCAGATGAGGTCTACCTTGGGAGAAGATCCGTGTGCCATGCAGGTTTGCTGCAGTCTTGAATGTGCGGCACAGGGTAGCAGTCCGTTGTAGCCTCGTTCAGCCTGCGGTAGTTGCCGAATGGTCTCCAGCCCCGTTGCTTTGGGCACCGTGTGCTGGGGGGAGGCCCATGGGCTGTCGGACCACTGTATGATCCCCAATTCCTCCATCCTCTTGAACTCCTCCTTCACCAGCCGGAGCTTGTCCGGGGGAAGCCTTCGAGCACGGGCGTGGAGGGGTGGTCCTTGTGTCGGGATGTGGTGCTGTACGCCGTGTCTGGGCATGGCTGCCGTGAACTGCGGTGCCAGAACCGATGGGAAATCCGCCAGGACTCTGGTGAAGTCGTTGTCGGACAGCGTGAAGGAGTCTAGGTGTGGGGCCGGCAACTGGGCTTCACCCAGGGAGAACGCTTGAAAGGTCTTGGCATGGACCAGTCTCTTCCTGGGCAAGTCAACCAGTAGGCTGTGAGCTCGCAAAAAATCCGCTCCAAGGAGCGGTTGGGCTACGGCAGCCAGTGTGAAGTCCCACGTGAACCAGCTGGAGCCGAACTGTAGCCGCACTGTACGGGTGCCGTAGGTCCTTACTGTGCTGCTGTTCGCGGCCCTCAGGGTGGGACCCGGTTCCCTGTTGCGGGTGTCGTAACTCGGAGGTAAGACGCTGATCTCGGCTCCAGTGTCGACCCGACTGCTTGTCCCAGGCATACAGGAGGCTATCCCGATGGCCAGCCGCCGTAGCCATCAGCGGCGGCTGGCCCTGGCGTTTCCCGGGAACTTGCAGGGCGGGCTACTGCGCCCCACCGCTGGTGGTAGAAGCACCATTGTTCGTTGGTCTCCTCACCCCTGCCTCTGGGGTTAGCGGGCTCTGCAGCCGGGCCTGGTCTGGTTTGCAGCTGGGAGCGTGGCCTGGTGATCTGTGCGACGGACGTCCCACTCTCCTTCTTTGCTTTCCACAGCACGTCTGCCCGGGCCACCACCTTCCGGGGGTCGCTGAAATCCGCGTCGGACAGCAGCAGACGTATGTCCTCGGGCAGCTGCTCCAGGAATGCCTGCTCAAACAGGGATTGTGACCTCTGGCCAGGGACAGCATCTCGTTCATCAAAGCCGAAGGTGGCCTGTCTCCCAAACCATCCAGGTGCAGTGAGCCGGCAGCTCGCTTGTGCCGTGGGAGTCCGAAAGTCCTTATGAGCAAAGCTTTGAATGCTGTGATTTCAATTCACCTATTGTAGCGGTGTGCTACACGCAGCACTGCAATATCGACACGGAGTCGGTGAGCTGCAGTTACAAAAGAGGTTTACTCAAACTTCGCGGCCTCGCTTTAAAGCCTTCCTGATCCCGCCCTCCCCGGGCGGGAATGCTGTAGGGGGCGTGTATTCACAGTCCCGTCCCATGCGCGGGCTTTTCCCCTTGCTGGTGAAGCAGGCTTGACGCCCTCTTTGGGACCTGCCTCAATACCGGCGTGCGCCGCTTTGTGAGCCGGTTTGAGTGCGTTGGGAAGTGGGTAGCCGCACTACAACATTAATTTAGTAGCATGTTCCTCAACGTGAAAGCCTTTGATAACTCCAGGCAATCCCAAACCAATTTACAAAATTGTGATGTACCAAATACAACAGCCATAATAAAAACAGAAAAAGCTGAAAACATTTTTATTAGGACAGCATCTGTGGAAAGAAACATAGCTGATTCCCAAGGTTAAACACACTTCATCTATTTCTCTTTCCACAGATACCATCTGATACAAATGTTTCCACCATTTCCTGTTCTATTTCAGATTTCCAGCACAATAGTTTCGTTTTTTGACTTCCAACCAATGGAGTAATTAATTTGTGCTAACCAAGCTCTTATAAATAGAGCATCAGGTCTTTCTTTATTCATTGATGTTTTAGTAAATTTAAGGGATAAATATTGGCCAAGATACTAGCATAGCCATGCACAAATTCTCATCCACTAGAGGGCAACTCAATATCTCCTTCAGAAGAAGTTGCACCCTCGGTGCTCTCCTGAAATTTTGTGCACAAATTGCTCAATTGGGATTTGGATGCACAACCTTTTGAGAGAGCTACCAAGACAGGATTGACACTTGAACAGGAACGGAAAAGAACATTCCTGAAGACTAGGGAGACATATTGACACCTACAAGCCCGAGTAGAGTTGCTCCTGCAAGCCTCTTCAATAAGATCACAGCTGATCCCATTTTGTTCTCAATACCACTTTCATGTTCCCTCCCCATATCACCAACTCCCTTGTTACTTAAAATGACTGTTAATGCCCATTAATAATAAATTGATTCTACCTCCATAGAACACAGGAGTTCACAATTCAAAAGATTCATGATCTTCAGAAGAAATTCTTCATCTGAAATGTCACCTCTTATTCTGAAACTGTCCCGTTACAAATATCCATTCAACACCCAGCAGCGCCAATTCCCCTCAAAAGTATTTAAATACTAACTCTATCCTTCTGAACTCTTACATCTTACATACATAGGCCCAATCTTGCTTCATAAATCAACTCCATCTGAGGAAAAGTTAATTTCCCTGCACTTACTAGAACACAACTACATCCAAAGGCAGTCTTTCAGGTGCTTTCTCATCAGCACCCTATAGATATTTAGCAAATTTCTGTGTTTCACATATACTAGCATACAATAAGACATGTTATATTAGGAAGGCCTGGAACAGCAAACTTTCCAGAGTATCAGACTCCCATTAATACTCCACACACTTTTATTTATTTAAATAAGTTACACAATGTGTAAAGAATTTTCCATTGAATCCACAGACTTTAAAGGGGACACTAAATAGAACTTGGTAAATTTACTTCTGTAAATTTCAGCTTTTCAGCTTCAGCTCATGAAATCAAAACACCCTGATCCAGCCAGAAACTTACCCACATTCCTGACTCATGGAGTTTCAGAGATGGGCACCAGCTACATACGTGGCCCACAGTCGAGATTCAAGACTCCAGTTGCACACCTGCAGACTCTAGACCCAGGCTCACACACCAAATTACCGATCAAGTCAGATGCTGAACTACTGGGATTTTCAAAAAGCTGGGTTTTGGATTATTTGAATTTTTGATCTACTGGGATTCCCATATCCCTTTGCAAAGCAATAACTTGAATCTCATTCACTTAACCCTTCTATATTCCTCTCTAACCTCATCAAAACTTGCTAACCTATTTTTGTGTCATTAACAAAGTTGGCTACAGTACACTTAAGTCTCTACATCCAATCCATCAATATAGTTATCAATAGCTGAGACTCCAGTGCTGATGCTGGTGTTTGCCAGTTCAGACATCAATTACTCTAAATGACCATTTAGAGTATTTGGACATTTTTATCCTACTGGTTAGCTCCCTTAATCCATGCCAATATATTTCCTCACATTTTACTTAATGCCAAATATAACATCTGATTTTAATGTGGAAAGATAGAACATTTGTATCAGTTTTACTTTAACCTTGATCATCATCATCTCCACCTTCGGACTCCATTGCCGCATCATCTTCGTCATCATCGTCATCATAATTGTAATTGGGGTCATAAGTCAAGTACCTCAGGCATATGTTAATAATGGTGGTGACATGAAGAAAAACTTCCTTTGGGCACCTAAGAAACATGATCATTAAAATAATGTTTAATGTTAAAATTAAGTTAGTAATTTCAAGCCTATCCAATATCTAGATCACAAAACCACTTATGGAGAAAGCTGCATCTTACTTTCTATCTGAAGAGCAAATCAAACATAACCTTTCCTTACAACAATGAAACATGTTGTATACCATCACCACACCAAGGCAGCAATTTACTTCTTCAGTGTGGTAGTAGCATTTTATTATTAATTCCAAGTTACCAATTAACATCATACCTTCTCACAAATGACTCAAAAGCTTGAATGCAGTATTCTCTCAGCTCATCATCTTCAACACTGCAGAATTTCACAACTAATGGAATGATTTTTTCCAAATATTCTCCTAAAGAGAACACAAAGTTTCAAACATTCTTGCAAATAATGACTTTCACTAACTACTATAAATTTTGCATATTTGTGTTACCTATTCGGTGTCCTGCCTGTCTGCTAATAGCAGCAATGCACTGAATATAGGTCCTGGTTGTAGACATAGATTCGTTTTTAGCAAGTTCTGTCAACAAATGCTCAATCAGGTCAACAAAGACCAAGTTTCCACAGCTCATAACGAGGTGACCAAGGGCTATAATAGTTCTCTTCCGCACAGCAAGCCGAGGACTGGTAAGCTGGGGAAGAAGGCAGTTCAAAATTGATGGATGGAAATTAACCAGCAGACCTCCTTGCCTAGAAAAGACAGAAGATTCCAGTTACAGTTCAACCAAAAATAGTTACTTTTCGTCAACCCATCTAAAGTGCTCTTTCAATTCAGGAATGCGCCAGACATCCCAAGTAACATTACAAAGTGCAAGAAACAAAACACATTTACATTTTCATGATTTTCATAGTCATGTTTGATTTAAAAATAAATTTTGATATTTCTCATCCATTTTCATAATGGAACTACAAGACAAGTAGGCTTCAAATCAAGTCAGGGTTTCTATTCTGTACAATAGAGAAAATATGGGACCAATTAAATTAGACAAATTCAACTGATTAATAAACAGTACATTGACTACATGTTATTCAATAGTTGCCACTTCTGTTCTTTTATTTTTAATACTGTTGGAAAACAGTTGGAAAATGATTGGATATTTTTGAGCTGGAGTATCTTTCAGTTCAGTTTACTTGAAGTAAAAAAAGTTCCACTATACTTACACTTAAGATTTCACATTTATCAGTCTATAAAAAATTTCATGAAGGGCATTTTAATTTACTACATATTAACTTTTTCTATTCAGTGTACTGAGATTTTAAGTTTTTATTGTACCTTATCATACATGGCCTGACAATAGTTCAAGCATTTTTTGGAATGATCTAACAAAGCAAGGTTTAAACCTCTATGCTGAAGTTAAAGGATATTTGAAGATTTAAAAAAAAACTAGAGTTGGAATTCTGAAACAAAAAAAAACAGAAAACATGGTAAACATCAATGGAAGCTGAAACAGGTAATGTTTCAGATCAATGACCAAACTGGAACCCAGTTCAGACGAACTGTTTTCTTCAGAAAACATGAAAACTGTTACTCCTTCACAGATGTTGCCTGATATTTGCTTGTTTCTAGTATTTTCTGTTGCTGTTAAGGATTATACGTTGATCCTACAGTACATGACAAGTATAAAATTTGTAGACAAAATTGTACCAACCTTTCTGTTTAATTAAAAATGATGGTGAAAGGCAGAAACATACTCCCTACATCAGCTGGATTTTAGCTACTCTGGTGTCAATTTTTAAATTAAATCACATTGCTCCCTTCTGCTGTATCTGGTCTTTGAGCTTAGTTGTAATACCGACTCAATGGGCTGGTTACGGCCAGTGATTCCAGAAAGAATTGCCAGCATTCAGCTGTACTTAGTCTCATTCTTCAGCTGACCCAGTTTCAAATTTGTGAGTTACAGAGAAACAGATATTACCCGGCTAACCGTCCACATGGTATTCAATAGTATAGTACAAATTTGCAAGAGTCGAAAGTGTTACAGAAGAATCTGTCCAACATGACAGCAGAATCAGAGACCATTTAGGTCAATAGGAAACACCAGCTTGGATAATGATGAAACGATATTTTTTAGCTACTGAATAGGAAGGACAAGGGTGGCAAGGTGAGAACCTGAGATGTCCAGAGGTGAGGAAATTTAATCAAGACAAAGGGAAAGTATGTAAAGCTTAGGAACAGAATCAAACCGAACCCACGAGGATTATATAAACAGCAGAAAAGAATGCAAGAGGGAATTAGGAGATCAGGAGGGGACATGAAAAATCCTTGGCAAGTGGAATTAAAGAGAATTCCAAGGCATTCTATACATACATCAACAGCATGAAGATAACTAGAGAGAGAGTAGGATCACTCACAGATAAAGGGAGAACATTTGCTTGGATGCAGGGGATGTGGGTGAGGTCTTTAATGACTACTCTACATCAGTATTTACTGAGGAGGATGACATGGCAGATAGGGAGTTCAGTGTTGAGTGCATTGATACATTAAGGCACTTTGAGTTAAAGGAGGACATAGTGTTAGATCTCTCAAAGAGAACTAAGGTGGCTAAGTCCCCAGGGTCTGATGGTACAGATTCCAAGTTATCAAAGAAGAGGAGACTGCTAGAGCCTTGACCAATATCTTCGTGACCTCTTCAGCCACTTGCAAGGTCCCAGAGGACTGGTGAGTAGCTAATGTTGTTCCATTATTCAAGAAGAGAACTACGAATAATCCTGGAAGCTATAGGCCAGTGAGTCCCATGCCAGTGGTAGGGAGATTACTGGAGAGAATTCTTAGGGATAGGATTTATGAGCATTTGGAAAAACATGGCTTAGTGAGAGCTTGTGCGGGGCAAGTCATGTCTTACTAACAATTGAGTTTTTTGACACAGCGATGAGGTTCATTGATGAAGGTAGAGTTGTGTATGTTGTTTACATGGATTTTAATAAGCCATTTGACAAGGTCCCTCATGGAAGACTTATCTAGAAGAATAAGATGCATAGGATCGATGATGAATTGGCCATTTGGATTCAAAACTGGCTTGCCCATAGAAGACACAGATGATGATAGTGGTCAAAGAGAGTTATTCTAGCTGGAAGTCTGTGATTAGTAGTGTTCTGCAGGGATCTGTACTGGCACCTTTGCCAGTTTGTCATGTATATAAATGACCTGGATGAAAATGTAGATATTAAGTTTACAGATGATACTAAAATTGGTGTAATGGATAGCGTAGAAGACTGGGGAAAAAATCACCAGGATATAGATCGGTTTCAAATACGGACAGAGAAATGGCAGGTGGAGTTTAATCTAGCCCAATGTGAAGTGTTGCACCTTCGTAGGACAAATGCAAAGATACAGTGCACTGTTACGGGCAAGATCCTTAAGTTTTGTTGAGCAGAGAGATCTTGGGGTACAAGTTCATAGCTCCCTAGAAGTGGCTACACAGGTTGATAGGGCGGTTGAGAAGACACATGGCATGTTTACTTTTATTAGTTGAGACACTGATTTCAGAAGCCAGGTTGCAGCTTTATAAAACTTAAATCAGGCCACATCTGGAGTTTTGCGTACAGTTCTGATCACCCCATTACTGGAAAGATGTCACTGCTTTGGTCAGGGTGAAGAAGAGGTTTATCAGGATGCTGCCCAGATTAGAAAGCATGTGCTACATGAGAGGCTGAATAAACTTAGGTTGTTTTCTCTTGAGTGGCTGAGGGGAGATCTGATAGAGGTTTATGAGATTATGAGAAGCATAATGTAGATGGATTAAACAGGCAATATATCTTTATTTTTTCAAAGGTTGTAATGTCTAATACAAGAAGGCATGCATTGAAGTTGAGAGTGGGTAATTTCAAAGGAGATGTGAGGGGTGGGTGCCAGAATGTGCAGTCTGGGGTGGTGGTGATAGATAGAAACATTACAGACGTTGAAGACAGACACATTACTGTGGGGAAAATGTAAGCATATGGATATAGTTTAGGCACAAGAGGTTAGTTTAGTTAGCCCTTTGATTACTGATTGGTTTAGTACAACACTGTGGGTTGAAGGGCCTGTTCCTGTGCTGTACTCTTCTCTGTTCAAAGTGTCTTTGAAGTGCCAGGTATTTTAAAAAAATCACAAACACATTTCACAGGCTTTGATATGAGAGGAATATCTATCATCTGTTTTGCCTTGGATGAAATGCTGCAATGGTGTTGCAGGAAGAGTGCTTCACAATTACACTGCCCAATACGTACTCACTGCTGAGGTCTCCCTCATCTCATAACCCAACATGCAAGTGTGGAAGGGCAGCAGTTCTGGCGCTTTGTGTCAAGCCAGTTAATTGTGGATGATGATTCTAGGAAGAAACCCAAGTTCAGAATTATCTATGCTATTTAAATTTGCTAATCTATACTTCAAAATGGCTACCCTCTTGCAGTACCTATTAATCATTAGCCTTTACAGCAGGTTCCCTTAGAGAGTATTGTTACAGTAAATTTCCAAAGCAAAATCCATTTTATTTTCTACCCTCAAGTAACTGCACATTCTTAAAAATGACTCCCTTGAGCAGTTTTTGAACACAAGTGGTGTTATCAAAAGAAATGACTAAAGTTTATTTCTTTATTACTATTACAGAGCTTTACAAAGTATGGATTTTCAACTGACATTCAAAGACAAAATTACCTGCTTAGCATATCTGCCATGATATCCAGAGCTTCCAACTGAACAGAGACATCTTCCTGTTTGGCAATAGCATTAGTGAGACGTCCTGTGATCTTTTTACAAACATTAGCTGCCAAAGCAGATCCTGGAAAATAAATACATATTCCCAAACAGCTCCCACATAAATAATGTGAATGAACTTTAGTGTTGCCTGTGTTCTATGTAACATAGGAATTTGTGTCAGTCATATGATACCACCACTTAGAATACATTTTCTAAAATCACATTTGAAATCTGATTTTCAGCCAGCAACAAACCTAACATTACAGTCTGCCCTCCTTATCCGCGGGTTCCGCATGCGCGGATTCAACCAACCATGGATCAGGAAAACCCAGAAGTTGAGCATTGTTCACCTCGCATCTCGTTCGTTCGCTACTTGTGTGGTGAATGAGAGGAAGGAGTTTAAAGCTAGTAAGGGATGGCTGGGTAGCTATGTAAAGCGCTACAGCCTCAAGAACTTAAAAGATCATGGGAGAATTGGGATCGGCTGATGCCAAGGCGGCATCAGCGTTCCCAGAAGAGCTACGATGGGAACCAATCCTTCGCTGTTAAGGAGGGCCGACTGTGGTTACTACGTCAAAGGCATAAGCAGATAACGAAGTTCTTTGGTCAAATGTGAAATTCTTTAAATAAAAATAATAGGGCAGCATAGCACAACATTTTACAGTACCAGCGAGCCGGGTTCAATTCCTGCTGCTGCCTGAAAGGAGTTTGCACATTCGCTCCATGACCTCGCGGGTTTCCTCCTGATGCTATGGCTTCTTCTCGCAGTCCAAAGATGTACCAGTTGGTAGGTTAATTGGTCATTGTAAATTGTCCTGTGAATCGGCTAGGATTAAATTGGGGGATTGCTGGGTGCTTGAAGGGACAGAAGGGCTTATTCCGCACTGTACCTCAGTAAATAAGTAAAAGCATGATTAGAAAAAGCAAAGAGCAAAATGCATAAAGAATAAAAAAGGGTGTTGAAAAAATGGACCTCGTTTGAAATGTTTAGGACTACTTAAGATAATTTCTTACAATAAGAGTAACTTTGTCACATGTATATTGAAACATAGTGAAATGTGTCATTTGCAGCAACGACCAACATAATCCGAGAATGTCTTAAGTGTTGCCACGCTTCCAGCGTCAACATAAGTTGCCCACAACTTACTAATCTGTATGTCTTTGGAACATAGGAGGAAACTGGAGCACTTGAAGCATGCGGTGACAGAGAGAACATACAAACTCCTTACTGATAGCAGGAACTAAACTGCTGAATGCAATGAGTTTGTATGTTATGGTGCATGACATAGAATTATTTATCACTGGACTTAACTTTCCAATAACACCTCTCACTAACAACTGACCCACTTCTAAACTATTTATCTGCATTATTCATGTAATAATTGTCAATATTATGAGGTCTGTTGCAGGAACACATTTATCTTCCCTCATATTCATCAGTACTTTCGCTTAAGTAAAATTTAACAATCAAATTGAAGGGTTGATTCAAAATAATGGAGCAAAGTGTTTAAATTTGTACTGGGGATCTTTTGAAGTAGATTAGGAATCATGCTTTCATTCAAACAGAAGTGCAAAGGGAACTTGGTTCCCTTTTAAAGGCTGTGAATGGTGGATCAACTATTAGGATAGTATACAAATTAGATGCAACACAAGATAATGACAGAATAGCTTAAAAGAATGGAATAATAAAGCTCATATCTTTAAAAAAATTATTTATGCTCTTCTGACAATAAGTTTATGAGAATTATTATGAGATCAATCAGATAAAGATGTATTGCTTAGATGTATAAATTTCCCCTAGATCAAAGGAGGTGTTAAAACCAGCCAGGCCAGATAAATAGGGAGAATTTACTCAGTAGCATTTCTACTGTCAGTAATTCATCAATACAAGGTTCCAGGAACCTAAAAGCATTCTCCCAGAAAAACATGAAGCAAACAATTGAACTTCCAGCACACAAGAGCTCAAGATCAGAGGTGGGCTACTTGCCAAGACAGTCAAATCTTTCAATGACGAAATAACTGATCTGTTACTTACGTAGCTTTGCCTAATATCCCTTAAAAGCTTAAGTTAATAAAAATCCATCACTCAAAATAACACTAACTTAGTATCCATTATCATTTGATGAACAGCTGCAAATGTTTTCCAAGCTTTGCTCATCAAAGTGTTTACTCATTTCACTCTTCTAAAGCCCAGCCATATTTCATTGTTGCAAGAAAAAGTTTGCAATTACCTGGCTTTCTGCATTAATTACTCATAAAATATTGTCTGATCTTCATCTAAGTCACAATAACAGACAAATACAATCTGTCAAAACTAAGACAACAAACAATTGTACGCCTCATCGATACTGAGTACATCATTTAAATAATCAGTCTAGGTTCAAAAAAGTATGTGAACCTCTGGGGTAATGCCTTCTACAAAAGCTATTTGGATTCAATGAGATAAGATTGGAGGTGTGGGTTGCAGAGGTGCCCTGCCCTGTAAAGAAAGAAAGTCAAGTTACTGACAGAGCCCGCTCTTCTTAAGAAAGATCTGTTTATGTGCATTATGCCTCAATCAAAACAACTTTCAGAGGACCTTAGAAGAATTGTAGAGATACAGGAAGCTGGGGAAGGCTACAGCAGTATTTCAGTGTTCGTCAGTCCACAGAAACAGAAATTGTCTATAAATGGAGGAAATTCAGCACTGTTTCTACTCTCCCGTGGAGTGGGAGTCCTGCAAAGATTAGACCAAGAGCACAATGTGCTGAAGCAAGTGAAGAAGTAACCAAGGATAACACAAGACCTGCAGAAATCTATAGAACTTGCTAAAGTCTCTGTTCATGTTTCCACTACAAGAAAAACAAGAATGATGTTCACGGAAGGACACCATGGAGAAAACCACTGCTCTCCAAAAACAAACATTGCTACACATCTCAAGTTTGCAAAAGACCTCCTGGATGCTCCACAACATTTCTAGAACAATGTTCTATGGCCAGGTGAGACAAAAGTTGAACTTTTTGACAGAAATGCACACCACTATATCTGGCGGAAAAAAGGCACCGCACACAAACACTAAAACCTCATCCCAACAGTGAAGTATGATGGAAAGAGCATCAAGGTTCGGAGCTGCTCTGCTGCCTCAGAGCCTGGACAGCTTGAAATCATTGAGGGAACAATGAATTCCAAGACATTTTACAGGAGAATGTCAGGGTAGCAATCATGAAGCTTAATAGAAGTTGGATGATGCAACAAGACAATGATTTGAAACAAGAATAAATTAACAACAGAATGGTTTAAAAAGAAAATTTTTGTTTTAGAATGGTCAAGTCAGAGTCCGGGACCTTAATCCCATTGAGATGCCATGGAATGATCTGAAGAGGGCTGTTCATGCAAGGTATCCTAGAAATACTGATGAACTGAAACAGTTTTGTATGGAGGGATGGTCTAAAATTCCTCCTTGCTGTTATGCAAGTCTGATCAACAGCTACAGAAAACATTTTGTGGAGGTTATTGCTGCTGAAGAAGGTGCTACCAGTTATTAAATACGAGGGTTCACATATTTTTTCCAGCCTGGATTGTGAATGATTAAAATGTGTTCAAGACAGACATGAAAAGATCAACTGTTTGTGTGTTATTAGCATAAGCAGATTGCATTTTCCTATTATTGTGACTGAAGATGAAGATTAGACCACACTTTATGAGTAATTATTGCAGAAAAACAAGTAATTGCAAGGGTTTACAAAGTTTTGCTTGCATCTGTATGTTAGGATCCCATTTCCAACCTCCCCAGTTTGTGAAAAGAAGAGGGTCCATGTGTCTCAAAAACATTCCCAACCATTAGCATGGGATTTTGACATCTTCAATTGTTTTGGTGGCACTGTAGCTTAGCAGTTACAGCACCAGCTCTGTGTGTTCAATTCCGCCACTGTCTGTAAGAGTTTGAACGTTCTCCCGTTAACCAAGTGGACTTCCTCCTACTCCATTTTCCTCCCACATTGCAAAGTCATATGGATTCGTAGGTTAATTGGTCACGTGGGTATAATTGGGTGGCACAGGCTTGTTGGGTCGGAAGTGCTTGTTAATGTGCTGCAACTCTAAACTGATGACTTTCTAATATTGATCATCCATTATGATCTGAAGGGTTGAATCGGCTAGCAGTGACAAATTATAATTTTAACCATATTATGACAACTAACTCCACTAACTGTTTCTATATCCACATTTAAATATTACCAAGACTAACATTAAAATAGTTTTTCCCCCACTTTTGTGCTTTGAATTTAAAAAAGAATGGTATTCACTCAGTGGTTTACAGATCTGGGTGATCAGTGATGCAAGTGCTAACATAATCAAAGTGATGATGATTTCAGCAGTGAAGGTATAGGCATCATTCATTCCTGGGAAGGATGGTAACCTTAAAACTTGTTAATGAGAAATTCAAATGAAGGGTTCTGGATCATTTGAGTACAAGCTTACCACTAGAGGCTGGAGGCAACTCTCCAATCACCGTTTTCAGTCCAATACTGGAAATATCTCGTAGTTGTTCCTTATCTGACAGCATATTGGTACACAATGTATCCACAATTGTTTCCACCTGATATTCCTTTACTTTGCTGACCAATGGGCCAAGACTAAGGGACAAATATTTAATTAGAAAATAAATAGAAAAATTGATTGGAACATACTCAAAAGCATGTTTTGATACACAAATAATGTACATATACACTTCAGATTTAATATTAAATGCAAAATTTTCTCTTCTAAAATAAACTCATCAAAATAAATCAAAATTTTAAAAGCTGCAGATGCTGTAAATATGATATAAAAATGCTGGAAATGCTCAACAAATTTAAAGATCCTTCCTCAAAACTGGAAAGGGATAAATTAAGTTAGTTTTAAATTGTTTTGCAACTAAATAGTAACTTGCTTCCTCCTTTTGACAAAGGCTCTATAATTTAAAATATTAACATTTTCTCTTTTCAGATGCTGCAAGCCCGGATGCATATTCCTAGCACTTTTTTTTTTGTTCTGTTCTTTCCACAACTAATTTTTAAACAACAATTGTTTTTTCTTGTGAGAACAATGTGATTACTATGGCTAATACTAAATTAAATGATTTGTAAAGTAAAAATTACACTTGTTTCAATGACTATAAAAGTCTTGTCAAAACACAGCCAGTAGTAAATCATTAAATAATAAATTCCTTTATTCCCAAAATTTATGCAAGAGTTAAGATTAGTGATTTGGAGCAAGCTGTCACAAAGAATGCATTATGATTTAATGCATAAAACAACCATATGTGTTATATAACATGATTTAAATATACAGATTGTCAAAAGGTAAGTGAAATGTACTTGCACACACTAAGAGCCTGAAAACACACTGAACTAAATATTTGGGACTGATTCCACAAGTTCTGTGGTTCTGAGCAACAATACAAAACTCTGGGGAACTTAGCAGATCAAGCAGCACCTGTGGAGGGAAATGAAAATTGGAAGTTCCAGGCAGAGACCATTCATCTGGGCTGGAGACGAAGGAGGAAAAAACCAGAGTAAAATGTGCGGGGGGGGGGGGGGGGGGGGGAGGAGAAGGGTTGAAGGCACATGGGTGAGAAAGGGAATGTGAGAAGGTAGTAGGTGAAAGAGGTAAAGTGCTGAAGAAGGAATAAAGAGAAAGAAGTGGGGGATCAGTGGGAGGTGATGGGCCGGTCATGGATGTAGGGCAGGGTAAAAGGGCCACCAGAATAAGGGGGAATAAATGGGATGAGGGGCATGGCTGGGGGAAAACAGGAGAGTGCTTACCTTAACTTAGAGAAATCAATTTGCATGCTGTCAGGCTGAATAAAGATGGAATACAAGGTGCTGCTCCTCCAACTTACCTCACTGGTAGGTCAAGGAATTTGTGGGCAGGCATGTCAGTGTGGGAATGGCAAATGGAACCGAAATGGGTGGCCACTGGGGGAATCACTGCTGTAGCAATGGACAGTGTATATCTGCTTGACTACGGTTCTGAACTGAAAGTAGACTTCCAAGTGCACTGTCAAATGCAGAACCCTGGGATTTCAGACTCCATGGATTGCATCCTCTCTAGCCAGAGGCAAGGTCCCAGAGGTCTGGAAAGTAGCCCATGATGTTTCTTTGCTCAAAGAAAATAGGGATATTTCAGGAAATTAAAGGCCAAAGAGCCTGACTTCAATGATAGGGAAGGGTTTAGAAAAAAATTTTAGGGATACGATTTACTCATATTTGGAAGAATATGGACTAATTGGGGTCAGTTAGCATGGCTTTGTATTTTTTGAGGAGATGACCAAATTGAATGATAAGGGAGGGAAGTGATTGTTGTATACATAGATTTTAGTATGATGAAGGTGTTATCCTGACTGGAGGTCTGTTACCAGCGGTTTACTACAGGATCAGTGCTGGGACATTTACTACTTATGATGTAAATAAGTGGAATGGATAAAAACCTAGATGAGTTGGTAAATTTGCACACAAACACAAAAAATGGTCGAGTTGCAGACAGTGAAGAAGATAGTCAAAGGAAGCAACTGGATACAGTTATGGGTGGGAAAATGTCAGACGGGAGTTTAATCTGGTTAAGTGCAAGATGTTGCACTTAGGGCAATCAAATAAATAATCGCCAAAATATATTTAAAAGGAATAATTAACAGCAGCACCATTGACAGCAAATCCAAATCCATACCTGCCTGAAAGTTACAACGCAAGCAGACGGAGTGGTAAAAGTTGTGTATGCTATGCTTGCCTTCATCACTAGGAGCACAGCGTATAAGAGTTATAGAGTAGTATGTGCAGTTCTAGTTCAGTCCAGGAAACTAAAAGACCAAAGAGCCTGACATCAATGATAGGGAAGCAAGTATTTTAAGGGATGACTTACTCATATTTGGAAGAACATGGTTAATTGGGGTCAATCAACACAGTTTCCTGGGACAAGTCATATCTTACAAAGTTGATTATTTTTGAGGAGGTGACCATTGCAGAAAGGAAGCCTTGGAAAGGGTTCAGAAGAGATTGCCAGGATTAGAGGGTATTAGCTTTAAAGAGGTTGGACAAATTTGATCTTTTTTTTTCCTGGAGTTTTGAAGGCTGCTTCCAATAAGCTTTAAGGGTAATAATTTGAAAATAGTAATATGCTGTGCACTAAAATCTTCATGCCAAACTCTGGTTATTTTCCCAATGGCCTTAAATTGGTATTAAGATATCTAGTTTCTGTTTCTATACAATTACTATAAAGTTAGGCCTTTTTAATGGCTTGGTACAAATACTCTGTTAATAATAAAATGGATCCAATAAAAACTGCACGTAGTTATATAAGACATTGCTGAGGCCGAATTTGGAGTATTGTGAGCAGTTTTGGTCACCTAATTATAGGAAGGTATTAATAAGGTTGAAAGAGTTTAAAGAGTGGTAAAGAGTTGAAAGAAGGTTTACAAGGGTGTTGACGGGACTTGAGAAAATGAGTTACAGAGAAAGGTTGAATAGGTTAGGACCTTATTCCCTGGAGCGTAGAAGAATGAGGGGAGATTTGATAGAGGTATATAAAATTATGATGGGTATAGATAGAGTGTATGCAAGCAGGTTTTTCCCACTGAGGCTAGGGGAGAAAAAAACCAGAGGCATGGGTTAAGGGTGAAGGGGGAAAAGTTTAAAAGGAACATGGGGGGGGGGGGAGGGCTTCTTCACACAGAGAGTGGTGGGAGTGTGGAATGAGCTGCCAGATGAAGTGGTAAATGCAGGCTCACTTTTAATATTTAAGAAAAACTTGGACAGGTACATGGATGAGAGGGGTATGGAGGGATATGGTCCAGGTGCAGGTCAGTGGGACGAGGCAGAAAAGTGGTTTGGCACAGCTAAGAAGGGCCGAAGGGCCTGTTTCTGTGCTATAATGTTCTATGGTTCTAGAGATTAGGATATATAGGAAATATGATCAATATATATCCACAAAAATAGAACATCGTGAAAAGGTATGTCTTAATAAAATTGCTTAAGACAATATAAAAATATGCACACCAGACAAATTAATTCTTCAAGCTAAATATGATGGCTAGTTATTTAGTTTTGATCAGTGTTATGACAATATAAAAATATGGACACCAGACAAATTAATTCTTCAAGCTAGATATGATGGCTAGTTATTTAGTTTTGATCAGTGTTATCCGAAAGAATCAGGATCAGTTGTTTGTGGGATAAGCATACACAAGTAATAGAACAGAATAATGTAATGTAACTACTAATGGCACAGAAGTATGCACCCACTCCTAAGCCCCATCATCTAGCATTTAAAGTTTAGCAAAGCAATCTCAGGCACCTGATTACAGAAATGGATAGCAAGCCTTCTTGAGCAGGGCCCAATTAAAAAATAAAACTATTCAGTGATGATTTATTCAATAACACCCATTCCCAGAACACAAACTAACAAAGAAATAGCTGCATAACTCAAGTCCAGGTAGAAATTTGCCTATACTGAGGAGGGCAATTCTAGGGAAGGGTATAGGTCATACGCACCCCATCATAATAGTATGGCATATTGGAAAGGGAACTGGTTGATTATTGTCATATGTGCCAAGGTACAGTAAAAAGATTGCCTTGCATACTGTTTATACAAATCAATTCATTAAACTGTGCTGTGAGGTAGCACAATGTAAAACAAGAACAGAATGCAGAATAAAATGTAACAGCCATAAATAAAGTACATGCAAGAAAGTAATAACTTGCCAGATCATTATAAGGTAGACTAAGGTCTAGAATCCATTGTATCATACCAGATATTATATGAAGGCCTCATGGGAAATTCTACTAAATAACCAACTATTCAAGCAAGTATAGAATAATGATTACTGCAACTTTGTTTTCTGAATTGAGAATGATCTTTTACCATTTAACAGCAAGATTCTGTACTTCACCATTCTTGTCTTCCAGTAACTTCAAGATCATTTTGACCACTTTTCGTTCACTGTCGTCATCCAATTTAATTGAATCTTTTTGCAATTCTGTCATCAAATCATTGGTTGCCATGAATCTAAAAATCATACAAATGAAATGCAGTTCTGTTAAAACAAGATTTCCATTACGTTTAATTTTCCATTAACACTGACTACAAATTCCATGGCAAATTTGAATATTGCACATTTTTCATTGACTAGCAAACAGATAAAATGCATTTGTAATGGTGTTTTAGCTGCTTTACATTTTAGAACAAATAAACCTCCTGTGAGAATGCTTTAAGGAACTGGAGCTGTAGCTTGATGACCGTCAATTCATATGAGGTGGTGACAGACAGGAGTTACAGGGAGGTAACCACCCCTAGATTGCAGAGGACAGGTAACTAGGTGAATGTCAGGACAAAGCGGGGAAAGGCACTGCCAGTGCAGAGTACACCCGTAACATTGAATCAGATCTGCAGGTTTGGTGAGTGAGACAGAAAACACTGGTTGTGAATAAGTATATTATTTATCAACAACTTGATCATTCATGTTCCCCAAGTTATAGAAACTATAAGCAGAATATTCACCAAAACACTTAGTTAAAAGTGCATGCAGAGCACCTTCCCAATGCCAAATGCACCACTTGTCTTAAACAAAGGAAGGGAGAGCAAGCCCCTTCCACATGCTATTTTATACCTGGGATATTTGAAACTGGACACCAGGCAGTTAACCAATGGGAAAGGAATTGTAGTTTCTAAACTAACCCATCAAGACAAAGTGACTTTTGACAAGCAGAATAAGCCATGCCACCCCACGGGCAACACCTGTGGCCATTCCCCTCAATAATAAAGATATAACTTTGGATACTAATGAAGGGAAATACCTACCAGGGGGGAGCCACAGTGACCAGGTCTGGTACTGGGGCTCAGAGAAACAGAGGTGAAAAGGACTGTAGTGTTGGTAGGTGATTCCTCAGTCAGAGGAACTGAAACGCGGTTCAGTGGACGCGAAAGGCACCTGAATGGTATGCTGCCTTGCTGGTGCCAAGATCAGGAAGGTCCAAGGCATTCTTAAGGGCGAGGGTGAGCAGCCAGAAGTCTTGATGCATATTGGCACCAATGAAAGATGAGGAAGTCCTGAAAACAGGAAGTTGAGAAAGAGGACCTCCAGGGTAGTAAACCTGGATTGCTGCCTATGCCACACGGCAGAGAGGCAAGAATAGAATGAATTGGCAGGTGAATGCATGGCTGAGGAACTGGTGCAGGGGGCAGGAGTTCAGATTTATAGATCATTGAGATCTCTTCTGTGAATTTGAATTAATTTAAATCTTACATCCATCCCACAAAGTGATTGGAGTAAAACTCTCTGCCTTATGACTCTGTTGCAATATACGGACATGTGAATTTAAGTCTAATGGCTTGTAGAAAGAAGCTGTCCCATAGCTTATTGGTCCTGGGTTTAATGCTGCAGTTCCATTTGCCAGACAGAAGCAGCTGAAACAGTTTATGGTTGGGATGACTGGTGACCCCACTGATCTTTCAGGCCTTCGTTCTGCACATCCACAGATGCACTCGGCTGCCCATACCACTTTCTGCAGTACCCAGCAATCAAGGTTGGTGCGGTTCCCATACCAAACGGTGATACAGCCAGTCAGTATGCTCTCAATGGTGCATCTGTAGGTGGTCTTGGGAATTTGGGAGCCCTGCTGAACTTCAGTTGCCTGAGGTAGAAAAGACACTTATGGTTTTTTTTTGCCACAAGGCCTGCGTACACAGTCCAAGTGAGATCTTCGGTGGTGCGTATACCAAAGAACTTGAAACCATTCACCCTCTCTTGCTGGGAAAGGTATGAGCTGTACAAAAGGGGACAGGTTACAAAAAGAGTTGGCTAGAGATTATGGATGCATTAGTAATGATCTTTCAAGAATCACTAGATTCTGGAAGACTGGAAAATTGCAAATGTCACTCCATTCTTCAAGGGAGAGAGGCAGAAGAAAGGAAATTATAGGCCAGCTAGTCTGACCTCTGGTTGGGAAGACGTTGCAGTCAATTATTAATGAAGTCTCAAGGTACTTAGTGGCACCTGATAAAACAGGCATAGTCAGCATGATTTCCTCAAGGGAAGATCTTGCCTGACAAATCTGTTGGAATTATTTGAAAAAATAAGCGTGATAGAGAAAGGAGAATCAGTTGATGGTCCGTACTTGGATTTTCAGAAGGCCTTTGACAAGCTGCCACACATGAATCTGCTTAACAAGCTACAAGCACATGGTATTACCAGAAAGATTCTACCATGGATAACACAGTGGCTGACTGGTAGGAAGAAAAGGGCTGGAATAAAGGGAGTCTTTGCTGTTTGGATGCCAGTGACTATTGATGTTCCACAGGGGTCTGTCTCGGGACCAATTCTTTTTACGCTATATGTCAATGATTTGGATAATGGATTTGATGGAAAGTTTGCACACAATACAAAGATATGTAGAAGGGCAGGTAGTTTTGAGAAAGTAGAGAAGCTACAGAATTAGGTAGATTAGGAGAATGAGCAAAGAAGTGGCAGATGGATTGTAGTGTCAGGAGGTGTATGGTCATGCACTTTAGTAGAAGAAATGAAAGGGCTGACTATTTTCTAAATGGAGAGAAAATACAAAAAACTGAGACACAAAGGGAGTCAGGATATGAAGGGATATGGAAGAAGTAGGAAATTGGTGCTGAGGGGAAAAATTGATCAGCCATTATGAAATGGCATAGCAGACTCCATGGACTAAAATCGCCTGATTCCGCTTCCATATCTTATGGGTCTTAAACCTACTATTGAAATATTTTACATCAAGGCATTCAAAATCAAGTGAAAACAAATGATATCCCAGAACAGTTCTCATGTAGTTCATGCAAAATGCACACCAAAATTATTAATACAAAAACTTAAAACTATCAACTAAAGCAACAAAGTTCCTTCCATATTCTTTTGAAATCTTCTGGTCCTACTTCAAATTATGGGGAGAGTGTTTTGACATCAAAAACTGCACTTCTATATGTGTTACACAAATAGCCACAAGTAAAGCTCATGGGATCAGAGGCAAACACTAATGGCAGATGGGTGAATACTGGCAGCAAATCTCTTGTGCCAGAATATTGGTACCAGAATTCAAGGCTGCATTCAGATTTCTCACCTTCCACTGACTGCTAGTTGTCAATTACCTCACAGTTTTCTCCCACTTCCATGTTTAATCTAATGAAACTCCAAGTAATCTTAATATGGTTGATTTCAGTTAATTGGGCCATCAGCTAATCAGGACAGCCATTTATTTGTGACAACTCTTAATGAACAAAAACAAATCAAGAGCACAAATCCCCTTCATTTATTTGGGATACTGTGCCATGTAATTCGGACAGGAGACTGTTGCCGAAGTTTCTAAATAGTGAAAGTCACGTGTACTTGTGTGGCCGCCAGACATTACATTGTGCTTAGTGCAAACAGATCCTAAATAGCATTAGTTGTGTGTTTCTTTCAGAATTTTTAAGAATTGATTTAAATACATCCATCCCACAATGTGAGGGAGTAAAAATCTTTGTTATGACTCCGGCACAATGCACAGACATGTGAATTTATAAGTCCAATGGCTTGCAGGAAAAAGCTGTTCCGTAGCCTATTGGTCCTGGCTGTGGTACCATTTGCCAGACAGAAGCAACTGAAACAGATTATGGTTGGGATGACTGGTGTCCCCGATGATCTTCCAGGTCTTCTTTCTGCATGTGCTCCTGTAAATGTCCTCAATGGAGGGAAGTTCACTTCCACAGATGTGCTGAGCTGTCTGTACCACACTCTGCAGTGCCCAGCAATCAAGGCTGATGCAGTTCCTGTACCAGATGATGATACAGCCAGTCAGGATGCTTTCAATGGTGCCCCTGTAGAAGGTCTTGAGGAATTAGGGGCTCATGCTGAACTTCTTGTCACCTGAGATGGAAGAGACACTTGTGCTTTTTTGCCACACAGCTGGCATTACAGCCCAGGTGAGATTTTCAGTGAGGTGTATACTAAATAACTTGAAACTACTCACCCTCTCAACTGCAGACCCACTGATGCTGATAAGGGCAAGCCTGTTTCCATTTCTCCTGTATTCCACAATTACCTCTTGTCTTTTGGACATTGAGAGAAGTTGTAATCTTGGCACCACTGTGTCAGGGTGTCAACCTCTCCTCTGTAGGCTGTCTCATTACTGCTAGAAATAAGGCCGATCAAAGTTGTGTCATCTGCGAATTTGATCAGCAGGTTCGAGTTGTGTGTAGCAGCACAGTTGTGGGTGTAAAGGGAGTAGAGGAGGGGACTCAGGACACAACCCGGGGGGGCCTCTGCTGAGGGTCAGAGATGAGGGAGCCCATCCTTACCACCTGTCAGTGATCCAATAGGAAGCCAAGAGGAAGTCACAAGGCGGGGTGCTGGCCAAGGTCTCTGAGCTTCCTATCAAATCTGGAGGGAATTATGGTGTTGAATCCTTATCTGTAGTCCACAGACAGCATTCTAACATATACATCACTATTCTCAAGCTGAATGAGGACAGTGAGTAATTCTGTGGCCATGGCATCATCAGTAGACCAGTTCCGTCGGTAGGTGGAGTGCAGGGGATCCATGTAGGCGGCAACATGCTGCAGATGTAATCTTTCACCAGCCTCTCAAAGCATTTGCTTAAAATTGAGGTGAGTGCAACAGGGTATCAATCGTTCAAGCATGCCACCTTGGTTTTGTTAGGTACAGGGACAATGATAGATGATTTGAAACAGGAGCACATGACACACTGGGAGAGGGAGAGATTAAAAATATCTGTAAACACACCATCTCCTGTTCAGAAAGCAGTTTTTTTTTTTGTTACTGATAGTTGGCAAGAAGTTAAGTAGAAAGATGATTTGGAACTGTTTTCACTGTGGATTCAAGCATTCAGGCTCAGAGATGCCAGAAATGAAAATGAAACTTCAACATGTTAGGTACAAAGAATTTGGAGGAACTACCAATCACCTTGAATATAACAATTAAAATGAAGATTTGGAGGATGCATCATCAAAACCATTGTACAAAGGCAGTGCATTATCTGCAATAGGTGCCTGCACTGCTTTTGTTCATCTAGTCAATCAAAAGAACACAGCGGCATACAATGGATGAATTCCTCCAATAACTATTGGGAACTGTAAGCACACTCACAAAATGCTGGAGGAACTCAGCAGGTCAGGCATCATCTATGGAAAAGAGTACAGTCAATGTTTCAGGCTGAGACCCTTCATCAGGACTGATTGATGAAGGGTCTCAGCCCGAAAGGTCAACTATTTACTCTTTTCCATAGATGCTGCCTGATCTGCTGAGTTCCTCCAGCATTTTGTGTGTTGTTTGGATTTCCAGCATTTTTTCCAGATTTCTTTTCTGGTTTGCCATTGGGAACTATATGCAGTTCTGATGCACTGCAGTAAGCGTAATGTTCTAATTTGTCTGCATTTCATTTAAATACATAATGTGTTACTCAGTTACACAATAGTTCGTCTTTCTACATACTTTAAATATTTCCACAAAACTTTGGCTAATTGGGGCAGCTGCTTTAACTGGGCCAAAATGTATTATTTCCAGTGTATCCCACTGCATTTTTAAAGCTCTCCTGACAGCCTGGGAACTGAATCCAGCTTTTCCATTTTCAGTGTATAAATTGAATCCTCACCAACTGCATTCCCCTCCAGTCTTTCCAATCCATCCCACAGAACAATGTCAGAACTGGACATAATTTTGGCTCAGATTAAGGGGCAGGTTTAAAGACTTGAAAGTAGTGCTTAGTTCTGTAAATTCATAAATTCTAACTTAGCCTGTAGCTTTAATCTTGGTTCTTTTACCCTTTAAACATGCACCATTTATCTTGCCTCAAAATACATATTGAACAAGATGTTGCTATGAGCAAAGGCACTCTATAATAAACAATGCACAAAGAACTTGTGACCTCAGTTGCATGGGCTTCCACTTTCCCCTCATCAGTTGCTGTTTCATAACAATTCAATACCATCCCTGAGATAGCACAGCTATGACATCTTTCCTTATACTGGATGTACTAGATGTGCTGATGGCAGGGTGGAGATGCATCTCTACCAAAGGTGGTGTAAGGTGCTCCTTGTCTGCTAATCCACAGATCACCTTTGGGAAAGGCATAGCATTGATCAGGGTCATGTGAAGCCATGGGAGCAAGTGGTGGATGGTCGTATGAGCAGCTGGTGCATATCAGAAGTCCTGGTTATGTGACCACTGACACCAGGCAATCAATGAAAAACAGTAATAATGGCTGAGGTCACCCAAATTGTAAAAACACAATCATGGTCATGGATAAGTCCATGATCGCCAATGTCATATGACACGGCACATGATGATGACAAAGCAACCAGACTTAAACATACTTAAAGAGCAAACCAATGGCCCTGCCAGTGACCTTATAGAGGTGTATAAAATCATGAGGGGCTTAGATAAAGTGTATGCACTGTATTTCCCAGGGAAATGAGGGGGGACAAAACACAAGAGGGTGTAAGTTTCAGGTCAGAGAGGAAAAGATTTAAAAGAAACCTGAGGGGCAAATTTTCACACAGAGGGTGATGCACATATGAAATGAGCTGCCGGGGGAAGTTATTGAAGCAAGTAGCATAGCAACTTTTCAGACATTTGGACTGGTCTATAGTTAGGAATGATTTTGAGGAATATGGGTCAAACACAGACAAATGGGACTAGTTTAGAATGGCATATCTCTTAGCATGGATGATTTGGGTTGAAGAACTTAACTCCATGCTGTATTATTCTGTAACTCAAGTGGTGTCTACATTCTGAATAACTCATTTTTCCAGAGGTATCCTCGTCATTCCCATGTTTACTCAGGACCACAGCAACAATACTAAAATTGAGTGCAGTATGTGAAATTGTGAACTTGCAAATAATTTCAAATCTACCCCTCTTGAACAGATTGGTTTAGGATACTGATGCAGCTAGGTGCAAAACCCTCCATGAATCAGATTGGTTGCACTTACTGTGAAGATTATGCAGTCAGGATTGATCCAACAATGAGACAAGGAATACTGAGCTGCCTCTGGTAGGTAAAAGCAGTGGGAAATGTAAAACACAATGACTTGACGGGTCAAGCTGAAAGGACCACATTACTGAAACGCTGCTCTTTACGTGCAATTGATTTTGAAGCATCAGCAACACCGCTCTGGTCCAAAAATGTAACTTAAAACCTAATTTATTAGCCATCACATTCAACAGGTTTTGGCCACAGTTTTCAAATCCTCCAATGCAATGTGACCATCAGATGCCTTTTCAGCTTTCCAAAGTAAATGTTTCTTCTAGCATGTGTTTATTCTTCCATTACAGTATTTATCAAACCTACCATCATGGACGTACAAGAGCCTGAAGAGAGACACTCAACATTTTAGGAACACCTTCTTCCCTTCTGCCATTAGATTTCTGAATGGACAATGAAACTGTGTACACTACCTCACGTTTTTCACTGGCCTCTTTTTGCACTACATATATACACACACACTACAGCATTTTCCTGGGCAACCAGAAGAAATGCAAATCAATATACTTTTGTCTTCACCTACAAATCATTCAGGGCTCTAAACAAGATTTCCACATAAAGTGCTTTATTTTTATTTATGATTCCATCAGATATGATGTCCCTAACAAGACTGTATACCAAATAGGCAATTAATTCTGAAGGCCTAACCCCAAGCTTTTTTTTCGCTGTTATCACTTTAATTTTTTGCTTCACTTAAATCTGCCCTCACTCACTCTTCGTCAGTTGATAAATCACTGCAAAGCTCATGCAAACACATGAAATATTATCTCATTTTCTAATTGGTCACATTGTAACCTTCCCAGGTCAACATTGTGTTCAGTATCTTTCAGACGCAATTATTATTTTTCAAATTTCCAATATTCTTCCCACTCCTTTGGTGCCTTCTGATTACTATCTATTTACACAAACTATATTTATTTATATGGCTCTAAACTCGCCAACTTATTCTGTCACAGATCTTTCCCCTCGCACTACAACTGCATCACTATTTAATTCCAGTCCCTAACAAAATCATCGTCCAGGATTTTCCAGTATTATTGCCTTTATTTAGGAATGATTGGTATATTTTTAAAAACGATGTAACCATTTCAATCACCGCCCTAACCAGCAACATAAAAACTGGAGTTTGCCATTAAAAAACAGGCTGAAAGCTAGATGGCCCAGGAACTGAGCAAAAAGAGGATGGCCGGGGGCCATTACAAGCCTCTGTAATAGTTGCTGTACCCATTACTTCATTCGAGAGGTCGGGGAAAGCAAGAGCAAGGTTGGAAAGGAAGGGGGCAGGGGAGGCGCGGGAAGGGAGGGGCGGGGAAGGGAGACTGTGACTAACTAATAAACGGAGCCTGGCACAAACTTCGATGGCAAGGAGACAAAGCGGCAGCATCAGGCCGTCACCTGAAGTCCTTGTCGCTGGACGTCATCTTCTCCAGCAGGTTGGAGATGTGGTAGGAGGCGCTCGCCATGTTGCGGCCTTCACCCCAGCGCCTTGCGGCCACGCTTGACGCTTCCTTCACCTCCGACTGCGGCCCCGGCTGTCCGGCTTCACGGACGGGAGGGAGAGAGGGAGTAAAGTGATGAAGGGGCGGCAATAGCGCGCAGCTGTGTGGCCACACTAGCGTCGGCGGAGCGCTCTACTCCCTCCACACAGCAGCAAAACCGCCGCCAACGCGCGTCTGCAGGAGCTTGGCGCAACCCCCGCCGAGGGTCGTAGTTCACCGCGCATGCTCCGTCGGCAGCTCGCAGCTGCGCACTGTCACCGCCAGCGGATTCAATCGTTCGCGCGAAACTGGTCGTCCGACGTGCTGGAGAGGTACAGTACCCGTGTGGGAAAACAGAAATTATAAAGAAATAGGGAGAAAATCCGCACGAGGAAACTAACAGCACCACCGATGCTGAAAATATGTAATAAAGTGGTGAAAATGTGGACAAAAGCAGCAAGTGAGGGAGAAAATGTGCAAATGGAAAACAGAAAGTTTCAGATACGAGACCCTTGTTTTTGCAGACATTTCTCCCTCCCTATGTACCGTTTTATATAATTTGTATACTGCGTGTTGTCTGTTCCTAAGTGCCTGTGATGCATCTGCAAGCAAACTTTTCACCGTACCTCCTTATACTATGCGTATTTGTTAGCAACAGCAGTTCCATGCAATACATAATCTAGCAGACAATAATTAATAAAATAATAAATAAACAAGTAAATCAATTACATATATTGAATAGATGTTTTAAATGTGCAAAAACAGAAATGCTGTATATTTTTTTTAAAAAGTGAGGTAATGTCCATTTAGGAATCGGATGGCAGAGGGGAAGAAGCTGTTCCTGAATCACTGAGTGTGTGCCTTCAGGCTTCTGTATCTCCTACCTGATGGTAACAGTGAGAAAAGGGCATGCCCTGGGTGCTGGAGGTCCCTAATAATGGACGCTGCTTAATAATTGGTTTATCATAAAGAATAAACTCTTCTCAGGCTTCAAGTATCGATTTTAACCAACGTTTCGATGTCAGACTCTGCCATCTTCATCAGTGGTGATGCCTGGGCATGTCTAGGCTGGTGGCATTTATACCTTTCTCATCCGTCCCTTCTGATGGGTTTTTTTCTGTGTTTTGGATGTGCACTTGGACAATGGACTCCTTTTCTCAGTCTTATAGATTTTATATTCTGTATTTTCTTTGCCCAGTCTTCTCAGTTTCTTGTCTGAGGGGAAGGATTTAGGGATTGATGTGCCTGTTCTGGTTTTTTTTTGTGTGTGGGAAGAGGGACTTAGGAATCGATGTGCCTGTTCCTTTTTGTTTGTTTGTGCAGGAGGAGGGATTTGGGCATTATTTGCCTGTACCTTTTTTTTTTGCGGGGAGGTGGGATTTGGGTGTTGGTGATCATGCTGCCTTTCTTTTCTTTCTGGGTTTCATAGAAACATAGAAAATAGGTGCAGGAGTAGGCCATTCGGCCCTTCGAGCCTGCACCGCCATTCAGTATGATCGTGGCTGATCATCCAACTCAGAACCCTGTGCCTGCTTTCTCTCCATACCCCCAATCCCTTTAGCCACAAGGGCCATATCTATCTTCCTCTTAAATATAGCCAATGAACTGGCCTCAACTGTTTCCTGTGGCAGAGAATTCCACAGATTCACCACTCTCTGTGTGAAGAAGTTTTTCCTCATCTCCGGCCTAAAAGGCTTCCCCTTTATCCTTAAACTGTGACCCCTCGTTCTGGACTTCCCCAACATCGGAAACAATCTTCCAGCATCTAGTCTGTCCAATCCCTTTAGGATTTTATACATTTCAATAAGACCCCCCTCAATCTTCTAAATTCCAGTGAGTATAAGCCTAGTCGATGCCAGTCTTTCTTCATATGAAAGTCCTGCCATCCCAGGAATCAATCTGGTGAACCTTCTCTGTACTCCCTCTATGGCAAGAATGTCTTTCCTCAGATTAGGGGACCAAAACTGCACACAATACTCCATGTGTGGTCTCACCAAGGCCTTGTACAACTGCAGTAGAACCTCCCTGCTCCTATACTCAAATCCTTTTGCTATGAATGCCAACATACCATTTGCCTTTTTCACCGCCTACTGTACCTGAATGCCCACCTTCAATGACTGGTGTACAATGACACCCAGGTCTCGTTGCATCTCCCCTTTTCCTAATCGGCCACCGTTCAGATAATAATCTGTTTTCCTGTTCTTGCAACCAAAGTGGTTAACCTCACATTTATCCACATTAAATTGCATCTGCCATGAATTTGCCCACTCACCTAACCTATCCAAGTCACCCTGCATCTTCTTAGCATCCTCCTCACAGCTAACACCGCCGCCCAGCTTTGTGTCATCTGCAAACTTGGAGATGCTGCATTTAATTCCCTTGTCTAAATCATTAATATATATTGTAAACAACTGGGGTCCCAGCACTGAGCCTTGCGGTACCCCACTAGTCACTGCCTGCCGTTCTGAAAAGATCCCGTTTACTCCTACTCTTTGTTTCCTGTCTGCCAACCAATTCTCTATCCACATCAATACCATACCCCCAATACTGTGTGCTTTGAGTTTGCACACTGATCTCCTGTGTGGGACCTTGTCAAAAGCCTTTTGAAAATCTAAATATACCACATCCACTGGTTCTCCCCTATCCACTCTACTAGTTACATCTTCAAAAAATTCTATAAGAATCATCAGACATGATTTTCCTTTCACATATCCATGCTGACTTTGTCCGATGATTTCACCTCTTTCCAAATGTGCTGTTATCACATCTTTGATAACCGACTCTAGCATTTTCCCCACCACCGATTTCAGACTCACCGGTCTATAATCACCCGGTTTTTCTCTCCCTCCTTTTTTAAAACGTGGGGTTACATTAACCACCCTCCAATCCTCAGGAACTAATCCAGAATCAAAGGAGTTTTGAAAAATTATCACTAATGCATCCACTATTTCTTGGGCTACTTCCTTAAGCACTCTGGGATGCAGACCATCTGGCCCTAGGGAACACCACGGCTACCCGGAGAATTGAAGAATGTCAGAGTTGTATACTTTGATAATAACTGAACCTTTGATGTACACCGGGAAAGCACTTTTTGGTTTATTATTGCCACATTCACTGAGGTGCAGTGGAAAAACTTGTCACATACTGTTTATACAGATCAATTTATCACAACCATACACTGAGGCAGAATAGTGTTACAGTTACAGGAAAGTACAGTGCAGGTAAGTAAAGTGTAAGGTAGATTGTGAGATCAAGAAATCATCCTACAGTACTAGGAAACTGTTCAATAGGCTCATAACAGCGAGATGGAAGTAAGCCTCTTAGTATGCACTTCCATCAATATCGATTTTTCCCTTCCCCTCCCTGGTCCTCTATTTCCCCTCTGACATTTTACCTCTTCTCATCTGCCTGTTACTTCCTCCTGGGTCCCCTCCTCCCTCCCTTTCTCTTATGATCCACTCTTCCCTCCTATCAGATGCCGTCTTCTCCAGCTCTTGGTCTTTCTCACCCACCTGGCTTCACCTATCACCCTCAGCTAGCCTCTTTCCCCTCCCCCCCCACCTTTTTATTCTGGCATCTTCCCCCTTCCTTTTCAGTCCTGAAGTGGGTCTCAGCCCAAAGCATCGACTGTTTATTCGTTTGCATGGATGCTGTCTGCCTGCTGAGTTCCTCCAGCATTTTGCGTGTGTTGTATCTGATGCCCCAAAGGCAGCAGTGGGGGGGTAGTGAGAAGAGAAAATGTTCTGGGTGGATGGGATCTTTTGATCATACTAGCTGCTTTTGTGAGGCAGAGAGCAGTATAGACAGAGACAGTGGAGGGGAGGCTGATTTTCGTGATGAGCTGAGCTGCACCTTCAGTTCAGATTTTTGCAGTTTCAAACGGAACAGTTGTCATACCACATATTGCATCCAAATAGGGCACTTCCTGTAGTGCGGCAATAAAAGTTGGTGAGGGTCAAAGAGAACCTGCCAGATTTCTTAAGCCACCTGAGGAAGTAAAGACACTGGTTAGCTTTGTTGGCCATGGCATCACAATACACAGGCTATTAGTGACGTTCACTGCCCGAAACTTGATGCTCTCAACCCTCCCAACCTCAGCACTGTTGAAGAACATGTGCACTGCGCCCTCTTTCTGAAATCATTCACGAGCTCCTTTGTTTTGGCTGATGTTGAGGGAAAGGTTGTTTCCATGGCACCACTCACTTAGCTCTCTACCTTTTCGTGTACTCTTATCTTATCATTGTCCCGCTGCAGTGGTATCATCTGCAAGTGGAGTTAGAGTAGAATCTGGCCACACTGTCAAGAAGATACAGAGAGTGGATGAGGGGGCTGAAGATGCAGCCTTGTGGGACATCACTGGTGAGAATAACGGTCCAGAGGTGTTACTGCTAATCCTTACTGGCTGCAGTCTGTTGAGGTGGAGTCCCAGGAGTTTGGAGATGAGCTTGCTTGGAATTACAATAAACTTGATTTGACATGAATGAGGGAAGGTACTGAATGTTTCTCATAAAGGCAGTTCAGGGACTGTTTGATCATTTTTGGATGGCAGAATCAAAGACAATTCAGGTTAGGAATACTTGGACTAAAGGCATTTCAATTATATAACATGGAGATATCCTTCACATGGAATGTACAATAAATGCATCAGGTTAGATATCAGTTCAAGATTCAAGTTTAGTTGTCATGTGTACATCGAAACGTACAGTAAAAAGGCATCACTTGCATTAACAATCAACACACCTGAGGCTATGCTGGGAGCAACCCAGAAATGCCGTTGCACATTCTGGTGCCAAAATAGCATCTCCACAGTGTTAGGCAAAACAACACAGAACACAACAAACAACCAAACAATAACAGTAAAGCAAGCCCCATTCCTCCCTCCCAGCCCCTCACATACACAGTCCTTTAACCTCAGGACAGGCCTCCAATGTCAACCTCCCCGGTGGGCTGGTGCAGATTAGCAGATCTGGCTCCAGTCAACGGCCCTCAACTTCAGTCCCAGCATCAAATCCAGGACATATCAATCACTGAACACTAGGCTTCAAATTGACAGATGTTATGATATATATTTCTATGATGTTTTCCTCTTTTATAATAAATCCCAATCATTTAAGGTCATCTTTAAATATGCTGTATATTGCTAAAATAATATGACAGCATTCTGTATTGATGCAAACATTGAGATTAGCAGAGACCTATAGTATAATGTGGTGTATGTTTCCAAAATTATCTATCAGTTATCCAACAGCTTAATTGCTTTTAATTTCTTGCCAGAATGTTGCAGTCTGCAATCAAACATGGCAAAACAATGTTTACATAGATGTATATACTCCATAGGAACAGAAAATGGGTGGAATTTTCACAATCTGATCTTCCATTCTCTTCGCCCCTGATATTTCATCCTTTCAAGCATCAAACTCTTCACAAGGCATCAAATCCCACATCAACCCTGATTGCAAAAATAAATGAGCTGTGGTATTTAATCAAAGTACCTACAATACAGGGCTTCCCAACTCTTATTATGCCATGGACAATACCATTAAGCAAGGAGTCCATGGACCCTGGCTTGGGAACCCCTGTTGTAGCAGTTGGGACCCCTTGTTTTAAGTATTCACATTTGGAAATGGTTCTTCCACGGCTACTTAATCACCCTTCTTGATAAAGATCTCTGCTTTCTCGTTCTCAGAGAGACTAGCAAGGCTGCTTCCGTTTTCTTAATATAAAACTATTTCAATTTCTAGTAAAAACCTAAATCTTCTAAGCCCTTCCCACATTTCATCAGTAAACTTATGGTAGATTCCAGAAATACCATAGAATTCTACAAATGTTTTCTAACACAGATTTGATAGATTAAACATTACATCACCACTATCCCTACAGATGTGAACCAATCTTTAAATCCAATCATTTGGAGTTGCTACTTGCAATTGTTTATATTTTCAACAGTCAGTTATCGTCATCATTTTGTGCCGTGTTGTATGGACAATCATGGTCTCATGACCATGATTGTCCTTGGCAAATGTTTCTACAGAAGTGGTTTGCTTTTGCCCTCTTCTGGGCAGTTTCTTTACAAAGCAGGTGACCCCAGCCATTATCAATACTCTTCAGAGACTGCCTGGCATCTGAGGTTGCACAACCAAGACCTGTGATATGCACCAGCTGCTCATACAACCATCCATCACCTCCTCCAATGGCTTCATGTGACCCTGATCAGAGGGCTAAGCAAATGCCACACCTTGCCCAAGGGTGACCCACAGGTTATGTAGGGAAGGAGCACCTTACACCTCCTTTGGTAGAGATGTATCTCCACCCCGCCACCACAGCAGTCAGTAACCCACATTTTTATACCGATTTTTCTCTACCCTTTTTGGGCTCCTGCTTTATATTTACAGGAGATTTCTTTCTGTCTGTCAAAGATTAAAAGAATAGAGAAACAAGAATTCCAAATTTAAAATAATAACTTTAGATGTATAATATTAATTTTTCAATCTTAGAGGAAGCATAAATTAGGGAGTTGTCTGAAGTACAGCAAGAAAGCTCTTCCCAGAATCAAAACCAATATTTATCCATTAACCAATACAGCTTAATGAAACAATATAGTATTATTAAGATTTCACTGCTGTTGGAGGGCTTCACAGTGCACAAATTGGCTTGTACATTTTCTACTTTATAATAATGACTATATTTCAAACATTATCATTGGCTGTAAAACCCTTGACGCATTAAGGTTTTGCAAAGGACAAGACAAATTAAGGTTCTCTCTAATATTGATCAGTTTTAAATGGCACAGCAGAAGCAGATATAGATTTATATTTAGATGGCTGAGACACATTATTTTGTCTTAAGTAGCTGAGAAATTTTGATACTTTCACATTTGTGATTGAGTTGCTCTTAAGCTCCATGTTTTCTCACAAGTTACAAAGTTATCATTAACTTTGCCATGGACAGTCCCAAGCCCGGCTGCGAAAGGGGGAGGGTTGGGCATGGGGCTAGCAACCCTATCCCGTAAAAACACTGCTACAGTGATGCCAAAAGAAGTTCCAAACACCTCATCCATGGTAGAAGAAGGACACACCAAGAAGATGGGCTACACCTGGGAAAATTTGAAAGAATGGCCCAGGACAGAGGACTCTGGCAAGCTGCTGTTGGCGGCCTGTGCCTCAGTAGGGGTGAAGAGCTGAAGAAGAAGAAGGAAAGGCTATCATTACAACATTTGAGTAATCTATACTCTCATAGTATTATTCAGAAGAAAAACAGGTTCTTCAGCCTAACAAGTCCATGCTAATCAACAATCATCCTTTCACACAGGGTTCTCAACCTGGGGTCCATGGACACCTTGCTTAATGGTATTGGTCCATGAAATAAAAAAGGTCAGGAACCCCTGCTTTCACACTAATCCCATTTTTGTTCGTCCTGTACTCATCAGTTTTCTATTCCCCTCCCACCTCCCCAAAACTTCTACTCAGTTAGATAAAACGGGACAGTTTACAACTGTCAATTAACCTCCTAACCTACACATCGTTGGAATGTGCCACAAAACCAGAGCGCCTGTGGAGATCGACATAGTTACACAGAAATTGTGCAAACTTCATGTAGACAAATGCAAGGTCAGGATTGAACCTGGGCTGCAAGAGTTGTGAAACACCAGCTCAGTTAGCTCCATGTGTGGATAGCATTTAGCATTACCAAGCAGTGTCACAGAATGTCAATAATAACAAACTGCCAGAGCAAAACATGTTCTTCAATGTGCAATTTGAAGATCTGCTAGGGATTGGGGGAAATAGGAATATTAAGCAAGTTAGCTGAACCTGAAGAGTACTTAAAGAGATCGTCCATCAAATTCAGACATAAGCAAATCCATTAAATATGACAGTTTTCAGGTGCATAATATGAAGCAACTGCCTTAAAAATCACCTATACCCATTCCATGATAAGACCATAGAACACAGAAGCAGAAATAGAACATTCAGCCTATTGTCTACTCTGCCATTCGATCAAGTCTGATTTTTATCTCCCTCTCAACTTTCCCCCTTTAACATTTGACAACCTTAATAATCAAAAGGGAGAGGGAGGGAGATAAAAGAAATAGGGGGAGTGGCATTGCCAATCGGGTGTAGTATCACAGCTGCAGGAAGCGAGGATGTCATGGAGCCATCGTCTACTGAATCAACGTGGGTGGAAGTCAGAAACAGAAAGTGAGCAATCATTCTATTGGAAGTATTCTATAGAAGTTTTCTCAGATCCCTTTTGAAATACCTACACACTGGGATGTCCAGCAGCCATTCCTTTCCAATGGGGCAGCTAAGTCTGTAATGGCAACAATGTAGTAGTTCTATATACTGATCCAGCCACCTTGTGGCTGATGCTTCTTGCATTAAAATAGACATATTTCAACCCATCCAACTGACTGCATATATGCTCCAATCTATTGCCTATCCTCCCTACAGTTTCTCTACATGTTGCATATCTCTTTACAACAACTGCTCCACCCTCTGACCTATCATTCAGGGAAAGTTTGCAGATGAAATGATTGAGCCTTATTGAATGACTTATACACCATATCCATGTATACCATAGCCAATGCTCTACCTTCAATTCATTTTGTCACTTCCTCATAAAAGTCCATCGGGCCTGCGAAGCCTGACTATCCCTAATCAGACTATGCTTCTCCAAATAAGACCATAAGACATGGGAGCAGAATTAGGCCATTCAACCCATCAAGTCTGCTCCACCATTCTATCATAGTTCATTTATGATCCATCTTAACCCCATTCTCCTGCTTTTTCCCCATAACCTCTCTGTCCCTTTTTTGGGGAGGACAGAGAAAGAGAGCTTGTGGTATGTTGAATTCTCAGGTGAACAATTAGTTTTTCTTGTACAACAGATCACGGTCTTTCTTAATGGGTGGAAGGTGCTTATGCTTTTTTTTGCTGAAGTAAGTAGGGGAGGGAGAGGATTGTTGCTTTGCTGCTGCTAGTGCATGGGAGGGTGGAATAGGGGGGCTTTGGGGTTCTAACATTTTTACTGGCACTTGATCTTTAGGGCACTTTTCTGTTTTCATGGATGTCTGTGAAGAAAAAGAATTTCAGGATCTATATTGCATACATTTCTCTGATATTAAATGGAACTATTGAACAATCGAGACTATCAACCTCCGCTTTAAATATACAGTACCTAATGACTTGGCCTCCACAGCCATCTGTGGCAATGAATTCCACAGATTCACCACCCTCTGGCTAAAGAAGGTCCTGCTCATCTCCATTCTAAAGGGACGTCCCTCTATTCTACTGTGTCCTGTCTGTATCCACTCTATCCAGGCCTTTCAATATTCGATAGGTTGCAATGAATACTGGGGCATAGGCTGCTGACAATGGCTTGCATGGGTGTTCTGTACTGGGCCAGTCTTTCATGGTGTCTCCAGCTGTAGCCCATTTTCTTGGTGTATCCTTCCTCTCTGAGAAATGAGCTCTATAGAATTTCTGTTGGTGTTTCTCTAAGACTGGGTTTTTAAGGAATGGGTTTGCTAGCCCCTTGCCCAACCCCTCCTCCTTTCACAGCCAGGCTGGGGACTTTCCATGGTTGAGTTTCCAGGAAGATCATCCCTCATAAATGTTCATGGGCGGGGGGAGGGTGTGTGTGTGTGTGTGTGTGTGTGTGTGTGTGTGTGTGTGTGTGTGTGTGTGTGTGTGTGTGTGTGTGTGTGTGTGTGTGTGTGTGTGTGTGTGTGTGTGTGTGTGTGTGTGTGTGTGTGTGTGTGTACGCGTGCTCACCCTTAACTCCGGGTGGAGTTCATAAATATTGTCTCTAAAAATCTGCATTAGTAGTTTTCCCACCACTGATAATTCCCAGAATGATTTGTATTTCCTTTCTTGAACAAAGGAATAACAGTTACCATCCTCCAATCTTCTTCTACTACTCCTGTGGCTTGTGAGGATACAAAAATCACCACCAATGATGCAACTATCTCTTCCCTTGCTTCCCGTAGTAAACAAAGGTGGTATTGTCTTCTTCACACTTTTTTCTTACGATCGCAAATTGCTGCTGGACATTAAGAACTTAAAGTACTACAGGTCTACCCCATCAGCTCATTGGTGAAGAAACTGAAGGAGTTGGGCTTGGCGTGGATCGTGTTGCTGTCTGCTATAGAGAGGTGTCAAAGATGGTGCAGAAAGGCGGTATGCAGTCAAACAGTGAGTGATTGTCTTAATCACTTTTCTTGTGATCGTGAAACTCTATTGGACATTAGCAATGTGGAACGCTGCGAGTCTGGTTCACTAGTTTATTGGCAGGTCAACTACGGGGGAGCTGAGTGGCCTTGGTCATAATGAGGACTTGACCACAAGCTGCAGTGTCGCCTGTTTGCAGTGGTCCAGATAGAGGCATCAGAGTCGGTATGGTGCGGCGTCCACGCTGTTGATGGGGCTGGTTTCCACTGTTCACTCAGCAGAAGACTAGACTTCAAGCTGCCTAGGAGAGAGATGTCAGAAGCAGTGTGGCACAACATTGGTGCTGTCCTTCAGTGTTTGCTGGGTGGAAGACAAGCTGCAGACTGCTGCAACATTCATGGAATCGGACTTTGACAATATATTTGGTTGAATGACAATTAAACTTGGACTTGAACTTACAAAACGATGGAGAAGAGCAGCCTGAAAGGTTGACTGTTTATTCCTTCCTATAGATGCCACCTGACCTGCTGAGTTCCTCCAGCATTTTGAATGTGCTACACTGAATTTCCAACATCTGCAGAATCCCTAGTGTTTATGTTCTAGTGCATCAGCTTGTTCTGTGGTGGCCTGACATTTGTCAAGTTCTCTCTCACTGGTGAATACTGAAGCAAAGTATTTTTTAAGGATCACTCCTATCTTCTCCAACTCGAGAAATATGTTTCCTCTTTTATTCCTTTTTTTAATATTATTTATTTATTGAATTTTAGAAATTACAAGAATAAATGTAATAATGAAATGGTAAGAAAAGTGATATTAACCCTCCCCCCTCCCCTTAACCCTCCCCCCTTCATCCTTATCTAAAGAAAAAAAAAGAAAGGAAGAAAAAAGAAGAAAGATTGCCTGGATATCGGAGGATCCCCACATGTTCCATGGAGTTCAAAATAATTTTGATATTTATTTTCACTTTCCCCAATTACTATAATTTTATCTTCAAAGGACCTATGTATCTAATCCTATCTTTTGTAAATATGGTGACCAAATTTTCAAAAATATCTCATATTCATTTCTTAAATTATACGTAATTTTTTCAAATGGAATACAACTATGTATTTCATTATTCCAACGATCCATAGTTAAATTTAAATCAGATTTCCAAGTAACTGCAATAACTTTTTTGGCTACTGCCAAAGCAATTTTTATAAATTTTTTCTGATACTTATTCAATTTAAATTTCGTTATTGTCCCTTCAATGTCTCCTAATAAAAATAGCAATGGACTATGTGGAAGTTGTACTCCAATAATTTGTTCCAATAAAAATCTTAAATTAATCCAAAATGGTTGAATTTTAGAACAAGACCAAGTAGAATGTAAAAAAGTACCAATTTCTTGTTTACATCGAAAACATTGGTCAGACATATTTGAATTTAATCTATTTATTTTCTGTGGTGTTATATATAGTTGATATATAGTTTTATTCCTGATTGGTCCTACCTTTGATCTAGTCACCCCCGTGTATTTCATATATGCATAGAACACTTTGGGTTTTTCCTTAAATCTACTTTCCAGGGCCTTCTCATGTCCCCTTCTAGTTCTTTGCTGGCAAACATTTCACTCTCTAGAGTCATGGATGAACTTTGTTTCCTAAACCTTAAGTATTCGCTTGTCAACAATGATTCCTTCACTCTACCATCTTCCTTTGCCTCAATGAGACAAACCTATCCAGAGCCCCAACAAGTTCTCCCTTAACAACCTCCACATTCCCATTGTATATTTCCAAGTACATCCATTCCCAATTTGTGCTCCGAAGTTCTTGCTTAATAGCATCATAATTAGCATTCTCCCAATTACAGTAAGTACTTCTGCATACCAACTGCTCTTCTCCTTCTCCAAGTCTATGCTAAAGATCAGAGAGCTGTGCTCACTGGCTCTTAAATACACGCCCAACATCTACTGAACTACATCCATGGAATATCCTTTGCCTATCCTGCTTGTTACTTCCTCAAACTATTCCAACAGGTGTGTTAAGCAAGATCTCTCAAGTTTAAGGAAACCATGCTGACTTTGGGTCTCCAAATACCATGCAACCTTATCCTTAGTAATGGACACTAAGATCTTATCAACCACTAAAGTCAGGTTAATTGAACCATAATTTCTTGTCTTTTGCCTTCCTCCCTTCTTAAAGAGTTGAGTGATATAAGCAATTTTTCAATCCTCTAGAATCATTCCCGGTTCTAGTGATTGTTGAATGACCACTACTAATGCATCCATAATCTCTTCAGTTACCTCCTTCAGAACCCCATGGTGTAGTCCATCTGATCCATATACCTTTTCACTTTCTGACCATTTGCCTTCACATGTACCTTCTCCATAGAAGTACAATTATACTCACTTCTGTCTCCTGATTCTTGAATTTCTAGCAGGTTGCTTGTGTCTTCCACAGTGAAGACTGATGCAAAATACAGTTGGTTTCTCCACTATTTCATTCTTCCCCATTACTAGTTCTCCAGCGTCTTTTTCCAATGGTCCATTGTCTCTCTTTTACTCTTTATACATCTGAAAAAAGCTCTTTTAGATTATTAAGCTAGTGAACCTTCACTTTTCATCTTTTCTCCCCTTATTGTCCTTTTAGTGCCTTCTGTTGGTTTGTAAGCATTTCCTAATCCTCTAGCTTCTCACTAGTATCCTCTCTCTTTTGCTTTATGCAGTCTTTGATTTCCATTTCCCGTCATGTTTGTCTGATCCTCCCTTTTGAAAGCTTCTTCTTTTTGATGAACTGATCCTGTATTTTCTGAATTACTCCCAGAAACTCCTGCCATCATTCCTGCTAGTCTGCCCTTCCAATCAATCAGTGCCCAAGAAGAGCACAGTGAGCGGCCTCAACAATATCCCCCAGTGGTGCTCACATCCACTGTGATGAAGTATTTTGAGAGATGGGTCAACTCCTGCTTAAGCAAGGACCAGTAACTGCTGCAATTTGCTTATTGCCACAATAGGTGTAGAGTGGATGCAATCTCATTGGCTCTCCACTTGGCCTTGGGTCACCTGGACAATAGTAATACCTATGTCAGGCTACGTTTCTTGACTACAGCTCAGCGTTCAACACAATTATACCCTCAGCTCTAATCAAAAAGCTCCAAAACCTGGGCCTCTGTACCTCCCTTTACAACATTTCCTCCTCGCTGACAAACAACACTGACACACATTTAGGATGCATGCTTAGCCCACTGCTTTACTCTCTCTACACCCACAATTATGTGGCTTGGCACAGCTCAAACACCATCTATAAGTTTGCCATCTGGAGGAACTTCAAATAGCAATGAGGAGACATTCAAGAGTGAGACAGATCAGCTGGTTGAGTGGTGTTGCAGCAACAACCTTGCACTCATCATCAGTAAGCCCAAGGAATTGGTTGTTGACTTCAGGAAGGGGAAGTCGAAGAAACACTCACCAGTTCTCAATGAGGGGTCTGCAGAGGGGAGGGTAAGCAGTTTCAAGTTCCTGAGTGTAAACATCTCTAAGGATCTATCCTGGGCCAAACATATTGATGCAATTACAAGGAAGGCATGACAGCAGCTATGTTACATTAGTAGTCTGAGGAGAATTGGTATGTCAGCAAAGACACTTGCAAATTTCTACAGATGCACTGTGGAGACCATTTTAACTAGTTACATTTCTGTCTGGTATGGAGGGGCCACTGCCCAGAATCAGAAAAAGCAGCGGGAAGTTGTAAACTCAGCCAGCTTCATCATGGACACTAGACTCCTCAGCATCGAGGACACCTACAAAAGGTAACACCTCAGAAAGGTGTCATCCATTATTTAAGACCCCCATCACCAAGGACATGCCCTTTTCTCATTGCTATCATTAAGGAGCAGGTACGGGAGCCTGAAAACACATACTCTACAGGCCTGCTCCACCAATCATTAAGACTATAGCTGAATCATTGTTGGTTTCAACACCACATTCACAGTCACCACACAACTGACTCCCTTATCGTTTAAATATCTGTCATCATCCACCTTGAATATATTCAATGACCAGAGTTCCCTACCTCTAGAATGGGGCATCCCAACTTTTTTTATGCCAATGAGCCAACTGAGGGATCAGTGAACCCCAGATTGGAGAGAATTCCAGATTCACTTCCATCGTTTGTTGCTGTCTGGAACATGGAAAGTGTTTTGGAGTTCTTTGGCATTGCTTCTTCGTTAACAGATTAATTCAATATATAAAGAAAGATTTCAAATAACTTACTTCAGTAACTTACAGACTGATTTTAAAGTTCTTTGTTTAGAAATGCCTGAATTAAGGAGAAAAATGTATTCACAAAAAATCCTGCAATGCCATCAGTCCTTTGATGCTTTTGTTCAAGTTTCCTGTGTCTCTGGCTGTGCACCCCGGTGCTTGCCCGTCTTTCTGCTCTTAGACCCCTTATTCCCACTTTGTTCAGGTCTGCTGCTGCTCTTCTGTTGTCCCCCGATGCCTAGTCTGTCAACTAGCTCTCAGACACCTGTCCCTGGTCCTTCTCAGTTTTGTTGCTGCTCTGTGCTCTGCTTTGCTCCTTGGTGTGACATGTTTCTGCATCAGTCCCTGCTATTGTCCTAATGGGCGTCATCACTGAGTGAGAAGAAAAGGCCAGTAACTACACATAAAAGGAAACAGAACATCTGGAATAAATATTTTACAACCTTCTGACCTCAACAGTATCATCAACAACTTCATTGAAGATTTTAAGCATTTTCTGTTTATACTTTAGGTTTCTAGTGTTCTAGATTTTCTTCATTTTGTTGGCTACTACACATTGAGCACATCCCAGGACCATCTGCCAAAGGCTGCATTGAATGGCTAACTCAGAGCTGCTGATGGCCCACTTTAAGGGCAAAGCTTCAAACCAGTATCAAAGTCTCAAAAACGTCATTATTCACATTGGCATATGGGAGAATACTGCTCACAGCTGGCTGATTGGGAGAGGTCTGGGCAAAGTCAGAGTAGTCACTGGGCAGCCCCCGCCCAAGTACTGCAGATGGATCAGAGTGTAGAGGCTGTGGATACCTTCTATATCCTGACTGTGAGAAGGTTTGTTGTACACCAATCAGGGTTTTCTCTCACTCACTGACCTTGTTACAACTCCTGTCAAGGTGTTGGGGATCTCCTCTTATATATTTTCTGAATTTTTTTTAGGATAAATCTATTAACCTCTGAATTTGTATGAAGCTTTTGTAGGAGGCCACTTGGACTTAAATTCAAAACACTGCTTGTTTTCTGATGAGTTCATGTTCTTGGGTGTCAAGATCTCTGAGGATCTAACCTGGTCCCAACATATCAATGCAGCTATAAAAAAGACAAGACGACAGCTATATTTCATTATGAGTTTAAGGAGACTTGGTTTGTCACCTAAAACATTCAAAAACTTCTGCAGATGTACCATGGAGAGCATTCTGACAGGCTGCATCTCCATCTGGTATGGTGGGGCGGCTACTGAACAGGATTGAAAGAAGTTCAGAATCAGAATCAGGTTTATTATCACCGGCATGTGACATGAAATTTATTAACTTAGCAGTAGCAGTTCAATGCAGTACATAATCTAGCAGAGAGAGAGAAAAAAAAACTAATAATAAATAAAATAGAACATAATAATAAATAAACAAGTAAATTATGTATATTGAATAGATTATTTAAAAAAGTGAGGTAGTGTCTAAAGCTTCAATGTCCATTTAAGAATCGGATAGCAGAGGGGAAAAAGCTGTTCCTGAATCATTGAGTGTGTGCCTTCAGGCTTCTGTATCTCCTAAAAGATGGTAACAGTGAGAAAAGAGCATGCCCTGGGTGCTGGAGCTACAAGAAGTTGTCAAATTTGTCAGCTTCATGGCTCCATCATGGGTAGTAGCCTCTGTAGAATTCAAGACATCTTCAAGGAGCAGCGCCTCAGAAGGTGGCATACGTTATTAAGGACGACCACCACCTAGGTCATGCCCTCTTCTCGTCGTTACCATCAGGAAAGAGGAATAGAAGCCCAAAGGCACACACTCAGTGATTCAGGAACAGCTTATTCCCCTCTACCATCCAATTCCTAAATGGACATTGAACTCATGAAAGTTAACTCACTTTTTTATTATTTCTGTTTTTGCCCTATTTTTAGTTTAACTCTTTAATATATACTTGCTGTAATCAATTTACATATTTATTTGTTTGTATATTATGTATTGCATTGTACTGCTGCTGTGAAGTTAACAAGTTTCATGACATATGCTGGTGATATTAAACCTGATTCTGATTCAAAGCACATTCTTCAATGTAATGTATTGTTAGCGCTGCATATTCCATCTTTTTTAAATTGCTCTTCCACTTTGTCCAGACTTCAATAGTAGTCAGCCAGTCATTCTTTAATCTCGTATTAAGTGTCATTTCTATTCTGTGTATACTGTGTATTGAATTGGTAAATAGTTGACCTGCTTCCAAGAAGCCATTAAGCAGTATTTGGAGCAGAGTACTTGATAGTCAATTAAAATGGTCACGGTGACTTAAACATATTTTCTTTACCTTTCTGTATTACTGCGAATGATTTTTGATTAGCATTTTTCTGACATAGCAAGCTCATCATTGATATCTCATTGTTAAGAATCAAGACTATGAATTCACCTCGTTATATCATTGGATGCACAACATAACTTTAAAACCATGAATGAGTAGAAATTATTACAAGCATCAATTTACATATTTGGAAAATTTTAAAAATGAGAAATTTCTGCAGATGCTGGAAATCCAAAGTAACACACACAAAATGCTGGAGGAATTCAGCAGGTCAGGCAGCATCTATGGAAAAGAATAAACAGTTGATGTTTTGGGTCACACCATTCTTCAGGACTGAGAAGGAATGGGGAAGCTGCCAGAATGAAAAGGTGTGGGGGGAAGGGATAGAGGCTGCCTGGAATGGGATAGGTGAGCCAGGTAGGTACAAAAGGTAAAGGGCTGGAGAGGAAGGAATCTGATAGGAGAGGAGAGTGAACCATAGGAGAAAAGGAAGGAGGAGGGAACCCAGGGGGAGGAGATAGTTAGGTGAGATGAGGTAAAAAGGTCAGAGTGGGGATTAGAAGAAGGGAGGAATTTTTTAACCAGGAAAAATCAATGTTCATGTCATCAGGTTGGAGGATACCTAGATGGAGGAGGCCATGGACCAACGGGAATGGGAATCAGAATTAAAATGTTTGGCCACCAAGAAGTTCAGCTTGTGGCAGATGGAGTGGAGGTGCTCAACAAAGTGGTACCCCAGTTTATGACGTGTCTCACCAATGTAGAAAAGGCTGAATCTGAAGAACTGGACACAAATGCTATTTGAATGGGGCCATTGGGTCTTTCATGCAATAGATGTCTTTACTTCAAAGCACTCAAGGATAAAAGAAATGAAATCATACAGTACCATTCAGGGTATTGTTCACTTAAGCATTTAATATCCACTTAAATAATTTAGAAGTGTAGTCTGCTGTAATTTAGTATGTTTAAGTCAATTTTGCACAGCTAATTCTCATCACTGACCATAATCATTGTAGAAATGATGACTGAAGAATAACCATTGACAAGGGCATCAAGGATATCTCTATGCTATTGTACAAAATAATGCTGAGATATCTTTAAAATTCCATTGAAAGCAGAGTACTGTATGTTGTTTTAACTTCTCATCTCTAACAATGCCGCACACTCTCAGCACCGCACTGCTCTTCAACTGGGTTTTTGTGCTCAGATTCTGAGTGGGAGTTGCATTGACAACCTTCTGACGCATAAGCAGAAGTCCCAGTAACTGAGCCAAAGCTGGCAGTACCATTAAAATAAAATGATGCATCTTCTTTGATGTACCCTTAAGGAAAAGTGACATATCCATAGCTTCCAACTCTTAGATTCAAGTGCCACTTCTGAGCCACATTAACACATATAGTAACTATCATTATATTAGCTGTGTTTGTGACAGTCTCCAGAAAAATCAACTCAATTAATGATTGAATGTTTTCAAATTCTAAAACAACTGTGTCCGTGTCAATCAATCAATTGAAAAACTGCATGTTTAAACTCAGTGTTTGTATTTTCTCTTGCCAATTTCATTTTCTGAAATTTTCCCCTCCTTGCTTTTCGTTAATGGCACCCTACTGGGAGATGGTGCCTGACTACTAGTTATACCTCAGTAACTCATTCAAGTAGGCATTATTGTACAGGCTTTTGAAAGAAAGAAAGCCTCAACAGATATCATTAAATACAAAGTTACTCATCCGCAAGCGGCAATGTATCCCAATCGAGACTAATACTGATCTCATCTGACATTTCATTCACACAAATGCTTGCAGCATACAATGCTAGATGGTAGTTAAGCAAAGAAACTTAGCCAATTTTCCCCCAGACTCAGGGGCAGTTAATTGTAATGTTGCAACTACAATACCGCTAGATGATAGCAAACAAAATTTTTGTTCAGAATGAGGCTAGAAGTCATAAGGGTTTATAGGTCTTTTGTTTATTTAAATAGGCCAATAACAAGGAAACTAATTCAATGAAGAAATTGTACACTACTGAATTAAAAACAGATTGCTAATTAGTGCAAGGCTGAAAAACAGTGGAAAATCACATTCCATTATCATAGGGGGTTAATGATTTCATGAGTAGATCTGGTAATTAATGTTATAGAGGCCAATTCACAAGTTTGAAAAGAGATTCAGGTACAGTAGGATCCCAATAATCTGCTACCTGACCATTCAGAAATTCCTGTGTATAGGCAACTGATGGTTTTTGCCATGCTTAGTTTGACTCGCTCAGATCCCTGCTCCTGTGCTGGGGCCATGTTTCCTGTGTCCTTTGAACTTGCTGAGTTTGCTGGGAAATGTAGTAGAATACTGTTCAACAAATAAAGAGAAAGTTAATTAAAAAGTGTTTGAGTATTCTTATACTCTCAGTGGCCACTTCATTAGGTACACATGCTCATTAATGCAAATATCTAATCAGCCAATCGTGGCAGCAACTCAATGAATAAAAGCACATAGACATGGGCAGGAGGTTCAGTTGTTGTTCAGATCAAACATCAGAATGGGCAAGAAATGTCATTTTTTTTTAAGAGAAACAACACAGAAATAGCCCTTCTGGTCCAACGAGCCAAGTCGACCAGCTTGACACTAGCCAATTTACTATGACCAATTAAACTACCAACTAGAATGTCTTTGGACTGTGGAGGAAACTGGAGTATCCAGAGGAAAGCCAAGCAGTCACAGGGAGAATATACAAACTCCTTACAGACAGCACCAGAATTGAACTCCAAACTCCAATGTGCTGAGCTGTAATAGCATAATGCTAAAAATACAAAAATACAACTGCAGATGCTGTGGATCAAAGAATATGTACACAACGCGCAAATGCTACACCTGTCCCCACACCTCCCCCCCTTACCGCCATTCCAGGCCCCAGACAGTCCTTTCAGGTGAGGCAACATTTCACCTGCGAGTCTGCTGGAGTTGTCTATTGCATCCGGTGCTCCCAGTGCAGCCTCCTCTACATCAGCGAGACCCGATGCAGATTGGGGGACCGCTTCGTCGAGCACCTATGCTCCGTCCGTCACAATAGACAGGACCTCCCGGTTGCCACCCATTTCAACTCTGCCTCTCATTTCCATCCAGATATGTCCATACATGACCTCCTCTACTGCCATGATGAGGCTAAACTCAGGTTGGAGGAGCAACACCTCATCTACTGTCTGGGTAGCCTCCAGCCTGGCGGTACGAATATTGAATTCTCCAATTTCCGGTAATTCCCTCCCTCTCCCCCTTCCCCTATCCCAGGTCCCTCTCTGCCTCTCTCCCCTTTCAACTTTCTGCTTCTTTATCTCTACAGTTCTTTCATGCTTATCCCCTCCCCCTCCCCCCTTTACCTTTCCTCTGATTTGTTTTCCACCTGACGCCTCTAGGCCCTACTCCCTCCCCTATCTCTATTACTGGGCTTCGGCCCTCTCTTCCCCCCCCATTCCTGATGAAGGGTCTCGGCCCGAATTGTTGGCTACTCTTTTCTCACAGATGCTGCCTGACCTGCTGAGTTCCTCCAGCGTTGTGTACATATAGCATAATGCTAACTGTGGCACCATGGTGATCCAGGTGACTGGAATGATTGTCGGGAATTTCACTCACAACAATCTCTAGACTTTACAGAGAATGGTGCAAGAAACAATAAGACATCCAATGAGTGGCAGTTCTGTGAGTGAAAATGCCTCGTTAATGAGAGAGGTTAGATGAGAATGGCTAGCATGTTCAACCTGACAGGAAGATAAGAGTAACTCAAATAACCACATGTTACAGCAGTGGTGTGCAAAAGAGCATCCCTGAACACACAACACATCAAACTTAGAAGTGGATGGGCTACAGCAGCAGAAGACTAGAAACATACACACAGGGGCACTTTATTAGGAACAGGAGATACCTAATAAAGTGGCCATTGAGTGTAGATAGTAATGTAGAATAACACCAAGTAGTCTGGAAAATCTACCAATACCACATCAGCAAAGTCCTAAATGTGCTGGAGTATTTTAAGAGAAGAGTATTTTAAATTGAAGCCACATTGTCCATTTGGCAGATGAGGCTTGAACAACCTACAACAGGCAGTTCAAGATAATAGTAAGATGTAATCTCCACAAAATCCTCCAAATCCACTGGAAGAATAAGCAAACTAACATTAGTAACCTTTCCAAGTCAAAATCCCCAGCATTAAGGGCTTAATAACTTTCCACCAGCTTTTTTTAATGAGACCATATTACTTGCATATCTGTTCCCATCCCTGTCAAGGGAAGGCATAAAAAAGATCCAAGGATTTTCTTAAAGTCTTCTTGAAGAAATATAGCATACCCACTGACTCTGAAAATCTGTAGCCTATGACTATTCAAACTATATGTGAATTTCCAGATGGTATTGAGAACTGGTTCCTTAAGGTTGTTATAGCTGGGGGGTGGTAATGAAGACAAGCTTCTACCTCCTATTATATGCTCCCAGCGGCGTGTTCCTCAAATACCCCCTGACAACTAAATCCAGCTCCTGGCCTTCACATGTGACTTAGCTACTAAGCCCAGTGGAACCATTTCTAATGACAGGAGAAGAGACAAAGGCCGGTTACTAGCACCTTAAAAGCAGTGGCTTTGGGTAGATGGGGCTCATCAGCCGTGGTTGGCAGCTCATCTAGAAGGAAAACTCTGATCTCAAACCTTCGCTGGCATGCAGCTCTACCCACTCATGGGGAAGGCTTCAGGAGTAAACTCCGAGTGAAAAATCTGGAGTTGGAATCCCTAAGGCAATCCTACATTGAGTTTAATGCTGATTGACAGCTCCTTCAACTCTGCCATTCCTTTGGGTTCATCAGATATGTGGTGAAGGAGCTTTCTACATGGGCAATAGCTTGCTCTCCATATCTTACTACCCAGGCTTATGTATCTAGACATTAGGGTTCAATATGCATTGTCAACTCTGACTGATGGAGGCCCTCACCTCATTGAGAACTGCAAGACAATGCATCAGGAAGAAAGCGGAATCCTAGCATAAATGGAGCACACGGCTTCACAAACTATGCAGCTCCTCTAACAGGCTCATCCTGGCCTATGTCCAGTTCCTGCATTGGCCTCATCATTCATTTCAGAACTGTCTGAACTGGGGTGGATGCAAGTATCTTCAATCCTGAATATCTAAGGGTTCACTCCCTTTATTTTCAAAGAGTGCCCCCTTGCTGGTCACTTACAAGGAGGAAATTTACAAGGATGTTGCCACATCTGGAGGACCTGAGTTATAAGGAAAGATTGAATAGGCTAGGACTGTATTCTTTAGAACATAGAAGATTGAGAGGCGATTTGATAGAGGTATACAAAATTATGACGGGAATAGATAGGATAAATGCAAGCAGGCTTCTTCCATTGAGGTTGGGTGGGACTACAGCCAGAGGTCATGGGTTAAGGGTGAAAGGTGAGATGTTCAAGGGGAACATGAGAAGAAACTTCTTCACTCAGAAGGTCATGAGCATGTGGAATGAGCTGCCAGCTCAAGTGGTGATTGCAAGCTCAATTTCAACATTTATGAGAAGTTTGGATAGGTACATGGATAGTAGGGGCATGGAGGGCCATGGTTCAGGTTGATGGGAGTAGGCAGTTTAAATAGTTTAGGCATGGAGTAGGTGGGCTGAAGGCCCTGTTTCTGTACTGTACTTCTCTACTTGATAATTGCCACTGAAGAATATTATGAATTAGTACATAATTAAAATATAATGGTATTTATTCACATCATTTTATGGTATAGAGGTGTTAAAAATTAACACTCATTTTAATGAGTTTCATGGTGAATATCAAATATTAATGAAGGTTAATTTAATTTTCATTAATATGGTAAATTAAGTAGTGCATCCTAATTCTTAGAAGCTCAATAAGGCATTAAAACACACACTGAAATAGTGCTGCAAAATCTCCTGTGGTCAAGAGTCTGTAGTGTGGCACTTAACCACAGGAAGAGATCTTGCTGTGCTTTCTTATTAGCAAAATCACAAAGATACTGCAAGTCATGTGTTGTACGCTAATTGATGCTTCTTTTCAGCTCCAACAACCTTTGTGCACTAGTGTCAAAACAGAAGATGATACTACAGGGATCTATAAAAAAGAATAAAGAAATAGTAATTGGTATTAGGTGTAATTGACTAGGAGGGACTGTTCTTGGTCTGCTGTGGTAAAAGTATTCACAGCAAGAAAGTTTGCTTCCTAACATGAATGATGTGCTCTCTCATCTCGGTAAGGCTGCCAACAGTTTCAAAGTTCAAAGTAACTTTATTATCAAAGTACATGTCTGTCACCATTTACTAGCCTAAGTTTTGCTTTCTTGCAGGCATTCACAGTAGAACCAAGAGGTGCAATAGTATGAATGAAAATCTAGAATAGAGTGGAAAATTTAGGTACACCACCAAATCAGAATCACTGAAGTCTCTTGCTGAAAATATATGCATCCTGATGCTGGATACTGACTGAATTTAAACTGTCCAAGCTTACACCTGAAGTTTAACATTTGTTTTATTCACCATGGCTGTACAAATATCACCTTTACTGGAAATGGATAACATTAAAAACCTCTCCAGATCCTCCTGCAGCAAGTTAATAGAAAGCTAGTTTATCTACCATCCGCATCTTGAAATAAGTTCAGTTTTTAATTGTTTAATATCCAGACAGCTATCACAACCTGTGACACTATTTATGTAATACTCTTGTGTGTATTGTAGAAAACAATTTCCAATATTCTAGATCAAATATTCAAGGATTCAAAGTACATTTATTATCAAAGTATGCATGTAGTATACAGCCCTGAGATTCATCTTCCTGCAGACAGCCACGAAACAAAGAAAGAAAAACCATGGAACCCATTCAAAGAAAAACATCAAAACCCCAATACCAAAAAAAAGAGAACAAATGGGCAAATGGCAAAAGAGAAACCGAGCAAAAAAACACAGAATATAAAAACATCAACCAACCAGTCCAGGCATTTTCAGAGCAAGAGAGAAAAAACTGCTGGAGGATCTCCACAGGCCAGGTAGCATCTATGGAAAAGAGTAAGCAGTCGACATTTCAGGCTGAGACATTTCTTCTCCCTTAGAAGGGTCTCAGCCCGAAGCGTCGGCTGTTTACTCTTTTCCGTAGATGCTGCCTGGCCTGCTGAGTTCCTCCAGCATTTTGTGTGTGCTGTTCTGGATTTCCAGCATCTGCAGATCTTCTCAGGCATTTTCATTTCAGGTCAATCTAGCTCTGTGCTGTTCATTAACTTTAGGCCACAGAACCAGCCCGCCATGATCAGAATTCGTACAAAATAGCAACAAAAAGGAGCGACCTGAAATCAGAAGCACATCATTAGAAAGAACAGCTGTAGTTCGAATAAACTCATGCTGTGCCATACAAATGGAAATTAAAACAAATTGGCTTTTCACCTACGTTAGACAAGTATAACCTATGGAGGAGGGATCTACTATTTTACATATATTTCTTGCTAGTGATGAAAGAAACACATTCTGTCGGACTGAATCTGGCAGTATACACTGGAATTTAGAAGGATGAGAGGGAATCTGATTGAAACATATAAGATTATCAGGGATTGGACACGCTGGAGGCAGGAAGCATGTTCCCACTGATGGGTGAGTCCAGAACTAGAGGCCACAGTTTAAGAATAAGGGGTAGACCATTTAGAACAGAGATGCGGAAAAATATTCACCCAGAGAGTGGTGGATATGTGGAATGCTCTGCCCCAGAAGGCAGTGGAGGCCAAGTCTCTGGATGCATTCAAGAGAGAGTTAGATAGAGCTCTTATAGATAGCGGGGTCAAGGGATATGGGAAGAGGGCAGGAACGGGGTACTGATTGTGTATGATCAGCCATGATCACAGTGAATGGTGGTGCTGGCTAGAAGAGCCGAATGGCCTACTCCTGCACCTACTGTCTATTGTCTATCGCTCTGAAAATGCTGAGTAATTCAAATACTGTTTATTAAACAAAGATTTTGCACAGAGCAATAAATGCAAAATAACAGTATTTCATACATGTTATAACGTTTAACAGACAGGACAGATTCGTATTTTTGCCACGGTGCTTAGCAATGGAAATAACAGCAGCTGTCGATGCAATGTCAAAAGAATAACAGTGATTGACTTAATGTGCAGACATCTGTGCCAGTAATTCAATTTTGTGGATGACGGATGGTTTCACTCTGGCATATAGCATGATAATAACAAAGAACATGATTTAGTTTCCATATGTTCTGAAGTTAGAGAATGGAACTGCATACCTGTATGGTTATAGAAAGAAAAGTGTATAGATCTTGAATTTGAGTAATAGTGTACTTATCTTTGAAAATTCAGTTATAACATGCATTAAGCGGTTTTTATCATCCATGAATAGGTGCCGGTGAGCTGTTTTTTGAAACTTTAACCACAGGGATTGCAATAATAAGATATTTGGATATTGAGTAAACAGTCCCACTGCCTTGTGGGCAGCCTCAGGAGTGACGAAGGCTACAGGTGTAAACTCAGACAGAAAGTCCAGAGTGGAGCCCCTAAAGCAGCTAGACATCACTGAACATTGTTTTGGCAGCTCCTGCAGCCAAGCTAGTGCCAAACGTATTGCTTCACTTTACTTTGGACTACACTGGTGAGGCCAAGAGGGAGACCTTGATGACTGGGTACCCCAGGATCTCCGTACCTTCTGCCCAGGCTTGTGTCCTGGAGAGGTCACTTTCCCAATTGTCCTTTGAGGCTGATGGATGCCATCATCATCATCATGGGTACTGAGAGGCAACGGTTAGTACAGAAAGGTAGTATGAAGTGAAAAGAGCTCATATAATAGTGGAGGAGGCATGAGGTGCCAGTTGACCTGCTTCCATGTCTGTGTGTACTCCCAAAAGAAAAGTGTTGAAAATTTAGACCCAATCACATTGCAGTGTATCAGCGTTTCCAAATCTGAATGAGGTGTGACTTCAAGTCAAGTCAAGACTTGGTGGGGAACCTGAAGGTGCCATGTTACCATGTGTCCACAAATCAAGCCAGTTGCTTTCAATTGAATCCTAGAGCTTCAAGTATTTGTTACAGCTGCACTCATCCAGGTCAGTGAAGATTATTCTGCACATCACAGTCCTGACTTGTGCCTTATGGGTGCTGGAGATTAAGTGATTTGGATGGTTTTCCTTATTCAATGTCAGTACTTATTTGTGCTTGGGTCAACCAAGTCCACACTGATAAAGTTTTCACATCAGTTTAAATAAATATTATTAGAAAATAACTACTTAAAGAAAATACATTTTGATGATTACATTCACACACTCATGTTGTTTTTGTAAATTCACATTTATTTCATTCCAAAATTTCACATTCTTGAATTGCAAGGCCAAAGAGTCTTGTTCCATTGCAAAAAGAACCATCCATTTAGGGCATGAACCATCCATGATGGCTCGGGGCATTCCGGAGTTTGGAGTTCAATTCTGGCACCGTTCTGTAAGGAGCCTGTACGTCCTCCCTGTGGAATATGTGGGTTTTCCGCAGTTGCTTCGGTTTCCTCTTGCCATCCAAAGACGTACAGGGTAGGAAAACTTGCCGTTGTAAATTGTCCCGTGATTAGGGTTGGGTAAATTGGGTTTTTCAAGTGTTGACAGCAGTGTGGTTAGAAGGACCGGAATGGCCTATTCCTCACTACATCCCTAAATAAATAAATACATTTATATGGATAAGTCCTTGGTAGCTGGAGATTAAGTTCCCTTGTCTCAGAAAACATGCTGATTTTCCAAGGTTAATTCTCTCTGGTAACTTGTTTCAAATTTCTAGAAAGGATTCTGTCTGAAATTTTGAAAAACTAAACTTACAGCAATTTATCATGTGTTTTTTAGGGCTAAAATGTGAACTATTGGTCCAGATTTTGCAGAATATTTAATGGTGATCAAAGTTCACTGTTACTATACGGTAAATTATAGAATAATTTTAATAGTCAAACCACTTGGAAAACAGGCCATTACTGCCCAGGATATTCTGGTGTGTTAGATCAATACTTTGCATATTGGCTCTGCATTGAATACTTGTATCTGCAGAACAGAGTCTGATTTAATTCAGAAATAAACTAGGGCTTGTCTATTCCAGTGCATGTATATTTATAGCAACATCATAAGTGCTAAATAACATATCTTGCACCAAGAATTTTAAACAAGTATGGACCTTAATTCCTCCAGAATTTCAGGATTGCTGAAGATATGGAAAAAAACAAATACATTTTATTACTTATTCCCTTAACCAGTTAGATTGGAATCAGATTCTGGTACAGTAAGTTAGAAAAGTCAGTTCTCCAATAAATCATATACAGAAAGAGGAAGGCATTGGAAGGGACAAGGTGGGCCAAGAAAATTACAGAAGAAAAAGGAAATTGCACAGCTAACCCTGACAGTTTATCTACAACTCTTCCACCATCCTTGGGAAGACAGTTGACTGTGAGGATCACTAACGAACTCAAGTGCAAGAATCACGGAGACTTCGGCAATTCAAACAAAACTGAAGATTTATTACATAAAATAACTAGAAAAACTAACAAGGGCTCAGGTGAACTATACTGAATCTTGATGAACAAGAACCTTGACAATACACAGAAGAACTTGGTCTGAGTTTCACCTGACATGGAACCACAACGACCCAACAAAGAGGGAATGGCATACCCCCTGGAATGCACACTGGAGCACATAGGAATTCTGGACATTGACAATACTGTGCTATTTAAAATATCCCAAATTGAACATAAGTGATAAGAACAAAGAGTTTAACAATCCCCATGATCCCAAGTGAGACACTTGTAAAACAAAGTAAAAAATCCAAGCCAGTGCAAAGACAAACAATTAGACACTTACAGTAAACAATCCAAGTAGAATGCTTCCCCATGAGGTGACATTGAGAAAATACAGTCTACATATGAACTGACAAAAAAATTTTAAAACGATCCTTGGTTGTAAAGGAAGCTGTAAAAAAAAAATTACTTCGTATTTTTATTGTAATATTGTGACTGAGCAGCTACGAAAGAAGGTTGGGTTGAATTTCTGATTTATCTACTCTGCCAGCAAAGCAAATATGAAATGGGTCTTTCAGGAGTTCAATATTCAAACGCATTAGTTCATAAATCCCTGAGACAGGTCATCTGCATAAATGCCAATGGACAAGATGTAGGGACCTTGAAGTATCTGAAGAATTGAATTGACTTTATTTCTTACATCCTTCACATACATGAGGAGTAAAAATCTTTGTATTATATCTCCATCTAAATGTGCAATGTGCAATCATAGTAATTTATAATAATTTATAATAAATAGAACAGTCAATGTAATATAGAGCACACTCAAGTCAGTGTGAGTTCATCAGTCTGAGGGCCTGGTAGAAGAAGCTGTCCCAGAGCCTGTTGGTCCTGGCTTTTATGCTGCAGTACTGCTTCCTGGATGGTAGCAGCTGGAATAGATTGTGGTTGGGGTGACTTGGGTCCCCAATGATCCTAAGGGCCCTTTTTACAAACCTGTCTTTGTAAATGTCCTGAATCATGGGAAGTTCACATCTACAGATGCACTGGGCTGTCCGCACCATTCTCCACAGAGTTCTGCAATTAAGGGAGGTACAGTTCCCATACCAGGCAGTGATGCAGCCAGTCAGAATGCTCTCAATTGTGCCCCTGTAGAAAATTCTTAGGATTTGGGGGCCCATGCCAAACTTCCTCAACCAACCGAGGTGAAATAGGTGCTGTTGTGCCTTCTTCACCACGTAGTCGGTGTGTATAGATCACGCAAGGTTCTTGGTGATGTGGATGCCGAGAAACTTGAAGCTGTTTACCCTCTCAACCCCAGAACCATTGATGTCACTAGGGGCTAGCTCATCTCCATTCCTGCTGTAATCCACAACCAGCTCCTTTGTTTTTTTGCGACATTGAGGGAGAGGTTGTTTTCTTGACACCACTATGTCAGAGAGATGACTTCTTCCCTGTGGGCCACCTCATTATTGTTCCAAAAAAAAAATCCAAAAAAGAAATGCCTATTAGCTGTTCCTGGCCACAACAGACAATCTTAGGCTTAACCTGGATAAGCTTCTATTCAAGCTCCTCTACTCAGTACTCTGATCAGCACCTGCAATAACATAAGACCATAAGGCATAGGAGCAGAATTAGGACATTTGACCCATCGAGTCTGCTCTGCTATTCCATCATGATTGATTTATTGTCCCTCTCAACCCCATTTTCCTACCTTCTCCCTATAACCTTTGATGCCCTGATTACTCCTATTAACCTCCACTTTAAATGTACCCAATATTTCTTTGCCCTCAACAATGGCTTCCTGCTCATGAATTTTGATTGCCATATAGTAAGGCAGCCATGCCACATCACCTTAACCACTACAAGTGAGACGGTAGTGTAGTGGTTAGCACAATGCTTTACAGTACCAGCAACCTGGGTTCAATTCCTGCCACTGCCTGTAAGGAGCTATTATGTTCTCTCCATAACCTGTTTCCTCCGGATGCTCTGGTTTCCTCCCACAGTCCAAAGATGTAAGGTTAATAGTTTCATTTTTTCTCCACACCTTGTGGTGTATTGGGTGGCAACCTTGCCGCTTCTTTAGCAATTTTGTCTGTTTTCTATGAGGCCGAGTTGCTAGCTTGATTTTCAATGCAGTACAGATGAAAAACAGCCAGATTCGAACCTGGGACCACTCGCCCCAAACTCCACAGGCTGGCTACAGTAGGTTAATTGGTCATTGTAAATTGTCCAGTGATTAGACTAGGGTTAAATTGAGGGTTACAGGGTGGCATACTTGAAGGGCTGGAAGTGCCTACTTCATGTTGTATCTCAATAAATAAAAAAATTACTGTTAAAAACAAATTGACTAGATCTGCTTTGAAGAAGTGATTTAACCCGTAATCTTACAATGTTTATAAAGCAATGAGCAGCACTGTGAGATGTAAATCTAAGGATCTCAAGCCCATCAGTATGTAAAAGCAGTATTACCTGTCTAATCATTCATGCAGGCATATAGATTTACAGTTCTCCAGCAAAGCAATTATAATCATTTGATAAAGACATTCTTTCAGAGTTTGATGACAGCAAGCAAATGGACATGAATGGTGTTTAAGAAAGAATTGATACGATCAGGGGCCAGGGAATTGTATTCTTTAACTGCAATGATTATTTTCAATTGTCAATAAGAAGAAAATAAAAATCTGATCGTACTGGCTCCATTCAGAGTGCAATAAGAATATCGACAGTGTTTTACTCCCCCTGAATTGTGACGCCTTTGATAGACTCTTGCTGTTTGCAACAGGGGTAGTCATTGCTAAGGTCCACCTTCACTATTTCTCATCCATGGCCAAAGAGCTGCTTCCAGAATCAGGGAGTGAAGTGGCACAGCCATTAGTGCTGCTGCCAGTCAGCTTAGGTGATCCAAGGTGGGCCCTGATCTCAGGAGTTGCTTGTTTAAAAATCACTCAATCCTCTCAGGACCATGAGAAATTCCCTGTGAGCTCTGGTTTCTCGTCACATACCAAAGATGTTGCCCTAATGTAGGTAGTGAAAATCATGTGGGTAAGATAGAACAGACTACAGGGAAATAAGCAGGGAAGTGGGACTGTTGGGGATGGTCTGAGAACCAGCAGAAACTGAGAGGGTTGTTTGCGCTCCTTCTGTGGTATAAATGAAATTAATTTAGGAAAAAAACATAAGTAACATAAAATAAGAATAAGGCATCAATGAAGACACGTTAATGATGAAACTCACTAACTCTGACACAGCTCTTGGACATTGTGGGAAAAAAAATGATGATCATCAATACAACTTGAGGTCTACAGCACATTGGTACCCTCCTTGAACTAACTGCAACGTCGCCCTGGTGTGATACCACCATTATTCTCTTCACATAATACTCCAAATCTACAAGGCAGGATAAGTGAACTGCAAGCCTCCCAATTCAACATCACTAACATGGAAACCCTAATTATATACTCAGTTGGCTGCTGAGCAAGCACATCATTTGCATTGCCCAACACCAGACTGCTAAAATAGACATCCCCTATGATGTTACCAACTGACCAAAGGAAAAGATTCAAGGATGTTCTCAAAGTCTCATTCAGAAAACTCAATTTCTCATCTGAATTCCAAGAACCCTTGGCTCACAGTGGCATATCTAAGGTATGGCACGTGCCCTGGGCGCCACTGAGCAGTTTCTATTAAAGTCAGACAAGTCATCCTCGGACAGTGAAAAAAGAATTTTCCTCAGATGTATGATCTGTCTTTGATTATCATGGGTGAGAAGCACTAGGATGGCCTTATTTCAGAGCATTGTGTAAGAAGACCGTGAAACGTTTTTTCACGAAGAAGGAAAATGGAGCTGAAGGATGGAAGAGACAAAATTTGGAGGTGGAGGAAGCCAAGAAGTCGAGCAAGTTCTTCATGCCCTTCTTTGAAAAGCCCGGAACAAGTAGTTCGACACGTTCCATGGTGTTGCCTGCATCTGCTACAAGTTTGTTAGAATCCAAAGGTGGATCAAGTACAAATGCATCACAAGCTGAGGAGGAAGTCAAGTCAGATAAATCTGAGTATGACGAGATTAAGAGTGAGGCTGCCACAGAGAACGTGGACATGACAGGCGGGGAAGACGATGGAGATGGTGGTGATGTTGAGTTTATTGACGAGGTTTTACCTTACAAGATTGAACCTGACGGCACTGAACCTAGTGAACTGGATGGTGTCAAAGAGCCTCGAACTGTCATACCAGAAGTGATTGAACAGCATAACATTGGACTTCTGAAGTTCAACAAGGATATTGGAAAAGCAATTCTGCCTGATGCGTTGAGAACAGAAATAATAAAGCTGGGTTCAGAGTATTTCCAGAACAGTGAGGGGCTTTTCCTACCAGCAAATAACCACTCAATGAACAAAACTTGGTTCAAGAGGAAATTGGGAAATGGTCGTGGTGAGGAAGTGACTTGCTCATGGCTGGTCTATTCCCCTTCTAAAAAGTCTGCATTTTGTATCTGTTGTCTTCTGTATTCCCGGTCAGACCATCAATCCTCATTGGAGCAGGAAAGTGGATTCAACCAGTGGAAAGCACCTGAAAGGATTAGTGTTCATGAAAATTCCAAGAATCATCGTGAATGCTTCACACAGTGGAAAGAAATGGGAAGAAATGTAGCTGGAAACAGAGGTGTTATTGACACAGTATTTCAGTCACAGATTGTGAAGGAAAAGCAGAAATGGCGTGATATCTTGACGAGAATCCTTCACTGCATAAAATTCTTTGCGACTCAGAACCTAGCTTTGCGAGGACACAGGGAGTCACTTCAGCTAGACGATGACTCCAATGTGGGAAATTTCCTTGGCTTACTGAAACTACTGGCCATCTTTGTCCCTGCATAAAAGAACACCTCACTCATCTGGAAAGTCATCCTGGATCCACGTCTTATCTTTCACCAGGTGTCCAGAACAAATTCATCCACATGATGGCATCCACTGTTCACCAGAGTTTACTGAGAAGCATTCGTAAAGCCAAGTACTATGGTCTCATGTTCGACTCAACTTCTGCTCAGGCACACCGTGACCAGATGTCAGAAGAAGTGAGGTATGTGGAAGTTGATTTTGAGAGGAAAACAGTCTGTCTTAGAGAGCCCTTCCTTTGTTTTATCCAGATAAGCCAGAAGAATACTGAGAGCTTGGTTGAAGACATCTTGAAACAGCTAGAGAAGGACAAAATGGAGCTACAACATTGTCGGTCACAGTGCTATGACAACGTTGCTGTGATGGCTGGACACAGAAGTGGTGTTCATCAAAGAATAAGTGAGAGAAACAACCTGGCAGTGTTTGTGAATTGCGACAATCACTCACTCAGCTTGGTGGGTGTACATGCAGCCAAGCAGGATACAATGATGGTCACATTTTTTGGAACCATCGAAGCTCTCTATGTGTTTTTCTCTCGTTCAACACAGCGCTGGGAAAAACTCAAAACACCGTGCCTGTGGTTGTTAAGTCAGAGTCCGAAACCAGGTGGAGTGCAAGGACAGAAGCAGTGAAGCCCGTCAATTAGTACCTTGAGGAGATTCTTCAAGTTCTCCAGGACATGATAGATAATGAGAACAAGACCAGTGAAACAAGAAGTGACACAAGGCAGCAGTACAACCGTATGTTGAGTTACGATTTTCTGATTTTGCTCAGATTTTGGAACAAAGTACTCATTCGCATTGACCATATTCAAAAGTGGCTGCAGGATCCTAGCATGAACTTCCACAATGCTGCCCTGGATTTGAAAGCACTCTGAGATCATTTTTATGATGAAAGAGAAGTGTTGGTCAGTGAGTCACTTGAAGAAGGAGTCGATCTCTGTCAGGAATGGAATATTGAAGTTGAAAGACGTCAGAGACTGTGGTAAACTATGTATACCTGTCTGGACACGCCCCTCTGCTGACTGCTCTTGTGGCTCCTCCCACAGACCCCTGTATAAAGGCGACTGGAGGCACTGCTCCTCCCTCAGTCTCCGAGATGCCGTGCTCCATTTTGCTGCTAATAAAAACCTATCGTTCACCTCCGATCTCCGAGAGTTATTGATGGTGCATCAGAGACGAAAGAAACAAATGGCTAATGAGAACTTGAAAGACGCTGGGTTAACAACTAAGGAGGAAATGGAAAGAGTCATGAAGAGAACACTCGACCATCTTCACAGAGAAACGGACAAAAGGTTCGCTTGTTGGCATGACACTGATGCCAAGTTTGGGTTCCTTCTTGATGTCAAGGGACTGTGTTACGGCACCGACAGTAACGACCTAAAGAAGAAGTGCGAAAATTTGGGCGAATTGTACAGCTCTGATGTTGATGGACAGCAGCTATATGAAGAAATTTTGGATTGCAGAATGTTGCTATCAAGGCAAGTCAACATGAAAATATCAAGACCTGAAGAGCTTCTTGAATTTATTGTTCAGTATGGAGATGAGAGCATCTTCCCCAATCTTCGCATTGCTATTTAGATAACACTAACCATCCCAGTTTCCATCACCAGCTGCGAGAGATCATTCAGCAAGTCAAAACTAACACTTTCATATTTGAGAGCCTCCATGGGTCAAGGCAGATTCTGTGTTCTTGCTCTGCTGAGTGTAGAAAGAGAAGAAACTGAATAATCTGACTTTGATCACATCATAGACCAGTTTGCATCAGTGAAAGCAAGGAAGGTGCAGTTATAAATTTCAGGTAGTGCCATAATTTGTTAATTAAAAGATTAATGAGCTTGACTTGTATTTTTGAGCTGATATTATGGTAAAGTTATCTAAAAGATAGGTGTCAGATGTTTGGACAGGGGCACAATTTCAGTGCTTGCCGTAGGCGCTATTTTCCATAGATACGCCCTTGATGGCTTATGACCACTAAAATGACAAAGGAACATTCAAGATGGTGCTGAAAACCACTGGCAGGAGTCCTTGCATAAATAATAGAAAGAAAGCTCCACTTCAAAAAACTACCTACACACTCTGCCAATTTGTTGAAGCCCCACCTGTGGCAAAATCTGCCAAAAACTGGTCACATTTACTTCAAAACCCACAGAGATGGAGAAGGAGCAAGTTATCTTCAATCCTGAAGGAGAGATTGCCTAAAAAGAAACACATTACTAGAGGTTTTAATGCAATTTCATTAATGGGTTACTGATCCAAAGGATCAGGTTTATTTTTGAAACAAATATGATTGAAATTTCTTGGAGGCTTTGTTATTTGGTTGTAGAACTAGCACTGCAATTTTAAATTGTAAATTCTATTTCAGGAACTGGTTATAGAGTCTAAAAGTTAATTGTGAATTTTGCTTTCAGAAAGCAGCCTTCAAAATGCAAACATTGGTCATTGCCTTTTGACAATCCAATTTGTTTGTGAAAATCCACTTGTCAATGATACAACCAGAGCCACTCAGCTGAATGGGAATAGTAAAACCCATCATAGTAAATCCTGAGTGACAATGGATGACTTTGAATGTGCAAGTAATATCAAAAACAATCTCATTAGGACCGTAAGAAAGAAATCCTGGAATTGGAATTGGTTTGTTATCGTCACATGTATTAGGTAGAGTAAAAAGCTTGTCTTGCATACTGTTTGAATAAATCACAATGCATTGATGCAGTGCAGGGTAATACAATAACAGAACACAAAATAAAGTGCAGCAGCTACAGAGAAAATGTAGTGTAGGTAGACCACAAGATGCAAGATCACAACGAGGTAGATTGTGAAGTGAAGAGTCCACCTTATTGTACTACTGGACCATTCAATCGTCTTACAAGCTGTAAGTCTTATAAGGGGTAGACACTATCCTTGACCCTACTAGTATGTGCTTTCAAGATTTTGTATCTTCTACCTGTCTGAACAATTATAACAGAAATAGGAACAGTAGATTCAACTTTCTCAAGTCCTCCTTCCATCCCCTCAGCTTGATTCCCTTATTGATTAGAAATCTATCACAATTTTGTTTGTATTCAAGGATACAGTCTCCACATCTTTGAAAAGTAATGAATTCCAGAGACTTGTGGACTGTGGGAAGGAATTCTTCATTTCAGTCTTAAATCCATTTATTCTAAGACTGTGCCCTCTGGTCCAAAAATAAACTTCCAGCAGAGAAAACATTTTCCCTGAAAGTCCTCGAAAAATCTTAAATGTTTCATTTAGATAAGACATAGGACCTTAAGACAAAGGAGCAGAATTAGGCCTTTCGGCCGATGAAATTCTTCTGAATTCTATTGTGTATAGACCCTATCTATTCAATTTTTCCAGGATCATCCTAGTGAACATTGTGCTGTTAATGAATATCAGATCTTTCCTTCACAAAGTTGACCAGAGCTATTCCCAGTATTGTAGCTATGTCCTGATTAACATACTTCAATCCATCTTCAAGGATCCCCACCAATCATGCCATGCTGTCTTGTCTGCTATCATCAAGAAGGAGGTACAGGAGCCTTAGGTCCAATACCACCAGGTTTAGGAACAGTTATTACCCTTCAATTATTAGGCTCCTGAACCAGCGTGGATGCCTTTGCTCACTACTCTTGTTGTGTGAATGAAGTCACCAGAGAAGATTACTGGCAGATACAAAGCAGCTTTGTTATTCGACAGAACAAGGTACAGCAGGCCTCATATGGAGACACTTTTGGTCGAGAGGTCTGTTGGCCCTGTGTGGAGCTTGATATTTTATGTGCCAAACATCGAAGGAAAACTCCATATTTATAATGTATGGACAATGCTTTCTTTGAAACTACAAACACCCTTCACACCTCCTGGTTCACATCCACAGCACAGACATACAAATTAATTTTAATCAGCATTGTCTGGACTGGGATTCACAGCTTTTAGGAACCCATTGTTCAGAACAGCACTCCAAGTTAAATCCACCATACATTTTCAGATGTGAAGACTAGTAGTCAAAGTCAGTTGCTAAATGTATACGTCCTATACATCCTAAACCTAAATATTGCTGTAACGCTACAATGCTGAAATGATCATTGAACATAACCTACAAACTCATCTTCGAGGATTCTACATCTCATGTTCCCAATATTATTTATTTATTTATTATTATTACTCCATGTTTCTTTTTGTATTTGTGAAGTATGTCAGGCCTGATGTATAGTTTTTCATTGATTCTATTGTACTCCTTTGTTCTACAGTGAATGTCTGCAAGAAAATGAATCTCAGGGTAGTATTTGGTGATATATGTATATTTTGATAATAAATTTGCTTTAAACTTTGCTTTTTACAAAGGCAAGCCCTTAAGAAATGAAGGATGCCATTAACATTCCCAATTATATGGCAGAAACTAATACCCTTATCCCTACTTGCTGTTCTCTCCAATTCATACTACATACACAAAATGGTGGGGGATCTCAGCAGGTTAGGCAGCATCTGTGGAAATGAATAACACTTGCATATTTGGGGCTGTAACCCTTCATCAGGACTCATATTTTTGCTAATATATTACCTCGAACACCAAGAGCCCTTACCTTGCAATGTAACATTTAGTGTGGCACCTTTTATAAAATGAAATATATACATATATATATATATATATATATATACATTCCATCCACCTGTTCCCCTCTATCCAATCTGGTTGCTACTAACTCAAATTTCAGACAAATTCGGCAGTCATGACTTCCCTTTCATGAAGACACTCTGACTTTCCAGATGTTCTGCTATTAAGTCAATAATTGATATTTAAAATTCTCCAATAGACATTAGGTTAACTTGCTTATAATTGCCCACTTCTTTTAAAATCTCACCCCTTTTGAATAGGTGTATCAATGTATCTCTCCAAAATCTAAGAGGTTTTGGAAAATTGTAACCACAGTATCCACTATCACTGTCTTCACTTTCAGGATTCGAGGATATAAATCATTAGCTGCTGGGGACCTCTCAACTTCTACTCCCATTAATGTGCCAAATAAAAATTACTAATTATGCTGAGGTACTTAATGTCTCTCCTGCACATTTGTAATATCACTGGGGTGTTAATAGAATCTTACTGTAAAGACAGATGCAAAACATCAGTTTTAAACCCTCACCATTAATATTTCTCCACTCTCATTCTTTGAGGGGTCAACATTCACCTTAACATCTCTCTTCCTTATTATATACTTACAGCAGCTCTTAATGTCAGTTCAAACTCCCTGCTTCCTCAGCACTACCTGCCCTTCCAAGAGAGGTGAAGGGACAGGTGGTGTTGAGGAAGAGTTGAGTCGGGGAAGGACTTGGACAGATTAGGAAAATGGGCAAAGAAGTGGTAGATGGAATACAGTGTAGGGAAGTGTAAGGTTATTGAGCTTTGATAAAAGGAATAAAGACAGACTATTTTCTAAATTGGGAAAGAATTCAGAAGCGGAGTAGCAAAGGACCTTGGGGGTCCTGGTGCAGGATTCCCTAAAGATTAACTTGAACGTTAAGTTTTTAGTAAGAAATGTAAATGTTAACATTCATTTCAAGAGTTCTAATATATAAAAACAAGGATGTAATGCTATGACATTATGAGGCACAGGTCAAACCACATTTGGAGGATTATGAGCAGTTGTGGGCCCCTATCTAAAGAAGTTTGTGCTGATGTTGGAAAGGGTCCAGAGAAAGTTAACAAGAATGATTCTGGGGATGAAAGGGTTAACATATGAGGCCTGTTTGATGGCTCTGTTTGCTTGAGTTCAGGTGGATGAGAGGGTGGCTCTCATTAAAACCTGCCAAATATGGACAGAGTGGACATGGGAGGGGGGGGCATTTCTAATAGTTGGAGAGCCTAAGACTAAAAGATCCAGCCTTTGAATAGAAGAACATCCCCTTAGTAAAGAGATAAGGAGGAATTTCTTTATCCAGAGGGTGGTTAATCTGTGGAATTCATTGCCACAACAGCTGTGGAGCCCAGGTCACTGGGTATATTTAAAGTGGATGTTGATAGGTTCTTGATTAGTAAAGGTTTCAAAAGGTACAGGGAGAAAGCAGGACAACAGGGTTGAGAGGGAATAATAAATCAGCCGTGAATGACTGGTGGAGAAGACTCAATGGGTTGAATGGTCTAATTCTATTCCTATGTCTTATAGTTATTACATGACACACTAGATTATCCTCACTTTATTTGTTCCTTCTAAAATATTGTGTTTTTGTCTTCTTCTGCTGTATACTGAATATATCCTGAACACCAACATAGCACTAAGTTTTAGCATAGCTTATATTTTCTCCATCAATTTGATGCCCTCCTTAATTTCTTTGGCTAGCATCAATGGTTCATGCAATCAATTAGAATTTTTCCTATTTAATGGGATATATTTTTCATGGGAGTCATAAATTATCTCTTTAAACATTTATCATCTATAATCTACTTTCTACTTCCCCAGACCACTTCAGTCAACCATATCCTCATTCCTTTAAAACTCCTCTTACTTAAGTCTAACACAGTCATTTCAGACCCGGGTTTTTCACTCTGAAGCGAGGTGGTATGTTTTATCATGTTGTGAACACTATTTCCTAGAGGGACCTTTGCTCTAATTTATTAAATCTGTCTGGTTAGATGCTACCAAATAAAAAATAGCCTGTTCCCTATTTAGCTTCACAACATACTACTTTAGGAAATATCCCGAATGAACTATGACTTCATTAAGGTGCCTACAATTTCCAATTTTATTAAGCCCGTCTATGTGAAGATTCAAGTCAATCTTGACTAACACACTTATCTATCTACATAGTCCCATTATTTCTTGACTGATACTCTTCCTGTATTGCGATGACTGGGCGTTTATACACCACTCCAACCAGAGTCTGCTTTGCTTTCTGTATTTTGTTTTCAACAAATGAACAGGACATGTCTTCTGCCTTGAATTTCCTCTTACAACTGCATAATTTAATTTTATTAGCAGAATTATCCCATCACCTTTCCTATCCCATTTGTGATTCCAAAACTTTGCTGAATATTGAGTTCCCAGGTTTGATTTCCAATGTTATTTTGCAAATAGTGCCAATTCATCTGTACTTCTGTTAGTTCACTGATTTCGTCCCAGATGCTATACACATTTAGGTAATTAGCTCTTAAGTTTTTGTTTTGCCATCTTTCCTGGTCTGTTGAGTCTGTTGTAGATCTCTTTGTGTTTCACCTTTCTTTCTCCTGCCTTTTTTTGCTTCTCTCTTTAGGTATCCACCCCCTGCCATACTATATTAAACACTGGTAAATACCATTTCACACATATCAGTCCCAGTCCTGCTTTAATCTCCACCTTGCACTAGTCCCATTTTCCCAGGCTGGTCTGAACACCTCAGGACTCTATATCCTGCATTCATCTTAGTTACCCTCTATACCTATACATATTAGTGTGAGACATGCGGAGTAATCCTAAGATAATTGTTTTTGAGGTCCTACTTTATAATTTATGTCCCAATTCCCTTTATTCATTTTGCGGAACCTCATTCTTTTTTAAAACCTTGCAGTCAATACAAACCACAATCATCAACTGAACACCCTTCCCTCCAAAACTCCTCCATCTGCTCAGAGACATTCTTAAGCCTAGCACTAGGGTGGCATGATATCCTCTTGGAGTCAGATTTGCAGCTATTTAAGAACCTGTTCCTACGTAGCTTATCACTGTACATTTCTGGTAATTTCCTTCCCTTCTGTGCAAGTGAGCTGCCTGCAGTGCCACAGAGATCATTCATGCTATACTAATCTGAGATGCCATCTGTCCCAACAATATCCCAGTCTGTTTGAGAGTGGGCAAACCCTAGGGCAGTCCTGCATTACATGCCTTTTTCTACTCTACCTGGTGGTGACCTATTCCCTTTTTTGACTACAATCTCAGCCTCCATGGTAACTCCAGCTGAGGCAAAAGGGAGACATGTACCAGAGGTACTTACTTACTGCCCGTTACACTGCTGGCATTTAGAGCAGCAGTGAAGGTCTTCCATCTCTGGCGGTGTTCAGCACTTCCTTCATCACGTCAGTAGCTTCCTCTCAGTTTTCACTCCTGTCAGTCACGCAAGTCCCGGGTGGAGACTCCGGAATACCATTGTACTCAGATTTAGAAGGATTCTTCATTGCTGTTTCCATAGCAATTTTATTTTACCAGTCAGGGCTGTTAGCCCTGAGCTGAACTCTCAGATCTAGGGGACCAGTGGACCACTCTTAGTCGGGCCTCTACCCTTCGACCTATTTGGCATTGGCATGGGTGACCCTTCCAAGAGTCAAAGCAGGAAGCTCTGACTCCAGCCAACATAGCTCTCTGGGTCACTGAGACACGCAAGCCTCCTAGAGGATGCATCAGAAGTGTCCACACCAAAATTCTTCCAGTAACTGGAGGTGTGGACACATCCGGTACATGTGCCCCCAGCTTCCCACTTAAGCCACAGGAGTATTCTAGGTAGCAGACCTGCCTTGTCATGATTTACCTTTAAAGTATTCACTCTACTTTCCTTCATTTAAAGAATATTAATTATACTCATGACCTAATGTCACGCTGAACTTTTGCCAGTTACAGTCCCTGATTTTCTTTCACTTCCACCCTTGAAGTTATACAGATACTAGTGTGATTCTATTTATCAATCTGCTGCCTCCCCTATTGTGCATCAGTTCTTCAATCCTGACATTATCTGTGGAGCTCCACCTCTGGACTGAGTGAAGGTTTTCTATGCTGACTCCAAACTTTAAAAAAAAAACTCCAGTTCCCATTCTGACGTGCTGATCCATGGCCTCCTCGTGTGCCGAGATGAGGCTACCTTCAGGGTGGAGGAGTGACACCTTATATTCATCTGGGTACCCACCAACCTGATGCATGAATATCGATTTCCCCTAAAGGTGAACAAATGTCCCTCACCTCCTCTATTCCCCACTCTGATCTTTCACTTCTCACCTGCCTATTACTTCCCACTGGGTCCCCTCCTCCTTCCCTTTCTCCTATTGCCCCCACTCCTCTCCTATCTGGTTCTTTCTTCTCCAGACCTTGACATTTCCCACCGCCTGGCTACACCTATCACCTTCCATCTAGCCTCTTTCCCCCACCCCCCACCTTTTTGTTCAGGCATCTTCCCTCTGAAGAAGGGTCTCGGCCCGAAACTTTGACTGTTTACTCTTTTCTTAGATGCTGTCTGGCCTGCTGAGTTCCTCTGGCATTTTGTGTGTGTGCTTTGGATTTCCAGCATCTGCAGATTCTCTTGTGTTTCTAAACCTTTTTATGCTGCTTAATGTCAAGTATACAACACACTGTCCCACCTCTTAACTCCCCGATGTCCTCAACATATTCCCACACTACATGATGTCTGCAGCTCAGCTGCTAGTGCAGACTCTCCAACTCTGATTCCTGCTCATTTTGAACTCACTGGGCCCCTGTTCCAATCAAGTTTTGTCTGTTAAAATTCATTGTAGGAGTCAAAAGTTAATTGACTTGTCCCACTTTAGTGAATCAGTGATGTTAAGCAAAAAAAACAAGCTGGTAAAATATACAGAGGTTTTTGTGGGCATGCAAGCAGGAATTATTCAGCAGTAAGGGAACATTTTACCTTCTTTTGTTTGCGATTTCTGATTGGTTGATCTACATTCAGTTTTACTGGGTAAGACAGACTCTGCCATTTTACTCAAAATAGCATTCGATTCCTAAATAGATTATTTGTGCACCAGATTCCAGCATCTGCACTCTCTTGTTTTTCTTTTGATCTATGTGTCTTTTGCATCTCACCCCATTGATATTGCTAACTATTCATAATGTTACCATGAGTTCACCGCCCCTACTTAAAACAGAGATGCAGAGGAATTTCTTTAGTCAGTGGGTGGTGAATTTGTGGAATTTGTTACCACAGGCAGCTGTGGAGGCCAGGTTGTTGGGTGTATTTAAGACACAGTTTGATAGGTTCTTGATTGGACATGGCATCAAAGGTTACGGGGAGAAGGCCAGGGAGTGGGGCTGTGGAGGAGAAAAAAGGATCAGCCATGATTAAATGGGGGAGCAAACTTGTTGGGCCAAATGGCCTAATTCAGCTCCTATGTCTTATGGTCTTATCTTGATGGTCACTGTGGATTTGAAAGTTGGCAGTTACATAAACACTGGTGCTGGGAGACAGAGTTAGCGGCTTAATAACCAGCACTGAGTGACTTATCTCATGATACCAGCAAAACCACGTATTGTCCACTGGAGATATTTAGTAGACGGCAGAGTATTTTCCTCTTGCTAGGTTGAATGCAGCTTCAATGCAGTCAACAACCTTGAATCTCTCAAGATCATTGCAACACTGTAGAAGTGGCATTAGATGTATACGCTCCCCATCATAAAAAAAAGTTACCAAGAAGGTACAAACAATAAAACTTACCATGTCCTTTGAAAACTTCAATGCAGCATAACTTATAATTAATTCTAAGCATTTGTTTATGAAGAGGGAAAGACCAAAGGATTGCACTCAAGAAGAAGAAATGCATTTGACTTTGGGGTCTTTGTGTTGGCCATCTCACTTTTGAGTGTGATGGATAAAATGTGTCTTGAGATAATTCTTCACATTTAAAACTATGTTGCACAATAAAACAGGAGGTATATCCTCTGAGTTTTGTGATTCTCTCTCCCAGAGACCTATGGGTGCTGAATCATTAGTATATTAGTAATTGAAAGATATAGACAGATTATTTGGCTCAAGGGCTATGAAAGCCTAGAAGTAGAACAGCATTGAGGCCAAAGATCAAGGCAGCCCTGACCTTATTAGATCACAGAATGTGCCTAACAGGCCTAACAAGCTCCAATGTTGTAATAATTGAAGTAGCTACTATAACAGACCAAATTTAAGGAACTATTCATCAGATAATATCAACAACTATAATGAACTATGTAATTTGAAAATTAATCAGAGCTTTGAAAATTATCTGTAAAAAGTGTTTCATTTCATTCCAACTCATAATCAATTCCTAACAGCTGGGACATTTATTTTTTAATTAAGTTCCTCATAAATATAAGAAGGCTTAGAAAATGCTGGAAATGTTCAGAATCTGTGAGAGGAGAGATCGAGTTCATGTTTCAGGTCAGAGACCTTCTCTCAAAACTGCGGAAGAGAGAGAGACATGTTAGTTTTAAGTTACTAAGAGAGTGGGGAGGTAGGGTGGGAAGTGCTCGGGTAAAATGTCTGATAGGGTGAGGCTAGGGTTGCTATAGTGATAAGCTTTGATGAAGCCATCTGTTGCATCCATTAATGAGGGAAAGGTGAGGGAGAGGATGCCAACAAAAAGGAGCATGTAAAATTTGTGAAGCGTAGAACTGTCGAAAATGCTAAGAAGATGCTTGTAGGTAGGGAAACATGGTCATTATTACAGATAGAAGATCTTCAGCAGAACTGGCCATTTGTAGATTAGAGATTCAGATGTGGATTGAGAAAAGTAGCTCCACTTCAAGCTTGAAGAGTACATTTTATTGAACTGGCCACTATTGCTGGTCAAGTTTTCTTAGGAGAAATGTAGGATATTGTTTGGTTGCGTGAGAAAAAGAGTGATTCAAACAGCTGTAGGTATATAACAGGAAACAATAAACATACAGTTGTCCACTCAAAAAATAACAACATTAGTAATTCAGAAAGCATTGCAGCGGTTAGAGTAAAAACATTTTCATTATAATCGACAGCAACACAAGACAAATGAACATGAAGACTGCAGGGAATTACTGAAGCTACCTTCCAAATATCATTTTCAGTCTAAAGAGATGTTAGCACAAAATTATACAACCAAGTAATAAATTCAAAGTGAAAATAGCTATGTTACTTCAAACTGAATTACCAGTGAAAATAGCCATGTAATTCAAATTGAATTAATTATCTAATGATGAAAGATTAAATTACCAATAAAGAGATTGACCTCTTCCAGTATGTTCATGTTCAAAAAAAAATTGACCAGAACGCACTTGTTCCAAATGAGGAGGCAATATGTTTTTGGAATATTGGTTAGGCTGCTGCTGAAATATTGTGTACTGTTTTTATCTTCACATAGTAGAAAGGAAGAGATTGCACTGGAGACAATGCAGTGGTTCACCAGGATGTTACCTGGGTTGGAGCATTTCAGTTATGAAGAGAGACCAAAGAGATTAGGTTTGTTTTCCTTGGAGTGCAGGAATCTGGGTGGGGTGAATTCATGCAGATAGTAGTGGGTGCCATGGTAGAATAACAGTTAGCATGACACTATTACAGCATGAGGCCTTCCGACATTCGTAATTCAATTCCAGCGCCGTCTGTAAGGAGTTTGAACGTTCTCCCCCTGACTGTGTGAGTTTCCTCCAGGTGCTCCGGTTTCCTCCCACATTCCAAAGACGTACTGGTCAGTAGGTTAATTGGTCATTATAAATTGTCCTGTGATTAGGCTGGTGCAAAATCGGTGGGTTTCTAGGTAACGCAGCTCATTGGGCTGGAAGCGCCTGTTTCACTCTGTTTCTCGAAATAAAATAAATAATATTATGGAGTGCATAGATAGCATGTGATGGTGTTGCGTTTGCTGACTGCAAAATTCTGAACACAAATGAAGACTTTAATTTCTATCGGATATAAATAGCCATCAGTACTCTCACTGAAGAGAGGTTATACTGTAACTACCCACTATTCAAACTGTAGCTCCATCTCCCTACTAAGGAGAAAATACTTCCAGTCAACAAAGTACGGTACTTTAAAACACACTTCTTTTATTTTCGGTGAACCCGTTTAAATCCAAACAGCGCTCTTAAAGCACATTTAAACCTCATAGTGGATTTCTATTTTAAACATTTCAAAATTACAAACTATTTCTGAAATACAAAACATTTCCAAAGCTCAAAGCACTAAAGATTTCTAAAACCCAGGTACAATTCCTATAAACTAAAAGGACATACCAACAAATAGCAGACAAACAAATTGATTGTCAGACAATGAAGCTGGAGGAATGGATTCTAGTTCATTCCCTGTTTCTTCCACGTTTCTTTTTAACATTCCTAATAAGATTGAACTGCCCTCTACATTTATATCCTTTCTCTACCATTTGGGTGGCTTCGCACACATAGCACTATATTTCCTTAGATATCCTTTTTACACAAATGGTCTAAAAGCATTTGGAGACATCAATTTCAGCTTAGTGTTCACAGTTCACAATTAATGTTGTAAAACTAACTTCCTTGACTGCATAAAACTTGCAACCTTAATAGATCAGTTATTTGATATGCTAAGTAATATTGTGCATCTGGTCTGCAAGCTTCCTTGAACTAAACAACTTAGAGTCCGCTGTCAGTTTTGAAACAAACCAAATTAACAACACATTGTCTTATGCTACATCTCAGGCAGGAATAAATCAAGTGCAGTGAGCTTCTAGAGACAGAGCATCTGCAAAATTGTGTTTTTAACTTCAAGCTTATTAATGCTTTCAATTTACACTTTAAGAACCGAAGACTGACTCTCTTTTACGACTGGAAAGAAAACAAAGCAATATTAGTTAGAATCTCACTTACAACCATTTGGTCTTACAAGTGGCAGCTGCTGTGTTTAGAAAGCGAGATCAGCAGCATGAGAAAGAGAGCTCAAGTTATCATTTCAGAGCGTTGGTCCTGGGCCAAGCATATACATGCAATTAAATACAAAAAAAGCGTGGCAGTGCCTCTACCCTCTTAGAAGATTGTGAAGATTTGGCACGATATCTAAAACCTTGACAATCTTCTATAGAAGTGCAGTAGAGAGTATATTGACTGGTTGCATCTCAGCCTGGTATGGAAACATCAATGCCCTTGAATGGGTAATCCTGCAAAAGTAGTGTATACAGCCCAGTCCATCATGGGTAAAGCCCTCCCCACCATTGAGCACATTCACATGGAGCAACGGTGCAAGAAAGCAGAATCCATCATCAAAGACCCCCACCAGCCTGGCCATGCTCTCTTCTCTCTGCTGCCAACAGGAAGAAGGCATAGGAGCCTCAGGACACACACTGCCAGCTTCAGGAACAGTTATTACCCCTTAACTATCAGGCTCATGAACGATAGAGGAAGACTTAACTTCTCAACTTCACTCGCCTTCATCACTGAAATGTTCCCATAACCTGTGGACTCACTTTCAAGGATACTTCATCTCATGTTCTCGATACTTATTACTTACTTATTATTTTTATTTTTCTATTTGCACATATTGTTGTCTTTTGCATTTAGGTTGTTTGTCCATCCTGTTGGGTGCAGTCTTTCATTGATTCTATTGTATTTTTTGGATTAACTGAGTATGCCCCCAAGATAACGACTCTCAGGTTTTGTATGGTGACATACAGCATATTAAGTTTACTTTGATCTATGAATTGAGGAAGCGAATATCCATCAAAGGAGTAAATTGTAGGAAATCTTTCCCTATAGCAGAGATGTCTAAAAGTAGAGGGTAAACACAAAGTACACTGCAGATGCTGTGGTCAAATAAACAAGTACAAACAAGCTGGATGAACTCAGCAGGTCGGGCAGCATCTGTTGAAAGGAACAGTCAACGTTTCGGGCCGAGAGTCCTGACGAAGGGTCTAGGTCCGAAACGTTGACTGCTCCTTTCAACAGATGCTACCTGACCTGCTGAGTTCATCCAGCTTGTTTATACGTGTTTAAGAGTAGAGGGTGCTGGCTAAGAAGTTCCGAGGTGGCAAGACGTTGAAAGGGAATAGGAAGCCATTTATGAGGGACAAGCGAATGACCAAATTATCAAAAACCACAGATAATGTGCAAGTAAATTGGACATAGATGGGTACAGGTCTTGGTAAATTGGTTTATTATTGTCATAAGTACCGAGCTTCAGTGAAAAACTTGTCTTGCATATCATCAATTCAGATCAATTCATTCCAATGGTGTTCTTCAGGTTATGACAGGGTTCTATGTCTGTGAACGGCTCATAAACTGAACAGTTTACAAACTGGAAATGTGGTCCCGAATCAAGTTCTCACAGAGCAGAGGACGCTTGCAGCCACTCAATACTTCCAGTGGCCACTTTATTAGGCACACCTATATGCTCTGTGCAATTACCATCAGCATATAACCTATAGCACCAGAGATTCCAGCACAATAGACCACTGCTATACCACTTTAAGGAATGCTTACTGTTCCATGCCCTGACGACATTTCGGGAAATCTGATCACTTGGCTGACCTCCTTCCTGCATACAGGCAGTGGCTAAAGAGCAAGGCTCCACAGATAAAGGCAATGAAGAGGTGGTCGCCGGAGCCAGGGGAGCGGCTACAGGATTGCTTCGAGTTGGTGGACTGGGCTGTGTTCAAGGACTCATCAGAGGATCTGAATGAATACACCACGGTTGTCATAGACTTCATAAAAACAGTCGGAGATAAGTGTGTCCCCATAAAATCATTCAGAGTCTTCTCCAATTAGAAGCCCTGAATTAAAATCAGAATGAGAATCCGGTTTATTATCACTGGCATGTGACATGAAATTTGTTATCTTAGCAGCAGCAGTTCCATGCAATACATGATAATACAGAAAGAATAAACCAATAACCAAGTAAATCAATTACAGTAAATATATATATATATGTAAAATAGTGCAAAAACAGAACTAATATATATTTAAAAAGAAGGGGAAAAAAGTGAGGTAGTGTTCATGGGTTCAATGTCCATTTAGGAATCATATGGCAGAAGGGAAGAAGCTGTTCCTGAGTTACTGACTGTGTGCCTTCAGGCTTCTGCACCTCCTCCCTGATGGCAACAGGAATGGACCAGGAGATCCACAATCTGCTAAGGGCCAGATCAGAGGCATTCAGGTCTGGTGACCAAGTAAGATACAAGAGGTCCAAGTATGATCTCGAGAAAGCCACCTCATGGGTGAAGGGGCAATTCCAGACTAAACAAATCACCGAAGGTCTTCTACAGCTGTGGCAGGACATGAGTACTACTACCTCTTACAAAGTAAAATCAAACGACATAGGTGACAACAAGGCTTTGCTCCTAGATGAGCTCAGTGTCTTCTATGCTTGATTTGACAATCAAAACATGGAGAAAGCTTCACAAGCTCCCACAGTTCTTAATAACCCTGTGATTTCAGTCTCTGAGGTCGACATGAGAGCATCATTCAGGAGGGTGAACCCACGGAAAGCATCCAGCCCAGCTGGATACCTGGCCAAGTATTAAGGACTTGTGCTGATCAATTGGCTGGAGTATTCACTGAAATCTTTCAGAAGTCTGAGGTACCCATCTCTTTTAAGCAAGCTGGTGATTAAGAAGAACGTGGTAGTCTGCCTCAATAGTCTGGTAGCACTTACAGCCACAGTGATGAAGTGTTTTGAGAGGTTGGTGATGAAACATATCGACTCCTGCCTGAGAAGCGACATGGATCAATGAGCAACATGGCACAACAAGTCCTCAGCAGATGCCACTTCATTGGCTTTTCACTCAACCATGGAACAGCAAAGATGCATACATTGGGATGCTCTTTATTGCCCACAGCTCAGCATTGTATACTATCATCCCCTCAAAACTAATCAATAAGCTTCAAACTTTGGCCTCAGTACCTCCTTGTTCAATTGGATCCTCGATTCCTTACTTGCAGACCCTGGTCAGTTCAGATTCACAACAACATCTCCTCCACAGTGTGTGCTTAGCCCCCTGCTCTACTCGTTTTACACTCATGATTGTGTGTCTAAGCACAGCTCCAATGCCATATTTAAGTTTGCTGATAACTCCACTATCACTGGCCAAAACAAAGGTGGTGTTGAATCAGTGTATTGGAGGGAGATTGAAAATCTGGCTGAGTGATGACACAACAGCAACCTCTCACTCAGTGTCAGCAAGACCAAGGAGATGATTATTAACTTCAGGAGGAGGAAACCTGAGGTCCATGAGCCAGTCCTCTTCGGGGGATCAAAGGTGGAGAGAGTCAGTAACTTTGACTCCCTCATTACAGAAGACATATCCTAGGCCCAGCACGTAAATGCATTTATGGAGAAAACACAGTAGTAACTTCTTAGAAGCTGGCAAAGATTCATCATGTCATCTAATACTTCAAAAAACTTCTACAGTATAGAGAGTATATTGACTGTCTGCAACACAGCTTGGTATGGAAACACCAACATCCTTGAATGGAAATCCTACAAAATATAGTGGATATGGCCCAGTCCATTACAGGTAAAGCCCTCCCATCCATCCACACAGAGCGCTATGCAAGAAAGCAGCATCATCAGGAACCCTCACCACCCAGGTCATGCTCTCTTCTCGCTGCTGCCATCAGGAAGAAGGTACAGGAGCCTCAGGACTCACACCACCAGGTTCAAGAACAATTATTTCCCCTCAACTATCAGGCTCTTGTATCAAAGGGGATAACTTCACTCAACTTCACTTGCTCCATCACTGAACTGATCCCACAACCTATCGACTCACTTTCAAGCACTCTTTATCTCATGTTCCTGATGTTTATTCCTTATTTATTTACTTTTTTTCCTCTTTTGTTGTAATTTGCACTTTTGTTGCTTGTCTGCCCTGTTGGATGCAATCTTTCATTGATTCTTTTATGGGTCTTGGATTTACTGAGCATGCCCACAAGAAAACAAGTCTTAGCATTCTATATGGCAACATATATGTGCCTTGATAATAAATATACTTTGAATTTGCTTGTTAATGCAAAAATCTAATCAGCCAATCATGTGACAGCAACCTAATGCTTAAAAGCATGTAGACATGGTCAAGAGGTTCAGTAGTTGTTCAGACTAAACATCAGAATGGGGAAGAAAAGTGATTTAAGTGACATTTACCATGGAATGATTGTTGGTGCCAGACGGGGTGGTTTGAGTATATCAGAAACTACTAATCTCTTGGGATTTGCAACCACAACAGTCTCTAGAGTTTACGGAGAATGGTGCAAAAAACAAAAAAAAATCCAGTAATGATTGGTCTACAAATGCTTCAATAACAGAAAAAGCAAGAGAGATTAGTGTTGCCCGGCCAGCCAGTAACTTCCTTAAATTATCTGTAACACCAAATTACATCATGTGAAGGACACAATAATTATCGGGCTTTTCTGTGCTGTGTGCTAGATGGCTTATTGTTAATATGCTGTCTGAAAATGATGAACGTGGATTCATTTTACAGATCACTAAATATTTGCGGAAGACTAGAAGAATCAGGAGCTTGCTTTCATGAGGTAGGGATTGATTGTGGGCCTTGGGCTATCAGGATGATTTCATATTTCACAAATGAAGAATTTGAGGATGCCCCACTGGAGGTGGGCTTCATATTTGGGCTCATCATTTGGTCTGGTTGAGTTGGGCTTGGTATTTGAGGAGGAAAAATAAGGTTAAAAGTTGAGAACTGGGGTGGAAAGTGCTGGAGACTGGATGGAATGTTGGCATGGTGATGATCAGGCTTCTGGACAGCCATCTGATGGGGTAAAATCCAACAATCTGAAGTCAATTCCAGTGTATGGATTCATTGCCTGATTACCTGTTAAAGCATGCCTCCTTGAACTTGAACTAGAGATGGCCAAATTTGACATGAATGCAAACTTCTGTAAGGGTTCCTCTGTAGCATCAGTTAATGTACAGTACTTAGACTGACTGTTATCAAGCAGGTATTTATTACGCACCATTTAAACCACTTTGCACATTTCAGCTCCACTATGTATAAGCAGACCCAAAAGGGTAATGACAAGTGCCAAATGCAATTCCTGTACTTTATTTACTAAGCACTATTTCAGAGAAATTACGTTGGATAGCACCACAGCAAGTCATACGACGCAACAGATTTTCTAGACTACAGTGTCTAATTGTTCTCCGAGAATCAAATGCTGTACGAGACACAGCTGAACATGTTGATCGGCGCAAAGCTGAATCATTATCACATTCTCTAAAGTAGAAACCAAAATCAAGTATTTAGTGCATTTCCTGCATCAAATCATATTAATGGTAAAAACAGAATTTGGGGTTAATGAAAGAAGAGCAACAATGGAATTTGGCAATTGCCTAAATACACATCAATGTTGATTTTTATAAATCTAAATATCGAAAAATATGTATGAAATTTTTTTGAGAAAAGTTAAATGGGAAGCTTGGTAGAAAAACAGATGGATGATGAGTTAAAAAAGAAAGTCAAACACAAGAGTGTAAATGGGAACTGAAGATATAGCACTGATATGGGGATTAATAACATGGATTAAACAGAAACTGGAATATAATAATGAGAGTTTTTAGAGAGTGGTCTGTGGTTATATGGAAGGAACGGAATGTTATCAAAGGTTGCTATGAAGTATGAAAGTAGAGGTTGACCAAACCAGCTTTTTATTAGTTGTTAGAATGCATAGACAATATTAAAAAGTGTTGCCTTCCTTATACACAATGCCACTGGAAGATAATACATAAAGATTGCAGCACAGTTATCTGCACTGTAGTTTATCATTGAACATAGAAACATAGAAAATCTACAGCACAATACAGGCCCTTTGGTCCACAAAGAACATGTCCTTAACCTTAGAACTACCTAGGCTTTACCCATAGCCCTCTACTTTTCTAAGCTCCAGGTATCCATCCAGGCGTCTCTTAAAAGACCCTATTGTGTCCGCCTCCACCACCGACACCGGCAGCCCATTCCACACACTCACCACTCTCTGCATAAAAAACTTACCCCTGACATCACCTCTGTACCTACTTCCAAGCACCTTAAAACTATGCCCTCTCGTACTAGCCATATGGCTAGACTAGAGCAATTCCAGTGGAGAATTGATTTAAAGAAGCCAAATGCTTTTCTAGCAAGTTTGCCACTGTGTAGGCTTGACTATGCAAATCATTAGCACTGAAGAGAGTCAATTAACATAACTCATCTCTGCCAGGTCCTCACAAAAATAAATTGACTATTTAAAGAACAAGGTGTATTATGTTCATACTTGAGCTATGTTTCTCCCTCCATACCCTCTCAGACCTGATGAGTATTTCTAGGACTTGTATCTCTACACATTTATCTAGTTTGCTTTGAAAGACTGGGATTATAACTTTAATCATTCCGTATGTTTAGGCATTTAAAACTCTGCAAGATGCCACAAAACAAAGACCCAGCTTCTTAATTACACAGAGACAATTTCAAGTTAATCATCACTTGTCAATTATTCCTTAAGTAGAAGTAGAAACTCGACTTAATATATGGAAAATACAAGTTTTCCTTGCAATGGAAAAAGTCCCAGAATTTCATTTTTTCCCATTGGCAATCCTGCACAATTTGGCAATTAACTCTTTTTCATTTTAGTGACTCTTCCTGTGATGGGAAATTAAAGTCAAGTACATTGCTTGGCATAACTTCTTCATTTGTGTTAAAGGCTTTAAAGGTTTTGTTTATAAATTAGAACCATAGATCAGAAAGCAAAACACCATTTTCAATTAATTCAAAAATAAATAATTGTGATCTTAAACTCCTCTCAAAGTTATTATAGCTATGAGAGAAGGATTTTAAGATCACAAACTGGATACTGGTCTACACATAGAAAAAAAATAACATAATAGAGCATAAATATTGGACTTGCACTAAAATAAAGCCATAAAAACGAGAAAATAACTACGAAATAAACTAAGAACTGACAAACAAACAAGAAACTCCATTCATCCTTCCTACCCCAAAATATTTCACCTGCCGGAGAATAGTGCAGTATACCCTGTATGGTTGTGAATACAGATCAACCAGAACGGGGAAACTGAACTTTGCGTTCCATATTGTCCATGCACATAGCAGCACACAATCTCTCAAAGTACTTCAGAGGGTGAAGCTTAAAATAAAATAGAAAAGGATGAAAAAGCGTCAGACCGGCAGCCTCTGTGGGAAAAGAAACAGAACATGTTAATATGCGCCGAAAGATACCCTATGCTTTTTAGTGGAACCTGACGCTAATGCAATCATTTCATTCCGACTGGTTCATCCCTACGGTGTAGAAGTGGTACAAGGTACCTAATAACCATCATGACAGTTTGGCTGTACTAATCATTATTAGTGGCAGTCCAAGAAAAGCGCATGGAGGGTGTCTCTTCCTTTCAGGGGACGTGTAAGTAAATCTGGACTGCTGTGAGCTGGGTTTTGGTTAAAGTGAAGTTTCCAGCAATTGATTCGAACAAGTAGTCCTGTGATTATCTGAACTCGTGAATGGACTGCACCATCTCCCCCAGCCGACTTACAAACTCGACTCGTCCACTCTTAGTACTCTGTCAAGGATATTTTTCCCTCACCTGAATTCCTACTGATCTTTACACAGGGGGAAAATGAGAATTTCAGGGATTGGCTATCAAAGAAGAGCCGCGCTTCAATCCTTGCTGTGCATTTAGTGAAAGTAGAATTTGTATTTCCGTTACTATGGAATTCCTTTCTTCACCCTAGTCTGTTGAAGTTTGCCAGTGCTCCAATCTGCTGGTGTGTGTGTGTGTGGGGAGAGCCCCCGGGGGTGTTGGAGCTTGACAACGAGGCCGCCGTTTCAGCGGCGGGGAAGGACGAACGGGGAGGGCGCTCACACAGGCAGAGCCTGCTGATGTACGCGATCGGCTGAGGAGGGAGAGAGAGTCTGCACCGCCACCAGCCCTTGCATGAATTCTTTTAAAAGATGCCGATGTGGAAGAAGAATATGCCTTCATGTTTGCAAGCTGATCACGAAAGAGGTAAAAAAATATATATATATAGATTGCTAGCTCAGGGGTGGGAGGTGGAGGTAGAGCATTGCCCTCGGGTTTTACTCGTGCACGCCCGGCACTTAGCGAGGATCCGGCTGAAAGAGGCGCCGGCAAGCCGGCGCGACCGACGCCTTGTAGCGAGGCGGCACACATCCACGCTGCCTGTACAGTGAGTGCCTCGCCGTTGTTTGCAGCCCAGCCTCGTCTCCGTACTATCAGCCCTCCTTGGGAGTTGCCTCCTCGTTGAGCAGGAGCCGTGCATAAACTTAAACGATAGTTTTGCACAAACAGACTTTGCCCACTAATCTTAAAAGGCCTTTTGTGTGAGATTTCAGTTGGCGTTAAGTTTGGTTGTGTTTTTGATTTGAAGTGTAAGCCACGCTCATTGACGTGCTCCCCGTGCTCGCTTTGAGCATGGGGTGCATTTTCCAGACAGTGAAAACGGCTGCTGCTGACATCTCTTCTTTGATCGTTCAAGGTAAGCTCGTTGGTGGCACCAAGAATCGCTAATGATTGCTCCCCGTTCTGGGCGCCGCTTAGAGTTTGGGTACGCTGTCAATTTGAAGATCGCAGGAGCAAATATTTGTTTGGAAAATCTCCAACCTAGTCGGTGCACGGTTGTAATGTGGTCTGTGTGTGCCAACCATTCATGATTTACGTAAGGTTCCGTCAAAATTCCGACTTGGTCATTCAGTGTTACTACAGCGCGAGCTGGAATGCAAATGTAACCTTTCTCTTCCATACCGGTCTATGTCTGTGAATGGGGGGGAAAATGGGGAAACTGGGATTGGCAGCTGGAAATCTTTCAGCAGAGGAGTTATAGGCAGTTGCTGTGGATTGAGGACGTTTATTCCCGTGGCTCTTCAGGCCAGTGGGCTCTTCCACAGGGGAGGGGGCACTGAACAGGTGGGTGGTTTAGGAAATGGTATGCTTCTGACATTTATGCTGGGCTTCTCTGCGCTTAACAAATAAACTGAAGGCTTTACATTTATTTTTGTTACGTACATAAGCCTTTCCAGCTGACAGAGCAACCCTACCCGCCCCTTTCCCCGATCCCAACTCTTCCTTGTGCCCATCAATTTCATCCCGTATCTCCCACTCCTCCAAAACAGGCAATTGCCAGAGATCATTTAACCTACCAACCAGCACATCTATGGGATGAGGGAAGAAAGCAGGCATTTTGGGGGCGGAGGTGAATCTACTTGGTCACAAGGAAAAGGTGCAAATTGTGCACTGGTAGTATTGGATTGAACTCTACCGGAATTGTGAAGCACCAACTCTACCTTCTGTACCTCACTGTGTTGTCCCACTTCCCAATACCATCCCAAGTAGTACTCCATTTTAAGCTAGGGGTTCTAGTGTCCACCCAGCCATATCACTTGGAATAGTGTCTGCCCTGGATGTATGAAAGATTTAGTCTTCCCATCCAAGCTGACTGTAATCAGGATGAAAATGCTGGGGGTATTGATGTGGCTTCTCCATCAGGATTTGGCAGAGACAGCTTGGGAAGTACCTCTACAACGATCGGAGTTTCTCCTATCGGTAGAAAGTATCTCTGCAGCGATTGGAGTGCCTCCTATCGGTAGAAAGCATCTCTGCAGCGATTGGAGTGCCTCCTATCGGTAGAAAGCATCTCTGCAGCGATTGGAGTGCCTCCTATCGGTAGAAAGCATCTCTGCAGCGATTGGAGTGCCTCCTATCGGTAGAAAGCATCTCTGCAGCGATTGGAGTGCCTCCTATCGGTAGAAAGCATCTCTGCAGCGATTGGAGTGCCTCCTATCGGTAGAAAGCATCTCTGCAGCGATTGGAGTGCCTCCTATCGGTAGAAAGCATCTCTGCAGCGATTGGAGTGCCTCCTATCGGTAGAAAGCATCTCTGCAGCGATTGGAGTGCCTCCTATCGGTAGAAAGCATCTCTGCAGCGATTGGAGTGCCTCCTATCGGTAGAAAGCATCTCTGCAGCGATTGGAGTGCCTCCTATCGGTAGAAAGCATCTCTGCAGCGATTGGAGTGCCTCCTATCGGTAGAAAGCATCTCTGCAGCGATTGGAGTGCCTCCTATCGGTCTGCAGCGATTGGAGTGCCTCCTATCGGTAGAAAGTATCTCTGCAGCGATTGGAGTGCCTCCTATCGGTAGAAAGTATCTCTGCAGCGATTGGAGTGCCTCCTATTGGTAGAAAGTATCTCTGCAGCGATTGGAGTGCCTCCTATTGGTAGAAAGTATCTCTGCAGCGATTGGAGTGCTGCAGTGTAGTCACAGTATGCCTCAAGAACTGGAGTGTGGAACATTAGACTGAGTTTTGTGCCTGCTTTGGGCTGTATCTTCAAACATGCTCTTAGACAGCTAAAGAATGTCTAGTACTTTGAAGGCAGTAGTTAACTTCCTAATGAATGTGTGCCTTCATTGAGTAATGTGGGAAGTTGTCCTAATTTTCCAGGGCCAAGTTGTGAGCTTCATTTTTTGGATGGTAGTTTGGTACAGGGAGACAAGTTCGGAGAGAACATTTCACGGTTTTGCAGATTGCAAATGCACAATGCAACATCTTGTATGTCAGAAAGTGACAAATTGGAACTCGGGCTCTGAGGCTACTCACGTGCTAGTGTCCTCTGTGTCCTCTGAGTAAAGCTGGGCTGTCATTGATTCGGGAGTGAAGGCAGTGCAAATTGACCAGACTTCATTTTGTCCTGTAGATTAGTTCCACTCTACCGAGAAACCTGTAGGCTGTGAGAAAGATGAGTACTGGAGGTATGCTGTAGCCTTGTGTTACACAGGTTCACACTGAGAATGGGTTTATTTTGATCACAGTTTGCGTTCCATCACTCTGCAAGCCGTCAAGGAGAAAAGGATGTCCCAGTCTCCATCAAGTGAGATAGTTTTAAATGCTAGTCTCCCATCATTTCTTCTGGAATTGACCACCTCATGAAGATCATGCCCATTCTGTCCCTGGGCAGATGTAATTCAGCTCTGGGATTTGGAGCTGATCTCTTAAGTCACATGGAGATAATGAATGAGTACATGTGCAATGGCTTTACTGGCGGGTGGTCTGGAGGGCAATGTCTGTGTGTTATGCAGCTGGAATTATTGTCGGTGGTCATGACGATATTGTCTGAAGTTCCTTGCATGTTCTCTTGGAAATGAAGCCAAGGCTGCGTTTGACTCAAATTCCCTGTTTTTCCGTTGGCATTATGGCCTTGGGCTTGAAGGTTTGGGCTAAAGGTGAGGTTGGACCCAGGTTTGCTGTAGGATGGGAAGCGAGGACAGTTGTGGTTGAATTAATTTGTGTCTATTCTGGTCAGCACTGGCTGCTCTGTGCTTTAAATGCACTTTTCTGATCTCTTAGTCGGCTGGGCGTTAGGTGCTTTAGGTTGTTGATGGACTTGTCACTGCCGAACAATCTATGCATATCATAGTAACCAGTGAGCACCTGCTGGACTTTTTTTTCCTTCTAATTCTTTAGCTCAGCGGTTTTCTGTTGGACTTCATTCTTCAGATAGTGGATTTGTGTGTTGCAGCTTTCAGATCAGGAGTGCTAAGTACTTGTGGTTAATTAGTTCCCCAGTCTCTGTGATATTGCCATCAAACTTTTTTCCCTACCTGTGAAATGCAGAGTTTCTTCACAGGTGCTGATTATCATGGACTTGCAGGTAAGTGCGGTGGTCTGGAGACCACTTCCAGTCCAGGGTCAAGGACTGGAGGCCCAGAGGTGGCCTGTCCTGTAGTTGGATGCTGCCTGGGTGTGAGGGTGGGAAGGATGGGAAATGGGCTTATTTTCCTACTGTTGCTGCTGCTTCTGTTGTTCTGGGGAACATTGTAGGTGTGCTTTGTTGGCAGCAGGATGTGTGGGACACTTGTGGGCTGCCCCCAGCACATCCTTGGGTGTGCTGGTTATTGACACAAAGAACTGTATGTTCAATCTACATATAATAAATAAATCAAAATCTGACTCTGGCATCAGGTTATGAGGATTTTTATTATTGGGCGTCTGTCGTAGATTTTTCTTGTGCCGGTACTATTGTTGCTGCCTTGAAGAATTTTAATCTCCCGTTGCCATTTTAATTGTGTGTAATGTGTTTTTCCTGAAACCGAATTTGGTCAATTTAAGGCTATATTTCCTATTAAACTACACCAATATATAATCAGCAAAATTAGTTTCCAGTCGTGTACAGGAAATAGAGTGCTAATTACCAAATGCTTTTTAAATTGAGTTAAGCTTAACTTGACGAGCACCTGTTTGCGAGTTTCAAAATGCCCAAAACCTTAGAATTATGATTTCCTTTTGGCAAAATGGAATCCAGGGGGAGCAAGATTTAATTATCAAATTGTAACTTCATCTACCCCATTATTAACTGCAGAGTTCTGTCAACATATTAGAATTGTTTTGTTTATTTATGTTTTAAAAATTATGTACCATATGTTATGATATTTTACGTGGCTTATTTGGAAATAAAATGTTAATTTTCCAGCACTTGCCATTTTGTGTTTGTTCCAGCATAGTTCTCTTCTGTTCTTGCTTGTCTCACTCCCTTTAAGTCTCCGGACAGATGAGCTGCAATTAACAAGGTTTCATTACCTTTTTCAGCCACCACTTCCCAATCTGTGTCATCCAATCTTGCTTTGTCTCTGCCCTATCAAAGATATTCCTTTTCTTTCCTCTGTTTTTCTTAAGCGTGTCTGATTTTTCTTTCCCTATTTCTGATGCACAACTACAGTAGTTTGAAATGAAATGTGCAGATAAGCAACCTGAGGTTGCATTTGGTCTTGAATGGGAGAAATATCCAGGAGGATACAGTTACGTTGGATTCATGAGTGCTAACTTCCCAGTCTTGCTCTTTATTTGTGGTTCAGGATTACTGAAATTATAGCCAATATGACTACCGTACAGAGTTAAAGGAGACCATGACTCTGAAAAGCAATGACAAGCAAATAATCGAGAAGAGTAAAGCTGGGGAAATTTTTACTGTTTTTGTTACACTTGAAGAAATCATAATGTCTGTTCTGAGCACTGTTATCACTAATGTTGTGAGATGGCAGCATGCCAAATTGCCTATACTTCATTCCTCTGCTTGTGAGATATGGCACACAAGTTGAAAAGGCGGCTTTGGCCATATTTTGATTATTGTATTTCCGAAGTTAAAAGGCACTTAATTCTGGTCACAAACTGCCAAAATGTATTGATTTAACAATGGGAATAGTTGCCAAAGTCTACTGATCTGACAATGGGAGCTGTTCTTGTACTTAATCCAATCCATCAATGCAGAAAACTGCCCTTGATGTATTGTCATGGCTGTCTTGAAGGAAAACTGCAACTGCCCTGCTGAATGTAGTTAAATATTTTTGGCTAATGATTATACATGTAATGTATGGATCAGTGAAAATTGCACCTTTGTGGGGAAGGTGTTAAGGCTATCCAAAATGGAATGACACATTGGAAAGATTTCCAATGCGTGCACAAGGCAATATCCACCTCCAAATGAAGGTGGTAAAATGAGAGGTTACGGTAGTTTGGGATTCATGAGAACACTAAGTGCTCATGTTCTGTTTAGTGTCTCTTTTGAAGGCCACAATTGCCTGCTGTTCTGGCCCTTTTTTGGAGATGGCCTCTGCCATAGGTGAATGGAATCAGAGTTATCTTTTCAATTGCAGCCATTAAAGTGGTTAGAATTCTGTCACTTCAAGTCTCTTCACAGACACAACTGTAGGAGAAAGATGCTGTGAGAAGTTCTCCAGATATCTCTAACTGAAACACAAACTTCCTTCCTACTTTGCAATTGATTCAGAAAGCAATTGTCAGCTTTCCAAACTGTTCTACATGCATGCTAGCCCTGTGCAAATCTGAGCCTTTGGCTTCTCGTCTCTGTAGTTTCTCAACACTTAGATCAAAGGCTCCCTTTTCCAGTCAAAATGAATGATTTAACATTTTCTCACGTTAAACTCTGTTTGCTGTATCTGTATACTCAACCTGTATATGTACCTTTTTATAGCTTCACTACTTGCTTTCCCAGGTATCGTAGACACGAGATTTTGCATTTGCTGGAAATCATGAGCAAACCACAATATGTTGGAGAGGACAGTGGACCATGGAATAAAGGGAAGGAGTTAAGGAACCAATGGTCATTACTATCCTCTCCGATCACGTTCCTCTACAGGCCTTTACCTCTTCCACCCATCACCTGCCAGCCTCTCACACCATCCACCATTCACCTACTATCCCCCTCACCTGGACTCACCTATCACCTGCCAGCTTGTACTCCCTCCCCCACCCCCACCCCCATCTTCTCATTTTGGCTTCTGCCCTCTCCTTTTCAGTCTTTGTGAGGGGTTGTGGACCAAAACATTGCCAGTTTATTTCCCACTGTGGACACTGCCACACCTGCTGGGTTCCTCCAGTGTTTCTGAAGTATCGCGTCATCAGCAAATTTAAGAACTGACCTAAAATCAAGTTAATGATGGAACCAAGAGGGGAATTTATTGGAACTAATGTTTAGAGTAAATAAAGTGATTAAAAACCATTGCACTTGAGATTAAACAATTCAAGGAAACAGACAAATCCCAACTATTCGTCAAACAATACAATGTAAAGGTTTAACTTAAGGGGAGAAAATTGTTGTATATACCATGTAGTTGTTAAATATTTCAACCTCAGTGGCCTTTGAGTTAGTTTTCAATAATATTTAGAAGTTATCCTTGTTAGTTGCCTTATTGAATAATGTGAAAGAACTCTCAGATAGCACAAGTCTAAATATTCAAATGTGAAATGTAATTTTGAGTGACACAACAATATTTAAATCCATTCAGTCATTCTGTATTCTTAAGCAAATTGTTCAGCATGAGATGAATGAGATTTCTGAAAGCCAGCATAGATTCGTTGGTCTGAATACCGAACATCATGAGGAAGAATACACAGACAATTTTGCTGTATTCGCAATTCTAATTTAACCTGAATGTATCATTTCCATAAAGCTGATAAGGATTCCACTTCTAAAAATTAAAATGTGGCTGAGTTGAATACCTGAGTTGAGTTTTAACCCAGTGTTGCATGTTGCAAGAGAAACGGAAAGGAATGCAGATGCTGGAGTTTTTTATTTATTCAGATATACAGCATGATGCAGCAGCAAAACTGATACAAAATCAAACAAAACAATTGCCTCTAGACTGTGACTGCCACAGGGTTGTTAAACTTGCATGATGTGCCCTCGGCTCCAATGAAATGAAATGAGTCAAATCCTTTATTTCCATCCTTTATTAGCAATCAGCACAGATACAATTTTAAGACCATAAGATATAGTAGCAGAATTAGGCCATTTGGCCCATCGAGTCTGCCCCGCCATTTCTTCATGGCTGATCCAATTTTCCTGTCAGTACCAATCTCCTGCCTTCTCCCTGTATCCCTTCATGCCTTGACAATCTATCAATCTCCACATTAAATATACCTAATGACTTGGCCTCCACAGCCACCTGTGACAATGCATTCCACTGATTCACTAATCTCTGGCTAAAGAAATTCATCTCCTTTCCAAAAGGACACCCCTTAGATTCTGAGGCTGTATCTTGTGGTCTTAGACTCCACCACCATAGGAAACATCCTCTCCACATCCACTGTATCACGGTCTTTCAATGTTCAATAAGTTTCAATGCAGTCACCCCTCTTTCTTTCTTTCTGAATTCTGGTGAGTACAGGCCCAGGGCCATCAAACACTCCTCATACGACAAGGCTTTCAATCCCGGATTCATTTTTGTGAACCTCCTTTGAACCCTCTCCAACATCAGCACACCTTTTCTTAGATAAGGGGCCCAAAACTGCTCATAATACTCCAAGTGAGGTCTCACGAATGCTTTATAAAGCCTCAACATTACATCATTGCTTTTGTATTCTAGTTCTCCCGAAATGAATGCTAACATAGCATTTGCCTTCCTCACCACTGACTCAAACTGAACGTTAACCTTTCGGGAATCCTGCACAAGGACTCCCAAGACCCCTTGCGCATCCGATTTTCCTATTTTCTCTTCATTTAGAAACTAGTCAACCCTTCCATTTCTTCTACCAAAAGGCATGACCAAGTAGTCTCTCTACTTCCTCAAAACAACCTGCCCTTCACCTATCTTTGTGTCATCTTCAAACTTGGCCACAAAGCCATCAATTTCATCGTCCAAGTCATTGATGTATAATGTAAAAAAAAACCCTGAAAACCTAGTAACCCATACGTCTTTGAAATGTGGGGGGAAACGGTAATCCCTGGAGGCAGCCCAAATGGTTATGGTGAGAACATGCGTACTCCACGTGTACAGTAGTGCAACTGAACCTGAGTTGATGTTACTGTATTAGCGTTAAAGCTGACTGCTGCGCTACTGTGGAATATGGAGAAAAATCCAGGCTTTGGAAGAACTCAGCAGATCACACAGCACCCGTGGAGAAAAATGGACATCTGATGTTTTTGGTCAAGACCCTTTACCCGGACTGTAGAGTAGGGGAACATAGATAGCCAGTATAAAGAAGCGGAGGGGAGGCAATGGGGTAAGGAGGAGTTGATTGGCAGATGGAGTTGGGTTGGGAAGGGAAGAGAGGTGATATTGGAGAGAACTAAGGGCAGCAGATCATGAAGTGTGTTAACCATATAACCATATAACAATCACAGCACGGGAAACAGGCCATTCCGGCCCTCCTAGTCCGTGCCGAACTCTTAATCTCATCTAGTCCCACCTACCCGCACTCAGCCCATAACCCTCCACTCCTTTCCTGTCCATATACCTATCCAATTTTACCTTAAATGACACAACTGAACTGGCCTCTACTACTTCTACAGGAAGCTCATTCCACACAGCTATCACTCTCTGAGTAAAGAAATACCTCCTCGTGTTTCCCTTAAACTTTTGCCCCCTAACTCTCAAATCATGTCCTCTCGTTTGAATCTCCCCTACTCTCAATGGAAACAGCCTATTCACGTCAACTCTATCTATCCCTCTCAACATTTTAAATACCTCGATCAAATCCCCCCTCAACCTTCTACGCTCCAATGAATAGAGACCTAACTTGTTCAACCTTTCTCTGTAACTTAAGTGCTGAAACCCAGGTAACATCCTAGTAAATCGTCTCTGCACTCTCTCTAATTTATTGATATCTTTCCTGTAATTCGGTGACCAGAACTGTACACAATATTCCAAATTTGGCCTTACCAATGCCTTGTACAATTTTAACATTACATCCCAACTTCTGTACTCAATGCTCTGATTTATAAAGGCCAGCGTTCCAAAAGCCTTCTTCACCACCCTATCTACATGAGACTCCACCTTCAGGGAACTATGCACTGTTATTCCTAGATCTCTCTGTTCCACTGCATTCCTCAATGCCCTACCATTTACCCTGTATGTTCTATTTGGATTATTCCTGCCAAAATGTAGAACCTCACACTTCTCAGCATTAAACTCCATCTGCCAACGTTCAGCCCATTCTTCTAACCGGCATAAATCTCCCTGCAAGCTTTGAAAACCCACCTCATTATCCACAACACCTCCTACCTTAGTATCATCAGCATACTTACTAATCCAATTTACCACCCCATCATCCAGATCATTTATGTATATTACAAACAACATTGGGCCCAAAACAGATCCCTGAGGCACCCCGCTAGTCACCGGCCTCCATCCCGATAAACAATTATCCACCACTACTCTCTGGCATCTCCCATCTAGCCACTGTTGAATCCATTTTATTACTCCAGCATTAATACCTAACGACTGAACCTTCTTAACTAACCTTCCATGTGGAACTTTGTCAAAGGCCTTGCTGAAGTCCATATAGACTACATCCACTGCCTTACCCTCGTCAACATAATTTTTTTGTGTTTTGTGTTTTGTGTTTTAATACTGTATTAGAAATTAGGATAACTAAATTAGCGACAAAACAAAATATGAGTAATTCGCGTTCAAATCAGTGGTCCAAAAAAAATCTGTCCTAGTTTCCTCTAACTAAACAAACTTTTGTGTTTTTAAAACAAAAAAGGAAAGGGAAGAGTGGAAGCAAATGAGGGAAATCTGGTGGGCAGGTCTGAAAGGGGAGCGCAGTAGGAGGAGTTTGTGGTTGATAAACCAAAGCAGTGGGGATAGAAACTTGATAGTAAGAGGATAGGGGTTGTGAAGACGTATGTGCGTGAAGGAATTTTTGAGATTATAAGATGCCAATTTATGTATGAACCTCTCGGTGAAGTATTGACATAGTAAAGAACAATCTGCTTGAATGGTTTTTATTTTGAATAAAATGTCCAGCTTTTGAATTTGCTTTCTACATTGCAACTGAAGCGTGACAATGCAGCTGAAGATGGTACCAATACCTGATTTCTTCAAAGCTCAACATTCTTACACTTAAACCATTAAATCTTGCAAACCTTGCAAATCTTGAGCTGCCTATATAATTTGTAAAAGGATTGAAACAATGAAGTAATCTTCAAGAATTTGGTTAAAAGTTTCAGGCGGAACATTAAAAGAAAGTTGTTATTTCAATTGCTTGGTCCATGTACATAATTTTTTTTTTACTTCCCTGGGACTAGTATTTTGCTGATGTATTTGAGCTGCAATTCAAAGCAATCTTCTACTCTGTGTAGCTGAACTTGCTGCTTGTTTTATTTTGAGTTCTGTACCTTTTTAAATGAGATATTTTAGAGACAGGGTTGGACAGCACAAAAATAGGCCCTTCAGCCCAAAGTGTCATGCTGTCTGTAGGAGCTGTGTATCTATTTTTGGTCTGTCTGTATTGTATTGCGCATTGATTATGGTAATTTGTCATGTGGTTTGGGTGTGATAGAAGCAAATGAGTATTGTTATGTATTCATGCTTTGTCCTTTTTTCGTTTGTTTAGTTAGAGGAAACTAGGACAGATTTTTTTTGGACCACTGATTTGAACGCGAATTACTCATATTTTGTTTTGTCGCTAATTTAGTTATCCTAATTTCTAATACAGTATCGCTATACAAGATTGTTAATTTTACTGGTTTTGTAATAAAGAATCAAATTTTTTTTTGACTTGGAGCTCAGTTATTTGGAAGTGCGTTATACAGTCTTAATTTGCCTGCTCAGTCTCTAAGTGGTTTCTGGTTTGTTGTAAAGTAACGGCTCCACTGCCCATTGTTCTTATCTACATTGCGTCACCTGTATGAGGTCCTTTGATTTCTTTGCCTTTGCAACTCAGACAGTGTTGGACACAGTCCAGTCAATCACTCCCCACCATTGAGTGTATTTACATCCAGCACTTCTACAAGAAAGCAGCATCCATCGTCAAGGATACCCACAATGCCAGCTATGCCGTTCTCTCACTACTACTATTGGGCAGGAGGTACAGAAGCCTTGGATCTAACACCATTAGGTTCAGGAATAGTTATTACTGTACAACCATCAGGCTCCTGAACCAGCATGGATAATTTCACTGACCATGACGCTGAACTGATTTTATGACCTGCTGACTTGCTTTGAAGGACTCCTTACAACTCATATTCTCAGCATTACTTTTTTATTTGCAAAGTTTGTTTTCTTTTCATATTGGGTGCTTGTAAGTCTTTTCTTTGTTTTTCCATAAATTCTGTGGTATTTCTTTTCCCTGTAAATGCCTGAGAGAAAATGAAAATTAAGTTGGTGTGTGTCAATATGTATGTATTTTGGCAATGAATCTACTTTGAACTTTGAATTACTTGCCTTGTTACTGCTTAAATGTTACGAGAATATCTGTTACGCTTGCTTTCCATGTGCCAATTGTCCTGTGTGTTGACAAAAAGATTCCCCTTCAGATCCTCTCTAGATCAACCTCTCACTTTAAACCTAAGCCCTCTTGTCTCAAACAGCCCACCAAGGAAAAAAAGGATTTTTATTCTCTACCTCTACTTAATTTTTATATAAGTCTATCAGTCACTCCTTGGCCTTCACTGTTCCAGAGAAAACAAGCACAACCTCTCCAGCAAACACAAGGAAATCTGCAGATGCTGGAGATTCAAGCAGCACACACACAATGCTAGTGGAACGCAGCAGGCCAGGCAGCATCTATAGGAAGAAGTACAGTCAATGTTTTGGGCCGAGACCCTTCATCAGGACCTCTCCAGTCTCTTTTTAACAGAAAAGCTCCAATTAGGCCAAAATCCTTTGCAGCTCAATCGTATCCTTCCTACAATGTGACTAGAGCTGCAGTGAATTGTTCAGACATGGCCTAACCAAAGTTTTGTAAAGTTATGGCATGGTGTTTTAGCTCTTAGATTTTATGCCGTCGCAGATGAAGGCACCTTTTCATAACCTAATCTCCTTTTGTGTGTGGTCTGTGGACTTACATTCCAATGTCCTTCTGTTCATCAACCTCCCTCAGGCCCTACCAATTTGTACATCGTGATTGCCCTCTCAAAATGCATCACATCATTCTTGTCAGGGTTAAATTCCATTTGCTTTTTCCTTGCTCAACTTTACATCTGATTGACATCTTGCTTATAGCTTTAGACAGCCTACCTTGCTATCTGTGACACCAGTAACTTTTGTATTATCCGCAAACTTATTGCACCTCTTGTTGGCCATAAAGATTTAAAATATGGAAGAAAACGTTGAACTCGAATGAGTCAAGGACAGTGGAAATAAACAAACCAATTGTCTTTGTTCTTGCCATGTGGCTGAAGGAATGGATGCTGCCATTTTTGTGAAGCTGCTCTGTGACTTCCCTCTTGTGAATTGTCTTGTGGACTCGTTTTGCTCAGGAACAGATATATCAAGTGCTTTAAAGTTGATGCAATGATGCGCATGATAATCTACTGAACTAGAGATAATTCGAAATAAGAAGTAACTTGTGAAGTGTTCTTTGGTACGATAGAACATGCAGATTTATGAGTAAGGGAGTCTGTGCCTGACCTAAGTAACCGGAGCCCAGCAACTGATTGGTCTGCTCTGATTTGGAACAAAGAGACATTAATTACAAGTTGTTACTTGTGAGAGGGGCAATAACATTATGCTGGCTCGGACCAAATCCAGTGGGAATCTGACACACTTTGGCCAGATAGGCTATAGCCAATGAGATTGAAACAGCATTTGAACTGAAAGAGTATGAGCATGAGTGGCTTTGAATGCAAAGTGGCAAGAACTCTGGAGACTAACAATCTCAACGAAGACACCCCCCCACCCTCACCCCCCCCCCCATGTCAGGGGTTGGGATAAGAAGGAACAATTGTTTGGCTAATGGGGGAATCCCATTGGATAAGTCATCTGAGTGAGCGATGATACAGAGTTAAAGTTAAAGTTAGTTAAAGTCTGTCCCAAGCCTTCTAGGTGTCCGGTGACTTATGCCGGTTTCCATGGTGACTGAGAGTACGAGACTTCCCCCCCACCCACCCGGATAGGACGCCAGTCTATCGCGAGGTTAACCCCCAGCATTTTGCCGGTACCCATTTTCAGCTGGGTGGACTGGAGCAGTGTGTGGTTAAGTGCCTTGCTCAAGGACACAACACGCTGCCTCGGCTGGGGCTCGAACTCACGACCTTCAGATCGCTAGTCCAACGCCTTAACCATATTGGTACAGAGGGAACAGTAAAATTCGTGTTTTAAGTTGTTGGCACAGGGTCAGCATAGTTACATTGATATTTGTGTATAGACAATAAGGTGCTAGCTTTGATTGATGAAGAGTTGTGAAGTGAATAGACCTAACCTAGACCAATTGAATATAGTCAACACCATAGGATGTATAACACCATGGGAGTTAGGCCACTCAACCCATCAAGTTTGCTCTACCATTCCATTATGGCTGATTTATTATCTCCCTCACCCTGTTCTCCTGCATTCTCCCAGTAATCTTTGATGCCCTGACTAATTAAGAACCTATTTTTAAAAATATGCTTAATGACTTGGCCTCCACAGCCATCCATGGCAACAAAATCCACAGATTCACCACCCTCTGGCTAAAGAAGTGCCTTCTCATCTCAGTTCTAAATGGACACCCCTCTATTTTGAGGCTGTACCCGCTGGTCCTAGAGTTATTCCATGAATCTCCTTTGGACCCGCTCCAATGCCAATACATCTTTTAGGTAAGGGGCCCAAATCTGGTCACAGTACTTCATCTTCATATTTTATCTTTTCTCTCCTCATTTTTTTTTTAGTTGCCTTCCATTGGTTTTTAAATCTTCCCAATCCTCTAACTTTCTGCTAATTTTTGCTCTGTTAGATGCCCTCTCTTTTCCTTTTATTCTTTCTTTGCCTTCCCTTGTCAGCCACGGTTGCCTCATCCCCCATTTAGAATACTTATTCATCTTTGGGATGTATCTATTCTATGCCTTCTGAACTGCCCCCAGAAACTCCAGCCATTGCTGTTCTCCCGTTATCCCTGCTAGTGTCCCATTCCAATCAACTTTGGCCAGCTTGTTTCTCATGCCTCTGTACATTTCCTTTACTCCACTATAATACATCTGACATTATTTTCTCCCTCTCAAACTGCAGAGTGAATTCTATCATATTGTGATCACTGCCTCCTAAGTGTTCATTCACCTTAAAGTCCCAAATATGGTTCACTAGGCAACATACAGTCCAGAATTCCTTTTCCCCTCCTGGGCTCAACGACAGGCTACTCTTCAAAAGCCATCTTGTAGGCATTCTAAAAATTCCCTCTGTTGGGATCCGGCACAAACCTAACTTTCCCAATCTAACTACATATTGAAATTTACCATGACTATCATAACATTTCCCTTTTGACATGTCTTTTGTACCTCTCATTGTGATTCATATCCCACATCCTGACTACTATTCTGAGGCCTGTATATAGCTCCATCAGGCTCTTTTTACCCTTGTAATTTCTTAACTCTACTCACAAGGGTTCTTACATCTTCTATGTCACATCTTTCTAAGGATTTGATTTTTTCTTTTAACCAGCAGAGCCACCCCACCCCCTCTGCCTTCTTGCCTGCCCTGTTGATACAACATGTATCCTTGGATGTTAAGCTCCAATCTAGGATCTTCTTTCAGCCACGATTCAGTTATGCCCACAATGCTGTACCTGCCTATCTCTAACTGCAGCAAGATCTACTTTATTGCATATATTGTGTACATTTAAATATAATGCTTCAGTCCTATATTCATCATCCTTTTCAATTTTGCCCCCATGATACACTTCAACTCATCCCACTGACTGCGTTTTTCCCTATTATCTGCCTGTACTTCCTCACAGTCTCGCTACACACTGCATCTAGTTGTATACTAACTCCCCCATCTTCTGCCCAATTATTCTGGTTCCCATCCCCCTGCCGTTAAAGCTGAAGAAATAGACAGTTATTCCAATTGCTGTTTCTTTGGCAGTTGATAAACTTGCTAAGATCTGACATATCTTTCTCAAGTCCTACTGTATGAAGTACGAATTCTGTCAAAACCAGGAAGGGAATTTGTAAGAATTTTGTATGTTGAGCAAATGGATTCGATTAACAAAGTTTGCTCATGGCTTTTTATCTCCAACTCAAAGAGCTTAATGATAGGCCCTTTGACCTATAAAATAATACCATATTGCACGCATTAATTTATAATAAATTCTCCTTTACTTTCCTGAAGCTTTTCATGTCCTGAAGCTACAAATTTCAGATTTTCTGCATCTGCGATGATGTGCATGGTGTGGAAGATTGTCTATGTTAAGATATTAGGGAAATATTTTGCAGAAGATTATTATAGGAAATGTCTTTTTTAGGGGAAATGTCTTTAGTGCATGTCCAGGTTAATTCATTTTGCTATCAAAGTTGGCAGCGATAAATGCAACTCAACAAGTTCTAGCCCAAAAAGGGTGCAGAGTAACTATGGCAATAAGAATGAAATCCCTGTAAATTTCTGGAATTAGTGATTGTGAGTTGAACGGGGAGAGAAGAGTAATGATTTAGAACAGTAAAGTATCTATTTGTCTTTGCTTGTGAGAAACAGAAGAGGGTGACTTGGTGATTTACAAATTGGGAAATATCAGTTCTGCAAAATATGGCTATTATTATTAAAGAATAATAATCATCATCGTTAAGTGCTGTGTCGTATGGTGTGGCCGTTCATAGTCCTATGACCATGATTGTTCTTGGCAAATGTTTCTACAGAGGTGGTTTGCCATTGCCACCTTCTGGGCAAGACGGCTGACCCCAGCCATGATCAATATTCTTCGGAGATTGTCTGCCTGGCATCAGTGGTTGCATAACCAGGACTTGTGATATGCACCAACTGCTCATTCGACCATCCGCCACCTGTGACCCTGATCCGGGGCAGGGGGTGCTAACAGATGTTACATCTTGCCCAAGGGTGACCTGCAGGCCAATGGAGGGAAGGAGCACCTTGCATCTCCTCTAGTAGAGAGGTATTTGCACTCTGCCACCCAAATGTTAAATAATATAGATTGTATAATCAAGTGAGGACAGACATTGTTTTTGGCTTAAGATATGTTTTCAGATTCTTCAAGGTTCATTTACTTTATCAATATAAATTTTCGAGTGATTTACCTGTGTTGTCTCATCAGAAAGTGTTGAATCAATGTCATTCTCTATGTGTTGCTGCTGAAAGTGTTCTTCTTGGGAGGAACTTTACGCTCAAAGTTTTTTTTTTAAACCTCCTGAAATGTTTTGGTCAACTGCCAATGCATTATCTGATTTACTTAAAAATACTCTACCATTCAGTATCAGATGCTTCAATAATTTTAAATATTTTATTTTGTAGCAACAGACTCCTGCAGTGAAAGGAAATGCTTGATGTTGTGATACTGAATATATTGAACTTGCAATATTGGTGGTTCAGCTTAAATATTTTTCTACTTTAACAATATTTCTGTTCCATTGTATTACTTTTTTTCAATATTGTACTGTTAATACCCAGTGGTTGGAGTGAACATTCCTTGGTTAGTTTGTTCAAAACTTATTGAAAGTTAATTGGATCAGAACCAACAATTTAACAGATGACCTGATTCATTAGGGTTCACAGTTTTGTGGGCATATGTTAAGGAAGTACAATCAAATATTGACATAACATGTAACCATTAATGAACTAAACAATGTATTTTAAAATCCTATTACATTATGTCTGAGCATATCATTGTTCGTGGAGTCATCAGACTTTTACAGTGAAATTCAAGCTACCTGCTCGTTTCTGCGATCATATGCCAATGGACGAAGTTAACAAGTTTCTGCAGGCAGGAAAATTGTATTATTTTTAATGTTCTCTGCCACACTCCCACCACATGACCCCCTCCCCCTCACATTCTCCTAACAAAATGGAAGTAGCAGCGATTCATGTTTGCATTCCGAGAGAAAATTAAATGAATTTCCTTTAGGTTCAATAGCCAACTTGCCCCCTCTGAAATCTAAGGATATCAGGTACAGATGAGGCTTTGTGAGAATGAAAACAGTTAGGTTTTTTTCAGTTTGTGAGTGTTAGAAGACGCAAATTGGACATTACAAATGGAACTGAGTTATCAGTAGTAATGTTGTCAATTTTGAGAAATGGGTCATTGTGCAAAAGCTGTACTGGTCAAAGTTCACTGAAATAGTTATGATTTAATAATGTTTGTTGAAATGCGGCCAATGTAGAAAGCTTGAAGTTAGATGTGCTTTTTATCAGTTTTCCCCTTATTGTTAGAGTACAGATAATTCTGTATCTGGCAGTCAGCCATCTGGCTACGAACACCACTGCCAGGTGCATTGAGAAATGCAATAGGTTTCAGCCAATTTCTGCACTGGGTAGGGATTAGGTAATGGACCATAGAGACTGGCAAAATATCTCATATGTCTTGTACGGATGGATGGGGGGGGGGAACGGGGGAACGCGCTCTCTCTCTCTCTCTCTCTCTCTCTCTCTCTCTCTCTCTCATGTTGCAAACAAGGATAGCATCTGCTGCCCTTAATAATCTGCATCATTGAGTCATTCGTCTACACTTAAGGTTTAGCTGTGCCTGAAGCACAGTTATATAGTGAGTACCAGCATTTTGATCCAACAGTGAGTTCTAACAAGAAACAATTATTACACTACCAAGCAGAATGGTGTGTGTTTTGGAGGTGTTCTCGAATTGTTCATGTGTGTTGCACCTACAGAGATCCATTTGATCACTAATATTTTGGAAGTCGTGAGGGATTTGCAGCAGTGGACTTAATGGGCTGTAATCACTTTGGCTGTGCTCATGCAGTGAATGTTTAAGGTAGCAGATGGGTTGCTGTTGGTGGGTGCTGACCTGATCTGTTGAGTGTTTCAACATTTTCTGGCAGTAAAAGAGTGAATCACTTGCTGTAGAATAACTTGACCCAGACCTGATATTGCGCTTGGTATTTGGGGCAATTGAAATTAAGAGGTAGGCAGGGAGGAATTTGCATAGGGTGCATTGAACAGAAATATAGGACTCAATAGAAACAGCCCATAAGGGTTTTGATGTTCTATTACTAAGCATAATCTTAAATCTGACTTTCATTGCTTATTTTGATTCTTGCTTCCTATTAAATAAGAAAGAATTAACAATATACTTTGATCTTTATGATTACCCATGTGGTTAGGCTCTAGATGTAAACCAGGCCAGATAGCATGATCCATGTGGTTGTAGCCTAAAATTACAATTACAGGATCCTTAAAATGCTGGAACAGATAGACAAGACAGACATTTCCAAGAGCCTTTTAAGATTTCTAATCTATTGAAGAAGCCAATTCACAAAGTATTCCTTATGATGTTGCCCTAGAAATTCCACAAAAGTGAAAATTAAAAAGAAGTGCAGCTGCTGGAAATCTGAAAGAAAAAGAGAAAATGCTGAAGCACTTAAAATATCAGACAGCATCTGTGTTAAGAGGAGCAGAGTTAATATTTCAAGTGAGAGACCCTTTTAAATGTCACACACTATGTTGCCCAAGATTAGAGGAGTTGATTAGAGGATTAGAGGATTCTGAAATCTGTATGATGCAAAGTGCTCTCTGATCAGTAGCTGCAATTTTAGTACTTGTTAATGACTAGAAAAACCAAGAAGTGCATTCACTGTTCAAAAATCTCTTCCAAATCATCTTGTGGTTTGCAATTTTTTTATTTAAATATTAACATTTTGTCTTCTTCCCAAGCTGATCAAACCTCATCACGATATGCAATGCTGCTGTTCCTCTTTTTAATTCACCATTCTATTGAACCATTTAATTAACCTTGGGTCTTTTCATCAATGAATCTTAATTGCAGTCCTCTTGTGAATGTACTTATTAAAGTAAGCTTTTCTTAAATTACAAACAATTAGTAGATTGTCTAAAATTATGATTTCTGGATCTTGGAGTGAAAACCTGCTTAAAATTGTGTACAGTTCTGGTCATCGAATTATAGGAAAGATGTCAACAAAATAGAGAGAGTACAAAGGAGAATAACTAGAATGTTACCTGGGTTACAGCACCTAAGTTACAGGGAAAGGTTGAACAAGTTAGGTCTTAGGTTGAGGGGGGACTGATAGGGTATTTAAAATTATGAGGGAGATAGATAGAGTTGACATGGATAGGCTTTTTCCATTGAGAGTAGGGGAAATTCAAACAAGAGGACATGAGTTGAGAGTTAGGGGGCAAAAGTTTAGGGGTAACACGAGGGGGAACTTCTTTATTCAGAGAGTGGTAGCTGTGTGGAACGAGCTTCCAGTAGAACTGGTAGAGGTAGGTTCGGTATTGTCATTTAAAGTTGGATAGGTATATGGACAGGAAGGGAATGGAGGGTTATGGGCTGAGTGCAGGTCAGTGGGACTAGGTGAGTGCAAGCGTTCGGCACGGACTAGAAGGACTGAGATGGCCTGTTTCCATGCTGTAATTGTTATATGGTTATATGGTTAAAATATGACTGTATTCACATGGACCCTATACTCTGGCTAGGTTTATGTCTGGACTTTCTCTGACTTCCCTATGCTGAATCGTTTATTCAGTTCATCATCCAAAAGGCAACAAGACTATAATCTTTCTGTCAAAGATCTCACACTGTTTTAAAATCTTCATGTATCCTTGTGTCTTCACCGCCACAGGAGTAGTACCAAGACATTGACAGTGGCAAATTTTATTCCTTTGTTGAAGAAAGATTGCAGGAGTAATCCAGGGAATTATAGACCAGTGAGTCTTATGTTAGTGGTGGGAGAGGATTTTATGAGCATTTGGAGAAGCATAGTCTGGTAGGGATAGTCAGCGTGGCTTTGTGAGAGACACATCATGCCCAATGATGTTTGAATTCTTTGAGGAAGTGACAAAACAAATTGATAAAGGTAGAGCAGTGTATGTGGATTTTGGTAAGGCATTTGGCAAAGTTCCCCGTGTATGCTCGTTCAGAAAGTTAGGGGGCATATGATCCAGGGGAACTTGGATATCTAAGGAATTTCTGTTATCTGGAGTATAAAGGTGATAGATTTTTCAAAAGCAGCATACTGAATCTCTTTAATTTCTTGTCCCTCATCTGCTTTGTATTACCATTACTTTATCTCCTTATTATCTGACTCTCATTTAAACTTTAAAATAAACAATCGTGAAGTATGAAAGTCTTTCACTCATTCTTGAACTCCTAAAAGAACCCAGAGATAAAATATCACTGAGATCTGACAGTTTCTGGATTCAGAATGGGCTTGCACACAGAAGGCAGGGAAGGTGGTAGTAGATGGAACATTCTCTGCCTGCAGCTCAGAGACCAGTGATGGTCCACAGGGATCTGTCCTGCTGCCCTCATTCTTTATGATTTTTATAAATGACTTGGATGAGGAGGTGAAAGGGTGAGTTGGTAAGTTTGCAGCTGATGTGAAAGTGGTGGTGTTGTGAGTAATGTAGAAATTTGTTGTGAGTTATGGAGGTACGTTGTACCTACAGAGTTGGGCTGACAAGTAGCAGATGGAGTTCAATTTGGAAGGGTGAAAAGTGATTCACTTTGGAACGTCAATTTTGAAGACACAGTGCCCAGGTTAATGGCAGGATTCTTGGCCATGTGGAGGAACAGTGGGATCTTGGGGTCCATGTCCATAGATCCTTCAAAGTTGCTGTCAAGTTGATGGGGTGATTGAGGAGAAGAATGGTGTGTTGGCCTTTATTAGTCAGAAGATTGAGTTCAAGAGATTGTGAGGTAATGTTACAAGCTTCATAACGCTCTGGTCAGTTCACACTGGTGTGTGTTCAGTTCTGGTCTCTTTGTTATAACAAGGACGTGGAAGCTTCAGAGAGGGAGGGTGCAGTGCAAGTTTACTTGGATGCTGTCTGGATTAAAGAACATGTCTTATGAAGGAGGGTTGAGCAAGTTAGTCCTTTTCTGTTTGGAGCAAAAGCGATTGAAAGGTGTGCAGGGTTATAAGAGGCATAGGTAGAGTGGACAGCAGAAACTATTTTCCAGGGTAGAAAGGGCTGTGCTCCTTTTGGAGGATATTGATCTTAGAGCAGGTTAAAATGTTGGCACAACATTGTAGGTTGAAGCATCTGTACTTTGTATTCTGTGTATCCAAATACACCACCATTTTCTTTGAAAGAAAAGAACTGAACCATAATTGTCTTTAGCTTTACATTGCTGCTTAAAACTAGATATTTGATTTCTCAACCTATTATGTCTGGATTTTGCAATCAGTGAAGAGATTGCACTCCTCCCTAACCTTAGAGTAAACTGCCATAGCTGGTGGGCATCTATTCCACATGGTTTTCACAGATATAACCATTCAATTAAGGACTGTATTTTAACAAAAAGCATTAATTTCTGAAAATGACATTGAAAGCTAGCAAAATAGTTTGCCCTTTTAAAGTGTGCAATCACTAAGTAAATTCAGGAATCAAAAAGTTTGCATATTTCAGAAACTTGAGGCAAAAATAAGGCAAAGAATAAAAACAATTAAATCCAGGCCATCTCTTTCATCAATCATTTAACTCCATTTTAACTATGCTTTTGTTGACCATAATTATATTGAAAGTGCTGAAACTTCTTATTTCTGAGGCTGTCAAGTACACGATTCAAGGTACATATGCTGTATACAACCCTGAGATTCAGCTTCTTCACAGGCACCCACAAAACAAAGAAACACCATCGAACCCGTTCACAGAAAAACATCACCTACCCATGCACTAAAAAAAAACAAATCGCGCAAGTGTCAACAAAAAACAGCGAAAAACAATATAAAACACAAAAGAGTCTAGGCATATTCAAAGGCAACACGAGTGAATCTGCAGATGCTGGAAATAAATAAAAACACAAAATGCTGGCAGAACTCAGCAGGCCAGACAGCATCTATGGGAGGAGGTAGTGACGACGTTTCAGGCCGAAACCCTTCATCAGGAGTGAAGTAACATGGGATGGTCGAGGGGGGATAAGAAGTGGGGGGAGGGATGAAGTAGAGAGCTGGGAAGTGATAGGCTGGAGGGAAATGGGCTAGGGGGAAGGTGGAGAATTATGGGAAATAAAAGAGAAAGAAAAAGGTTGGGCTGGGGGGGGGGAGATTATAGTGAGGGGGGAAAAAGAGATAGAAAGAGAACCAGACTAAAATTATAGATAGGGATGGGATAAGGGGGGGGGGGGCAGGGGTATCAATGGAGGTCAGTGAGTTGAATGTTCATGCCAGCAGATAGGAGGCTACCTAGGTGGGAGATAAGGTATTGCTCCATCAACCTGCGTGTGGCCTCATCTTGACGGTAGAGGAGGCCATGGACAGACATGTCGGAGTGGGAGTGGTCTGTGGAATTGAAGTGTGTGGCCACGGGGAGATCCCGCCACTGCTGGAGGACCAAGCGCTGGTGTTCGGCGAAACGGTCTGCCAGTTTGCGGCGGGTCTCCCCAATGTATAAATGGCCACATCGGGAGCACCGGATACAGTATATCACCCCAGTTGACTCGCAGATGAAGTGGTGCCTCACCTGAAAGGACAGTCTGGGGCCTAGGATGGTGGTAAGGGAAGAAGTGTGGGGGCAGGTGTAGCACTTCTTCCGTTTGCAGGGATAAGTGCCTGGAGGGAGGTCAGTGGGGAGGGATGGGATGGATGAATGGACAAGGGAGTTGTGTAGGGAGCGCTTCGTGTCTATTATCTGTAGGCCATTCTGATCCAAATATAGCAACCAAAAAAGGAACGAGCAGAAACACATCATAATGTGAACTACAGAGTCCAATCCACAACCTACATCAATTAAACTTGCCCAAGACCCAGAACTCCAGTACCGTATTCCGATAGCATCGAGGGAGAGTGACCAACTTTTATGAGTTAAATGAAGTTTTAGAGAAATAATATTGAGTGCAGTATTTCTAGAAAGGAGGAAGAGGAACTTTCTCATCATTTTGTACGAGTGCCTAGACATTCGCTTTTAACTCCATTGGAGAAATTACAGATGCAGGTTTAAAATGTGGATCTTTGTATCAAACTAAAAATGCTCTGCACACTTGAATGCCTCATATTGTTTATTTTCGAGATTTGGAAGTTTTTTTTGTCAGTTTGCAACAAAATTATTTTGGATTTAAGCCAGCTTCAATTTGACTGGATCTCATTCACTTGAAAGATCATATTCATTTATTAGTTGAAGCAAAGCACATTTAATTTCAATTGTAATTAAATCAATTGGAATGGGAATTGAAGGAAATGAGAACAGTGTACTTCAATGGCTTTGTAATATGAAATGATCATTTGAGTGAAAGTGGGAATGACTTGAGTTTCCTAGCTTAGAGTTAGTAAGGCATTTGTTCAATTTTTGGCAAGAGCCTTTTGGGTTGCAGAAAAAATGTATTTCCAAACGAGCACCATGAAAAGAATCTTCTGGTCATCATCAATATTATATGCCATGTGTATGATGTGGGCGATCCTGGTCTTCCATCTGTCTTTAATTTGAGAATTTCTAACAAGCTCTTCAAAACTTACAGTAGTAGAATGAAAAAGGCTGGATCCGTCCTTGGCTACAGCCTGGACTCTTGTGAGTTAATGGTGGAGAGGAGGTCACTAAACGAACTGTTATCCATTATGGACAATCTGGCACATCCTCTCCAAGACCGTCTGAATAAGCAGCAGTGCCCCCTTTCGAACAGACTCATTCAGCTCCGCTGTCCCAAGGATCGTTCCAGAAAATCTTTCCTACCAAGTTCAATAAGGATGTACAACAGTTCATCTCTGTGTAACTGGGGAACACACATTATTGTACAATAGTTTCTGTTGTATTATCTCATACATTATTATTGCACATTATTACAAATTATTGCACTTTGGTAAATTGTTATTGTGTATATTATTATTCTGTATTTGTTATTAGTCAAGCCTCCACTCTGTTAAGTGTTTTTAAATGTTGCTGTTGGAACAAAAGAATTTCTCACTTGGGATCAAAGTATTTATTATTATTATTAAAATGGATTTTATCCATGAAAATAGTATGATTTCGGAATGTCTTTAATGTTGTGGTTTCAAATATTGAATAAGCATGGCTGAGACTTGGGATAAATTTTTTTTAACAGTTACGTGTTTATCATAATTTAAGTGCTCAAATTTCTTACGCTTGTCTTAAATTTGGAACACTCATGGCGAGTTTTATTGACTGGTTAAAAAAAAGATAAGAGGATGCAAGGACAATGTGGTTAGAAGAATTGGAAGCAGGTGTTGATGGAGCACAAGTTGGATGTTGCTGTGGATCAGTTGGCCCCTCTTGCTGTGGCAGGAATAATCCCTGTCTCCCTCATGAGTGTGAGAGAGAGAGAGAGAGAGCCTGTGATATGTCAAGGTGTTAGGGTGGATAGTAGTTTTTGAACGTCTATCGATCATGGTCTCTGGGGGCTTTGCTAATGCTTGGTGGGTGTTGGGGGTGCCTGATGGTTTCTGCTGGAACAAGTGGGGAAGGGTTGACGCTTTGGTGCTGCTTATGGGTGGGATGGGGGAAGAGGGGGCTTTGTGGTTCCAATGTTTTTCTGTCATTCATTCTTTGGGTTTTTTTCCTTCTGTTTTGTGGATAGCTGTGAAGAGTAAGAATTTCAGGTTGTATACTGTATACATTCATTCACATTGGATCAAACGGTTAAATAGCATGGCTGTATTCTGCAAGATGACTTGATGTGACTGGTTTAAAGATTCAGATATTTTATTCATCGTGCTCTCAGTTTTCTCACTCCCACTCACTGTCTCATGTGACTATTGACCGTATTCACTTTGCTATTGATTTAGTTGGGCAGGCCTTTTTTTGTTTCGGTTTGAAGCAAGCTGTCTTTTGTAAACCGTTCCCTTCTTATTCAGTTCATGCAGCCAAAAAGTAAATAAGGTGGGAAAACATCAAAGACTAGTTTTAACAAGCTATAGGTTTCAGTCTCCAGGTTCGGACTTTTAGTGTTTGGGGAATGTTTCAGTGGTTTGCCCTTAACTGGTGGGGATTTGCTTCTTTGAATTAGTGGATAGGGTGTTGTAGGAGTAATCTACCTCAATTATTAAGTACTTAAATGGTAGATGATTGTCAAATGCTTCAAGAATGACCCCACAGCTCAGCCCAGTGCGGAGTTCCAAGTAATTTGTTCCATCAGCAATGTGGAGAGGCAATTATGAATGGTGTGCCCTTAAGGAGGAGTGGAGATTTTGATGTTCCCTTCTTCTTATAGATAATGAAGGCCACTGGTGAAATGCTTGTTGGATTGCTGCAGGGATAGAATAGAACTTTATTGTCATTGCTCAAGACAGCGAGATTACGGTGCTACTCCAGTCTGTGCAGAGGTATTGCAGGTAACTCTGCTGCTGCGCTTGGTATCTGCGAACTTTGTGACAACTTGCCCCGCTAGGATGATCTAAATACCGAGGCTTTGGTCCTACTCCTTTGATCCTGGCTGCCCCAGGGATTTGGACCTGAGGACTCAATTTGGTTCGGAATGCTGTTGTTGTTGTTCATGTATCTATTGTTGGTGTGATTTGTGTTTTTCTTCTCCTTCTCTGTGCACAGAGGTGTTTAGGGGTTGGTCTTTTTTTTAATTGGGTTGTTTCAGGTCTCTTGCTTTGCGGCTGCCTGTAAGCGAACAAATCTCAAGGTTGTATAATTTATACATTATTTGTACTTTGCAATGAAGCCATGCTTAAGCATGGTGGATAGGATGCATACCACTTTGTGGAGTTGCACTTATTCAACGAATGAGCATTATCCCTGTTACATAGTGTACTGTATTAGATTAGATAAATGATGAGGCTTGAGGGAACTGAGAGGCAAGAAATTTACCTCAGGTGTCACATTTTAAAAAGTGCTTTGTATTCTGACTTAACTGGTGAATACAAATTGGAGACTGTACTGTTGAAGGGTGAGAAGAGGATAAAGATGGATGGTATTTCAGATAAATCATTGCTATTTAAGGAGCATTAATTTCTTCAAACTTGGCAAACATACAAAATCCGTCCTGCTTGCTTAACATACTTGCATAACAAGTACAATTGATGCACTAGAACGCTAATGAAGATGGTATTGCAGGCCAAAATAATGCTGAAGAATATTGAGGATATCAAAGGGTTCAAAGGTTCATTTATTACCAAGTATGTATGCATTATACAACTCTGAGATTCATCTTCTCCAAATTGCCACGAAACAAACCCATGGAAGTCATTCAAAAACAGCAGAAACCCCCTCCTCCCCCCCCCCCCACAAAAGAAACAGATCTCATAAACCCCGAAGCCCCATTCCCTCCCTTGCACACAAAAAATCTTTACAGTTTGCGCCAATCGGAAATGGCAACAAGAACATCAAACCCCAAACTGCCTTGTTAATTCAGATGGGAAGAAAAAATTTAAAAAAAAAGTGGGTCCTGTCATTCTTGGACTGATTGAAGCACGTTTGAAGCAAGTTACTAGGTTGCCACATTGTAATGGAAAACACCATGTTTTAACAAGCATTGTCTTCCTATGTGTTGATGACAGTGGATTTCATTCCTATGCCAAATGACTGAGGACTTCAAAGGCTATTTTGAGCTGTTAGATAACGGCCCTACTGTCTGGTAAAGCAAAGTACTTGATGATTAACTTTTTAATCCCAGGCAGTTCAAGTTGACCTAAAGTAGCCCAAGAAATAGTGGATGCATTAGTGATAATTTTTCAAAACTCCTTAGATTCTGGATTAGTTCCTGAGGATTGGAGGGTGGCTAATGTAACCCCACTTTTTAAAAAAGGAGGGAGAGAGAAACCGAGGAATTATAGACCGGTTAGTCTGACATAAGTGGTGGGGAAAATGCTAGAGTCGGTTATCAAAGATGTGATAACAGCGCATTTGGAAAGAGGTGAAATCATCGGACAAAGTCAGCATGGATTTGTGAAAGGAAAATCATGTCTGACGAATCTTATAGAATTTTTTGAAGATGTAACTAGTAGAGTGGATAGGGGAGAGCCAGTGGATGTGGTATATTTAGATTTTCAAAAGGCTTTTGACAAGGTCTCACACAGCAGATTAGTGTGCAAACTCAAAGCACACGGTATTGGGGGTATGGTATTGATGTGGATAGAGAATTGGTTGGCAGACAGGAAGCAAAGAATGGGAGTAAATGGGACCTTTTCAGAACGGCAGGCAGTGACTAGTGGGGTACCGCAAGGCTCAGTGCTGGGACCCCAGTTGTTTACAATATATATTAATGATTTAGACGAGGGAATTAAATGCAGCATCTCCAAGTTTGCGGATGACACGAAGCTGGGTGGCGGTGTTAGCTGTGAGGAGGATGCTAAGAGGATGCAGGGTGACTTGGATAGGTTAGGTGAGTGGGCAAATTCATGGCAGATGCAATTTAATGTGGATAAATGTGAGGTTATCTACTTTGGTTGCAAGAACAAGAAAACAAATTATTATCTGAATGGTGGCCGATTAGGAAAAGGGGAGGTGCAACGAGATCTGGGTGTCATTGTACACCAGTCATTGAAGGTGGGCATGCAGGTACAGCAGGCGGTGAAAAAGGCAAATGGTATGTTGGCATTCATAGCAAAAGGATTTGAGTACAGGAGCAGGGAGGTTCTACTGCAGTTGTACAAGGCCTTGGTGAGACCGCACCTAGAGTATTGTATGCAGTTTTGGTCCCCTAATCTGAGGAAAGACATTCTTGCCATAGAGGGAGTACAAAGAAGGTTCACCAGATTGATTCCTGGGATGGCAGGACTTTCATATGAAGAAAAACTGGATTGACTAGGCTTATACTCACTGGAATTTAGAAGATTGAGGGGGATCTTATTGAAACATATAAAATTCTGAAGCGATTGGACAGGCTAGATGCAGGAAGATTGTTTCCGATGTTGGGGAAGTCCAGAAAGAGGGGTCACAGTTTAAGGATAAAGGGGAAGCCTTTTAGGACCGAGATGAGGAAAAACTTCTTCACACAGAGAATGGTGAATCTGTGGAATTCTCTGCCACAGGAAACAGTTGAGGCCGGTTCATTGACTATATTTAAGAGGAAGTTAGATATGGCCCTTGTGGCTAAAGGGATCAGGGGGTATGGAGAGAAAGCAGGTACAGGGTTTTGAGTTGGATGATCAGCCATGATCATACTGAATGGCGGTGCAGGCTCGAAGGGCCGAGTGGCCTACTCCTGCACCTAATTTCTATGTTTCTATTTTTCTAAAGCCAGTCATGTTCTCTGAATCATCCATTGACGGCAAAATAGATCAGCGCTGATTTACAGTCAACTGGCAGAAATGCCAAATATAATTAGCTAACAGTGCTCCGCAAGTAATGTTTCAGCAGTACTGTCTAGGGTCTGTGCAATGTGGTTAAACAAACAAATATAAAAATTATTTCCTTGCAGGTACAAATTCAAGCACTGCTTTCTGACTGTGATATTACAGCTGAATCCAAGAAAGCTGCTGCATTTTGTTCCATTTAGAAACCACTTCTACCTTGTCAGTGGTTTGTCTCTGATCACTACCTCAGGCTGAGCCCATAGGTTTTATGTATCTTTGCTACTTATGCCATTGTTGTTTTTGATCACTAAACTGTCAAACTTCATTATTTCCCTGTGGAAATCATCTCTTGTCACTCGCTTATCAGGTGCATTGTAACTTATAAATTGTACAGTATTTTTGTACCTGACCCATTCCTGGAAATAATGTCAAGTAGGCTATTGAGCTGAGAAGATGCAATTGCAAAGCAGTGCATCTGAAACTCAATTGTTAAAGTTAACGTTTCATTGAACAAACACTCATGATATGGATAAACTGTTGGGCTGAGCTGGCATGATTTGACCTAGACCCTGATGTTCTATAAGAATGGATATAACCATTTTGGAATATGCACCGAATGCCAATGTGTCGTCATTTCCCGGTGGGGTCAAGCAGTCAGGCTGTACTTAGCACAAATTAAAAAGTGGAAATTCCTGGTGGCCAAGCTTTTTAATTCCATTTCCCGTTTCTACACGTCAGTCCATGTCCGCCTCTTGGGTTACGATGAGGCCACCCTCAGGGTGAAGGAGCAGCACCTGGTATACCGTCTGGGTAGCGTCCAACCTGATGGCATGAATATCAAATTCTCCTTCTAATTAAAAAAAAATCCCTCCCCACTCCCCTCTTCTTCTATTCCCCACTCTGGCCTCTTACCTCTCCTCACCTGCCTATCACCTCCCCATGAATCCCCTCTTTCTTCCTTCTCTCCTATGGTTTCATCCTCGTCTCCTGTCAGATTCCTTCCTCTCCAGCCCTTAACCTTTACCACCCACCTGGCTTCATCTATCACCTTCTTCCTGTCCTCCTTTCCCTCCCCTCACCTCTTTATTCTGTCATCTTCCCCTTTGCCTTACAGTCCTGAAAAAGGGCCATTGCCCAAAACGTCAACTCTTTATTCATTTCCGTCGATGCTGCCTGATCTACTGAGCTCCTCCAGAGTTTTGTGTGTTGCTCATAACATCATTGTTGATCATTGGTTCACTTGACCTGTGCTACTTTACCAATAGACTGTATGGGCTATTCGTTAACAATGGATACTTTGGGCTCTTAAGTATCCATCTCTTGCTCCTTCTATGTGTGCAGGGTCCCTCATGGATGGTACTAGTAACAATTACATTTGAGACTGTTTGCATCTTGTGGTCCTGCCTTCAATTTAGTTGTGTTAGTAGGAAAGATGAGAGATTCTCTGAATGTTTCTCTGAGAATTAAGCCAGTTTTGCGATAGTATTTATTGGGTTACTGGACAGAACAGGCTCTTCCGGCCCTTTGAACCACACCACCCAGCAGTATCCCAACATAACCCTGGCCTAATCATGGGACAGTTTACAATGATCAATTAACTTAACAAACAGTACCTCTTTGGATTGTGGGAGGAAACTGGAACACCCGGAGGTGGTCATGTGGAGAACATACAAACTCCTTAACAGGCAGCGGTAGGAATTGAACCCAGCTCGCCTGTACTGTAATGCACTGTGCTAACCACTACACTACTGTGCCGCCCATATTCTCTGCATTGTAAACCATTTTTGAGTGCTTTTTTAAAATTCTCTTTTTGTTTGAAGCATTTGGGAGATCTTTATGAAGGGTTGTGTGGATGCTGACAAATCCTGCACTGATAGCTTGCTTTCCCAGTCGATGATGGGAGATGGAGCTATCACCACCGTTATGAAGGAGGTGGGCTGGCGATTCAAATTCTTGCCACAGTAATTCCCCAGAAAAGTGGGGATTACAGGATGAGCTACTGAAATATTTCTCACACAGGTGAAGAGAACTCATTTGAGTTTTATTTAGCTTTGGTTTGTAGCCAAGAGGGTGATGTTTAATGGTAGATAATCTATATACTTGAGAACTAGAATCTGTTGCCGAAGGCGCAATTACCTTCATCAAAGGGTAGAGGGTTAGAAAGCTCAGGGACATGAAAGCTGTGCAGATTGCTCTGAAATTGTCTATGGGAATGGAGGAAATAAAATGAGATGCAAACCTAAATTATGCAAACCCCTGCACTTTGGGGGGGGGGGGGCGGGGGAAGCTTGTGGGCATTGTGAGTTAATATTCAACTCCTGAGATTGTTGATTTCCAGAGCCAATGTTGGTACCATGGTTGCACCATACAATAACTTATCACAAAGAGCTTTGTGCATAACTAGCAACGTTTAACTTGTTTAAGGAGGGGTTTAGAAAATGCAGCTTGTTTCAAAGAGATTAGGAGTTCTACTGTTCAGTTATTATGTTAGCAATTGTACTATTCTGCAGAATCAAAATCAGGTTTAGTATCACCAGCATATATTGTGAAAAATGTTAACTTTGCAGCAGCTGTACAATGCAATACATAACAGAAAAAATGTAAATTACTGTAAGTGTGTATATATATAAAATAAATAAGGAGTGCAAATATAGAAATAAAAAAAGTAGCGCGATAGTAGTGTTCATGGGTTCAATGTCCTTTCAAAAATCTGATGGCGTTGAAGGTGTTCCAGAATCGCTGAGTGTGTGCATTCAGGCTTCTGTACTTCCTTCCTGATGGCAACAATGAGAAGAGGACATGTCCTGGGTAATGTGGGTCTTTAAGTATGGACACCTCCTTGAAGATGTTTTGTATACTACGGAGGCTAGTGCCCATAATGGAGCTGACAAGTTTACAACTCTCTGCAGCTTACTTTGATCCTGTGTTGTAGCCTCTTCTTCCCCCCCTCCCCACCACCCAACATACCAGACAGTTTTGTGGCCAGTTAGAATCCTCTCCATAGTACTGAAGAAAATGCCTAAATTGCCACAGTTTGATTAGAAAGATGCAGCATGCTTTGCTGTGAGATTTGAGAAATGTCACTTCAGGGCTGGTTAAGTTTGATGCTTTTCTGATTACTATTGGATCTTGCTGATCAGTTGTAGTTACTTTGACAATGTCGTCGCTGTTTAGACCTTTATTTTTTTCAACCCCTACTTGCTGACACAAATATATTTGTTTTCCCATGGTGATTATTTCCCTTGCGCAACCCTTCCCTTTGTTGATAAGATTCATTTATGACATAGAGTTTGCTTGGTTTTATTTTAGAAGGTAAATTTGAACATTGTTCACTGACTGACATAGTTTGATGAAATGCGTATCAGTGAATAGGTCAAGAAAATAAAAAAAATACTTTGTGGTGATCCATTGGTGTCCATCTGTCCTCATTTGCTCTAAAGCTGTTCTCTTAAATTCTCTACGGCTCCAAAACGAGGCTGAGGCTGACAGTCATAACAGGTGTTGGTGTAAAAGAACTGTTAATTAAGCAATGTATGCCATTTCTTTTAGCATTGAAGGTTTAATATAGTTGACGGCAATTGTGGGAATTCCCTTTCTTCAGCTGTTCCAATGCACAGCTATAAGGATTGGACAGATCAATCGGGCTGTGTAAAATTCAAATGCAGAGCTGTAAAAATGAAGAATGTTGACATTTTCACATCTGAATGTTAATTGTTTGACTTGAGTGATCCCTGAATTTAATTTGGTTTATGCAGCTCGGATGTTCGTAACATTTCCCTTGCTGCAATTTATCTCCTTTTGGAGCCGAGCCGAGCCGATGAGCAGCACCTTGCTGAGAATTCTGCAGTTTGCAATGACTAATGTTTTAAAATCATTCCTTCTGACATAATCAAAACACCATTTGCAATGAATTTGAAATATAATCTGCATCAATAAGTGGAATTTAGCACTGTACCTGTCAGCTTGACGCATGTGGCAGAATGTAGATCTGACCTTCAGGTTAAATTGGGGCAGAAATTTCACTGAATTCAACATGTCACTTCATTGCTTACATTGGACAACAAAGATGTTGCTTCCTGGATACTTTAGGGTGTCTTTTATGTATTTGGGGCTGCTGATAAGGAAAATCACCATAAAGTTTCCCTATCATGCACCATTTTTTGAAATTGCCTATATTTGTTATTTCAAGTCATAATGCATGTCAATTAAAATGTTGCCCACAATGTTGCTGAGAAGTTTTCTATCTTGTCCAGGCATGCTTAGTCAGGACAGATGTTGAATGGCTGGACAGGCTGTAGAACGACTATAAATTTCTGCAAAGGATTTTGATAGTTGAGACCAATGTTTTCCAGAATAACTGATGCCAAGATTAAGGAAGGCATTTTTTTTGTTGGCCCACAAATCAAGCAGGTCATCAATGACAGGCAATTTGGAGAGTTTCTAGTGGGACCAGAGAAAATCGCATGGAACGCATTCAAAGATGTTGTTGAAAATTTTCTTGGCAACGACACGGCACCAAACTACACGCAGCTAGTTAACAACATGCTTCAAGCATCCAAAATCGGGAAGTGCAATACGTCACTAAAGATTCATTTTCTGCTCTCACATTTAGACTTCTTCCCTGCAAATCTTGATGCTGTCAGTGAGAAGCAGGAGATTGTGGTCATGGAGAAATGGTATCAGGGCAACTGGAATCCATCAATGCTGGCTGATTAATGTTGGACACTTAAGTGAGAATCCTTAGGCACTGAGTACAAACAAAAATCATTAACAAAACATTTTTAACTTACCGGTAGTTGAACTATTGCAAAGCATCAGTGCCGTTATGCAGTTAAACACGTTATATTCAATAAAAGTTCATTTCTTTTCTCCGAATTCCCAAGTGATACAAATAGTCTGAAATTATATTTGTGTTCAGATTCAAGTGGTCTGTCATAAATGAATAAAATTTCTGAGGAAGCAACACTTCTGAAAAAATTTGTTGTCCATTGTTATCGGTGAAGGAATTGCATAGCCACTGTTAAGATCTGGACTTTAATCTTACATGAATGGTATTCTGTGTTGGTTCATCAGCTTTTTATTTTGGATAGAGACCTTGGCTTGTAAATAGTGTCTGGACATTCCACCATATGCAATTTTCCAATATGGGTACAGATTTCTTGACCTTGTGCATGTTATCCTGAGAATAAATTTGTGAAAATACTGCTTTTGACATTGTGCTCCTTTTTCTCAACTTTGACATCAGTTATAATCATTGGCTGGATTATACACCTGCAAAGAAACATCTGTGGATGCATAGTGGAGAGTATCCCAACTCCTTGCATCAAGGCAAGGTATGGAAACACCAATGCCCAGGAACAGAAAAGTCTACTGAAAGTGGTGGATATAGTCCAGTCCGTCACAGGCAGTCCTCCCCACCACTGAGCACATTTGCAATGAGTACTGTGACAAGAAAGAAGCATCAGACTTCCAATATAACTCGGAGTCCTGCCATGTGCTGAAGTTCGCTGATGACACGGCCATAGTGGGGTGTGTCAGGAATGGACAGGAGGAGGAGTATAGGAAACTGATACAGGACTTTGTGATATGGTGCAACTCAAACTACCTGCGTCTCAATATCACCAAGACCAAGGAGATGGTGGTGGACTTTAGGAGATCTAGGCCTCATATGGAGCCAGTGATCATTAATGGAGAATGTGTGGAGCAGGTTAAGACCTACAAGTATCTGGGAGTACAGTTAGACGAGAAGCTAGACTGGACTGCCAACACAGATGCCTTGTGCAGGAAGGCACAGAGTCGACTGTACTTCCTTAGAAGGTTGGCGTCATTCAATGTCTGTAGTGAGATGCTGAAGATGTTCTATAGGTCAGTTGTGGAGAGCGCCCTCTTCTTTGTGGTGGCGTGTTGGGGAGGAAGCATTAAGAAGAGGGACGCCTCACGTCTTAATAAGCTGGTAAGGAAGGCGGGCTCTGTTGTGGGCAAAGTACTGGAGAGTTTAACATCGGTAGCTGAGCGAAGGGCGCTGAGTAGGCTACGGTCAATTATGGAAAACTCTGAACATCCTCTACATAGCACCATCCAGAGACAGAGAAGCAGTTTCAGCGACAGGTTACTATCGATGCAATGCTCCTCAGACAGGATGAAGAGGTCAATACTCCCCAATGCCATTAGGCTTTACAATTCTACCGCCAGGACTTAAGAACTTTTTAAAAGCTATTATTAATGCTTTTTGAGATAGTGATTTAGATGCACATCATATTTTTTTACTGAGTTAAGTATTGTATGTAATTAGTTTTGCTACAACAAGTGTATGGGACATTGGAAAAAAAGTTGAATTTCCCCATGGGGATGAATAAAGTATCTATCTATCTATCTATCTATCCATCGCAAGGGCTCCCACTATCCAGGCAATGCTCTTCTCACCAATGAACAGGAGTGACAAGAGTCACAGATCCTCCACCATCGGGTTTAGGAACATTTATTACCCCTCAACCATCAGGCTCCTAAAACAGCATTGATAACTTCACTCACCTCAATTTTGAACTGATTCCCCTACTTGCAGACTCACTTTCGAGAACTCTACAACTTAAGTTCTCAGTATTGCTTTTTAAATTTGCACTCTTTGCTTTTTGCACGTTAGTGTTTGTATGTATAGTTTTTCATAAATTCTATTGTATTTCATGTAAATGTCTGCAAGAAACTGAATCTCAACGTAGTATATGGTGATGTAAATGTACTTCGATAATAAATTTACTTTGATAAGATTTTACTGAAAATGGAAAAACCAGTAGCAGGTTTCCTCGGCTTGTGCCGGGAAGATTCCTGATATGTGGAGGTCGACCTCTGATTTAGATGTATAAGTACGTGAACTTTAGAGTATGAGTATGCCACTTATTTTCGATCCCTGTCTTGTGTAGGAGTTGTGGATTTTATAGGTAGTGTTGGAATAACTGAAGCGAGTAATTACTATGTATTTTGTAGAGGGCATGCTCAACAACCACGGTGTATGAGAGGTGGGGAGATGTATGTTTGGGATGTTTGCAGGGCTGCTTTGACTTTGACAGGTCTAACTTTTTGAGAACTTTTGATGCCATGCTCATTCCGGTGAGTGGAAGATGTTCTATTGCATGCCTGATTTCTAGTCTTATAGATGGTGGAAAGGCTTTGGAGTGTCAGAAGGTTAAGCCACTTAGTGCCAGAGCTTGGCCTTTGAGCAGCTGAGTTGAATTTGCAGTCAGTGAAGTGCCAGTATTTTGACAGAGGGGATGGTATTGTCATTGAACTTGAAGGGTAGGAAAGGTGTTTTGACTTGCTTGTTGGAGATGGGCATTGCCTGCACATTTTTGTCCAAGCATTTTTGTTGCCAAGCTTAAGCCGATAGCTAAAAGTTGTTTACATCTTACTTCAATCAGACACGGCTGCTTTGTTTGCTGAGGAGTTGTGAATGGAAAGGAACAGTGTTCAATCAGCAGCACATGTTGCCCTGCCAATGGAAGTTCATTGGTGTAACGGTTCACAGTGTTTTTGCCTATAACATGCAGGAGGGAGAGCTTCAGGTCATTGATCTTAGTGAGCTCACTTCCAGGAAAGGTAGGAACTCTACCGAAGGGGGATTGATTCCTAGTGGGAACGCTTGCTAGTGCTGCATGGTGGGGGGGGGGGGGGCTGCTGTTAAAGGTTAAAATAGAGCTACAGGGGATGAGAACTAGAGTGCCAGAATAGATAGTGGACTGTTTGCAGAGAAAGATGTTGTTAAGGTCAGGAATTAGAAAGTCGAGCATGTTGGGACTAATGCTCTGAGCTATGTATATTTCAGTGCAAGGCGTATCGTAGAAAAGGCAGATGAGTTCAGGGCATGGATCCACACATGGAATTATGATATTGTTGCCAATATTGAGACTTGATTGCAGGACTGGCAGCTCAATTATCCGGGATCTTGTTTTAGACGTGATAGAGTGGATGGGATTAAAGGGGGAGGGGTGGTGTTATTAGTCAGGGAAAATATCACAACAGTGCTCAGTCAGGACAAACTGGAGAGTTCACCTAGTGAGGCTTTATGGGTAGAACTGAGGAATGAGAAAGGTATGATCACGTTAGTGGGATTATATTATTGATCACCCAACAACCCATGGGATTTAGAGGAGAAAATTTGGAGATGGATCACAAACTGTTGCAAGAAATGTGAGGTCATGAGTTTAGGTGGTTTTAACTTTCCACATATTGACTGGGACTCGCATACTGTAAAAGGACTAGATGGGATAGAGTTTGTCAAATGTGTTCAGGAAAGCTTCCTTAATCAGTTTGTAGAAGTCCCAACTAGAGAAATTATGATACTAGATCCGATGTAGATTTGGAGACAGCTTTGCCAAGCGCCTACGCTCCGTCTGCCAGAAGAAGTGGGATCTCCCAATGGCTACCCATTTTAATTCCACTTCCCATCCCACTCTGATATGTCTATCCATGGTTGCTTCTACTGTCTTGATGAGGCCACACTCAGATTGGAGGAACAACACCATGTATTCCGTCTGGGTAGCCTCCAACTTGATGGCATGGATATCGATTTCTTGAACTTCTAGTAATAGATTTGTCCAGTCCTGTTGAAGGGTGCAGGCTGAAATGTCGACTGTACTCTTTTCCATAGATGCTGCCTGGCTTGCTAAGCTTCTCCAGCATTTTGTGTGTGTAGCTCGGATTTCCAGCATCTGCAGATTTTCTCTTGTTTGTGATATGACACGAGATCTGTTATTAGGAAATGAGACGGGGCAGTGGACGTTAGTTTGTATAGGGGGAACATTTTGCATCTAGTGATCACAATGCCTTTAGTTTCAAGATAATTACGGAAAAGAATAGGTCTGGCCCTCAGTTGAGATTCTAACTTGGAGAGAGGCCAATCAGAAGGATTTGGCAAGTGTGGATTGGGACAAGTTGTTTTCTGGCAAAGGTGTACTTGGTAAGTGGGAGGCCTTCAAAAGTGTAATTTTGACAGTACAGAGTCTGTTTGTTCCTGTCAGAATAAAAGGCAAGAATAACAGGTTTAGGGAACCTTGGTTTTTGAACAACATCAAGGCTCTGGTTAAGGATAAAAAGGGAGCTGCATTGCTGGTATAGGCAGATATGAACAAATGAGGTACATGAGTACAAAGAACGCAAGATAACACTGTAGTGTTATCAATGTCTGTAGTGAGATGCTGAAGATGTTCTATAGGTCAGTTGTGGAGAGCGCCCTCTTCTTTGTGGTGGCGTGTTGGGGAGGAAGCATTAAGAAGAGGGACGCCTCACGTCTTAATAAGCTGGTAAGGAAGGCGGGCTCTGTCGTGGGCAAAGTACTGGAGAGTTTAACATCGGTAGCTGAGCGAAGGGCGCTGAGTAGGCTACGGTCAATTATGGATAACTCTGAACATCCTCTACATAGCACCATCCAGAGACAGAGAAGCAGTTTCAGCGACAGGTTACTATCGATGCAATGCTCCTCAGACAGGATGAAGAGGTCAATACTCCCCAATGCCATTAGGCTTTACAATTCTACCGCCAGGACTTAAGAACTTTTTAAAAGCTATTATTAATGCTTTTTGAGATAGTGATTTAGATGCATATCATATTTTTTACTGAGTTAAGTATTGTATGTAATTAGTTTTGCTACAACAAGTGTATGGGACATTGGAAAAAAAAAAGTTGAATTTCCCCATGGGGATGAATAAAGTATCTATCTATCTATCTATCTATCTACTTAAGAAGGAAATCAGGAAAGCTAAAAGAAGGCATGAGGTTGCTCTAGCAGACAAGGTGAATGCGAATCCCAAGAATTTCTACAAATATATTAAGAGCAAAAGGATAGCAAAGGATAAAATCAGTTGTCTGGAAGATTGGAGTGGTCATCTCTGCCTGGAGCCAAAAGAATTGGGCGAGTTCCTAAGTAATGTGGTTTTTTTTTGCATCTGTATTTACTCAGGAGATGGACACAGAGTTTATAGATGTGAAGTAATGCAACAGTGAGGTCATGGATCCTATCCAGATTAGAGGAGGAGGAAGAAGTGTTTGCTGCTTTGAGGCAAATTAGGGTGGATAAATCCACGGAGCCTGACAGTGTGTTCCCTCAGAACCTGTGGAAGGCAAGTGCAGAACTCACAGGGGCCCAAGCAGATGCTTAAAGCATCTTCAGCTATGGGTGAGGTACTGGAGGATAGCTGATGTTGTCCTGTTGTTCAAGAATGAATCTAAGAATAAGTTTGGGAAATTATAGGCCGGTGAGCCTGAAATCAGGAGTGGGAAAGTTATTGGAAGGTAATCTTAAGTGACCAGAGTGTAAGTAGACTGGGATTAGCGGGGAGGGATGAATGGATAATGGAATCGCGGAGTGAGGAATCCCTGCTGAAAGCGGAGAGAGATTGGTTAAACATGACATTCCCTTGAACTAACCATTGATCTGAACAGCAAATTTTTACACTGCCTGAAAACTGCGCAGTGCTTTTTTTTTGTAAAATGCACATCAAACAAACACAAAACAAAACTTGCAACACAAGTAAACTATGTCAGGCGGTCAAAACAACTGACAGGCGCAATGGCAAAAGTAAAATGTTTTGACTAGATGGCGTCAGCGCTCGGTGGGGGGGGGTCAGTGGTTTTTTAACAATGAGCTACCGACTTCCGTTCTGTGTTTATTGTTACAATTTGTAACAGCATTGTAACTTGAAACACTGATGACGTAAATGTGTTGAAGCTCTAAAATGTTTCAAAGTAAAGGATCTGGTACATTTATTATTTAGGAAGTTAATGAATTATATTTCAATATATTATATGTCAATATATTTGTGAAATACCCTGTAATTATGAGTTAATGATTCATTAACTCATAATTACAGGGTATTTCACAAATATATTGACATTGATAACAAAATTATATCAGCATAATTTCAAGCTTATATTAACATTATATATAAGAAACTTCCAGCAGTGTGGCAACAAAGGCTATGTGCACAGGAGCATTTCAGTTACTGCGCACCTGCACAGCTTAGAGGGAGCAGAGCAGAGTTGTGTGGTACCTCTCCAATTCTAACAGGTTACATGGATGTCTCTGCGAAGGATTTTACAAGGGCAACTGGGCTGAGACCATTAATGTCCTGTCCAAAGTTGTATTTAATCAAAGCCAGGTGATGTCATCTTCTGTTTCAAAGTAATAAGACATCCGAGTGACTTGTTTGGCATAACTACACGGGCTGGGCAAGGATGGCGAATTTCCTCACAACGGTGAACCAAATTAGTCTGCAATACAAGTTGTAGTTTTATCAAACACCATGTTAGTAATTGGCTTTAAATTGCACAGCTGCCATGGTAAGATTTGAAATTTGATCACTGGGTTGGTGTTTTAGGCCCAGGTTGTAATTTAAATAATGCCAAACTTCATACTTGCATGGACAAAAGCAAAGTATTTGATGCAACACACACAGAATGCTGGAGGAACTCAGCAGGTCAGGCAGCACCTATGGAAATGAATAAACAGTCAATGGTTTGGGCTGAGACCCTTCTTCAGGACTGGAAAGGAAAGGGGGAAGATGCCAGAATAAAAAGGTGGAGAGAGGGGAAAGAGGATAGCTAGAAGGTGATAGATGAAGCCAGGTGGGGGGAAGTCAAGGGCTGGAGAGAAAGGATTCTAATAGGAGAGGAGAGTAGACGATAGGAGAAACAGAAGGAGGAAAGGACCCATGGGGAAGTGATAGGTGAGAAGAGGTAAGAGGCCAGAGTGAGGAATAGAAGAGGGTTGGGGGAGGGAACTTTTTTTTAACTGTAAAAGAGAAATTGATATTCGTGCCATCGGGCTGTAGGCTACCCAGATGGAATATAAGGTGTTGTTCCTCTACCCTGAGCATGGCCTCATCTTGGCACAAGAGGAGGCAATAGACTGACATGTTGGAAGGGAATGGGAATCGGAATTAAAATGTCTGGCCACCAGGTTGTTCCACTTTTGGTGCATGGAGCGGAGGTGTTTGGCGAAGCAGTCCCCCCGGTTTACAACAGGTCTCACTAATGTAGTGGAAGCTGCACTGGGAGCACCGGATACAATAGACGACCCCAGCGGATGCACAGGTTAAGTGTTGTCTCAAGAACTGTTTGGGGCCATGATGGAGATGAGGGAGGAGGTGAATGGACAGCTCTCGTACTTCGGCCATTTGCAAGGTTAAGTGCCGGGTGGGAGATTAGTAGGGAGGAATGAATGCACCAGGGAATCATGGAGGAACAATCCCTGCTGAAAGCGTGGGGGGAGTGGGGAGGAAAAGATATGTTTAGGGTTTTTTCTGAGGAGTGGGATTGTTTGTGGCTCTTAAAGGGTGGGGCAGGATTAAATATTCTTAATCCAAAAATAGCTGGTACTTGGGGTGGGGAGGGGTGGGAAGTGACGAGATAAAATAGGTAGACTGGACTTGAGAGTTGAGCTGCATTCTGATCAGTTACAAACATGTTCATCAGCAGAGCAGGCATGAACATCTGAGTGACGGGGTTCTGCCCCTAATCTGTATTATTTGCTTTGCAGAAAACTATTGTCCAGTTTGACAGTCAGATCAAACTTATTTGAAGCTATTGCATTGCAAGATTCTGAAGGTCTCCAGAGTTGGAATAGGCAGGCAGTGAAGTGTGTATTGGCAAACATTCATTCCAGCATTTGGCAAGGGTTCATTTCCATTCTTGCAATTTCTTCTGCTGGAATTTGCTTGCACTTACTAACTTTGTAATTTACAGTAATTCTTGTGTCTTTATGCTGCACTGCTAAACAACAACTTTCATGTCATGTAAGTCAGTGATAATAAATCTGAATCTTTTGATTCATGCACAAGCAAATCTGCAGGTGCTGGAAATCCAACTTGGACCCAAAGAAGGGTTTCAGCCTGAAATGTCAACTGTTTACTCTTTTCCAAGGATACAGCCTGACCTGCTGGGTTCCTTCTGGTACATGTGTTCACCTGTACAATGGCAAATATTTAATTCTATATTGCATTATGTTAGTTAAACATTTTATGCAGCACCTGAATATTTAGTCCTTGACTAATTCTGATGGTCAGAATTTGCTTTAGAATCTTATTCCAATCTGCTGGTGGAACTTTGCGGGTCAAGTTACACCCTTTGGGGGGGGGAGGCAGAAGGAACTGTTGGTCTGAAGCATCAACATTCTTCCCCATTTCCCCCACCCTACAGATGCTGCTTGGCCCACCAAGTTCCTCCAGCAGATCTTTAATTCCTCCAGGTTTCAGCACCTGCTGTCTTTTATGGTATCATGATGTTGAAAATCTACTAACATAATTGGGCAGATAAACTGACGTTGGTGCTCCTTGAGTGCTGTTTCTGATTTTGGAATTTCCATGATATTCTGTTTTTTTTCATTGCCGATTACATCACTGATGTTCTGGGCAACAATGAAGGTCCTCCATCTCTGGGGGGTGTTCACGGCTTCCTTCATCGTGTCAGTAGCTTCTTCTCGGTTTTCACTACTGTCAGTCACACAAGTCCTGGGTGAAACTCAGGAATACCGTCACACCCAGATGTAGAAGAATTCTTTATTGCTGTTTCCGTAAGTATTTTGTTTTACCAGTCAGGTTTGTTAGCCCTGAGCTGAATCCTCAAACCTGGAGGACCGGTGGACACTCTTAGTCCGTCCTCTACCCTTTGACCTGTTTGGCATGGGTGACCCTACTAAGAGCCAAAGCATAAAGCCCTAACTCCAGCCAATATTGCTCTCCAGGCCATTGAGTCACGCAAGCCCCCAAGCCAAGAAAAGGTTGTGGCCCTCTTGGAACATATCCTATGATATTTGTTCAGTATTTCTTTTTTTCCATAGATGCCGCCTGACCTGCCGAGTTCCTCCAGCATTTTGTGTATGTGGCTCGGATTTCCAGCATCTGCAGATTTTCCCTTGTTTGTTCAATGTTTCAGTGTTTTTATGATAAGGTGCAAATTTTACAATGATTTTCAAATGAACACGTGTATCTGTCGAATAACCTGATAGTTTTAGTTTCCTCGGAGCCTTGAGTTTTCATTGTTGGGGCTCCGAACATAAAAAGAAAAATTGATTTTTATTGCCATATTGAAAATTCTGTTATGAATTTAAATTGCTGGCCTGATTGCCGGTGGCGTAACAGACAGTAAGTAAGTATGAATTTAAATATTCACCTTTAAATCATGGGACAATGATAACACTGAATCAAGTTGAAGAACCATAACACAGAGTTTAGAAGAATAAATTAAGGTGAATACTTGAACTTGGAATCTTATGTATCCGTCTGGTAAGAGTCAAATATTAATTCATGGTTGACAGGTAGTTAAGGCAGTGGATTACAAGACATGGGTAGATAATCATAAGTACTTTGATATATCCATAATTAGACTGCCATGGCGTCGTCTTGCTGGATATTGTGTCAGATTGCTTCAGGTCTATTGAAGCTAATCAAGCATTTTCAAGCATCTGCATTCTATACTTGAGCAATGTTTCTGTTCTGCTAAATCCATTCATATTGATAAAATTAGATTTTGCATGTTATTGATGACAGTTAATGAGGGAAAGCCAGTGGAAATGGAGACATTATAAACTGTGCCCTGAAAATGGAATGCACTGGATTTGCAAGCCTTATTCTGGATGTAAAAGTACAAACATTTAAATGTACCTCTCCAATTTTAGGCTGTCCTTGGGGAAATGATTTGCATTTGAAGAAAAGAGTCAAAATTATATTGCATGAGAGCAGGTTCTTCTCCCCACCAAAACCACACGAATAAACACTGCATTAACACTAATTCCATTTTATTCTCTCCATGTTATGATCTTTCCTCCCACCCACACCATCACCATCACCCAGATTTTACTACCCTCCCCAGAAAAACAGAGGAAATTTTCAGAGTTCAATTAACTCAACATCCTTATTCTGCCTGAGTAGCCTCCAACTTGACAGCATGAACATTGATTTATCTAACTTCAGGTATTTTCTCCTTACTCCTCCTTTTCCCATTTCCCGTTCTCCATTCTGGCTCTCCTCTTACACCTTCTCTTCTCTTCACTTCACTTGCCTATCATCTTCCACTGCTCATTCTCCTCCCTTTCTCTCAAGGCACACTCTCCTCTCCTATCAGATTCCTCCTTCTTCAGCCATTTACTTTTTCCACCTATCACCTAGCAGCTTGTATTTCATTCCCCCCCCCCCACCCCGCCATCTTATTCTGGCTTCTTCCCCCTTCCTTTCCAGTCCTGATAAAGTGTCTCAACTCAAAATGTCACCCACTAATTCCTCACCATAGATGCTGCCAGACCTGCTAAGTTCCTCTAGCATTTTGCGTGTGTTACTCTGGATTTCCAGCATCTGAAGAATCTCTTAAATTTATAATGCAACATCTCTAATCCGTTCGAGATATTGGAGGAAACAGGCACACTTGGGTGTCATTCAACAGGGAGAATATGTGCAAGCTTCACGTCAACACCAGCAGAGGTAATGATTGAATCCTGGAGCTCTGATCCAGCAACTCTACTCCATGTGCCACTGGCCCATCGAATTATATTACTGGTCCTGATTAAGACCTAGGATTTTATTTAAATTCAGTACAGAACCTCCCCAGGTTTTGAACACCCGACTTGTATATTGCCCAAGCATACTGTACAAACAAACGTTTGGGGACTGGCAAGATAAATTGGCCAGCTGGTGCAGAGCTGAGGCATCTTCTGCCATGTGGGACCTGGATTTGTAGCAATAACATTGCATCTTGTAGAGAAGTATGAATGATTGAGTTAAACACCTTCCTATAACAGGACAATACCCTTGGCTGGTCTATGCTTTTATTTAAATATTGCCATGTGGCAACTTTTCCAACTTGTGAGCTGTTCGGGCTGTAAATAGTTCATAGAGCGAAAGCCTGTCTGTCATAACCTCAGGAGGATCTCTTCTTAAATCCTTCATAGATTCAGTCCATGTTCTTTAAGGTATATTTAGATTTTACTCTTTGGATGATGCTTTGTGTATCTTGGCTGCTTCTGTATTTTGTGTGTCCAGCAACAAAATTTCTCAAGAGGCTGATTTATGGCGAGTTTAGAATTCCTGTCCTCTACTCTGTTTGACAATGTAGATAAGGGGGGGAGAAAACTGATTTTTTTTTTGCTTTGGAAGTTTTTTTCAGAATCAGAGGGATATATTTCCTTCAGCTCAAGGGCAGGTAATGAGAGTGTTTTCCAGGATCAAGGGAATAGTTTCCCTTGCTCAAGGGCAGATAATGGGCATGTTTTGGATGGCGTTCTAACTGCAGGTTGTTTCACTGCTTCTGCACCCATAGTATTCTAGCAGAGAGGTAGGAAATGTTAGGGGGAGTGATTTTGAAAAAAAAAGCTGGATTGGGTTTTAAATTTATTGCTTTGTTGTTTGCTCGGCAGGTTTGAGAGTGAACCAAGGGAGATGTAAAATTGAAGTTTGAAGGCTGAGGAGAAAAAGAACGTAAAATAGTAATACACAACAATAGTCCCTTTGACCCAGCGTATCTGCACTAACCATGATGCTAAGCTAAATTAATCCCATCGGCCTGCACAAAGTCCACATCCATAGATTCTCTGCCTGTTCATGTGTCTGAATAAGTACTTCTTAAACTAGTCTTATATCTGCTTCTGCCACCTCCCTGCTCTGGGTTCCAGGCACTCTGTCTAATAAAGAAGACAACTTGCCCTGCAAATCTCCTTTCAAACTTTCCTCTCTCACCTCAAATCAATATCTTTGGGGAAAAGATTCTGGCTATCTTATCCATTCCTATACTCATTTTATATACTTGTATCAGATAGCCCCAGAGAGCGGAGGGAAGCAAGTGAGGAGACTGATGGAGGCTTCACAGAAATCTTTGTATCCTCTTGATCTTGGCCGACCTTGCCACATCCAACCAGCGGTGTAACTATGCGTGCTTTACATCTTTTTTCATGATTGCAAGATACTGCGGGATTTGACAAACATCAAGTACTGCAAGTCTACCCCATTAGCGAGTTACTGGATGGTGATGGGGCTGGACTTGGCTACAGACAAGGGGGTGTGCAGTCCAACAAATGGTGCAAATGATCATCTTGGACGTTTTACTTGAGGTCGCAAGACCCTGTTGGACATTGGCGAGAGAGAATAGTACAAGTCCGGCTCGACTGTTCGTCGGTGAGACTGACGGTGGGGGGGCCACGTGGCCTCGGTTGTCGCGCGGACAAGGCCTTCGTGCCTGTTGCAGCCTCCCAGGGGAGAAGATGCTGGAGGTAGTGTGGGAGTGTGTGGAAGCATGGCAGGCCTGCTGGGTTGGGGGCGGACTCCTCCTGTTGATGCTGCTCTCCAGTGGTCACTCGGTGGAGGCAAGCTGGATTGTGTTCATCTGCAGCCGTACTGCCACATGATGGGGAAATGCTTGTCTTGCGGAAACATATCTCCAGGACAGCATCCCGTGCACCGACAATTGACAGGCCATGCCACTTAGGGACAGGAGTATATATTTTTTGTGACTGTATGTTTTTCGGCTATAATAACTATATGTGCTTTGTGCTGTGTGTGACTGTTGGTACTGTGTGTAACACTTACCCAACAGGCTGGTATATGTCTAGGGGAAAAAGAGATCCAGCCACACACCAACCCACCTCCCGTACACGCAGGTGCTGTGAGAATCGCGTTTATGCCTCGCGCCCGCCAACAGTATCAAACCCACAACAAATACCGTTATGAAATACACTTTAAAGAGTTTACTAAAATTAAAAGAGTATTAGGCAATACAATATATATATATATATATATACAAGAAAAAAACAAAAGGCGCCAACTTATCAAAGTTCAGTCAGTTTAGTGCACATCGGTGGAGCTCATCCAGCGAACCATTCGACTCCTCGGTGGTCATCCTCCCGAAACTCCCACTTCGGACTCCCCGGTGGTCGTCCAAGCGCACGTCCTCCTTCCTCGGCGTCTCCCTCCAGACTCTCCTCACACCCCAAGCCCGCACAACCCCTCCCCCAAGTTCCCAGCCTCACAAAACACAATAACATTCCCCATTGATTAACAAATGAATACAATTACCATATCAGCCATTCTAAAGCGAAACAACGGCAAGAGAAACTTTTAACAGACAAAGAAGCATTCCTACTCGTAACAAACCAAAGAAGCCCTTTTTAGTAACATACACAGGACATTGTACATGTGTTTTGCACCTTGCCCCCCCCCCCCCTGAGGATCATTGTTATGTTTGGCTGTATTCATGTATGTGGTTGAATGTCAATTAAACTTGAATCATGGACAAGGTGCCGGGGACTGGATAATAGCCAATTTTCCTTCACTGACTCCTGGGGACAGGATCTACTCACTTCTAGGGGGAAAAGCATGGATATTGGAGATAGTCAGCATGAGATCCATGCAAGTGGATAAGTTGGATCCAAAATTGTCACGGTCATAGAAGACAGAGGATAGTGATGAGCAGATGTTTTTTTCAGACTGGAGATCTGTGACCAGTGGTGCTCTGCACAGGTCAGTGCTGGGACCTCTGTGATATATATACACACACAATTTGAGTGACAATCTAGGTCCGATTAGTAAGTCTATAGGTGACATTAAAATTGTTGGTATGGCTGCTAGCAAGGCAGATGTTCAAAGGAAACAAAGGATAGACATCAGATGGAAATTTTGGATGGAAAATTAGCTCATGGAATTTAACTTGGAGAAGGAAGGTGTTGCATTTTGAGGGATCAAATGGAAGAGAAAAATCTATAGTAGGTGGCAGGACCCTTCAGAGCATTAATGTACAGAGAAGTACAAGTCTTTAGCTCCCTGCAAGTGGCAACGCAAGAGGATAGAGTGGTAACAAATGCGTATGGCATGCTTGCCTTCTTCATTTGGGGCAGAAGGTTGAAAAGGTGGGAAGCCATACAGCCACTGTATAAAGCCGAGTATCGTGTGCATTTCTGATAACTACACTATGGGAAGGACGTGGAGGTTTTGGAGAGGTGCAGAAGATTTTCACCAAGATGTTGCCTGAATTGGAGAATGTCAGCTCTACTGAGAAGTAGACAAACTTCTGTTGTATTTCTTTGGCACACCGAAGGCTGAGTGGAGACCTGGTAGAAATATCCAAAATAATGAGAGGCACAGATAGAAACATAGAAACATAGAAAATAGGTGCAGGAGTAGGCCATTCGGCCCTTCGAGCCTGCACCGCCACTCAGTATGATCATGGCTGATCATCCAACTCAGAACCCTGTACCTACTTTCTCTCCATACTCCCTGATCCCTTTAGCCACAAGGGCCATATCTAACTTCCTCTTAAATATAGCCAATGATCCAGCCTCAACTGTTTCCTGTGGCAGAGAATTCCACAGATTCACCACTCTCTGTGTGAAGAAGTTTTTCCTCATCTCGATCGTAAAAAGCTTCCCCTTTATCCTTAAACTGTGACCCCTCGTTCTGGACTTCCCCAACATCGGAAACAATCTTCCTGCATCTAGCCTGTCCAATCGCTTCAGAATTTTATATGTTTCAATAAGATCCCCCTCAATCTTCTAAATTCCAGTGAGTATAAGCCTAGTCGATCCAGTCTTTCTTCATATGAAAGTCCTGCCATCCCAGGAATCAATCTGGTGAACCTTCTCTGTACTCCCTCTGTGGCAAGAATGTCTTTCCTCAGATTAGGGGACCAAAACTGCATACAATATTCTAGGTGCAGTCTCACCAAGGCCTTGTACAACTGCAGTAGAACCTCCCTGCTCCTGTACTCAAATCCTTTTGCTATGAATGCCAACATACCATTTGCCTTTTTCACCGCCTGCTGTACCTGCATGCCCACCTTCAATGACTGGTGTACAATGACACCCAGGTCTCGTTGCATCTCCCCTTTTCCTAATCGGCCACCGCTCTGATAATAATCTGTTTTCCTGTTCTTGCAACCAAAGTGGATAACCTCACATTTATCCACATTAAATTGCATCTGCCATGAATTTGCCCACTCACCTAACCTATCCAAGTCACCCTGCATCCTCTTAGCATCCTCCTCACAGCTAACACCGCCGCCCAGCTTCGTGTCATCTGCAAACTTGGAGATGCTGCATTTAATTCCCTCGTCTAAATCATTAATATATATTGTAAACAACTGGGGTCCCAGCACTGAGCCTTGCGGTACCCCACTAGTCACTGCCTGCCATTCTGAAAAGGTCTCATTTACTCCCACTCTTTGCTTCCTGTCTGCCAACCAATTCTCTATCCACATCAATACCATACCCCCAATACCGTGTGCTTTGAGTTTGCACACTAATCTGCTGTGTGAGACCTTGTCAAAAGCCTTTTGAAAATCTAAATATACCACATCCACTGGCTCTCCCCTATCCACTCTACTAGTTACATCCTCAAAATATTCTATAAGATATAATATTCTAAAGAGATGATTTCACCTCTTTCTAAGTGTGCTGTTATCACATCTTTGATAACTGACTCCAGCATTATCCCCACCACCGATGTCAGACTCACCGGTCTATAATTCCCCGGTTTTTCTCTTCCTCCTTTTTTAAAAAGTGGGGTTACATTAGCCACCCTCCAATCCTCAGGAACTAGTCCAGAATCTAAGGAGTTTTGAAAAATTATCACTAATGCATCCACTATTTCTTGGGCTACTTCCTTAAGCACTCTGGGATGCAGACTATCTGGCCCTGGGGATTTATCTGCCTTCCCTTCAATTTACCTAACACCACTTCCCTACTAACATGTATTTTCCTCAGTTCCTCCATCTCACTAGACCCTCGGTCCCTTACTATTTCTGGAAGATTATTTATGTCCTCCTTAGTGAAGACAGAACCAAAGTAGTTATTCAATTGGTCTGCCATGTCTTTGTTCCCTATGATCAATTCACCTGTTTCTGACTGTAAAGGACCTACACTTGTCTTGACCATTCTTTTTCTTTTCACGTATCTATAAAAGCTTTTACAGTCAGTTTTTATGTTCCCTGCTAGCTTTCTCTCATAATCTTTTTTCCCTTTCCTAATTAAGCCCTTTGTCCTCCTCTGCTGGTCTCTGAATTTCTCCCAGTCCTCAGGTGTGCCGCTTTTTTTGCTAATTTATATGTTTCTTCTTTGGACTTGATACTATCCCTAATTTCCCTTGTCAGCCACGGGTGCACTACCTTCCCTGGTTTATTCTTTTGCCAAACTGGGATGAACAATTGTTGTAGTTCATCCATGCGATGTTTAAATGCTTGCCATTGCATATCCACCGTCAACCCTTTGAGTATCATTTGCCAGTCTATCTTAGCTAATTCACGTCTCATACCTTCAAAGTTACCCTTCTTTAAGTTCAGAACCTTTGTTTCTGAATTAACTATGTCACTCTCCATCTTAATGAAGAATTCCACCATATTATGGTCACTCCGACCCAAGGGGCCTCGCACGACAAGATTGCTAACTAACCCTTCCTCATTGCTCAATACCCAATCTAGAATGGCCTGCTCTCTAGTTGGTTCCTCGACATGTTGGTTCAGAAAACCATCCCGCATACATTCCAAGAAATCCTCTTCCTCAGCACCCTTACCAATTTGGTTCACCCAATCTATATGTAGATTGAAGTCACCCATTATAACTACTGTTCCTTTATTGCAAGCATTTCTAATTTCCTGTTTAATGCCATCCCCAACCTCACTACTACTGTTAGGTGGCCTGTACACAACTCCCACCAGCGTTTTCTGCCCCTTAGTGTTATGCAGCTCTACCCAAATCAATTCCACATCCTCCAGACTAATGTCCTTCCTTTCTATTGCGTTTATCTCCTCTCTAATCAGCTATGCTACCCCACTTCCTTTTCTTTCCTGTCTATCCCTCCTGAATATTGAATATCCCTGGATGTTGAGCTCCCATCCTTGGTCACCTTGGAGCCATGTCTCTGTGATCCCAACTATATCATATTCATTAATAACTATCTGCACATTCAATTCATCCACCTTGTTACGAATGCTCCTCGCATTGACACACAAAGCCTTCAGGCTTGTTTTTACAACACTCTTAGCCCTTATACAATTATGTTGAAAAGTGGCTCTTTTGCTTTTTGCCCTGGATTTGCCTGCCTGCCACTTTTACTTTTCGCCTTACTACTTTTTGCTTCTACCCTCATTTTACACCCCTCTGTCTCTCTGCACTTGTTCCCATCCCCCTGCCACATTAGTTTAAAGCCTCCTGAACAGCAGTAGCAAACGCTCCCCCTAGGACATTGGTTCCAGTCCAGCCCAGGTGCAAACCGTTCCTGTTTATACCGGTCCCACCTCCCCCAGAACTGGTTCCAATGCCCCAGAAATTTGAATCCCTCCCCCTTGCACCATTTTTCAAGCCACGTATTCATCTGAAATATCCTCCTATTTCTACTCTGACTAGCACGTGGCACTGGTAATAATCCAGAGATTATTACCTTTGTGGTCCTACTTTTTGGTTTATCTCCTAACTCCCTAAATCCACCTTGTAAGACCTCATCCCGTTTTTTACCTATATCGTTGTATATAGGGTAGATGGTCTTTTCTTTAGGATTCACTCTTTCTATATCGTGTCATATGACGTGGATGACGATGGTTCTTTCTGTGACCATGATTGTTCTTGGCAAATTTTCTACAGAAGTGGTTTGCTGTTGTTGCCTTTTGGGCAGTAACCCCAGCCATTATCAATACATTGCAACCACTGACTTCAGGCAGACATAATCAGGAATGTGATACACACTAGCTGCTCATACGGCCATCCACCACCTGCTCCCGTGGCTTCACGTGACCCTGGTTTTTTTGGGGGGGGGGGCTAGGCAAGTGCTACGCTTTGCCTAAAAGTGATCTGTAGGACAACAGATGGAAGGAGCGCTTTACACCTCCTTTGGTAGAGGTGTATCTCCACCCCATCATGCATTTCTTTAGGGTACAAATATTAAAAACGAGATGGCATAGGTTTAAAGTGAGAAGAGGAAGGTTAAAAGGCAACTTCTTGTTAACACAGTAATTGGTGTCTGCTTGGAGAGGTGATAGAAGCAGATCCTCACTCTATATAAGATTCGCCTCAGATCTGAGGTATTCAGACAGACACGTGAACAGGAAGAGAAACGGAACACAGACCAGACAGGTGGGATTATTTTATATTAGCAGTCTGGTCAGTGCAGATATTGTTGGTTGAAGGGTCTGCACTGTTCTTCGTTCTGTATTCTATGTACAGTAAATCTGAGGTGAATCTTATATAGAGTGAGGATTGGCTTCAATTAACAAATGGGTATTGTCCACAGAATGTTTGACAAACTGCTGTTGTGGAAAGCTTTCTGCCACTTCCTGTTTTTAAACTATTAAAATTTCCATTAGTGAAACACTAAAGTGAAATAAAATTGAAATACAGTAAAGTACCAGCAATATCTGTGATGTCATTAATCCCATTTCCCTGAATAGGGTTGTTGTCCTGCCTTCTGGAAATCGAGAAAACCAAACTCCTGTGGAGTTGGCTCTACCGTCGTGCTGGTGTCCCAGGCTAGCACGGAGCTCTGTGATGGAGCAGGAGGTCAGATGTGCTGGCATGTGCTCTGCAGTTGATCTGCATTCCACATTTGACAGGGGCCGTGTTGGTGAGGAATGAGATTCAGTCCTTTGCAAGGAGGGACATAGGATCAGGCGAAGCAGAGTCTGTGTGGATAGAACTGAGGAACAGTAAGGGCAAAAAGACCCTACTGGGTGTTGTCTACAGGCCCCCAAACAGTAGCATGGATATTGGGTGCAAGTTGAATAGGGAGTTAACATTGGCGTGTGGCAAAGGTAATGTCGCAGTAGTTATGGGGGATTTCAACATGCAGGTGAACTGGGAGAATCAGGTTGGTGCTGGACCCCAGGATAGGGAGTTTGTAGAGTGCCTACGGGATGCATTCTTGGAACAGCTTGTACGAGAGCCGACCAGGTACAAGGCTATTCTGGATTTAGTGTTGTGTAATGAACAGGATTTGATAAGCGATCTTGAAGTAAAGGAGCCATTAGGAGGTAGTGTCCATAATATGATAAGTTTTTATCTGCAATTTGAGAAGGATAAGGGCAGATCGGAGGTGTCAGTGTTGCAGTTGAACAAAAGAGACTATGGAGCCATGAGGGAGGAACTGGCCAAAGTTAAATGGACGAATATCCTAGCAGAAAAGACAGTGGAACAGCAATGGCAGGTATTCTTGGGAATAATGCACAAGGTGCAAAATCAGTTCATCCCCCGGAGAAGGAAGGATTCAAGGGGGAGAAAGGGGCCACAGTGGTTGACAAAGGAAGTCAGAGATTGCATAGCATTAAAAAAAAAAGTATGACAGAGCTAAGGTGAGTGGGAAGACAGATGATTGGGAAATTTTTAAGGAACAACAGAACTTAACTAAAAAGGGGAGAAAAAATGAGGTACGAACGCAAGCTAGCCAGGAATATAAAGGAGGATAGCAAAAGCTTTTTTAGGTATGTGAAGAGAAAGAAGATAGTTAAGAACAATGTTGGGCCCTTGAAGAATGAATTGGGTGAAATTGTTATGGGAAACAGAGAAATGGCAGAAGAATTTAATAAGTACTTTAGATCTGTCTTCACAAGGGAAGACACAAGCAATCTCCCAGATGTATGGATGGGCCAAGGACATAGGGTAACAGAGGAAATGAAACAGATTGACATTAGGAAGGAAACGGTGATGAGTAGACTGATGGGACTGAAGGCTGACAAATCCCCAGGTCCAGATGGTCTGCATCCTAGGGTACTAAAGGAGGTGGCTCTGGAAATTGCGGATGCTTTGGTAATCATTTTCCAATGTTCCTTAGATTCAGGATCAGTTCCTGAGGATTGGAGAATGGCTAATGTTATTCCACATTTTAAGAAAGGAGAGAGGGAGAAAACAGAGAGCTATCGTCCTGTCAGCCTAACATCAGTAGTGGGGAAGATGCTAGAGTCCATTATTAAAGATGAAATAGTGGCATATCTAGATAGCAGTGATAGGATTGGGCCGAGCCAGCATGGATTTACCAAGGGTAAATCATGCTTGACTAATCTATTGGAGTTTTTCGAGGATGTAACCAGGAAGTTAGACAAGGGAGATCCAGTGGATGTAGTGTACCTCGATTTTCAGAAGGCATTTGATAAGGTCCCACATAGGAGATTGGTGGGTAAAATCAGAGCTCATGGCATTGGGGGGAAGATATTGACATGGATAGAAAACTGGTTGGCAGATAGAAAGCAAAGGGTAGCGGTGAATGGGTGTTTCTCGGAATGGCAGGTGGTGACTAGTGGGGTGCCACAGGGCTCGGTATTGGGACCACAGCTGTTTACGATTTACATCAACGATTTAGATGAAGGCATTGAGAATAACATCAGCAAGCTTGCTGATGATACTAAGCTGGGTGGCAGTGTGACATGTGATGAGGATGTTAGGAGAATTCAGGGTGACTTGGATAGGCTGGGTGAGTGGGCAGATACTTGGCAGATGGCGTTTAATGTGAATAAGTGTGAGGTTATCCACTTTGGGAGTAAGAACAGGAAGGCAGATTATTATCTGAACGGTGTAGAGTTAGGTAAGGGAGAAATACAAAGAGATTTTGGAGTCCTTGTTCATCAGTCACTGAAGGTGAATGAGCAAGTGCAGCAGGCAGTGAAGAAGGCTAATGGAATGTTGGCCTTTATTACAAAGGGAATTGAGTACAAGAGCAAGGAAATCCTTTTGCATTTGTACAGGGCCCTGGTGAGACCACACCTGGAGTATTATGTACAGTTTTGGTCTCTATGGTTAAGGAAGGACATCCTGGCTGTCGGGGAAGTGCAGCATAGATTCACAAGGTTAATTCCTGGGATGTCCGGACTGTCTTACGCAGAGAGGTTAGAGAGACTGGGCTTGTACATGCTGGAATTAAGGAGATTGAGAGGGGATCTGATTGCAACATATAAGATTATTAAGGGATTGGACAAGATAGAGGCAGGAAATATGTTCCAGATGCTGGGAGAGTCCAGTACCAGAGGACATGGTTTAAGAATAAGGGTTAGGTCATTTAGGACAGAGTTAAGGAAAAATTTCTTCTCCCAGAGAGTTGTGGGGGTGTGGAATGCACTGCCTCAGAAGGCAATGGAGGCCAATTCTCTGGATGCTTTCAAGAAGGAGCTAGATAGGTATCTTATGGATAGGGGAATCAAGGGATATGGGGACAAGGCAGGAACCGGGTATTGATAGTAGATGATCAGCCATGATCTCAGAATGGCGGTGCAGGCTCGAAGGGCCGAATGGTCTACTTCTGCACCTATTGTCTATTGTCTATTGAGGGTGTCTGGAAGCAAGAGGCAAGTAACTTGTAAGCATCTGGAAGTTCCTAAGTAATATACAATCAGCAGCCCAACTAGTTAAGGTCCCTTTCACAGATGTGAATGATCCTGTAGTGTAGCTCTGCAATTAAGCACTTGTCTCCTAGCAGTTAATCGCTTTAACGGGTCATTACCATGTGCTTTTGGTGGGATCTTGCTCTGTACATGAGCCCCAGTAACTGAAGCAAAAACCTGATTGTTACAGCATTTAGAAGCAGACCTAAGATGGTCAAAAAGTTTACTTGAATCACTGATCTTCAAGCTTTTTTCATGACATTGATCTTCCATTGCAGCCTGTTCAAGATTTGAACTTGGGCTGTAATGGTATAATTAGTCACTTACTATAGCTTTCTAGCATTTAGTGTACGGGGATTTTCACAAAATGAGGAACAAAGCTCCTTGGAACCCTATGGGAGGATGGTAAAAATTCTGATACTTCTCAAAAATATCAGAGTAATACTGAAAATTCAGTTCTGTGCTTGGAGATTTTGTAATAAACTGACAGTAAAAATATAATTTGTGTGCTTACAATTGACTATATAGAGCCCCAAATCCTCTGTCCTGCCAGATGATAAACATTATCATTATCAGATTCTGGTTTAGTGTGTGATCAGTCATCAGTGCTCAGGAGTAAAAGAGTGGCTTTTCTTTGCGCTTGATCTTAATCCTTCCAAGGACTGGACTGTTTTAAAATCACTCCTTAACATTCAAATCCAGATTATCTGGTGTCAGTTACAGTAAATGGAAAAAATTGAAATTGCAACACAGTGCTGGAAATAATAAAACATGTAGCGTATTTGGAACGAAAAGCTATTGACACTTTAGATCCAGGACCTTTCTTCATAATAGTAGCATAAGACAGAGGAGCAGAATTAAGCCAGCCGACGCATCAAGTCTGGCCCACCGTTCCATCATGGTTGACTTATTTTCCCTCTCAACCCCATTCTCTTGCCTTTTCCTTGTAACCTTTTGACGAGCTTACCAATCAAGAACCTATCAACCTTCACTTTAAATGTACCCAATGACTTGGCCTCTACAGCTGTCTGAGGCAAGAAATTCCACAGATTCACCACCCTCTGGTTAAAGAAATTCCTCCTCATCTCTGTTTTAAAGAGACGTCTTTGCATTCTGAGGCTGTGCCTTCTGTCTCCCCTACTATAAGAAACATCCTCTCCTTAGTAGATGTTTAAACTAAAGGCAGTGAAAGGGTATGAGGGTGATACCGTGCCTGGTGGTGTTGATGAGGCTAGAAGAGCTGATTGTCCAAGTCCCTTTTCTTCTGTTCATTTTGAAATGTAGTTGAGGGTAGGGAACATGACAACCAGGGAACCAGAGCCACGTAACACTGTTGAGTTTGCTTTGACGATTATGTTGACCAGAACTCTGAGAGAACATTTTGCTCTGCTTTGCAAAGTGGCATTAGATCTTTTGCATCAGCGATGGGCAAATGAGTTATATAAAACTGTTCGAGTGAGCAAAATGACACTTTTCTGCAGCTAAGAAATTGAGAAATTCAATGACACAGAGTTGAAGTCAATGACAAAGAAACCAAAAAGTTAAATCAATGGTTTGTTAAAATTTGACGTGTGCAACCTGAAATGGTCAAGGATAATAATTCACCAATGACCTTCTGAATCAGTGAATACATATTAAGGAGAGAAATTTCATGCATGCAGCATTGATTTCAAATGAATCTCAAGGTAGTATATAGTACAAAGACTGTACCTACTTTGATAATTTACTTTGAACTTTAGGTTAACTGTTCAAGAAATAAAAGGGCCAAATAGAGTTCTGTCAAATAATCAACCACATCAAACAAGCAGTACAGGTCTAAAAATGATTGTTTATCTCACTGTGGAATTTGCCACCAAGGAATTTGAAAGCAGGTTTCCAATTCCAAGATAAGTTTAAGAATGGTTTTGTCCTTCATACAGCTATTCTGGTGATTGCCTTGTTTTGACTAGTGTTGGATGTGAATGGAGTTAGTTGTCTCAGTTTAGTGATGGGTATCACTGCAGGTTGGTATTGGGTTTAAGCGTGCATATTAGCTATGCACATTAGATGTACCATGGAGAGCATTCTTACTAGCTACATCACCGTGTAGTATAGGGGAGGGGCATTGCATTAGACCAAAATAAGCTGCAGAAAGTTGTGAATTAAGACAGCTCTGTGATGGGCTCTCACCTCTGCAGCATCCAGGGCACTTTCAAGAAGCGATGCCTCGAAAAGGCAGCATCCAGCATTAAGGACTCCCATCACCCAGGACGTGCCTCTTCTCATTGCTACCATCGGGAAGGAGGTACGGAAGCTTGAAGGCACACACTGGATGATTCAGGAACAGCTCCTTCCTGTCTGCCATCTGATTTCTGAATGGACATTGAACCCATGAGCAACCACCTCACTACTTTTCTCCTTTTACACTGTTTAACTTTTTAAATATATATACTTACTGTAAAGTAGTTTTTAATTCTGTGTTGCATTGTACTGCTGCCGCAAAACAACAAATTTCACGACATATGCCAGTGATATTAAACTTGATTCTGGTTCTATACTTCTGTTAATTCTGTTGAAGGTGTGGAGCAGCGATGTAGACTTCTGTAGCCTGCCTAAGGAAACATAATCTGAGCAGTAATTACATAAAATTTATCTCCTATTTCACTGGAAATAGTATGGTTTAAAACAAAAAGATGTTAGTTCCGATAATCTGTATGGTAATTTTGTATGCTTTTTGTGGATAAGATTTGCATTTATGGAATATTCTGCAATTGTGGTGCTGTATCAAGTCCAAAATCTGGAAATATAGATCAGAAATTTTCAGCTGTTACAATGTCTGAATAACAATCTTGTTTTTATTATTTTGTTCAGAATTGAAAGTCAATTATCATAACTTTTCAGTAAGTGTAAATGGTTACGTGAGGATTACTGGATGGCTTGAACTTATTCCATCAATACCTGTGCCATTCAAACTTGAATTTCAGGTTGAATTTGTGATTTGTGCGGTTTTAATTTTTGCTTGCAGAAAGGTGGATTGATGGTGATTTTAGAGTGAATGGGCAAGGGAGAGCAGAATGTGAACATTTGCCCAAACTATTTGAAAAAACAATTCTTTCAGTCTCTATGGGAATTTAGAGAACTTCCCCTTTATGCATTAGAGATATTTGCTCAAATAATTAAATCTGAGCTTGTTGCCAGTCAAGTTTATTAAAGACGAGAAGATGAGGCTGGTGACTGGAGTAAAGGTGCACATCGCCCCTGATCTTATTGGCTGAGCAGGCTCTGGAATGCAATGCCCACCTGCTGTTCCTGTGAGGGAAATGCTGTTCCTGCTCTATCAGTTTACCCTGCTGGATGTTTGCTGTTATTGCCTGAGAAAGGAATTGGGTCCAACTGGCTTTTTTTCCCTTATCTGTACTACTTGGCTGAGGAATTATCTGACTCCATTAAGATTAACTTTGTGGGGAATTTAAAGTAGTTTTTAAATAAGAGTGACTGGTTGTGTGATGAGATGTGGGTTAAGGTTTTTGAGGAAGATTAAAAGAATACTGTATCACCGGAGGAAGGAACAAAGTTATAAATGCTAGATTACTTTGCAGCCAAGTTGCTAAGTTTAAAGTTTAAAAAGTTGTTTAAATACAACATTGAGGTGGAAATGATTTTAAAAATAAATTCTGAACAAGCACTATTTGCACTTTAAGAATGAATGCTTGCTGTTGGTGAACAAAGACTGCAATTAGCTCTTCAAATATGCAAGACACTTTTTAAAAAATTGCCTGCTTTCTGAAATGCTGAGGAAGAGTAACCTAAACGATCCGAGTGGGTTACCCTCACTCGGATGAGGTTGTGTCCATATTTTGAACACTGCCCACCCCCACCCTCAAAGCACCTCATGATTGAAGAAGAGGTGAGTGACATGTTTGGTGAAGTTTTCCCTTGAAGATGTCTATTTGATTCGACACCCCTCCCTGTACACTTTCTCAATAGCTCACTTTGCCAAATCAGTCTGTGATCAGTGGCTCGTGTAGATGCAAATGATTCTCATTCATCTAGCCTGGAGTTCCAACATGCTGGCTGGCTCATCACTGAATTTAAAACTACCCCCTCAGCATTTTAAGCAAATTACAGTTATTTTGTCAAAAGGTGGTTATAACTTTAGAAGTAATTTTTATTTTATAATTTATTCCAGTACATACTGAGGGTGATTACCAGATTTTTGCTTGTATGTTGACTTATTATCAGATACCTCATAATTGTTTGCAACATTGGAGGCCTTTTGGCCCATTAAGTGCATGCCAGCTCTCAGCTCCCATTTCTGTCAGTCCCTTTTCAGCTCCTTCCCCCCCCCCCCCCCCCATCCTGTGTCCGTTTCCAACTCCCAGTCCGGTCCCTTTTCCAACTTGCAGTCTTGTCCCATTCCCAACTCCCTGTCCCCTCCCATTCCCATTCCCCACTCTTTTCCTTACTGCCATTCTCTCACTCCTTTGAAATGCTCACTGATTCTTCTGCTGCCCACCCAGCAATATGGAGCCAATAAGCCTACTAGCATATCTATGGGATGTGAAAGGAACTGGAGCATGGAGCCCGTGTGGTTCCGGGAGTGCAAGGAGACTCCACATGAGTATTCTCTGGATCAGGATTGAACCTATGTTGCTGCGGCTGTGCGACAACAGCATCGACTGTTGTGTCACCCAATAGCATTGTTTCAAAAGCTGAGGAGCAAATCTTAATTGCATAAATCACATCAAAAAAACACTTATTGCTTCATGTCATGAAGTTATGTTGAAGAATGTGATTGCAACGTGTCATATGTTTTAATCATTTTGCTGGCGAGGTTGGGGTGAGAACGTGTATGTAGCTAGCTTGTCGAGAATTTATTAGCCATTTCTAATTGCCCTCAAAGATGGTGTGGCAGGAAATTGCCTCAGTCCTTCTGACGAAGCTATTTTTTTGCAATGCCTTTGGAAAGCGCACTCCAAATTCCAGACCTCAGGTCACTGCAGGATGGACAATGTTTTAAAAACGATGTGAGGCTTTGCAGTTTGGGCGTCCTATCAGTGTTCATGCTACCAGGCACATTGGCCACTGAGAAAATCAGTTCATAAAGGAGAGAGGTATCCAATTTGATGCGCCGCGATGCTGCACAAACTGGGATCTGTGGGAGCTCAGGCGTTCATTCCACCAGCATACTGCACAATTTCTCTCCTGTGGTGAAACTCAGTAAGTTTATCAAATACTCATTTGCAATGGACAGATGGGACATGTATGCCATTCATAATGAGGTTTTAGAAGTCTCTCTAAAAGCATAGTCGAGGAAAGATGTTACCACACGCTAAGAGTTACTGCATACTTATTTTGCAACGGCCCTGTTTCTGGCAAACTTAGTTTATCCTGCCACTTGTTCCGATTTTCCTCTTCATTACATTGACTAGCGATCTGCTCATACAGCGTCTGACAGCATCACACTTGCCGTTGCTGTCATGCGTCAAAATTCTTGCACTATTTGTGGTGATAGAGGAGTTCGACCAATGATTCTGTCCCATCTTTTCTCATAATGGCTAGAGCTTATTTTTAAAAAAGCAAATCATCAGCTGGGGTTTACCTTGTACTAGAAGCTGTGTTTTAAATAATGTACCAGCCAAGAGCTACTGTCTAGTCAAATTGTTTGGCCTGCTTTCTCAGTGCCACTGGTTTCTCAGTTTCTCAGTGCCATTCACTGCCTCACTGCCTGAAGAAAGCAGTGCCTGCTTTCACTGGTTTCTCAGTGCCACTGGCCACTGGGTTACCAGACTGTAAAATGGACAGCAAAGTTCTCCCAGTAACATTTTTAAAAATTCTGTTTGCTAGCGTAGTGGTCACCACAACACCTTACAGTACCAGTGACCCAGGCTCAGTTCCCACTGCTATCTGTAAGGAGTTTGTACGTTCTCCCTGTGACCGCGTGGGTTTCCTCCAGGTGCTCCGGTTTCCTCCCACAGTCCAAAGGCGTATCAGTTGGTAGGCTAATTGATCATTGTAAATTGTCCTGGGTTTAGCTCAAGATTAATACAGGGGATTGCTGGGTGGCACGACTCAAAGAGCCAGACAAGCCTATTCTGCGCTGTAGGTCGATTAAAAAAATTAAGGTTGAAAAATGTGGTAATGTGATTTTCGATCAAAGCTGTCCAATTTTCCTGTAAATGATGAATTGCTATTTAAACAACGTAGCAGCTCTATGTAGGTGCAAGGTAAAAATAGAATGAAAGAGAATGAGAAAGTATGCATGGGAATATTGTTGAGTGGAGCTTTGCATTTGAAGTGCCTGAAGCTCTATGTCATCTGATGCAACAGCAGCTCAAATTTTGGGATCCCTGCTGCAAAAAAAAACCAAATTTCAATATATAAATAGGCAAAATACCAGGTAAAACAGATAGATCAGCAAAAATATAAAGCATCCAAGGTTCAATATGGGGCTGAGTAGCCGGAACTGGGAACAATAACAATTTAAATATCTGACAGAAGAACTTCTGCAGATCCTGAATAGTTTGAGCAACACAAAATGCTGCAGGAACTTACCCTGACTTGCTGAGAGCTGGAAGGTTGTTTGCTCGGTATTACTGAGTTCTATATTGACAAGTGATGGGTATCTTGTATTACAAGAAAGCTTTTGGACTTTGTGTGAGATGATTGGGGGTTTGCAGATCGTGAAGTCATGTGGTTGAGAGGGTAGAAAGCTGTAAGACGATTCAAAGGACTTGGGTGGGTGGAGTAATGGGAAATGGAGATAAGCCTGGACGAATGTGAGGTAATTGAAGGTTCACACGATAAGGAATTCACAGTAGGATAATGAAAAGAAAAACTGCAATGCATACAAATTCCTATAGGTGACAGGGATAGGTGGAGAAGGTGTTAAGGAATACAAGAAACTGCCCTCCATACGATGATGTGATAATGCAAAAGGATGTCATTTAAAAAATACTTAAAATGCAATGAATCAGCAGCTAGAGTACTGCATTTTCTGTTAAGTTACAGGAAGCTCTTGTCCCACTTGCAAATGCCCTTAGCTACTTGCCCTGTTTGAACAGTGCAGTTGAAGCTTCCATCTCATGTGAAGATCAGTGTTATTGCCACTTGTTTCCATTCCATATCACCAAGTTCTCGAACCCTCTGCAAAGGAGAATTTCAACCTGCTAAAAGGGATAGAGTTCCTCGTGTCCTCACCTACCACCCCATGAGCCTCTGCATCCAACACATTTTTCTCTGCAACTGCCATGTTCAACGGGACCCCACCGCTAATCCGCATCCTGGGATTTATCCTTGCGAGCGGCGGAAGTGCTACACCTGTCCATGCACCTCCTTCCTCACCTCCACTCAGGGCCCCAACTAGTCCTTCCAGGTGAGGCAACTCTCTTCACCAGCAGATCTGCTGTGGTTGTCCCATTGCAGCCTCCTCTACGTTGGTGAGACCTGACAGAGACTGGGGTGGCAGTTTTGTTCAGCACCTTCACTCAATCTGCAAAAAGTGGGATTTCCTGGTGACCAACCATTTTCGTTCCTGTCTCCATTCCCATTCTGGCATGTCGGTTCTGTCACCACAATGAGGCCACTTCCTTGTTGAAGGAGCAACACCTCATACTCTGTCTCGTTAGTCTCCAACCTGGTGGCATGAACATCAATTTCTCCAACTTACAGTAATTTTTCCCCCTCCTCCTTCCCCACTCTGGCCTTTTACCTCTTCTCACCTGCCTATCACCTCCCCCGGTACCCTTCATCCTTCTCTTTCTCCCGTGGTCCAATCTCTTTTCCTATCTGACTCCTTCTCCTCCCTCCTCCAGCACCTTACATCACCTCCCAGCTTTGTACTTCAACCCCCTCCCCCACGCGCCTGGCTTCACCAATCACCTTATAGCTTGTCCTCTTTCTCATCCTCCCTTCTTATTCTGGCATCTTCCCTTTGCCTTTTCAGTCCTGAAGAAGGGCTTGGCCTGGAGCATCTACTGTTTATTCCCTGCCAAAGGTGCTACCTGACCTGCTGAGTTCCTTCAATATTTTGTGTATGCTTCTCTGGGTTTCCAGCATCTGAAGAATCTCTTATGTTCAAGATGATGAGAGGCTTTGATCGTGTAATGATGAGAGGCGTTGATTGTATGGATAGTCAGAGGCTTTTTCCCAGGGTTCAAATGAGAGGGCACAGTTTTAAGGTGCTTGGAAGTAGGCATAGAGGAGACATCAGGGGTAAGTTTTATACGCAGAGAGTGGTGAGTGTGGAATGGGCTGCTGGCGACAGTGGTGGAGGTGAATACAATAGGGTCTTTTAAGAGACTCCTGGATAGGTACATGGAGCTTAGAAAAATAGAGGGCTATGGGTAACCCTGGGTGATTTCTAAGGTAAGGACATGTTTGGCACAGCTTTGTGGGCTGAACGATGGGTGACGGAGAAGGTAGGTCGATCGGGGAAAGGCGTAGAAGCGAGTAGCTGGGAGGGATAGGCAGAAAGAGCTCAAGGGTTGAAGAAATGAGCATCTAATATGAAGATACAGGACGAAGAGCCTAGGAGGGCAACTGTATTGTGCTGTAGGTTTTCTGTGTTTCTAATTTCTACCTGCTACCTATCATTTGAAATACCTCTGTCAGATGTCCTCTTCACCACCACTGACTCATGTTTCCTCACAGCACAGAAGGAGGTCACTTGGCCCATTGAATCTATGTCAACAGGTAGAGCAATCCTATATTATCTACAAGCCTTTTCTCCCATGCACTCACACTAGGAACAATTTACAGGGCAAAACGACCTACCAACCTTCAGAACTTTGTTTTGTGGGAGGAACGCCCATGGGGGCTTAGGGGAATGTGGCATCTCCATGTAGATAGAATCAGAGAACTGATTCATGGGAGCTGTGAGGCATCTGCTTAATGAGCAGGGCCCCTAGAGTCTGAATCAGAATTGGGTTTATTATAACCTGACATATACCATGAAATGTGTTTTCCAGTAGCAGTATGGTGCAATACAGGAAGTCTATTATAAGTTACAATAAGAGAAAATAAAAAAGTAGGGCAAAAATAGTGAAGTGGTGTTCATGGATTCATAGGCTATTCAGAAATCTGATGGTTGAGTGGAAGAAGCTGTTCCTAAAGTGTTAAGTGTGTGTCTTCAAGCTCCCATATTTCCTCCCTGCTGGTAGAAATGAGAAGAAGGCATGTTTTGGGTGGTTCTTCATGATGGATGCTGCCTTTTTGAGGCATCACCTTTTGAAGATATTCTCAATACAGGGAAGGCTAGAGCCCCTGGTGGAGTTTTCTGGTTTACGATCTTCTGCAGCTTTTTCTGATCCCGTGCATTGGTGCCTCCACATAAGGTGATGATGCAACCAGTTAGAACGCTCTCCACGATGTATCTGCAGAAATTTGCTAAAATCTTTGACATTCCAATCTCTTCAAACTCCTAATTCTACCATAAAGAGAACATATCTGTGCATTATATACCAAAGTTGCACATCCTTGGAATTATTTTGATAAATCTCTTCAGGTCTCTCAAGTCTTCACATCTTTCCAGAAGAGCAACACTCAGAAATTATGCTTTAAAAAGCTTCATCCTGGCTTCCTTGCTCTTTAATAATAACGAACAGGGGAAAATCTAGCTATCACCCTCTCACATTCAATGGTGTTATCATCACCGAATATCCCACTGTCAATATCCTGGGGTTGTCATTGATCAGAAATTAAATGGGAGTAGCCATTCACACCCAGCTGTGAATGGTGGTGGACAATTTAAAAAATTGGTGTAATTGATGCCCAGCTTGGACAAAGGAGAAACACACACACACACACACACACACACACACACACACACACACACACACACACACACACACACACACACACACACACACACACACACACACACACACACACACACACACACACACACACACACACACACACACACACACACACACCCGCCCCGCCTGCCTGCCTGCCTGCAGGAACCCAGCAAGATAGCAAACATCCATGTAGGGGAACAAACAGTTGACATTTTGGGCTGAGACCCTTTCAGTTTTGGAAAGGAAGGGGGCAAAAGCCAGAATAATCAGGTGGGGAGGGGAAAGAATGCAAGCTGGCTGGTGATGGGTGAGGGAGAAGGTAGATCGATCGGGGAAAGGTGATGAAGTGAGTAGCTGAGAGGGATAGGCAGAAAGAGCTAAAGGGTTGAAGAAATGAGAATCTAATAGGAGAGGATACAGGACTAATGGCTTAGGAGGGCAACCAGATGAAGGTGGTGGCAGGTGAAGGGATGTGAGTGAAATCATAATGGGGTATGGAAAGAGAGAGGGGGAGGGAGAAATTACTGGAAGTTCAAGAAACCGGTGTGCATGGCATCAGCTTGAGGGCTACGCAGACACAATAGAAGGTGTCGTTCCTCCAGCCTAAGTTTATCAGTGAAGGAGACCATGGATAGACATGTCAGAATGGACATGGGAAGTTAAAGTGAAAAGTTGAAGGGAGTCCTGATAGGAGTTTGTAAAATTAGGAGAGGCACAGTTAGGGGAGACAGTATTTTTTGCTTGTGGTAGAAATGTCAAATATAACAGGATTTGCTGTTAAGGTGTGAGGGGAAAATTTTAAAGGAAATGTGCATGGTACAAGGACATTAGGACATCAGGAGTAGCAGATGCAGCATGGTAGCTTAATGGTTAGTATGGTGCTCTACAATACAGGTGACCCGGGTTCAATTCCAGCCGTAGCCTCTAAGGAGTTCGTACAATCTCCCCGTGACTACGTCGGTTTTCTCCGGGTGCTCTGGTTTCCTCCCACAGTCCAAAGGCACTCCTGTTGGTAGGTTAACTGGTCGTCATAAATTGTCCCATGATTCGGCCAGGATTAAATTGGGGATTGAGGGGCCGGGAGAGCTGGTTCTGCCCTGTATCCCAATAAGTAAGTAAACATGTCTGGAATGGGTTGCAAGGTGGGCAGGGGAAGAAGATACAATAATGACATTTTAGAGGCTTTTGGATGGATGTATAAATATACAGAGGAAAGGGGGATGTGTATCATGCTGATAGAAAAGACTTGGTTTAATTTGGCATCATGTTCAGCACAGACATCATGGGGTGAAGTACCTGATTCATGTTGCACTGGTGTGTTCATTCACTGGAGGAGGAGGAGAAGGAGGAGGAGGAGGAGACTTCACAATATTCCCATTCTCAAAGACAAGTGAGCCCAGCCATTGGTTCAAAAAAGAAAGCTGAAGCATTTGTGCGAATCTTCAGGCATTGACAACATTCTAGCAATAGAAGAAGAACAAACACGAGGAAATCTGCAGATGCTGGAAATTCAAGCAACGCATACAAAATGCTGGAGGAACACAGCAGGCCAGGCAGCATCTATAGGGAGAAGCGCTGTTGACATTTTGGGCAGAGACCCTTCGTCAGGACTGACTGAAAGGAAAGATAGTAAGTGATTTGAATGTAGTGGGGGGAGGGGAAAATGCAAAATGATAGGAGAAGACTGAGAGCCTTCACCCCACCCCCTCCAGTCTTCTATCATTTTGCATTTTCCCCTCCCCCCACTACTTTAAAATCTCTTACTATCTTTCCTTTCAGTCAGTCCTGACGAAGGGTCTCGGCCCGAAATGTTGACAGTGCTTCTCCTTATAGATGCTGCGTTCCACCAGCACTTTGTGTGTGTTGCGTTAATAGAAGTAGAAAACTACTTTAAAGTGAAAACTCAAATACATCTCTTCAAAGAGGTACGGTTGTTAGAACCATAGTGATTGCAGGCCAATTTCAAAATATATGATGGAACTGAAAAAGACCAAAACAATATTTCCATTATTTGAATGGGCCTTGAAGATGAGGATATGAGTGTAAGACCTTTTGTGAGTGTAATTCAAATAAGTACAATGTGTTGCATTTTGGAAGGTCAAATCCAGGTAGGATGTTCTCAGTCAATGGTAGGTCTTGAGGAATATTGTTGGAAATTGGGATCTTGGAATTCAAGGAGATGATCCACGGAAGGCAGAGTCACAGTTGGAGAGGATGGTGGAGAAAGCTTTTGCAACACTGACCTTCTTCAGTCACGACAGTGAGTACAGAAGTTCAGAGGTTATGTTCCAGTTGTGCAGGACCGTGGTGAGGCCCCATTTGGAGTATTGTGTTCAGAAACAAAGCAGAAAGGAAGTGAAGGGCTTTTGCCGGGATATGAGGGATTGAGTTCTGGGGAGAGGTTAGGCAGTGTAGGAGACTGAGAAGTGTATAAAATGACGAGTGGCATAGATAGTGTGCGTGTAGTCACTCTTTCAACAGATTGGGGGATTGAGATCTAAAGGGTATAGTTGAAGGTAAGAAGGGAAAGATTTAATAGGAACTTAAGTGGCAACTTTTCCACAAGATGTGAGAATGGAATTAGCTTCCATTAGAAGTAGAAGTGGTAGCGGCAGGTACTTTTAAAAGACAACTGAGCAGGAATATTGATAGGAAGGGTTCAGAAGGATAAGGTCCAAACAGGATTAGCTTGGATGGCCATGGATATGTTGGGCCAAATGGCCTATTTCTGTTCTGTATGACGATGACTGAACAGTACTGAAGATTTGTGCTCTTGGTCAATCCGTTTCAGTGTAGCTACAACATTGGCATCTCCCTGACAAGATAGAAAATTGACCAGACGTGTCCTGTCCACAAGCAGCAGGACAAAATAAATCAAATATTTTAGAAGCATCGGCAGAGCACTGATTGACAGATCATTGTGCTCCATTTTTCCTTAATATAATCCCACCCGGGTGGCTGGGTGCCAATATGTCTCTAGCAAAGGAGGTGTAAGACGCTTCTTCCCTCTGCAGCCTACAGGTCTCCTTGGGCAAGGTGTAGCCATCCTCTGCTATACCAACTGCACCTGCTTGGCCTTCCCCCGCCCGCGATGAAGCCCCACGGGAGCAGATGGTGGATGGTCGTATGGGCAGCTGGTGCATATCACAAGTCCTGGTTATGTGCCCACTGAGGGCAGGCAGACAATCTCTGAGTATTGGTAATGGTTGGGGTCACCCGTCTTGTAAAGACACTGCCCAGAAGAAGGCAATGGCAAACCACTTATGTAGAAAAATTTGCCGAGAATAATTATGGTCATGGACCATGAACGCCCACATCATGTGACACGGCACATAACGATAATGGTAGTCCCACCAAGCATGAGTAACTGGATTAACTGCCATGGAGTTGCTTAGGGCATTAACATTCTCCATTAACAATGCAAGTCTAAACCCTGAGAGAAAATAACAATCCTGACTTTAACTAGGCAAATGATGCTTCATTAAACATCTCATTCGAAAGATAACAAGCGTTTCCCTTCTTGAAAGATGCCAAATGAGCAACGCATAGCTCAGTTAAATTTCTTTTTCCGCAATATATCGATGCAGCTGACCTCTGCCCAACTGTGTTCAATGTTAGTTTTGCCTTTAATGAAAGCACTGTCACAACACAGTGTATTCCAGATGATACATTTACAAGTTAAACTGTTCGTCATTTCAAGAAGAGCACAGTGATTTATATTTAAGTCTTTAAATCAAATCTACTGTTGTGCACAGATTTAGTGGCCACAGGTGATGAACTAGACTGCAGTGTCATCAATCCTTCAGCAGCTATTCATAGATGCTGCCTAATCTGAGCAATTTTTCCCCAGGATTATTGCATACATTGCCAGCATCTGTAAAATTTATCTTTGTTGGTAAACCTTTTTTTCATGGCCATCACTTCAAATGGAGGTTTTTTAAAATATAAATCTGGGCACGCTCTGTTTCTTGCTTTATTGCTGCAATAATCTTGGTGGCAGAATTTTGTGAGTGAAGTTTTCTCCTCTGGTAACCAACAGGTCTGATTTTCACACAGAGTATCGTGAAGTGTTTAGAGCTTTCTGTCATCCCGTCACCTGGCGTTCAGCCTACCACCACTGCACAGTGGAACAATGGCTGTCGGATAACAACGTGAGAGTGAGCACGATGAGCAGCTGCAATGCTTGCAGCCGTAGCTTTCTGCTTGAGCTGCTAGATTGCTGTTTACACATTTAATACTGCTGAAAGCTGTCATGTACTAAATAAATGGATTCAATAAAAATCGTAAGGCAACAGGATATACTTGAACCACAGGAGATTCGACAGATGCTGGAAATCCAGGGTAACGCAGAATGCTGGAGGTTCTCAGCAGGTCAGGCAGCATCTATGAAGGGAATATATTTGATAGCCAATTGAGCTTGGCTTGTTAGTTGCACCTGACCGTTGTCCCCTTTGTTATCGTGTAAGATTCTGGCACTTTATGTCCGGAGACTAAGCACAAAAATGGCTAAAACCCTGATCCTGCTCTGATGCAGATGTTCTCATTAAGATGAATTATTAGCATTGAAGCCCTAATTGATTTCTCAGGAGCATCTAACTGATCCGGCACTTGTAAACGCAAGGATCTTTTCCCCAATGCGCTGACATCACTAAAACAGGTTATCTGGACATGTTGCTGTATAGATGTGTTGTCTGTCACGGCATCACCACTGTCCACGAACCAAAGGCGACTTTAAGGCAGCTTGTCTGAAGAACCACAGTACCAGTAAAAACAACTGGCAAAAGCAACTGCAGCTTTCCTTTCTTCCTCCTCTGCTTCCAGCTGCCTCTCCTTCTCCTTCTCAGCCAACCTTAATTTTTCTATCTCTAACTGAACCTCACCATTGGCTGGTTTCATCTCAGGGAACAAGTCCAATGCATCCACTTGGAACACATTCTCGGACACATAGTGCATGGCTATTGCCCTCTGTATCTCCCACTTTCTCATCGACGATTTCACCGCCAAGAGCTTTAATAGTTTTGCAACACTCACCAATTCCACCTTCCGGGCATCCACCAATGCCCCCGAAGTCGGGTTCTTTGTAAATTTGTCTGTTTCCATCTCTGCTGGTTTCCCGTCTGGTTACCCACGCAACCAGATCAGATAATGGGCTTATAGCCCGATTCACTGTCCCCCCCAATTTGGTAATCAAATCCCGGAAGACGAGGCCAGACAGGATGTAAACTCTCAATTCGTTTATGGGAACACAAACTGGCGGTACAGAGTCATGTTCCACTATTGCTGATCTCGGTATATGAAGACCGAGAAGGATACCACTTTAACTGGGACAACACAGAGGTTCTGGCGCAGGCAAATGCAAATCAGACGCGAGAATTTTTAGAAGTGTGGTTCTCTTCTGTTAACTCCGTAAACAAACATATCAAAATAGACGCCATCTGCGAACCCCTAAGAGCCAAAGAAACACGAGCCAATAGAGTTCAAAGGTCAACTGAAGGGGTAGCCAATCAGGACTGAGCAAGCCAACAGGGGCCTACATAAACATGAGCACTCCCAGAGAGAAGCACCAACAATTGTGCACTGAGGATGTCACCTCGACTGGAGATGAAACATCTGCAAGCTAATCTCCAAACTCAGTGAATACTGCAGTATCAAATGCTTTCTCTAGGTTTTCAATGTACTGCATTTCAAAGATGGTAAGAATATGCTACAATGTGCTGCATTTCAAAGAAATTTCTCGAACCTTGAAGTCAGAGAAACCAGATAAATTTACGCTTTATTGTCTTTGCATTTCTGGGTCAAACTTTGAATATTGGGGAGATGAGAACAAGAAATTGAAGGGAAGGAGTTATGCATGTGATGTGACACTGGAGTTGTGTAGAGAATTGAAACTGTGAATTTCTTGCTCCACATCTAATGGTGCTAGTGAGTACCTCTTTGCAAAATATTTGGCACTGACTTGTTCTCTATCCCCCTCCCTCAATCTGCACACTATATAAAAGTTGACAGAAAGAATCTACCCTACATGTGAATGGATGGGAACTTTGATTTTTCAAAGTTCAGAATCAGGTTTATTATCGCAGGCTTGTCTGATGTTAAATTTATTGATGGGTGGCAGCAGTACAGTGTAAAGATATAAAAATGGCCAGGATTAGAATCAGATTTATTATCACTGACATATAATGTGAAATCACTGACGTATAACGCAAAATTTGTTGTTTTGTGGCAGCAGTATAGTGCAATACATAAAATGTTACTATAAGTTGCAATAATAAATTGTGCAAAAGAGAAATTGAGGCAGTAAAATTACAAAATAGTACAAATAAAAAGTTATAACTGGGTAGTGATCATAGACTGTTCAGAAATCTGATGGCTTTGGGTCTTCAGGCTCTTTACCTGTATAATAATAATAAGAAGGCATGGCTTCAGGGTTCCCATCGTGGGGTCCAAGGACCCCTCGGTTAACGCTAGGGTCCATGGCATGAGGAATCTTGAAAACTCCTGCTGTGGATGGCAATGGATGCTGTCCTCTTGAGGCACTCCCCCTTGAAAATATCCTTGATAGTGAGGAGGGTTGTGCCTGTGACGGAACTCATTTATTAAAAAATACTGTCACCAAGGGAATACACAACTGAAGAAAATTAAAATTAGGCCACATTTTCGAATGAAGAGAAGTCTCCATTTTTAGAATGGGAAAATTCTTCATAGGATCGTAGAAGTGTACAGTACAGAAACAGACTCTGTTGACGCACCTTATTAACTTGACTGAGAAACTAAACCTTTTTGACCTCATCTCATATCCTTACACATCTTTATTAACAAGTCATCTATCTTTTAAACATTGTATCTGCCTCCACCTTCTCAAGCAGTTCATTCCAAACGAAGACACAAGATTGCAGGAGTTGAAATTTAGAGGAAAGAAATGAGCTGCTGGAGTTTGTATTTCTCTGCTGTTTGACTCTGTAACCCTAAACTCTAAACAATTATATGCAACATTTTATTTAAACAGTATATCTTAGAATTTTTTTTTCTTTATCTGCCTTGGAGACTAATTATCTAAGAGAAAGATGTACATTTTGATGTTGCTCAGGGAAGCTGTCTTGGTCCCCTTCTCTTCTCCTTATACATGCTCCCCTTAGGAAAAATCAATAGAGAGCATAAACTTCATTTCCATAGTTATGCAGACAGCACACAACTGTATATTTCAGTTGAGCCTGATGATGATAGTTCCCCATCTTCTCTGATTTCTGGTATGACTGCAATATACAGTGGATGAGCAATAATTTCCATAACTAAGTGAAGATAAAACTGAAATACTTTTGGCTGGTCCCAAACCCAGAAGAGATAAACTTCTTGATTAACTTGGGAACTTGGCTACTCTTGTAAAAATCAAAGGTAACTAATGTGGGTGTTATCCTTGATTCAGAATTTCTACACTGAAGAAATATTGCCAAAGTATGTCTGTTTCGGTCATGTAATGATGCTACAAAACTAATTCAGCCCTTTATATCGAATAGACTAGATTACTGCAATATGGTCATTTACTGGCCTTCCAAAGCAATCTACAAACTTAAACTCATCCAGAACACTGCTGTTAGACTTCTAATCAAAGGAAATGTGAGAGAACATATCACTCCTGTACTAGCTTTCTGTATCTTTTAGAATTGATTTTTAAAGTTTTCTTACTTGTTTTTAAAGCTCTTAATGGTCTGGGACCAGAGCACATCACAGAATCATTTTAGTTTCACAAAACCTACTTGAGCTCTCAGATCTTCTTCTCTCAAAAGATTTTTTTTATAGCTTTTTACTATGCTCCTAAACTGTGGAATTCAAACCTAAAACTATAAGGGATGCAGAATCAGATGACACTTCAAACACCAGCTCAAAACATGTGTTTTTTAACCTTGCTTTTAACTAACATCTTCAAACAAGAGAAAATCTGTAGATGCTGGAAATCCAAGCAACACACACAAAATGCTGGAGGAACTCAGCAGGCCAGGCAGCATCTATGGAAAAGAGTAAACAGTCAATGCTTCGGGCTGAGTCCTGATGAAGAATACTGGCCCAAAACATCAACTGTTTACTCTTTTTCATAGATACTGCCTGGTCTGCTGAATTCCAGCATTTTGCGTGTGTTGCTTTCATCTTTTTGCCTTTTATTTTCACGTTTTTTTATTTTTCATATTTCAACTTTTATCTCTTTCTAAAACACTATGAAAAGTATTCTAAAAATAAAATTATTTGTAGTAGAAGCAAATGATGACTGTTTCCTATTAAATTTTAGATCATATTTTTCAGTAAAAGGACAGGAAAGAGGACAATTGTACTGGTTTTGCAGGAAAACATGAACCATTATGCTAGATAAGTTTCACTAGGCAGCTCTTGTGCAAGCAGGTTAAAATCATAAGAAATACACATATTTGATAAGTAGTATTTCTATGAAAACTTTTAGATTTTCTCTCCAAGAAGTGTGCTTGAGGCAGATTTTGTGAGGTTTATCTTTACTGCTATATACTGTATACAATTGTTACAAAACTATTGGACTTGTTACTTGGATTGCTTGCTGCATTCCTGTGATGTAGATATTTTTTTACTGGTTATGTAGTTTCTCATGTATCCTAGAGAATCTCAGCCACTCTTTCCAAGGGATTGAGGAACTTCATATGTACCGTTTGGGACCCAGGATTGGAGCTGTTAAGCACTTGGATGCTTTTCTTGCATGGCCTGGAGTTGTTAGAGTTTGAGATTCTGCATTCTGTCTTGAACTTTGTCACTGTATTGGACACTTTTAGTCTGTGAAAGTATGGGACCAATATGTCCATTAATATGGATTATTTACCGTGCTTAACTTTTTTGTGTCTTGCTGTTACTATTCTGTATTCTGGCATTGTAAAGCTAGCCCTAACACTGTGATTTATGGGAACCCTCAACTTCTACAAAGCTGAACAGGATCGTATTTTTCACATCGTGGCTGTTCCCTGCACCTTTTTCAACAAATCGCGTAAAATGTTGTAATGGATGGTTTTTCCAAAATCAATTGTTTCATTCGGTGACCACTGTCAGAATCAGTTATAACTGAAGCATTGAACTAGTCATTCTGCAGGAGTGGTATTACAAAATTTACACAGCACAATTGTTTCATGTTTCCTCTCTTTCATTGTATTTTCTGAGATGCCAATATCTATTGGCTTTCTAATCCATTCCAAGCTCTGCTCAACTCATAACACCGAGAAAGCTCATTTTGGCTTCTTTCTTCCATGGTATACTCAGTGGGTATCGTGCTGGATTGTGGGGTCACACTGGACCTGAGGCCTACTCCCTTCACCTTACTGTTGCATGTGCAATATTACTTGGCAACCAGGAACTATTTTTGCTATATTTAAGGTGGTGTGCAGCTCAAGTTCTGACTTAGTGTTGGTGATGCTGACAAATTACAGTACCCAAACTCATCCCAACACAGGACCTGTTATATTTCTGATGTCTGAAGGCTGATTCGGAAGCTTTCATTACTGTGATGTTCCCAATACAGCTGTTTTTGTAATGTGTAGCTGATGTCATGATTCTCTCAAGCTTTTTTACCCCTCAACCATCAGGCTCTTGAACAAAAGGGGATAACTCCACTCACTTGCCCCATCATTGAGACGTTCTCACAACCAATGATCTCACTTTAAGGACTCTTTATCTCACTATCTCATGTTCTCATTATTTATTTTTGCACTCTGGTTGATCTTTCATTGATCCTGCTACAGTTACTGTTCTATAGATTTGCTGAGTATGCCCACAGGAAACCGAATCTCAGGGCTGTATGAAATGGCATATGTACTGCGATAATAAAATTTACTTTAAACTTTGAACTTTTTGGATGAAGTTGTTGTAAATTGTTCAGAATTCTTATGACAGTTATAAATTTTTTATTTGTTGAGATACAGCGTGGAATAGGCCCTCCTGGCCCCTCGAGCTGTGCCACCCAGTAATCCACCATTCAACTCCAGCTTAATTGTGGGACAATTTAGAATGACCAATTAACCTACCAACTGATACATCGTTGAACTGTGTGAGGAAACCAGAGCACCCAGAGAAAACCCACGTGGTCACAAGGAGAATGTGCAATCTCCTTAGAGACGGTAGTGAGAAACGAACCCCGGTTACTTGTACAGGTGTTGTGCTGGACACTTGTTACCCTCCAGATGATAGGTCTCATCTTGTTTGGGTTTTCCATTTCATACTTCTGTTCCCTGGGCACATCCATGTTCTGATTTATTTTTTTGAAAGAGCACTTTAAGCAGCTCAGAAGTCCAGTAAGATGCTGATGGAAGCAACAACAACAAGTAGGCCCAGGACGGAGTGGATAGCTTAAGAAAATGGATCATCCGGTGAGATACAAAGTTCAAAGTAAATTTTTAAGTGGATGACTTACGAAATCGACTCATCCAGTGAGATACAAAGTTCAAAGTAAATTTTATTATCAAACTACATACACGTCACCAGAAGCAACCCTGACATTGATTTTCCTGCGGGCATACTCAGCAAATCTGTAGAAAAGTAACTATAGCGAGATCAATGAAAGTTCAACCAGAGTGCAGAAGACAACAAACTCTGCAAATGCAAATATAAATAATTAGCAATAAATAACGAGAATATGAGATAAAGAGATGAACAGTCCTTAAAGTGAGATCATTGCTTGTGGGAACATCTCAATGATGGGGCAAGTGAGTGGAGTTATCCCCTTTGTTCAAGAGCCCGATGGTTGAGGGGTGGTAACTGTTCATGAACCTGGTGTTGCAAGTCCTGAGGCTCTTGTACCTTCTACCTGATGGCAGCAGTGAGTAGGGAGCGTGGCCTGATTGGTTGGGAATCTGTGATGATGGACATATGTACATGACATACATGAAAAATCAACATAATCCCACCTTATCACTAGTAATTATTGATGAATAGAAATCCACCTCATTTTCATGGTCTTGTACAGATTGGGTTTCAGAATTTTCCTTCATTGCATTCAATAAACATAAGATTGTGATAAGTTGAAAGATTCCACTGAGGACCATTGAGGGAAATCCCTATAACTGGTATACATACACTTAGTGGCCATTTTATTAGGTACATCTTGTTAATGCAAATATCTAATCAGCAAATCATGTGGCAGCAACTCTGTGCATGAAAGCATACAGACCTTGTCAAGAGGTTCAGTTGCTGATAAGACCAAACATCAGAACAGGAAAGAAACGTGATCTAAGTGACTTTGACCTTGGAATGCTTATTGGTGCCAGACAGGGTGGCTTGAGTATCTCAGAAACTGCTGATCTCCTGGGATTTTCACGCACAGCAGCCCCCAGAGTTTACAGAGAATGGTGCGAGAAACAAAAAATAAACACAGTGAGTGGCAATTCTGTGGATGAAAATGCCCTTGTAAATCAAAGAGGTCAGAGGAGAATGGCCAGATTGGTTTAAGCTGACAGGAAGGAGACAGTAATTCAAATAACCAACCATGTGTCTCAACAATGGTGTGTAGAAGAGCATCTCTGAATGCAAGCCATGTCGAACGTTGAGGTGGATGGGCTACAGCAGTAAAGGATCACGTGGTTCAAATCCTATACCCAATAAAGTGGCCTCTGAGTGAACGTTAATGTCAGAGTGCTATTTCTACCCAGCTTGCTCTTTCTCCAGAATTGCTTCGATACTAGGCATTCCACAGATGGAATTCTTTGGATATGTGTTTTCCCAGTTCCCCACTGTGTAGAGAAATCACAATCTGAATTTTCCAGGAGTGTCCATTTTATGTGAAGTTTAGTATTTCTGTTACTTTCATTGGTGGAAGTAAGTGTTGCTTTCAACAACAGTATCTGCAGGCAGTTCACCACAGAGCTTAACTCTAAACTAAAATAAAGAGTTTTACAGTGTTCCTGAGTATCGGCAGAGTGACTGGCTTGTTTGTCCGTTATGTGCTGTGTTGTATGATGTGGGTGATCATGGTCTTTCCGTGACCGTGAATGTTCTTGGCAAATTTTTCTACAGAAGTGGTTTGCCATTGCCTTTTTCTGGGCAGTGTCTTTACAAGATGGGTGACCCCAGCCATTATCAATACCCTTCAAAGGTTGTCTGTCTGGCATCAGTGGTCACATAACCAGGATTTGTGATGTGCACCAGCTGCTCATACGACCATCCACCACCTGCTCCCATGACTTCACGTGAGTGATTGGTGCGGTTGGGGCGGGTGGGGAGCTAAGTAGGTGCCACACCTTACCCAAGGGTGACCTGCAGACTAGCTGAGAAAAGGAGTGCTTTATTATCTCCTTCGGTAGAGACACATCTCCACCCCACCACCCACTAATTCTGGTATCGTGTGGATAATTCCAGAGAAGAAAAGTCTGAAGTGAGGCAAGAAAAACACATCCCACCACCACCACCACCACACACACACACACACACTAATTTAAGCTGATAAATTCATTTATTGTTGTAACATGTCCTTGAGATGCAATGAAAACTTGTCTTGCATGTCACCCATAGAGATCAGTTGATTTCGACAACAGTGCGTTGAGATAGTCCAAGGTAAAGCAGTAACAGAGTGAGGTGTTGCACTATCGTGAATGTGCAGAGCTTGTTAACAGTCATCATCATCATCATTATGAGCTGTGTCGTATGACATGGGCAATCGTGGTCTTGTGACCAGGATTGTTCTTGGCAAATGTTTCTACAGAAGGTAAACAGTAGGATGCAACATTTTCTCTGATTTTCATGGAAATAAAACTCACTGCTTTGAGCAGTGTAAAAGCAGGATGGTTCAGGGAGTGTAATGCATTGGGAGAAATTAGAATCAAGTTAAAGACATTTGTAACTTGCCTGTTTGACTTCTTATTCAAAAGAATCGTTCTTTAAATTTAACGTCAGTATGTGAAAATACATTTTTAAAGGCAGCTCCAGTAGTTGCAAGGCATTTGGTACAGTGATTTCTTCCCCCCCCCCCCCCCCCCCGGTGCTCAGTGTTCTTCAGAAATTAATTTCAACATTTCACGGTAGCGTTGAGGTTTGCATGATGCGATTACAGCTCGGGGCATCAGAGTTCAAGTTTGATGTCATCTGTAACAAAGCTTGTCCTACCTTTCCGTGAGTGCATGGGTTTCCTCGGGCAATCAGATTTCCTCCCACATTTGAAAGACGCTCCAGTTGGTAGGCCTACTTGGTCATTTAAGATTAGTCGCAGGTTAAGTAGGTGGGTTGCTGGGCAGTGTGGTTCATTTGGCTGGAAGGGCTTTTTGCGTGCTGTATCTCCAAAAGAAATTGAAGAGAAATATGAGAGCTCAGAAATGAGTTGCTTAATTCCATTCCGTGGAGTTGTGGTCGTTTTACAATCCAGCTAAGAATTTGACGGAACAAATGCGAGGGCCTGGGTATCCCAGAATTTAAGGTTTCTGTAGTGTTTGGAGAAACAACTTGATTTTGCACCTTAACATTCAAGTGCATGTCTCCAGGCTTGGGATAAGAGCTAATCTTTATAGTCCCAGCAATCACATAACAATGCACTTTGAAGTGCTTATTAATAGGGATTCTGATCATTATCTTTAAGATATGCATTGCAAACCCATGAATGATATGAATTGTAATCCAGTTCCTTTCATTACCTCGGAAGCTTGGAAATTCTAATTTTATCAGGTAACATCATCTGCTGGGTGTATCTAAGTAGTGAAAGTTCCTCTCTGGCAGCTTCTTTTATAGCTCAGGGCGACTTGAACTGGCTTGCATCATCTATAGAGTTTCGCTACTGTTCATTTGGAACATAAATACATGATAATTTAATACCCATGTTAACTGGCTGTTTAACTTTCCATTACCAACATTTATGACATGATAAACCTAATAGGTTATCAGTTGGGGGTGAACTTTTTCTCACTTCATGTGCTTAACACTTTGCCCGAAGGGGTAGTGAAAGCAGGCTTATTAACTTTCAATGGATAATAAAAATTAAGATGTCAGAAACAAAGTCACCCAAAAGTGGAATTTCCCGCTGGCCAAACATTTTAATTCCCATTCCCATTCTGGTTCTGATATGTCGGTCCATGGCCTATTTTTTTGTGCCAAAATGAGGCCACCCTCAGGATGGAGGAACAATGCCATATATTCCATTGTGGTATGGTAGCCCCCCCCCCCCCCCCCAATTTGATGGCATGATAATTGATGTCTCCTTATGGTAAAAAAGTTCCCTCCCCCCTTTCTATTCCTTACTTTGGCCTTTTATCTCTTCTCACCTGCCTATAACTTCCCCCAGAATCCCCCCCCCCACCCCTCTTCCCTTCCCTTCCCTTCCTTTTCTCCCATGGTCCACTCTCCTCTCCTATCAGATTCCTTCCCCTCCAGACCTTTACCTCTCCCATCCACCTGGCTTCATCTATCACCTTCTAGCTAGCCACCTTCCCCTCCCCTCACCTTTTTACTCTGGTGTCTTTCCCCCTTCCTTTTCAATCCTGAAGAAGGGCCTTGGCCCAAAATGTTGACTGTGTGTTCATTTCCATGGATGTTGCCTGACCTGCTGAGGTTCTCTTGCATTTTGTGTTGCTTTGGATTTCCAGCATTTCTAGATTCTCTTGTGTTCATGGGAAATAACAGATTTGTGGGAGCCATTTTCTTTGTTGTGTGTGTGGTGGGGGTGGAAGAATCAAGCACAGGCATCCTGCAGTGAAGTGTTTATCTCACCCCAAGGCTCACGCCTCTGTAATTACAACCTCACAGTTAAAGGACAACGTGGCACTCGTTCTGTTTCTCAGCCCATGAAAACCCAGCTGAGATCCTGGTCAGTCTTGTCACACTTCAAAATTTGTTATACTATCACAGTCAGACTTTTTTGATAGTCCTGGGATTCTTTCTACTTTGAGTAACTCGGCTCGCCGAATTTGCAAGCTGTGTGAAGATTAGGAATCTTTGAACTAGTCGAAGTGATCGTGATATTGTAGCATTTACTGAACTTCAAACTCCGCCAGAACACCTTCATCCCCCACTCTGGCACGTGCTGCCTAGTTTTCATGGACAGTCAATCCCACTTCACTGAACTTGCCTTTGGAATTCAACTGGGGTTCGTGTTTTGTCCAAAGCTGAGATGAGATCTGGGGTCAAGCAACTGAGTGGAAATCCAGCCTCAGCCTTGGTAACTGTGACTTGATGGCAGTGTCAATGACTCCTCCTATCAGTTTGTGTGGACTGGATTTGTCTTGCTTCATGGGAGCAGGAAATACCTGGTCCATTTGTCACATTTGGTTAGATGTCAGTGTAACTGCACTGGAACAGCTTGGCAAGAAGTGTGGACAAAAGAAAGGAAAAGATTAAATTAAATATGAGGGCAGACTAGCCAGTAATGTAGAGTGGGATACCAAAAGTTTTTTTTTCAGTTATATAAAGAGTAAAAGGGAGGGGAGAGTTGATATTGGACCCCTGGAAAATGATACTGTTGAGGTAGTAACGGGGACAAAGCAATGGCAGATGAGCTTAATGAGTAATTTGCATCTGGCTTCACTATGGAAGACACTAGCAGTGTGCCAGAGGCCCATGAGTGTCAGGGAGCAGGAGTGAGTGCCATTGCTATTACAAAGGAAAAAGTGCTAGGCAAACTCTAAGGTCTTAAGGTGGCTAGAGGGAGTACAAAGAAGGTTCACCAGATTGATTCCTGCGATGGCAGGACTTTCATATGAAGAAAGACTGGATCGACTAAGCTTATACTCACTGGAATTGAGAAGATTGAGGGGGGATCTTATTGAAACGTATAAAATTCTAAATGGATTGGACAGGCTAGATGCAGGAAGATTATTCCCGATGTTGGGGAAGTCCAGAATGAGGGGTCACAGTTTAAGGATAAAGGGGAAGCCTTTTAGGACCGAGATGAGGAAAAACTTCTTCACACAGAGAGTGGTGAATCTGTGGAATTCTCTGCCACAGGAAACAGTTGAGGCCGGTTCATTGGCTATATTTAAGAGGAAGTTAGATATGGCCCTTGTGGCTAAAGGGATCGGTGGTATGGAGAGAAAGCAGGTACAGGGTTTTGAGTTGGATGATCAGCCATGATCATACTGAATGGCGGTGCAGGCTCGAAGGGCTGAATGGCCTACTCCTGCACCTATTTTCTATGTTTCTATGTTTCTATAAGTCACCTGGACCAGATGGATTACATCCCAGAGTCCCGAGAGAGGTTGCTGAAGAGATAATGGATAAATTGGTCAAAATCTTTCAAGAATCACTTGATTCTGGCATGGTCCTGGAGGACTGGAAGATAACAAATGCCACTTCACTCTTTAAGAAGGGAGGAAGGCAAAAGAGAAGAAATTATAGGCCAGTTAACCTAACTTCATTGGTTGGTAAAGGATGAGGTTTCAGGGTAATTGGAGACTATTGATAAAATAAGTCAAAGTCTGCATGGTTTCTGTAAAGGGAAATCTTCACTGACAAATCTGTTGGTTCTTCGAGGAAGTAGGCATTGGGTGTTATTTACGTGGATTTTCAGAAGGCATTTGATAAGGTGCCACACATGAGGCTGCTTAACAAGACAAAATCCTATGGCATTACAGGAAAGATACTGGAATGGATAGAGGAATGGCTGACAGGCAGGAGACAGTGAATGGGAATAAAGGGGTCTTTTCTGGTTGGCTCCCAGTGACTAGTGTTGTTCCTCAGGGGTCAGTATTGGGAATGCTACTTTTCACATTATTTGGCAATGGTTTAGATAGTGGAATTGATGGCTTTGTGGTAAAGTTTGTGGATGATATGAAGATGGGTGGAGGGGTAGGTAGTGCTGAGGAAGCAATGCAATTGCAGCAGGACTAGAAGACTGGGCAAAAAGTTGGCAGGTGGAATATGGTGTTGGGAAATGTATGATAATACATTTTGGTAAAAGGAACAAAAGTGCAGACTATTATCTAAGTGGAGAGAAAATTCAAGATGCAGAGGTGCAAAAGGACTTGGGCATTCTTGTGCAGGACTCCCAGAGGTTAATTTACAGGTTGAGTCTGTGGTAAAGAAGGCAAATGCAATGTTGGCATTTATTTCAAGGGGAATAGAGTATAAAAGCAAGGAGATAATGCTGAGGCTTTATAAGATGCTGGTCAGACTGCACTTACAGTATTGTCAACAGTTTGGGGCCCCATATCTCAGAAAGGATGTGTTGTAATTGAAGAGAGTCCAGAGGAGGTTCGCGAGGGTGATTTTGGGAATGAAGAGGTTAAGATATGAGGAGTGTTTGGCAGCTTTGGGCCTGTACTCACTGGAATTTAGAAGAATGTGGGGGGGGATCTCATTGAAACCTACTGAATGTTAAAAGGACGAGATAGGGTGGATGTGGAGAGGATGTTTCCTCTATAGAGGGCACAGCCTCAAAATTGAGGGGTGACCTTTTAGAACAGTGGTAAGGAGGATTTTGTTTTTTAGCCACAGGGCAGTGAATCTGTGGAATGTTCTGCCACAGACTACGGCGGAGGCCAAGTCCATGGATATATTTAAAGCAGAAGTTGACAGTTTCCTGATTGGTCAAGGCATCAAAGGATAGGGCGAAAGGACAGATGTATGGGATAGAGTGGGATCCATGTCTTATGGTCTTGTGCCATATAACCATATAACAATTACAGCACGAAACAGGCCATCTCGGCCCTTCTAGTCCGTGCCGAACGCTTACTCTCAGCTAGTCCCACACAAATATGGAATGCTTCACAAATTTGCGTATCCCAATGCATTAGTGCAATAAATGAGCTTTCAAAAGTTTTAGATTAAATTTCAAAGTGTATTTTATCATCAAAGGACATGTACGTCACCATATAGAACCTTGTGGTTCATTTTCTTGTGGGCATACTCTATAAATCTGTAGAATAGTAACGATAACAGAACCAATGAAAGACTGTCCAACTAGAGCTTTCAAACAGATTGCAGAAGCCAACAAGCTGAGCAAATACAAAAAAAAACCAATCAATAAATATTGAGAACATGAGATGAAGCGTCCTTGAAAGCAAGTCCATAGGTTTATGGGCACATTTCAATGATGGGGCAAGTGAACTTGAGGGAAGTTCTCCCCTTTGGGTCGAGAGGCTGGTGGTTCCAAATGATGCAAAGTGAGTAGCACTCCTTGTAAACATCTTACCGTGTTGAACAGTATCAAGAGCAGGTACAGTGCAAGATAGCTGATTGTTCAGACAGAACTAGTTTCTTAAAACTCGGTGTTTTATTATGTAACGTTCTTCCTGTTTAGAACAGGAACCCACTCTCCAATTCCTTGCTCCCTGCAGTTTCCACTATCATGGACCAAAACAATGAGCTTGGTCAACTTGAGTAAAACTTTTATTGTTGTATTGCTTATCTTTTGAAGTACACTGTAAAACTCATACCAAAACACTGCAATACTTTTGAGAGTTAAAACAATTTTGACTTGAAGAGTGCTGATGATTAGTGAGGAACAATATGTGATAATTACAAATGAGCGGCTAATGTTTACTCCAAGATGAATAAATGCCGTGTACTCTGACTAAACTTTATACAACCTTTCAACATATTCCTGTAGGAAATTTATTTATTATAACTGGAGATTTTCTCAACGTTTAAAACATGTGTGTGCAGATTCATCATTTAGAGTAACCAAGGCCACTATTTTTTGTGGAATGGTGGCATGAATATTTAACCAAGTTTGCTGATGACTATCCATGACACGTGAACCAGATGAAAACATTAAATTCCAATGAGGAGACGCAGCTAAAAGTAAAACTACAAATCTACTCTGATGTAGGGAGAGAGTCACAAGAATTGCGTTGAATTTTTAAAATAATGAAATGCTCGAAATAGCAGAAATCTAAATAATAAATACGAGACAATCTGAAGATGCTGGAAATCTGGAGCACCACACACAAAATGCTGGAGAAACTCAGCAGGTCAGGCAGCATCTATGGAAATGAATAAACAGTCGATGTTTCAGGCTGAGACCCTTCTTCAGGGAAGGCTTTAGAAGTCTAAATAAGTTTGTGTCACAAGTACAATAACAGAAAATTAAAGACAAATGAGGAACCGATCTATTATTGTACACGGCAGGCTAGAATACAGAAGGGTGCCTCTACTATGTCTGTGTTGCTCCTGAAATATTATGAGCAGTTCTGAACAAATTATTAAAATAATATATTATCCTTGGAGTATTGCAGTGCAAAATTTATCAAAATTAGATGAGCTAAATAAGTTAAATTGCAAAATCTGGTTATAGAAATCGGTTTTACATTACTTTTGAACTTGAAGTTATCTTCCTTTCAAATAGTCAACGTTCAGGTAGGTACAAATTTGCTGGCTTTAGGATTGAAGGATGAAGATTCAACATGTTTTTTTTTTAAATAGGATGCACTCTTGCTTGAATAATGTTGACACCTTTTTACCTGAAGGAGGTGGAAATATGCAACTTGATTTAGCATTTACAGCACAGAAGCAGGCTCTTCGGCCCCTTTAGTCTGTGTGGAACCACCATTCTGCTTCGCCTCGCTGATCTGCAGCTGGATCACAGCTCCCCGTGCCTCTCCCATCCATGTAATTATCCAAACTTGACAGAGATATAAGGCGAATTCATCCAACCCAAAAATATTCAGAGATGCAAGAATGGACAGAATGGAAGGCGGGAGTGGGGCCTCTATGTTTGCCTTGACCTGTCCGTATTTTCCTAACTGTGGCAGATGGGTGCAGTGCAAGGCTACTGCATACCTGACTTCATGTCAGTCAGTGAACAACTCTGCCCTGAGGAGTATTTTTTTTTGAGAGGTGAGCATGGGCTGAGTGGAGATAATTTTTTTTTTAATTGACAAATGTCTTCATTCATTATAGACGAGATATCAGTTGTCAATCTGAACAGTACTTCCATGATACCAATATTCCAGTTGCAACTTAGATTGAAAGTGAGAAAAATCTATCTTGCTCCTCAAGCTTGGACCAGTTTGCAGAGTTGATTGGAGTTCCAAGACTTTTTGCATTTAATTAGAGTGAACTTCAGTAAAGCAAGCTGTTTTATACTTCAGTGTTACTAGCTAATCATCGTATCTAGTTTGTGTTGGTATCAGGGAAGACGAAAATGATATGGTCTGAAAAAGGAAATTCAATGGATGAGATGTATCTTTTGGAGATGTTGGTAGATGATGCAATTTCTTACAAATGAAGAGATTTTTGAATCTTAAGAAGCTTAAGAGGAAGAGCGTTCTGGTATATTCCAATCCCACTACTCCTGCAAACTCAGCCCCAACACCTAAGGAACCACAAAAGACCAGCTCTTTTTCCAATATGTGCAATTGTGGAAGCTGAAAGATGCAGTTGATAATGCCAGTAAGGTGTCAAGAAAAAATGAGCCAGACTGTTCTCTTCGACCTGCTGGCCATTCCGTATGATCCTAAGCTCTTGTTTTCCGTTCAAAGTTCATTTTATTATCCAAGTACATTTATGTCTCCGCATGCAACCCTGAGATTCATTTTCCTGCGGGCATACTCAGCAAATCTATAGAATAGTAACTATAACAGAATCAATCAGGGTGCAGAAGACGACAAACTGTCCAAATGCAAATATAAATAAATAGCAATAAATAATTGAGAACCTGAGATAATGAGATAAAGAGTCCTTAAAGTGGGATCATTGGTTGTGAGGACATCTCAATGGATGGGCAAGTGAGTAGCCATCAATTTCCTGATCATTCAAAAATTATCAAACTTCATCTTGAATACTAATGATTTAGCCTCTACAATCTTCTTTGTAGAGAATTTCTAGAGATTCAACACACTCTAAGGAGAACTTCCTATGCACCTCATTTCCAGATGATGGTCCCCTAACTTGGAGACTGCTATGCAAGCTTTTGTGATCGGAATCAACGCTTTGTAGCTATTTTAGCAAAATTAAATGTATCGGGTTGCATCATTTCCAGCAGAGGGTCTGAGCACTAAGATAGAGTTGTATCTTTTAGACTGCTTAGTCCTTGCATGCAAAATTTGCTGAAAATGACAAATAGTAATGACAGTAAGGAAATCAGACATCTGATGTCTGAATGAAGTGCACATACAAATGTATCTCGAGGTTGGAGAAATGCCAGTTTGAGAGGGTGAAAGCTAAGTAAATTGATGAAAATGCTGGCTGAAAATTGAATTAAGCAAAAGACACATTTTAAAAGGATCAGTACTGATAAAGTGTCTCGGCCCAATATTCTGCATAAGTGCTGCCTGATTCTCCAGCAAGTTGTAGGTGTTGATTTGGATTTCCAGTATCTGCAGAATCTTGAGCGTTTGTATTTTGAAGCTGTGTGAAGCTGTTTTATCATTTATTAAACTGACAACACTTTTGCAGCCAGTTAGCATTTGTTTTAAATGTATAATCTTAGTCCAATGCATTTCAAAACACCTTCTGTTTATGTCCTCATTCATATCGACACATATCATGAAATGCTACAAGGTGGGATCCACAGGATTGTCTGTTAAGAAGGGTTAATTGTTATTTGGAGAAGTGGAATGTTCATGTACAGTACTGAGCAAAAGTCTTAGGCACATATATATAATAGCTGGGGTGCCTAAGACTTTTGCTCAGTACTGTAGTAATTTTATGTATCGCACTGTACTGCTGCCAGCAAAAAAAATTCATGACATATGTGAGTGATGATAAACCTGATTCTGATATGGGTGGACTGAGAGTGGGAAGAGGGCAAGGAGAGGAGAATCATGGGAAAAGGGGAAGGGAGAGGGGAGGGAGCAGGAAGCACCAGAGAGACCTTCTGTAATGATCAGTAAACCAGTTGTTTGGAATCAAATGACTTCTGCCTGGTGTCTCTTGGCTGGGGTATGTCAGCACCCACACCGCCCCCAATGCCTGGTACTTCTCTGGCACCTGTCCCACACCCCTCCCGTGGCACTCTAACCTCGCCATTTCCAACATCCTTTGCTCCTGCCAGATTTACAAACTTGCTCTCCACTCCACATTAACAGTCACAGTACTGAGCAAAAGTCTTAGGCACCCTAGCTATATATATATGTGCCTCAGAATTTTGCACAGTACTGAATGCTGATTTTGCTTCTAAATGTATCTGGCAGCTAGAAACAATTATATTGAAGTGTTTTAAGTGTGATACATTGTCAATACCAATGAAGTTGTGTTTCTTTGCTAGCTCACGCTAGCCGTGCAGTGCATGCTGGAAACAGCGACTCACTTAACCTCAGTATCTAATGCTGGTAGATTTGATTTACTTCAAGTATGAACTCAATTCTAATTGCTGCCTGACTTGCTGAGTTCCCCCAGCATCTTGTGTGTTACTCTAATTCTTGCAATGGGATTTGAAGACTGCAAGATGAACGTCGATCGTTTTCATAAAGTAGATGTATGCACTTGTATGGCATAGTTCCGAGCAAACTCCTCAGAGCTGAGTAAGTCCTGAATGCATCAACAAGAGGAAATCTGCAGACGCTGGAAATCCAAACAACACATACAAAATACCGGAGGAGTTCATCAGGCCTGGAGAAGAAGATGAGAGGTCAGGTTTAGAAGGTAGGGGGAGGGGAGGAAGAAATACAAGGTTGTAGGTGATAGGTGAATCTGGGAGAGGGGGAAAGGTGAAGTGAAGAGCTGGGAAGTCTATTGGTGAAAGAGATCAAGGACTGGAGAAGGGGGAATCTGATAGAGGACAGAAGGTGTAGAAGAAAGGGAAGACAGGAGCAGTAGAGGGAGGTGATAGACAGGTAAGGAGATCAGGTGAGAGTGGAAAGTGGGAATGGGGAATGGTGAAGAGGGGGGGCAATTAACAAAAGTTTGCGAAATCGACGTTCATGCCTCAGGAGGCTACTCAGATGGAATAGAAGGTGTTGATCCTCCGACTTGAGTGTGTCCTCATCGCAGCAGCGGAGGCATGTTGGGCATTTAGGTACGAGGGTAGAGTTTGTTTCAGCTACGATTTTGTTTTCTTATAAACGGCATTCAATCAAAATAATTAGTGCAATACTATGACAGAGCTTGTGGGAATGTCTTCAGTACCTTAACCGGCTCCTGTAAGTCTGCATGCACTGGAAGTAAAACTGAAGGGCTGTTCTTGTGACTGAAAAGATGCTACACTGTCACTGTGCACATATCACAGCCATTGCCTGTGATCCTTAAACAATGTGTAATTAACAGCCCTGATGAAGGGTCTTAGCCGGAAATGTCGACTGTTTAATTCATTTCCATAGATGCCGTCTGGCCTGCTGAGCTCCCCCAGCATTTTGTGTGTGTTTCCAGGATGCATACTGGCTTTGCATTTAATTGCAGAAGGAAGCAAAGTAGTGTCTGTGTGTCCTGCTCTAAAACACGTTTCCTTTTTCCTTCTAGACAAAAAAGGAGTGCTTGAGACTATCAGATCAGGATATTACTGTAAACTGCACAGCTGGATACGGCCAGCACCTTCTCAGCTTGTGAAGAATGGCTGTGGGGGTTGGACGAGTTCTTCTTTCTTTCCTGGAACTGTACTCATCGCTGTAGTCAATAAATGATTACATGTAGTGCTATTGATTAAGTGGGTGTAGACAGAAACTTTCTTTCTGTGCAGCCAACGGATGATTCCTGGAAGGCGTTTCCATTTCCTTCATTCCGCTGTCATTGACCACAAGCATTTGAGAGGACTGTTCATGATAAAGTTCATTATCAGGAACTGATTTAATTGTAAACTTTTCTAATAAATCTGCTTTAGTTAGTTAGTGTACAAGTAAAAGAGTACTAACATTTAATTAAATGGTTACATATCACAATCGTATTCATTAAGGGAATGTGATAATTGCTGACGATGTTTACTGTCTCTGTCTAAGCTGATGAGACCACCGAGGAACTGCTGCTGTCCTACCGGATGTACCGGCACAGCGCTGTTTACCTGAGTTTTCAGCGTTTGGATGAGCTTTTAGTATTTCTGAACTGTGGACTGACTTCATGGAAAACCTTGAAGGTCATGGTATTCCCATGCATTTCCCGGTTTTGCTTTGGATTAAGACTGAGTTGGGAGGTACTGTCAGAGTAGCCTTGCCAAGAATATTATTTATAAATGGGGGTACACTTGAGTGTTGGGTGGCAGGGTGGAGATACATCTCTACCAAAGGAGGTACATAGCACCCCTTCCCTCCACTAACCTGCAGGTCACCTTTGGGTAAGGTGTAGCACCTGCTTATCCTCCGATCAGGATCACGTAAAGCCATGGGAGCAGGTAGTGGATGGTCTTATGAGCAGCTGGTGCATATCACAAGTCCTGGTTATGTGACCACTGACGCCAGGCAGACAATCTCTGAAGAGTATTGATATTAACTCGGTCACCTGTCTTGTAAAGACACTGCCCAGAAGAAGGCAACGACAAACCATTTATGTAGAAAAATTTACCAAGAACAATTATGGTCATGGAAAGACCATTATCACCCATGTCATATGACACAGCACATACCATTGGAACTATTGTTGGAAGTTAGAATTCCATTCAAAAGGCTTTGTCCTAGCACCCCTCATTTCGGGAGTTAAGATCATACAATCAACAGGATACATTACATTACACTTCTGAGTTTTGCCTGTGGTGAAGCCACCGCAGTCTTTCTACTACTTTTCTGCCCATAGAAATTGTTGATGATATTAAATTGAGCAGAAAAGCAAACTGTATAAAAGATACGGAGAGTCTACAGTGAGAAATAGATAGACACATAGAAAACCTACAGCACAATACAAGGCCTTCAGGCCAAAAAGCTGTGTCAAACATGTCCTTACCTTAGAAATTACCTAAGGTTCCCCATGGCCCTCTATTTTTCTAAACTCCATGTACTTATCCAGGAGTCTCTTAAAAGACCCCAGTGTATCCCCCTCCACCACTGTTGCCAGCAGCCCATTCCATGCACTCACCACTCTCTGTGCAAAAAAAAAGCTTACCCCTGACATCTCCTCTGTACCTACTTCCAAACACCTTAAAACTGTGCCCTCTCATGCTAGCCATTTCAGCCCTTGGAAAAAGCCTCTGACTATTCACACGATCAATTCCTCTCCTTATCTTATACACCTCTATCAGGACACCTCTCATCCCCTGTCACTCCAAGGAGAAAAGGCCAAGTTCACTCAACCTCTTCTCATAAGGCAGGCTCCCCAATCCAGGCAACATCCTTGTAAATCTCCTCTGTACCCTTTCTATGGTTTCCACATCCTTTCTGTAGTGAGGCAACCAGAACTGAGCACAGTACTCCAAGTGGGTCTGACCAGGGTCCTATATAGCTGCAACATTACCTCTCAGCTCTTAAACATAATCCCATAATTGATGAAGGCCAATGCACCGTATAAACCACAGAGTCAATCTGCGCAGCTGCTTTGAGCGTCCTATGGACTCGGACCCCAAGATCCTGTTGATCCTCTACACTGCCAAGAGTCTTACCATTAATACTATATTCTGCCATCATATTTGACCTACCAAAATGAACCACTTCACACTTATCTGGGTTGAACTCCATCTGCCACTTCTCAGCCCAGTTTTGCATCCTATCAATGTCCCGCTGTAACCTCTGACAGCCCTCCACACTATCCACAACACCCCTAACCTTTGTGTCATCAGCAAACTTACTAACCCATCCCTCCACTTCCTCTTCCGGGTCATTTATAAAGATCACGAAGAGGAGGGGTCCCAGAACAGATCCCTGAGGCTCACTGCTGGTCACTGACCTCCATGCAGAATATGACCCGTCTACAACCACTTTTTGCCTTCTGTGGGCAAGCCAGTTCTGGATCCACAAAGCAATGTCCCCTTGAATCTCATGCCTCACTTTCTCAATAAGCCTTGCATGGGGAACCTTATCAAATGCCTTGCTGAAATCCATACACACTACATCTACTGCTCTTCCTTCATCAATGTGTTTAGTCGCATCCTCAAAAAATTCAATCAGGCTCTTAAGGCATGACCTGCCCTTGACAAAGCCATGCTGACTACTCCTAATCATATTATACCTCTCCAAATGTTCATAAATCCTGCCTCTCAGGATCTTCTCCATCAACTTACCAACCACTGGAGTAAGACTCACTGGTCTATAATTTCCTGGGCTATCTCTAATCCCTTTCTTGAATAAGGGAACAACATCCGCAACACTCTAATCCTCCAGAACCTCTCCTGTCCCCATTGATGATGCAAAGATCATTGCCAGAGGCTCAGCAATCTCCTTCCTTGCCTCCCACAGTAGCCTGGGGTACATCTCCTCTGGTCCCGGTGACTTATCTAACCTGTTGTTTTCCAAAAGCTCCTGCACATCCTCTTCCTTAATATCTACATGCTGAAGCTTTTCAGTCCACTGTAAGTCATCACTACAATCACCAAGACCCTTTTCTGTAGTGAATACTGAAGAAAAGTATTCATTAAGTATAGGTTAAGTGAGTGGGCAAGGGTCTGGCAGATGGCATACAATGTTGGCAAATGCGAGGTTATCCACTTTGGAAGGGAAAATGAAAGATCAAATTATCATTTAAATGGTAAATGATTGCATCATGCTGCCATGCAGAGGGATTTGGGAGTGCTTGTGCATGAATCTCTAAAGGTTGGTTTTCAGGTGCAGCAGGCTATCAAGAAGGCAATTGGAATGTTGCCCTTCATTGCTAGAGGGATTGAATTTAAGAGCAGGGAGGTTATGCTGCAACTGTACAGGGTACGGGTGAGGCCGCTCCTGGAGTACTGCGTGCAGTTCTGGTCACCTTACTTGAGGAAGGACATACTGGCTTTGGAGGTGGTGCACAGGAGGGTCACCAGATAGATCTGTCACCTGGGACAGTACTCGCTGGAATTCAGAAGAATGAGAGGAGATCTTGTAGAAACATATAAAATTATGAAAGGGGTAGATAAGCTAGAGGCAGGAAAGTTGCTTCCACTGGAAGGTGAGACTAGAACTAGGGGATGTAGCCTCAAGATTCAGGGAAGGAGATTTAGGACGGAGATGAGGAGCAACTGGTTTTCCCAAAGCATGGTGAATCTCTGGAATTCTCTGCCCAATGAAGCAGTGGAGGCTACATCAGTAAATATATTTAAGACAAGGTTGGATAGATTTTTGCATAGTAGGGGCATTAAGCATTACGGGGAAAAGGCAGTTATGTGGAGGTGAGTCCGGGGCCAGATCAGCCATGGTCTTATAGAACAGCAGAACAGGTTTGACAGGCCAGGTGGCCGACTCCTGCTCCTATTTCTTATGTTCTTATATTTATGTTTATCTACAATCATTCCAGGATACTTGTGTGTAACTTATAAATTTTACCTGGACCTAGTTAAAGGGAGCTCTCCTTTGTGATATAAGGGCAGTTTTCTTTCCTACACAGGAGTTTTATCTTTACACTGGAGTAGTTAAACTAATTGTGGAAATGCCTATATTTCCACAAAATTAATCTCATAGGCTGATGTACTCTCTTAAAACATACAAGTAGGATATTTGGTCCATTAAGCCATTACCAACTCTGAGAAATGACATCAGTCACATTATCCTGCATTTTGCTATGTAACCTATTCTTTCTCAGATGCAAATCAATTCCACCTTGATTCTCCTACTGTTCATCTACGCCAGAGGTAATTCAGAGTGGCTAGCAAGCCTACCAACTAGCATGCTTTTGGGATTAGGGAGGAAGCAGTGGATGTGGTGGTTACAGTTGGATCATGCACTCTCCGCACAGACAGCGTCACTGATCAGGATATAACTCTGATCAGGTGTTGGACCTCTGAGTTAGCTCACAGCACCGATGCATGTGGTAGAGCATCTTTTTCCTCCAATTATTTCCACTTTTCGCTCTAAAGTGGATCAACAGAAGATGGCATCCTTTTGGTTTCTCTTTTGCCTTTTTGTGCGCTGCATGCTATTTTAATCAGAAATCTGGCCACTAAAGCTGCTTTGATTTTGAACCTCGGCCAGCGGAGCATGGGAAGAGACTCAGAAGTAACACATACAAAAGACCTAGAAGTTGTGTTTCAACTCATGTTGGCTTCTTTGGGCCAGGGCTTAAAAGGTTGATGTGTTCTTGAACTCTTTCCCCTTGCTCAGCAACTTTCAAGAGTCACTTGCTACAACCTGAGAGGGAACTGTTCATTTCCAGCTGGTTTTAGATGATGGGCGAGGAGGATGAACTTGGTGATAACATTGGAGCATTTTGTATGAAATGGGCTGAAGTCGGCATTCCAAGCCACGGCATAAAAAAAGGTTGGGAACCCCTGGGCTAAGGAGATGAGGGGGCTTTGGGTGAATGGAGTTGAAGGGAGTGTCGAGTGTCAGACCTTTGTTTCTGGCATGAAATTTTTCTGTTCCCTGTAACCCATATTTAATATTGAAATGAAAAGACATGAAAATAAGACAGAAGAAATGAAGAGAGACAACACAAATGAGGTGAGGGAAAATGCAGGCCAAGTGTGTGAGATGTGCATTAAGAAACCAGGACAGCAGAGTTCGAGTCTGAATTTGAGGCAAAAAATTAATTTACAAAAGTGCGGTGTAATTTTGACTGAGTAATGTGCCAAAATAACATGATTCCTGCAGAAATGCTAGGCATTGTTGAGTTTCTCTGATGTTTTAGCCAGAGCTGAGCTGGGTTTTAAAAGCTAAATATTGCACATCTTAATTGAATTGTTACCTCAGTGCTAGGGGTTAGACCGCCAAGGTATGACAGCAAATAAAAAGTAATTGGACTTCATCTTAGTTTAAGAAGACCTTGAAGAAATGGTCAGGAAGCTAACAGCCTAGGATCTGAAGTCTTGATCTGGAGTGCAATGGACAGTGTCAACAGGACAGAATATTATAGATGTTTTGATTAGGACACAGATGATCCCTGGAGGTTGATGTGAAGATCTCGATAGTGATGTCATCATCTGTTTAGTGAATAACGTGTCCAGTATAGGCGGCCCCTATATCACAGGGGCAGTGGGTACTTGCAATCCACATCAAGATTTTATTTCTATTAAGTGAAGCTGCTTTGTATGCAAGCATCACGAAATGCGCGTTGGCAAACAAACTTACTTAAATTTCATAAGAAGTAATGTTTCTGTTCTGTTTTGTAACTCCAAAACATTAAATTAATTCAGAAGAAAAACAAGAGGGCCGGAAATGCGAGTCTTAAGCTTGTTCTTTACTTCCAGCGAGGAACGCACATGTTACGTGTTCGTGTGATGATGTATGCAGTTCACATAGTTTTGAAATAACCCATAATAAATTATTTGAACAAATACTTAATCAATAACATACTTACAGTCGGGGTAGCAGGGAAATGTAGTGGTTAGCACAACGCTTCACAATACCAGTGACCTGGGTTCAATTCCTGTCGCTGCCTGTAACGAGTTTGTATATTCTCCCCGTGACTGTGTGGGTTTTCCTCCAGGTGCTCTAATTTCCTCCCACAGGCCAAGGGCGTACTGGTTGGTAGGTTAGTTGGTCATTGTAAACTGTCCCGTGACTGGGCTGGTTTTAAATCTGGGGATTGCAGCTTGAAGGGCTGAAAGGCTTTATTCCATGCTGTATCTTAATAAGCAATTTAAATAAAAATTATTACTTAAATATTGCTGAAATATTAAATGCACAGCTGGTTTGTATCTCAGATTTTTGATGGTGATTTGTGATTTTCACCAGGGTGAATGTCCATGCCTTAAAATGGATGACCTGGGAGTTGCCCCTGCTGTGTGTAAGTCATGTAGCAGGAAATGTTCCCTTCTGCCGTGCATCAGAGGCGACTTTATAGTTGGGAAACATAATGCATGACAAGCAACTGGAGGGTGTAGAATGTTGTGTGGCCATATGTATAATTGTGGTTCATTGGGTTCTCACTCGAACAGGGCAAAGGTGACTATCTGAGGGGTATTAGCTAGCCAATACCATAGATAGGTTTATTGTTGTTTCTCCATATTTAAGATACACAAAATCAGGCAATGGGCATTGTTCAGTTGGGTTTTTGAACTACCCCTCGGTCGCTGGTGCTGGAGGAAGGTTCTGCATAGGACGGTATCTTCCCCCCCCCTCTCTCCCCCCCCTCTCTCCCCCCCCCCTCTCTCCCCCCCCCCCTCTCTCCCCCCCCCTCTCTCCCCCCCCCTCTCTCCCCCCCCCTCTCTCCCCCCCCCTCTCTCCCCCCCCCTCTCTCCCCCCCCCTCTCTCCCCCCCCCTCTCTCCCCCCCCCTCTCTCCCCCCCCCCTCTCTCCCCCCCCTCTCTCCCCCCCCTCTCTCCCCCCCCCTCTCCCCCCCTCTCTCCCCCCCCCCTCTCCCCCCGAAGGGTGTTCAGATGGTCTGTCTCTCTGTCTGCCCCTGTCGGTAGTTCATGTTATGACGTGCTTCTGGTTTTGGGGATCCCTCCTCTGGCAGAGGCGGAGTCCTGGCCGACTCTTGCCCTACCTCAACGGATGTCGGTGAGGCTCAGGGGTGTGGAACACCTCAGGCTGAGCTGCTTGTTGGGCCCAGGCCCTGCAATCTTCTCCGAGAGCCGAGCCCACACAACGTGAGCTGTCTATCCTCAACACCCACAATCCCATTCAGGGATGCAAATCGGAGGTACCTATTTGGGCTGCTGCTCCATACCCTCCACTTCCTAGCCCTTGTCCACTGTCCCGACACGTCTTTCCACATGGAGGTGAGGGGGGTCCCCAGTGGAAGTCCCTTTATGAGGGAGTTCTTCACATGCACCTGGGGCATCAGGGGTGGAGGCTGCTGCATAGATCTGTGCCTTGTAATAAATTCTTTAGTTAAACATAGATCTCACTTCTGCGGGCTGGAGGAGACAGTGCACTACATATACGTGGAGTGTGTGAGGCTGCAGCCCCTTTTTGCGTATCTGCGTGGGCTGCTTCTCGCCTTCTGGTTGCATTTCACCCCACCCTATTTATAGACGGTCATCCACTAAGGAGGGGGGCATGGAGGGATGAGGACATCCTTGTCAGCTTGCCCCTGGGGCTGGCAAAAACAGCCATCTGTGGGTCGTGGAAACGGGTGGCGGGATGATCTGCCCAGGCAGACTGCCTGGCAATGTTTAGGGGGTATGTTCATGCCCGGGTAAATATTGAAAAGGAACACGCATGGTCCACTGCAACCATAGAGGCATTTCGGGACCGTTGGGATCCGTGGGGGGGGGTGGTGGGGGGGTGATGTTATTGCCATCATTGACAGAGATGGAAACATTTTAGTTTAATATGTATTGTCTATTTGTAATGTAGTAATTGTGTTAGTCACTGGTTTGTATATATTGTAGCACTGAATTTGTAATAAAGATACTTTGTATATTTTTAAAAAAGGGATAAAGGGATCAGGGAGGGTGAGGCTCCCTCTACACTGTCCCATCACACAGTTCGGGGATCAGGGAGAGTGAAGCTCCCTCTACACTGTTCTATCACACAGTTCAGGGATCAGTGAGAGTGAAACTCCCTCTACACTGTTCCATCACACATCCCTGGGATCAGGCAGAGTGAAGTTCCTTCTACAGTGTCCCATCACACAGTTCAGGGATCAGGGAGAGTGAAGCTGCCTCTACGCTGTCCCATCACACACTCCTGGGATCTGAATGAGTGAAATTCCCTCTATGCTGTCCCATCTCACACTCAGGGTCAGACGCTGGGTGCTGGCCAGACAGTTAAAAGAAGGTAAACACAAGAATGTCTGCTGATGCTGGAGATCGAAGGCAGCGCACACAAAATGCTAGAGGAACCTGGGAGGTCAGGCAGATTCTTCAGGACTGAGAAGGAAGGGTGAAGTGAAAATGCCAGAATAAAAACGTGGGGAGGGGAAGGTGGATCACTTGAAGATGATAGGTGAAGCCAGGTGGGTGGGAAAGGTCATGGGCTGAAGAAGGAGGAATCTGATAGGAGGGGAGAATGGACCATGCGGTAACCTGTGAAATAGTCAGGTCCAGCACAGGCTGCAGAGAAACTTCTAGAAAAATAGAACCATAATTACTGAAATACTACAATTACTGAAAATTACTAAACAATTACACACACAAGTGTTTATATAAAAATGTAAGCAAGAATAAACAAAGTTAAACTAGAAGAAAAATAACAATTTTACACTTTAATTCAACAGGAGGGAGACTGACTGAGAATTGTAAACAGTGTCCGAGTGGCAGAGTGGAGATGCGTCTCTACCAAAAGAGGTGTAAGGTGCTCCTTCCCTCCACGAGCCTGCAGGTCACCCTTGGGCAAGGTGTAGCGCCTGCTTAGCCCCCCCCACCCCCCGATCAGGATCACATGAAGCAGGAGGCGGCCGGTGCAGATCACAAGTCCTGATTGTGTGACCACTGACTCCAGGCACACAATCTCTGAGGAGTATTAATAGTGGCTGGGGTCACCCATCTTGTAAAGACACCGCCCAGAAGGAGACAATGGCAAACCACTTCGGTAGGGAAAAGAAATTTGCCAGGAGCAATCATGATCGCCCATGTTATACGACACAGCACATGATGATGATGATGAGCAGGTAGACTTATTAAAAAAACCTATTCCTCCTATCAGAGGTGGATAAAACAAGAAGACATAGATTTAGGGTATGGCGCTAGAGATTTGGAGGGATCAAAAGTTATTTGTGAGTAACTTCCTGGGTGTGTAGTGGAAGCACTTGAAAAGTTTCTAGATGAGCACAGAATTGTCTCAGCGTGTGTTGGAAGATTTGAACAGAGCTGAACTGAACATGCCTGGACTCTTTCGATGTTGTGAAAGAATTTTTCACTCTTTATTGCCATTTGTGTGATTTTTTTTTTGCGTGTAGTGGTGGGGGGGGGGGTTAATGTTTTTCCCCCATGGGTTCCATGATTTTTATTTGTTTCGTGGCTGCCTGTGGGGAAGAGGGATCTCAGGGTTGTGTACTGCATACATACTTTGAATAATGCAGATGGTCCTGTATTAATAATGGCAGATAGGGTTCTGAGTTGGATGATCAGCCATGATCATACTGAATGGCGGTGCAGGCTCGAAGGGCCGAATGGCCTACTCCTGCACCTATGTTTCTATGTCCTCACTGGCCAGCTTGGATGTGATGGGCTGAATAGTGTGTTTCTATTCCGTATTACTCTGAGGGCATAATTCAACAGCAATGCAGGAGTGATTGGACAAGGAAGCAGTTAAGGAGAAAAATACATTGATGTGAAAATCAAGTTCAACAGAGTTTCAGATAAAGTAATAAACCGAAGAATTACATCCCATCTGATAACCATTAAATAGTGTGATTCTCCGCTGATATATTGTTAACGAGTGTAATCTACAAGTGTTAAGAAAATGGAATTTCAAGCCAGTTAGTTGCAGTAGCCAAGTAGAAACTGGTGGAGCATTCAAAAGCATTAATATTGGTCAAGATACAAAAGTGATTTAATCTGAAGTCTAATATTAAACTCATTTAAGTAAATTTAACATTTAGTTTTAAGTTTGAACAAAAAACAAGTACTTCTAAGCTTTTAATATAAATATTACTATGCATTTTAAATAATATAGAATTTCACTTACTGCATGATAGGCTACAAATGGGATTACAGTATTCCAAAGAATTTATACATCAAACTTCACAGATTATATAAATACTCTGACTTAAATAGACAAGAATATAAGAAGATTATATTGTTTTAATTAATTAATTTAGTGATACAGCCTTTCTCATTCTTCAAGCCACACTGCCCCAGCTATGCCTAACAACCTTGATTTAACCATTAACCTAATCACGGGACAATTCGCAATGACCAGTTAATCTTCCTGATGCATCTTTGGACCATGGGAGGAAACCAGAGCACCCAGAGAAAATCTATGCATTAATCTTAAGTAACAGGCTTGAGATAAAAAATATATCTGGAGTTCAAGCTTGCTGGTGCAGGTTTTAAACATTCCAAGTTTTGAGAGAATGTAGTTCTTGAATGTGAAACTGAGATGCTCTTAAACCCCAAGCAATCTCCCTTTTGAGTGTGGGAGTTGCTGGCTATCATTCTCCACAACTAATTAAATTTTGATCAGCCTCAGTGAAAATCTATAGTTCGTCTCATTCAAGTTCTCCCCCACAACAGTTCAGATCTGCAGGATTTATACTTGGTGAAGGAGCGGCAATGTATTCTGAAGTACATGTGGTGTGAAACGTGATTTACTGACAGCAATCCCATGCACCCCTACCCCGTGTCTTTCTCCTACGTAGAAGATGTGGGGCAGAGTGAGAAACTGCAGGAGATTATACGTAATACAAACAGGCGGTGAATTTCTGGGTGTTATTGTTTCAGAGGACCTGTACGCGACCCAGTACGTAGGTGCAATTGCGAATAGAGCACGGCAGCGCATCTACTTAGGAGTCAGCTGAGATACGCGTGACATCAAAAACTTTGACGAACTCCTGTAGATGTGCAGTGGAGAGTGTATTGACTGGCTGGGTTGCATCACTGCCTGGTATGGAAATGCCAATGCCTTTGAATGGAAAATCTGACAAATGGTAGTGGATTCGGCCCCATACATCATGGGTGAAGCTCTCCCAACCATTGAAAACACCTGCATGAAACGCAGGAAACTTCATCAAGGATCCTCACCACCTGGGCCAGGCTCTCTTCTCACTGCTGCCATCAAGTGGCAGGTGCAAGAACCTCAGGTCTCCCACCACCAGGTTCAAGGACACTTACTACCCCTCAACCATCAGGCTCCTGAACAAAAGGGGATAACTACACTCGCTGGCCCATCATCAAAATATTTCTACAATGATCTCACTTTAAGGACCCTTGTTAGTCATGTACTCGTTATTTATTGCTATTTATTTATATTTTCATTTGCACGGTTTTCTGCACTCTGGTTGATCTTTCACTGATTCTGTTATAGTTATTATTCCATACGTTTGCTGAGTATTCCCGCAGGAAAATGAATCTCAGGTTTGTATGTGGTGACTTGTATGTACTCTGATAATAAAATTTACTTTGAACTTTAAGTGTTTGATGGGTGCCTGTCGGGTAGATGACTTTGCCCTGGAAGTGCACAAAAGTGCTCAGAACTTAAACATTGCTAGTCATACTCACATGGTGTATTCCAAAATACTGGGACTGGATCATATTCAACCAGCAGGGTACCCATATGCTGCAGTACTTTTTATCCCCAGGAGTCGTTAACAGCACAAATCATGTTTGCAGACATAAACTAACACTGTACATTTAATCCAGTTACCAAAAATATCCAGAAATCTTGTGGAGTGACTAACCACCTCATTTTCCCTTTTCCCTACAAGATTTACACTTGGCGTCGACTACTACAACATACAAAACATCAAATCACCACTCTAGCATTAGTTACACAATATTGTTTTTGAAAAGGCTGCGTTAGTTTGAGATGCTGTCCAGTTGGTATTATTTTCAACTAGCTACCAGATAATTTTCTTCATTGAATAATACAACAAATGTTTTTTTTTTATCCTAACAGTAATGAAATGTATCTCATAAATATACTTGAGTCTGGTACGAAGTGACACTGGATTTGTGAGTTTAAAGTGGCAAAGTTAAAATTCACAGTTCCCTAGCAGCTATCAGGGGAATGAGCATGGAGCCAATGGGTTGAATGGCCTCTTGGACAGTTTTAAGAGATGAGATAGCGCTGAGCCATCAGTGCATAAGAGAAAGCTAAGGGAAGGATTTGAAGAAGGAAAACGACAATGTTCACTTAACATTGGGGCGGCAGAGTAGCGCAGCAGTTAGTGTCACACTTTACAACACCACCTGTAAGGTGGGTTTCAATTCCTTCCACCCACTGTACATTCTCCCTGTGACCGTGTGGCTTGCCTCTGCACGCTCCACTTTCGACCCACAGTCCAAAACCACATATAGTTAGAATTGTGTGTTGTGGGCGCCGGAAACACGGTGACACTTGTGAGCTAGCCGCTGATTCGATTTGATTCACGCGATGCATTTCACTGTACATGTGACAAATAAAGCCAATCTTTCTCAGATTCAGATTCAGTTTATTGTCATTTAGAAACCACAAATGCAATGCAGTTAAAAAGATGAGACAACGTTCCCCCAGAATGATACCACAAAAGCACATGACAAAACAGACTACACCAGAAAATCCATGTAACGTTTGGCAATCCCCAATCCAGAGTCCGATCGTGCTACCGTCTAGCGCGTTCCTCGGCAAGGAGCTCCAAATCCACCAGACAAAAACAAGACCAAAAACTAAAGCTACAAAGACCTGCACAAAACCACATAGTTACAACAGTGCAAACAATAGCATAATTGATAAAAAACAGACTATGGGCACAGTAAAAATTGTCCAAGATGTTAAAGGACTGTAAGTTCAAAAGAAATCACCACAGTTTCCACAAGCCCCCAGGGTCCCGAAAGACTCGCGGCAGAAGGGAGTACCCCCGCTGTGGACTATTAAAGTTTAAACTTTTACATAGGCGTAGGCTTTGCTTGTGTGGCTCCCTGTAGAAACTCTGCTTGATGATAGTGAAAAGAGACAGGTGTTCCATTTGCGAATAAGTTCGGTGAGATGCAGGAGAGTATGTAGAGTGGCACTTGTTGCCTCGCCTCTTTCTGTAGGAAGCACAGGTTGTCTCTTTAAGCTTTTAGGCAGCTGGGCCAAGAAACTGGAAGCTAATGTAGAGCAGTGTATCGGAAGGGATGAGACTACGTACCGAGGTTGAAGTAGCTGCGGGGCAGTCTTATAGAACATAGAATAGTACAGCACAGTACAGGCCCTTCGGCCCACAATGTTGTGCTGACCCTTAAGCCCTGCCTCCCATATAAACCCCACCTTAAATTCCTCCATATACCTGTCTAATAGTCTCTTAAATTTCACTAGTGTATCTGCCTTCACTACTGACTCAGGCAGTGCATTCCACGCACCAACCACTCTCTGAGTAAAAAAAAACCTTCCTCTAATATCCCCCTTGAACTTCCCTCCCCTTACCTTAAAGCCATGTCCTCTTGTACTGAGCAGTGGTGCCCTGGGGAAGAGGCGCTGGCTATCCACTCTATCTATTCCTCCTAATATCTTGTACACCTCTATCATGTCTCCTCTCATCCTCCTCTCCAAAGGGTAAGGCCCTAGCTCCCTTAATCTCTAATCATAATCCATACTCTCTAAACCAGGCAGCATCCTGGTAAATCTCCTCTGTACACTTTCCAATGCTTCCACATCTTTCCTATAGTGAGGTGACCACAACTGGACACAGTACTCCATGTGTGGCCTAACCAGAGTTTTATAGAGCTGTATCATTACCTCGCGACTCTTAAACCATATCCCTCGACTTATGAAAGCTAACACCCCGATAAGCTTTCTTAACTACCCTCTCTACCTGTGGGGCAACTTTCAGGGATCCGTGGACATGTACCCCCAGATCCCTCTGCTCCTCCACACTACCAAGTATCCTGCCATTTACCTTGTACTCTGCCTTGGAGTTTGTCCCTCCAAAGTGTACCACCTCACACTTCTCCGGGTTCAACTCCATCTGCCACTTCTCAGCCCACTTCTGCATCCTATCAATGTCTCTCTGCAATCTTTTACAATCCTCAACACTATCCACAACACCACCAAACTTAGTGTCGTCTGCAAACTTGCCAACCCACCCTTCTAACCCCACATCCAGGTCATTAATAAAAATCATGAGAAGTAGAGGTCCCAGAACCGATCCTTGTGGGACACCACTAGTCACCACCCTCCAATCCGAATGTACTACCTCTTTGCAGCACTCTGGTAACGAAAGACAGAACCTATTGCCATTAAATCTGGGTTCACAAGTGAAGCTGTGGTTTGATGAACACAAGCTCTCCACCTCTGCTCTTTCTTCCCTCAACAGGTCTTTTCCTGCTGACATCCACGTTTTTGTTGATGCCCTCAGCCTCCGTGAAAATTCGAATTTCTAGACTCTTGTTCCAGATGTGTATTTCATTCTAAATTTCTTCTCCACCTCCAGCAGGCCTCTGGCTATGGTTTTGTTATGAGATCCCTACTGCCTCCCGCCCCACCCCCGCCTTGCTGAATCTGTTCTTGCGCTGAGACTTTCCCCAATTCCCTTCACTTCATCAAAGTGGGATGTTGCTGAGCCAATCTGTTCCACACAGCCCATGGCTGCAGTCCAGCTCCCCCTGGCCTGATCCCTTCTCTTCCTATGGCAGTTGCCTTGATTAATATGATATCTTCATTCCAGTCCTGATGAAGGGTCTTGGCCTGAAATGTTAACTATTTATTCTGTTCCCCTCCATAGATGCTGCCTGATCTGCTGAGTTTCTCCAGGTGTGTGTGCGTGTTTTGCTCTGGATTTCCAGAAACGGCCAAATTTCTTGTGCCTGTTATATTTGCATGTTTCCTTCTGGGTGCTTCGTATGGTTCATTTCTGTCACTTCTTTTCGGGTAACGTGTCCCATGCAGTGCCTTCAAGGGTTCCCTTGCATTTATTTCCCTGTCTCTGTCTCTGCTGTTCAGACGATGCAGCCGTCCACTCCTTTGTATTCGATGCTGGTTTCCTTCGCAGCTCAGTGTCCCCCTGCATCGTAGGTGAGAAGCCCTTAACTGTGTCTGTTCCCTGACATTGTCCTGCCCCTGATTTCCATTCCCGGAAACTATAATTAGAATTCCCCCTCGTCTGTGTTTCTCCTGTCACCAGACTTGCGTTCAATAGACCAGCCTTGTTACTCCCCAAATCTGCAACTGGATGTCACCTTCGGACATGTCAGCATCTCCTCGTACTGTCTCCTGGCTATATTGTCCGGTCGGTGTCCAGTCTTTACTCTTCCCACATCAAAGTCAAAACATTGCATGAAAAGCGGCCAGGTGTTGAACGTAATTGTATTTGCTGCTTCTGGTATAATTGTCTTAATGTTGGGGAGACAAAATAGCTTCAGGGAAAACCTATATTCTGTCTAACAGCGTGACCCTGATTTTCACCTGACATAGTAATTTTCCACTGCACTCCCACGCACACCTCCACAACCAATAAAGGTTACTAGGAGACCATAAAGCTTTAGGAGCAGAATTAAGCCATTTGGCCCATTGAGTCTGCTTCAGCTTTCGATCATGGCTGATTTATTTTCCCTCTCAACCCTGTTCTCCCCATCTTTGACACCTTTACTAATAAGGAGCTAAAGAAACAGCCCCTCATTATCCAAATGGGCTACAGAACAACATCGTGGACTTGCCTGAAATTGTTCAAATCTATTTCGGTTTTTTAAAAAAATTGCCTCAATTTCTTCAGTAATTTCAGTTAATTGTTTTGCATTATCACTTTTAAAAATTGTTACCTTGCATTATTACCCACTTTTATTAGCTGATCTACACAAGGTCCCCCATCAAAGTTTTGGCATTTCCACCACCCACGCTTCCATCTTTATCTGCTTTTCTCCATTTTCTCCTAGTTTTGTTGAAAAGGCTTTGTTTGACCAGAAAAATGTTTCTGCTGCAGTTCCCAAATTGCTGGACTTACTTGCTCCAGCGCTGTTGTTTGGCAGAACCAGCGCCCGCCATCAGAGGGCGCTCCAGGTTTGACAATACCAAAGGTAAAAGCCAGGACGTTGAACTTACTGCAAGAATTCGGTGATCACTCACTCACCTTTTTCTAGTTAATTTAAACTCCATTTCTAGATTACTCACTCGCAATAATAACCTTAAAATATTTGAACTGGGTCAAAATAAGTTGAACTGAAAAGCAGACACCGTCTCAAGACAGTTATTAACGTGGGAATGATGTTCAGTGGTTTAAATTCTCTGACTGGCTGGAGAGTTAGTATATAAGTTCATAGTAACAGCAATGAATTAGGTTTGTATTTGAGAGCACATCAAAAAACAACAAACTACAGATAATGCAAAACAATAAGTTGAAATTACTTTAGGACTGAAGGAAATGATGGAATTGTTTTAATGCAAAATTTTTAAAAAATTAACGGTACAGATATAAACAAATTAACACTGGAAACAGTTGGACACTGTCATGATTCATGATTGGCTGGATGTGCAGACTGTTGAGATGGTGATTGAAGCTGAGAGAGCCTTTAATGTTGTTCTGGGCAGGAGGAAGGGGATGAGAACAGCATGAAAATACAGGGAGTGGGATACACACAGTTGAATGTCCTCTCTCCACACAAACAGCAGAATTGTGGAGGAAGGGGAGTAATATGGAGACTTTTAATTTCAAATGTACTGTAGATATGAGGGTAGAGTTTGTTTTAGCTACAACTTTAGTTAGAAATATCTTGGAAAATGTGTGGCTTTAATTTCTTATAAATGGCAGCCAATCAAAATAATCTGTGCAGTAATATCACAGAACATGTGCGAATGTCTTCAGTCCCTAAACCGGATCATGTTATTGGCACTAGAATTAGAATCAGAATCAGGTTTATTATCACCGGCATGTGACATGAAATTTGTTAACTTAGCAACAGTTCAATGCAAAACATAATCTAGCAGAGAGAGAGAAAATAATAGTAATAAATAAAATAAAACATAATAAACAAGTAAAGCAATTACATATATTGAATAGATTTTAAAAAGTGCAAAAACAGAAATACTGTATTTTTTGTAATACAAATTTTTATTATTATTTATTCTTATTTTACAAAGCAGCACAGCATATCATTTTTTAAAAAGTGAGGTAGTGTCCAAAGCTACAATTTCCATTTAGGAATCGGATGGCAGAAGGAAAGAAGCTGATCCTGAATCACTGAGTGTGTGCCTTCAGGCTTCTGTATCTCCTACCTGATGGTAACAGTGAGAAAAGGGCATGTCCTGGGTGTTTGAGGTCCTTAATAATGGACGCTGTCTTTCTGAGACACCGCTCCCTAAAGATGTCCTGAGTACTTTGTAGGCTAGCGCCCAAGATAGAACTGACTAGATTTACAACCTTCTGCAGCTTCTTTCAGTCCTGTGCAGTAGCCCCTCTATACCAGACAGTGATACAGCCTGTCAAAGTGCTCTCCATGGTACAACTATAGAAGTTTTAGAGTGTATTTGTTGACATGCCAAATCTCTTCAAACTCCTAATGATGTATAGCTGCTGTCTTGCCTTCTTTATAACTACATCGATATGTTTGACTGTCATATGTTGAAAGATTGGAGTGACTGGGCTTGTATACACTGGAATTTAGAAGGATGAGAGGGAATCTGACTGAAACCTATAAGATTATTAAGGGATTGGACACGCTGGAGGCAGGAAGCATGTTCCCACTGATGGGTGAGCCCAGAACTAGGGGCCACAGTTTAAGAATAAGGGGTAGGCCATTTAGAACAGAGATGCGGAAAAACTTTTTCACCCAGAGAGTGGTGGAAATGTGGAATGCTCTGCCCCAGAAGGCAGTGGAGGCCAAGTCTCTGGATGCATTCAAGAGAGAGTTAGATACACTTATAGATAGCGGGGTCAAGGGATATGGGGAGAGGGCAGGAACGGGGTACTGATTGTGTATGATCAGCCATGATCACAGTGAATGCCGGTGCTGGCTAGAAGGGCTGAATGGCCTACTCCTGCACCTACTGTCTATTGTCTATTGACCAGGTTAGATCCTCAGAGATCCTGACACCCAGGAGCTCAAAGTTTCTCACTCTCTCCACTTTTGATCCCTCTATGAGGATTGGTATGTGTTTTCCTTCGTCTTGCCCTTCCGGAAGTCCATGATCAGCTCTTTCGTCTTACTGACGTTGAGCGCCAGGTTGTTGCTGTGGCACCATTCCAATAGCTGGCATAGCTCACTCCTGTACGCCCTCTCGTCACCACCTGAGATTCTACCAACAATGGTTGTATCGTCAGCAAATTTGTAGATGGTATTTGAGCTATGCCTAGCCACACAGTCATGGGTATATAGAGAGTAGAGCAGTGGGCTAAGCACTCACCCCTGAGGTGCGCCAGTGTTGATCGTCAGTGAGGATATGTTATCACCAATCCACACAGATTGCGATCTTCCAGTTAGGAAGCTGAGGATCCAATTACAGAGACCCTGCCAGAGCTGCCGTGCAGCCAATATCACCTCCAACTTCATTCAAAATTGTCTCTTTGCCCTTGAAATAGCCCTCTGCACATTATACCTGGTTTTCTGGTACAGGCCTGAGTCGCCAGGCTTGAATGCCACAGGCCTAGCCTTCAGCAGGCGACGAATCTCCTGGTTCATCCACGGCTTTCGGTTTGGGAATGTACAGTAAGTCTTTGTAGGCGCGCACTCGTCCACACAGGTTGTGAGCATAGGAAACAAAACTGAAAAAGGATGTTCTTGTGACTAAAGTGATGCTACGCTGTCAATGTGTATGTATCACGATTCTTGCCTGTGATCCTTACACAGTTTGTAGTTACTCATGTTCAGTCTGGGAAGTGTATGTTTCTTCAAGTCAGTTAATTCACCTAAGAATCATGTGAGCAGTGTAATCTTTATTCATGAGTTGAATTACTTACTGAATAAGGACACTGATTTATGAAACTTGCATGTGAGACAGAAGTAGGCTATCGGGTTGCAAGATATGGTTGCCAGATGTTTTCAGGAAAGAGTTCTTGGTCTAGATGTGATACTTAATGAAGTTCTGAATGGTTCTCATAACCTGTTGCACCTGGTTCCATTAGTTTGAAATAACATTGAGTGTTAACTTGTTAAGCAAAAGCCCTTAAGCTTGTACAGGGAGTCTTGCAGAAACATATTCCAGGGTGTGATTTGGATTGCTCTTGAGTGCATCTCGTGTGGGAACCATGGAGTGCACTAAACATTCTCTGGGTTCATCAATGTTCAGAAGATGAACAACACAGTGAATAAATTTGTTTCCTGAGGTGAAATTGCTTGTGGAAGCAAACTAAAGCTGGTTTGGAGTGTCTTGTTTGCCAAAACGTGCTTTTTGCATCAGTTCATGGTGCTGTTGCTAGTTAAACGTACAACACGGTACCGAGATCACACAGAAGCATAACCAAACAACAGAAGCAGCTCGCTACCTGTCAAACTCTTCCCCCCCCCCACCTTATTAGCCACCTTCCGCCCCAGATGTGGTCCCCACAATGGCCCTGCAGGAGCCAGGCATCTGTTTACTACCTGCTTTGTGTTCTGTGTTGAGTGTTTATTATGCAAATTAGTCACGTGGGTGGGGGTGTGGTAAAAGTGAAAGGAATAAATTCCGTATTCACGCTTTATTCTGCTTAACTTTCAGAGCTGGGGACTGCCAGGTGTGATATCTTTTGTTGACCACTTAACACCAGTTAAAATCGCTTGACTCTACTCAACTTAAGTCCACTTACATACATTTAATATTGCTAGTTTCAGTTCCATTGGTTTCATGGCTTCAAGATTGTCTGTTTTGCTGGTTGCTAATAAAGGGTCGAATTCACTACTTTGACTCTTTTGAATATTATCGGATTGGATCAGAGGGCGTGTCGTGCAGGAAAACTCTCTGTGCTTAGTCTACCACAGCAGTGTTCGTTTGTTCGAGTAGCTGGTACAGGCCCCATTCGCCTCCCCAGAACCCACAGATTGAAGAAATAAATTCTCAATCTCGAAAGGGTCCCTGGAAGATGAAAACTCTAGAATTCGTCCTTCAAAGGCAGAAGCAGTTTGTTATGTCTTGATTTCTCAGCATCTCCTTTGACAGATGATATCACGAGCAAGGTTCTGATCAAGCAGCTCAGAGTGAGAATCAGGTTTATTATCGCCGGCATGTGATGTGAAATTTGTTAACTTAGCAGCAGCAGTTCAATGCAATACACAATATAGAAGAAAACCCCAAAATAAAATAATGATAAATAAATCATTTACAGTATATGTATATTGAATAGATTAACAACCGTGCAAAAACAAATAATATATATTTAAAAAGTGAGGTTGTGTCGATGAGTTCAAGGTCCATTTAGGAATCGGATGGCAGAGGGGAAGAAGCTGTTCCTGAATCGCTGAGTGTTTGCCTTCAGGCTTCCGAACCTCCTACCTGATGGTAACAATGAGAAAAGGGCATGGCCTGGGTGCTGGAGGTCCTTAATAACAGACGTTGCCTTTCTGAGACATCGCCCCTTGAAGATGTCCTGGGTACTTTGTAGGCTCGTACCCAAGATGGAGCTGACTAGATTTGCAACCTTCTGCAGCTTCTTTCGGTCCTGTGCAGTAGCCCCCCCCCCCCCCCCCAATACCAGACAGTGATGCAACTTGTCAGAACAAACTCCTAATAAAGTATAGCCACTGTCTTGCCTTCTTTATAACTGCATCGATATGTTGGGTCCAGGTTAGGTCCTCAGAGATCTTGACACCCAGGAACTTGAAACTGCTCACCCTCTCTCCACTTCTGATCCCTGTATGAGGATTGATATGTGTTCCTTCGTCTTACCCTTCCGGAAGTCCATGATCAGCTCTTTCGTCTTACTGACGTTGAGTGCCAGGTTGTTGCTGCGGCACCACTCCACTAGTTGGCATATCTCACTCCTGTACGCCCTCTCATCACCACCTGAGGTTCTACCAACAATAGCTGTATCGTCATCAAATTTATAGATGGTATTTGTGCTATGCCTAATCACACAGTCATGGGTATGTATAGTGGGCTAAGCACACACCCCTGAGGTGCACCAGTGTTGATCGTCAGCGAGGAGGAGATATTATCACCAATCCTCACAGATTCTGGTCTTCTGGTTAGGAAGTCAAGGATCCAATTGCACATGTGGACATGTTATTCCCCCCCCCCCCCCGCTATTTTTACTTACTATCACGATATAAGGATAATAGTTTATAGGAATTCTTTGTTTGGGATTATTGTTACTTGTAAAGCTCCAATAGTAATTCCATACAGAATTTTGTGTATTGTATAACTAAAGGCATGGTGTTAACTGTTAAGAAGAGTTGACAAGTACTTGGGAAATATTTTAATTCTGTTTTCTAATAATCAAGGATTCAAGGTACATTTATTATCGAAGTATGTATGCAGAATACAACCCTGAGATTTGTCTTCCCACAGACAGCCACAAAACAGAAAAACCATGGAATCTGTTCAAAGAAAAATATCAAAACTCCAGCACACAAGAAAAAAAATTATGCAATCGGCCAAAGAAAAAAAAACAAGCATAAAACACTATATATAACACCAAACCACAAATCATTGATCCAGTCAAGACGTATTCAGTTCAGTTCAATCTAGCTCTGTGTCCTTCGTTAACTTCAGGCCGTAGAACCAGTCAGCCCCAATCAAAATTGCACAAAATAGCAACAAAAAAGAGGCAGAGAAAAAGGAACAACTAGAAACCAGATGATTAAAAAAATAATAAAACCAGGTAACTTATAAACAAAGTTCTTTATATTCAAGCTGTTGATGATTTATGACATTAGTTTGCATTGAACACTTACAAGATCCTTGCATTAATAAACCACATTAACTTCGTTCAACAAGGATAAATTCAAATTTAAATTTCAGACACAGTAGTCACAGTTTACAAATGCTTTTCTATGTTGTACCTTGTGATTGGAGAAATTGCAAGTACGATTATGTAGTTGAATTAATGGAGGGAAACCCGAATGTCTGGAAGACCTGCTGTTTATTTTTATTGCTTTTTCAATTTCTTGAGATACAATGTGGAATAAGCACTTCTGGCCCTTCGAAACGCACTGCACAGGTACTCCCAATTTAACCCTAGCCTAATCATGGTGCAACTTACAATGACCAATTAATCTACCATCTGGTACATCTTTGGACTTTGGACATCTCTGGAAACCAGAGCACCTGGAGGACATGGGGAGAAATGTACCAACTCCTTTCAGGCAGAGGTGGGAATTGAACCAGGGTCACCTGTACTGTAAAGCGTTGTGCTAACCACAACACTACCATGCTGTCCTACTGTGGAAGTTACCAGCATTGATTGTAGAGTGAGAACTTGGACTTGACAGGTAGACAAAATTGTAATGAATTTAAGAAACAGCCCTAATGAAATTCAGTAACACACACAAAATACTGATGGAACGCAGCAGGCCAGGCAGCATCTATAGGAAGAAGTACAGTTGACGTTTCGGGCCGAGACCCTTCATCAGGACTAACTGAAAGAAAAGATTGTAAGAGATATGAAAGTGGGAGGGGGAAATCCGAAATGATAGGAGAAGACAGGAGGGGGAGGGATGAAGCTAAGAGCTGGACAATTGATTGGAGAAAGGGATACAGAGCTGAAGAAGGGAAAGGATCATGGGACGGGAGGCCTAGGGAGAAAGAAAGGGGGAGGGGAGCACCAGAGGGAGATGGAGAACAGGCAAGGAGTGATTGTGAGAGGGGCAGAGAGAGAAAAAAACAAAAAAAGGGATAAATAAATAAGAGATGGGGTAAGAAGGGGATGACCGGCATTAATGGAAGTTAGAGAAATCAATGTTCATGCCATCAGGTTGGAGGCTACCCAGTCGGAATATCAGGTGTTGTTCTTCCAACCTGAGTGTGGCTTTATCTTGAGGCTAGAGTGGATAGACAAAAATGAAATTCAGTTGTCTGTTTTTGAAGTCAGATCTTTCTAGTTATGAGGGGTAGTTCTGAAAAAAACTGCAGGTAACCAGCAACAAATGTTGAATTAATTCTCAGGCACAAGTGGACATGTAGTAAGTCCAGGGCATAGCATACAATTAACTCAGTAAAGACTAGAATTGTGCTTCATCACTGGTTTTCAGTGGTAGGCCAGGGCTTGCCCTGGGCAATGATTCCACAACAGATTTGACCTGGGTAGGATCAGATGTGGAATATTTGACCTGTGAATGAGGACAGTTCTTGGGACAGATTTTGGTGGACTCTCTCCACAGCTCAGGATTCCTGGGCACTGCCCATCACCTGCAGTAATGTAATCTCCATGCAGTGGTCCACCTTGTTGGTCCTTTTAGCATGGGTAGTAAATAGATCACAGGTAGAGGCCTTTGACCCATAATAACCTGACAGGGTTGCAGAGTACAAAGCTGGGGGAGGAGGTGGGGTTGGGGGGGGGGGGTATCTTTTCTAAGATTATGAAATGAATATTTAATCCATTACAAATTAAATAATTATGGAAGATAACTAAAAGTAATTTCCACATTTCACATGCTGGTGTGTTATTGAAGTGACTGTTGTCTTTAACCCCGATTTGATCGGTGTGTGTGTGTGCGTGTGCATGCGGTCTCTCTCGTGGCTGGCTGATGCAGAGATTGCTGGCAACGTAGCTCTGGATTGAAAGCTGTCAGCACAATCGATGACTTTGTCTTTACCATCGAATCCCTTCCGAGCCATGAGGCCTGAATGTCAATGGAATGACAAATTATTTCAAAGTAGATTCAGTAGGCATTCAGATTTTTTTTCAGCTGAGTCTCGGGTTTGGCACAAACCTTAGCTCACCCTCCAGCTTTGCGTTGTCGGGGCACATCATTCCTCTAGGCTTGTGCAACCATGTTGGAGGATCAGGGAATAACTGGACAGCTGAGGACGAGAGGTGGTAATTCCAACCAGTTCCAGGGGGATCAGGTCCATAAACGGAACAAACTGGGGAGTGGATATTAATGTTTCAAGAGGTGGCAAAAACAAATTGACAGGAATCTGTCGATTTATTGTGTAGAGTTCTGGTCACCGAATTATAGGAAAGATGTCAACAAAATAGAGAGAGTACAGAGGAGATTTACTAGATTGTTACCTGGGTTTCAGCACCTAAGTTACAGAGAAAGGTTGAACAAGTTAGGTCTTTATTCTTTGGAGCGTAGAAGGTTGAGGGGGGACTTGATAGAGGTAATTAAAATTATGAGGGGGATAGATAGAGTTGACGTGGATAGGCTTTTTCCATTGAGAGTAGAGGAGATTCAAACAAGAGGACATGAGTTGAGATTTAAAGGGCAGAAGTTTAGGGGTAACACGAGGGGGAACTTCTTAACTCAGAGAGTGGTTGCTGTGTGGAATGAGCTTCCAGTAGAAGTGGTAGAGGCAGGTTCGATATTGTCATTAAAAAAAAATTGGATAGGTATATGGACAGGAAAGGAATGGAGGGTTATGGGCTGAGTGCAGGTCGGTGGAACTAGGTGAGAGTAAGCATTCGGCACAGACTAGAAGGGCCAAGATGGCCTGTTTCCGTGCTGTAATTGTTATATGGTTATACGGAACCTCTTCACGTAAATCCAGCCAAAATGAACTGAACGTTTCTGGTGCCTCACCTTCTGTTGGATTGGGTGACAAATCTTATTTTGAGGGAGGATACCAAGGCTGAGAGGAGAAGGTGAAGAATTAAGAGTTTTAGGACCTTGATTGCCAATGGAGGTACTCTTGTATTCTGGCTCAGCTTGGAGAATTGCACAGGTGTCTGGGAGGGTGGGATTGGTAAATTGTAGGAACTCTGAGGCAGGGAAAGGTATGAAGGTTTTGGGTTGGAAATTGAGAAGAAGGTAGTAGTAGTTGGTGTACCTGTGGTAAGAATGGTTCATGACAGAATCAGAATCAGGTTTATTATCACTGGCATTTAACGTGAAATTTGTTAACAACGGGAATTCAATGCAATACATAATATAGAAGAGGAAAAAAAAATAAAATAATAATAATAAATCAATTGCAGTATACATATATTGAATAGATTAAAAAATGTGCAAAAATCAGAAATACTGTATATTTTTTTAAAAAAGTGAGGTAGTGTCCAAAGCTTCAATGTCCATTTAGGAATCGGATGGCAGAGGGGAAGAAGCTGTTCCTGAATTGCAGACTGTGTGTCTTCAAGCTTCTGTATCTCCTACCTGATGGTAACAGTGAGAAAAGGGCATACCCTGGGTGCTGGAGGTCCTTAATAATGGACACTGCCTTTCTGAGACACCGCTCCCTGAAGATGTCCTGGGTACTTTGTAGGCTAGTACCCAAGATGGAGCCGACTAAATTTACAACCTTCTGCAGTTTCTTTCAGTCCTGTGCAGTGGCCCCTCCATACCAGACAGTGATACAGCCTGTCAGAATGCTCTCCATGGTACAACTATAGAAGTTTTTGAGTGTATTTGTTGACATGTCAAATCTCTTCAAACTCCTAATGAAGTATAGCCGCTATCTTGCCTTCTTTATAACTACATCGATACATTGGGACACTCAGGAACTTGAAGCTGCTCACCCTCTCCATTTCTGATCCCTCTATGAGGATTGACGTGTGTTCCTTCATCTTACCCTTCCTGAAGTCCACAGTCAGCTCTTTCGTCTTACTGACGTTGAGTGCCAGGTTGCTGCTGCGGCACCACTCCACTAGCTGGCATATCTCACTCCTGTACGCCCTCTTGTCACCACCTGAGATTCTACCAACAATGGTTGTATCATTGTGGTGAACTACATATACCTGTCTGGACACGCCCCCTGATGACTGCTCCTGTGGCTCCTCCCACAGACCCCTGCTGACTGCTCCTGTGGCTCCTCCCACAGACCCTGCTGACAGCTCCTGTGGCTCCTCCCACAGACCCCTGTATAAAGGTGATGGAGGTCTGAGCCCGGCCTCTCAGTCTCCAGGATGTAGTATGGTGGTCACTCACTGCTTGTTCTTTCTTCCAGTCAATAAAAGCCGATACCTCGCTTTTACGTCTCAGAGTGAGTTATTGATGGTGCATCAATCATCAGCAAATTTATAGATGGTATTTGAGCTATGCCTAGCCACACAGTCATGTGTATATAGAGAGTAGAGCAGTGGGCTAAGCACACACCCCTGAGGTGCACCAGTGTTGATCTTCAGCGAGGAGGATATGTTATCACTAATCCACGTAGATTGTGGTCTTCTGGTTAGTAAGTTGAAGATCCAATTGCAGAGGGAGGTACAGCGGCCCAGGTTCTGCAACTTCTCAATCAGGATTGTGGGAATGATGGCATTAAATGCTGAGCTATAGTCGATGAACAGCATCCTGATGTAGGTGTTTGTGGTGTTGTCCAGGTGGTCTAAAGCTGTGTGGAGAGCCATTGAGATTGCGTCTGCCGTTGACCTATTGTGGTGACAGGCAAATTGCAATGGGTCCAGGTCCTTGCTGAGGCAGGAGTTCAGTCTTGTCATGACCATCCTCTCAAAGCAATTCATCACTGTCGATGTGAGTGCTGCTGGCCGATAGTCATTGAAGTAGCCCACATTATTCTTCTCAGGCACTGGTATTGTTGCCTTTTTGAAGTAAGTGGGAACTTCCGTCTGTAGCAGTGAGAGGTTGAAAATATCCTTGAATACTCCTGCTAGTTGGTTAGCACAGGTTTTCAGAACCTTACCCGGTACTCCATCAGGACCTTCTGCCTTGCGAGGGTTCACTCTCTTTAAAGAAGCCTAACATCAGCCTCTGTGACAGAGATCACAGGGTCACCGGGTGCTGTAGGGTCCTTCACAGCTTTAGTTATATTCTCTCTTTCAAAGCAGGCATAGAAGGCGTTGAGTTCATCTGGTAGTGAAGCATCACTGTCATTCATGCTATTTGGGTTTCACTTTGTAGGAAGTAATGTCTTGCAAACCCTGCCAGAGTTGCTGTGCATCCGATGTCACCTCCAGCTTAATTCGAAATTGTCTCTTCGCTCTTGAAATAGCCCTCCACAAATCATACCTGGTTTTCTGGTACAGGTCTTGAATGCCACAGATCTAGCCTTCAGCAGGCAACGTACTGCCTGCTTCATCCGTGGCTTTTGGTTTGGGAATGTAGGGTAAATCTTTGTGGGCACGCACTCATCTACACAGGTTTGAATGAAGTCGGTAATAACTGCAGCGTACTCGTCCAGGTTCGAAGATGAATCCCTGCATACAGCCCATTCCACTAATTCAAAGCAACAGACATTTGCTATTGCTTTGAGAAACAAACATTTTCACAACAAAGTTTATAGTTGAAGATGGAGCCTGTCCAGGAGTAAGTTGAAATGCCCAAGTGTAGATAAAATATTTGAGTTTTGAACACTGGGAATTGAGAAAGGGTGGAAATAGGTTGCTGTGGTAACAGCACAAATGTAGTCCAACATTTATTTGGATAAATGCTAAATGGTTACGGGAATACAAGCGGATACTAGGAAAGTGATAGAGCTTTCTGGTTTTGTAGACTTCAGCTTTTCATATTAATTTAAGTAAAGAGACAATATTCTAAATACTGGTGCTGGCTTCAAATAGGACTGCAGGAATTTACTTCTGATAGTATTGGGATGTGTACTGCACCGGTCAAACATCAGAATCAGGTTTATTTTCACTGACATAGATGGTGAAATCTGTTTTACAGCATCAGTACAGTGGAAGACGTGGCTATTACTGCGAGTTACTTATCATTTAACTGAATTTAATCACTGATTTTGCCCCATGGTACTGTATTCTCCACTCCTGAGCTGTGCTGCTCTGCCTAGCTGAGATTCCCAGTATTTAGTGTTACGTACCCCGTAACTGGGTCACTTACCAGCAAAGATAGAGATGTCCGTTGAAGTCTGATGGTACTATTTTTAACAGTATTTATTGATAAAAATACACAAAATAATATCAATGCAAACATACAGATAATATACGTTGTCAATACTAAATCTAAAGGTGCGGGTATAGTAATAATCAATAAGAAATAAGCTCTATCGTTGTCTAGGGGATAATGAATTGTCCAATGGAAATGTACAGTTCACTGCAGTTCCACAAGCTGCCATCTTTTGGTTGTCGCTGTGTTGCACTTTGTTGGAGAGAGAGAGAAATAGGAATAGAATGGGAACAGTTACCCTGCGGGTTTTCCAACCTTTATGAGTTCGATCCGTCGGAGTCCCGTTGGTGTGGCCGTTCACTTGTGGCCTCTCCTTTAGCTAAAGCCGTTGTCCGTGGTGAGGCCGCCAATCCCAGGCAAGGGAAGGACGCACACGAGCCCCCCACCGGCTGTCGCTATTAAACGCTGTCACAGGATTTCTAGCGTTTCTTCTGGTGCGTCTGAGGGGCTGTTCCCACAGACCCTCTTTTTATCCTGACTCACAGGGTCTCAGGTGTCAATCAGGTTGGGGATGATGCAATCCCTCCACCAACCTCCCCCTCGGTTCGTTGCCTGGGGCTTCGATGCATAGTACAGGATGCAATACACAAGTCCGTCTCCAAGAGACAATAGCGGTATCAATGGGTCTGCCTCTCGGAGGCCAGGACACATTCCAACGCCTTGTGGATTCTGCTTGTCTTTCTCTCATTTCCTGGGTCTCCTGAACTGACTCAATAGTGATCTTGCGATTCTCACAAAGGAGGGGGCTATCCCGCACCCTTCGGCCCCTCAGAGCTGTGGTACATTCATAACATTAGTGTATTAGATAATGGTCTCCTTTAAGCTGGAGGGTCCACAAGCCTTTAAACTTATGTGGATATTTCAGAGTTGCAGTGAATAGAATTAAGCTGATTAACCATTGCGATCTTAGATAGCCAGTTAAGCCAGGGTGTGGATTCACTGGCTTTCTAGATTGATGTCTGAGTTTTTGGTAGAGCTCAAAAGCACCATCTCTGAAGTCCCTGTGACGGGACTTCAAGCTTTGAGTTCCACACCCTGACTGGTAGAGGACACGGATGGATAAATGCGGGCAGAATGTATGCAGCTGTGATCCATTTTGAGTGGTAAATTGTTGACGGGAACAGGAGGGTACAAGATCCACTGAGTGGACAGTTTTGTTTGGTGGAGAAATGAGGCCATCCACTTTTGCCTCCGAGATAAATTGGGTTATATTCTTTAAGGTGAGAAATGGATTTTAAAGCTATTGAATCAGAAAAGGGTGATCTCCATTTCAGAAAAGAATGTTGAAGGAATTGTCTTGCCCTCAGTTGGCAATGAATCTTCAATTTTCAAATAAAGCAATTCAATTTTATTTTAACTTGGGAGGTCATTCAGGTGTGTTGTCTATTACCAACTTCACCAGCTTGAGATTTTTTATAATTTAATATTTCTCCAGTCTCCCTTTTGTTACAATTGAGCCCATGCCCATAAAAATGTAGGTAATGTATTTCCAGATAAAAGATGTTACTGTGGACTTTAAACCAAAATTTAAATAATTTTTCAGAGAAAGAAAATCATACTGGAGATATGCAGGGTGAAACATCAGTGAAATTAAAATAATGATACCTCAGTGCAGTCTTTCATCAGTTCAGCCTTTTCGTTTTGAGACTTAGTCAGACCAGAACTGGAGAAATGCATTCTGTACTGGACAATGAACCTCCATAAAGATGTGCAGGTCCAGAGCAACATGTACAAAATGCGGGAGGAACTCAATGGGCCAGGCAGCATCTATGGAAAAGTGTAAACAGTAGATGTTTGGGGTCGAAACCCTTCTTTAGGACTGGAAAGGAAGGGGAAAGAAGTTAGAATAAGAAGGTGGAGGGAGGGGAGGAAGAAGTACAAGGTGGCAGGGGATACGTGAAACTGGGAGAAGGGAAGGGGTGAAGTAAGTAGCTGGGAAGTTGATTGGTGAAAGAGATGAAGGGCTGGAGAAGGGGGAATCTGATAGGATGGGGCAGAAGACCATGGAAGAAAGAGAGGGGTGGGGGGGAGCACCAGAGGAAGATAATGGAGAGGTCCAGGAAGAGCTCTGATACAGATTTGATCAATTTTTATTCAGAAATTCAGTATCAAGAAAAGTTGCATACATAGTTTTGAATTTCATTATTTCAGTGATGAGGGATGATATCTTTATTCCATGTGATGGACTCTTCCTTTGGTGGGCACAGTTTAGCTGGTTTATTTGACTGATGACTTCAAGACCAGCAGCAAGATCCAGAGCTGTGATCGGAGGCTGTGAGGTAGTCCTGTTTATAAATAAGGGGTTTGAAAGGGTAAGTACAATGTAATGATCGAATGAAGAATGAGACACTGCAATAAGCTCACCTACTTTTTAAATTAAGGCTGTGCCACTTAAATACTTATTTTTAATCTGGGTACTGAATATTCAGAATGCAAAAAGTAAGACTCAAAGATTTTGTTACTTTTCTTACATCTGGGATGAAGAGCGAAACCCAGTAATTAGATTTTTGACTGCAAGTCAGCCACGAAGAATGGAGCAGACCTTGGAGTGGAGTGGCTCATTTCTTTTAGTTAACTTTGGTTAAACTTTAAAGTTTGCGACTTCAGTACCTGAACATGGTGGTTAGCACAACACTATACAGTGCAGATGACCCGGGTTCAATTCCTGTCGTTGCCTGTAAGGAGTTTAAGTTCTCCCTGCGATTATGTGTGTTTCCTCCAGGTGCTCCAGTTCCCTCCCACGTTCCAAAGACGTACTCGTTGGTACTGATTGTTAATTGTAAATTGCCCATGGTTAGGTTAGGGTTGCTGGGGGCGGCGTGGTTCGAAGAGCCAGAAAGGCCGACTCCATGCTGTATTCTCAAATAACGGCAGTTGTGGAGATATGAGAAAACCCAACCATTCTGCAGATAACCTGGTGGCTAAAATAGCTTCTCAAAGAAGGAATAGCCGATTGGATTTGGCAGAGTGTTATTTCTGTAACAGAAATGCATCTGAATTCTGTTATCTTTTTCTGATAGCGATATTACATTGGCTACTGTCTACTTTGTCGTATTTCAAGATTTTTACCAATCTTTGTGAGTATCTAATTGCTTTTTTGCTATTATAGCTGCAGCTATATAGGACCCATTTGGAGTACTGTGCTCAGTTCTGGTCGCCTCACTACAGGAAGGATGTGGAAAACATAGAAAGGGTGCAGAGGAGATTTACAAGGATGTTGCCTGGATTGGGGAGCATGCCTTATGAGAATAGGTTGAGTGAACTCGGCCTTTTCTCCTTGGAGCGACAGAGGATGAGAGGCGAGCTGATAGAGGTGTATAAGATAATGAGAGGCATTGATTGTGTGGATAGTCAGAGGCTTTTTCCCAGGGCTGAAATATCTAGCACGAGAGGGCACAGTTTTAAGGTGCTTGGAAGTAGGTACAGAGGAGATGTCAGGAGTAGGTTTTTTACTCAGAGAGTGGTGAGTACGTGGAATGGGCTGCCAGCAATGGTGGTGGAGGCAGATACGATAGGGTCTTTTAAGAGACTCCTGGATAGTTATATGGAGCTTAGAAAAATTGAGGGCTATGGGTAGCCCTAGGTACACTCTCAAGTAAAGACATGTTCGGCACAGCTTTGTGGGCCGAAGTGCCTGTATTGTGCTGTGGGTTTTCTATGTTTCTGTGTTTCTACCTTTAGCTTTGCTCATGCAGTGTATAATGGCATGTAAGCTGTGGGAGACTTACATGGGTGTAAAATGGAAGTCTTACGAGGTGGTGGGATAGTGTAGTGGTTAGCACACTACCCCGTTTGTACGTTCTCCCCGTGACCTTGTATGTTTCCCCTGGGTCCTCCAGTTTCACCTCATATTCCAAAGACATACCGGTTGATAGGTTAATTGCTCATTGTACAGTAAATTGTCCCGTGATTGGGTAAGGGTTAAATCAGGGGTTGCTGGGCAGTGTGGCTTGACAGGTCGGAAGGGCCCGTTCCACGTCTTCTCGCAATTTAAAATTAAATAAATAAATGCAAATGAAAGGGAATGAATTAGCCACTCTGGATGTGAGACCATTGGGCAGATGTTGAGTGGGATTTAGGTTAGATGACAAATTGTCGTACTATCAAGTTTTTAAATGTGGTATTGTCATCCATCACAAGTCATCTTCTTTTAGGCAAAAACTTCAGAAAGATCACCAATATTACTCCAGTGAGGCAGGATGAAAATTCAATAACTTTGAAATTGGAATGGGCAAGTTCCATTGATAATTGAACCAGACTGTCTGCAGGAGGGAACACAGAAACAGACTATTGACGTACATCACACGAACAGTGCACTTGAAGATTTGAAATGCAATTGTAAAATGAATGGATGTTTTGAAATACATTTAGGAATAACCTCCTGGCAGTCTTCCATGTTTTTAGAAAGCTTTAGATAAGGTTAAGCACAAATAGTGGTTGGCAAAACATTTTACAGTACGGGCAGGATGGGTTCAATTCCCGCTGCTGCCCGTAAAGAGCTTGTACGTTCTCCCCGTGACCTCGAGCAACACCTGGGTTGGGAAATGGACAGTTGACGTTTCAGGCCAACTCCCTTCATTGGGACAGCGAGAGGTCTCGACCTGAAACAGTAACTGTCCATCTCTCTCCAGAGGTGCTGCCTGATCCATTGAGATTGCTAAGCACTTGGTTGTTGCTCTGGATTCCAGCATCCGTAGTCTGTGTCTCTAGATTTTACAGGTCAATTGACCATGTGGAGTTCCCAACCTCAAGAACCAGGGACACCTCACCTCGGTTAATGGTAGGGGTCCATGGCATAAAAAAGATTGGGAACCCTTGTCCTAGAAAAAAACTAACCCAGTGGCTGATTTTTCACAGTAAGTAGCTGCTTTTGCTCATTTAATCGTTTCATTCCATTTTGAGACGGAGTTTGGTTGGAGAGGAAACCTCATCTGAAATATACATTTTTAAATAATTAGCAAGAAAGGTGCTTTTGTAAATAACCTGGGAAGTGACTGTTACAATTGAAACTTATAACATGATAGTTAATTAACTATTAATCAATGTTCAACTATTAATTAGCGTTGATGTTATCGCTACTTCATCTGTGGAATAAATACAATTTCTGTTTGGAGGTATGAAGTATTTGGAGATAATGCCTTGATTTTAAATAGGAATCATTCTGGTATACTCATTGATAAACTAGTCAATTCAGAACTGAGCCTCGGTGAATCAGATGGCGGTAGAATATATAGGTCTGAAGCACGGCAGGATGGTGTACCGGGGCGGCATGTCATCGTAGCCGTTAGCGTAATGCTATTGCAGTTCAATTCCACTGCTGTCTGATTTTCCTGTGACTGTGTGGGTTTCCTCTAGGTGCTCTGGTGTCCTCCCACTTTCCAAAAGATGTACGGGTTGGTAGATCAATTTGTCACATGGGTGTAATTGGGTGGCATGGACTCGTTGGATCAGAAAGGGTCTGTATATCTCTACATTATAAAAAAAATAGCATCTCAGAGCTGGAGTCAAGCAATTGATGTGGAAGTCCTCAAAATGATGTATGGAGCTTGCATTCTCTAGATATACTCCTGGTGGCCACTTTAGGTACAGGTGTGTACCTACTAAAGTGGCCACATGAGTGGAACCTGGTGTAGCCCATTCACATTCAGAGATGCTGTTCTGCACACCACTGTCGTAACGTGTGGTTACTTGAGTTATTAATGCCTTAGTCTGGTCGTTCTCCTCTGACCCCACAGAACTGCCACTTACTGGATTTTTTTTTTTGGTGTTTTTGCACCATTCTCTGTAAACTCTAGACTGTTCTTTGTGAAAATCCCAGGAGATCAGCGGTTTCTGAGATATTCAAACCGCCCTTCTGGCTCCAACGATCGTTCCATGGTCAAAGTCACTAATAGTCGCATTTGTTCCCCATTCCGATTTTTGGTATGAGCTGGACCTCTTGATCACGTCTGCATGCTTTCAGCACTGGGTTGCTTCCATGTGATCAGCTGATTAGATATTTGCATTTACAAGCAGGTGTGCCTAATAAAGTGGCCGCTGAGATCAGTTGCTATGGAGAACAAGGTTCTGGAGACCAAAACACACTCCTTCATAATTGGTAATTTCACAGATTGTTGGTGTGGTATTCAGTGCTGTTCTGGGGTTACAAAGGATGAGCGAGCCCGGCTGAATTACTTTTTCAATAGGAAATGAATGATGTTGATAACAGCCATTCCAAATGGAATGAATTTTATTTCACCATTACTTATAGTACATAATTTGAGTACTGTACATGAGATATCTTCTATTAAAAATGTGTTGGGTTAAACGATTACCTACTACAGTTTGATTCTAATGTGCGACTCGATTTTCAACACTGCTCTGTTATGTTGTAGCTTTGATGTTGAAGAGATTGGATTTGCATATTTTGTGCTTGTGAAAATTGTGGTCCAACTTTGATAGAATGATTCTGAAACTATAATTTTCGCTGGCATGTGGTCACTTGACGAAGCAGCTGCTTGTCGCTATCTCCATACTCAAGATCACCAGGCTCCAAGTTTGATCAAAAATGGATTCAAAGCTACCCTGTTACATCCAATCTCAATTCAAACAAGTTTAATTGTCATTCAGCCATACCTGAATACTCAGGAATACAGCCAAACGAGACAGCATTATTCTGGGGTCAAGCAGCAAAACACAGTACCGACAGTCACGCACAGCACAGAGCACGCACAAGATAGCGAGCGCAAGTTCAAAGTAAAATTTATTATCAGAGTACATACATGTCATCACATACGACCCTGAGATTCTTTTTCCTGCAGGCATGCTCAGCAAATACACAGAACGGTAGCTGTAAACAGGATCAATGAAAGAGCAAGCACATAGAAGGCAACAGATTGTGCAAGTACAATTATAAGTAACAATAAATAATGAGAGCATGAAATTACAAGATAAAGAGTCCTTAAACTGAAGTAATGCATTGTGGGCACACCAGAATTAGAATGAGTGTCGTTATCCTCTTTTGGCCAAGAGCCTGATGGTTGAGGGGTAGTAGCTGTCCTTTGACCTGCCTGTCCCGAGGCACTTCTGCCTGCTCCCTGATGGCGTCACAATCACGCGATGACAGAGTCCAAGCCACGCGCCGTCAATCCACAGTCGACCACAAAGGAGCCCGTCTCCCGCAAAGTAAACACTGGAGGCAGCACCGACCCCAGCCTGGACGCTGGGCCGCGCCGCCCCCCCAGTGGAGCACACAGGCCCCGATGCTGGTTGGACGGGTTAACTTCAACGTGAAAGCGATCTTCTTTTGCCATCACAACCAAGATAAATTTCAGGATAAGTCTGTGAGCGGATGTTGAGAGGCTGTGGTTCAGTGGTGTTTAATTTCCTGGATTGGTAGGCTTTTTAAATTAGGTGTGTGATATGTCTTGGAGTACAATAATCATGCTGCTGTAAATGATAGCGCAGCAAAATAGAAACATATAATTAACTTGTGAGGAGTGATCTGTATTATGCACTGAGTGTGATTGTTAACACATAACATTATCACACGGGGAAGGGAAAAACAACTGAAGGTCAAAATGGGGTATGAAATGGATAGCACCCTCTTTATCATCAGTGATACCCTGTTTAAACTGATCTCCTAGTTTATCACTGTACTAAGCTGATGAACATGATAATTCTCTTCATGGAGGACTAGATTGGTTTGAATTAAAATTAATTTTTTTTGCCTTAATCTTGCAATCTAAAATCTTTGAAATGTTGCATTGTGTTTTTAACTGGATTTTCAGCCCTGCAGGAATAATTTTTGGCTATGTTCTCACCTTTGGTTGTACTCACTTTTCCTTCGTTCTGAACAGTTCAAACTCGTACCCACTTATTAACATTCTAGTGAACAGGTATATTGGGAACAAGGGATTCTGCAGATGCTGGAAATCAGAGCAACACACACACAATGCTGGAGGAACTCAGCAGGTCAGGCAGCTTCTATAGAAATGAATAAACAGTTGAAGTTTCGGGCCGAGACCCTTCTTCAGGTCTGGCAAGGAAGGGGGAAGATATACCAGAATAAAAGGGCGGGGTGCGGGGGGGGAAGGCGGACAAGGTATTTTGAGACTTGTAAGAAACTCAGATGAATGTTAGGAGAATGGAGTGCAATGTGGGAGGGAATCATTGGATTGATCTTAGAGTAGGTTAAAAAGTCAGCAGAACATTGTGGGCCGAAGGGCCTGTACTGTGCTGTTATGTTACGTTCAATGTTTCTTCCCTGCTTAAAATGGCATTTGGATTAACGTGAGATTTATTATTTTAACCAAACCTGTCCTTGAGGCCACTAAGTTCCATTGTTGCAAATGTCCTACTTTATTTACAGTTGGAAATGTAAGTAAAATTACAAAGCTCAAATGTTCAAAGTAAATGTATTTCAAAGTACATATGTCACCTTGTACAACCTTGAGATGTGTTTTCTTACAGGCCTTCTCAGTAAGTTTAAGAACCATAGTAGAATCAATGGAAGTCTGCACCCAACGGGGTGGACAAACAACCAATGTGCAAATACAAAAAAAAAGCAAGCAAACAAATAAATAAATATTGAGAACATGAGATGAAGAGGAGTCCTTGAAAGTGAGTCCATAGGTTGTGGGACAGTGCAGTAATGGAGCAAGTGGAAGTATCCCCACTGGTTCCAGAGACTGACGGTTGAGGGGTAATAACTGTTCCTGAACCTGATGGCGTGGGTCCTGAGGCTCCTGTACCTCCTTCCTCGTGTCAGCAGCAGGAAGAGAGCGTGACCTGGGTGGTGGGGGTCCATGATGGATGCTGTCCATGTAGTTGTGCTCAATGGTGGGAGGAGCTTTACCCTTGATGGACTGGGCCATATCCACTACTTTTTACGGTTCTGCATTCAAGGAATTGGTGTTTCCATGCCAGGCTGTGATGCAACCAGTCAATATACTCACCACCCCACATCGAGAGAAGTTTGTCAAAGTATTAGATGTCATTTTGAATCTTTGCAAACTTCAAAGGAAGTAGAGGCACTGTCAAGTTTTCTTCATAATTGTAATTATTTGCACTGAGCCCAGGACAGGTCCTCTAAATGGTAACACTCAGGAATTTAAAGTTGCTGACCCTCGCCACCTCTGATCCTCCAATGAGGAATGGCTCATGGACCTCCGCTTTCCTCCTCCTGAAGTCAATAATCAGCTCCTCAGTCTTGTTGACATTGAGTGAGATGTTGTTGTGGCACCACTCAGCCAGATTTTCAATCTCCCTTCTGCATGCTGATTAGTCACCAACTTTGATTCGGCCAACAACAGTGCTGTCGTCAACAAACTTAAATATAGCATTGGAGCTGTGCTTAGCATCACAGTCATAAGTGTAAAGCCAATAGAGCAGGGGGCTAAGCACAGCTTTGTGGTGCACCTGTGCTGATGGAGATAGTGGAGGAGATGTTATTGCCAATCTAAACTGACCGGGGTCTCTCCTCTTGTAGGCTTACCTACGTATTGTGTCAAGAAACCTTGCTGAACACACATAACAAACTCCACCCCATCTAAGCTCCTTGCCTAGGAGATGCCAATCAATATTTGGGAAATTAAAATCTCCCACCACGTCAACCCTGTTATTATTACTCCTTTCCAGAATCTCCTTATCTGCTCCTCGATGTCCCTGTTACTATTCGGTGGTCTATAAATAAAACACCCAGTAGAGTTATTGACCCTTTCCTGTTCCTAACTTGCACCCATGGAGACTCAGTAGACAATCCCTCCATGTCTTCCTCCTTTTCTGCAGCCGTGACACTATCTCTGATCAACAATGCCACGCCCCCACCTCTTTTGTCTCCCTCCTTGTCCTTTCTGAAACATCTGAAGTCTGACACTCGAAGTAACCATTCCTGTCCTTGAGCCATTCAAGTCTCTGTAATGGCCACCACATCATAGCTCCAAGTACTGATCCATGCTCTAAGCTCATCTGCTTTGTTCCTGATGCTTCTTGCATTAATATAGAGGCATCACAAAGTATCGGTCTGAGCACATCCCTTCTCTATCACCTGCTTATCTTACCTCTCGCACTGTCTACAAGCTTTCTCTATTTGTGAGCCAACAGCCCTTCCTCCGTCTCTTCAGTTTGGTTCCCACCCCCCAGCAATTCTAGTTTAAACTCTCCCCAACAGCCTTAGCAAACCTTCCAGCCAGGATATTGATCCCCCTCGGATTCAAGTACAACCTGTCCTTTTTGTACAGGTCATGCCTGTCCCAAAAGAGGTCCCAATCATCCAGAAATCTGAATCCCCCAGCCACGCATTTATCCTCCACTGCACTGTATTCCTATACTCACTGTCATGTGGCACAGGCAGTAATCCTGAGATTACTACCTTTGAGGTCCTGCTTCTCAACTTCTTCCTAACTCCCTGTAGTCTGTTTTCAGGACCTCTTTTCTTACCTATGTCGTTGGTACCAATATGTACCAAGACCTCTGGCTGTTCTCCTTCCCACTTCAAGATATCATGGACGCGATCAGAAACATCCTGGACCACGAGGCAAACTATCATTTGTGTTTCTTTCCTGCATCCACAGAATCGGCTGTCTGACCCCCAAACTATAGAGTTCCTTATCACTGCTGCCATCCTCCTCCTTTCCCTACCCTTCTGAGCCACAGGGCAGACTGTGCTAGAGGCACGGCCACTGCCACTTCCCCCAGGTAGGCCGTCCCCCCCAACAGTACTCAAACAGGAATACTTACTGTTAAAGGGGACAACCACAGGGATACTCTCTAGTAACTGACCCTTCCCCTTCCCTCTCCTGACTGTTGCCCACTTATCTGTCTCCCGAGGCCCCGGTGTGACTACTTGCCTATGGCTCCTCTCTATCACCTCCTCACTCTCCCTGACCAGACGAAGGTCACTGAATTGCAGCTCCAGCTCCCCAACGCAGTCCCTAAGGAGCTGCAGCTGGCGCAGATGTGGCCATCCGGGAGACTGGGAGTCTCCGGGTCTTCCCGCATCTGGCACCCAGTACAGAACACTGGCCTCACACACGTACTTCCTGCCTTGATCCTACACAGGTAACCTACCTGGCCTCGACCCGTTGAACTAATTAAATTTGAATTTGTTTTGATATGTTTTGATTTGGGCATCCTTCATTGATTTAAGTGTAGTCTGGAATTTCTACTTCAATAGTGAGACGGCTTTCCTGAGATCGTACCTGGACCTTTCGTATCCTACTTGGTCGCCAGACCTGCGAGCCTCTGATCTTGCCCTTAGGAGGTTGCAGATCTCCTTGAATGATTAACAAATAACTAAGTTTTGAATTCCAAGTTCTTGGAGATCTGATTAAAAGGCAACCGATCCATGACATTACTAAATTTCACTACCAAGCAGCATAATAAGTTACTGTTTAATATGGCACAGTTGAGCTATGCTACTGTGTACTATGTTCAAGTTGTACTGTGGTTATTTAAAGTAAAAAGCAAAAGGTCCTGGGAATTATCTGTGAGAAGGGCAGCTGTCCTGCAACAGGCGGTGGCAAGTTAAACAATCGCACAAAATGCGGGAGGAACTCGACGGGCCGGGCAGCACCTATGGAAAAGAGTGAACAGTGGATGTTTCGGGCCGAGACCCTTCACCAGGACTGAAAAGGAAGGGGAGAAGTCGGAGTAAGAAGTTTGGGGAAGGAAGAAGTACAAGGTGGCAGGTGATAGGTGAAACTGGGAGTGGGAGGGGGGTAAGGCTGAGAAGTTGATTGGTGGAAGAGATGAGGGCTGGAAGGGGGGGGGTATCTGATTGGAGAGGACTGAAGAAAGGGAAGGGGAGGAGTTCCGGGGTGGGGGGGGTGGGGGTGGTGATGGGGCAGGTAAGGAGATGAGAGAGGGAAGCACAAATGTGGAATGGTTATTTTTGTGTGTTGCTTTGGATCTCCAGCATCTGCAGATTTTTTCGTGTTTGGAATTTAAACAATTGACTGGAGGAGGAGAAGGCTCCACAAACATCCCCATTCTCAATGACGAGGGACTCTGGCACATCAGTGCGAAAGAAAACACTGAAGCATTTGGAAGAACCTTCAATCAGATGATCCACCTCAGTATTCTGCAATTATCCCTGGCATGCTGCGGCTTCTTCCCACATTCCAAAGATATATGGCGTAGTAAGTTAATTGGTCACACGGGTGTAATTGGATGTCTCCGGCTCATTGAATAGGAAGGGCCTGCTACTGTGCTGCATCTCTAAATAAAATAAATAAATAATGTCCCCCTTCATCTGCTGAATTACGTGGCTTATTATTACTCTTCATTACACGTATGCATGTAATTTAAAAAAATCATTGCATGCATAAACACAAATTAACCTTATAGGATTCAAAATGACTTTCTGCTAGCTCTTATCAAATTCTTCATCAAAGCAGAATTGGGTTGCTAGGGCAATGTGTTTAAAACCTGAAGGAGATTGCAGTGGGAAACTTAATTCCAGGAATACTATGCGTTTGAAATTGACACTGCCGGTAACATCGACCACACACATACAATACGTCAGACTTCTACTTAAAAAGTACTCCTTCCCAAATGAAATAAGTAGTGTGGAAGTCTAGTGAAAGTGTAATCGAAATTTATCAGGTTCCATTAAAATAAGACATTGGAGAATAAAGCAAATGCAAAATTAGCAGAGTTATGAGATCTCGAGAGCTTCAAAAGCTTCTGTTTAAATCAATTTTTCATTGCAGCAAATTTGTATTCCACAACATCAGTTGTACAATGTGCTTCTTGAGCCTGTGAAGATGATCTGGTTGTAATGAATTTGAAAGCCTTCTGAGCTTTTTTATTTCCTGCAATATATATCAAACCTTGCGGTAAGTCAACATAGAGATCTCAGATACATTTTATCCAACAGTGATCGCTTAAATATAAACTTGGTTATCTCACATATCATGTCCCATCAGTAACAGTGATGTACCTGACCTTCTGCAGGCAATCTGAACATCCCATTCTACAATACGCAAAATTACTTTGTGCCTATTTGAGATATTTATCCTTCTGAAGAGTAATTGTATTTTCATTATAGTCCTCAAGTTGTATTCCACATGAATAAAAACATTGCCTTATCAAGCTATATAACAGGATTTCGGCAAACAATTGCTGAAAGGAACATGCCATTCATTTCTGAGGAGTTATGGAGCTATTGCGAATAGCTGGGAGTTTAAGCAGTACGTATGAAGTATCTGGATGGTGGTTCACAATAAGGACATTATGAATGATTAACACAGGCTTAAGGATTGCATGGGGAAACGAGTAAAGAGAATAGACTAAAGGAAGGGTTGCCTCAGACTGTGCTGGACTGAGGCCTTCTGAATCGGCGGCAGTGATTCTGACGTTGTGAACCTCAATTCTGAACGCTGTCTGCTTGTTTTATTGTTTGCACGATTTGTTTTTTTTCTTTCCGTACATTAGGTGTTCGGTTGTCTTTTGTCTTCAATGGGTTCTGTTGGGTTTCTTCTTTTTTTGCATCTACCTGTAAGGAGACGAATCTCAAGGTTGTATAAGGTGTACGTACTTTGGTAATAAATGTACCTTGAACTTTGATTCGGGTTCCAGGGAGCTAAGACCATGAGCTAGTCATTAACTACTACTTGTTAGATAAAATTTTGAACTTAAACTCCATTTATTTTTACTCGAACTAATTGCTGCTCATTCTTTTTAACTACTAGTACCTGAAGAGCCCAAGAAAGTTAATGTTAATGCCTTGCCTTGAAGCCATTAAAAAGGTATTTTTATTTTGTTGCATATGTTGTCAATGGCAAATAGAATGGTTTCTTACTGTAAGTCAGTCAATTTAAACCAATACAATTAGCTATTTAGCTGAGCTCATAGCTAATCCATATTAACATGACTTTCCATCACAATAGCAGTATCCCTTAATTCTCCACCTATCCAAAATATATATTCACTCATCTGGTACACACTCAGTAAATCTCTGTTCTATGCATGTACAACGTTTATTATCTGAAATAATAATTATTAAAATAAACTTGAGTAGGTACTTCCATCCTTGGATTGGGGTCTAGAATTGTTACTTTTCTTGCAGTTTAACTTTACTATGCTTGTATTTTTATATAATCACTTACGTACGTGTAAAGTGAATTTTTCAGTAATTTTTTAAGCAGTTTCTGTATTTTCTCGAACCTGGTTTCATTTTCAGGAATCACGCTATTTGAATCTGGTTACTTTATTAGTTAATTGTTACCAATGGAGTTTCTGTCAACTCCAGACTGGTATGAGAAGGTCATCACTACTTTTTATTTTGTTATTTTCATTGTTCTCCTGCTGCTTTTTACCTCTTGTAACTCTCAATAAAATGATCACAAGAGGCATGTTTTACACCTCATTCTTGACTTCTGAAGAAGCTTTGGATTGCAAAATCATCAGGACCAAACAATTCCCTCATTATTTGCTTCTCTTATCATCCATGTATGCCTCATGAGTAAGTTTTGTATCAAAAGTGGTTCAGTACATCACTATTACTTTATTATACAGAGAATGAATTACAGAGAAAATTTACAAGGATGTTGCTGGGTCTGGAGGACCTGAGTTATAAGGAAAGACTGAATAGGTTAGGATTTTATTCCTTAGAACGTAGAAGATTGAGAGGAGATTTGATAGAGGTATACAAAATTATGAAGGGTATAGATAGGGTAAATGCAAGCAGGCTTTTTCCACTGAAGTTGGTTGGGACTAGAACCAGAGGTCATGGGTTAAGGGTGAAAGGTGAAAATCTTAAGGGAAACATGGGGGGAATCTTCTTCACTCAAAGGGTTGTAAGAGTGTGGAATGAGCTGCTAGCAGAAGTGTGGAATGAGCTGCTAGCAGAAATTAAACAATTAAACAATTTAAACAATTTCAATGTTTAAGGAGTTTGGATACGTACATGGATGGTAGGGCTATGGAGGGCTATGGTCCTGGTGCAGGTCGATGGAAGTAGACAGTTTAAGCATGGACTAGGTGGGGCAAAGGGCTTGTTTCAGTGCTGTACTTTTCTATGACTCTATATAGTAAGATCTGGGCTAAATGTGTAGAATATCTTGATTATGATTGTGTATGCACCCTAGAGGGGAGAAGGGTTGCATTCTTGGGAATGAACAAGGCTTATAAGACAAACATTTACTTGATCAGAAATCTTTCAACCAAATCTCCAGCAATGAATGGATGCAGTATTTGAAGGTGTATTTCATGAATGATTAGCCTGCTGACCTGATCCCTGGGAGCTATAATGTCACAGAGAGCTTGAAGTTTGTGTATTAATATAGAGGTATCATGTGTGATATTATGTGATCCATCCATTATCAAACCCAAAGTACAGAAGCAGAATTGTGAGTAGCCTTAGAATGTTGAAACTTGTAACAGGCTTTCGAAGTATTTAAATATATTGGTTCTGATGATTATTAGACCTGCATTTAAAAAACAATTAAAGCAAATTTTAAAATGTACTAAAATGCAACACATTGAAGAAAATAATTAAAGCATTTACTTGTGTTCGGGTGTATTCTGGAGTTAGGGTATATAGCATATATTAACCTTCAGCAACCAACGTTCAGATCTGAATATGGATTGTAGGTTTAATGTAAGGTACAGCTCTGGTGGGAAATGCAACTCTTAATAGGAAACATCCAATTGACCTGAGGTGTCTGCATATGCATGAATGCAATCAATGCCCCATTGCATGAATACAACTCAGACACTGCACTCATTTTGGGTGTGTTGGTGAGAAGATCCAGGCATTTGGAAAATTACGTGCAACTCAAAAGAAGTATTATAAGGGTATTGTAGCCACAGAAATTGTCCTGTTACCTTTATTCTTTAACATAAAATGTGCTGTAATGTTGGGTCAGGGGGTCGGGATCTCTGTCTCTGTCATGACTCCAAAGGCTGTAGCTGGTGTGTGCCTCAAATAAAGACTTTTCTATCTACCAGCTGCATCTCTCTGGTAACTTTGTTCGCAGTTACAACACCTACTTTTAACTTTTTCCACGAGGTTGGTGACTCCATGAAACAAATGGGGTTTTGCTATGCCTATGATGTCTGGCATAAATCAAGATGGTCAAGTGTCAACTGTATCTCAATCTTTTTCAGGGGGTCTCTGAGGTATCACTTAGCACAATAGTGTATCTAGTCACATTCTGGATGTTTTGAACTTGTGCAGTTGACTGCTCATGGGCGGGTTTCAGTCTTGCTGTTATGAAAGCTTTCAATCCCTTTGTGAATGCTGGCCACCGGATATCTTGATTCAGTTCATTCAGGTGCAATCTTTTTCGAGTTCATTTCTCAAATGGTTATATCCAGTCCATATTGAGTAAAATGAATCCCTTTTGGCTTCCTGAGAAGTCACTGCTATGCACGATATTGACATTGAGAAATCATATCATCTGCAGTAAATATGGGCAATATTTCTTGAAATATCATTAAGTGTATTTACTTTTCACTTTACACAAAGTGACCTGTTCCTCTTGTTAATGTTGCAGTATTGTATTGTAACCAGCAAATGTTATTAAAGTCACCTCCAGTTCCTGTGCTATAAGACAATGATTTAGCCTCTAGCTGCAGTGTAAACTTAAATTCACGTCATGAGATGTGTGCTGATAGGCTGATGGCTTACCACTTACCCCTCTTGCCCTTTCGACCATACTCTCTGGTTTTAGACCAGGGGTTCACAGCCACGGTCTACGGACCCCTCAGTTAATAGTAAGGATCTATGGCTTAAAAAAGGTCGAGAACAATGACATAAAAAAGCCGCTGAGCTGAGGCTGAAGGCTTCATGTCTGAGGATTCACTCTCGTTTGAAATGCTATTTGCTTACTTTTATTGTTTGCAAGTTTTGATTTTTTTTCTCTCTGCACAAAAGGTGTTTGTTAGTCTTATTTTATGGGTTCTTCTGGGTTTCTTTGTTTTGTGGCTGCCTGTAGGGAGACAAATATCAAGCTTGTATACATTGGTAGTAAATATACTTTGAACTTTGAACCCCTGTTTTAGATGGTTCTGCTGTGGCAGAATTTGCCTTACTATCTACCCGAGCACCCTCATAATTTTGTGTACGCAAATCAGGCCTGCCTTCAGCCTCCTCCATTCCAAGGGGACCAAATCCCATCTGTACACTTTCCCCTCATAAAATCCTCATCTCTTGCATCATCCTGGTGAACTTCCTCTCCATTCTCTCAGGTTCTTCCCGTGGTGTGTGGTTCCAGATCTGCTTATAAGACTGTGTCCTAGCTGAAATACTATAGACTCATGCTGTTGCATTCTCAGCCCCGCTGATGAAGTTGTATATCCCACCTGCTTCCGTCACCTCCTTATTCACATGTGCACGAAGAATGCTTTGTTTCTCAATCCTCCATAGCACCCTATGATTCATTGTGTATGTCCTAGTCGTCTTAATCTTCCCAAAGCCCAGGACAACCCTTGTCACTATCAGCAACCCCACCAAATTTCAAGTCACCTGCAAACTTAATGAATTCAGATGCCAATGCATGAGCATGATGGTTAATAAGTACAACAGTGAAGGTCCCAGTACCAATCTGTATGGATACCATTGTATGGGCTTTCAATCACAGTAAAGAAATCCACCATCTTATTATTAAGCCAATTTTGGACCAATTTTCAAATTTCTCTGAATCCCATGGGCATAAACCTTCTGGTCTCCCATGTGGAACCTTTCCAGAGTTCAAGCAGATCATATCAAAAGCCTAGTCCTCATTAATACACTTTGTTACTGTTATTTATTTGTTTAGATCTGCCGAGCAGAACAGGCTCTCCTGGCCTAATGAGCTGTGCTGTGCTGTGCTGCCGAGCAACTCACCTATTTAACACTGGTCTAATCCCAGGACAATTTACAGTAACCAATTAACTTTCTAACAGGGACACTTCTTGGACCATAGGAGGAAACTGGAGCACCCTGAGGAAATCTATGTGGTCACAGGCAGAACATACAAACCTCTTATAGACGGTGCCAGAATTGACGTCTGCCCCGAGCTGTAATAGTGTTGTGCTGACCGCTATCAGAATTGACCTCTGCCCCGAGCTGTAATAGTGTCGTGCTGACCGCTATGCTACTGTGACACCCTCGGTGATTGTCTTCTCAACTAGAAAGCAAGGGTCTTCCTGTAGATGGGGTCTTTATTCCGCAGTTGTGTGACTGCTTCCATTTTCAGGGCTGTCAATATATCCAAAGAGATGGAATTAAATATAATGGAGTGAACGAATAACCAGGAAAACTAATGGGGCTGAAGATTAACAAGTCTCCTGGCCCTGATGATTTGCATCCTAAGATTCTAAAGAAAATGATTGCAAAGGTTATGGATGCTTTATTTCTCAGTTGTTCTTTTTTTCTGTGTTACAGAGAAGGAGGGCATTCAGCCCATTGAATCTATACTAGTGCCAGAGGATTCCTCTCAATTCCATTCTACTATTTTTCCCTCTACCTTCTCCTCTCTCTCAGACCCATCAACCAATCCACTGATTCTTCTACCACCCACCTGCACTGAAGGCAATTTACAGTTGCCTCGTAACCTGCTGGCCTGACTTTGGGATCTGGCTGGAAATGGGAGCGCCCATGGGAAGCTCAGAGGGAGAACGTAAATTTGGACAGTAACTGAGGCAGAATCAACTCCGGGTTATGGCGTGTGGTACAGTGGCAGTGCCAATTCTTGCACCACTGTGTTGATAGCTCAGATGAAAGGGTTGACCTATGAAGTAAAGTTGTGTGGGTTGGACTGACATGCATGAGAGTTTAGAAGAACAAGAGGTGATCTTATTGAATCAGATAATCTAGTAGAATGCATGTTGCAAGGGTATTTCCCATCTTAAGAGTATAAGAGCAGAATTAAAGAGGCAGACTACCAAACAGAGACAGACCACTAAATTTCATCATGGCTGATTCTTAAATTCGTGATAATTTTGTTTACCTGACTTATCAAGTCCAAGTTCTCACTCTACAATCAATACTGGCAACTTCCACACATCTGCAGTAGGGTGGCACGGTAGCATAGTGGTCAGCACAACGCTTTACAGTACCTGTGACCTGGGTTCAATTCCTGCCGCCGTCTATAAGGAGTTTGTGTGTTCTCCCCATGAAAACATGGGTTTTTTCTGGGTGCTCCGATTTCCTTCCTTAGTCCAAATGCATTCTGGTTGGTAAGCTAATTGGTTATTGTAAATTGTCCCGTGATTAGGCTGGGGTTAAATTGGGGGATTGCTGGGTGGCACAGCTTGGAGGGTTTCACACTGTATCTCAAATAAATGAATAAATAGATAATTAAATAAATATTAAGGCAGGCTTGGCCCCTCAAGCCCACCCTAATATTAAACGTGGTCGTGTCCGATCTACTGCAGGCCTCACTTCCTCCTCTGCAGTACCATAAAACCTTTAATTACCTGGTCTTTAAAAAAGTATACCTACTTCCTCTTTCATCCCCCCCCCCCCCCCCACCTCATGACCTAACCTTCACAGTCCACTGGGGGAGAGAATTCTAGGGATTTGCCACCCTCTATGACAGGTTCCCAACCCTCGGTTAATGGTAGGAGTCCATGGCATAAAAGAGTACCCCCCGCTCTCTGAGAAGTCCCTATGCAACTCAGTTTTAAATTACCACCTCACAGCAAGCTGGTAAAGCTTCAAATTAGCAGTCATCTCTTTAAAGTGGTGATGAGGATTTGTGTTTTTTTTTCCCTTTCAGATATTTGTGGGTCTTAAGAACTTACATCCCCAGAGAACTGTGGGGATGAGTCATTGGATATAATGTAAAAGTTAGTCATTGTGTATTGGGAAATAATTGGAATCGGTTGTACATCAGATGGCCAGGATTGATTCAGCCATGGTCTTAGTGAATGACAGAACAGGTGTGATGAGGAACTGAATTACTCCCGCTCCTGATCCTAACGCATTTACAAGTGACACGATGGTTTCTGGAAATTAGGCAGCTTAATTGCATTTATCAGTTTGTGCTTTGTTTATGACATAGCCGATCCTTTATTCTATTTTTACTAATCTGCCTGGTATTCTACTACCTTGTATCCTGCTACCTTCTAAACACTTCTGTAAACTCACAATGATTACTTTGGTACGTCCTCATCCTCTTAATTCATGTTGATCCTGATTCTCTCTTCCGGTATACACAATTCAGCACATCACTTTGAACAGCAACTGCGCCCTTTGCCAGACTGTCCAGATCCTTTTGCAGATTGTTGTTCCGTCCTTGTCTTTTTTGTGTTGCCCCATCACGTGTGACCATCCACCAGTTACACCACTTGATTATCACATCCAAGAGAAAATCTGCAGACGATGGAAAACAAAGTAATACGCACAAAATTGGAGACCCTCTTAACCTCAATGTCTAATGCTGGTTGATTCGATTTACTTCGATCAAGGATGAACTCAGTTCTAATTGTTGCCTGACCTGTTGAGTTCCTCCAGCATCTTGTGTGTTACTCTAATTCATGCAATGGGATTTGAAGATTCCAAGATGAATGTCAATCATTTTCTTAAAGTAAATGTATGCACATGTATGGCATATAGTATAGTTCTGCGCAAACTCTTCAGAACTAAGTCCTGAATGCATCAACAAGAAAAAATCTGCAGATGCTGGAAATCCAAGCAACACACACACAAAATGCCGGAGGAAGTCAGCAGGCCAGGCAGCATCTATGGAAAGGAGTAAACAGTCGGAAGTTTCTGGCCGAGACCCTTCATCAGGAATGGAGAAAAAAGATGAGAAGTCAGAGAAGATAGAATTTTATTCATCCCAAAGGAAATGACAGTGTCACAGTAGCATTACAAATGCACAGATATGAGTATTAGAACAGAAATAGAATAAAAAATAATAGTTACCAGAAACACTCTAACAGGAGGGGGTCATCACTTTCCCGGCTATAGGTTGACTCATTATATTGCCTACTGGCCGAGGGTAAGAATGACATCATATAGCGCACTTTGGAACAGCGCAATCGTCTATTACTAAAAGTGCTCCTCTGTTCAGCCAAGGTGGCATGCAGAGGATGAGAAACATTGTCCAGAGTTGCCTGGATTTTCCATAGGGTCTTTTGTTCTACCACAGCCTCCAGTGTGTCCAGTTTGACCCCTATAACGGAGCCAGCCTTTCTAATCAGTTTATTGAGCCTGTTGGCCTCACCCATGTTGAAGCCATTGCCTCAGCACACCATCGCATAGAAGATTGTACTGGTGATAACAGACTGTAGAAGATGTGAAGGAGAGGCCTGAGCTCTCCAGAGAACCTCAGTCTCCTCAGGAGGTAGAGGAGACTCTGGCCCTTCTTGTATACAGACTTTGTGTTGGTGCTCCACTCAAGTCTGTCATCCAGGTGCACCCCCAGGTACTTGTAGATCCTCACCACACCCATGTCCTTGCCATCAATAGTAACAGAATGCAATGCAGACTTAGTCTTCCTAAAGTCCATCACCATCTCCTTTGTCTTACTAATGTTGAGCTGCAGATGATTCAGCTTGCACTATTTGACAAAGTATAAGAAGTTGGGGGAGGAGAGGAACAAGTACAAGGTGTAGGTGATGGGTGAAACTGGGGGAGGGGAGGGGTGAAGTAAAGAGCTGGGAAGTCAATTGGAGAAAGACATAAAGGGCTGGAGAAGGGGGAATCTGATAGGAGAGGACAGGAGGTCCTGGAAGAAAGGGAAGGGGGAGGAGCACCAGAGGAAGGTGATAGAGGGAAACAGGAATGGGGAATGGTTAAGGGGGGGGGGATTTACTGGAAGTTTGAGAAATCAATGTTCATGTCATCAGATTGGAGGCTACCTAGATGGAATATAAAGTGTTGCCCCTCCAACCTGAACATGGGCTCATTGTGGCAGTAGAGGAGACCATATATTGATATGTTGGAATGGGAAGTAGAATTAAAATGTGTGGCCATGGGGAAATCACATTTTTTGTGGCAGATGGAGTGAAGGTGCTCGACAAAGCTATCTCCCAATCTACGTTGAGTCTCGCTGATATACAGGAGGTAACACTGGGAACACCAGATACAGTAAGCGCCCCCAACAGACTCCTAGGTGGAGTGTTGCCTCACCTGGAAGGACTGTTTGGGGCCGTGAATGGTAGCGAGGGAGGAGGTTTAGGGGCAGGTGTGGCACTTGCTCTGCTTATAAGGGTAAGTGCCAGGAGGGAGATCAGTGGAGAGGGACAAATGGGCAAGGGATTTGGAAAGAATAAAGTGGGGGGGGGGGAGGATTCCGTTGGAGATGGCAGAAGTTACGAAGAATTACTTGCTGGACATGAAGGCTGGTGGCGTAGTAGGTGATGTGACAGTCCATGGTCTCCTCTACTGCCTCAATGAGGCCCTACTCAGGTTGGAGGAGCAATATCTTGTATTCTGTCTGTATAGCCTCCAACCTGATGGCATGAACATCGATTTCTCAACGTTCTGGTAATTGCCCCTCCCCCCTTCACCATTCCCCATTCCCATTTCCCCCCCTCACCTTATCTCCTTACCTGCCCATCACCTCCCTCTCCATTCCTCCCCATTCCCTTTCTTCCATGGTCTTCTATCCTCTCCTATCAGATTCCCCCTTCTCCAGCTCTTTACTTCATCTCTCCCCCTTTCCCGGTTTCACCTATCATCGACTGCCTTGTACTTCCTCCCTTCACTGCTTCTTTCTTACTCTGACTTCTCATCTTTTTCTCTCCATTCCTGATGAAGGTTCTCAACCCAGAACATTGACTGTACTCTTTTCGGCCGACGCTGCCTGGCCTGCTGCGTTTCTGCACCATTTTGTGTGTTGATTAGCACATCGTTGCTCACAGGTTAGCATCAGCGCCATCTTACGCTAGTATTCTCCTCGCAGTGGCTTTACAAGAAGGTTCTGCACAGCTTGCTCCTCACCAGAGGCATGAACGGAGATGCGTGTTAAAACAACTTTGAGTTTCCTCTCCCTAACCGAGCTACACTGTGCCCATGTGACCAAGCATCATTGATCTCCAAATTACATTTTCCTTCTTTCCTGTGGGTAGTCCCAGATAAGGTGCTGAATGCTTGTCCTGAGAAACTCCTGCATGATTTCCAAGTATTTACCTGCCTTACGTTTTATGTCAAAATATCAGCGTAAACCCTGCAACTCAAGAGCATTATTTTAAGACAGATGTGTAGGGCTAAATTGAAATAAGAATAAAAATTTAAATTTGACATTTAGATATGCTGCTTAAAACATGATTAAATATTTATCTTTTGATTTAAAAATATTCAGGTTGTGCAAACTGAATACGAGATTAACTGGAGCAGCACGGCAGGTAATGCCCTGTCCCAGCGCTCCACTGACCTCGGTTCAATCCTGACATCTGCCACCAACGTAGAATTTGCTTGTTCTCTCCATAACCCTGTGGGTTTTCCCTGGTTTCCTCACCTTCTAAAGAAGTGCTAGTTGGCAAGTTGATTGGCTGCTGTAAATTACCCCTCGAGATGTTGGGCGGTGGGAGAACTTGGGTGGAATTGATGAGCGTGTGAGAGAGGATGTTACAAGGAGATAAGTAGACCAGGATTAAAGGCATTTTGCTGAGAACTGGTGTAAACTAGGCAGGCTGGATGGATTTATTCTGCATTATAAGATATGAGAATGTGTGAACACACAGAAGATATCTGCCATCCTTAAGAACAATCATTTCCTGGTCGCAATATCCAGGCTGTTAACGCAGTGTGGGATAACGAAACTGGTTGCTGTCATTTTGGGTTGGATCTATGTTCTCAGTGGCTGTGGGCTGTACCTATACAGAAGGGCTTGTGAAGCACTCGTGTGTCTTATGGTCAATGCTTTGGTCCTAACCATGCCTGGGTGCATTCCCCTTTGTGGATTAGGAAATGTGTCTAAACGTCATCTCTCATTTTCTGTGTTTGTTGAGTGTACCCCCAAAGTAAATAATTTGCACGATAAATCAAGATCATCTGGAAATGCAGACAGACAAATTCGTTAGAGTGACAGATGATCTGGAAGTGCATGCAGACAGTGGAATTGTATAGCACAGGAATGGGCCTTTCAGCCCACACGCCCATGCCAACCATTCAGTACCCACATTTTCTAATCCCTTAGCCTATTATGCCCTGACAATTGAAGTGCTCATTAGATAGGTAAGTGTTGGAGAATGTCTGTCAGGATCAAATTTTCAGATTCCTCTGTATATTTGAAAATGTTCCTCAGATCTCTTAGTTATTAAATTAAATCCATCCCCTGCTACTGTGCCCCTCATAATTTTGTATACTTAAATAACGCCCCCCCCTCCCCAGCTTTAAAATAGATCTGGCCTATCCAGTCTCTCCTCAAAACTGAAAGATCCCTCTCACATGACTTCCTGTTGAATCTCCTCTGCAGCCTTGCCTGTATAATCACATACTTAATGGGCTGTGCAGATCAGACCTGTAGCAATGTTCCATAGATGGATGAATCAATGTTTAATAAATTTGTACCATAACCTCCCTGCTCTCATATTCTATGCACTGGTGAATGAAGACAAGTTTCGGATTCATCTTCTCTTCATCTACCCCATTGCCATCTTTAACGTGCGATTGCAGAAACAGAAGAGCTTTATGTCTGGATTTGGTGTAAGTTGATGGGTGTTTCAGTCAGCCCCAAGGCATAGTTGTTAATATGAGGATATGGAAGTATTTCTGACTACTGATCCTGCTATTGATGTCAAATAATTATTTCCCTTTGCATATGTGAAGTTGTACGCTTTAATCACGAACCATAACCATTAATATACTCTAAATCAAAGTTGGCTCAGTTTGGGCTCAAACAGCAATTATGGACATACAAGTTGGGCCATCTTCAATTGATGGAGTTGTTTCCACAATTTCTTCTGCACGTGTATCCTGATATTGAGATTCTGCAAATGTAAGAAGTGTAGATGGGAATATCATTAGAGGAGAGATAGGTGTTACAAATGCACGCGATCTCGCTAGGTTCTGGGGTTTAGGTGCTCCAGTTCTCTGTAATATGAATAGCTGGTGCAGCCCCTTTAAAGACCCAGACCTGCCCGCTAATAGGAAGCCATGCTTTGGTGCCAGGATTTTAATATTTAAAGAGTGCGTGAATTGAGGTTCGGTGCTCAACCATCAGCTCAACTCTGAATTCTCATCTCGTGTCTCGTTAGAACCCTGTTCTCATCTCAGTCTTGTATCGTGTCTTGATTCTGGTCTCAGATATTCCAGCACTTGGGTCCTAACCATCCCCGCCTTAGTCTCTCATCACAATAGGCTGGACTGCTCCTGTAACTCTGCTAAAAAGCCAACAGCAAAAATGTGACAGCTTGCAATTATGGGAGCATTATTTCAGATGCAATTTTGTCTATAGGTGGTTTGGAAAAGTAATTGTAATGGGGAGGATTGGGGCAATTAAAGGTAAGAATTTACTGACACAGATCATTCTATGTTATTAGCTCAGTTAATTGGACAAGCCCTTTTCAGCTCTTAATTGCAAGCTTCATTGTGATAACCGCCAACACGTTCTTCCACAGCCCCCTTCCACATAAATCTTGACAACTTTGCTATGTTGTTAAAAGCTGTAAGAACTCTGACCCCATATCTTTAATCAGGAATACATGTTAATTTTCCAGCTCAGCTCTAAGCAGAGAATATAGAACAATAGGGTACCAAAACAAGCCCACTGATCGCCATCTTTTTGTATCCTTTGACAACCTTCCTCGCTATTGGCAATTCTACCAATTTTTGTGTTGTCTGCGAATCAGACCACACCATTTTCAACCAAATATATATTAGAAACGACTGAGGCCCTATCACTGATCCTTGTGGAACAACCTTGGTTGCAGCCCTCCACTCAAATTAACCCCCCTCTATCACTACTCTCTGTCTTCTATTGCCAAGCCAATTTTGAATCCACCTATCAAGTCACTGTAGGTTCTATGTGACAATCTTATGGATCAACTTACTGTGAGGAACTTTGACAAATGCTTTACTGAAGTCCATGTAGAGAAGACCTACCGCCCTATCCTCATCAATCATCTTCAATCCTATAAAAATCTCAATCAAGTTTGCAAGAAATGGCACCCCTTGCACAAAGCTAGGCTGACTATCTCTAATAAGGCCATGCTTTTCCAGATGTGAGTAAATCCTATCCTGTAGAATCCTCTTCAGTGGTTTCCTACCAATGATTTAAGGCACACCTTCCAATAATTTGTTGGATTGTCCTGACGCCCTTTTTTGAAAAGCAGATGTTCAATATTCAAGTCAAATTAAATGTATTATCAAAGTACATGTATGTCACCATATACTACCTTAAGATTCATTTCCTTGCAAGCGTTTACAGGAAAATAAAGAAATACAATAGAATTTATGAAAAGCTGTACACAAAATCATTGGTTATTCTCATTTTTTTGTGACCTCACCTTTGGTTGAAGAGAACACAAAGACCACTGTCAAGGCTGCAGTATCTCTCAGTATCCAAAGATAGAATCCATCAGCCACTAGGGTCTTATCAACCTTAACAATCTTAAAGAGACTGAACACCATCACCTCCTTAATATCAACATGCTCTGAACGATCAGCATACCCCTTCCTGATCTCACTATCATCCATATTCTTCTCTTTGCTGAAAACCAACACAAAAAACTCATTTGGTAGCTCACACGCTTCAGGTTCCAGGCATAAATCCCATACTTTGTCCTTGAGTGGATCTATCCTTCCTTGCTTTTAACATATGTATAAAATGTCTTGGGATTTTCATTATTTCTACTTACCAAGGACATTTCCTGCCCTCTTTAACCTTCTTAATTCCCATTTCAAGTTCTTTCCTGTTTTCTTTGCATTCCTCATGGTGAGGTCTTCACCTGGGACACTCACCTGCATAAAAGATTATTTCCATATTTGTTTTACTGACTTCCCATACATCACCTTTCATAAATCAACTTGTTCCGTTCACTGTTCTTGTCTTCTATTTTAAGCACTGTTCGAACATTGATTTTGGCTCTCAATTCCCCGCTACCTTTAGGTTTCAAATTCACCAAGCTCAGTTTTAAATTTCATGCCCCTACCACATTGAGTCACTTTCCCTTGAATTCTAGTTCTGTTTGACAGCAGCCTTTTGCATGTTACTTTTCCCTTCCTCCACTCCTGTTGTCGGTGACTCAGCTGCCTCAGCCCAGATTCTGCTAACTCTCTTCCTAAACCCTGCTGTTAATAGCTTGCTTCATAAATACAGCATTCCTCCAAGAAGACCGCAGCCCCGTCGTGGTATGGAGGCTTGCGTGCCCCAATGACCTGGAGAGCTATGCTGGCCCGAGTCAGGGCTTTGTGCTTTGGCTCTTGGTAGGGTCACCCATGCCAAACAGGTCAAAGGGTAGAGGCCAGATTAAGAGTGGCCCACCGGTCCTTCAGGTTCAGGGGCGCAACTCAGGGTGGACAACCCCAACTGGTAAAAGAAAACTGTTACAGAAACAGCAATGACAATTCTTTCTACATCTGAGTGTGACGGTATTCCTGAGTCTCCACCCGGAACTTGCATGACAGACAGGAGTGAAAACTGCGAGAAGGCTACTGACGTGATGAAGGAAGAAACATAGAAAAGCCATGGCACAATCCAGGCCCTTTGGCCCCCAAAGCTGTGCCAAACATGTTCCTACCTTAGAACTACCTAGGCTTTATCCATAGCCCTCTAATTTTCTAAACTCCATGTAGCCATCCAGGAGTGTCTTAAAAGACCCTATCATTTCCACCTCCACTGCCGCCGCTGGCAGCCCATTCCATGCACTCACCACTCTCTGTGTAAAAACACTTACCCCCGACATCTCCTCTGTACCTGCTTCCAAGCACCCTAAAACTATGCCCTCTCATGCTAGCCATTTCAGCCCTGGGAAAAATCCTCTGACTATCCACGTGATCAATGCCTCTCATTATCTTGTACACCTCTGTCAGGTTACCTCTCATACTCCATCGCTCCAAAGAGAAAAGGCCGAGTTCACTCAACCTATTCTCACAAGGCACGATCCCCAATCCAGGCAACATCCTTGTAAATCTGCTCTGCACCCGTTTCCACATCCTTCCTGTAGTGAGGTGACCAGAACTGAGCACAGTACTCCAAGTGGAGTCTGACCAGGATCCCATATAGCTGCAGCATTACCTCTCAGCTCTTAAACTCAATCCCACAATTGATGAAGGTCAATGCACCATATGCCTTCTTAACCACAGAGTCAACCTGCGCAGCTGCTTTGAGCGTCCTGTGGACTTGGACTCAAGATCCCTCTGATCCTCCACATTGCCAAGAGTCTTACCATTAATGCTATACTCTGCCATCATATTTGACCTACCAAAATGAACTACTTCACATTTATCTGGGTTGAACTCCATCTGCCACTTCTCAGCCCAGTTTTGCATCTTATCAATGTCCCATTATAACCTCTGACAGCCCTCCACACTATCCACAACACCCCCAACCTGGTAGCTCTGAACACCATCAGAGGTGGAGAATCTTCATTACTACCCTAAATGCCAGCGGTGTATGGGCAGTAAGGAAGTAAATACTATATTCAAAATAGAGACGTGATCTCATTTCTGTTGTTCTCACTCAATTCTGGGTTTCTGTCATTTATCCCCAAGGCATCTTGTCACTTTTTTTAACCACCTCAAGTGGAATATTAATCAACATGATTGATTGAGAGAGATGAGCATTTAAGGTTGGTTTAATTGCTTTAATATTACAATCTACAATATAATGACAACCACAATAATTGCAAAGACTAACATGATAATTAATATTTCAATCAGGGTAATGAACAAAATTATTTTGAAAGTCTTGCATGTGTGAGGCAGCTATTGTTAGCACTACTAAATCTTTATTTAAAAATAGCTACTGAATGTAGAGCATGCACATTGGAGAAAGGCAAAAAGAAAGCAAATGCCTTTGGAACATTGTCCTGGCTGCACTGACCTGGGATCCCTCATTCTTTTAAGAGTAACCAGACCATTGAGCTGGAAGGAAATCCAAGGACAAAAGCATAATACTGTCTCTCAGATTTCAGACAAAAACTGACAAGTCTGTACTTAGTTAATGTTTGTTCATTGAGCGTGAAATGAAACGTAGCGGCGTTACTTGGATTTATTTGTAGATTTATAGCAGTCGTTTAAACTCTGAAAGGGATGAATTGTTGCTCTGCTGAAATTATTTTTGTGAGATTGTATCACATTTAAAACACTAGACACAGGCTGCTGGTAAAAGCTGCAAATTCCAACTTCTTTCCCAGTTCTTCATTTGCATAATGGAATTCTGGCAAGCTAAAGATTAATGTAATTATTTTGTAATTAATTTGATTTTTATTGGCTCTCTGCTCATTCAATTAGGACTGAGAATATTTTAAATAGCCTACCCATTCTTTCACACGGGACTGAAATATGAAACTTGGATTATGGCAACTTTATTAAAACCTGCCTCTGATTTCTCCCGTTTTCAAATGCAGTTAAGAAAGACTGTAAAGTTGATTCAGAGGTTGACGACGAAGCAGGTTTGGACTGAAGATAATGCACAGAGGCAATCTTGATGGCAGCACTGCAGAAGACCCCGCTCAGCAGCCGAGGAAATGGTTCGATAAATTGCAATCAAAAGCTCCCGTGCCGATTGGGAACCTCGGCTGCCTCTGCACCCTGGGTCACTGGAGTATGAGTCAATTTTAAACAATCACACTAAATCAGCAAACAGCGGCGGCCTTGGAGTGGGCAAGTGAAGCATGTTTTGTTTTGCATTTTTATGCATTCCTGGCTTATCTACAAACTTGCTTGATTGCCAGCCCTTGAAGCGGTTTTGCATTTAAAACTACATCGACTATGTGGTTTGTGGGTTTGCCCTCCTCCGCCATCCTCACTCTGATTTCGAGCTGCAGTTAATATAATCAGTGATGTTCCATTGTCCTCTGCTGTCTCTGAAGCTCAGATGTAGGATAAGAAAACACACCGTGCTCTGAGCTCCCTTTGTTTGTCCCTGCTTATGAAATCTGCTGGAGTTTCACGCGAAATACCTTGAAGAGGGTATTGCAGGCAATTAACAATCTGAATACATAGCGCCCACTGGGTTAAGGTGTCAGTTTAAACAGCTGCCCGTCCCTCCTTCCCGCTGCTCTAATTAACACCTAGGCACTTCGCAGCCAGTGGGAGTGGATTGAACCATTTAGCCCGTCGGGCTGGTGTTCTGCTGTTAGCAATCTCAAAGCCCAGCCTGACACAACAGTTCTGCTATTCGGCATCTTGTCAGGCATCGCGTGGCTTGTGATGAACTAGAGGAATGAATTTATCACCGTTTCTTCTGCCTTTTCAGTTGGTGCAGTCTGTTGAAATTAATGCACGCCCATCCCTGTGATGGAATAAGTAAGAGAGACGTTTGAGAGAAGGCTCCAAGAATATTCGAGCTATTCGTTTGAACTTTGTTCATCGTTTATTTCGTGTTTTGGAGTCGCGCCAAGCCCTATTTCCCTGATCTTTTGACACCTCCGATGAAAGCCCCTTTGATTATCCGTTAGATAATTAGTTCTTTGTCGAAGGTGTTCGGGGTTCTGTAGTTTGAGGTGGCGGCGTGCAGCCGCCTTGAAGTCTTTGACTGCTCCCTCGTTGATGTTTGTCTGCTTTGTACTGAACTTTTGTTGCTGACAAACAGCCCCTTGACGGGGGACGGGTTAGCGAAGCGCTCGCGTCAGGATGGAACGCTTTTTGAACATGATGAAACAAGTGAAGAGAACGAGGAGGAGGAAAAGCAAGAAGTATAGGCCGGAGGAGGATTACCACGAGGGTTATGAAGATGTTTATTATTATGCTTCTGAACAACTGCACAGTGAGTATGACACCACTAACGACTTTATCATTTCCTGCCAGAGGCGTAAACACCCCCAGTGCCCGGTGTTACTTTATACAATCTATGAATGGAAGCTATCTTACGTATTTATATTTATTGTTTTTTTAAATTATCGTGTTCTTTATCTTATTGTGTTGTTTTGTGCTCCATTGGATCCGGAGTAACAATTACTCTGCGTACTGGAAATGTCATTAAACAAAACTGAATCTTAATGCGGTTCGTTTCAGCTAAATCTGTGAAATGATTCTCAACAAGCTGATGACAGCGTAATGACACATGGGTAAACAAACTATGCATACGAGACTTTCCTCCCGGTATTTGCCAACAGCCTCAGGCGGGCGGGCGTTAATGTCTCCGAGAGAAAGCAATCCAGTTGGATGTGTGCTGTCTCTTCGCCTTGACTGACATGCGTTCTTGCTGTGTGTGTGTGTGTGTGTGCTGCCCAGGGACTTCTCCATGCGGAGCGTCAGTTGACAAGTGGTTTGACGTGCGAATTGATTTGAATAATTTGCACAGCTAAACGGGCAGTAATGTCCAGTGCACACTCCGGGCTGGGAATCAATTATTCAGCGTGTTTTCTGAGAGCTCTGCCTGTGATCTTTCCCTATTCTCAGCGGGCAGAAATGCCCGAGGTTACCACTCAGGGAAAAGTGCATGTGGCGTGGACGACTTCGCGCATCCAGTTGATTTATCTTCTTAACGCATTTAGCTAATGCAAAAGCTTTTGATATCAATTATAATCAAACGTCGTTTAAAGTGAGCTGTTTTAATCTCTCCCAAGTTCCTCTGAGGTATATGTGCTGTTGGCATTGACTCGGGTTGAAATGCGGTTTCTAAATCTTCTCCAGACATAAGTATACATTCAGCAGTCACTTCATAAGGCACACTAGTATATCTGCTCATTAATGCAAATATCTAATCAGCCAATCAGGTGGCAGCAACTCAATGCATAAAATCTTATAGACATGGTCAAGATGGTCAGTTTGAGACCAAAGAGTAGAGAAAGAGTGAATCTCAGAACTGTATACTGCATACGTACTTTAATAATAAATGTACTTTGAATAGGGAAGAAATGTGATCTAAGTGACTTTGACCATGGAATGATTGTTGAAGCCAGACAGGGTTGTCTGAGTATCTCGGAGACAGCTGATCTCCTGAGATCTTCGTGCACAGGTCTCTGGAGTTTACAGAGAATGGTGCGAAATTTTTTTAAAAAACAGCCTGTGAGCAGCATTCCTGTGGGCGAAAATGTCTTGTAGATGAGAGAGGTCAGAGGAGAATGGCCAGATTGGTCCAAGCTAACAGCAAGGTGACAGCAACTCAAATAACCACGAGTTACAACAGTGATGTGCAGAAGAGCATCTCTGAAGCCAACTTTGAAATGGATGGACGACAGCAGCAGAAGATGACCAACACACACATTAAAGTGTTGATTTCATTGGGTACAGGGAGGTACTTCATGAGGTAACCACCGAGTGTATTCATCATGATGTTATCACCAGGCTGATTATGGGACAAATGCAGCCAAGTGCCCTTTATTTGGGCTCAGTATCAAAAATTAACTATGCAGGATGAATAACCAGGGTAGGACCTTTTGATAATTTTTTTCCCCATGCCTCTGGTTCAGGGCTTTGCCTGTCAATATGGTACGGGCAGTGAGGCTGTAGTAACAGAGTTTAGCCTGAGGGATTTTTGGTTTGTCCTGAGATGTAAAATTAATGTAGACAGGAGTAAACTTTTACTTTACCTTTTAGATGTCAAAGGAATTAGCTTTTCTGGTTTTCCTTTGATTGCAACTCTATATTTAAACAAGCCCTTACCTGTCCTAATACAAACTTGCATTTTCCAATTGAGATTCAAATGCAGGTTTAACAAAGGAAGCTATGTATTCTCAGTGAAATGTTTTAAGTCTTATAACAAAATGGGGCTTTTTTTTGTACTGTTTTCATTTATATGTTGACTATTTGTTGGACAAAGTGTCTTTAACCCAAGTAAGAATATCTTACTTTCAGGGTTAAGGTCACAATCTACTTTTTAATAGTTGCTCTAAGTAAAAAATAATAGTCCCTCAAAGCCTTCAAGCGTGGTCTGATAGAGCAAGTATGTTCACAGGCCAGATAGTGTTTTCCACCCCCCCCCTGAAATATAGTCCTTTTTCCCAGGTAGCTAACTTGATAGATTTGAGTGACTGACATTGGATGGTTTTGCGTGGAAATCTATCTGTGACTGTTATTTGTGGTAGTCTTTTGAAATCTAAACACTTTGTGTAAGCAGGTATCAAAACCCCCTCCTCTCTGCCTTGTTTATTTCCTCTCTCTTTGTCATCAGGCAAGCATTGCTTTCTGGAGGAATGTTGTAGATTAATTTTCATTGAGTTTTGTCATGGGATTTTGTGGTTTGGAGGAACTTTCCATTGTGCCTTTACTTCTCAATGCTACTGCTTTTAATAAGCACTGAAGTCAGTTTATAGTGAGTCCTCTCAATGCCAGAGTTCTGAGCAGGGCAAGATGTAAATTGCGTATGGACTGCCATTGTTCCATGTAGAACAAGACACTGTCCTCTTGAAGATGCCATGCAGAGGAAGTTTTTGTGACTATTGTTCGGAGTCTTTTCTCAGTCACCTGTGAAGTGCTTTTGAAATGGTTGAAAGCTTCCAAGTTTAAGTGCTTTCATATAACATGTACTCCAGTCCTTCTTCTGGCTTTATATCTGGGAACTCGGCTAACTTACCTAGTTTTAATGATCTAGCCTTTGTTTAAAGGTTCACTTGATGAATTCTGATACTTTTGCTGTAATGCTGCTAAACAAATGTTCCTTTTCCTAAAGTAACTACCAATGTATCAGATTTCTGGGATGATTTACCAATTAGTAGACTTTTTTAAAGGAACTAAATTTGGGGAGGTATTGTGACCCATCTGAAGGCAATATTTGATTTTCTTATTAGGTTGTATTGTAGCTTGTACTTGGTTTTAATACGTAGCATAGTTTGCTTATTAGCCTGCTCTTTATTTCCGCGGTGCAAGATACAAAAAGAATTATAGTCCTGGCCCAGTGTTACAGATGCATTAGTTTCTGACACCTGCTTTTCTAGAAGTGAATTGGAAGACCTGAACAGTGAAAAGAAAGCAAAGTTTATCATGAGTCCTGATGAAGGGTCTCGGCCCTGAACGTTGACTCTTTATTCCCTTTCATAGATGCTGCCTGACCTGCTGCGTTTCTCCAGAATTTTGTGTGCAACTCTGGATTTCCAGCATCTGCAGGATCTCATGTTTGATGTTTATCATAGTTTGCTCTGTTGCAAAAATGACAAATCTTATTCAGTGATAGCCAGACAGGTAAATAGGTGCTTGATGCGATGTGCTGGCAAGAATTTGAATTGTCTAGACATCATCATCAAAGAGCTGTATTTACTGATAGTTTAACGCCACATTGCATCAAAGCTTTATTGAGATAACTCGAAGATACATTCAAGAGATTGGAGGCAATTGAGTTTAATCTATCAGGGAACAACGTCATGGTGATTACCTGCATAAATTTTCAATGTTCACTTGCAGAATAGCTTAAACTCTTCTTATTAGTTTACATTATTGAAATTGACAGGACCACTTTATCAACACAGTAAAATGAACCAGAATATATAAAATCACAAGATTATAGATTCTGTACTAAAGTTCACCCACAATCACCGGTTTTTACTTTACAGTGATTTGCTATAAGTACAAACTGAGTTCTGGGTATCTCCAATACCCCTTGTTTTGGAACTCTAGAAACCAATCAAAAGAAAAGCACAGTTGCCAGTGTATCTGTCTACTTTTTTTTTCTTTCTTTTTAGTGATGTGCTCACATATAAAGTGGTGGTGTAATGATATGTGCTACTCACATACTTCTTGCATATAACCCATAATTAATTATATAGGCAAATAATATACTTACAATATTGCTCAAATATTACTAAAATATTAAATACACTACACCTCTATCTTGAACAAATTGTTGCTTTTTAAATTTTTGCCCTTTTTCTTAGGACTCTTGTTTCTAATGTTAAAATGGTTCTCTACCCCTTCCTCTGTACAGATAGGTCCTAATCCATTTATTAAAGACATTGAGAATTTCTGGGAGAGTATTGATAATCTATCACTTTTCATCTTGACCTGTTGCCACATCTGTCTTTTTAAATCTATGATTAGATCATAAGATTATTAATTAATAATACTTAAAATTACAAGCAAAGACGCAAATTAAATCTATTCTGAAGAAAACTTAAGCCTAGTGAACTTTGTGAGATCTTTGGCCAGGTCCTCCATGGAGGGTAGGACTTCCACAGTGTGTTGTCAAAAAGAGGAGTCCATGTTTCCCTGAACGTGGTGGTGTAAGAAGCTGAGGAGATGAGAAAGGGTTTTGGCATGCTGGCTGTAATCAGTCAGCACATTGAGAAAAGAGGTTGGGATGTTACGTTACAGTTGTTGAGGCTGCATTTGAAATATTCTGTGTGGTGTTGGTCACCCTGCTGTAGGAAAGACACCATTAATCTGAAAAGAATGAAGAGGAGCTGTATGAAGATGTTGCCAGGATTGGTAAGTTGGGAAATTAATCATTGGCGAATAGGAGAATATGAGGGTGATGCTGCAGAGGTGTATAGATAGGGTCAGTTTGCACTATGTTTCCCCAGGATTGGAGAATCAAGAACTAGAAGGCATAAGTTTAAGGTGAGACGGGAGAGATTTACTAGAAACATGAGGGGTAACCTTTCACTCAGAGGCATGTCTTTATATGGCTGTCAGAGGAAGTTGTTGAAGGAGGTACATCATTTCATAGGTACTGGACAGGTAGATGGAAAGGAAGGATTTAGAGGGACAGAGACTAAGTATGGACAAAGGGACTGCTTTACATGGTTGTCATTGTCGGCATGGGCCAGTAGAGCCAAAAGGGCTGTTTCCATCCTGTTCAACTGTATGACTGACTTGGCTTACCTCTGACCTATCCTCCTGCCGGTCAAAGGAGAGGATACAAGATGAATGTAGCCAACATAATGAAGTGGGGGCTGGATGTCAAGTCAAGTCAAGTTTATTGTCATCTAACTGTATACATGCATACAATCAAACAAGACATTTCTCCAGACCAGGGTGGGAAGCACAGTAGTACACATAACACACAATAACTTTGGAAAGTAAGAATTAAATCTACAAATGAATTAAGCATAGATAAAGTAAAGTATATAATTAAATATTAAGGGTACAGTACAAATTATCCAGTGATACTTCGAATGTGATGCGGCAGGGAGTTCAGAAGTCTAATGGCCTGAGTGAAGAAACTGTTTCCCATCCTGGCCGTTCTTGTCTTTACGCATTGGAGTTTCCTACCTGATGGTAGAAAGACAGAGGATGCTGGATAGATGGGTGGGGTCCTAGATAATACTAAGGGCCCTGTGTACACGGCACTCTGATAAATGTACCCGAGGGCTGGTTGTGAGACCCCTATGATCCTCTCGGCCGTTCTCACAGTCCTTTGTAGGATGAAAAGGGCAAGTATTTGCGTAAATAAGAACTAGTGTGGATGTAGTGAAGTGGCATGTCTGGGTTTAATAGTAAAACCCAAACCTGAGCTGATCAGAGTCAACCCAAACCTAAACTGATTCACAGGCAATCTTTTAAAGATATTAATGTCATTAATATTGCTTCATTCACACGATTGCTCGAAAGGTAATTCTACCAAAGTGGATGGTAAATTTGGAAGGCCTTATAGAAAAGGAGTGGAAAATCCAGGACAGGACCCAAGTCTAAATACACATTTACATTACGGCTCATAGATGTACTGTATACCCCTGAAGGGAGCTTTTGTTTTTAATAATTTTGTGCATGAAAAAATAAAGCAGACTTTGAACCACCACTACCTCGGCTGCCCGGGTGGACAGTTGTGCTTGTTTGGCATCATCATAATTCCCGACACTGAATTTATGTGCTCCTGGTCAGCAGTCTTTGTCACGCACTTGCTCATCACGTATATGCACTGATGCAGCCGTTCAGTGGTCAGATTTCCATCAGTGACGATCTTGGCAAACTGATTAATGAATTTAATTGATGCTCCCTGATCAGTAGAGACTTTATCACAACAAATCCTTAACAAATTAATGTTGTGCCTTTTCTTAAATTTCTGCAACCAGCCTACTGAATATTCATAATTACCTTCAATTTCAGTTTATTGTGTTAGGTCTTTGCTTGTTTCGTGATCAGCATATTGTTAAGCAGCAGATGTTCACTCCCCGATGAATCCGCTTCTTCAATACACGATCGAGATCTTCATTATTTTCTTTATGCAGTGTTTTTCTGTTTTTCCTTAACTTCTGTTCAATACTTTCAGGATAGAACTTTTAACAGTTTGGCCTTCTGTTTGTTCAGGTCGCAGATGGCGATCGTTTCACCACCACTCTCCTCGCTAGATGCTTCACACGTACACAGCTGTCGTTTTTCCAGCAACTTGACTTTCTGTGTCATAATTGCTTCCTCTCGTCCTTTTCACTATTACCTATTGGAGTAACTTCAGGCCTTTGAGACCTTTTCAACAGAGCTGAGAATAAGTGTGAAACACATGGTAATTACTGTGAGTAACGCACAAAGGTCTGGCTGCGACAGTTGCTGAAAACAAACTGGCGGCAGCAGGCCCCACTCAGAATATGTGAGGTCACTTGTCAAAACTCGCTGTGGTGCACAGAGACCTGTGCATTACCTGGGAGCCTTCCCAGCACCTTGTGGGATTTTCCATTTGTGGCGTCACGTCAGCGCTCAAAAAGAAATTCCAGTTTTTGGCTTTTGGATTTTTGGATTGAGGGTGTTCAACCTGTATAGCACCAATGACCTGGGTTCATTTCTGCTGATGTCTGTAAAGAATTGTGCGTTCTCCCCGTGACTGCGTTGGTTTCCTCCTGGTGCTCCAGTTCCCTCCCCCATTCCAAAGACGTAAGGGTTACGTGTGTAACTGGCCAGCATGGGTTCATTGGGCTGAAAGGGCCTGTAACTGTGTTGTATCTAAGTGACTATAAAGTTCTGAGCTAGCCGAACGGAAATCCAGATGTATAATTGGGCTATGAACCCAACTTGCCTGACGGGGCCTGGTTAAGGTAGTCTGCCTCTGATGCAGTCTGATTTCTGTGTTTTATGTTCAATTGCATTGTGGGACTTTCTGGAGATGACATTGTAGAATCTAATTAATTATTCTGTAATTGTAAAGGCAAAGCAAAGCTAATAAAACTATGGTTGATCTTGAAATTGCTGTTAAAGAGTTAGTTTTTGACATTCAACGCTAAACTGGCATTACCATTATTATTGCCAGTTATTATTAAATTATGACCATTTCCCACTGCCTCTTGCACACTGACTTTCCTACCATGCCTAACTATGTTTCTTAAGTGTAGACTTGGATTGGCTATTTTGTCATGATCGTATTATTGTCTCTCAATCTGGTCCTTGCTGTAAAATTGGACAATAAAGGAGATTTCTGGTGAGCTTCCTTCTCTCTCATCTCAATTATCGTGATCTTATTTCTGCCCCAGCTGAATTAACTTGAAACTGGCAAGGTCAAGAATCAAATTTCAACTTGTCTTGGTGCTTACTCCTAACTATTCCGTACGAGGCAAGTTACTTTGAAACAGTCACTGATGTAAAGTCAACGTGAATTAATAACTGGAATTGGAGCAAATATGGTTTTTAGTGGCTTGAAGCACTGTCTTCAAAAACACAGCAATGTATCAGGCATGTGACTTAATAAATTGTATTCATTGATTTCTGTGGTATGCTGACCCAGGCAGTTCATTCTAACACATGCAACGCAATTCTGAAATCTGAAATAACATGAAACCAAAAGAAGGAGCAAGATTTCTGCCTGCACTGCAGAGTTCCTCTTCCTCCATTGACTGGGAATAAAAAAAGCTGGGTTCTCCACTGGTAAATGCCATTTGTGTAATTGAGTTCCACTGCAGAGTAAGGGCTCAAAACCACTTAATTCACTGAGCGGAACAAATGGATCTGTCCCACGGGAACAGCTATCAAAAGCTTGTCAATTTCTAATATATTATGCATGCCCCCCCTGAGTATTCTCTCAGAGAAATTACCCAGGTTATTTCTGCAGTTGCCATCTGCAGAGAGCTAGGCAATCACTGGACCAGAATGCCCTTAATTCCTGTTCCTGAATGTAGTAAATATTTATTTATTTATTGAGGGAGCCCCACGGAACAGGCCTTCCTCCCCATTGAGCTGTGCCACCTCGCAGTCTCCCGATTTAACCCTAGCCTAATCACGGGGCAATTTACAATGACCAGTTAACCTACCAACTGGCAGTATATCTTTGGAATGTGGGGAGGAAATCGGAGCAAGCTCACGCGGCCATGTGGAGGACGTACAGACAGTGGCAGGAATTGAACTCAGGTCACCTGTACTGCAAAGCGTTGTGCTAACCACTATGCTACCATGCTGCCCAGTATGTGTACAAAAGGCTTAGGCACCAAAGCTATATCTGTATTCAAACACTGTTCCATATTTTTCCCCCTTCATTGTCCTCTGATTCTGTCTCTCCCCTTTCTTATCTCACCCCTTGCTGTGCTTTCACTGCACTTTCCAATCTTCCCCTTAAAGTTGAAGTCTGTCCTGAGCCTTATATGCTCATCAGGCCGGTGCTTATGCCGGTTTCCGTGGCGTGAAGCGACTGAGGGTACGAGACTGCCCCTCCAGATAGGACGCCAGTCTATCGCGAGGTTAACCCCCAGCAGTTTGCCGGTACCCATTTTCAGCTGGGTGGACTGGAGCAATGTGTGGTTAAGTGCCTTGCTCAAGGACACAACACGCTGCCTTGGCTGGGGCTCGAATTCACGACCTTCAGATCGCTAGTCCAGCGCCTTAACCACTTGGCCACGCGCCACACAATCTTCCCCTATCTGATCCTAAAACAATCAATCCTTCGGCTTCAGACCACAATGACTGGTGGCTGTGAATTCCAAGTCTCTTCATGGTGTTGTTCTCTTCTGCTGCCTCAGCCATCCCCTCCTGGTCACCTACCAACAGGAAGGATATCAATAACATTCAAGGAGTACAAGGATGTTGCCAGGGCTTGAAGACCTGAGTCATAATGAAAGGTTGAATAGGCTAGGACATTGTTTCCTGGAGCGTAGGAGATTTGATAGAGGTAGGCAAAATTATGAGTGGATTAGGTAGGGTAGATGCAAATAGGTTTTTTTCCACTGAGGCTGGGTGAAACTAGAACTGGGGGTCATGGGTTAAGGGTGAAAGGTAAAATGTTTAAAGGGAACTTGAGGGGGAACTTCTTCACTTAGAGGGTGGTGTGAATGTGGAACAAGTTGCCAGAGGAAATGACAGTTGTGGATTTAATTTGAACATTTGAGAGAAGTTTGGATCAGTACATGGATGGGAGGGGTATGGAGGGCTACGGTCCAAGAACAGGTGCATGAGACTCGGCAGAATAATAGTTCAGCATAGGTCGAAGGGTCTGTTTATGGGCAGTAGTGCTCAATGACTCCATTCCTATATCTTCAGTCAGGTGTCCTCATTCCACTCTGTGAACCTTTTGTTCCATCTTCGCAAATCCCATTTGAACTAGATCCCCCACTCTCGTCTAATCTTTCTCTAGATCTAATAGCTGGTATGGCAGAAAACTTCTCAACTTTTCCACTGCCTTTCCTCACTCTAACCTAGTCTCCTCTGTTCTAGTATCACATCATCACTGACAACCAAACCCAGCATTGTCTTCAGATGAGGTGAATACGGTTGTGGTTTGATGAACTGATCTGTACCTCAGAGATGCTGAATGTCAGCTTACAGACAAGTCCTCTTATCTCCCACTGGGTCATTGCCTCACGGATGAACATCAGGCTACTTATCTTAGACTTTTCACTCATCTGATTTCTGTAGAATTTCTTCCCTCCACATCCTCTGGCCTAACGATCCTCCAACCTGCACATTCTCCTTCTGCTAACAGCGGGGTTAACCTACTGTTTCAGTCTGCTTTTGTCCCATGGGATATAGTCTGTTCTTTTCCTCCCTTCCCAGTTGTATCTTTGTCAACTCTGAGGCACTCCACCAGTGCGCTGGATTTCCTAGTCCCTCGGCTTCATCCTCACCACAGCACATTATCCCTCTACACCTCCATCCCTTTTCGAGAAGGCCAAAGACCCTTTCATCTCTTCCCCGACCAGTTCCCCTTCACTGCCATCTCCAAACCTGACTGAACTTGTTCCTCTATTGAAGACAATTCTCCTTCAACACAACTCACATTCTCCAGTTAAAAGGTGCACAACGTGAGAAGTTCCTTAATTCAATCTTCCTCAAGCCCATCCATGTCTGCCATCTCTCTAGAATGACAGTGAGTGCACTGATGCTATACCCAGCACAGAGAAAATTCAAAGTTTCTTTGCAGGCAATTTCCTTCACACGCAACACGAGTGAATCTGCAGATGCTGGAAATAAATAAAAAACACAAAATGCTGGCAGAACTCAGCAGGCCAGACAGCATCTATGGGAGGAGGTAATAATGACGTTTCAGGCCGAAACCCTTCATCAGGAGTGAAGTAACATGGGATGGTCGAGGGGGGATAAGAAGTGGGGGGAGGGATAAAGTAGAGAGCTGGGAAGTGATAGGCTGGAGGGAAATGGGCTGGGGGCAGGTGGAGAATTATGGGAAATAAAAGAGAAAGAAAGGTAGGGCTGGGGGGAGAGATTATAGTGAGGGGGGAAAAAGAGAGAGAACTAGACTAAAATAATAGATAGGGATGGGGGTAAGGGTGGGGGGCAGGGGTATCAACGGTCAGTGAGTTGGATGTTCATGCCAGCAGGAAGGAGGCTACCTAGGCGGGAGATAAGGTATTGCTCCATCGACCTGCGTGTGGCCTCATCTTGACGGTAGAGGAGGCCATGGACAGACATGTCGGAGTGGGAGTGGAATTTCCTTCACACTCTCACTTTCATATGGTTGTAATCTGACTCCTCCCTCCCTTCCTTCACATTCTTATTTCCATCTCTACAATCAATATTCAAAATAAGCCTACAGATTCTCACCCTTGCTTTACTACTAGTTCACACTGCATCTTGTAAGGACTCCTTTCATATTTCAGAATCAGGTTTATTATCACAGGCATGTGTCCTCACTTGCTCCTGTCTCTTGAGGTAATCCCAGACAGCCTCAAGTGTTGAGATCAGGGCTCTGTGCAGGCCATACCATCTGTTGTGTAGCTCCTTGTTCTTCTTCTTCTTCTTGCTGAAGATAGTTCTTTATGACCTTAGCCGTGTGTTTGGTGTCATTGTCCTGCTGTAGAATGAAGTTGGGACCGATCAGACACCTCCCTGATGGTACTGTGTGATGGTTGAAAAACTGCTTGTAATTCTCAGCACTGAGGATTCCATTAGTTCTGACCAGATCGCGAACTCCATTTGCAGAAACCTGTAGGGAACCTCTGCCCTGCTTCACTGTTTGTTGCAGTCAATCATCCATCTCCAGTTCTTCTGCACATGAACTGCCTCCTGTTTGAGTCAAAGATTTCAAATTTTGACTTGTCAGCCCAGAGCACTTGCTGCCATTGTTCAGCATCCCGGTCCTTGTGTTTTTCTGTGTGGGAGAGTCTCTTGGCTTTGTTTCCACTTTGGAGGAATGGCTTTTTGGCAGCAGCTCTTCCGTGGAAGGCTTCTTTGGCCTGTGGAGGAGTGTACTTGGGTTCCAGTGGATTCTGAGAGTTCAGAGCAGATAACAGTGCTGGACTACTTCTGATTTGGAAAGTTTGATGTATCACTCATCTGCTGCATGCAGTTTCTGTGGCTGACTGCTGCACCTCAACCTTTCCTGTTTCTTTGTGCTTCTTCAGAAGAGCTTAGACAACACATCTAGAATCTTCTGTCTGCCGCGCTGTTTCTGCTTGGGACGGACCTTGCTGATGCAGGATGACCACCTTGTGTCTTGTTGCTCTGCTTGCTCTTGCCATGGTGTAAGGACCGGTGACTTGAAGGTTAAATTGTCTCATTTGACACACCCTCACCTTGTAGTTTGATACCTTCTGCACCCGTTTCTGTTTTAGTTAATCAGTTTAGTTCATTCAACTCATTATGTCATTGATTATTACCATCCTGTTTGTTATCTTTGCTTAATCATACACTGGGCTATATACATAAAGTAATCAAGTTTGTATTTAAAAAGTGGTTATTACTTAATATGTTTAACAAAATACAAAAAAAATCTCTAACATAATTTTTGGAAAATTAATGTTTGGAAATCTAAAATTTGTTATTTTCTACTGACACACTAATGCGGAAGACAGAAAAACATATATTAAAAAATCTAAGGTGCTTAAGACTTTAGTACAGTATTATATGTAGGCATATGATGCAGGTTCTATGTTTGGTAAAGTGTGTTAGAGTAATCATGAATTTTTCTGAATACTTAAACTGTTAAATGATTTGTTAAACTTGCAAAAACATTTACATCGCTAACATTTAAAAAAAACTTAAATTTTAAATGCTGATTATCCATCCTTATCCTGACCCGTCATAACTTGGATGGTCATAAGCTGAAAGCAATAAATTATATTTCTATAATGAATAGAATAAATTTAATATTTGTAATGGAAGAAATGTAGTGACATTTATCAGACTGTTTCCTGGCACAGTGATGCCTCCTCTGAGGAGAGACAACACAGGCTGGGCCTAAACTCGAATCTGGAAGAATGAGAGGTGATCTCACAGGTACAAAAGAATGTGCTCACACTTTTGACAGGGCAAAAGCAACAAAACTGTTTTCCCTGCCTGGTTGTCGTGATCCATGTGTCACTTGAAATAAAGATCAGTCCCTTACAGGGATTCCCAATCTGGGGCCCACAGCCCCTTTGGTTAATGGTAGGGGTCCATTGCGGAAAAGAGTAAACAGTCGATATTTTGGGCCAAGACTCTTCAGCAGTCCTGATGAAGGTCTTGGCTTTTCCATTGATGCTGCCTGGCCTTCTGAGTTCCTCCAGCATTTTGTGTGTGTTACCTGTAATGATAGTTTCAATGAATTATGGACCTGTACTCACAGATCCCTTTGTTCTACCACACTCCTCAGTGTCCAACCGTTCATCGTGCGTGTCCTACCATGGTTTGTCCTCCCAGAGCGCAACATCTCATTCTTGCTTCAAACTTCATCAGTCATTTTCAGCCCAGTTTTTCCAGGAAGGCTATCAAAACTTGCAGTAGGATCTGGACCAGCCGGACAGATGGGCTGATGAAATGGTAGATGGAATTTAATGTTAAAGCTATGTCCCAATCCTAGTATCAACCACAAATTTGCCACATTAATCATTAATGTAGATGACAAACACTACAGACCCAGCACCGACCTTTGTTTTGCACTACATGAAACAGGCCTTCAGTCAGAGAGACAGAATAGCCTGACAGAATATATAAATTGACCACTGTTTAGCCAAAGGCATTTAATTTGCCCTCCAGGCTATAAACTTTATCTTCAGTTTAATTGCAGAGTCAGTTTACTTCATACCATTGCTATTTTTACCAAAAAATAGCGATTTCATATGTCACACGACATTAATTAGTATATTTAAATTATCTGTACAGGCAGTGCTCTTGTTACTTGGCATTTTGAAAATAATTATATTGTACCAATCTGAGGCCTTGTTCTAGCTGCTACCAATTGTTCTTTGCAGTTTCTTTTTCCTTCATGAATTATTTTCCCCCTTCTGTTTTTGTAATTCCATTTGGGAGTAGGCTGGGTGAGATGGGCAGTGGGATTTGGGGTATCCTCTTGTAATAGTTGCGCCTTGAATGGGTAAAAATCGAATGGTTTTGTGAGAAAGTAGAATACAGATTGTATGAAGAACCCAAAATGGAAATACTGTAAAGACACACACACACACTCACACACTCACTCACACACACACACACACACACACACTCACTCACTCACTCACTCACTCACTCACTCACTCACTCTCACACACACTCACTCACTCACTCACTCACTCACTCACACACACACTCACACACTCACTCACTCACTCACTCACTCACTCACTCACACTCACTCACTCACTCACTCACTCACTCACTCACTCACTCACTCACACACTCACACACTCACTCACTCACTCACTCACACACACACACTCACACACTCACACACACACACACACACACACACACACACACACACACACACACACACACACACACACACACACACACACACACACACACACACACACACACACTCACACAATGTGTGTGTTGCTTTGGATTTCCAGCATCTGCAAATTTTCCCATTTTAGAAATATTACAGGTGGTTTTGGAATGATACTATGTTGAAAATACTGAGCAGGTCTTGCAGCATCTATAACTATTGAAAGGTCATTGATCAGAATGCCTTTTTTTTTTCTTTCTTCATTTATGGTCCCTGACACGTTTACAGCATTTTCTTGATGACTGGATTGTGCGCTATTTTGCTGGTTTATGTAGTTTTGAGTTTTAATAAAATCAATCTTAGAATGAAACAGTACGAGGCCTTTTGTTTGCTTTAGCCCTTTGGCAGGATTGTCCATTTAACATCCCCTGCAAATCTTTTAAAAAGACTCCAGATGAGCTTTGAAAATGATTTATTTTGAACATAGCCCTCTGGTGATGTGCAGATCAACCATAAACTTGTGGCTGAGGCAGTGCAGGAAAGCACTGTACATCATCAATAGTTATAAGTTGGAGGATTGGCTATTGACGAAGCCATCTTTCTGAGCCTTATGATTGGAAAGGAATAAAAGAAATTGATAAGGAGAGAAAGCACGCCATGGCAGTCATCATCTACTGCGTGAAGAAACTGATTTATAGCTCAATTTTCAAAAACTGGCCCCTTGTATCAATATCTCAGATCTACCCTGTTATACCTCCTCAAGTTCTTACATATTCTAATAAGATCAACCCTCATTCTTCTTGGCTCCAAAGAATATCGAACGCAGAACAATCCAACACAGTTTGGGATAGATGGCCCACAATGTTGTGCTAATCTATGTAAACCTACTAAATGATCTATCTAACCCATCCTCCTGCACAGTTCAAAACTGTCAGTTTTCTGACATCCATGTGCTGATATAGATCTAACTTCTCTTGTAGTCGTGATAGGACAGCCCTCTCAATCCTGCATTTATTATCAATGTGCTGGAGGAGCTCAGTAGGTCAGGCAGCATCCATGGAGAGGTATAAGCAATTGAAGTTTCAGGCATCATCAAGACATCAAGTACCTGATGAAGATGGTGCAGTTTGTCATCAAAATGGCAGTCGTAATCAATACCTGTACCTGGCTGGAAGCCCGAGAAGTGTTTATTCATCATATCCGCTGGAAGAGCACTCGATCCTTCTTCTGAAGGAACCTGATCACACAATATCACCTTCTTTGGGTTTCTCATAACTTCATACCACACTGCAGGGAATTTTTCTGAGGCTTTTGGAAATTCAATTCTTAAGTGTTAAGCAAGATGTTCACTGATGGGGAAGTATAATCGTAATTTGAATGTTGCTTCATTCACCACCTTTAAGGAAAGGGGTATGAATATACAGAGGAGGCTGCGTATCCAAAATATTCCGTCTGTGTCAATATTAACAGTATTGCAGGTACATTCCCATTTTCAATTGGTCCTCCCTATATCAATCTCCTGTGATGCTTACAATTTTAATAGTGTGCTTGCATAGTGGGACATTTCTTTCCTTCATTTTTCAGCATGCTAAATGCCTGGGGGTACTTCAGGCAGTTGTTGTCGTGAACTGTGTGATTTTATGCAACACTGACCTCCCTAACCTCAGAGATGAGCGTTAGGCTCTTGTACCATGCTTGACAATGCTCTAAGGGGATGGTACGAAAGATGGTGGGGGGGGTGGGGGGTGGAGGAAGTAAAATAGCACAAATAATTAAATTATTTAATTTGTTTTTTAAAATTAATTGGCCATGTTTTTTATTTCATTTGTGTGTCTCACAATATATTTCTTACCATTGTATGCTCAAATGTTAGTTCTTGTGTATTAAGTTTATTTAATTTAGATGTTACATTGCTTTTCAGCCACCTACGGCTGTTTTTATTTTTTGACCGACTCCGCCTCTCCTGGCATCTGGGTAATTTTTCTGCTCGCTCTCCTGCGTCTCCTTGTACCAGTGTTTCTGACCAGTGACTGTTAGGGGCACGGCATAGGAAATTAGCAATTCAAAAGCGTATCTTCTCTTTGTAATGTACGGGACAGTTACAAACAGCCGGAAGCCTTCAGACTTTGTGCTTTGCACGGTCACATGAAGGGATACATAAATATTCTAACAATTACTCCATTACAAATGCAATTGCTTCTGGTAGAAAATGAGCTCTCTAATTTTTTCAAAGAAAAGCTGAAGGGAAGAAAATAGTGGCACGCCTATAGTTATTTAGCATAAGCTCTCTCTGCTTGGTCCAGACTGTTCTCTACTCATTGCCATAAAATCTTAAAGTCAGTTACCTTTTCAAATTATCTTTAGAGCACATTTCCAAGTTTTTATTTTCAAAAGCACCCTGAATATCAGAGGGTGTTTTCGAACTGCGATCCGATCTGTACAATTGAGACGAATATTTACAACATTGAGTGTGTGGTTGGACTGTTATTTAAATGTCATTCTTAACTGTAGGTCCTGTGAGCTGTAATGATATCTTTTTTCCTTTGCTCAATTTTGTTAGATATTTGTAATGTGCAGCCTGAAGAGTTTAGTTCTTCTCCCAGATGGATATCGTTACAATCTTGTTCAAAATCAGGTTGAATACCACTGGCATATGTCGTGTAATTTGTTGTTATGTGACAATGGTACAATGCAATACAGAATAATACTTGCAGTAGGAATTATACTGTATGTATTATATTTAAAAGCTAAATAAGTAGTGCAAAAAAAAGAGGGGAAAAAAAGTAGGTAGTGTTCAGGGGTTCAATGTCCATTTGGAAATTGGATGGCAAAGGGGAAGGAGCTGTTCCTGAATCACTGAGTGTGTGCCTTCATGCTCCTGTACCTCCTCCCTGATGGTAGCATTGAGAAGAGGGCATGTCCTGGGTGGACAAGGTCCTTAATGATGGATGACAACTTTCTGAGGCATCGCTCCTTGAAGATGTCCTGGATAGTGTGGGGACTTGCGCCCATGATGGAGCTGACTGAGTTTACAACTTCCTGCAGCTCATTTCAATCCTGTTCAGTGCTCCCATAGCAGCCAATTAGCATGCTCACCACAGTACAAATGTAGAATTTTGCAAGGGTCTTTAGTGACGTGCCAAATCTCGTCAAACTTCTAATGAAATATAGCTACGACTGTGCCTTCTTTATAAAAGCATCAATATATTGGGCCCATGATGGGTCCTTAGGGATGTTGATACCCAGAAACTTGAAATCACTCACCCTTTCCATTTCTGATCACTCAATGTATTCCTCTGTCTTACCCTTCCTGAAGTCCACAAGCAATTCTTTGGTCTTACTAATTTTGAGTGCAAAGTTGTTGCTGTGACACCATTCAGCCAGCAGATCTATATCACTCCTGTGTATCTTCATGTCACCATCTGAAATTCTGCCAGCAAATGTTGTATCGTCATCAAATTTTGAATGGCATCTGGGCTGTGCCCAGCCTCACCGTCCGACCTGCAAAACTATGGTCTTCCAGTGAGGAAGACGAGGATCCAGTTGCAGAGGGAGGTACAGGGGCCCAGGTTTTGGAGCTTTTTGATCACAACTGCAGGAACAGTTGTGTTTAAACACTGAACTGTAGTCAATAAACAGCAGAGTGACATAAGTGTTAGTATTGTCCAGGTGATCCAAGAGTTAATGAGATTACATCCACTGTCAACCTGTTGTGGCAAAAGGGTCCAGATCCTTGCTTAGATCCTTGTTCATTGTAGCCATAACCAACCTCTCAAAGCATTTCATCACCATGGATGTGAGTGCTGCTGGGCGATAGTTGTTAAGGCAGCTCACTCTGCTCTCTTGGGCTGTTGTAAGATTATTGCCCTTTTAAAGCAGGAGGGAAATTCCGACTGTAGCAATGGAGATTGAAAACGTCTTGGAGCACACTCACCAATTGGTTGGCACAGGTTTCCAGACCCCTACCGGGCACTCTGTCAGGGCCTGTCGAACTGCGAGGGTTCACCCTCTTGAAAGGTGTTCTGACGTCAGCCTCTGAGATAGAGATCACTGGGTCACCAGATGCTACAGGGATCCTGATAGCTGTCATTTTATTTTTCCTTTCAAAGCGAGTATAAAAGGCACTGAACTCATCTGGGAGTGAAGATTCACCGTCATTCATGTTAGGTTTTGCTTTGTAGGAAGTAAACCCTGCTAGAGTTGATGTCCATCCGATTCTGCCTCTAACCTCAATCAGAATTGTTCTTCCGCTCTTGAGCTAGAGATACAGGTAAGTTATACCTAGCCTTGTATAACCCTGGATCAGCAGCCTACGAGTTTCCTGATTCATCCACAGTTTTTGATTTGGACATGTACAGTATGTTCTTGTAGGTACATGCTCATTTATACACACAGGTTTTAATGAAGTCAGTGAAAACTGTGGCATATTCATTCAGACTTGGAGATGAATACTGCCTAGTCCATTGACTCAAAGCACTGTAAGCGCTCGTCTGTCTCCATTGTCCATGCCCAGGTCCTCTCCACTGGTGACGCAGCCTTCAATCTCTGTCTATACTCAGGGAGCAGAAGTACAGCCAGGTGATCAAAGTGTGCTTGTGGGATGATGGCACAGTAAGTGTTCTTGGTGGTGTAACAGTGGTCCAGTGTGTTGGCTCCTCTGGTTCCACAAGTGATAATTATTTAGGTACTTTTTCAAGCTGGCCTGGCTAAAATCCCCCAAGATGATGGGGAAGGCATCGGTGTGGGCTGTTTCATGCCTGTTGATTACATCGCTCAGTTAGACATGGGCCAGAGGAGGAATGTACACTGCTACCAAAATGATGGCTGAAAACTCACGCGGCAGATAAGATAAATGACTCTTGATTGCTAGATGTTCCAGGTCAGGCAAGTAGGACTGGGATAGGCACACTAGCCTTGTTCCCTTATCCTTCTACACTCAGACAATAACTTCACCACTGTGGCCACAAGATTCTCATCACAGCCACCATTTTCATGTGTTCTCAAAACTCAGCTTGACTCATTCCATTTCTTGCAGCCAAACTGCTGTCTGAGTTATTAACATGGGGGGGTGGGGAGGGCAAAGCTCCTGGACTGTGTGGTCATATTTTCTGTCTTATGCATTCTGTTCACTAGATACTCCACAATTTAAAAAACCAGTATCGAGGAAGCAAAAGCGATTAACTTTGGCTGATGTCGCACTTTCCATTCTCTAATCATGAACATGATCTCCACTTGGCAATTCTCCGAAAGTGAGCCATCTTTTGCTTTAAAGACCTGGACGTGATCTCCCGGTCGAAAAACTCATACCAAGTCCACTGGCTTCTTCCAAAAAAATTTCACCCAACTCCAGTGTCGCGATTTTGTTTACTAAAAGTTATCAGTCATGCCTAAACAAAAAACATGTAACTAATCTGTCTCCCTTCATCTACCTTCTAATTAAAGTCATCCTAAACACTACTGCTTTCACCTCCAAGGTCACTAAATGGTAGCATCTGTTTAAATATAGCTGAGATTAAAAATAATTCATTTTCAGTTTTCTCCTTGCCCTGTCTGTTTCTTTCAAAACTCCTCTGGCACTAAAATTCTCTCAAATAGCTACATGTGAGTTCTCGCTTGATCAGCTCTGAAGATTTTTAGTTATAGTCTTCCTCCGCAAAGACTCAAAGCTCTGCAACCTTTTAACCATTTTTCACTTGCTTCATACTGGACAAAGGGAAACTAATTGTTTTTGTATGTGTACAGTCTATTTATAGGAAAGTATTGGCTTTAATCATCCTTCTGTATAGCTGTATGTTGAAAAGAACAGTGGTGTTTTATCAAATTGAGAAACAAAATCAATATTTGGCCAAAATTTAGGTTATACTTGTGCTTAAAACAAAGCTTGCTGCTTGTGAACGTGGACACCAGCAGTTGACCTGTTTCAGAAAGAACCTCCATCAGGATTCAAAGGGAGAGTTTATTCCGGGTGAATTACAACTTCATCCCTTAATAAATTGCATGTGTTTAACTAAAGAACGTGACAAAACGTGCACTCTTTTTAATGACAATATTCTTCTACCATTCAGCATCAGTCACATAAACAGATTCCAGTCTGTATATTTAGAACAGATTGCAGATCACTGACTAACTTGCCAGAGATGGCAAACTGCTAGGAACTTGATACTGGATATCTCCCATTTATACTCTCAGCTTCATTAAAGAGTCTCAACACAAAACGTCAACTATCCCTTCACTCCACAGATGCTGCCTGACCAGCTGACTCCCTCCATCGGCTTGGTTTTTACCCTCCTGGTGGCACCATTAAAAGGGCAACTCAGATAGCAGCATTATCTAGCTGCTAGCAGCTGAGGGCAACTAGCAGCTCAGATAGAAATCATCAAATATTCCTGTTTTAGACTGCTACAGCTGAAATCCACAACTGCAGCCATGGACAATACTGTAAGCAACATTGTTTTAAGGTGTTTAAAAATCTATTACTACCCCTTTAAGATGGTGGAAGGGAGGATGCCGTGCTGGATTAAAAGTTTGTTTAAGAAGAAGAGGGTTCCGTCTTTGACTACTGACTATTCTGCTGGCAGAAGTACCGTCTCTGGAAAACAATATCGAAGACCTCAGAGCAAGATCATTTTACCAGAGGGACACCAAGGACTGTTGTGTTACCTGGCTGATCTGCAGTATGAGATTTATGCCGCACATACCACAAAAAGAAGCATATCCTTGCCTGTGAAGACTTTGCAAAACATCACTTAGGAGATGCTCTAAAGATGTGAAAGAAGATCTTGTGGTTGGATGAGACTAAAGTAGAACTTCTTGGCCTCAACACTAAGCAATACATGTGGCGAAAGTGTAATGGTGTGAATCAGCCAGGTAATGCCATCCCTACTGTAAAGTAGTTGGAGGTAGCATCACGCTCTGAGGATGCTATGCAACAGCAGGGACTGGAAATCTGGTCAGAATTGATGGGAAGATGGATGCTGCTAATTAGAGAGAGATCCTGAATGAAAACCTGTTAGCCTCTGCCAGAAAGCTGAAACTGGGGAGGAAGTTCATCTTTCAGCAGGACAGCAGCCCAAAGCACACGGCCAGAGTGGCTTCAAATGAGGAAGATTGATGTCCTTGAGAGGGCCAGTCAGAGTCCTGATCTTAACCCGATCAAACATCTCTGACAAGAGGTCAAGATTGCTGTCTGCCGCCCCTCCCCAACTAATCTGGCACAGCTTGAGCGATTTTGCAAGAAGGAGTGGGCAAATTTTGCTCCATCACGTTGTGCAAAGCTAAAAGAGACTTAACCCAAAAAGATTACCAGGTCTAACAGCGGCGAGGGGCTTCACTCAACCAAGCACTGAGCAAAATGAACTGCTGACATTTCAGGTTTTGAATTTTTAATTTTTCATGCTTTACACTTTTCCCTGTTTTCTTGGGCTCTGCTGCTTTTTTTTAAAAAAAAGGAGCATGTGATTCAGAAATGGAAATTCTCAGTTAAATTGATTAAAATGCCTGATTGTAAAACTCATTTATGTGAACAAAGGGTTGGGGGCTAAATACTTTTACAAGGTACTGTATGTCAGGTCACATCAGTTTGTTTAGCTGGCTGCAGCATAATTCCAGACTATAGTACTTTGCAAAAGTCTTAGGCACTTATATATAGCTAGGAAGCCTAAGACTTTGCATAGTACTGTAGTAATTTCATGTATTACACTATATCGCTGTTGCTGAAAAAAAAATTCATGACATATGTGAGTGATGATAAATCTGATTCTGATATGGGTCTCTTCTGTGCACTGAGAGTGGGAAGGGGGCAGGGAGAGGGGAGTCATGGTTGGGAAAATGGGAAGGGAGAGGGATGGAGTGGGAAGCACCAGAGAGACATTCTGTAATGATCGACAAGCCAGTTGATTGGAATCAAATGAGCCCGCCAAAGAAAGCGGTGCCTCAGAAAGGCATCCATCATTAAGGACCCCCATTATCTGTGACATGCCCTCTTCTCATTGCTACCATCAGGTAGGAGGTACAGAAGCCTGAAGACACACACTCAGCAATTCAGGAATAGCTTTTTCCACTCTGCCATCTGATTTCTAAATGAACATTGAACCCATGAACACTACCTCACTTTATTATTTCTGTTTTTGTACTACTATTTTTTAATTTAATTGTAATTCATATTTTCTATTTTTATCGTTTATAGCATTGTACTGCTGCCACAAAGTAAACAAGTTTCATGACCTATGCCGGTGATACCAAACCTGATTCTGATTCCACTTGATATCAAAGGGCTGGGTGGGTCTGTACCTGCACAACCACCTTCCCCTGGCATTCCTCCTCTGCCACCTGTCGCGCACCCCTCCTATGGAGCTCTACCCTTGCCTTCCCAACATCTTTTGCTTCCACCAGATTAACAAATTTGCTGTCCGCTCCACGTTGACAAATACAGTACTGCCCAAAAGTCTTAGGCATCCTTGCTCATATATATTAGCCTATGACTTTCGCATAGTACTGTAAATAAATTGCATTTTCAAAGGGGGATGCTATGATTTATTTTGCAGTCAGTTTCGTAAGGATTTAATTGCCATCTATTCCTTTGTCCCCTCACTAATTCCTCACTCCTGGAGCAGGCTGCCTTAATTTATCTGTACCGTGTACTCAGCTTGGAGTACTATGTTGGTGACAGAGGATTCTGTTCCCAACCGAACCATTTCAATGAGGGATAGAGGAGACGGGGAACCGGTGTTGAAATTGCAATCATTCAATCAAAGAGCTCTGAGAACGGTGAGCAAGAAAATGAGCACTTGGAAAGGGCCAGGGGAGTGAGCAAGAAAATTGTGTTACAGTAATTTGCATCGCTCAAATGCAAGTCGTATTGTTCTCCCTCCAATATCTTTTTGAAACACTCACATCAAATTAAAAGTTATTATCCACCAATGGAGCTAAATGACCTGATAATTGTTCTGCTTGGTTGTGATGCCACAAGATATTTTGAAAATGCAACTGTTTTGCAGTGGAGGTGTGAAGAAACAGATTAGCAATACTGACTCGTGTTAGGCTGAGAATTACCCCTTGCAAGCTCCTGTTATGAATAAATGAGCTGGCCTATAATTTCTTTGTTTACTTTTAGAGCCTTTCTTAAATAGCGGAAGAGCAGCATAGTGGTTAGCACAATGTTTTCAATACCAGCAGCCCAGGTTCAATTCCTGTCGCTGCCTGTAAGGAGTTTGTCCGTTCCTCCCGTGACCGTATGGGTTTCCTCCAGATGCTCCGGTTTCCTTCAAAGACATACAGATTGTTAGGTTAATTGGTCATTGTTAGTTGCCCGTGATTAGGCTAGGGTTACATCAGGAGATTCCTGGGTTGTGCAGCTCGAAGGGCTGCAGGGCCTATCTGCATTGTATGACAAAAAAATTTCAAAAAGACATTTTGAAAATGTAACTGTTTTGCAGTGGAAATATGAAGTTACTGACTAGCAATACTGACTTGTGTGGAAGTGTTTGGTAGGCTGAGAATTGCCTCTTGGAAGCTAATGTAATGAGTAAATGAGGAAGAATGAGCATTGATGCAGTAGTTTAAGTGCTCGGAAGGTTCTTCACATTAGTGTTTAGAGAGTGATTTGGGCATCTGCCAACAGTAGAAACCTATTTCCTCTTTTGCTGAAGCATTTAATCATGTCTTTATCTTGTAGACCTGACTGCAAGCCAGGAGACTTGAGTGCACGTGGAAGGAATTTTGTTTGCCTAATACTAGTTCAACAATCTGCTCACCTTAAGCCACTCTTAATCTTAGGTTGGTTGAGATGTTATTTACAACTTCAGTGTATGGTCACACTATCCAAATGATAGATTTTTTTTTTGTGGCTTCTTCTGGGGTAAATAGAACGGAGGCGGATAAATTTTGGTACATGGTTGAACACTGCTGAGGATCAGGAAAAGCAGCCATACCTTCCGATGAAATCATGGCATCGTCTTGAAGCAAACAGGTCTGTCATGTAAAAGTGAGAGGTGTTAGGATGTTTTTGGAATTAAGGCATAAAGCAAAACATTAACTTCAGCCTCCAATCTTCGGATCTGAACACGGAATGTAGATTAGATTTGAATTGCAGCTCTGGACAAAGAGTTCCTAGAGCGGTGAAAACAGCAGTTAATTGAAAAACCACACGATGCAGTGTGTGTGCGAAGAGGGATGTATGAGAATTATATGTAATTCAAAGGAAGCATTGTAAATACAGAATTGTTCTTTGATCTTTAGCAAAGAAAATAGATAGATAGATAGATACTTTATTCATCCCCATGGGGAAATTCAACTTTTTTCCAATGTCCCATACACTCGTTGTAGCAAAACTAATTACATACAATACTTAACTCAGTAAAAAAAATATGATATGCATCTAAATCACCATCTCAAAGCATTAATAATAGCTTTAAAAAGTTCTTAAGTCCTGGCGGTAGAATTGTAAAGCCTAATGGCATTGGGGAGTATTGACCTCTTCATCCTGTCTGAGGAGCATTGCATCGATAGTAACCTGTCGCTGAAACTGCTTCTCTGTCTCTGGATGGTGCTATGTAGAGGATGTTCAGAGTTATCCATAATTGACCGTAGCCTACTCAGCGCCCTTCGCTCAGCTACCGATGTTAAACTCTCCAGTACTTTGCCCACGACAGAGCCCGCCTTCCTTACCAGCTTATTAAGACGTGAGGCGTCCCTCTTCTTAATGCTTCCTCCCCAACACGCCACCACAAAGAAGAGGGCGCTCTCCACAACTGACCTATAGAACATCTTCAGCATCTCACTACAGACATTGAATGACGCCAACCTTCTTAGGAAGTACATTCGACTCTGTGCCTTCCTGCACAAGGCATCTGTGTTGGCAGTCCAGTCTAGCTTCTCGTCTAACTGTACTCCCAGATACTTGTAGGTCTTAACCTGCTCCACACATTCTCCATTAATGATCACTGGCTCCATATGAGGCCTAGATCTCCTAAAGTCCACCACCATCTCCTTGGTCTTGGTGATATTGAGACGCAGGTAGTTTGAGTTGCACCATATCACAAAGTCCTGTATCAGTTTTCTATACTCCTCCTCCTGTCCATTCCTGACACACCCCACTATGGCCGTGTCATCAGCGAACTTCTGCACATGGCAGGACTCTGAGTTATATTGGAAGTCTGATGTGTACAGGGTGAACAGGACCGGAGAGAGTACGGTTCCCTGCGGCGCCCCTGTGCTGCTGACCACCGTGTCAGACCTACAGTCTCCCAACCGCACATACTGAGGTCTATCTGTCAAGTAGTCCACTATCCAATCCACCATGTGAGAGTCTACTCCCATCTCCGTTAGTTTGTGCCTTAAGATCTTGGGCTGGATGGTGTTAAAGGCACTAGAGAAGTCAAGGAATGTAATCCTTACAGCACAACTGACCCCCTCTAGGTGAGAGAGTGATTTGTGCAGCAAATACGTGATAGCATCCTCCACTCCCACCTTCTCCTTATACGCAAACTGAAGAGGATCCTGGGCATGCCTGGTTTGTGGCCTCAGATTCTGTATTATCAGCCGCTCCATGGTCTTCATCACGTGCGACGTCAAGGCAACAGGTCTGAAGTCATTCAACTCCTTTGGTTGTGGTTTCTTCGGTACCGGGACAATACAGGATGTTTTCCACTGTCTGGGTACTCTTCTCTGCTCCAGGCTCATGTTGAAGATGCACTGTAGTGGTTCTCCCAGCTCAGTCGCACAGGCCCTCAGTAATCATGGGGAAACTCCATCCGGTCCAGCCGCCTTGCTGGTACAGATCTTCCTCAGTTGACCTTCCACCTGTGCAGCCGTAATCCTGGGCGTGGGCAAGGTCTCCTGTGAGTGGCTATTTTCCTGTGAGGGAAGTAAGTCTGGTGTGGATTTCTGCGGTGAGGATGAGATTGAGCTGTCGAACCTGTTGAAGAAGTTGTTCAGCTGGTTCGCTTTCTCCACATCTCCACTTATGTTCGCCCTCCGCTTTGCACCGCATCCGGTGATGATCTTCATCCCATCCCACACCTCCTTCATGCTTTTTTTCTGCAGCTTTTGTTCTAGCTTGTTATGTTATGTAATGTTGGGTTGAGCTGGCCTCTTCCTCTGAAAGGATCTCAATATGATGCCTGCTGTGTTTCATTTTGCTGAATAAAGAGACCACTTCCTATCTACCGGCTGCAACTCTCTGGTGGCTTCGTTCATGCGACAACAAAAGGAGTCCACTTGATGTCAGCTGGTGCAGTGCATCATTGAGTTCAGCAACAAATACCTTGGATTCCTGACGGTTGAAATTGTGCACCTTGCCCACATAGAGCAATACTTGTGTTCTTCTTGCCATTTAAGCAGTTGTTTGTGGTCACCTGAGGGTCGAATAAAAGAGGAAGCTTCTGTGAAAATAAGTTTCTTTTAAGCAACCCGAGGTTGAATTATACTGGACAACAAAGATTTTACTTTTTGAATACTTTTGGATGTTTCTTATGTATTTTGGGTTGCCGATCATGAAAATCACCAGCAAATTTCCCTATCACGCACCATTTTTCTAAATTGCCTATATTTGTTATTTCAAATCATAATTCAAGATAGAATAACTGATGCCTTCATAATACAAATCAGAAAAACTGATGCCAAGGTTATAGAAGACATTTTTGTTGGTCCACAAATCAAATAAGTAATCAATGAGAGGCAATTCAAAGAACTTCTAGTGGGACTGGAGAAAATTGCATGGGAAGCCTTCAAGGATGTTGCTGGAAATTTTCTTGGTGACTACAGAGAACCAAACTACATGCAGCTGGTTAACAACATGCTTCAAGCATTTAAAACCAAGAAGTGAAACATCACTAAAGATTCATTTTTTTGCATTCCCTGGGACATCTCAGGGACTTCTTCCCTGCAAATCTTGGCACTCTCAGTGACAGAGCACGGTGAAAGGTTTCACAGGACATTGCAGTCAGGGAGAAACGTTATCAGGGCAACTGGAATCCATCAGTGCTGGCTGATTATTGTTGGACACTTAAGCGAAAAGCCCCAGGCACTGAGTGCAAATGAAAATCATCAACAAAACATTTTTCGCTTGGTTGAACTATTGCAAAGCATCAGCAGCACGATGCAATTAAATGCATTATATTCAATAAAGGCTAGTTTCTTTTCTCCGAATTCCCACATGATACAAGTGGTCTGAAATTATATTTGTGTTAAATTTCAAGTGGTCTATCATAAATGAAAAAAATTTCCGAGGAAGCAACACTTCAGAAAAATTTGCTGTCCAGTGGTATGTGGTGGATGCTGTCTAAATTGAATTTCAGAAAATGTTTCAGAAGTACATTTAATGTCAGAGAAATGTATACAGTATACATCCTGAAATGCTTTTTCTTCACAACCATCCACAAAAACAAAGTTAAATGTTAGAACCCCAAAGTCCCAGCTCCCCTCCCTCCCACATGTAAGCAGCGACGATCTCCTCTCCCCCACCAGCAAAATAAAGCATCTCACCACCGAGCACTCAAGCGCGCAGCAAAGCATCAGCAAAGACACAGACTTGCAGCACCCCAAAGACTACTCGTTCACCCAGTTTGTTTGACATAATATCATAAAAAGTTGGGTAATAAAACGGACGGACGGTGGTGGAAGGTGGGGAGGATGGTTTGTCGTTATTGTCAGCTTTGATTTAAACACAAATAACTTTAAGGATAGTGAGCCAATCATATGGTAAATATTTGTTGAGCAGCTGCACTGACTGAAAGGCTGAAATAAATACCGATTGCGGGAAACACTTAGCAGGTCAGGCAGCGTTCTGTGAAGACAGAAGCAAAGTCAAAGACCCTTCATCAGAACCCAAAAGGCTTGGTGAGTAATCACTTCTTAGACAGGAGGACCTGACAGTGTTATCAACAATCAGTGCGAGTATCATTGGTTTATAGCAGTATGGAAGTAACTTGGAGATTCGAATATATTAACATTTCAAAATTTTCTTCTGTTATCAAGCTTGATGTGGCTGACAGCGAGGTTGCTGCCAATTGACTTAACACGGCTAAGGACAGATGAATGGGCAGGCAGGCGGTAGATAGCAGTTATTAGAGAGGATGTAGAAGATTAAGAGGAGACTTGATAGAGGCATACAAAATTATGAAAGGGATAGTCAGGCTTTTTCCACTGAGGTTGGGTGGGAGTATAACTAGAGGTCATGGTTAAGGATGAAATGTAAAAAGTCTAAGGGGAGACTTCACTCAGGGTCGAGTGAGTGTTTGTGAAATGACAAAGCCCATAATCTGACCTCTTCTCGTTGTTACCATCAGGAAAGAGGTACAGAAGCCTGAAGACACACTTTGTGATTCGGGAACAGCTTCTTCCCTTCTGCCATCCGATTTCTAAATGGCATTGAACCCATGAACACTAGCTCACTCTGTTTATATTCCTGTTTTTGCACTATTTATTTAAATTAACTATTTAATATACATATATACTTACTGTAATGTGCAGTTTTTTCCCCCCTGTATTATCATGTTTTGCTGCAAAGTTAACAAATTTCACAACATACGCCAGTGATACTAAATAAAATTTTCACTTTGATTAGATCTCTTTAAAGGACTAAACACATTTCCCAACATTTTAAATATCTACTAATATCTAGATGGCCATGTGGTTAAGGTTTCATATGCAATTTACTTTGTTTAATTGGCCACAGTGTGAAGTTCCAGTCCAGCAAACTCTTCTCATGTGCATTTACAAAACTGCGGATTATAGATGCCCAGCTGGCTTTTGTAATGGCTCCTGGTTGGAAATCTAGGGGGAAGGAATGTTCTGTGGCGGTATAATTACTACTCTAATGTCACAATGATATTACCAAGTCACAGATCTCTTCAAAGACCTTTTATGTCACAGTTAACTGTAATCAAAAAGCATTGACCTTTTAGCTACAAGTCATTTCCATTTTGTACTTGGTAATTAACAGTCAGGAAACTGTATAGTGTAATCTTACAGCACACTGTTTTCACATTGTCTGCTTGCAAACGGTGAGATGTGTTGCAATACATGTGCTTTAATAAATGTGAAGTTCCTGAATCTTATTGCAGAATAGATTAACATTGCATTATGTTGTCACAAGAACAACTTGTAATTATTTAATGCCATATACACTTACTTTCCAAAGCACTCTGCAGTGGTGTCACTAAATTTGGCAGTGGGCCATGTGAAGGTGTATGGCTCCTCTTGTTAACCAAAAGCACAAAGTGTTGATTTGAGGAACACACACAGAATGCTGGAGGAACTCAGAAGGTCGGGCAGCATCTGTGGAAAAGAGTAAACAGTCGACGTTTTGGGCAGAGACCCTTCATCAAGATTGACAAGGGTCTCGGCCCGAAACATCGACTGTTTACTCTTTTCCACAGATGCTGCCTGACCTGTTGAGTTCCTCCAGCATTCTGTGTGTGTTGCTTTGGATTTCCAGCGTCTGTAGATTTTCTAGAGTTTGTAGATTTAGGATGTTTTAGCCTATGAAAACTGGTACGAGTCATAAAGATTTAAGGGTGTTTGCACAATATTAGATGAAGTTGTGGAAGAAACTGTGGAGAGCCAATTAAGGCTGGGTATCAGAGGGGCCCAGAATTGGTAGAATGCCTGGATTTTAGAGGCTTGTAATACTTTATAGAGGTTAGAGAACGGAGAGATGAGGACTTGAAAGCAAGGTTGAACATTTTACAATCAGGGGTTTGCTTAACAGGCCTCTGTAGTTATAAGCACAAGGGCAATGAATCACTGGGATTTAGTCTGATTCAGATAATGGGAAGTGGATGTTTCCATGAAACATAATTAATAGCTGGAAGTTGAAAGTCAGTCAGAAAGTTTTTAATAGAAATTTCAAGGTTGGCGGAGACGGATGGACCATTTTAAGGAATGCAATTCTGGTATCTGTAGCACCGCCTATCTTAATCTCCACAAGCCTCATGGTGCCCACTGGTAGAGTATAATTGCAAGCTATCTGGGAGCGTAGGCTTGCTGTTTGCTTTTGTGTTGGGACAATGTATTTGAACTATATTTATATTGGGAATTGGTGCATCTTTGTTTATTTTCTCATCCTTGGGGTTCTTCCGGGAGTCAAAATGGTGAGCTGTCTTAATTCCAAGATTTCAGTTTATTTTAGGGTACAAGTAAACATACAAATACTAAGCAAACTAAATAAAGCTGAGAAATGATGCTGGCAGGGGAATTAATGCTAAGACAAAAAAAAGATAGCACTTCTGAAAAATCTTACAGATAAAGGAATTCCTTAGAGATTAATTAGTTAATGGGCAACATAATTAAACCAATTATATCACATGGGTAGCGTGCTAATACTTAGCCAATGAAAAGGAGAAACGTAATAAACTGTTAGCTTAGCTGCTATATCGCTTTCTGCCAGTGAGTATGGAAAAATAAATGAGTACAAATCTTATAAAAAGTACTAATTTAAAAAAAACTGGTTTCTGACAGAATGATGCACAGATAGTGAACTGAGATGAAAGCACTCAACTCTCAGCTGGTCAGGTAGTATCGCAAAGAGTAATGGGGTCAACATTTCAGGTTGATGATGTTTGTCACACATTGTAAATTAATCCCTTTTGAAATTTAATTTCTCCTGCCTTCCACTCTTGTCTAAGCATAATGTTGTCTCTTCCCTGTCCCTTTCTATGTACTTTAACATTTCCATTTATTGTCAGTCCTGATGAAAGTTCATTAACTACAATTTTAAATCTTGTTTTTTTTTTGCACAAATACTATCTGCCTTGAATATTCTCAATATTGTTTTCTTGTTTCTGGAAGTGGGACTTGGCCTGAAACATCAATTGTTTATTCATTTCCATAGATGCTGCCTGATCTGCTGCGTTCCTCTGCTGAGCGTGTGTTGTTTAGTTTCCCTTCCATCCTTCCAGAACGAATAGTACTTCTTTTTTGACATTAATATATACTTGAAAGGCAACAGCAGCCACAATCTAATTGAATGACGTTCGCAGGTTGGACTTGTATTGCCTTCCCCTCTGTTCCTGAGGTCAGAAGTTGGAGAGTTTAGAGGATTAGAAGACATAGGTAAGAGCTTGGACACTAAATGGAACATGTAATGAAGTTACTGGCAGCCAAGCATTTTAATTCCCATTCTCATTCCCATTCCAACATGTAAGTCAAGTCAAGTCACTTTTTATTGTCATTCCGACCATAAAAGTACAGTACACAATAAAAATGAGACAACTTTTTTCAGGACCATGGTGCTACATGAAACAGTACAAAAACTACACTGAACTACATAAAAACAACAGGAAAAAAACTACACTAGACTACAGACCTGGCCAGGACTGCATAAAGTGCACAAAACAGTGCAGGCATTACAATAAATAATAAACAAGACAATAGGCACAGTAGAGGGCAGTAAGTTGGTGTCAGTCTAGATTCTGGGTATTGAGGAGTCTGATGGCTTGGGGGAAGAAACTATTACATAGTTTGGTTGTGAGAGCCCGAATGCTTCAGTGCCTTTTCCCAGACGGCAGGAGGGAGAAGAGTTTGTGAGGGGTGCGTGGGGTCCTTCATAATGCTGTTTGCTTTGCGGATGCAGCATGTAGTGTAAATTTCTGTACTGGCAGGAAGAGAGACCCCGATGATCTTCTCAGCTGACCTCACTATCCGCTTCAGGGTCTTGCGATCTGAGATGGTGCAATTTCCGAAGCAGACAGTGATGCAGCTGGTCAGGATGCTCTCAATACAATCCCTGTAGAATGTGCTGAGGATGGGGGTTGGGAGATGGACTTTCCTCAGCCTTCGCAGAAAGTAGAGACGCTGCTGGGCTTTCTTTGCTATGGAGCTGGTGTTGAGGGACCAGGTGAGATTCTCCGCCAGGTGAACACCAAGAAATTTGGCGCTCTTAGCGATCTCTACTGAGGAACCGTTAATGTTTGATCTCAACCAAGGAGGTCCATGGCCTCCTCTTGTGCCAAGATGAGCTCACCCTTGATGGAGGGGCAACAGCTTATATTCTGTCTGGGTAGCCTCCAACCTGATGGGTTGATTATCGATTTCTCCTTCTGATAATGTTTTTCCTTCCCACTCCCCTCTTCTTCTTCCCCACTTTGTCCTTTTAGCTCTTCTTACCTACCTATCACCTCCCCTGGTTCCCCTCCTCCTTAACCTTTCTCCTTTGGTCCGCTCTCATCTCTTTCTTCTTTAGCCCTTTACCTCCTTACCTTTCCCACCCACATGGCCTCACCTATCACCTTCTAGCTAGTCTACCCCCCCCCCACCCATCTTTTTAATCTTCCTCCATCCTTACCAGTCCTGAAATGGGTCTAGGCTCAAAATGTCGACTGTTTATTCCTTTCCACGGATGCTGCCTGACCCATTGAGTTCCTCCGGCATTTTGTGTGTGTTGGTATGTAATGAAGTACTGTGTGCTGGATAAAGCTTATGTGTGAACGTGTTAATCACTCTTTTGGCTTTAGTTTATTCCTGTTAAAATTCATGGACGATGTGTGAAATCAAACAGTGGAAAATTACATATCCTTCAGTTGGTGACAAGGGGCAATTGTTATTTGGCCAAGATAAATACTGTGAATCTTGTCACTGATCGTCAAACACCAGGAAAAGTACTGCTGACATTTTAATCTCTGCTCCAGAGAATTTCCAGTTGTGAAAAATATCCAACTGGAGATTAATTTTGTGAGCAAAAACAATTACAAAACTGCTGAACAGTATTGTGTCAAGATGAAGCCACCCTCAGGGTTGAGGAACAACACCTTATATTCTGTCTGGGTAGCCTCCAACCTCATGGCATGAGTATCGATTTCTCTTTCCGGTAATTTTTTTCCCCTTCCCCCTCCCCTCATGCTCTATTCCCCACACTTTACGTCTTCTCATCTGCCTAACATTTCTCCCGGTGTTCCTTCTTTCTCCCTGTTCTCCTACAATCCACTCTCCTCTCCTATCAGATTCCTTCTTCTCTAGCCCTTTACCTTTCCCACCCACTTAGTTTCCCCTATCACTTTCTAGGTAGCCTCCTTCCCTCCCCCCCCCCCCCCAACTTTTTATTCTGGCATCTTCCCCCTTACTCTCCAGTCCTGAAGGAGAGAATCAGTCCCGAAACATTGAGTGTTTATAAATTTCTTTAGATGCTACCTGACCTGCTGAGTTCCTCCAGGTGTGTGTGTGTCTCTCTCTCTCTCTCTCTGGATCTCCACCATCTGTGCACTTCCTCCTGTGTATAGTATTGTATTTAGTTCATTCGCTTCAACCAGCATAAAATTTGAATGAAATGAGTGGCAAAAGAAAATCAATGAATCCCATTATTTTTTTCCATATTCTAAATCCCATGGATGGCGGGAGTGGAGACAAGTTCCTATCAAAGGAGGTGTAAGGTGCTCCTTCACTCTGCTAGCCTGCAGGTTACCCTTGGGCAAAGTATAGCACCTGCTTAGCCCCTTCTCTGATCAGGGTCACGTGAAGCTGTGAGTGCAGGTGGCAGATGGTCGTATGAGCGGTTGGTGCAGTCCTGGTTATGTGCCCACTGACACCTGGTAGACAGTCTCTGATTATAGCTGGGGTCACTCATCTTGCAAAGACACTGCCCAGAAGAAAGCAGGGGCAAACCACTTCTATAGAAAAACTTGCCAAGAGAAATCATGGCCACAGAAAGGCAATGGTTGCCCATGTCACATGACATGGCACGTTATGAACGGACCTAAATCCCATGTACCACTTGAAGTTCTACTGGAATTATCTCTTTTACAGCCTCTAATTTTCTGATTTGCTAAATTAAAATTAGCATGAAGCTTTATGTGTAAACTTGTTAGAAAATGCAGGTTGAGATGATGCTATGCAGAGTTACTTTGAGTACAAATTTTGAAGATTTCCAAAAAATAATGCCAGAGACAGAACTTCTCCTTTGTTTGATTTAGGATTGACTGTGAATGCTTCTCACTAATCCTTGATTTAATGCTCAGATCTCTGCAGGCTCACAATTTCTGCGCATTTTAATTGAAAAGTCCAAATTGCAATCTCAATTTGCATATCACATTTAAACAAATTAGTTTTAGAATGAGAATTGGGTTCACTGCTTGTTTGAGATCTAGTTACTTTTTAATTCCACTGTTTGAAACGTTGTTAAATGTTGTTTGGGAGATGTTATGCTTCAACAGCACAAATTTACGTTTGAGACACACCTGTGTACCTAATTATGATGAAATGTTGTTTATTTTCTTGGCTTGGTTGTCACAGCCGCAACGCACAAACTTGCATCTGCATTCCCTTGCTGTGACATGGATCATTTTCTGCTGCAGATTGAGGTTTGCAGGTTATGGGATGTTAACTCACTGAGATGGATATGAGCTGTTTGTGGAATGACTGTATTTACACTGTTTTGAGCCTCACATCTGCTCTGTCAGGATGGAGCTTGAAATGTTGTCATTATTTCAGCAGTAATGCGTGTCAGGAACAGAAGTAATTGCATCCCAATGATTGCCAGTAGAGCAAAATGATTCAGAGCACTCTTCTTTCTGGTCTAAGCTTCATACTTAAAGGCTTGTACAATCTCCCACACAGAGCAGCTTCAGTATGGTTTGAAAATGGCATTTCTATTTCATTTTCTGTACCAGCCCAGCAAAAAATATTTAATGCGTGCAGTAGATTGCGGCTATATAAACACTTAATAGCACAGTATATATCCTTGCTCTGACAACTATTACATGTTTAAAGCAGGGCAGGCTATTTTTAAGCAACACACACAAAATGCTGGTGGAACGCAGCAGGCCAGGCAGCATCTATAGGGAGAGTGTTTCGGGCCGAGACCCTTCGTCGGGACTGACTAAAAGAAGAGATAGTAAAAGATTTGAAAGTGGGAGGGGGAGATCTGAAATGATAGGAGAAGACAGGAGGGGGAGGGATAAAGCTGAGAGCTGGAAAGTTGATTGGCAAAAGGGATACACAGCTGGAGAAGGGAAAGGATCATGGGACGGGAGGCCTAGGGAGAAAGAAAGGGGGAGGGGAGCACCAGAGGGAGATGGAGAACAGGCAAGGAGTGATTGTGAGAGGGGCAGAGAGGGAAAAAACAGAGAAAAGAAAAAAGGGGGGGAGTAGGAGGAGGATAAATAAATAAGGGATGGGGTAAGAAGGGAAGGGGGGGCATTAACGGGAGTTAGAGAAATCAGTGTTCATGCCATCAGGTTGGAGGCTACCCAGCCGGTATATAAGGTGTTGTTCCTCCAACCTGAGTTTGGCTTCATCTTGACAGTAGAGGAGGCCATGGATAGACGTATCAGAATGGGAATGGGACGTAGAATTAAACTGTGTGACCACTGGGAGATCCTGCTTTCTCTGGCGGACAGAGCGTAGGTGTTCAGCGAAACGGTCTCCCAGTCTGCGTCGGGTCTCACCAATATATAAAAGGCCACACTGGGAGCACCGGATGCAGTATACCACACCAGCCGACTCACAGGTGTCGCCTCACCTGGAAGGACTGTCTGGGGCCCTGAATGGTGGTGAGGGAGGAAGTATAAGGGCAGGTGTAGCACTTGTTCCGCTTACAAGGATAAGTGTCAGGAGGGAGATCGTGGGAAGGTGATGGGGGGACGAATGGACAAGGGAGTCACGTAGGGAGCTATCCCTGCAGAAAGCAGAAAGGGGGGGAGGGAAAGATGTGCTTGGTAGTGGGATCCTGTTGGAGGTGGCAGAAGTTATGGAGAATTATATGTTGGACCCAGAGGCTGGTGGGGTGGTAGGTGAGGACAAGGGGAACCCTATCCCGAGTGGGGTGGTGGGCGGATGTGGTGAGGGCAGATGTGCGTGAAATGGGAGAGATGTGTTTGAGAGCAGAGTTGATGGAGGAAGGGAAGCCCCTTTGTTTAAAAAAGGAAGACACCTCCTTCGTCCTGGAATGAAAAGCCTCATCCTGAGAGCAGATGCGGTGGAGACAGAGGAATTGTGAGAAGGGGATGGCATTTTTGCAAGAGACGGGTTGGGAAGAGGAATAGTCCAGGTAGCTGTGAGAGTCAGTAGGCTTATAGTAAATATCAGTAGATAGGCAGTCTTCAGACATGGAGACAGAAAAATCAAGAAAGGGGAGGGAGGTGTCAGAAATGGACCAGGTAAATTTGAGGGCAGGGTGAAAGTTGGAGGCCAAGTTAATGAAGTCGATGAGCTCAGCATGCGTGCAGGAGGCAGCGCCAATGCAGTTGTCGATGTAGCGAAGGAAAAGTGGGGGGCAGACACCCGTATAGGCTTGGAACATGGACTGTTCCACAAAGCCAACAAAAAGGCAGGTTTGCAGATACCCATAACTGTTTCGGCTCAGTAGCATATCGGTTAGCGCGACACTTTCCCACCGCTGCCCTTGAGGAGTTTGTGCGATCTGCTGGTGACCACGTGAGTTTCCTCTGGGTGCTCCGGTTTCCTCCTGCCTTCCAAAGACACACCAGTTGGTGATTGGTCAGTGTAGGAGGAAATGACTATGATGTGGTACTTTAATTGGTCATTGTAAACTGTCCTGTGATGAGGCAAGGATTAAATTGGGGGATTGCTGGGTGGTGCGTCTTGAAGCGGTGGAAGGGCCTGTTCAGTGCCATATCTCAATAATAAAAAAAACAGTAATAATAATAATTGTGAGATGCACACATATTTAGGTAGCAGCATTTTCATTAAGATTGCGAATGTTAAGAAAGATGGACTTATTTATTTTGATGTCTTCTTCAGTTCTTCAGTTGTTACTCCCTTCACTGCTCAGCACTCAATATGTGAGGGGACTATTGCTTTAACTCTTTTGGCCTTTCATCCTCTTCTCTGTTCTTTATACTAAGCTTGATCAGGCTCTCATGTGGGGGGGGGATGAATTTGGGGTTCATGATGACATGGATTTACCATTAAGATTGTTGTTAATTTGGCTAACCTTATGTGGTGTTTCATGGTGAGATGTGAGGAAGTCCATATCATAAACCATAGAACATTACAGCACAGAAACAGGCCTTTTGGCCCTTCTTGGCTGTGCCGAACCATTTCTCTGCCTAGTCCCACTGACCTGCACCTGGACCATATCCCTCCATACCCCTCTCATCCATATACCTGTCCAAGTTTTTCTTAAATGTTAAAAGTGAGCCAGCATTTACCACTTCATCTGGCAGCTCATTCCACCCTCCCACCACTCTCTGCTTGAAGAAGCCCCCCCCCAATGTTCCCTTTAAACTTTTCCCCCTTCACCCTTAACCCATGTCCTCTATTTTTTTTCTCCCCTAGCCTCAGTGGAAAAAGCCTGCTTGCATCCACTCTATCTATACCCATCATAATTTTATACCCCTCTATCAAATCTCCCCTCATTTTTCTACACTTCAGGGAATAAAGTCCTAACCTATTCAACCTTTCCCGGTAACTCAGTTTCTCAAGTCCTGGCAACATCCTTGTAAACCTTCTCTGCACTCTTTCAACCTTCATTGACATCCTTCCTGTAATTCGGTGACCAAACCTGGGCAAAGCTATGTTCCCTGCCTGAAGCCACGACATGAAAGCTGAGAAACTAGATAACCTGGTATCTTCCATTTGATATCGCAAAATGACTTTCTTCCATTTTGGGGGGAAAATGGTATCGCAGTCACACACTGAAGTCCAGTGTTTCCAAATAACAACGGAACAATTTCTTGTTTTCGATTGGGAGCAGTATCTGAGCTCTCCTTTACAATGGAGGAAAGGGGCAACACCAATGCCCAAGGTGGTAATGATGATGTATGGAAAACCTGCCTCCGTTGGTTGCGAAGAAGATGGTGCCAGCGAATGATGCGACCAAAGGCGACGTCCTTCAGTCAGTTCACAAAACTAGTACCGTAGATTCCGGATTTTAAGCCGCTACTTTTTTCCCACATTTTGAACAGCTTTGAACTTTGCGGCCTTTAATCCGGAGCGGCTAATGCATGATTTTTTTCATGCCGCCTCGTAAACATTTTGCCTCATAACAGTAGACCAATAAAATTGATGAGTAGTTCACAGAGGTCCAATGAAATTGTACGATAAATCAAGCGCACTTTCACAATTAAATTATTGTAAATCAGTCATTTGTACTCACCCTCATCAACATGGAAAACACTCGAAGCATTGTGCTGCCTTATGGCAGTTATTTAGTTTATAATATTTTCGCTTAGTAATTCATTTTCTAGTTAAAGTTAGAAGAGTTTTAACTATATTTGTTTTCTGTACTACATCGCGGGATGCTATGACGTCACACCCGGTTTCGCGGTGTCTTGTGGGAAAAATGCCGTTTGCGATAAACGGAAAGGAGGGGGTCGAGCGGCGGAGCGGCATTAGATCTGAGCGAAACGCTGCTTTTAAGTTAAAGGCGATCAATAAGTTTTCCTGGTAGGCTGCAGTATATATATTTTTTACCAGTCGTTAGGAGATATTGGAATGTTGTTCAGTAAAGAAGTATACGCAACGTATATTTAAAAGTAGCCGCGTTACGGGCACGGTTCGAAAAAAAGCATTTGCAATATGTATTTGTTTTTGTTACCATATGGATTTAATTAAAAGTTAAAAAATCCTCACGTGTAATATCTTTCTGTGTAAATATCTCATATTACAATGTGGGACACCTGCGGCCGAAAATCCGGTGCGGCCTAAAATCCGGTGCGGCCTTTACAATTAAAAAATTGATTTTATTTCTAAAATTAGAGCCAGCGGCTTTTAATCAGGTGCGCTCTGTAGTGCGAAATCTACGGTACTTTTACTACTACTACTTTCACAAACAGGAGAAAATCTGCAGATGCCGGAAATCCAAACAACACACAGAATGCTGGAGAAACTCAGCAGGTCTGGCAGCATCTATGGAAAAGAGTAAATAGTCAATGTTTTGGGTCAAGACCCTTCATCAGAACACTGCCTTTCACATATGATTCTGGTACTATTAGAATCTGCCATTTTACAATTTGATGGTGTGCTTCAGGACAGATTGAATGATCTGGCATCTTGCCGTCTCTGAAGGAGTTTGAGATTTGGAGCGGAGGGTGTGGCATGGGGGATAAGAAGCTTGTATAGAATCTTGCAAGAAGCTAATCTTGCCAGTTAAAGTGTCGAGCAAAATCGAAATCAGTGGCGATGAGTGTGAAGGTGAGTAGGCTTTCAACACCGTCTACCTGTGTTTGCCCAGTCTCTCTCTCTCTCTTGCTCAATGGTACTGGAATATTAGATTTTGGGCAGGGTGTAATCGACATGGTTTGTGGATTGGAGACTGTGGTTCATGTACAAGTGCTTCTGGTCTCTGCTTATTCCTTTATTTATTGCTATTTTGTGTGGTTTTGATCAGGTTGGGCTGGCTCTGCGGCCTGCAGTCAATGAATGACACAGTGCTAAATGGAACTGAACTAAACTGAACATTCCTAGACTGTTTCAGGGAGTTTGTGGTTTGATGCTTAACATTCTCTGTGTTATTTGCTCTTTTTTTTGCGATTTGCACAATTTGTTCTTTATTTTCTGTGTTGGATGTTTGTTTTCTTTGAACAGGTTCTATCGTGTTTCTTTGTTTCATGGCTGTCTGTAGGAAGATGAATCTCAGGGTTGTATATATATACACTTAGTACTTTGAACATTTCCCTCAACCATCAGGCTCTTGAGCTAGTGAGGGTAACTTCATTTCCCCATGACTGAACTATTCTCACAGCCCATGGACTCTTCATCTCGTGTTCTTGATATTTATTTATAAATTTTTTCTCTTTTGTGTTTTGTATTAACTTATCGAATAGTGAAAGGCCTTGATAGAGTGGATATGGAGGGGTTGTTTCGTATGCTGGGGAAGTCTAAGACCAGAGGACACAGCCTCAGAATAGAGGGGCATCCTTTTAGAATGGAGATGAGGAGGAATTTCTTTAGTCAGAGAGTGGTGAATCTGTGGAATTCTTTGCCACAGGCAGCTGTGGAGCCATGTATTTATGTGTATTTAAGGCAGAGGTTGAAAGATTCCTGATTGGTCAGGGCATGAAGGATTATGGGGAGAAGGCAGGAGACTGGAGCTGAGAGGAAAATTGGATCAGCCATGATGGAATGGCAAAACAGACTCGATGGGCCAAATGGCCTAATTCTGCTCCTATATATTATGGTCTTATGGTATTTGCACAGTGTGTTACCCTGTTGCACATTGGTTACTTGTCAGTCCTATTGGGTGTGGTCTTTCATTGAATCTATTGTGGTTCTTGGATTTACTCTGTATGCCCACAAGAAAATGGATTTCAGGGGTATAAATGGTGACATATATATACTTTGATAATAGATTTACTTTGAACTATATAAAATTATAAATAGAGTAGATAGTTGCTCTTTATACTTGTGTGGACATCTCAAGTACCAGAGAGCAAAGGGTTAAGGTGAAGGGGGGAAGTTTGAAGATGTGGGAGGACAGTAATTTTTGTTTTACTGACTGGTATATTCCTCAATATACCAGATGGATGGCGGGTTGGAGATATGTCTAGCAAAGGAAGTGTGAAGGCTCCCTCCCTCTGCTCGTCTGCAGATCACCTTTGGGCAAGGTGTAGCGTCTTCTTAGCCCACTGATCAGGGTCACGTGAAACCATGGGAGCAGGTGATGGATGGTCATATGAGCAGCCGTTGCATATCACAAGTCCGGGTTATGTGACCACTGACTCCAGGCAGACAATCTCTGATGAGCATTGATAATGGCTGGAGTCACCTGTCTTATAAAGACACTGCCCAGAAGAAAACAATGGCAAAGCACTTCTGAAGAAAAAAAGTTGCAAAAAACAGACATGGTCGTGGAAAGACCATGATTGCCCACCTCATGCAACACGGAGATGATAATATTCCTGGAGGTCATAGAAGCCCACATGAAAACAATGTTTAAGAGAGATTTCGATAGTCACATGAACAGGGAGTAGGCAGATAGGATTAGTTAGCCTGGCATCATGACCCACGCAGACAGAGTGAGATAAAGGGCCCTGGTCTAAGTTTTATTTCCTAAATCTAAAACTGGATGATTACATTTTAAAATAGTGTACCAAATCATAATTACTGTTGAACTTGTCTGGCTCAGGGAATGTCTTTAATGTGTGTATTGGCAAAAAAATTGCAAGTTTGTTTTGATATTTTAGACTCCGACATGACCCAGGGTTTTGAGCTTTAAAATATTAAAAGCTCATTGCTTTTTACCTACTTGTGTTTGATGGTTCAAGGTGATTTGCTAGACACAAGTGATTCTGCAGATGCTGGAAATTCTGAGCAACACACACAAGATGCTGGAGGCACTCATCAGTCAGGCAGCATCTATGGAGGAGAATAAGCAGCTGACATTTTTGGTTGAGTCTCTTCATGATAACGCATCAGGACATGAAGGGCCTGATATGTCTATTGTGATTTTGCTTTTTGGTTTTATCGAACACATTGTGGATTTTGGACATCCTTCTCCTCTGAGCAAACAGCTGATGGCAACTTTCAAGCAGCTCAGTGTCATCGGTTGCTTCACAGAAGAAATGTAAAATCTATTTCTTTGCAGCCAGCCATGACTTTGTCAATACTACATGGCAATTCAGTTTGGGCTAAATGCCAGTTGGATATTTTGCTGTTGTTTGAGATGCATGATGAGGTTTGTACTGCCTTTAAGACGAAGAGCTGTATTTTATTCAGAGCTGTGAACTCGGGAATAGGCAAAGAAGGAAATGAATTGTCAACCTGTTCTGCCTCCGTAAAAATCCAATTGCAGTTGTCTTTTATGGTGGCCTGTTATTGGTTCAAAGAATTGCTTTTTCTGCACAGCCTTCTGCTTTATTGATTTTAGAGAAGCCACGAACAAGGTATAAATTATGGAGTTGTCATTCTGTCGGGCGATAAAGCTGTGTTCAGCAAATACATTCAGGACAATGTGGGCTGGACTTCAGCTGTCCAGTAGTCTTCCTTATCAAGTGAGCGGCCATTTACGTGAAAAGACACCAATACACAGTAAGTGCTGGAGGATCTCAGCTGGTCGGGTTTTCTGTACTGCCAAGTAGATGCTTGATGCAGATTAGTGGAAATGAAAGTCATATTGTGTTCTGGCAGTCTCCAATCTGACACCATCTCTTGATTTCTTGAACTTTTAGTAATAGAAACATAGAAAACCTACAGCACAATACAGGCCCTTCAGCCCACAAAGTTGTGCCGAACATGTCCCTACCTTAGAAATTACTAGGCTTACCCATAGCCCTCTATTTTTCTAAGCTCCATGTACCTATTCAAAAGTCTCTTAAAAGACCCTATTGTATCCGCCTCCACCACCGTTGCTGGTAGCCCATTCCATGCACTCATCACTCTCTGCATTTAAAAAAAAACTTACCCCTGAGATCTCCTCTGTACCTACTCCCCAGCACCTTAAAGCTGTGTCCTCTTGTGGCAACAATTTCAGCCCTGGGGAAAAAGCCTCTGACTATTCTTGGTTGGCGCGGCTGCAATGAAACCCAATTTCCCTCGGGATCAATAAAGTATGTCTGTCTGTCTGTATCCACACGATCAATGCCTCTCATCATCTTATACACCTCTATCAGGTCACCTCTCACCTTCCGTTACTCCAAGGAGAAAAGACTGAGAAAAATCTCTGTTTCCCATCTCCTTCCCGGCATTTTTACTTCTCCTTATTCCTCTGGTCCCTTCACCCTTTCAAACCCTCTCCTGCCCTCCTGACCTGCCTATCACCCGCACCTTCCTCCATCTTGTTCCATGGTCTACTGTCCCTTTGTTCCCTTTATTCCATGGTCTATTGTTCTCTCCTATCAGATTCCATCTTGTTCAGCCCTTGGCTTCTTCCAGCTATCACCACCCAGATTCTCACACCATTCCCACTTCCCCTCCTCCCTTACTTATCTGTCTTTCCCCCCCCCTCACCTAGATTTACCTATCACCCATCAGCAACTGCTCCATTCCCCTCGTCCAGCATTTTTAAAAAATTCTGGCTTCTACTCTCTTTCTTTCCAGTCCAGATGAAAAGTCTCAGCCTGAAATGTCAACTGTTCACTTCCCTCCATAGATGCTGCCTGACCTGCTGAGTTCTCCAGCATTTCGTGTGTGTTGCATCAGATTTCCAGCTGGTGACTCCACAGCTAGTAATACTGTGGCCAATCTGTGACTTGTAACTTAAAGTTCAAAGTAAATTTATTTTTGTAGCCTGGGGAAAAGTACACACTCAGGACAAAAAATACTTTTTTGGGTTTTAATTCCTTTATCTGTTTTAGGTGTTTTAGTGCTGAAAGAGGGTCTTACAACAAAACGAACGACTTTACAATCAGGTCCTGACGTTACAATCTTCATTTAACCTTTGATCCACACACTTGTGTATCGACAGATTGCGTATGCAGTATAAAAATACATAAAGAAAATCGCACAAAACTTATACATTACTAATACGGTAGTGGCGATTCTGAAGGAACACAATACAAACAACATTAGAATCCCCCTAGCCCTGTACCTTACACATAGTAGCGAAAATGTAAGCAAATACATCTCATCTACGACGTCTGCTCCCGCACGTGCTTAACTTCCAGACAGAGACTAAACATTCACGTTATGCTGTTACATTCACAGTCAGTCATGATACAATAAAGTTAGACAAAAGGTACACTTTGGCACAACTTTTACACGATATTGCCTGGTAGTTATAGGAAGATGGGCCTACTTGGCCGGTAAGGAACTTCGCACAAGCCACACTATCCACGCCGATGCCTTCACTTGTGAAAATCTAAAGCATCCGCATGTAAGACATGTCAAATTACTGGTATTCTTGATTCGCCAACGAGCATAAACGAATTCACATGGATATCGTCAATTAATACTCACTTTTTCTTGCCAGGCCCTGTATTTCTCACCAGGAGGAACTTAATCCCAAAGCTCCATCAGTTTCGTCTGCAGAAAACAAAATGGTCTCTCCACTATCCCGCGCGTGCGTAATGATGTCACCATCTCCACTTAAAGGCACAGACAACTATTCTAGCATTACCCAGTTGGATGCCTGAGTCCATGTTTTAACGTTAATGAATAGGATTCAGTGGTCACCCGGTTACGTTATTATCAAGCCTGCATATGTGAGATTCATTGAGATGCTTCAGATTCAATAGAATGTATGAAAAACGGTACATTAATAGAACATCCAACATGCAAAGACAAAGTGCACACACAGATTAATAATACTCAGAACGTGAATTGTAAGAGTCCTTGGAAGTGGGTCTGAGGTCGTAGAGTCAGATCAGTGAGTAGTCATGATTGAATTTATCCACTCTGGTACAGGAGCCTGATGTGTAGGGTTATAACTGTTCCTGAACCTGGTGGTGTGGGACCTGAGGCTTCTGTACCTCCGGTCAGATGGTAGTGAGAAGAGGGCACGGCCCAGGTTTTGTGTGTGTGTGTGTGTGTGTGTGTGTGTGTGTGTGTGTGTGTGTGTGTGTGTGTGTGTGTGTGTGTGTGTGTGTGTGTGTGTGTGTGTGTGGTTTGATGATGAACATTGCCTTCTTGTGGCAGCGCTCCATGTAAATATATTCTGTGGTGGGGAGGGTTTTGCTTGTGATGGACTGGGTTGTGTCCACCATTGTCTGTAGACTTTTCCATTCCTGGGTATTGGTAGTTCCATACCAGGCCGTGATGGAAACAATTAGGGATACTTCTCTCTGAGTATCTACAGAAGTTCGTCAGACTTAGTGGTGACATGCCAATCCTACATAGCGCTTCTAAGAAAGTAGAGGTGTTGTTACGCCGCCTTTGTGTTGCCGAGGACAGATCCTCAGATCTGTTAACACCAAGCAATTCAAAGCTGCAGACCCTCTCCCCCTCCGTCCCCCTAATGAAAACTGGCTCATGGACCACTGACTTCTTCCGCCTGTAGTCGATAATCAGTTCTTTGGCTTTGCTCACATTGAGGAAGGGATTGTTGTGGCACCACTCAAAGAAATTTTTCGATCTCCTTCGTGTATATTGATTTGTCACCACCTCTGGTTTGGCCAGCAACAATGGTGTCATCAGCAAACCAGAAAATGCTGTCAGAGGTGTGCTTAGCCACACAGTTATAAACTTCTGCATCAGTGTCTTCATGTATATCTAAGTTCATACCCAGAGTGCTTGGGAGTGAATGAAAACTTGCTGAAAGTACGGTGATGAAATTGGTTTAATTAGAAAGATGAGTAGAACAAGCATTATTAGACCTTTGCATTCAAGGTTCAGCCTATTATCTTATAAGCTGACGTGCTCTAAAAGGCTCTAATGAACAACCTAACTGAAGTATAGAAGAGTTTATTTTATTGATATAAATTATTTTTTCTTTATCGGTCTACTAGTACCTAGCAAGCAGAGGCTTAATTGGAAATATTGATGGATTTGATGGGCATTCATTCCAGGTATTATGCACGTGGAAGGCAATTTCAGTACGGCCTTTTAGAAAAACGATTACTGAAATGAAGTTCAATGTTAATGCTAAGACTACTGCTTTCACAAAAAAACGGCCACATGGAACTTTACTCGGGTGCAACATAGTAATTAAGCTAATCTGGAAATTAAAGCCAGTGCTTCATTCAGGTACCCTTGCTAATGAGTAACAGACGGATGGATACGAGATACCAAGGTACAGGTATTGACAGATAATTTTGCATAACCTTGAAAATATCATTGATCTGTCAATTTTACTTTCCACGGCTGCACAGTGTATATTGGCAAGGCACACAAAATGCTGGAGGAACTCAGCAGGCCAGGCAGCGTTTATGGAAAAGAGTGCCCGAGCAATGAGTGACAGTAAAAACCCAAAGCCCCTCTACTCCCCCCCCCCACGCACAAGTAACAGCAAAGCACCAGTGAAAGAAAGCATCAGTTCCCTCCACCACCAAGTAAGCAATAGCAAGGCCACCAAGAAGTCAAGTTTATTATCATTTAACTACGTACATGTGTATAACCATATAATGTACATAGAAACGAGACCTTTCTTCGAATTGGTGTAAAACACACAACACGCATAACACACGATAATTTATGAAGGTAATGATAAAGTTTACAGAGGAATCACACATAAACAGCAAACAAAACTGAATTAATATTAAATATTGTAAGGTACGGAATAGATTGACCAGTGACTCCGAATACAATGCAGCAGGGAGTTCAGAAGCCTGAGGGAAGAAACTGTTCCTCATTCTGACCGTTTTTGTTTTTATGCATCGCAGTCTCCTGCCTGATGGTAGAAAGTCAAAGAGGATGTTGGATGGATGGGTGGGATCCTTAATAATACTAAGGGCCCTGTGTCCGCAGTTCTCCTGGTAAATGTCCCTGATGGATGGTAGGGAGACCCCTATGATCGTCTCAGCTGTTCTCACGGTCTTTTATAGGGACTTCTAGTCGAATACTTGACTGCTCCTATACCAGGTGGAGATGCAACTCATCAGGCAGCTCTTGATGGTGCTCCTGTAAAACACAGTTACGATGAGGGAGGGAGCCTTGCTTGCCTTAGTCTTCACAGTGGAGGCACTGATATTAAGGGACCAGTTGAGGTAATCAGTGATGTGAACTTCCAGGAGCTTGGTACACTTAATGTAATTCTCTCTCCGGAGAACCCATGTATTCACAGAGGGGGATGTTCGTCTCCACTTTCCTGAAGTCCACAATGATTTCCTTTGTCTTCTCCACGTTCACCTCAGACCGATCCACCAATCGCTCCACTTCCTCTCTATACTCCATCTCGTCATTGTTCTTGATAAGGCCAACCACTATTGTGTCATCCGCAAACTCGACAACACGGTCTGAGCTGGACCGTGACACAGTCATGAGTCAGCAATGTGAACAGCAGCGGGCTGAGCACACAGCCTTCGGGAGGGCCAGTGCTCAGCGTAATGGGACGAGAGACATTGCTGCCCACACGGACTGACTGTGGCCTTACTGTTAAAAAATCCAGGATCCAATTGCAGAGGGAGGTGTTGATACCCAGAGAGGACAGTTTCCCCACCAGTTTTCAGGTTCTGATGGTGTTGAACGCTGAACTGAAGTCTATAAACACCAGTCGGGTATATGGGACCCCATTTTCCAGGTGGGACAGGACAGGGTGGAGGGCATTGCCAGTGGATCGATTTGAGCGAAAAGTGACCCGGAAGGGGTCCAGTGTAGCTGGCAGAAAGTATTTAGTGTGCTCCCTGACCAGTTGCTCAAAGCATTTTATAATGGTTGATGTTAATGCCACCGGACGATAGCATTTAGGCAGGATACCGTCGCCCTCTTTGGCACTGGAATGATGGTTGCTGTCTTGAAAAATGAGAGGTCAATGGATTGTTCCAGAGAGATGTTGAATATATCCATCAGTACCTCCATCAGCCGGGCAGTCTTTCAGAACCCGACCTGGTATATTATTGGGCCACGCAGCTTTGCGTGAGTTGATTCTGGCTGTGTTCTTCCACACCTCAGCTTCAGCCAGCCGGAGTGTCTGCTCCCCTGGGGGAGAGGTGCCTTCCTCGCCAGCACTTTGAATTGAATTGAATTTTTGAATTGAATGATATTTATTGTCATTATACACAGGTACAGTGAAACTCTGTCTGGCTTCCTCTCAGGCAATCAAACAAAGCGGTAGATAAAAAAACAAGACAGTAATAGAAAAACAGTATTAAATAGATAAGTAGCAGAAAATAAGCTGCAACAGCACCAGAATATCACAGTAATGCACAAAGTGCCGTTAGTGCAAGTATTTGAGTCCTTGTGTGTGCTCACAGTTTCAGTCATTGTTCTGTGGGAGTGGTGTGATGGAGGCCACAGCTCTGGGGTAGAAGCTGTTCCTCAGTCTATTTGTTCTGGCTTTTTGTGTCCTGAACCTTTTGCTGGACGGCAGCGGGTCAAACAGGGAGTGGCCGGGGTGTGTGGTGTCTCTGGTTATGCTGATTGCTTTCCTCCTGAGTCTGCTGGAATAGATGGTGTCCAGTCCTGGGAGCTCCATCCTGACAATTCGCTGGGCCGCCTTCACCACGCGATGCAGGTCTTGTTGCTCAGCTGCTATGCAGCTGGCATACCACACTGTGGCGCTGTTGGTCAGGATGGTTTCAATTGTGCTTCTGTAGAAGTTAAGTAACAGTTTTTGTGGGAGTTTGGCCTGTTTGTTCTGCGCGTCAAACTGGGCATAGAAGACATTCAGCCTGTCAGGGAGTGAAGCATCCTGGTCACTGAGGCACAGTGTAGACTAGAAGTCCATAATCCTCTGAATTCCCTGCCATATGCATCTCGTGTCTCTGGTATTGCTGAAGAGACTGTAAGTTCTCTGAGAATGCTTCCATTTCAGAGCACAGTTCTTGCTTCCTTGACACCTGTCATAACCACCGATCCAAAGTAGCATCACGATCCCTCAGCCGTGCACAGATCTCTGCAGTAAGCCATGGCTTCAGATTTGCCCTCACTGGAATGTGTTTCATGATGGTAACATCCTCAGTACACTTCTCAATGTAGCTGGCCACAGAATCCACATATTCCTCGATGTTAACGTGATTGTCATAGGGAGCAGCCTCCCTGAACATTCTCCAGTTCGCGTTATCACAGCAGTCCTGCATTGCTGAGATTGCCCCCTCAGGCCAGGTTCTCACCACCTTTAGAACTGGTTTGACCCATTTGATCACTGGCCTGTATGCTGGAAGTAACGTTACAGATAAATGATCTGAGAGTCCAATGTGTGGTGGGGGGGGGGGGGGGGTTGAGGGACTGCTTTATAAGCACCTGGTTTGTTACTGTAAACTAGGGTCTAGTGTATTACTACCTCTGGTAGCAAAATCAATATGCCGGTGGAATTTAGACAGGACTGTTTTTGGATTCGCATGGTTAAAGTCACCTACAATAATGAAGATACCATCAGGGTGTTTGGTTTGAAAGGCACTGATTGTGCTGTAGTGCTCCCGCAGCACCTCGCTGGCATTAGTAGAGGACGGGATACATATAACTACCAACACAGTTATAGTGAATTCCCTCTGTATATAAAACGGTCCGCACCTCACAAAAATAAACACAATCATCGGTGAACAATGGGACGCCACTGCTAAAGCAAGTGGAAGAAAGACCATGATTTGCAGTACAACAAAAACTAATCGTTTACCTGACAATTCGATGTACTGCAGGCTCCCTGTCTCCCTAATAAACGGGCAGAGAGGTGTGACCCTTTCACAGCAAGAGGGGAGATCAACAAGGCAAACAACTTGCTGACTTACAGTGTCTGCAGCGTCACTATATTTTTCCCGAGTTCTCTGACTTGAGAATTGGCAACGAGCTCCTGCCCTACCAACGAGAGAGAGAAAGCTCGCGATCTGCCGAGTACAGAGCCCCCGACAGCTGGTCTGCTGTTCTTGATATTGCGCTTTCTGCCGCAATGCTTCAGTTGGCGGCGTTGACATGGAATCAGCTCATCTGCAGAGCCACAAAGCCTCAGAACCCCGAAGACGTGCTCATCTTTTCAGCCGCGTCTTTGGGATACCGAGAAACGACTGGTGGGGGTGAGCCCTGGGAGCAGGTCCCGTCGCCACAAAGACCGAAGTCTGAGCGTCGCTCTAGGTCAGGGTCTTCGGCAGAAGCCCACCCACCATGAAAAGCTAAAAGAGAGACAATAGAATTAGAAATGATGCTTTTTCTGTAGATGAACTCTAAAGTCGCTGCCAAGCGCCGTCGTAGCTCTGCCCACCCTTTTGCCTTATTGGCTTTGCTGCTGTATCATTTGAACGGTTATCAGATAAACAAGCTGCCATAGTTCTAAATGCTGCACAAGCTTTTAAAAAATATTCTATGTATTGTAAGATGACTATTTAGGGGTAGGACTCTGCCCATTAAATATTAACAGCTAAGCCTCCTCAAGCCAGTGCAATTCTTACCCCATGAATACTTTGAAGGAAAATAAACCATGAGTCATTCCAAAATCTGCCAGCTGGTGGCGTAGTGGCATCAGCACCGGACTTCGGAGCGAAGGCTCCCAAGTTCGAATCCAGCCAGCTCCCTTGCACGCTTTCCATCCGTGCTGGGTTGATCGTCGAGCTAGCAACTCGGCCTCGTAAAAACAAGAAAGCCTGCTTTAAAAAAATGCTGTCACAATGGTGTCCCAATGACTCCACTCGGAGTTAAGGGCTTTCTCCTTCTTCTTCATTCCAAAATCAAGTTTAGTTGATTCATTAATTTTCTTAATGTTCCTCTGTGAGTAGGTTTTCCTGTAAATCCTTCCACACTAAACCAAGCCCCATCTCTATGTACCCTCGAATAATTTTGAAAATCATTACCTTCAGAAGTCTTTGCTGACTCTGGCTGTGCATGGTACACATGTGGATTATTTGTCTTGCTTTGGTCATCGAGCAAACAAAATCCTCCTGCTTGGAGTTCTCAAAGGAAACTACTTCAGCTTGGTGCTTTATTGATGGCTGGTTATAAAATACACTAACACTAAAGTACTTGCAGACGCTGGAAATCAAAGCAACACACACAAGATGCTGGAGGATCTCAGGAGGCATCTGTGGAAAAGAGTAAACAGTTGACGTTTTGGGGCTGAGACCTTGGTCGGGACCCTTCATCCTACCGTGCAGAACCTCCTCAACATACAACCTCGACTACCAAGACATACAAACAAGCTGGATGAACTCAGCAGGTCGGGCAGCATCCATTAAAATGAGCAGTCAACATTTCGGGCCGAGACCCTTCATCAGGACTGAAGAGGGAGGGGGCAGGGGCCCTATAAAGAAGGTGGGGAGAGGGTGGGAGGGAGAAGGCTGGTGGGTGCCAGGTGAAAAACCAATCAGAGGAAAGATCGAGGGGTGGGGGAGGGGAAGCAGGGAGGCATAGGCCGGAGAAGTGAAGAAGGAATGAAAGGGATGAATACACTATGGGTAGTAGAAGGCAGAATCATGAGAGAGGTGATAGGCAGCTGGAAGAGGAGGCAGAGTGAAAGTGGGATGGTGGAAGGGAGAGCGAGGGAATTACCAGAAGTTGGAGAATTCGATGTTCATACTAAGGGGCTGGAGGCTACCCTGAGGGTATATGAGGTGTTACTCTTCATATACCCTCTGAGCACCTGAGGAGATAAAATTTTCAGGGTTGGAGAGCAAGCTGCTTTTGACCATGGACACATTGACCAAAAGCAATCACGTGTTTTATCTATCTATCCATCTGTTCTCCCTGCTCCTCCCTTCCTCCCACCACCTTCCCCTTCTCTCCCTCCCCTCCCTTCCCCACTTCTGGGCCTTTACTGCCGAGCAACCCACCTATTTAACCCTAACCTAATCACGGGACAGTTTACAATGACCGGTTGACCTACTAACTGGTACATCTTTGGACTGAGGGAGGAAACCGGAGCACCCAGAGGAAAGCCACATGGTCCCGGGGGGGAGGGGAGAGGGGCAGCGATGTACGTACCCCTTACCGACATGCTTCAAATTCAGTTCTTTGGTTACCTTTAATTAATTGAAATAGTTTTGTACATGCAAGTCCTTTGATCCTGCCTGAATGTAGCCTCAGCAACTTGTGCCGTGGAGTGCTGGTATCCATCAAAAGTCAGACTGCAGCAGCCAGTGATGTGGAACTGCAGCAAGAAGCCAATATTTGTTTCCACTGCGATAACATTTGGCTGCCTTTAGATTTATGACCAAGCATTACAGAAGCATTTTACGTGACAAATTCTCTTGAAGCATATCTGCCTGGGAGACTGTCAAGCTAAACTAGCTTAAACCAAATGGGGAAATGAAATGAAAAGTTGTTAATGGTTTGGAAGGGCTGAATATATCAAAGAAATATCGTCCACCCCCCCACTTGCATCATGTCAAAGGCTTCACATTGTATAATGTTTGTGACTCTCCCACCAGTGGAAACATCTGCCTAGTCAATTCCCTGTAGAAGCTTATATGGTTCAGTAAGATCACTCCACATTCTTGTAAACGCCAAGGAATAGTGACTCAAACTGCCTACCCTTTCCTCTTAGAACAACCCTTTCTGTCTGGGAATTAGCCTGGTGAATCTCCTTTGGGCCAAGACAGCAAATTATTCCAGTTGTGGCCTCATGAACACTTTATACAACTGAATCAAAATCTTCCATATCTGGACACATTTTAATGTAAGGACTTTTTTTTTTGGATTGCTCAGCTGGTGAGCAGGTGCAACAAATGCTTTAGTGGTGATGCTTGTTAAATGCATACTTGAATATCGGTAGTCTGGTGTAAGCTGACTTTTGACCCATCCTTGGGGAAAATGCCTTGTTACGCTGTAGTTGTGGTTGGCTCTTACAGGACCAATAATACCTAGGGCAAGTCCTGGAAGCCCACTAATACCCTGGAACTGATTGCAGGATAACTTCATGCTGTCTGGATTAGAGGGGATGAAAATTGCCCAAAATACTGTACACGTCAAAGTGGCTCTTCATTTTCAAGTGAAAATACGATGATATCAGAATCAGGTTTAATATATAACCCAGCATATAAGTTGAAGTTAATTGTTACGTGGCAGCAATACATTGCACTACATAACAAAGACTGTAAATCACAGTGGGTATATATATTGGAAAAATTAAACTAAATTAGTGCAAAAAGCGGAAAAGAAGTAGTGAGCTAGTGTTCATGGGGTCAATGTCCATTCAGAAATTGGGTGGCGGGGGGAGGGGGAGCTATTCCTGAATCATTGAGTGTGCGCCATCGGGCTCCTGTACCTCCTTGCTGATGGTAGCAATGAGAAGAGGGCATGTCCTGGGTGATGGGGGTCCGTAATGATGGATGCCTCCCTTTTGAGGCATCACTCTTTGAAGGTGTCCTAGATGCTGAGTGGTCTAGTACCCATGATAGAGCTGACTGAGTTTACAACTTTCTGCAGCTTATTTCGATCCTATGCAGTGGCTGCCCCCACCCCATACCAGATAGTGATGTAGCCAGTTAGAGTGCTCTCCAAGGTACATGTCGAAATTTGCCAGTGTCTTACCAAATCTCCTCAAACTCTGAATGAAATGCATCCGCTGTTGTGCCTTCTTTCTAACTGCATTAATATGTTGGGCCCAGGGTAAATCCTCAGGGATGTTGGCACTTAGCAACTTGAAACTGCTCACACTTTCCACTTCTGCTCCCTTGATGAGGACTGGTGTGTGTTCCCTAGTCGTACCTTTCCTGAAGTCGACAATCACTTCCTTGGTCTTACTGATGTTGAGTGCGAGGTTGTTGCTGCAGCGCCACTCAACCAGCTGATTTATCTCGCTCCTGTACGCCTCCTGATCATCTGAAATTCTGCCAACAATAGTTTACAACTTTGAAACAATCTGGTGAATTTTATAGCCTCAAAGTCATGAAAGCTGAAGTTAGCTCTTTTTAAAATGGGATGATACTTAATGTGTGTGCTGTTTTGCATTTTGTCATTATTTTTATTGCACCCTAGGTATTCATAACTGCTGATTGAATTGTCAAAGGTTATAATTAATGCTGTTTCCAGATTCACAATTAAACAGGCATGGTAAAGATACATTTTTTAAAAACATTCAATCTAAGTGCTTGGACTTTGCATTTGATTTATGTTCATTCACACTAGTGTGGGATGTTCTCTCCTACCTCTGCTCATTGGGTTTGGTCCATTTGGAGTAAAACTAATCAATTTCTGGAAAGGCACTTTCTGCGGAATACCTCTAAAAGTTTATTCAGGTGGAGCAAATGCCACAAATGTAGTAATATTAATTAATGTAGTAATACTGCAAATAATACAACTCGTTACAAAACTGTAATACTTGCAAGAAAATGAATCTCAAGGTAGTATATGTTCAAGTATGCTGCATTAACTTTGATAATAAATTTACTTCAAACTTAGAAAAAGTGCTGAGTTTTATGGGATACAAAATACTGCAGACCAACATGACCTCTGGACATTAATAACATTGCACAGCTTTAGTTCTTAACTGTAACTTCAAATTGCATGTACCGCTCTCTTGAGTTTGGTCGCAGCTTAATCCAGTAGTCACTGATCGAGTCTGATACACATCTGTACAGTGATTCAGATCCATTCGTAGTGTGGGGGTATGGCTTATTTGACAGTTGAAAGCCGCTTCTGCCATGATGGCCTTTGATTGGTCTGTTTAAAAATTGCAGCTGTTCTTTCCCATCGGTTGGCTTGCGCGCTACAGCACCGATTTCTGGTTCTGGACATCTCAGGGCCAGTACAAAATAGCACGTGCGTGAGGCTTTGACTGTCTCTTTCCCTGTGTCTCCAGGGCATACACCACACAGAACCATTGGGAAGGTATCCTCCACATGCGCTCTTAGCTAAGTATGTGCTTGTTGAATATTTAGTTTTGTGGTTTGTGTAACTTGGGGGGAACTTAAATGTTTGGTCAAATTTTTTACCGTTTGTAAATAAATGATTATTTGTAGTCAGTGTTTTCTGCCTCACTCGCCAGACCCATGAACCTGCTTCCACATTACAACTGTTGATTTATAAATTGTCATTTAACTTTGAGTATTGTTCACACTTACAGATCTCTTTAACTCTTCATGATTTTGAATGTCACTCATCTTGGTGATGGCTCAGACAAGTCTGTTCCCATGTGTTCAGGAGACAGAATCTGTCTGTAGCTCCTTCATGCAAGTTAACAATGTTTACTCTGAACCCTGCTCAATCTTACAAGACAAAATTAATATCTGTAGTATTTTAATTGAACTTCTGCACTCTGTCCTTGATTGTCCATGATTGTTGGTGCATGTCACCTAAACCAAGGATACCCAACCTTTCTTATGCCATGGTCCCTCACATTAGACAAAAGGTCCGTGGACCCAGGTTAGGAACCCCTGATCTGAACCGTCTACAGATACAGGCCTTTAAAATGGTTCCTGCTCACTCTGGTATCTGTTACCATCCCAAGGAGTGAGTGTCTGTTTGTGTGAAGAAGAGTCAACTTAGTTTACAAAGGAAACAGTTCGTGAATTATCAGCTGATGAATAGTCCTGTGAGCAGACACACAGTAGGGACTCAGAAGAAATCTAACAGTTGATTTCCCTCCGTTGTCAACAAGCTGGGAGAGGAGACTGAATCAATACCTATTCAGTGTTGTTTTATCCTGAGTTAAATATGTTCTTGCTGCAGATCTGGGTACACAAGGTTGCAGCTGCAAGGTTCTTCCTGTAGTAATGTTCTTTTAATTCTCTTGTTAATATATTTTAGTGAAAACGTATAATTCCCCAGTTGATGAGGCATTCATTTACTGAAATAGCTTACACCGGCTATAAACAAGAAAAAATCTTGTTTCTTCCATCCTGCCAAAGGGTTTTGGCCTGAAACGTCGACGGTGCTTTTCTCCATTGATGCTGCCTGGCCTGCTGAGTTCCTCCAGCATTTTGTGTGTGTGTGTGTGTTGCTTACACCAGCTATGACTGTTTTAAATATGAATCAAGTTTTGTTCTGTTAATGAAATCTGCAGTGAAGTGACAAAGCTGGAATTGTCGTAGGAAGTTCTGCTCCTAAATTTGGTAATTTGGTGAAATTATAGTCAACATGATAAAGTTTGTGCCTACAGGGTCCTCAGGTGTCAGAAGTGGCTGTATGGCCTACCCAACATCTGACAGCATGCATGCCTACTCTCTTGCCTTGAGTAGCCTCAAGTTCTTGTCTGGTAGATGACTTTGAATCTGACCTGTGGTAGCTTTATTGTTCACCATCTTTTCTGGAATATGCCTCCATAATTTAGTGAGATCCTTGAATCCATGGTGTTTTGGCTGAGTTGGCCTGGAGTAGATGGTAAAGGACATTATTTGGTAAAGATTCTGTATTTCGGATCTAAATTGAACAAACCCAATGCATCTATTCTTGTGGTTCATCTGAAAGCCTGAGATATTGACTCTTGTTTTGCCTTGATTAATAATAAGACAATAAGACCATAAGATATGGGAGCAGAATTCAGCCATTTGGCCCATTGAGTCTGCTCCACCATTCAATCATGGCTGATCCAATTCCCTCTCAGCCCCAATCTCCTATAAGATATAGGAGCAGATTTCCTTCCACGTCGCACACCATTGGCTTTTATATGTGTTACCTGAACAACGTCTCTGCAAGTCAAAGTGATTTCTTTATGAGAGTGACACGGTTGACATCACTCAAAATCTCAATGTAGGTCAAACACTGAATTTGCTTTTTCCATACGGAGGTGAATTTTGCAGAATACCTTCCAGAAATGAAAGTGAATTTAGACACTTGTAGACTTATAAGAAACAATGATAAAGCATTAGGAATGTTGTCATCTTTAGTTTGAACAGCCTCTCACTTCTGTTCCTGCACATTGAGCCAGTAACTAACTGGAAGTTGTTTGTCAGCACAATGACCTTTCATTCTGCCATTGACCACAGTGAAATAGTGGGATCTTGGGTTGAGGGGTTTGAATATCCTTTTGCATAAGATCCTATCTGTTTAGGCCAGTTTTGGATGGCATCTCTGACATTGACTGGAGGGGCAAGTTCAAGAAAGTAAACTATTTATCATAAATCTATTTGGGTGGCAGAGTGCAGATATGTCTCTACCAAAGGAGGTGTAAGGCGCTCCTTCTCTCCACTAGCCTGTGGGTCACCCTGCAAGGTGTAGCACCTGATTAGCCCCCTGATCGGGGTCATGTGAAGTCATTGGAGCACGTGGTGGATGGTTGTGTGGGCAGCTGGGGCAGATCACAAGAACTGGTTATTCGACCACTGACACCAAGTAAAAATATCTGAAGAGGATTGATAATGACTGGGGTCACCTGTCTTGTAAAGACACTGTCCCAGAAAAAGGCAATGACAAACCACTTCTGTAGGAAAATTTTCCAAGAACAATCACTGTCATAGACCATGATCACCTACGTCATGACACGACACATAAGGATGATGATATACTTTGTTTTCGATTCAATTCTTGTAGCTTAAGGAATTTAGAGTAATTTATTTTAATAATTTAAAAAATATATATTTGAGCTTTTTAACTAGCTGAATATCAGATATCTTTAGAAATGGTTAAGGTCTCTGGCAGTGGTGATTTGTCAAAAAGTTAGAAACATAGAAAACCTACAGCACAATACAGGCTTTTTGGCCCACAAAGCTGTGCTGAACATGTCTTTACATTAGAAATTACCTCGGGTTACACATAGACCTCTATTTTTCTGAATTCCATGTACCTATCCAGGAGGCTCTTAAAAAACCCTATCATATCCACTTCCACAACCGTCGCTGGCAGCCCATTCCACACACTCACCACTCACTGCATAATAAACTTACCCCTGACATCTCCTCTGTACCTTCTTCCAAGCACCTTTAAACTATACCCTCTTGTGCTAGCCATTTCAGCCCTGGAAAAAAAGCCTTTGACTGTCCACACCATCAATGCCTCTCATCATCTTATATACCTCTATCAGGTCACTTCTCATCCTCTGCCGCTCCAAGGAGAAAAGGCCGAGCTCACTCAACCTATTCTCATAAGGCATGCTCCCCAATCCAGGCAACATCTTTGTAAATCTCATCTGCACCCTTTCTATGGTTTCCACATCCTTCCTATAGTGAGACCACCAGAACTGAGCACAGTACTCCAAGTGGGGTTTGACCAGGGTCCTATATAGCTGCAACATTACCTCTCGGCTCCTAAACTCAATCCCATGTTTGATGAAGGCCAATGCACTGTAGGCTTTCTTAACCACAGAGTCAACATGCACAGCAGCTTTAAGTGTCTTATGGATTCGGACCCCAAGACCCCTTTGATCCTCCAGACTGCCAAGAGTCTTACCATTAATACTATATTCTGTCATCATATTTGACCTATGTAACCTCTGACAGCCCTCCACACTATCCACAACACCTCCAAACTTTGTGTCATCAGCAAATTTACTAACCCATCCTTCCACTTCTTCATCCATGTCATTTATAAAAATCACAAAGAGTAAGGGTCCCAGAACAGATCCCCGAGGCACACCACTGGTGACCGACCTCCATGCAGAATATGACCCATCTACAACCACTCTTTGCCTTCCTTGGGCAAGCCAATTCTGGATCCAGAAAGCAATGTCCCCTTGGATCCCATGCTTCCTTACTTTCTCAATAAGCCTTGCATGGGGTACCTTGTCAAATGCCTTGCTGAAATCCATATACACTACATCTACTGCTCTTCCTTCATCAATGTGTTTAGTCACATCCTCAAAAAATTCAATCAGGCTCATAAGGCATGACCTGCCTTTCACAAAGCCATGCTGACTATTCCTAATCATATTATACCTCTTCAAATGTTCATAAATCCTACCTCTCAGGATCTTTTCCATCAACCTACCAACCACTGAAGTAAGACTCACTGGTCTATAATTTCCTGGGCGATATCTACTCCCTTTCTTGAATAAGGGAACAACATCTGCAACCGTCCAATCCTCCAGAACCTCTCCGATACCCATTGATGATGCAAAGATCATTGTCAGAGGTTCAGTAATCTCCTTCCTCACCTCCCAGAGTAGCCTGGGGTACATCTCCTCTGGTCCCGGTGACTTATCCAACTTGATGCTTTCCAGAAGCGCCAGCACATCCTCTTCCTTAATATCTACATGCTCAAGCTTTTCAGTCCACTATAAGTCATCCCTACAATCGCCAAGATCCTTTTCCGTAGTGAATACAGAAACAAAGTACTCATTAAGTATCTCTGCTATCTCCTCTGGTTCCATACACATTTTTCCACAGTCACACTTGATTGGATCCATTCTCTCACGTCTTATCTTCTTGCTCTTCACATACTTGTAGAATGCCTTGTGGTTTTCCTTATTCCTGACGGCCAAGGCCTTCTCATGGCCCCATATGGCTCTCCTAATTTCCTTCTTAAGCTCCTTCCTGCTAGCCTATATTCTTCTAGTTCTCTATCATTACTAGTTTTTTGAACCTTTCGTAAGCTCTTCTTTTCTTCTTGACTAAATTTACAATGGCCTTTGTACACCATGGTTCCTGTACTCTATCATCCTTTCCCTGTCTCATTGGATTGTATCTATGCAGAACTCCAAGCAAATATCCCCTGAACAGTTGCCACATTTCTTCTGTACGTTTTCCTGAGAGCATCTGTTCCCAATTTGTGCTTCCAAGTTCTTGCCTGATAGCCTCATATTTCCCCTTACTCCAATTAAACACTTTTTTAACCTGTCTGTTCCTATCCCTCTCCAATGCTATGGTGAAGGAGATAGAATTGCGACACTATCTCCAAAATGCTCTCCCACTGAGAGACCTGACACCTGACCAGCTTCATTTCCCAATACCAAATCAAGTACAGCCTCTCCTCTTGTAGACTCATCTACATATTGTGTCAAGAAACCTTCCTGAACACACCTAACAAACTCCACCCCATCTAAACCCCTTGCTCTAGGGACATGCCAATCGATATTTAGGAAATTAAAATCTCCCACCACAACAACCCTGTTATTATTACGCCTTGCCAGAATCTGTCTTCCTATCTGGTCCTTGATGTCTCTGTTACTATTGGGTGGTCCATAAAAAAACACCCAGTTGAGTTAATTGACCCCTTCCTGTTCCATACTTCCACCCACAGAGACTCTGTAGGCCATCCCTCCATGGCGTCCACCTTTTCTGGAGCCGTGACACCATCTCTGATCAATAGTGCCATGCGCCCACCTCTTTTGCCTCCCTCCCTGTCCTTTCTGAAACATCTAAAGCCTGGCACTCAAAGCAATCATTCCTGTCCCTAAGCCATCCAAGTCTCTGTAATGGCCACCACATCATATCTCCAAGTACTGATCCACGCTCTAAGCTTATCCGCATTACTCTTGCATTAAAATAGATACATCTCAAACCATCGGTCTTAGCGCGGCCCTTCTCTGTCACCTGCCTATCCTCCCTCCTGCACTGTCTCCAAGCTTCCTCTATTTGTGAGCCAACCGCCCCTTCCTCTGTCTCTTCAGTTTGGTTCCCACCCCACAGCAATCCTAATTTAAACTCTCCCCACAAGCCTTAGCAGACCTCCCCGCCAGGACATTGGTCCCCCTGGGATTCAAGTGCAACCCGTCCTTTTTGTACAGGTCACTCCTGCCCCAAAAGAGGTCCCAATAATCCAGAAGTCTGAACCCCTGACCCTTGCTCCAATCCCTCAGCCACGCATTTATCCTCCACCTCACTCTAGTCCTATACTCACTGTTGTGTGGCACAGGCAGTAATCCCGAAATTACTACTTTTGTGGTCCTGCTTCTCAACTTCCTTCCTAACTCCCTGTAATCTGCTTTCAGGACTTCCTCCCTTTTCCTGCCTATGTCGTTGGTACCAATATCTACCATGACCTCTGGCTGTTCTCCTTCCCACTTCAAGATATCATGGACGTGATCAGAAACATCCTGGACCAAGAGGCAAACTACCATCTGTGTTTCTTTCCTGCATCCACAGAATCGGCTGTCTGACCCCCAAACTATAGAGTCCCCAATCACTGCTGCCATCCTCCTCCTTTCCCTACCCTTCTGAGCCACAGGGCAGACTCTGTGCTAGAGGCATGGCCACTGCCACTTCCCCCAGGTAGGCTCAAGCAGGAGTACTGATTGTCAAGGGGTACAGCCACAGGGGTATTTTCTAGTATCTGACTCTTGCCCTTCTCTCTCCTAACTGTCTGTCCCACTCCCCAGGCCCCAGTATGGCTACCTGCCTATAGCTCCTCTCTATCACCTCCGCACTCTCCCTGACCAGAGGAAAGTCATCGAGCTGCGTCTCCAGTTCCCTAATGCGGTCCCTAAGGAGCTGCAGCTCGACGCACCTGATGCAGATGTGGCTGTCCGGGAGGCTGGGAGTCTCCAGGACCTCCCACATCTGACACCGAGCACAGAACACTGGCCCCACACACATTCTTCCTGACTGTATTCTACACAGGTAATCTACCTCACCTCGACCAGTTATCGCTGAAGCCCTGTTGAGCCAAAGCCTTTCTACTCTGTCGCCCGCTCCTCTGATACCCGCTCTATAAGGTGTCTCCTTTTAAACTCTCCTCGCTGTCCTCACTGGCTGACGTCCACGTGCTCCGAGCAAACGGCTGAAGAAATAACCCAGGGTTCGAGACTGAAACCCAGTTGCTGCTCACAACTCCTTCCACCTTGCAGGAGAGCTATGGAGTCCAGTCCTCTGGCTCAGTCGATTGATCCCTTACAGCTTCAAATGAAATGCAGTCATGGGAATAGCACAGAAGGTGATTGCTTTCAAGTGGCAGAATACAAGGAATTGTACACTCTTTCATTTCATTGCATGTTGTGAGTTAGACCATAAGTCTTAGGAGCAGAATTAGGCTGTTCAGCCCATCAGCCCTGCTCTGCCATTCCATCATGGCTGATCCCAGAACCCACTGAACCGCATTCACCTGCCTACTCACCGTGTCCTTTGATGCCCAGACAGATCAGGAAACTATCAACTTCCATCTTAAATATACCCACGAACTTGGCCTCTCCCGCAGTCTGTGGCAGAGCATTCCACAGATTCACTATTCTTTGGCTAAGAATTCCTCCTCACCTCTGTTCTAAAAGGTCGCCCCTATAGTTTTGGATACCCCCACCATGGGAAACATCCTCTCCACATCTACCCTATCTAGTCCTTTCAGCATTCGGTAGGTTTCAATGATGTCCCCCTGCATTCTTCTAAATTTCACTGAGTACAGGCCCAAAGCTGCCAAACGCTCCCCATATGTTAACCCCTTCATTCCCAGAATCATCCTCATGATCCTCCTCCAGTGATAACACATGCTTTCTGAGATATGTGGCCCATAACTATTGACAATAGTTTTGAGTTCTGATCCTTTGCACGAATACCTGTAAAGGATGCAGAATATAATGTTGGAAAGGCAAGTGTTAAGTAAGGGAAATGGAAAATCATTAGGTGATAAAACTGTTTGAGGTTTCTGAGAGATGATGCATGGCCTTTCTCAAATCTTATTGAAATATCTTTAATGTTTGAAATATGTAATTAATCTAATTTACTTACACATGATGTATAACCATATAAACTAAAATATATCTTCTAATGGCTTGTCAGATAAATCTTCAATTCCTATTTTCTAACCTGTGCAATGTTGCCCTCAAGATTAGTTTGAAACACTTCTGTTGGGCACAGTGGCCACTTTTCCTCAACTTAATTTAATGAGGGCAATTGAAGGCATGAATATTTTCATTATTTTCTTGTGTGAAGAAGAATCAAGTTTCCAGTATATTGGCTTGAATTAATTTTAATTGATTCAGTTACAGCTGCTTCTTGGTGATTCACTCTGAGATTAACTGGTTGACTGTTGCTAAGGTAACCTGGCTATTGTGTCATTAAACTTCTTTATATTGATCCTCAGGAAGCAGGATCATATTTTGATTTCAGAAAGCTGCATTTGGTAATGTTGTTGCTCTTGCTTAGACTGATATAGAATTGCTTTCACCTATGTAGTTTTGCTGTAATGTCTGCAAGTTTAAATATTATTTGTGTTCAATATCAGTCCAGGAATCCGCACAATCATAATACTGCCTCTTCAATTCAATTTGTTTCATTGTCATTCAACCATACATGAATACAGCCAAACGAGAAAGCGTTACTCTGGTGCCAAGGTGCAAAACACAGTACCAACAGTCACACATAGCACAGTGCACGCATACCATGTACGAGATAGAAAGCACATGAAGATATCAGTAAGATACAGCCACGCAAAAAGAAAGTCCAGACCAGAGCCATGAATGCCGCAGAAATTTGCGGTCAGCCACAATACAGCTTGTGTGGTGCGTGGCCAAGTGGTTAAGGTGTTCGACTGGCGATCTGAAGGTTGTGAGTTCGAGCCCAGCCGAACCAGTGTGTTGCGTCCTTGAGCAAGGATAACTGCAAGGCACTTAACCACACATTGCTCCAGTCCACCCAGCTGAAAATGCTGGAGGTTAACCTCGTGATAGACTGGCGTCCTATCTGGGGGGGGGGGGGGAGGAGTCTCATATTCTCAGTCGCTTCATGCCATGGAAACCACGGGCCTGAAGAGCCTATAAGGCTCAGGACAGACTTTAACTTTAACTAACAATACAGCTTGTCTTCTGCCAAGCAAACACAGGGGGCACGGTCTCCAGCCTGGATCAGTGGAGCACGCTGGCAGCTTGGCAGCTGTAAACGGATGACACCGTAGCTGGAGGCCTAGTCCTTGCACACCCAAAGCTGCAAATACATGTAGGGTACTAGTAAAATACAACTACTCAAAAATATTCTGTGAATGAGGTTAGCAGGTGCTCTATCAGTTTTGACGTGAACTTCATATTTTCCCTTCAAAAGGCACCTCTTTGTTGTGTTTAGATTTTTGCCTGGGTGTGCTTTTGAAGAAGGTAATCTTATTTTCTCTCGTCAGTCTGTTTAACGATCAACCTGCTCAACAAATAGTTTACTCTTGACAACGTGCTGATTAGTTGGGGTACAAAGATGGTCTTGGGTTTGTGAGCCATTCACTTTCTACTTTCTCGTTGTTTGGTCACAGAAGCTACTTTTCCATTTAACTAGAGTGCAGGTGGTTTGATATTTTAAGGTCGAACAGCTCTTAAAGCAGTGTGATCTCTCAATTAAAGTGCCAAGGAAGATTGAAATCATTGAGGTGAGCAAGTGTTCAGCACCATCTATCAGCCTGTCACTCACTGCTGCTAGAAGTATCTCTCTCCCTCTCCCTCTCCCTCTTCCCCTTCCTTCTCTCCTCATCCCACTTACTCTCTCTTTTCTCCTCTCCCTCTCCCTCTTTTTGCTGTTGCTTGTGCGAAGAGCGTGGCCTTTGATGTTTCTATTGTCCTATGGGTTTTTTTGTTTTGTGGATGTCTGTGAAGAGGACGAGTTTCAGGTTGTGTACAAGACGCATATTCTCTGACATTAAATATACTTTGAAACCAAGTGACCTGTGCCATCTTAATTAAGCCATGTTTAAAACTCTTTCTTTTTATTTTGACTTTTATATTCAAGCTTCTTTGTACATGACCAATTTTCCATCTGTTGCATTTTAAATAATTATTGGCAATGCTTCTCAATATCTCACTAGGTTTATGGTAACCTGGAGCAGTTTTGTTAATACAGTTGAAAATGCTCTTCACAAATACAATTAGCAATCTGCCAAACCCACTACTGTATGAACTGAAAATGATTAGGAACATTATTGTTAATTGTTGTTGTTCCTTTCCATGCCTTGTGGCGCATCGGGTAGCAACTCTGCCATTTCTTTAGCATTTGTCTGTTTTTTCTGAGGCCAAGTTGCTAGCTCAACATTCAACCAAGCACAGATGGGAAGTGTGTAAGGAGCCGGCTAGATTCGAACCCAGGATCGCTCGCCTCAGATTCTGGTGTGGATGCCACCACGCCACTGACTGGCTTATTATTGTACATAAATTAAATTTCAAAGTAATATTTATTTTGTTCTTTCTTGATCTTTTGCGCCAAAAAAAAGTAAATTGCCAGAACTTCCTCAGCACTTGATAGATTCTTGATTAGTCAGGACCTGAAGGGTTACGGGAAGAAGGCAGGAGATTGGGGCTGAGATGGAAATATATCAGCCATGATGAAATGGCGGAGCAGACTCGATGGGCCAAATGGCCTAATTCTGCTCCTATATCTTATGGTCTTATGAATTGCCAATAATGTAAGTGGCAGTAACCTGTGAGGTGATTAATTTGTTTTGAGTGGTGTGACTTGCAACCAGAAAAGACTAAATTAATAGATTTTGGACGGTGGTGATTTACTGTTTAAGTTCCAAGGTATTTTGGATGAATTGCAGTGAAAGTCTGTGCACAGACGCCTTCTGACTCCAGGCCCTCTGTATTTTCCAGACCAGCTCACAATGAATTAACTGCAATTAATTTTCCTTTGTTAGTTGGAATGAAATTTATTGTTTTATTTTTGAAGTCTTGCACTTAAAGCAACTACTTTGAGAAAGGTTGTAGGCTGAATATAATAAATCATTTATGGCAAAACTAAATAGCTTTACAGCCCCACTTACGATTTCCTTGCAGCACTGTGTCCAAGTGTACTAATAGGGTTTGACTGTTCCTTTGGCATTTCATTAATCATGCCATTATAATATTTGCTTAAAACAATATAGTGGTGGGAAAAGTGATTAAATTAAACCGTGATGGAATATAATAATGTACAGAGTATGTAATTTGGCAGCTGTGACAGGCAATTGAATTGACTGTCATAATCTTTCAGAAATGGGTCAGTAGAATGTTGATAGTATTGAGGCCTGGCGAGGATGTGCTTATTTTCACCATTTTAATGGCTATCACTTGATTGTACCCTTTTGGGTTTTATGCTGCATTTATGATATTGCCTGCTATCTGAAGTGCAATCCTTTGTCAAAATTCAAGCCTTCATTAAAACATTTCAATAGTAGGTTTTGCAATGCTTGTATTCTGTTATTGGGGGCTACTTATTAAAAAAAGTTTTCATTCCATATTCCCACTTGAAGGACCATCAACAGGAAATGTTATGTATCTCTCTATGCTGCCCGCGCTCCCTCTCTTCTGGCCCTTCGAGCCATGCCACCCCAGCAACCCCCGACAATCCTAACCTAAGCATGGCGCAGTTTACATTGGCCAGTTAACCTACCGGAAAAGACGGAATGAATTGATTTTGGACTGTGGGAGGGAACCAGAGGACCTGGAGAAACCCACGCCCTCCACAGGGAGGATGTACGGTGATTCCTTACAGAACGGTCGTGCAGTTGGGACCCATAGAACACATTTCAGTCAGCATTCCATAAACCTAGCAGATTCTGCCAATGCTGGAAGTCCAGAGCAACACGCACAAAATGCTGGAAGAACTCAGCAGGCCAGGCAGCGTCCATGGAAATGAATAAAAAGCTGAGGTTTCGGGCCGAGACTCTTCTTCAGGACTGGGAAGGGATGGGGAAGGCGACAGAATTCTGATAGGCTGAGTTCCTGCAGCATTCTGTGCGTGTTGCTTTTGGTTAGCATTATTGTCAATTCCAGTGGCCTTGGGTAAATGTCACTTCTGCTCAGGGAAGTAATGGCTGATCAAGTGCTGGAACTGACTTCAGTATTGTGTGTACGTTCACGGTTGACTTCAAATTTCCAGCAGCATCTGGTGCAAGGATGCTGAGAATTGGATATTTATTTATTTTAGATGAGAGTGAGGATAAGAATACTTCGGGAAAGCACATTAAGGATGCAGAGTGACTGGCTCTTGCTATAATGTTGGCATGATGTTAGGATTAAATTTGTCCAGGAACAAAATTTCCTGTTGCAAATTATCCACAGATTTTGGGCAAGTGTGATCTGACACATGATTTGCTGAGCATTGTGAGCTAAAGTGCTCCAACCTTCTGCATTTTTTAATCTCTTCATTACTATATCTTGAATCAACAACACAGAAGCCCATCAGCTAACACAAACAAGAGAAAATCTGCAGATGCCGGAAATCTGAGCAACACGTACAAAATGCTAGAAGAACTCAGCAGGCCAGGCATCATCTAGGAAAAGAGTACAGTCGACATTTTGGGCCGAAACCCTTCGGCAGGACTGGAGGCAAAAAGCTGAGGAGTAGATTTAAAAGGTGGGGGGAGGAGAGAGAGAGAAACACAAGGTGATTCTAACACAAGGTGACCTATCAGCTAAGCTTTGATCAGAAATACATAGAAATACTAATCTTCTGCTATTTAATATGAACCCAGTTGGTGCAAACCGTAACCAAGACAGGCCTTCTGAAATTACATTTCATTTTCGGTGATTTGCTAATGCAACTATTTGACTGGCGATTTCTTGCACTGAACAGTTGAAGTGTTTTGTGCAGCTGGGAGGTAGCGCTATCCAAATGTTTGGGTGGATTAAGTATATTTTACAAAGGGGAAAGACAGAAATATGAATCAGTGAATTGCTTTAAATTAATTCATCAGTAAGACAATAGTGGAGACTGCAGATGCCTATGAGAAACTGGCATAATGTGGCATGTTAGTTAGCTTGTCTACTTGTGCACCTGAGCAATTTGCAGCAATGATCTCGGCAGCCTGCTCTGTAGGCTTCCTTCATGTCTTCTGTTAGCTTGTACTGCCCTCTGTCTGAATGTAGTCGTTAGGTTCGGAATGAATGCATATTAGCACTGTGCCATTCAACTAACTCCCTGCCTTCCCAGCTGAAACTAAAAACTGGCAAACTGTGCGTTTTGCCGGCTGATCACAACATCTGTTATAATTTACCGTCTACACCTTTCTTCATCACCGCTACCATCAATATGGAGGTTTACGAGAATGACCATGGGAATGAAAGGGTTAACGTATGAGGAGTGTTTGCTTGCGCTGGATATAAGGGTGGGGGAGGGGGGCTTTGCACTGAACCTATCGAATATTGAAAAGTCTAGATAGAATGGACGTGGAGAGGATGCTTCCTATAGCGGGGAAGTCTAGGACCAGAGGGCACAACCTCAAGAATAGAAAGACATTTCTTTAGAACAGAGATGAGGAGGAATTTCTTTAACTGGAGGATGGTGAATCTGTGGAATTTATTGCCACAAACATTGGTGGAGGCCAAGTCACTGGATATATTTGAAGTAGAGATTAATAGATTCTTGTTTAGTAAAGTCGTCGTAGGTTATGGGAAGAAGGCAGGAGAAACGGGGAGATAATAATCAGCCAAAATGCAATAGTGAAGCAGACTCTCTGGGCCAAATGGCCTAATTCTGCTCCTATGGCCTTAAGAAAAAGATCAGTATCCTTATCAACAATATTGTGATTTGCTGGGTGAGAAGGCAGAATCTAATCCCATGGCACAGATTGATTTTTCCTTTCACCAATGCTTCCCATTTTTATTTTCAAATTTCTGCCTCTGCTCTGAAATCAATCTCTACATTCTTCCTTTGCTTTTTCTCCCCCCAGTAACGTTCTCTCGTTATGAAGATGCTGTTCTTTGAAGGGATGCAGATTGAGAGGTCCTGATCATGACTGCCAACTTGCTGTTTGATTACAGGTGGCTGTGAGCCAATTCTATTTGCCTTACTCAGTCTGCATGTCTGCCAGTAGATGAAATCAGGAAACCAGGCAGTTTCCCCTTTCTCATCCAGGTGTCATATGATTAACTGAACTAAATGCACATTTCCCCAGGTGAAGTACATTAATTTAGAGCAGACAGGAGATTAATTGGTGAAATCTGTTCTGAACAAGACAACTACTTTCTGGTTGAATAGACTGGGCCATCTAGGCAGCGCACTGGGGATATTTAATACTCTTTTACAGTTTTAAATGAGTAATTATGTCTGTTTCTGCATAATGTTGCAACAGATAAGAGGATAAAAGTACAGGGATTATAAACGAATTGTGGAAGGAAGATGCTGATAGATTATGTATTTATGAAACATTGAGCTCTTGACAGCAAAAAATGGAGAAGCAAGTTGAAGTTTGGTGGAAGTTTCTCTGTTCCAGTGGTTCCCAGCTGCCTTTAATCCATGGACCATTAACCGAGGGGTCCATGGACCCCTGCTCTATTCACAAATGAACAAATTATAAAATATAAACTGAATCAGAATCAGGTTTATTATCACCGGCGTGTGACATGAAATTTGTTAAATTAGCAACAGCAGTTCAATGCAATACATAATCTAGCAGAAGAAAGAGAAAAGAATAAATAAATAAAATAAAAATAACAATATAAATAAACAAGTAAATCAATTACATATATTGAATAGATTTAAAAAGCAGTGCCAAAAAGCAGAAATGCACTATATTTTTTTTAAAAAGTGAGGTAGTGCCCAAAGATTCAATGTCCATTTAGGAATCGGATGGCAGAGGGGAAGAAGCTGTTCCCGAATCGCTGAGTGTGTGCCTTCAGGCTTCTGTACCTCCTACCTGATGGTAAAAGTGAGAAAAGGGTGCTGGAGGTCCTTAATAATGGACGCTGTCTTTCTAAGACACCACCTCCTTGAAGATGTCCTGGGTACATTGTAGGCTAGTACCCAAGATGGAGCCGACTAAATTTACAACCCTCTGCAGCTTCTTTCAGTCCTGTACAGTAGTCCCTCCATACCAGGCAGTGATGCAGCCTGTCAGAATGCTCCCCACGGTACATCTATAGAAGTATTTGAGTGTATATGTTGACGTACCAGATCTCTTAAAACTCCTAATAAAATATAGCCGTTGTCTTGCATTTTTTATAACTACATCGATATGTTGGGATCAGGTTAGATCCTTAGAGATTGTGACACCCAGGAATTTGAAGTTGCCTCACTCTCTTCACTTCTGATCCCTCTATGAGGATTGGTATGTGTCCCTTCAGCTTACCCTTCCTGAAGTCCACAATCAGCTCTTTCGTCTTACTAACGTTGAGTGCCAGGTTGTTGCTGCGGCACCATTCCACTAGTTGGCATATCTCACTCCTGTACGCCCTCTCGTCACCACCTGAGATTCTACCAACGATGGTTGTATCGTCAGCCAATTTTTAGATGTTATTTGAGCTGTGGGTGATTTAGTTGTACTTTTGCTATCAGACCGTTCAATGGTTCCACTTAATATCAGAGAATGTACACAACACACGGCCTGAAATCCTTACTCTTCACACACATCCGTGAAAAAAGACCCAAAGAATGAATGACAGAAAAATGTTAGAACCCCGAAGACCCATTCGCTCTCCCATAGAAACGCATCAGCCCTCCCCCTCCACCACTCTCCATGCATCAAAAACAACTGTCCACTCTAACACCGCGACATCTCAATAGGCGCTCTCTCACTAACAAAGGAGATGTCGCTCCTGCCGCAACGAGAGGGAAAGCCAACAACACAGAGGATACTCTACTTGGCAAGTATCAACAGCAACAGTGATTATCTCGCTTCTGCCTTTCCATAATATTGCAATTTATTACTATTATCCATTAACCTTTGTAGCCAATTTTGAGCTTGTATGTGTCAGGCAGTGCATTTAACATCCCACCTCATTGCCTTAAGCTGGTCCAGGGAAGTGGTGCTGAAGTTAAAGACAACTCTGATAATAAATGGCTGAGAATAAAGAATCCACTGCTTTAATTTGTTATGTTCTTGCATACTTCAATAAATTTCTTTAATAAATTGTCATGCATCTTTATCTCCTCCATACATTATAAATTAAAGATGAAAGAGAAGGAACAGCTTTATTTGGTGCATGTACAGGGAAAAATACAGTGAAATGCATCATTCGTGTCAACAACCAATATGCGCTGGGGCCAGTCCACAATATCGCCACGCTTCCAGTGGCAGCGTAGCATGCCCACAGTTTATTAACCATATCCTGTATGTGCATCTTTAGAACGTGGGAGGAAGCAGGGGACCTGGGGGAAACCCACGCAGCCACAGAGAGTATGTACAAGCTCAGCACAGACAGTGGTGGGAATTGAACCCTAGTAATAGCACCACGCCGTCATAATTGAAGTCAACTGCTGTTAACGTGGTGACAGTGGGTAATGAAATTTTGTTTTGAATTACTTGTTGAATTGTTTCTGTTGGGGATAACCAACCTCTGTGTTGGCTGGTTCTTGTTCGGGGTTGAGAGCGTTAGGATCCGGGTGAAGTTAATGTCAGGAACGATACGGCATCAAGAGCATCACCTTGTAGGAAGGTGGCTGGTTCTGGCTCCTCAGACGCTGGCTTTAACACAAAGCAGAGCTGAGCCTTCTGAGATTCACGGTTCTCACGGGTGTCTTTGCTGTGTAGCAGACGCCTCCTGCAGATTCATAAGCAGATGCATGAAGTGTGCAGCAAGCCCAGAGTGCTGGAGGAACTTAGCGGGTCAGGCAGCAACTAAGGAGGACAATGAACAGTTGGCATTTCGGGCCGAGGCCCTTCATTGGGAATGGGAAGGAAGGGGGTGGAGCAGGAGCTGGCAGGTGACGGGTACACTTGGTCTGAAGTTCGGAACAGCAAATGCTACGTTGGATGGGAACTGTATAGCTTGTGTAATGTTTGTGTAAAAGGGGGTAAGAGGAAGACCAGGTAAAATGAAGATTAGTGTGTGGGTTAATTTATGACTTCGGACTTGGCAACCAGACTTGTTGTTGCTGACTGAAGTTAGAATTGAGCTCTCCCAAATCTCCTGATATTAAATGGCAAGACCAGTGTGTAAGCAGTATGTTGTACCATGGGTCAACGGGTTCCAGAAATGATCCTGCCAGTGACATCACTGAAAAATTGGCGGCTGGCCCAACCTTGCCCATCCAGTTAGTCAGCTATCATCGAACGTGGTAGCACAGAAACACCCATCTAATCTGTGCCAAATGGTTACTCAGCCTAGTCCCCTCTACCTGTGCCTGGACTACAGCTCTCCAATACCTTTCTCAACCATGTACTTGTCCAACTCTTCCTTAAATGTGGAAATCGAGCCAACATCCTCATGCCAAACATATCAAAATTCTCCAAAATTTGAATTCTGTCATTCAGAAACTTCAAAAACCTTAAAAAAAATTAAAATTGCAATGTAAATTACAACTTAAAATCCAGTATTTGAACCGCTTAGAGCATGTTTGAGGAAAATTATTAAAATCATAATCAGTTCAATTACCTCTGACTCTCCCATTGCGGCCAGTTCTCAACATGAGTGAGTTTGTGTTTTTTGAACCTGTTTTAAATGAGCGTGGTGTAGGTGCAGGGGAGTTGCTGTCAGTCTGTGCTCTCATTAGGAGAGATGTAACATCAGCTCATATACAGGAATCCTGAAGCAGTGGATAAATGGTGGGGGCAGTGTGGTTCACAGAATCATTCGTGCTTCGCATTATTTCTGGCTAATGCCATACATACCTTTGCCAATGGCACTGAAAATATAAATATTTTTGTTGCTTAAGCCTGTATATTTGTCTTGAGTCATCTCAAGCCTCGGGTATATATTTAGACTTCAGTTGTAATTTCTGAATCTACAGTTCCTGGGTCACTCAGCCACAGTTAGCCATGGTCCACTGGCTCACTACTGAAGCTCCTTAAAGGTCGGCCAAGATCTCAAGCCCTTTATCATAAGTGGAAAATAAGGATGTGTTGGTTGAGGTTCCATTTGTATGTTTTGCCTTGGGGATAACTTTGTTGAAGCAACTATTGTTGCCAATAATGAAATAACTGGGCCCAGAAAACACGCACTCTTACAACTCAAGTACTCCTCTTATTTTTACTTGTGCACAAAGAACAGCCTGGGCCCCTGTCACCCACACCATTCTGAAAACTGCTACTTTTACACGGAATTGGCTTTTCAGTGATGGATATTGATTGTTGTAACTTGAATATGTTTGAATTCCTTACTCACAAATTCAATCGCCATTCACCGTGGAGGTGTTGAAGTCAATCAGAACTCCAAGTGGGTAGCTGATGATTATTCTGACATTAGTAAAGAGCAAGGTTTCCCAAGCTGGGGTCCACAGGCCCCTTGCATTGGTCCGTGGCATCAAAACAGTTGGGAACTCCTACAGTAGAGCCTTAGCTGTTGGGTAAGTTAAACATCCTTCTGTTACCTCTTCTGTCTCCAGTATCCCCTATTGTGTAAAGGGAGGCTGTGTTTTAGGACGACCTTCTGGAAAAGTCTCACTGCTGAGGCTGCACTCATTTGGTTTGAGTACACACTGGTATGTTGTGTAACTCCAAAACATTAAATAATTCAAAGGAAAACTAGGGCCGAGAGATGCAAGTCTTAGTTTGTTCTTTACATATCATGTGGTAGCGTTTGATTTGTACAATTCACTTATTTTTACATATAATCCATGAAGAAATATTTAAATGAACAAGAGGGCTTTATCGACAACATATTTACAAGGTTACTCAAATATTACTGAAATATTAAATACACAATACACACTGCTGCAGTACATCTTGCAGTAGTAAGCAGAGGTGTCTCCGGCAGTCTCACTTCAAAGGTCTCGCTCGACTATGACTGCCCCAGGCTAACTTTGCCTTACTGTAGCTTCCACAACTTCTAACAAAATTTGATCATCTTTCCTTCAGAATGGCTTGATTTATTCTAATCAAACTGTCTACAAACTATAGCCAGATTCAAAGAGATTATGTCTTTCTGGGTCTTGATGAATACTCACACTATTTCCTACTGATTTTTTTTGACATGCTTTAAGAATTCATAACTTATTTTCAGATAGAGGGGAGAACATTGGGGCAGGTTGTCCAAGCTCTTATGCAATTGTCAACGTCTTAATGTTTTGTTCCTTTGTTATCATAGCAGTACATGGGGACATTTTATCAGTTTAACTTTTGTTTTCTTTCTGTATGTTCAATTCTGTTTGTTTTTCATTTCCCATGAGAATTAGGTTGTGCCACAATAACTCTTCCATTAATATCTATTCAGCTTTCTATGGGAAATTTATTTATGGAACAGTTTTTTCTAGTTACTGCTCAAGTATTAAAAGAACTTCATAATTTTAGGCCATAAATCTGGTACTTAATGGGAAAAGTATAACCTCATAAAGAATTTATAGAAATTCACAATTGTGTGTAGCCAGTCTTCATTACATGAGGGAATATGACTGAATATCTGAATTTAAAAAGTCTGTTACCTTTATCTGTAGCAAACATGCATGTAATCAAATTGTTATCCTGCATGTACTTGCTTGGCATCAAACAGTAATAACTTTTGCACATGTCATTTTCTGTCATTTCAATTTGAATAAAGTACATGTTGTTTATTTGTGTGGTACAACTGCAGCACCACTCCCACAGGCAGCTGGTGGAGATTTCAAGGCAGTGCTGTGTAAATGTGTGGACCTCCACAACTGGCCATTCAACTTTCCAATGGCTTCATTTGTCACCTAGCCAGTCCTTTTCAATGGATCTTGATGAATTTGGAAAACAACTTCAGTAGCTTTGCTGTTAGACTCAACATAATATTGGCGATCCCCTTCTGCAGATGTAGCTCTTGCCTCATCTGATTTTGCTAACTGCTATTCCATCACCAAGATCCTTTCCTCTCCCAAAGTTCTCCAGCTTGTTGTTGATTTCAAGATCTTCTTATTTTCAAAAAAAAACTTATTGGCTCTATGTCTGCCTGATTGTTAAACAGTATTAGTTCAAAGTTGCAATGGATATCCTATGCGGTTCTGCCAAACTTAACTCAACCACTGTCGTTCATCAGTTCTCTTCAGTCTTTTATATGGTTGACCATATAATCTTCCTCTTAAGCTTTTCTAGCCAGATCCAATCCTGGTTTTGCAATTGTATCCAATCACCGTCTATAAAATCTTCTCTTGTCCATCTGTTGCCTTGATCTGACCTGTCTGCTCCCAATCAACCCAGTTTCTTCATGGACAATGAATACCCAGCTGTGTCTAATTTCAATCTCCTGTAGTGCTTCCACTATTGCTGTACTGACAGATCATATTAGATGATTAGAAATTTTGACCAATTAATTATTGGGAAAAGTAAAGCCATTTCTTTTAGTTTCAGTAAGGAATTGTTCCCTTCTTACTGATTGCTTCTTTCTCAGACTCTGAATCAGATTGTTTGTAACCCCGATGCCATATCTGATCCTGTAGAAAGTTCAGATCACAAATCCAAGCCGCCAAATTTCATTTCTGCTGACTTGCTGCTGAGCTCTCATCCCTATTTGGTACCTAAAGTCTTGATTTGTCTTTCGTACCCTTGGGTGACCTTCCCTGTGCTGTCCTCCAGGCTTATTTTAAACTAAGCTGAGTCCTAACTTGCTGACCAATATCAGCTCCTGGTTAAACAAAGCCTCAATTTTAAAATGCAGGCATGTGCTTGCAGCTGTTGGATATCTGTCCAACCCTAAAGACCTCCAAAATATGTGCCCTGCTCCAATTCTAGTTTCTTGATCATTTCCAAACTATCTTCCCTTTACTGGGGAGAGAAGGTGGTTATGCCCTTGGTTCCCAAGATTCCAAATTCTGGAATATTTGCCTAAAGCCCCTTTCCTGCTGCCCATTTCCCCAGCCCTTCTAATAGTTTGTGTGTTATGTGCCACGTTGTATGATGTTGGCGATCATTGTCTTTCCATAACCATGGTTGTTCTTGGCAGAGTGGTTTGCCGTTACTGTCTTCTGGGCAGCGACTTTACAACATGGGTGACTCCAGCCATTGCCAATACTCTTCAGAGATGCTCTGCTTGATGTCGGTGGTCACATAACCAGGACCAGCTGCTCATACAACCTGCTTCAGCTTCACATGGCCCTGATCAGGTGGCTAAGCAGGTGCTACACCTAGCCCAAAGAGTGTCCCGCAGGCTCGCGGAGGGAAGGGGTGCCTCACATCTCCTATGGTAGAGACGTCTCTCCATCCTGCCACCTGCAACTTCTAATGCACAACTTAAAAGATACATCTTTGACCTTAATGATTTGCTTGTAATTTTAGTTTGATAATGATCCTAAAAGCGCATTGCTTTTCATTGTTAAGTGCATTTTAATTTGGTATGTGCATGAATTTGAATCTCCTTTGCAAATGATCAGCAAAGGTTATTCAGGATATCAATTTAAGTTATGTGTAATATGAACATTTCTGAGACCTGCCCAGGAACACTGTGGTCAGCAGTATTTATGCATTCTGTTCATTCTTGAAATTAAGATTGTGCAGGAAATATTAAAATTAATTGGCTATTTTCTATTAATCTTGAACTTAAATGTCAACTACACTCAGTGGCCACTTTATTAGGTACACATGTACACCTGCTTATTAATGCAAATATCTAATCTAATATTGTGGCAGCAAGTCAATGCATAAATGCATGCAGACATGGTCAAGAGGTTCAGTTGTCATTCAAACCAAACATCAGAATGGGGAATAACTGTGACCTTGACCAATGAATGATTGTTGGTGCCAGACTGGGTGGTTTGAGTAAATCCGAAATGCTAATCTCCTGAGATATTCACAGACAAGTGTCTCTAGAGCAGGGGTTCCCAACCTTTTTTAGTGCCTTGGATCCACATCATTAACCAAGGGGTCCATACTCTGGACTTTACAGAGAATGATGCGAGAAAGAAAAATCCATTGATTGGTAGCTCTATAGGTGAAAGTGCTTTGTTAATGAGCTGGTTCAGAGGAGAATGGCCAGACTGGTTCAAGCTGACAGGAAAGGCAACAGTAACTGAAATGACCCACATGATACAACGGTGGTGTGCAGGAGCATCTCTGAGCACACAACATGTCAAACCTTGAAGCAACAGACGCCCACCAACATACACTCAGTGGCCACTTTATTAGGTACGAAGTATGTAGCTTTAAGTCTGGAGTCATGCATCTTTGTGAGTCCCTTAGAATTGAAGAGAAATTTCTTTTGCTGTTTGGTTTTGCTGTTACTAACAAGGCCACTGTGGATGCTTGTCTTCATGTTTCAAAATATTTTGTAGGCCGGGTAAGGATGGCATATTTCCTCAGCTGATGAGAACCAGGTTAGAATTTCCAGACCATCAGGTAATTTAATTGGGCCATTAATTGTACTAGGTTTTTTTTAAACATTCCATAGCTGTAGAAATTTAAATTCTAGTCTTGAATATCCAACTATTTGAACACATCTCTGGAAAGAACCAGAAGGAAAAATTGAAGCTGGGGGGATAATTTTGGTTGAAAATTCATAAATAATAGAAAAACAGTTTCAATTGTCTGTATTCATGTAGTAATACTGAGTTTATCTGGATTAACGACTATCGCCTGGGAGCGCTCACATCGACAGTGATGAAACGCTTTGAGGGGTTGGTTATGACTAGACTGAACTCCTGCCTCAGCAAGGACCTGGACTCATTGCAATTTGCCTATTGCCACAATAGGTCCACAGCAGACGCAATCTCCACGGCTCTTCACACGGCTTTAGACCACCAGGAGAACACAAACATCTACGTCATGATGGTGTTCATCGGCTATAGCTCAGCATTTAATACCATCATTCTCATAATCCTGATTGAGAAGATGCAGAACCTGGGCCTCTGTACCTCCCTCTGTAACTGGATCCTCGAATTTCTAACCGGAAGACCACAGTCTGTGTGGATTGGTGATAACATATCCTCCTCACTGACGATCAACACTGGCACACCTCAGGGGTGTGTGCTTAGACCACTGCTCTACTCTCTATATACACATGACTGTGTGGCTAGGCATAGCTCAAATACCATCTGTGAATTTGCTGACGATACGACCATTGTTAGTAGAATCTCAGGTGCTGACGAGAGGGCGTACAGGAGAGAGATATGCCAACTAGTGGAGTGGTGTCGCAGCAACAACCTGGCACTCAATGTCAGTAAGACGAAAGAGCTGATTGTGGACTTCAGGAAAAGTAAGGTGAAGGAACACATACCAATCCTCATAGAAGAATCAGAAGTGGAAAGAGTGAGCAGCTTCAAGTTCCTGGGTGTCAAGATCTCTGAGGATCTAACCTGGTCCCAACATATCAATGTAGTTATAAAGAAGGCAAGACAGTGGCTATACTTTATTTGGAGTTTGAAGCATTTTGGCATGTCAACAAATACACTCAAAAACTTCTGTAGTTGTACTGTGGAGAGCATTCTGACAGGCTGCATCACTGTCTGGTATGGAGGGGCTACTGCACAGGACCGAAAGAAGCTGCAGAAGGCTGTAAATCTAGTCAGCTCCATCTTCGGTACTAGTCTACAAAGTACCCAGGACATCTTCAAGGAGGTGGTGTCTCAGAAAGACAGCGTCCATTATTAAAGACCTCCAGCGCCCAGGACATGCCCTTTTCTCACTGTTACCATCAGGTAGGAGGTACAGAAGCCTGAAGGCACACACTCAGTAATTCAGGAACAGCTTCTTCCCCTCTGCCATCTGATTCCTAAATGGATTTGAAGCTTTGGACACTATCTAATTTTTTTAAATATACAGTATTTCTGTTTTTGCACATCTTTTAATCATCTATTCAATATACATAACTGATTTACTTGTTTATTTATTATTATGTTTTATTTTATTTATTATTATATTTTCTCTCTCTGCTAGATTATGTATTGCATTGAACTGCTGCTGCTAATTTAACAAATTTCACATCACATGCCGGTGATAATAAACCTGATTCTGATTCTGATTTTCTCAACATTGAATTAAAAAAAATCTTTTCCCATTTTCCCCTATGTTTGTTTCTTTCTACGCTCTGCCTCCAGATCTTCCTCAGGTAATCTGGAGCCAGGTAGTTTCATTTGATTTTCTTTGATTTTGACTCTGGAGATAGGCAGGTGATAACCAGCTGGGCCTGCAGTATTGTTTTGTTTCCGTGACCTGGGCTGAAGGGAAGCAGAAAAAATGAATATTTGCTTTGGTATTAGTTGGCATCCGTTAACAAACTTGAGTGGATGCTGAGAGCATGTTTCGTCAGGCTGAGAGATGTAAACTGGGACAAAGATGAAGACCACAAACTGAGAGGTGGTTAATCATCAAACTTAGGAATAAGGTGAAGGGGCTTGACGTGCCTCCATTGACCCTTATCATTTTTTCTTGGTGCACCACAGAAAGCATGATGTCTGGATGCAAAACAGCTTGGTATGGGGACTGCTCTGCACGTAACTGCAAGAAATTGCCGGAGGGTTGTGGACACAGCTCGGCACATTATGGAAACCAGTCACCCCTCCATGCACAATGTCTATACTTTCTCCTGCCTCAGTAAAGCAATCAAAGAGCTCTGCCACCCTGGACTATCTGTCTTTTTCCTTCTCCCATCAGGCAGAAGATGCAAAAGCCTGAGCGCACGTGCCACCAGGCTCAAGCACAGCTTCTACCCCGCTGTTATCACACCCTTGAATGGAGCTCTTGTAGAGTAGGACAGACTCTGAACTTCACAATCTACCTTGTTATGATCTTACATTTTTTCCTCAACTATACTTTATCCACACTTAATGCTGTGTAATGATTTGATCTGTATGAACAGTATGCGAGTGAGTCTCTCACTGTGTCTTGAACATATGACAACTACGAGGGGTTATTGATAAGTTCGTGGCCTAAGGTAGAAGGAGTTACACAGCTCTTGTTACATGCACATGCAGTTCAACTCTTTGAGTGATTATGCAGAAAGTTTGAAGTTAATAACTCACCTTAGGCCATGAATTTATCAATCACCCCTGATGAGTTATTAACTTCAAACTTTCTGCATAACCACTCAAAGGGTTGATCTGCATGTGCATGTAACGAGAGCTGTATAACTCATGTGCTTCTACCTGAGGCCACAAACTTATCAATCACCCATCTGTGGACACTTTCTGGAGGTCCAAGATCCATATGCTCCACGACCGCTGGACTAAGTGTGTAAATGTAGGAGGGGATTATGTTGGAAAAATAAATGTGCTAGGTTTTCTAAAATTGACTCCTTCTAACTTAGACCACGAACTTATCAATCACCCCTTGCATAAACCAGTACCAATAAACCAATATGGAGAACGGGGGAGTTGTGGGGGGAGGGGGCTTGGATAAGTGTTGTTGACGGTCATAACATTGGAACAGTAGCAACTCTCTCTCCCTCGATGGGGAGGGAGAGCCTGTATGAGAAATTGAAGTGCTGGTTACGGGCAGTAGTTTTAGATAGACTCTAGTTGAAGGGCACTTTGTGGTTTTTGGCTATTGCTTACATGATTGTGGGGGTGGGGGTTGGCGCTTCTGCTAACGCAACTAGGGAAGGGTCAGTGCTTTACTGCTGCTTGTATGATGGGAGGCATGGGGGGCTTTGGGGCTCTGATGTGTCTATCATGTATTCTTGTTTTGTGAATGTCTGTGAAGAGGAACGGTTTGTATTCTCTGACTTTAAATTGAACTATTTGGGCTGAATATTAATATTTACACTAAGTTAAGGAATTGCTACAGGCTTGTGAATCATCACAAGAATTCTACCTGAATATGTGGAAGTACAATTTATAAAGTATTATTCAAGCCTGCGATGGATTTTTAGATTAATTGGAAAGTGAGGTTTATGGGGTTCAGGGGTGAGATCAGATCAGCATTTCAGTGAATGGTCAGACAGGCTCCTCTTTCACACGAACTTGCATTCTGATGTACGATGAAATTGGAGAGCGTGGATGAAAATAATTTAAATTCACTATGAATTTATGAATTTAAATAACTTTCATCCTGAAATCTTAAATGTAAGAAATTCAAACCGAAACCTGAAATTGGACAGAAATCTCAATACACTATTGTATAGAGAAGTTGGCCAGAGAGTCTCAGCTTGACCCTTGGTTTGAGAAGTTTAATAATGTTCAACCATCGCGGAGCAGTGACGGATCATTACACTGGAGGTTTAAATGTGCTCACCAGGAATTGGATGCAAGAGGAAGCTTGGTAATGATTGCAAATGGTGTTTATGGGTTACCTGTCATTGCTTTCACCTCAGTCATTGAAATTGTCTAGGTCATGGAGCCTTGGATTTCGAGAGGGGCAATGTCAAATTGAGGAGATTTGACACTGGATGATTGCATTGTGCTTAATCATGCATTACAAGAAGATGATGCTTTATCCATATGGATGATTTGTTGCTATCGATGGATTTTAAATGGTTGCTGCTCGCATTTTTGTGAACTGGTAAATCTTGTAAAATGTCAGTAATTTGTTTCTGTGAAACCAATAGAACTTGACCCCGTTTTGTTTTAAGCTTAATCTGAGAGAAGATGAGGAGGATACATCAGCTTTCAATTGATCTGTGCTAAGTATTCTCCTGAGTGAAAAATCCTGTTGATTATTGTGGTGGTATTCTACCTCACGGAGGCAAAGATTCCTTGTTTTTTTCTCTGGAACTTTGCTCACTCAAAAAGCTATTATTCTGTTAATGCATTTATTTTGCAGTCAGGGTGCTAAAGTCTAAACACTTTCACTTGCTTTGTAATCTGCTCAGTTCAGTAAGAAGGTGAAAGTTGAAATCCCGCAAAAAGCTGACACTTAAAGTGCAGTTACAAGGCAAACCTGCATTTTTGTTACAATTGCTGGCTTGCATTTCTTTCTCTCATCCCCCCCCCCCAACATATTTATCTGGTTGGGTGGAATGGAATAATTTAGTATCAGCCTGCTTGACAGACTGACCGATTTCTCTCCCCTAACAATACCACAGTTCAATGGAGCTACTGGAAGAATAGCATCTTTAGGGAGAGCTTGACAACATCCTCTAACGTCTAACACCAGGTTAACCGGTTGTTCAATACCTTGCTGACAACAAATAACATCCCAGTAGAGTCCACATTTAACTCTACTTCGTACATAAACCTCTGGGACAAAGGTAATACATTGAGCAAATTATCTTCATAATTTTTCTAATGACATTCCATTTTTTCTGTTTAAAATTGTGATTACATTTTCAAAGTAATTAAATGGCTGTATAGCCACATGGGATATCTGGAGACTATGGATATTTTTTTTGTCCTGTCAAGGTCCACTTGACTGTACACTGTCAGATGAGCTCTGCACAGTATCTGGCTATAAATTCGTTGAAAATGACATTCATTGTAAACTGGAGAGTGATTTTTTTAAATGCTAGATGCATCAAATACAAAATTTAAAGATTTATGGGCAATGAATCAATCAACTTTTGCATCAAGACTATTAATCCCAAACTGATCTTCAGTTTTGAATAAAGATCAAGTCAGGATCCTGACTGAAGTTTTACCTTCAGTGTACACAATAGACAACAGTCCAAATTTACTCACAGACCGTGTTGTGAACGGCCTTTCTATAGGAAGATGAGCATTATTGAATATGCTGCTCAAGTCAGTGTTGCTGCTAGCTGTATTTAATAAATCATTCACATTGATCATGTCTTAAGTTTCTTTCCATTTTTCTTTGGCTTACTTTGTCTGAACATGTTTAACTTTGATAGATTATGCAAGTAAAAATCTGATTTGATTTTAATTTATATGTAATTTATGATCCCCAGGAGAAGTGGTAACAGAGGAAATACTCAATTCCTGAAAGGTCAAGAACTTTGAGATATGAGAATCAGAATCAGGTTTAATATCACTGGCAATTGTCATGAAATGTGTTGTTATGTGGCAGCAGTCCATTGCAATAGATAAAAACTGTAAATTTTTACAGTACAAAGTGTGTGTGTATGTATGTGTATATATATATATATATATATATATATATAAATATAATAAAATAGTGTGTGTGTGTGTGTGCACACGGTGCAAAAAAGTAGTGAGGTAGTATTCATGGATTCAACGCCCATTCAGAATTTGATGGCAGAGGGTAAGCAGCTGTTCCTAAATTATTGAGTGTGTGCCTTCAAGCCAAGTCAAGTTTATTGTCGTTAACTATAAACATGTATATTATGTATATATAATCATATAATGTATATAGAAATGAGACAGTGTTTCTTTGAACCAGGGTGTAAAGCACATTAGTACACATAACACTCAAAATACACTAACTTATGAAGGTAAGGATAAAATCTGCATACGAATCATGCATAGAATATGAATTAAATTGCATAAATTAAGTACTATAAGGTATAGGGCAGATAGACCAATGACACTTTGAATACAATGCAGCAGAGAGTTCAGAAGCCTAACGGCCTGACGGAAGAAACTGTTTCTCATCCTGACCGTTCTTGTTTTTATGCATCGGGGTTTCCTGCCTGATGGTAGAAATTCAAAGAGGATGTTGGATGGATGGGTGAGATCTTCAGTAATAGTAAGGGCCCTGTGTACACAGTGCTCCTGATAAATGTCCCCGATGGATGGTAGGGAGACCCTTGTGATCCTCTCAGCTGTTCTCACAGTCCTTTGTAGGGACTTCCAGTCCAATGCTCGGCTACTTCCATATGAGATGGAGATGCAACTTGTCAGGACACTTTCAATGGTGCTCCTGTAAAGCACAGTTAAGATGGGGGTAGACTCCTTTACCTCCCTCATCCCTGATGGTAGCAATGAGAAGAGGGCATGTCCTGTGTGATGGGCACCCTTAATGGTGGATGCTGCCTTTTTGAAGCATCAGTCCTTGAAGATGCCCAGGATGGAGCTGACCAAGTTTACAACTTTCTGCAGCTTATTTTGATCTTGTGCAGTGCCTCCCCCACCCCCCCCCCCCCATACCAGATGGAGATGCAGCCAGTTCCAATGAGTCATATTGGCATTTAATTGATGAATAGCTCTTTTTGGAGAACATCTAAGCAATATGTAATAGAGTTTAAAATAGTTATGGAAAAACATAAATAATGCAAAGGTACACAATGAACAGATGTCAGTGATTTGGTATGGGACTTGCCAAAGGCAGATTGGAAAAGGTTTCAAGACGCTTTTCATTTTTAATCGGAGGCTCCCTTGAGGAAAAGTGGAGCACACAGGGCTGGAGTTCTCTGGTTAACGAAGGAAGTGAAGTAAAACAGAATATTGTATATTATGAAACAGGCAAAGTATCAGAAAAGCAGGAGGAAGTTGAAGAAAATTGAGGTCTCTACACGAGAGAAGATCGATTAGTTGGAGAGAAAAAGATCCCAAACTTGCTCTAACCTTTTAGTGAAAAGAGAGTTGAAAGAATAATATGGCCCACTGGGACAAATATGAAATCCTTTGTTGGTAGATGGTGTGATTCTAGTTTGTACTTCTTCCCCTTTATTCAAAAATTCAAAGTAAATTTATCATAAAAGTACATATATGTCACCATATACTACCCTGAGATTCCTTTTCTCACAAACAACTCACAGTAAAAACACAGGAACACAGTAGAATCAATGAAAAACTTCACACAATAGGCGGAGAAACAGCCAATATGTAAAAGACAACAAACTATGCAAGCACCAAAAAAAAGTTTTTTTAAAAAAAGCAATATATGTCAAGAACATGAGGTGAAGAGTCCTTGAAGTGAGTCCATAGGTTGGGGGAGCAGGTCAGTGTTGGGGTGAGTGAAGTTGGGTGAGGTTATCACTTCTGGTTCAAGAGCCTGATGGTTGAGTGATTATAACTGTTCCTGAACCTGGTGGTGTTGGTCCTGTGACTCCTGTACCTTCTTCCTGATGGTAGCAACAAGAAGAGAGCATTGCTTGTTTGGTGGAGTGGGGGGTGGTGATGATGGATGCTGCTTTCCTGTGACAGTGCTCCTTGCTTTTTATAGATCTGCTCAGTGATGGGGAGGGTTTTATCTGTGATGGACTGGGCTGTATCCACTATTTTTTGTAAGGTTTAGTGCCATGCAAAGACACTGATGTTTCCATAACAGGCCATGATGCAACCAGTCAGTATACTCTCCACCGCACATGTATAGAACTTTATCAAAGTTTTCGATGTCATGCCAAGTCTTAGCAAACTTCTAAGAAAGTAGAGGAGCTGTTATGCCTTCTTTATAAGGCATTTACATGCTGGTCACAGGACAGATCCACTGAAATGATAATGTTGAGGAATTTAAAGTTAATCACCCTCTCCACCTCTGATCCCTTGATGATAACTGGTTCATGGACCTCTGGTTTCTTCCTCTCGTTGTCACTAATTATCCTTTTGGTTTTGCGTGAGATGTTGTTATTGTGGCACCATTCACCCAGAATTTCCATCTTCCTCCTGTATGCTGATTCGTCACCACCTTTGGTTTGGCCAGTGACAGTTAAATATGTCATTGGAGCTTTGTTTAGCCTCACTGTCAGAAGTGTAAAGCAAGTAGAGAAGAGGGCTAAGCGCACAGTTTGGTGGTGCACCTCTGCTGATGGAGATCATGGAGGAGATGTCGCTGCCAATCTGAACTGACTTGGGTCTACAAGTGAGGAAATCGAGGATTCAGTTAGAAAAGGAAGTATTGAGGTCAAGCTCTTGGAGCTTATTGATGAGTTTTGACGGGATTATAGTATTGAATGTCAAGCTGTAGTCAATGAAGAGCATCCTGATTTATGTATCTTCACTGTCCAGTTGTTCCAGGGTTGAGTGAAGATCTAGTGAAATGGCACCTACTGTTGACCTGTTATGACAGTAGGCAAAGTGGAGTGGATCCAAGTCACTTCGCAGGCAGGAATTCATGTTTCATCCCCAACCTCTTGAAACACATCACCACGGTGGATGTAACTTATTCTAGCTTCTTGCCCCTTCCGTTCCAGTCTTGTTGAAGGGTCTCAGACCAAATCATCAAGTCTTTATTCCCCTCCATAGATGCTCCCTGGCCTGCTGAGTTCCTCCAGCTTTCTGTGTGTGTTACTCTGGGTTTCCAGCATCTGCAGAATGTCTTGTGTTTATGGTTGAACTACTGAATATTTTTGAAAGAATGAAATATTTGGTGATGTAGTAGATAGGTAGGAATAGAAAGAAGTACTGGTTAAGATTCATTCTGATGCAAAGGTGGTGTTAAGTACGTTGCTTTACTCAGTTACGCCACGGTCTACATAGAATGGTGTGAAGGTGCTGCTGGTAATTCCAGCCAGTCTTTTGGTTTCCTTTGGATACGGGAGTAGGATTGGAAGATTAAATCATTTCAGAGATTACTGAAGTACTATATTTTCCTAACCTGCTTCAACAAGTTGACGGATTGATTTAATGTGGTAGATATATATATGCGGTAGATTCCAGTTAATTGGGACACATCATTTTGGTCCCATTAGTTTGCTGGCCACAAATTTTTGTCCCTTTCAGATCCTTCCATGGCCTGCTGCCTTTCGGAGCTCTTCCTTCTCTCTGAGATGTTGATTTCTCTGCCACCACAAGAGGGGATAACCTCATTCAACTTCACTTGCCCATTCACTGAATGGTTCCAACAAACCTATGGACTCATTTCAAAGGACTCTTCATCTCGTGTTCTCAATATCATCTTTCTGTCTCTATCTGTCTCTCTTAGTTTTTCTCTTGTATTTTCACAGTCTCTTGTCCTTTTGCACACTGGTTGTCTGCCTTATTGGCTGCGGTCTTTCATTGATTCTATTATGGTTATTGGATTTACTGATTATGCCTGCTTGGAAACAAATCTCTGTGTACATATATGATGACATGGATGTACTTCGATAGTAAATTTACTTTGAACTTTGAAATTGTTTTCAAATGAAATGCAGAACAAATTAGAACTCTGCCAATACTACTACAGTATATAAAACTGTGTATCAGTTCCTATCTGATGTTGATACAGAATTCATCCAGTGTGCCTGTACACTGCTGCATTTTTTGATTGACTGTAAGTGAACAAAATCAGTATAGATAGTGGACTGCCTTCATACAATGCTTTTGACAAATGCATCCTCCGAATTTTCTCCAAATGCTTCTCCCTATAGATGCTGCCTAGCCTGCTGTGTTCTACCAGCATTTTGTGTGTGTTTTTCTCCGAATTTTCATTTTCTTTGCAACATTCAAGATGATTGTTGATTCCTTCAACTCCTTCATAGTCCCTAACTTGCTGAAGTGGTGAAATCATTTTATTTTCCTTCCCAGGTGTTTCTGGCATCTGCAAGCCTGAATGCTTGAAACCACACTCAGCAACACATTTCTGAATTGTCTTACTGCTTATTTCTCGCCAACTCTATCAGTGACAAAAAAAAATCACTGCTCTTTGAACACCAGCACACACAACTGTTGCTATTTAAAAACTGTTTGCTGTAAGCACGATGTAGTATCTAACGGCCCCACAAGTGCATGTGGCTGATGTTACTTAGAAACTGTTCAGCAACAGTTTCCTGCCCCAATTACATGACATAGTCTCCCAAAAAAACAAAGGGAATCCTGGCTATCTTCTCAATGATTTTTTTGTTCTTTAAGAGCTGTCCCAAATACGCAGCTGCTCCAGTTATTCAGTGGCCCAATTAACCAGAACCCACTGTATATAGGCTTTCAGAAAATTATATCACAATAAAAATATGAAGTATAAAGTGATGATATTTTTGATACGAAATTGACTTGGAGGCTTAAGACAGAACACGATGATGATAAATGTTTTTCTCATCAAAATATGTGGTTGGGATTCCTCATATGAACATTGGTAATATTGGTCCCATGACTGTGTGGCTCGGCACAGCTCAAATGCCATCGATAAATTTGCTGAGACACAACTACTTCTGGCAGAATTTCAGATGGTAACAAGAAGGTGTACAGGAGTGAGATAAATCAGCTGCTTGTGTGGTGTTGCACGCTGCCGTCCAGCAAAAGGTTCGGGACACCAAAAGCCAGAACAAATAGACTGAGGAACAGCTTCTACCCCAGAGCTGTGGCCTCCATCACACCACTCCCACAGAACAATGACTGAAACTGTGAGCACACACAAGGACTCAAATACTTGCACTAACGGCACTTTGTGCATTACTGTGATATTCTGGTGCTGTTGCAGCTTATTTTCTGCTACTTATCTATTTAATACCGTTTTTCTATTACTGTATTTTTTTTATCTACTGCTTTATTTAATTGCCTGAGAGGAAGCCAAATAGAGTTTCACTGTATCAATGTATAATGACAATAAAGATAATTCATTCATTCATTCATTCAACCTCGCACTCAGCATCAGTAAGACCAAAGAACAGATTGTGAACTTCAGAAAGGTATAGAGAAGGGAACACACACCAGTCATCATAGAGGGATCAGAAGTGGAAAGAGTGAACAATTTCAAGTTCCTGGGTGTCAATATCTCTGAGGATCTGTCCTGGGACCGACACATTGAAGTGGTTACAAAGAAGGCACGACAGCGGCTACGTTTAATTAGGAGTTCGAGATTTGGTATTTCACCAAAAACACTCGCAAATTTCTACAGATGTACCGTGGAGAGCATTCTAACTGGCTGCATCACCGTCTGGTATGGTAGGGGTGGGTGCCACTGCACAGGATCGAAAGTGGCTGCAGAAAGTTGTGAACCCAGTCAGTTTCATCATGGGCACTAGTCTCCGCAGCATCCAGAACATCGTCAAGGAGTGATGACACATAAAGGTGGCATCAATCATTAAGGACCCTCATCACCCAGGTCATGCCCTCTTCTCTTTACTACCATCAGGAAGGAGGTACAGGAGTCTGAAGGCACACACTCAATGATTCAGGAACAGCTTCACCCCCTCTGCCATCAGATTTCTGAATGGACATTGAACCCTTGGACACTACCTCACTACTTTTTTTGCACTACTATTTTAGATATATATTTAGGTTTTTATTATTATGTATTGCAATGCTTTGCTACCACATAACAAATTTCAAGACGGTGATCTTAAACCTGAATCTGATGAGTCATTTTGTATAAAAATGATTAGTATTGCATTTCAGTATAAGGTATTAATTTCAATATTTGCAAATGATTAAAACAAAATTGTGGCTTGGAGATGGAAGATGCCTTCAATTTAATATTTCGATCAACAGAACTATTGCTCCCCCCTTCCCCCCCCCCCCCCCCCACCGTTAAAATGAAAAGAGCTGTTGCTTCCCTCTCCTGGGCACTTTCCAAGGCTAAATCAATTAACACCAGTCTTAGTATTGTTTTTGTCTTGAACTGATCACATTCCTTCTTCTAAAGAATGGCCTCTTCCCACATCAATGCTGCCCATCGTTGACCCTTAACTGATCTGGTATGTACCATTTCATCTGTGTATTTGCTGTCTCCAGACTGGCTCTGGCCAGCTTTTCACCTTCCATTGTACTATCCTTCGAGGTTATAGTTGCCTAAATTAACATTGCGCCAATTGTAATTCTACTTCTGCTGGCGCTTATGACTACAATAGTTTGCTGGCCACGAATTTTCATCCCGTTCAGACCCTTCCATGGCCTACTGCTTTTTGGAGCTCTTCCATCTCTCTGAGATGTTGATTTCTCTGGCACTACAGGCAGAACTACAAGATGGTTGGGCCTGGAAGGAAGCTGCATCAGACTTTAACAGCTGCAGTATCAATGTGCAAAATGGTAGCAGGGGATGTTGCCTTGCACTGGGCACCTGTCATGGAGTGGCTGGAGTGAGGGAAAAGCTGATAGTACAGACTTGATGGGTAGTATTGAAAAATCAAAAGGATTTGAGACTGAAGTGGGAGTTGTGTCCAAATCCCATGGCAGCAGCTGTGAAGTGGTGCAGCTGCTCATTCAAAAGCGAGTGGTGTTTTAATGAAGGATTTAAACTTTCCTACAGATCAGACTAAATATGCCAGCTTGTATGTGAAAAATTGTAAATTTCTGAAACATGTACAGGGTGGTTTTCTGTTACAGTGTTGGGGATCGAATGAAGGAGTGATGATGAGTTAGATTTTTGTTCTGACTGAAACAGATTTAATTTAAAATTCTAATGCGTGAACATTGATTTGATAGCACACACATCAAATGCATAATGCTTCAAAAGGCCCAGTAGTTGAGTTCTTGCATTTGGGCTGGAGATTTTCGATCCAATGGGATTGAGACAGGCCTTGTAAGCTGTCTTAATGTGTTCATGGAAGAGTTCCGAAGAATTACTGATAGAGAACCAGTTTATTTTTCTGAGGGCCAGGGGCTGTAGTTCCCACGATTTCTCCCACTCTCCCAAAAGATTGGCAAAGAAGATGAAAGTAAAACTTTAAACAGCAGTAAATACCACAGAGAGAGAAAAAATATCTTAGGTTGTCAAGAGAGGTACAAGGAACAACTAAGGTGACAAAGCAGCTATCATGTCCTACTTGGGAGGTTGATCAAAAAGGTTCAGTCACTCAGCAATCAAGGTGAGTTAGTCAATTGGATTAGACACTGGCTTTATGGGAGAAGCCAGAGAGTGGTAGTAAAGGGTTGTCTCTCTGACTGAAAACCCGTGACTAGTGGTGTGCCACAGGGATCAGTGCTGTGTCCTTTGTTGCTAGAAATCTATATCAATGATTATAATGTGGTCAACAGAATCAGCAAATTTGTGGCTGATGCCAAGATTGGGGGTGTAGTGGACAGGAAGGCTATCGTGGCTTGCAGAGGGATCTGAGTAGACTGAAAGAAATGGCAGATAGAATTTAATGCAGATGAGTGCGAGATTTTGCACTTTGGTAGGACTAACCAGGGTAGATCTTACTCAGTGAACAATGAGGCACTTAGGAAGTAGAACAAAAGGATCGAGGAATCCAGGTCTATAATTCATTGACAGTGGTGTCATAGGTAGATAGGGTCGTAAAGAAAGCTTTTGGCCTTCATGAATCAATGTACTGAGTACAGGAAATGGGATGTTATGTTGCAGTTGTAGAAGATGTGTTGAGGCCTAATTTGGAACATTGTGTGCAGTTTTGGTCACCTACGTACAGGAAAGATGTAAACAAGTTTGAAAGAGTGTAGAGAAAATTTACAAGGATGGTGCCGGGAATGAAGGATCCAAATTATAAGGAAAGATTGAATAGGTTAGAACTGTATTCCTTGGAATGTAGAAAATTGAGAGGAGGCATCTGATAGAGGCATACAAAATTATGATGGGTAAAGATGGAGTTAATGCAAGCAGGCTTTTTCCACTGAAGTTGGGTGGGACTATAACCAGAGGTCATGGGTTAAGGGTGAAAGGTGAAAGAGTTGAGGGGAAACATGAGGGGAACTGTCTTCACTCAGAGGATGGTGAGAGTGTGGACTGAGCTGCTAAGTGGTGCATGCGAGCTCGATTTCAACGTTTAAGAGAAGTTCGGATAAGTACGTGGATGCTGGGGATATGGAGGGCTGTGGTCCTGGTGCAGGTCAACGGGACTAGACAGCTTAAACGGTTTATGGGCCGAAGGGCCTGATTCTGTGCTGTACTTCTCTATGACTCTCGAGTATGAAAGTTACTTGCAGGGTATAACCAAGAATTTTGAAATTCTGAGGCAAGAAAAGGTGGATGTGACCCCTCATAATTGGGTGATGTGGAAGAGAAAAAGTAAAAGATATTAAATGATTTATCAGAAGCAGGTAAACCAGACATGGGTTAATTTTATTGTCAAAGTTTGCAGGTAAAATACAACTCTGATATTTGTCTACTCCAGATAGGCACTAAATACAGAAATACCATGGGTGTTGAAAGAAAAGACATCAACTCCACCCGCCCCGCACGAAAGGGAAAAGAAGCAAAACTTGCAGACACCAAAATTCCTTCCCTTCCCCAGGCAAAAAGCAGCCACAATAATCAACTCCTACACGTAACAATCCCCACCCTTCACTCGTAGGAAAGACCAGCAACAGTGGCACCAACCCCTCCAACACCCCCCCCACACACACACACACACACACAAAAGTTAACAGATCACCCACCTGCCAATCATCCACAAGAAAGAAAACACCAGAAAAATGAAAGAAGCCAACATAAAGTACAGTACAATAATCACATCAATCTCAAAATATGGGAAATGCCTTTTTGCCTGCATGTGAGGAGAACAGTCACACAAACTCCGTCCTTTTGTAAAGAATGACCGTCGACCCGGGTTCCAGCACTGTCGAGCGTGCTGACCCAAGTCCTACTGCCGCCGATTTGGGGCTGGACAATACCGACCCAGATCCTGCTGCTGACGGTCTCTGTTGGGGGCCATCGCTGTTCTCCCCCCCCCACATTCACCTTGATACTTCAATCTTTCTCGCTGCTTCGAGGTGGAGTTGTTCATGACCCCATGCCTCATCTCTGGTCTTTTCCACGAGTCAGTTTGCACTCCCGGACCTTCTCGGCACCCCCCACCACCACCACCAGTCTCTGATCTCCACAAGGCAGCTCTCCAGACACAGCATAACACGGGGTCCTTCAATCGAGTTCCAAACAGTATGTCACAGGCTCCAACAGTTTCTGTGACACACAAAAGACAAAAAGGACAAGCAGAAGGCTTTGAAAAAAGTGAAATAATTGGAGAGATTTGCTGTTTGTAAGATGTCACCCAAGGAATAAAATAAATTGAAACTTTTTTAAAAAAAAGAAATCGTTGCTCACTGGCGCCATCTTGACTGGTGACAGACAAACAGACAAGTTAGAAATGAGTATAGCATTTTCTAAAATTAGCATGAACCGAAACAAACATAATGTAGTAGATATGGCACCGATGTGAGGAATCTTCTCGGTCAGTTGGTTTGTATCCCCAGGTTCTAAATGATGCAAATGCCCCAAAGCTTGCAAATTCTGTGTATTATGGTCTGTCCTTTAAATTGGTTGTGTGTGTGTGTGTGTGTGTGTGTGTGTGTGTGTGTGTGTGTGTGTGTGTGTGTGTGTGTGTGTGTGTGTGTGTGTGTGTGTGTGTGTGTGTGTGTGGAGAGAGAGAATAAACATGATGGGGAATCAAAGGGATTACAGATTAGTAGGCCCACTATCAAGTGCCACAGAATTAGTCATTTTGGATTGAACATTCAGCACCAGTTTTTAATTAATCACAGAGTCAGGATGGATTGGCAGGGTGAGGAGTTTTTGAGAAGATTACAAGTCTAGAATGGAAGTGTATGTGAATTTGCAGGAGTATTTGATGAAGCCTCTCATGGGAGACTTAGCAGAAGTTAAGCTCATGGAATGGAAAGCGTTTAATTGACACAGGTAGAAAAATGACTGACTGGCGGATGACAGATTAGAGATTTTGAATTGGTGCTCAAATTGGCAGAATGTGACAAATGGTATTCTGCTCGATTGGGGCTGCAATAATTCACTATACTAACGACTTGAATGATGGGAGAGAAAGGCGTATTAATGTCTGCCAGTGAACCAAAGATAATTGGAATTTCGGAAGAGAGTGAATGGATTCATTCTATGAAGTTACTTGTAAAATGATTGGGTTTATGAGCAAAGCAGCAGTAAATGGTTTTTAGTGAAAGAGATTGAGGCTGTCCACTTTGTCCTTTAAAAGGGATCTAGTGCTTTCTGAATGGCACCAACAGCAGGGCTCAGGGCTTGATACACATGAATCATGTTGATGTGGATGAGAAACCAAACAAATTCATATAAGCTGCAGAAAGACTGGAGGAGTTCAGTATGAGACAATAGTGTTGAGCTGAAAATAAAACCAGAGATTATATCTGAATGACTGAACATTTGTAGTATTGTGCCTTGGGAAGAATGTATTGCCCTTAGGAGTGCAGTGTAGATTTAATAGAAAGATACTTGGAGCAGCAGGATTAACGGAAAAAAAGGATTACACAAACCAGGACTGAGCTCTCATAGTCTGAATGATTTGATTCGAGTTGTGAAGGCATTTCCTTTTGGAAATCAGCCCTTAGCGATTGAGCATGGTGGAAATTTTGAGCTCCCAGAATTGGCAATCGATAATTACTTTCTCATTAATTTTATACACCAAAGACATCAGAGGGGGTAGATCTAAAGATAGGTTTAAAACATTAGGTCACAAAGCCTTATTGAGTGCCAGAACAAGGACAAGGAGACTCGATGGCCTGCCTGCATTTGACAGTGTGTTCCAGATCCTACCCACACTCCAAGCAAAATCTTACCTCCCAGATCCCCTTTAAAATCCCTTCCTGTCATTTTAAAGCTGCCTTTCTGATTTGCTTTGAAGAATATTTTGACTGATTATCCAACCTATTGAAATCTGTGCAACTTGTTGTTTCGGATACCCCCATCAAGACATGACTGGAATTGTTTGCCTGGCTCTTCCGTCCTATATTTTAATTTCATTTAGTGCTGGAGGTATCAATTGATAATTCACTGAATAGCATTTCCCTTTGGCAATGCTGCTGGTTGTCCTCCACATACTTGTGTCTGCGTGGTGAAACGTGGAAGTCCACGGCAAGCTGGGTGTCACAGAGTCCAGCAGCATGGATCTGACCTGCAACCCAGATGCACTTCACATCAAAGTCAGGAGAGTTTGGACATGTGGAGTAAATGGGAGGGGACTGCAGAATGTTGATGGTCAGAGAGACTTTGCAGTTCACAGTTCCCTAATGTGGCAACACAGATTGATAGGATGGTGAAGAAGGCATAGGGTAAGCTTGCCTCTTTAGGTTGAATATAGACATTGGAACATTAAGTTACAACTACAGAAAGCACTAATTGGACTTGACTTGGAATATTATGTGTAGTTCTGAATGCCACACTATAGTTAGTGGTTGTGCTGGAGAGAGTGCAGAGGGAATTCGCCAGGATGTTGACTGGAATAGGCGATTTTGGTAATGGAGAGAGATTGGATTGTTTGGACTTCCTTGGAGCAAAGGAGGTGGAGCGGTGACCTGTTAGAAGTATAAGATTATGGGAGGCGTAGATAGTGTAAACAGTCAAGATATTTGTTCCCCTGGTAGGATTATCACAATGAAGGTGCATGATTTAAAAGTGACGGAAAGGAGTTTTAAATCGGATCTGAGAGAGATCTTTTTACATTGAGAATGGTTGGTATGTGGAACATGCTACTAGAAGAGGAAGTGGAATTAAATAAAATTACTGCACTTAAGAGGCATTTAGAATGGCACTTAAATTGGTAAAGCGAAGAAAAGTACAGGCCAAATATGGGCAAATGGGATTAATGTGCATGCACAGAAAGGAGAGCGTGGATTTAATGGCACTAAGACCCATTTCTGTGCTCTACAGTTCTACAACTCTGAGCACTCTGCCTCCACCAGCACTAGCAGACGTTAGGCATCGGAGCCCGTTCACTGGAATTCGGTTCTCAGCAGTCAGTAAGAAGTTGTAGCTAAATGGTTTACTTCAATGTTAACAAACCGCTAGTGTTCTGGTTCCAGTTAATCAGGTCGGCCACTTATTTGGGAAAACTCTTTTTAAGAAAAACAAAAATTAATTGAGAAAATATCTGGGATTCCCTTTATTTATTTGGGACACTATGCCGCTTAATTGGGATAGGAGATTATTGCCGAACAGTTTCTAACCAGCTTCAATTGCGTGCACTTGTGTGGCTATTGGTCACTACAGTTGATAGAACAGTTTTTAAACAGCATCACTTGTATATGTTTGCATTATGTTATTCATTTGGGCTGACGGACAACAATTTGAAAAGCAGTGATTTTTGATCATCTTGTGTTTTATTTTGACTTTTTAAATTTTCAGGAAAGTGTTGACACTAACCAAAAATATTACCTCAGCTATCTGCACTAATTTTGTTCAATTACAATCAAAAGAACACTGCAACATGCACTGAATGAATTCCTCCATTGATAACTATTACAATTTTATTGTCATCAGTATCATCGTTATGTGTCGTGTCATATGGCATGGTGATCATGTCTCATGACCATGATTGTCCTTGGCAAAATTTTCTACTCAATAAATTCAAAACGGAGATAGACATTTTCCTGGATAAAAATGGCATTAGGGGATACGGTGAGCGAGCAGGTAAGTGGACATGAGGCTAGGTTTAGATCAGCCATGTGATCTCCTGGACCAGTTTTCGATAGCCTGGATGGGTTGGAGAGGAATTTTCCAGATTTTTTCTCCTCAATTGGCAACTCGGTTTTTTTCCCCCGGGTGATCACATGGGTTTGGGTGGGATGAATAATAAAATAAAATGGGCGGCATGGTGCCCTGTTGGTTGGCACTGTTGCCTTGTGGGATTCGGTGAAAACTAGAGTTAAGATTGGATCAGCCATGATCTTGTTGAATGGTGGAGCAGGCTTGAGGGGCCGATTGGCCTACTCCTGCTCCTATCTCTTATGTTCTTATGTACTGAAGTGGTTTGCTATTGCCTTCTTCTGGGCAATGTCTTTACAAGACAAGTGACCCCAGCCATTAACAATACTTCAGAGACTGTCTGCCTGGCGTCAGTGGTCGCATAATCAGGACTTGTGATATGCACCGGCTGCTCGTACGACCATCCATCATCTGCTCCCATGGCCTCACGAGACCCTGATCGAGAGATAAGTGCTATCCCTTGCCCAAGGGTAACCTGCAGGGTAAAGGAGCACCTTACACGTCCTTTGGTAGAGATGTATCTCCACCCACCATTGTGGTATTGGCTAATTGGGGCAGCCACTTCGTTGGACCAAAATTTACTGGCACAACATGTCCTAATTAACCAGAATTCACTGTCCTTAAAGATGTAAATTTTCTACTTCAGTTTTCATTTGTATAGTAACTTGAATAAATAAGAGTGCTTTTAAAAACAGTTACAAGCTTTTGACACAAGCAAAGATCTGGTTGTTGCTTGCAGCCCATTTCCCCTTGATAGATAACTTTTCATTCTGGTCAATTCATCCAGCTCTCATATTCGGAATTGGTTAGCATGGAATAATAATGGCAGCATTCTTCATGAGTGACTTAGATCCAGGAATATCCAGCCCAATGCCTCAATTATGCCAAAAGGGGAGCTTTGCTTCCAGAAAGTTATGTCCAATGGCTGATCTCTGAATGCAAGCTAAGGCCAGAGATACAACTCAAGTTGTTATTGGAAGGAATTGGTGTGATTAGGAAATAGAGAAAAAAGGAAGGTAAAAATGCAATAGAAATAATAGTGAAGTATTACTGATAACTCAGCAGATAGATTCCTACTGTTTGAGAGTGGTGTCCAACTTCAGGATTGTGTGGCGCATGTGGACTGTAAATCACTTCATTAGTGTTGTCTATACAATGGGAATTACCAGCATGAAATGGCTGCAGGGACATTAATTAGAGAGCAATTTCACGGAGCATAATAGAGAGACTCCTGGTGAGAGGATTTTCTAGTTTAAGTGAAGCTAGTGACAAATTGGCTTTGCTGTTTAAGGTTAATCATAAACACAGGAAGCATTATCTGTGGAGGGGAACGAAGTTTCCAGCCAAGACCGTTCATCAGGATTGGAAGGGAAGGCGGCGGAAGCCAGAACAACAAGGTGGAGGAGAAGTACAAGCTGACAGTAATAGTTGAGACCAGGTGGGTAGGAGCGGTGGAGTGGGGTGGTGATCAAGTAAGAAGCTGGGAGGGAGAGAGGTGGAAGAGATAAAGGGTAGAAGGAGGGGGAATCTGAGAAGACAGTGGACCATGGAAGAAAGGGAAGGAGGACAGGAAGCAGAGGGAGCTGATGGGCAGGTGAGGAGAAGAGAAGGGGCTGAGAGGGTAATCAGAATGAGGAATGGAAAAGGGAGGGTGTGGGGGGGTGAAGAATTTACTGGAAGCTGGAGAACTCAATTCATGCTATCAAGCTAGAGACTACCCAGACAGAATTTGAGGTGTGGGCCCTCCAACCGGAGTTTGGCCTCATCATGGCAGTAAAGGAGGCCATGAACAGACGTGAGAATGGGAAGTGGAATTGAGATAGGTAGCCACCAGGAGGTCCTGCTGTTTGTAGGTTGCTCAACAAAGCCGTTCCCCAGTCTGAATCGTAGTTATCGAGGATGTTGCATTGGGGGCACAGGATGTAATAGGCGACCTTGACAGACGCAAACGCGGAGTGTCTCCTCATTGGAGGGACTATTTGGGGTCCTCAGTGGGTGTGTGATAGAGAAAGTGTAGGGGCAGATACAGCACTTGACACGCTGGCAGGGGTAAGTGCCAGGAGGGAGATCAGTGGGCAGGGACAGGTGGAGTGATCCCTACCGAAAGCAGAGAGAAGGATGTGGGGTTAAGTTGTTTTCACCTCAAGTCACTTTGATGCTGTTTTTATATTTTTGCACACACAATCTGTAAGTTATAAGAGCACAATTCCGACTAATAATTTCTCGGCTGATCTTTCCCCCTTTTGGTTTGTTTTCAATGTCAATGAATCCTTGAAATGCTTTGGGATATTTTACTTCAGGGTTGAAATGGGGGGGGGGGGAACCTTTGCTGGGATTGCACATCATGCAAACTACCTAAAGCATTTCAAGATGGCATTAAATCCAATGAAAACCTTTCATACGAAAGATTTCTCTGGATGTAACACATTCTGATGCATCACCATCTGGTGTGTAGGAGCCAGTGCACAGAATTGGAAAAAGCAGCAGAGGGCCGTAAACTCACCCAGCTTCATCATGGGCATTAGCCTCCCCGCCAACAAAGACATCTTAATTAGGCAGTGTCTCCAGAAGGCAGAATCCATCATTGAAGAGCCTCACAACCTAGGCTATGCCCTGTTCCCTTTGCTACTAACAGGAAGGAGGTACAAGAGCTTGAAGACACACTCAATGTTTTAGAAACAGCTTCTTCCCCTCCACCATCAGATTTCTGAATGGACCACACTTTCTGCACTACTGTCTTTGTATATTTCTTATTGTAACTTAGTATTTTTTGTACCTATGGTGCTGTACTGCTGTCACAAAACAACAGATTTCATGACATAGGCCAGTGATCATAAACCTGATGCTGGTAAGAGTCCAGTTTAACTACAACACTTCAAATACGTTTAGGCAGGGTAGTGTGGTGGTTAGCACAATCCTTTACAGTTCAAGTTCAATTCCCATTGCTGCCTGTAAGGAGTTTGTGCTTTCTCCCCGTGTCTGTGTGGGTTTCCTCCCATGGTCGGTTAATTGGTCATTGTAAATTGTCCCATGATTATGCGCAGATTAAATCTGGGGATTGCTGGCCGGCCAGAAAGACCTATCCTGCGCTGTATCTCAATAAATAACGAAAAATACTTGGATAGGAGCGTTGTAGGGGAAATGGAATTAGCCTAACTAGACGTGCACCAGTTTTTTTTAATAACCCACCTAGGTAGAAGGCAAACATTAAATTTATTTCCCCAACCTGGTATGATTTTTAAAATGATCTCTGCATTTCTTTTGGTGTACCCTTATGCAAGATATCACTTAATAAAATAAAGACGGGTTCTTTCGGCATTTGGGGATTGGACGGCAGCAATGAGTTTTAATACGCTGGTTTTGAGAGTAAGGTGATGCTCTTGCTGCCGTCTTTCCGCAGGAAACTGTTCAGACTTTCTGACATTACTTTTCTCTCTGGAAGGCTCGGCCGTTAGTTGGTGATCTGTGAAGCTGACGGAAGGGTGGAATGTCATGTCGGATGTTGAGATCGAAATTAGCCGACTGAAAGATGAGTCCGTGCTTAACGCGACATCATTAGCTGCAGTATTGGTGTGTGGAAAGTGAAACCCCGGTGTGTTCGCGGATGAAGTATTCACTCCACATCGTGCGAGATATTCAGAGTGGGGACTGGATCGCAACCTTGCAATTGCCTGTCGAAAGTAATCGTTGCGTTGCGGCTGGGCCCGTTCTCATTGGTCGTGCTTGCAGCTTGATTTCGATTTTCTTACCTGGTGCGTAACGAGGTAGTAATATTTCGGCGGTATTTGTTCTCAGCTGCGAGGGAATGGGAACGGCGGAGCCGAATCTCCTCTCGTCTGCTCGGACGTGTGGCGCTGCGACACCTGACGGGTCCGGTACAAGTCTGTGGGTGGAATCTGCCGGCGGAGGGGCGGAAGATGCTCAGTAAATGTTGACTGGATGGTATGCTGATGAGCTATGCAGATTTCCCTCGAAGGCATTTAGGGTACCTTGGCAAAGACGGCTGCTGAGGTGAAAAAGCAATGGAGACCAGTGGCGAAGCGCGATGGGTGACTCTACGCTGATTTTAACATTCGAGGAGCTTCCCGAAAACCCTTTGGAGTTTCAAGGATCACTTTATTTATTTCGGCCGCTTAGCAGTATATACTGATTGCGATACTAGCTATACTAGCAGTAAAGAATTAGTCGTGACTGCTTATGGACGTGGTGTTAAAGTCAATTTTGAAATGTAGAAGCACCATTGTTGCGTCCAGGTTACTGTGCTTGTAGGCACTGATTTCTGTGGCGTGCAGTGTGAGATGGAGTGGGCGTATTGGGGTTAACCCTCACTGCCTCGCACCGACGACAAAGTGCGTCCTGAAGGCGCTTGAACTCCCCGAAGGAAGATCTCTCGCTTGAAGAGGGCTGGGGGGGAATACGCGCCGGCGTTGATCTGCTGTGACTTCGAGCAGGTAGCAGTTTGAATGACAAAACTACCAGATGACAAGCTGGTCGCGGCGCACAGCATCCAAGTCGAATTAAGCCCGGTCACTTCCCACGGGGAGCACGCCAGTTGTATCCGGGCTCCTGCTGCATTCTTCGGCGCACGACTTTGAACGCACTCGGCTGCTGCCAAAAAGCTGCGGAAGAATGATAGCCGTCTCGTTTAAGTGCCGCTGTCAGATCTTGCGGAGAGCTCCTAAAGGTACGGTGCCTTGTCGTTCATTTGAAGCACTTCCCATAGGTTTTTCCTTGATGACTCGGTGCTTGAGTGTTCGTTTGTGCTCACTGTGTTTGGCATTAAAAATTTATGCTGCATTTGCTGTGAAGAAGCAGAACGGCTTGGCGCCGAAGCAGCGCTGGCTTCAAACAATTATGAAACGCTGTTTCAGTGTGCAAATCGTCAGACCGCTGGACGGAGTGATGGAAATGGTGCCTTTAAAATCCACGGTTCTGCTTAAATGCATCTCTGCGTTTGTCAGCTTGAGTCTTACTTGCCCCCGGAATCTGCCTCCTCACCTTTGCATTTCGGTTTAAGTTTGGAAGCTGTGGCGGGGTGACGACGGCAGCTTGCTGCATACCTGGGTCTGGTTCAGTCAGTGTGATGAATTGCAGGAGACTTATTTGACTAATTGATTTCAAGGTCTGTAAGCACAGGGAAAAAAAGCGCAGCAATTCCTGGGTGCAGCAATCGCACGTTCAGGATTGCGGTGCTGGGGATGAAAAGAGCTGTCGTTAGATACATTATAGGGCACAGTCAGCACTCAGGCGTAAGTGCACCTAGTAAAAGTCTATAAATACTTTAATAGGAGCTATTTGGTTTTCCAGGTCAGATTTCTCCGATTAACCACTAATACCCCTGTTAATGCAACGAATGCTTTCTTTCTGTAAAATTCCAGGAGCCTTGACCAAGTAGTACGTGTGATCTATTGGAGGACGGTGCTCTAGAAAGTCTTGAGGAATATGTTGAGCACGTAGTATTACAGGGCCTAATTAATGAATTTTTTTTGATGGCCTGTATTATTTACGTGAAAACCGTCAACACATAGCGAACTCCATAACCGTAATCTCCTTGATTTTTTTGAGTTCTGATATTACAAATATTACTTGACTATAAGATATAGGAGCAGAATTCTGCCATTTTGCCAATTGAGTCTGCTATCATGGCCGGACCAATTCTCCCCCAGCCACAATCTCCTGCCTTCTCCGCATATCCTTTCCAGCCCTGACTAATTCAGAATCTATCAACCTCTGCTTTAAATATACCCAATGACTTGGCCTCCACCGTCACCTGTGGCAACAAATTCCATAGATTCACCACCCTCTGGTTATCGAAATTCCTCCTCCTCATCTCCATTCTGAAAGGATGCTTGCTCCTCAATTCTGAAGCTGTGTTCTCTGGTCTTAGATTCCCCCACCATAGGAAACCTCCTCCCCACATCCACTCTGTCAAGACCTTTCACCATTCAATAGGTTTCAATGAGGTCAGCTATCATTCTTCTGAATTCCAGTGTGTGGAGAGGCTCAAAGCCATCCAGTGCTCCTCACAATGTTGTGAAGTACCAGATACTTTGCAATCCCTTGCCCTGTGCATGAAATAGATTTTACTGTCGGTACTGTTGACACGGGTTATCACTCCCCACCTCATGCCGACAACATTGTTGCCGATACATCATCTGATCCGCATCCTTCCTCTCCTGAAAGTGCTCATTGATATGGCAACATCCTGATACTCCCCCTTTCTCCTCAAGTTCAAGTTTTCACCCCATGTAGTGAACCAGTTGATTGCTTAACCCCACTCCTCTGCTTGCCAGCAGCCATTGATCAGCACTGATTTCCCTCATTCTAACTCTCTGTCCCCTCACGGCCCTCAGATACTCTATCGGAAACACAGATACAAGAATTTTTTGGGCTTTTAGTGATTAAGGAGCTCGGCTGGTTTGGATAAATACACTCAGGGAGATGCACAGCACCACTTTGACGAGCACCTCTGTCAGTCTGCCGAAAGCAGACATTTTAATTCCGATTCCCGGTCCAACATGTCGATTCATGGCCTCCTTTTGTACCTCAGGGTGGAGGAGCAACACTTTGTATTCCGTCTGGGTAGCCTCCAACCTGATGGCCTGAATATTGATTTCTTACAGTAATTCTTTTTTCTTCTATTCCCCACTCTGGCCATTTACCTCTTCTCACTTGCCTCCTCCTTCCCTTTCTCCCAGGGTCCACTCCCCCCTCCATTCAGATTCCTTCTTCTCCAGACCTATACTTTCCTACCCAGCTGACTTCATCTATCACCTTCTAGCTATCCTCCTTCCCCTCCCCCCAGCTTTTTACTCTGGCACATTCCCCCTTCCTTTCCAGTCCTGAAGAAGGGCCTCGGCCTGAAACATTGACTGTTCATTCATTTCAATGGACGGTAACCTGACCTGCTGAGTTCCTCCAGCATTCTGTGTGTGTTGCAGGGAAATGTTGTTTGAAGGTAGCAAAAACAGGAGGAACCTGCTCTCTTATTGAACTAGATTGTGGCTTAATTGTGCGTTGACTTCATTTTCCAGGACCTTTAATCCCTTGGGCAGATAAATAGGAGTTACTTCAGATTTAAGATTGCATGTAACTTTCCATTCAGAGTGTCTTCTTTCCTTTAGTTTCCACTGAGATGACAGTCTGCTCCTGTGTGTGTTGTTCAGTAGGTTTTGGATCAACCCTTTGTTTCCCACCACCCCTTCCCACACCACTCATCGCACCCGCACGTGAAGAAATAGTTTCCCATTCTCATCTGATAAAACCAAAAAATAAGGGTTTTCCACATGATGTGGTCGGGAATCATATTGGGTGCTGGACAAGCCAGCTTCTTTGGGGGTTTGTTTTGTCATAGCGGGAGTGTAGTAAAGGCTCATTACGGCCATTCCTGGAATGGTGGACTTGTCGGAGAGTGAGCAAATCAGGCCAAAGCCCTCAGATGTACAAACTGCCCGAGTCTGGACGGGGGTAGTTGTGGAATCGATGTTTCTTCTGACAGAGAGATCACAGTCTCAGAATAAGGGGTCAGCTGTACTTGATCAGGTTCTGTTCCAGTGCCATATGACCAAGGATACAAGACCTTTCTCACATAGGACGTTCACATTACCTTATGAGCTGACCTCTTCCTTATTTACTTATTGCACCAAAGGTAGAGGTTATTATGTCCGTCAGATCTGTGCTCACACCCAGCAGAGCTATCCCATTGATTTCATTTCCTCTTTCTTTCCATTGAGTTCCTGCATCTCATTCTCTTTCACATGATCACCACTTCCCTCGGACTCTTTTGCCACTTTACCGACAGTAAGGGGTAAATGACAGCTCCCAGCATGTCTCTTGCGATGTGGGGGGGGGGGGGAACCGGTGCGCATGGGGTTGGAATCCACAGTGTCATAGGGGCAACGTGCACACTTCACCTGGGTCGTACACAAGGTCAGGACTGAACCTGGGTCCTTTCAGACAGCAGCACTAACTGCTGCACCACTGTCCTCTCTAAACTCAACAGCAAATAAAAGTTCTCGTGTGATTTGTTCCTTGTCCCCATTGCTGCATCTTGTATTTCTCATTTGTTGTTGATGTCACCCATCGTAATTGCTGCATTTGAAGGTTTGCTGGGATGTGAATGCTCAGCTCAAAGAAGTAAGTTGTCAGAAAAGCTTTTTAACTTTATATTGAACTTCAGTTAGTAGAAAGTTTGAAGTAAACACTGTTAACGATGCCAAACAATTGCACAGTAATTAAGTTAAAGATCTGTGATCCATAAATTGGACTGATATCCAGAGACAAAAAGATTGAAACATCTGGATTTTAGTCAACATTTCTTTTGGCAGGTATCCCTTGGCAAGGCACACTTCCTTAATTATTCTGGCTTGCATATTGTTAGAAGAGCCAAAACAGTTTGATTGGCTTTTAATTGCTCGCTGAAATGAGAGAGCAAGCTAATCTTCTAATAGGGTACTTGTGTCTTAATTTATGCTAGATATCCCCTCATTCAAAGAGGGAATAGAAAAGCAGTGGAGAGAAATTCTGTTAACATTTTGATAAATTTTATTTTCCTTTATGGTTGTGCTCTACATGATATTTTCTGTTTCATATTTTCATAGTTTTGCTCGTACATCTTTGTCCTCGGATGCGATGAAGCTTACTTGAATTGACTGGGTTTAATCATTGGTTAGCTCAGTTTCTGTACAGAATGCAATATGGAAAAATATCGCTGTTTGTTAGGGAACAATGTAGGTTTCATGCTGAATTGCTCATTATGTAGTTCAAATTGTTTAGACAATAGTAATATCCTTGTTTCAAACAAACCTGCTTCTCTGATTCTTGGACTGTTTGCCTGGTTTATGAAACAGTGAGAGTTGATTTTCTTGGTATCAGTGTGTGAGAGTTAATATAGACTTAAATTCTTCTGAGTTCCCATTACAACTCGGTACAATGAGCCTAAGTACAGTACTAATGATGGATTCAGCCATTAATCCTTTCAAATTTTGTTAATCTTTCTTGTACCACATTTCTGGCTATTGGGAATTTGTCGGTTATTCTGCTGATTAGGTAATAATGCGTGCTAGTTTCTCTTATAACTGTATTTAGAAATCCATTACTGTTCCTTTATTTCCTCATATCTAAATGCATCTATTTGTCTCAGCTGTTCTTTCATTTATTTTTTTCTGACACTTACACAAATGACATCGATGTTTCTGAAACCCTTGCAAATGGAAACGTTCCCTGAGTATCTCCTAGGTAGCTGCAACAAAAATTAAAATCCTTAACAAGGTTATCTTTCCTCCAAGCGGACCACAACCTTGTCATAGGGTTTGGAGGCTTGTTGTGCCTCAGTGACCCAGACAGCGATGTTGGCTGGAGTCAGGGGCTCTTGGTCACCCATACCAAACAAGTCCCAAGGGTAGAGGCCAAACTAAGAGTGGTCCACTGGTCCTCTAGGTTTGGGGGTTCAGCTCAGGGCTCGTTACAGAGTCAGCAGTGAAGGATCCTTCTACATCTTTGTGCGACAATATGGATGGACAGACGGATGGAGGGCCTTCACTGCTGCCCTAAATGCCAGCAGTGTAAAGGGCTGGTAAAAAAAAAGGTTATTTTTCCGTTTCTCTCCTGTAGCAATCTCAATTCAGATTTGTAATTGCCATGTTGAAATTGCTGCAGATTTGAATTCAAAAGTCTTAAGTCTCCACTTTACTGCACCACTGTGGGAGAGTTGTACAGTCAGTGTCTACCACTGTGTTGTGTGTAGCATCACTCTGGGAGTGTTGTACAGTCAGTGGTGCTTTTTCTGAGCCTCAGTAAAATGTCTTATGCTTCCACCACAGGGGCGTAAAAATCTGTGATTGTGTTTGGAAGAATAGTAGGTTGTTACTCCCGGTGCCCCGCTTTCTGCCAACAGTGAATGTTTTAAAAGTAATCAGACATTATCATATTGCTGTTTCTGGGAGTTTGCTGCATCAAAGTTGCTGGCATGTATCAACAATGCCGCATGTCTGAAGTACATAATTGGCGGTGAAGAGCTCTTGGGCATGGCAGATGTTGTACAAAGGCACGTGCGTCTTCTTGGAGAGGAGCCCCAGCCTGTCTGTTATTTGTGATTATGTCCTCTGTTCTGGTTGAGGTTGTTTAGTTGCTTAATGATGGGAAACATCTCAGCTGAGGTCCATTCTGCCAAAGCCAGTGAACGTGCAATAAGGCTAAAATAAAATGTCAACAGCAAACTTCAGCTGATCTTTCTTCTGTGAAGATATACTGAAATGAGTAACAGTACTGTAACAACTTTATGTATTGCACTGTACTGTTGCCATAAAAAAAACCAAATTTCATGTCATATGTGAGTGATGATAAATCTGATTTTGATATGGGTTGCTATCATGGACTGAGAGTGGGAAGGGGGCAGGGAGAGGGGAATCACGGTTGGGAAAAGGGGAAGGGAGAGGGGAGGGGCCGGGAAGCACCAGAGACACTTTCTGTAATGATCAGTAAACCAATTGTTTGGAATCAAATAACCTTGCCTGGTGTCTCAGGGCTGAGGGTGTCTGCACCCACCCTAACCCCTGCCACTGACATTACTCTGCTGCCTGTACCACACTCCTCCCGTGGCACTCCACCCTCACCATTCCCAATTTCCTTTGCTGCCACCAGATTTACAAACTTGGTCTCTGTTTCACATTGACAAATGTAGTACTGTGCAAAGACCTTAGGTACCCTAGCTACTGTATATGAGTGCCTAAGACTTTTGCACAGTATTGTATTCCTTTTCAATGTCAGAGACTCGCTAATCCAGGACAAATGAATGTAAACCTAGAATCTTGTAACTATGTAACTCAGTTTCACCTTCAACACATAATAGTTTTCTGAGCTAGTAGGGGGAATATGTTAAATACAAACTGTCCAAAGTCTTAAGCACCCTAGATTTTTTTTAATAAAAATTTTGTTTTAGATGCTTATTTTTGTTTTCTGCATTAATGTATCTGTAGAAAAGAGCAATGTTTAGATTTCCAAACATTCATTTTCCAAAAAGTTAAGTGTTACAGAGAATTTTTTTGTGTTTTAACATATTAAGCAATGGACCACTTTTCAAATAAAAGCTTAATTACTTTGTAGTTATATAGCCCAGTGCATGATTAAACAAAGGTAGCAACAGGATGCCATCGATCAATAACATAATGAGTTGAATGAACTAAACTGATTAACTGGAACAGAAGTGGGCGTAGAAGGAATCAAACTGGGTGAAGGACAACCAAACGAAAAGGTGAGTGTGTGTTAGGTGTGACTGTTTAACCTTTAACTCATCATTTCTTACACCATGGTAAGAGAGAGCAGAGCAACAAGACACAAGGTGGTCATCCTGCATCAGCAAGGTCTCTCCCAAGCAGAAACTGTTCAGCAAACAGGAGTTTCAGGGTGTGCTTTCCAGCTCTTCAGAAGCAGCACAAAGAAATGAGCAAGGTTGAGGACCAGAAATGCAGTGGTCGGCCACAGAAACTAAATACAGCAGATGAGATTCATGTCCCTTCTAAGTCAGAAGAAGTTCAGCACTGCTATCAGCTCTGAGCTTTCAGAACCACTGGAAACCCAAGTCCAGAGAAGTCTTGTTAGAAGTGATCTTCAAGGCAAAGTTGCTGCCAAAAAGCCATACCCCAAAGAGGAAACAAAGCCAAGAAACTCACCTATACTCAAAAATTCAAGGACCGAGGTGTGAACAATGGCAGCAAGCATTCCAGACTGACGAGTCCAAAATTTTGCTAGCTCAAACAGGAGGCAGTTTGTCTGTAGAATTACCAGAGAGCACTACATGGATGGATGTCTGCAGCCAACAGTGAAGCATGGTGGAGGCTTCCTGCGGGTTTGAGCTTGTATTTCTGCAAATTAAGTTGGTGATCTGGTCAGAATTAAAAGGAGATTCTCGTCCATCACGCAATACCATCAGGGAGGCGTCTGACTGGTCCTGACTTTGTTCTGCAGCAAGGCAACGACCCCAAGCACATGGCCAAGGTCATAAAGAACTATCTTCAGTGAAAAGAACAAGAGGTTCTTCAACAGATGGTAAGGCCTCTGCAGAGCCCTGATCTGAACATCATCGAGGCTGTCTGGCATTACCTAGAGAGACAGCAGCAAGTGAGACAGCCAAAGTCTACAGAAGAACCTTGGCAAGTTTTCCAGGATGCTTGGAATGACCTACCAGCTGATTTTCTGAGAAATCTGCATGATAATATACCTAAGAGAATTGATGCAGTTTTAAAGGAACAGGGTGGTCACACCACATATTGGTTTGGTTTAGTTTTTTAATGTTTGCTACTCCTTATAGTAATATTTTTCATACTTAGAAACATTTAATCATTTTTTACAGTATCTTTACAGATTTTTTTTTTACTTGTGCCTAAGACTTTTGCATAGTACTGTATGTGTAATTGATGACAGCATAATTTGTGTTAAACATTCTCCAGGTCTCTCAATATAACTGCAACAACTATTGACCAGCTCTGCAAGTGCTGGAAATCTGGCACTAAAATAGAAAATGCTGGAAATACTGAGCATGTCAGGCAGCCTCTGAAAAGAGAAGCCGAGTTATTGTTTAACAATGTAGACTCACTCTTAGAGCTGATTCTGTCCATTGCTCTTCAGCTTGCAATGTTCTCTCTGTTTCTCAATATATCGCACACTTTTAATTGGCTTTTGACAATTATATTAAATTTTCATGGCCCATTAGGTTTTATGTTGTGACACAGATTTCATGGCCTTGGACGCAGGATGCTCAAAACATTGTTAAGGAATAATTAAAATAAGACAGTATGATTTGTAAAATGGAATTGAAAGTTCTTCAGAGTGCACAAAAACAATTCGGTCTATAACCTGCTTTAATGTGAAGATTGCAGTCAACACAGCTTTGAAATAGACGCTGGTACAGTTGTTTATTTAGCATTAACTGCCTGAGCACATTACACTTGGAAATATTCAGATACTGGGCAGGAGGAGTTTATATGAAAATATGAAGAGGATCTGTTTCTGGCTTGAACAATGCATTTCAATTTTCTCCATCTGTAAGAACAAGCAATGAAAGCATCCTGACTATAAATGTCAGTAGTTTGACTGGACCAAATTATTTTGAAGCTGATTACCTGCACTCTGGCCTTGCTATTGCTCTTGCTGGACCAGACTGACAGCTCCTTTCTTTAAAAAAAAATCCTACCTGCTTCTGGTTCTCTTTTGTTGCTTCTTAAATTTATAAATAAAACGGATCAGGAGTTTCCCAAGCACGGGGCATTTTGGTCCACAACAAACAACTTCCCAGCAGGGTATATTTAGCTCGTTCTATCTCTGCCTTCAAATATGTAAGCATAAAAATTTCAAATTGACCCCATTCTCAATCTTTACAGTGAACCTTTAACGTTGCCTGTTTGCCCAAGTGTTTTGTCGACGATGTGGTACAAATGGAAGCTGTCACTGAAACCTGCAGACTAATACAGCTGGCAGTAATTGTGCTTCTTTTCAACTTTTGCTTCTGTGTAATCTCTTCTCTCTGCCACATAAAGTTGCAAGGTTGAGGGTTGGCAACACTGCCTTTTTGACTTTGCTAAATATAAATAGTCACTGTGTCTTAAGTTGAATTTTAGCTGGATATTGCTTTTTGTCATACAAGCCATTATTATCATGTAATTTCTTTGGCAATTGTTTTCTCTTTTTATCTTGTTGCCTTCAGGTATTGTGCAAATCCAAATTGTCTTTTGTGTCTTGGTGTTTGCAGCATTGTTCTGCTGTAAGGATTTTTAGTTGGTTCCATTTCTATACTCTGTGTACTGTAGATGGGCTTCCAACCAGAATTGCAGGGAAGAAGGATTGCTGCCTTTTTCACCCACTAACAACACGATAGACTTCATTGATCTAACCACAATCCAGATTTAAAAATTGGGTCATTTGGCAGAGATTTGGGATTAAATTCAAAGATTAATGGTTGTTGAGCCATCAGAGGAACCCTTCAAAAGTTTTTCCCTCTTGAGTAATTTGGAGAAGACCCAAAACCAAAATGTTTCTTGCAGTTCGTACTGAGTGGTTTGTGCTTTCTTGGTCAGAACAACATTGGGTTGAAAAGTTGTACACTACATACAGCTGAAACAGGTTGAAAAGTAGGACACTGAGTTCAACAACCTTCTTGCTGAGGAGACCCTTCTCATCCAGCTGACTTGGGTCAGATTTGTTTCAGTTGCTAAAATCAAAAGGATAGGGAAGAATAAGTTTTTATGAAGCAATAGAAATGGGGGAGGGGTAGTGGTGGAGGCTAGGTAGCTATTGATAAATTGCATCAAAATTGCTGTTCACTGCTTTAAGCATTATATTGCCACCGGGGCCATAGACATAGTAGGAAATCCCTTGCTGCTGGTTGTTCTCTCTGTTCCAGACTTGTGAAACACAAAGAATAGGTGCAATGCAAATCAAATAAAGTGCAGAGCAGGCAAGAAAAAAAGGTTATTTATTGTGTATGCATTTTTTACCATGATGTTCAAGCAGTTAAAATCTTCTGTGTCTCATTTCTATAGTGATCAGTGAGCAAGTTTGTTTCTCCAAGGTGAGGGGCTTGGCCTTTTTCTTACATTTAGTTCAGTTTTCTCCCAGTCAATTAACCTGCAGAGGACTTTATTAATGACACAATTCCTGCCATTGCCTGTAAGGAGTTTGTACGTTCTCCCCATGTCCATGTGGGTTTCCTCTGGGTGCTTCGGTTTGCTCCCACATTCCAAAGGCCTACTGGTTGATAGGTTAGCCATTTCAGGCCCAGACCCTTCGGCAAGACTGGAGAAAAATGGCTGAGGAGTAGATTTGAAAGGTGGAGGAGGGAGGAGAGAGAAACACAGGGCAGTAGGTGAAATTTGGAGGGGGAGGGATGAAGTAAAGAGCTGGGAAGTTGATTGGTGAAAGAGCCAGAAGGCCATGGAAGAAAGAACAAAGGGGGGGGCATCGGAGGGAAGTGGTGGGCAAGCAAGGAGATAATAGAGAGGGACAAGAGGATGGGAAGTGGTGAAGAGGGGTGAGGGTAGAGGCATTTACTGGAAGTTTGAGAAATCGATGTTAATGCCATTAGGTTGGAGGCTACCGAAACAGAATATAAGGTGTTCTTCCTTCAACCTAAATGTGGCGTTATTCCAACAGTGGAGGAGGCCATGGATGGACATAATCTGAATGGAATATCTCCATTTCCAATCCGTTTGTTCCTCTCTCACCTTATCTTCTTGACCGCCCAAGGCCTCCCTCTGGTGCCTCACCCCCCCCCCCCCCCCCACTTCCATGACTCTTTCACCAATCAACTTCCTAGCTCTTTGCTTCATCCCTCCGGTGTTTCTCTCCCCCCTCCTCCCACCTTTCAAATCCACTCCTCAACTTTTTTTTCTCCAGTCCTGCTGAAGGCCCGAAACGTCGACTGTACTCTTTTTCCTAGATACTGCCTGGCTTGCTGAGTTCCTCCACCATTTGTGTTGCTCGGATTTCCAGATCTGTAGATTTTCTCATGTTTTTGCCAGTTGATAGGTTGATTGGTCATTGTAAATTGTCCCATGATTAGACTAGGATTGAACTGGAGGCTTGCTGGACTGCATGGGTCGAAGGCCCAGAAGGGGCTATTCCACGCTCTATCTCAATAAATAAAATAAAAATGGGGTAGAGTGGAAGAACTAATCTATCAACCCTAACAAGAAGGAGAGGAAAATTGAAAGATCATGCTGTTTGTTAATGATTTTTTCCAGCTGCTGCCTTTTTTTTTCCATTGGCTGACATCCTAGGCAGCATAATAAGTGGCAGCGAGGGTCAGTTACCCAACCATATGAATTCAGTGCACTTTCTAATACTGGTGGGTAGAGTGAATGAAATGCCAAAATCCTTTTCTGGCTGTGGGAAGTGGATAAAATTTACTCAGCAGGTGTTGGTTTTCACATAATGGTTGACTTGATTTTGGACCATGGTTATTTATTTCCAAGTGACTTAAGGCAACAACACTTTGAATTGCATCTTGGCCCCGCAATCTCTGGGGTTACACACACGCAGATAAGGTCCAGTTGATTGAAACCATCCTTAATTCACTCAATTCTGTTGAGCTCTGTGAGTTGTGAAGGAGAAGCTGACTGAAGGGCTTTAATTCTGGTTGAAATACACTTTGTAGAGCCTCATTGTTGCAAAAGATAATTGGGTATCAGAGTCTAAAATAGGAACAGCACCAAGAGTATGACTTGCCTTTCGCAAAGATCTTGGGGTAGCACTCCAACTTGAGTATCAGAGATTTGATTGGAGAGCTGTGGAAATCTTGGAAGAGAAATTTTGACTCTATATGAATTGCTCCTTTTGTAAGTAACAAAAGTTTATTTTTAATTATGGTGAGAGGCTTTGGTGCAACTGCTAGCATAGAGGTTAGCACAACGCTTTACAATACTAGCAACCTGGGTTCAATTCCCACCATCGTCTCTAAGGAGCTTGTACGTTCTCCCCATGATCGCGTGGGTTTCCTCCAGGTGCTCCAGTTTCTTCCCACAATCCAGCTCGTAGGCTAAATGGTCATTGTAAACTGTCCTGTTATTAGACTTGGGTTAAATAGAGGGGCTGCCAGGTGCCATGGCTCGAAGGGCAGGAGAGCCTATTCTTTGCTGTATCTCAATTAATGTGAGCACTCAATGTGTATAACCATTCATCTCAGCCATGACTTGGAGAAACAATATTTATTCCCTGCGACCACCTGTTCCTGCCATATTTCTTAATGCTTTCAGTGACTTGTCAATCTAAACACACTTGGATATTTCTGCAAAGTTCAGTGATAAAGGAAGAAGTCAAGGAAAGTAGTTTTTTATATATAAAAGTGAAGCCTTCTTAATTAATCATACAACATGCATGTCCAATACACATGAAACCAAGTAGAGGAAGTCGATTCAAAATTGATTGCTCTATTATAACCTTCAGCTGGTGGTCTTAAGATGTATGGGACTAAGTTTATTAACAAGTCTGTAATAGTAGAAATAATAGACCTACTTAATTTGTTTCAGCAGAGCCACTGTAATAGGAATGTAGGGCCTTAATATCAAACAATTCTATTACTTTGTCACTGAGAACTAGTGCCTTCAAATTATCGAGTGTTACCTTTATAATAATTTCTGTAATTGGGTCTATTACTGTAGTTGTTAAAATATGCCAAATGTTGTCAAGAAATAATATAATTAAGAAAAGTATTCAAGGTTTGCAAGCTGTGTAGATAATAGAGAAAAACAGTTGAATTATTTTCAACGGTTTTGATCAAGATTTTTATTAAGCTGGGTAACACTTGTTTGGATTGTTTATTCTTCTTCATCCTTCAAGTCAACGTCAAACACCGCCAAAGAATAATACTGTGTGAGTGTAAGGGGCAAAGTGAAAAAACATGCACAATTATTTAATTCCTTTAGGCAGCCCACTTCTATGTCTTTTCATGGACTACTCAATTTATTTAATCCAATTAAAATTGAGTAGACAAGGTAAAACCTGGTTTAAAAAAAAACTATTTTCTGATTCTTATGAATCATGAGAAAACTCTCCAGACAACAGTTTGTTTAGCCAATCCAGTAAATCAATACTGGCAAAGAGCATTGAATTTTGCATATTGTCACAGCAAGTTTACATCAAGACAACCATTGACTACTTGATTTTCTTATTGTTATAGTTCATTTATTTATTGTATGTATCCTTGGGTATGTGCCCTGTCATATGTTGTGAGTGATCATGGCCTTTCAATAACCATGCTGGTTCTTGGCAAATGTTTCTACAGAAATGGTTGCCATAGCCACCTTTTGGGCGGTGTCTTTACAAGACAGGTCTGTATTTTATTTAGAGGTAGAGTGACTCAGTTATTTTAATTTCATGTGAGATGTTTATCCCCACTGAATTTCTGCTGGCCTTTCATACCTTGGAATACACACACATTAAGACAAATCAAGATCAAGATAAGATTGGCCAATCAGACTGACCAATCCATACTCTCATTCCAACCTGATGGTTCATGGCCTCCTCTTGTGCCACGATGAGGTTGCTGTCAGGTTGGAGGAGCAACACCTCATATTCCATCTGGGTAGACCCCAGCCTGATGGCATAAACTTCTGGTTCTCTAACTTCTGTAATTTTTCCCCTTCCCCCTTCTGTCTTTTTCGATTCATCATTCTGGCTTTTGTCTTACCTCTTCTCCTCACCTATCTATCACCTTCCCCTGGCGCCCGTGCTTCTTCCCTTTCCTCCATGGTCCACTCTCCTCAGTTCAATCCACCTTCCCTTCTCCCACGCACTTGGCTTCACCTATCACCTTCTAGCTTGTACTACTTCCTCTGCTCCTACCTTCATGTTCTGGCTTAATTCCCCTTCCTATCCAGTCTTGTTGAAGGTTCTCTGCCCAAAACATCGAGTGTTTGTTCTTTCCGTAGATGGTGCCTGACCTGCCTAGTTCCTCCAGCATGTTACTCCAGACAGAACTAGTATTTCTTAAAGTCAGCCTTAAAAGTCAGCTACTTTTAATTCCTGTGGCTAACCATGTTTTTGATTGATTGCATTAAATGTCATTTTGCTACAAAATCTATTGAAGATCTGTCCACCTGCTCCAGCGCTGCAAACACTCAAATTCTTGACGCTAACAAGGCAGTTGTATCATGAAGAGTGACAGTTTGGCTGAGGAAAGTTTAACACTGCACTAGGATCATATTGGGTCAGTATGCTTAATAGAAATTGAGAATTCCATATCACACTGGACCTTAAAATGTAACATCGCTTGACATGTAGTTTTTGTACACCCAATTAAAGGAAGACCTTTATGTCATCATAGCTATACTTTCTTTCAAGAACAGAAATATGTTTCTTAGCTGTGGTTTTCGATCAACCAAAGCATTGACAATGTGGATCTTGCATGGTATTTACATTTAATTTAGCTCAATTAAACCAAGTACTGCATGCACAAAATTCATTTTATCTGCTTCAGCTTACTGGTTATTACAGTTGTAATTTTTAATGTTGAACAAATTAGATTTACATTGAGTTTTTAAAATGCAATTTTGTGGCAAATGCACTTAAAAATATAGATCCAATTTTTAGGAGCATTATAAAAATGATGGGAATGTAACTAATTATAATCTTAATCAATATAATTTGCTACTTTCAACAATAAATTGATGACCAGAAATGTCCCTCTCAATCTTTGTAAATAAGACAAGAGTTTTTTTTTTAATGGTAACAGAATGCATGGACTATTGGACACATTCATTTGAACCTTTGTCAATGGCATCAAGGGAATTTAAAGTTCAATTAATTGAAAAAAAATTTGGACCAGGAAGCTGTCAGCAGCAATAGTGATTATGAAGCCACAGGATGGTCATTAATAGAACTGATTTAGTTCACTACTGACCTTCTGGGAAGAAAATATGTCTTCCATATCTTATCCAGGCTGTATGTTGCTCTGTAGGGACTAATGAACTAGATGTGTAACAAGCTCCTAAATTATCCTCAGGAAGCCACTTTATTCCAATTGACCATTATGGATGGACAATAAAGGTTGGCCCATGTGAATGAATTGCCAAAGAAGACCTTCATCCAAAGCTCAAAGTACAGGGACTCCGCTTGCGTAGTGAACATCAGCATGAACTAGTAGCACAGTGTATTGGAGACTTCATCACTTCATTGGAGATGTTGACCCGGTTTTGCTGTCGGTCCAAGTTTTGAATGTTTGAATTAACACTGTGATAGTGTTATATTTGGAATTGACATAAACTGTGCCCTTGATTATGTTGGTGAAGGATTTGATCTGACCATTGTGGAGTATGACAAATTTCTAAATGGGATCTCTGCAGTCTGTTCTTATAGCAGTACTTGAATGTATATCATGATACCTGACTCTGAAATCAGGTCAGGAACACAGCAGCACTACTGCAGCTGATCTTGAAGGGCCCTTATAAATTCATCCATTTCTGTGGAATGACATTTCTTTTACTAATGTGCTGCTGTCAAAGCATCAGATTAACAATTAGAGGGGCAATCAGTTGTTGGATGTGTGACTACTTAACGCTATTATCTTAGCTAAGATCATATTTGCTTTAAAGTATGACCTCATTTGCACTTTCTGTCCATTTCTTCTCCACAGTGATGCAACTGGTAAAGTTGCTGCCTCACCTATCCCGATCTTGGTGGTGTTTGCGTGGAATTTGCATGTTGTCCCTGTGCCCACATAGTTTTTTTGCCCACATCTCAAAGATGTGCAAATTGTGAAGTGAAGTGGCCACTGTAAACATGTAGATGAGTATTGGAATATGTGGAGAAGTGATGAGAATATCAGTAGAATAATAAATGGTCTTTATGTAGGACGTGCAAATGAGTATTTGATTGTCAGTATGGACTCAGGAGGTTGAAAGGCCTATTTACTTTTACTTTATTGTCACCAAACAATTGATACTAGAGCGTACAATCATCACAGTGATATTTGATTCTGCGCTTTGTGCTCCCTGAAGCACAAATTGAAGTAAATATAATAAATAATATAATATAAAAATTATAAATCATAATTAGAAAATAGAAAAGGGAAAGTAAGGTAGTGCAAGTCGGGACCGGATATTTGGAAGGTACGGACCAGATCCGGGTCAGGATCCATTCAGCAGTCTTATCACAGTTGGAAAGAAGCTGTTCCCAAATCTGGCCGTATGAATCTCCAAGCTCCTGAACCTTCTCCCGAAGGGAAGAGGGATAAAAAGTGTGTTGGCTGGGTGGGTCGTGTCCTTGATTATCCTGGCAGCACTGCTCCGACAGCGTGCAATGTAAAGTGAGTCCAAGGATGGAAGGTTGGTTTGTGTGATGTGCTGGGCTATGTTCATGATCTTCTGCAGCTTCTTCCGGTCTTGGACAGGACAACTTCCATACCAGGTTGTGATGCACCCTAGAAGAATGCTTTCTACGGTGCATCTATAAAAATTAGTGAGGGTTTTAGGGGACAGGCCAAATTTCTTCAGCTTTCTCAGGAAAGCTTTTCACTGTATTTTGGTACATGTGACAATAATAAACCAATGCCAATAAGATGCAGTCATAACCAACTGCAAATTATGGAGTAAGGCTGCAGAAACATTGAGAGAGGAAGTCCATTCTACATACTTACCCCAAGTCCTGTTTGACAACAGAACGTTCAGGTGTGCCTTCTTGGCAGTGAACTCTGCTTGGTTAGACCAAGTCAGGTCATTTGTGATATTCACCCCGAGGAACTTAAAGCTTTTGACCTTTTGCACTTGCGCACCACCGATGTAGATGGGGTCATGTGGTCCGCTACTCCTTTTGAAGTCAACAACCAATTCCTTCGTCTTGCTGACATTGAGGGAAAGGTTATTGTCTTCGCACCATGCCACCAGGTTCCTAATTTCCTCTCTGTACTCAGAATCATCATTACCCAAGATACGGCCTACAATTGTGGTGTCATCAGCAAACTTATATATTGAGTTCGACGGAAACTTGGCTACACAATCATGGGTGCACAGTGAGTACAGCAGAGGGCTGAGTACACAGCCTTGTGGGGCACAAGTGCTCAGAGTGATTGTAGAGGAGAGCTTGTCCCCTATTTTTACAGCCTGGGTCCTGTCTGTGAGGAAGTTGAAGATCCAGCTGCAGATCTGAGTGCTAAGACCCAGGTTCTGGAGCTTAGGAATCAGTTTATTTGAAATGATGGTATTAAAGGCTGAGCTGTAGTCAATGAAAAGGAGCCTTACATATGCGTCTTTATTCTCCAGGTGTTCTAAGGAGGAATGTAGTGCCAGAGAGATGGCATCTGCCATTGACCTGTTGCTCTTGTAGGCGAGTTGCAAAGCGTCGAGGTTGACCGGTAGGCTATGGTTGATGTGTGCCATAACCAATCACTCGAAGCATTTCATAGCAATTGATGTCAGAGCCACAGGTCAATAGTCATTCAGGCATGCCACCTTGCTTTTCTTCGGCACCGGGATTATCGTTGCCTTCTTAAAACACGAAGCGATCTTAGACTGAAGCAGGGAGCAGTTGAAGATGTCAGCAAACACTCCAGCTAGCTCGCTTGCACAGGCCCGGAGAACCTGTCCCGGGACACCATCTGGGCCCATCGCCTTCCTTGGATTTATCTTCAGCAAGGCTCTTCTACCGTCTTCCTCGGTGACGATGAATCTTGATGCGACCAGGTCTGGTTTATCCAGAGGGGGCAGGATGCTCCTCTTCTGTTCGAATCTTGCGTAGAATACGTTAAGTTCGTCAGGAAGAGAAGCGTTACAGTTATTGATATTCCCAGCCTTTTATTTGCGCCCAGTGATCTCATTTAGACCCAGCCATAGTCTACTGGCATCCCTCTGGTTAGCCTGGGCTTCCAACTTGGCTCGATATTGCCTCTTGGTGCCCTTAATGGCTTTCTGGAGTTCATGCCTGGATTCCGTGTAGCGACTGGTATCCCCGGACCTAAAAGCCGCAGCTCTAGCCTTCAAAAGGGACTGGACCTCATAATTCATCCAAGGTTTCATAATTCACCTAAGTTACAGGGAAAGGTTGAACAAGTCAGGTCTTTATTCTTTGGAGCATAGAAGGTTGAGGGGGGACTTGATAGAGGTATTTAAAATTATGAGGGGGATAGATAGAGTTGACGTGGATAGGCTTTTTCCATTGAGAGTAGGGGAGATTCAAACAAGAGGACATGAGTTGAGAGTTAGGGGGCAAAAGTTTAGGGGTAACATGAGGGGGAATTTCTTAACTCAGAGAGTGGTAGCTGTGTGGAATGAGCTTCCCGTAGAAATGGTAGAGGCAGGTTCGGTATTGTCATTTAAAGTAAAATTGGATAGGTAAATGGACAGAAAAGGAATGGAGGGTTATGGGCTGAGTGTGGGTCAGTGGGACTAGGTGAGAGTAAGTGTTCAGCATGGACTAGAAGGGCCAAGATGGCTTGTTTCCTGCTGTAATTGTTATATGGTTATATGGTTTCTGGTTAGGGAATACCCGGATTGTCTTGCGAGACACACAGTTATCTGTGCATTTCCAGATAAAGTCCGTGACAGCTGAGGCATACTCATCGAGGTTAGCTGCCGAGTTCTTGAATACTAACCAGTCCACCGATTCAAAGCAGTCACAGAGGACCTCATCCGTTTCCTCTGTCCAACGCGACACCACTTTTGACACAGTGACCTCCCGCTTCAGTTTCTGTTTGTAAGCTGGGAGGAGGAGTACGGCCTCATGGTCCGATTTTCCGAAGTGAGGTCGTGGGACGGAATGGTAGGCATCCTTGACTGCTGTGTAGCAGTGGTCAAGTATATTTGGGCCTCTAATGGAGCAGGAGACATGTTGGTATAACCTTGGCAACACTTTTCTGAGGTTGGCCTGGTTAAAGTCCCCAGCTGTAATGAGCAAAGCCTCCGGATACCTGGTCTCAAGTTCACTGATGTTGGCATACAGTGTATTCACAGCACACTCCACGTCCGGCTGCGGGGGAATGTAGACTGCTGTCAGTATGACCGAGGTGAATTCCCGTGGCAGATAATAGGGACGACACTTCACCGACAGATGTTCCAGGTCCGGACTGCAGGAGCTTGTCAGTGCCACTGTGCCCAAGCACCACGCAGTGTTGATCAGTAGGCAGACACCACCTCCCTTCGTCTTGCCCGAAGATGCCGTGCGGTCCATCCGATAGATCGAAAATTCCCTCTGGTCAGATGGCACAGTCGGGGGTGGCAGGGGAGAGCCAGGTCTCTGTGAAACAGAATACAGAGCAGTTCTGCATCTCCCTGCAGTAGGTGAGTCTCCCTTTAAGATCATCCACCTTGTTCTCTATGGCTTGCACATTAGCTAGTAGGATGGTGGGCAGAGGGACCCTAAAGCCCCTCTATTTATCACTTGCGTTGAGTTTCATTGCATTGAAACTCAAAACAACCTCAGGATTTCTGTGCATTCATTGCTAAATACAGAAATCCCAAAGAACCGTCAGAGATTAAATACACCTCCACAGACTGTTCCATTTGCAACTTTCTGTTGGAATTAAGACAAATGATATACATTCGTGTATTTAGGAACAGTCTGATGATAAAATACAATCAAAATCATACACCTTGTTGCACAATGTCCAAGTACATTTTCAAAGTGCTAAGCATTATCACTGCTCCGTCAATTCTGAGCCCAGGACAATCAAATTTTATGGATGTTGTGATTGCCATAAATATATTGAAGCAGACTGAAGTAATAATACATTAAAGATAAGTATCTTTCCCATTAAAAAAAATTACTTAGAGAGTTTTGTTTTTCTGGTTTGCTGCCCAAGAATTCCTCAATGCCATGACTGCACAGTCCTTTGAAAGCAAATGCTGTGGGAATTCAGTGTAACCTCAGACGGCATGGTAGCGTAGTGGTTAGCACAACACTTTGCAGTTCAGGCAACCCAGGTTCAATTCCTGCCTGTAAGGAGATTGTGACCGCATGAGTTTCCTCCAGGTGCTCCTGTTTCCAACCTCAGTCCAAAGATGTACCGGTTTGTCATTGAAAGATAGTCTCGTCAGTGGGCTGGGATTAAATCGGGGGATTGCTGGACAGCGGCTGGAAGGGGCAGAAGAACCTATTCTGCACTGTCTCAATAAATAAATTAAGACCTAGATAGGGAAGAAATTCTTCAATGCTGTGAAGCTTAGCAATTCACCACCCATGAATGATAACCAGGGTTAAATTAATATGGAAATCAAGTGTTAAGAATGATATAGGGATACCACTTTAATCAATACCTGATTCATCTTGGGTCTTGTTCCTGCACAGCAACATTCGCCTTGCGATGACGTTGGGCTTGGTCCTATCTAGGGGAAGCTCGACAGTCCTGCTGGGTAATTTCTGTCTTTGAACAGTAGGTGCATCATTTGTGAGGAGCCGCGTAACTTCTGCTGCTGACAGGGAATTTCTGTGTGCTCCAGATGAACGGCCTCATGAGTCTCAATACTATTCCCAAAACTGTTTTAAGGTTGGCGTGGATTGATCCACCCTGCCCAGCATTGTGTAATGAATATATTGTCATTAAGGCAACACTGCCGAGGATATTAGACACTGAGTTTATCTGTCCAGTGAATTTGGAGCCTTTTGCAAAGGCAACATTGGTAGAGTTTTGCCAGTGCTTGGAGGTGCCTGCAGGAGGTAGCCCAGGATGTTTCAAAGTGCATGGGAGGAAAGGGATCACTGTTACCAGGTGGGCCATGCATTTTTGCACCACTCTGAGATATTGGCCTTCAAATATCCTTTTTCTCAACTGACTGAAGGCTGTCCTGACACACTGAAGGCAGTTAATTTTGTCATTAAATTCTATCTTCATTGAGATATGAAAATCAGCCCACACTTTCCAAAGTCTCACCCTGAACCTACGGTATGTTAATAGAGGCATTATGGTACAGCAATGACAATCTGGTAGAGGACTTCCGTCATGCAGATGTTGAGAGTGGTGTTGATGAGGGCTTGGAATTTAATCTCCAGGTGCGTGTACAGTAAATGCAAGCACCAGCTACGTAGTGCCTTGGTTCTGGAGTGTAATCATCGTAGGTAAGCAGTTTGCCGTTATTTCTGATGATTAACTTCATTCCTCTAGGAAGTATGAGTGACCTGATAGAGGTGTATAAGATGACGAGAGGCATTGACTGTGTGGATAGCCAGAGGCTTTTTCCCAGGGCACTTCAGCCCTGGCTAACATGAGAGGACGTAGTTTTAAGCTGCTTGGAAGTAGGTACGAGGGGGATGTCAGAGGTGAGTTTTTTTACACAGAGAGTGTGTGGAATGCAAGGAGCTTAGAAAAATAGAGGACTATGCGGTAAGGAAATTCTAGGCAGTTTCTAGAGTAGGTTACATAGTCGGCACAACATTGTGGGCTGAAGGGCCTGTAATGTGCTGTAAATTGCTATGATTCTGTGATATAAAGTACAAATTGCCTTGAGCAAGATTGAGTAAAGTGTCAGGGCAGTGTCACGGTCTTGTTGGAAGCCTGTATTCACTGAGAATAGCTCTGTGGATCTATTGGCTTATATCATGATTTGTATGGTGTCAGGGAACCAATGTAAGTTAGAGAAATATTACTTGTTCTATAAGCCTACTTTATTAAGATGCTTTGTGAGGATGAGAAGGGCACGTACAGTGGCTGGTGCTGCTGTCTGCAGTCGTTGTTTGCAAATAGGATGGTCACTGTGCCTTTACACCATGGACCCCGACCATTACGTGGGCGGTTTGTGGACGGCAGGTTGGGAACACCTGCTTTAGATGCACAGAATCCACACTGTGATTTGAGGAGGCAGTTCAGATGGAGCATGGCTTTGAAGTAGCAGATTACAGAGAGGTTCCTCTGTAGCTGACCTATTGCCTGTCTTCATGAGTATCATTCTGGCATGATAAGACCCTCAGTATAATTTCCTGTCCGGGAATGTGGACACAGAACTGTCAATTTCCTACAGAAACTCTTCACTACTGAGTTTTTGGATTTCAGTGGGAAAATCGTGTGCTCCCAAGACCTTGTTAGATAAATCGTCTCTTAAAACAATTCATATTTGCATTGCAATCAGTTAGGAAAAGGTGATATAATGATGGTGTGTTGTCATCAATTTGCATCACAATTAATATTTTTAGCAGTGGCATCAAGAACTTCACGCTGCACCTAGCAATCATGAAATCCCAAATTAGATTTGGACATTTGGAGAAGCTATTTCAGTTTAAGAAGTTTACGTTCCTTTTCAATGCAAATGCTACATTGTGACAGCTGTGATTTGAAAGATGCTGAAGCTGTTTGATACTGAAAAGGGAAAAAAAACATACAAGAGCTGTTTTTAGAGTGGCAAAACCAATTGATCTGAAATTGGAAGTGTGATTGTCTGACCTAAGCTGTCAATAAAGTCAGCGGTGACTTGTGGCAAAGTCCACTAGTGATTTCATCATTATTGTATTAATTGCTGTTTTGTCCCTGCTCGCCCCCTGAAGCTAGTTTAAGGCTCAATTTAGTTGTTAATGAGGAAGTTGTGTGCATTTTCTGAAGGAGAAAGATTCTTGTAAATCTGGTCACCTCTGTTCCTGAATCATGAGTGTCTAGTGTTCCTTCCAGCTAATTAAATTTGTCTAAATTGGATGAATTGTTAGGACGCTGCCATTATTTTCAGTTGTACAACTATAATTCTGTTTTCTATTTTATTCCTTTAGTTCTGCTGAATATTAGCTTTAATACTGTGATTTTTCTTTCATTATTGTATATACAAGAAATAGAAGTCAGACAAGACCATTTGGCCCTTCATGCAAGTTCCAGCCTTCATTAAGATCATGGCTGACCATTTATCTCAGAACTATTTTCCTTATATTCCATCTTTTTATTATTGCTATTCCCTTAAGGAGCGCTTATCTCCCTGAATACCAATTAAAACTCTCATTACACAACACTGGATATAAAAAAAAGACGACCTGGTTTTTAACATCCTGATGCAATAAATCACCCTTTCTACACTCTAGTACCTCATCCACTATTGCTTCGAATTTGATCTGCTCAGCCTATATATAGATTAAAACCTTACATGATTATTGCATTGCTCTTGTAAAATTGCATCTCTAGTTTCCTGATCTCTGCTTTGCCCTGCATTGTCATTCTCTCTGGTGACCTGTCCACAACTCTCTTTCATGTTTTCTGCCCCTTGCTCTTAGCTTCAGCCCCACACTAATGCAAAAATACTGCAGATGCTGGAAATCTGGAACAAAAACAGTAAAAGGCAGAAATTTTCAGCAAGTCAGGCAGCATCTGTGGGTGAAGAGTGACCTGACCTGCCGAGTAATTCTAGCATTTTTTTTGTGTTGTTTTTGCTGGATGTCCAGGAAAAGGTCTTTCCTCTCTACTTTTTTTCTACCATTTTCTAATAATAAAAAATTACCTGCCTCCTTTTCCATTTGCCTCCATCACTTAAGTATTTTGTATAAATAAAAGTATTAAAATACCCCAAACTTGGTCTCTTTGCAACCACAGTTTTCAAATAATTATATCCAATTATTCTTCCTTTAGTTGTGCCACTTGCCTTACTTATAAAGGCCATTTCTCTTGAGGTGTGAATTTAGCGGAAAAAAATGACTTTAGTGTTATATTTTTACCTTTGACTCTAATTGGACATGTGTTCTGATATCTCTATACACTGCCCCTTCATGAAAGACTCTAGTTGTCATTACTTATTCGGGCAGCAAGCTAGCATAGTGGTTAGTGCAACGCTTTACAATACAGGTGACGACATTGTCTGTAAGGAGTTTGTATGTTCTTCCGGTTTTACCATGTGGGTTTCCTCTGGGTACTCCAGTTTCCTCACACGGTCCAAAGAGCCACTGGTTGGTAGGTTAATTGGTCACTGTAACTTGTCCCTAGGGTTAAATTGGGGGATTGCTGGGCAACATGGCTCGAAGGGCCGGAATTTCCACGCAGTACCTCAATAAGTAACTGCCTTTTACTTCCCTATGCTATCACTTTATCCTTGCGTTTTAAATTTCTGAATGTGCTCTCAGAAGAACTCTTTCCACACACGCTCCCCATTCCTACCAACAACTCAGCAGGTCGGGCAGCATCCGTGGAAACCAGCAGTCAGTCTTTCGGGGCGCGACGTTGACTGCTTAATTCCATGGATGCTAACCACCAACATCATAAGGTAGTTCAAGCCTTACCTATACCACCCTGGTGTTTCAGATTGCTAGTGCTCTGGTCTCAGTCTGATTCAAGTGATGCTGGTCACAAGGGAAAGGTCCTTTTTGTCTAGAGTTCAATTTCGGGTTTATTTTATTCAACCATGCATATGTACACAGCTAAATGAAACAAAGATCCTCAGAGACCAGGGTGCAAAACACAGTACATATATTGCATACAGCACACAAGAAGTATTAACATAATAATATTAACAGTTTAAAAAAAAAGCTTTATCTGGTCACAGTGGTATTTGAACAGGTTATGGAGGTAAGGATAAATGTAAAGTGGCAAATGTGGGGCGGTACAGTGGCATAGCAGTTAGCACAATGCTTTACAGTACCAGTGGCCCGGGTTCGATTTCCACTGCTGTTTGTAAGGAGTGTGTACATTTTCCCCATGACTGCGTGGGTTTCCTCGCACAGTCCAAGGACGTACCAGTTAGTAGAATATTTGTTCATTGTAAATTGTCCCATGATTAGTCTAGGGTTAAATTGGGGGACTGCTGGGCAGTGTACCTCAAAGGGCCAGTTACACACTGTGCCTCAATAAATTTTAAAAAATCAATTTATGGACATCTTAGTCAGTGTTATGTTGTCAGTTATATAAATATCATCCGTAGCCTAAACTTGTTGTGGCAGGGTTATATAATACATGACAATATATTCAATAATTATATTTTATAACTTTGTGCTAATAGTCACGTTTTCTGAGGGGGAAAAAAAGAGCACGTCTTTAGTATTTGTCAGTTTAAATGCTGCAGCTATCCCTATAAGTGGATGAACTTCCACAATCTTAAATAGTTTGATACCACGCAGTTCCACGTTTGGCCTGAGCACTACAAAATTGAAAGATGCTTGCAGGTTAAACTGCAAACATTCTCATGTTTATATTCATATGGTTTGATTCAATTAAATATTATTGAAGTATTTGAAGCTCTACCAGTTTTATTCAGCCTTAATTCCTTCAATATTACTTGATGAATAACTTGCATTAAACCCCATGACACATATGAGTGCAGGCCTAAAGCCTCTAATTGCCAGGTTTAAATCCAACAGGCAAATGGGATTGTTTTTCAAGTGGTGATCAAGAGCATGGAGGGAAAATGCCCTCACTTCAGTTCCCTAACAAGCTCTGTGTCTGTTACACATAGCTACCTGCAGCACATTTGTAATCAGTTAATCTCACTTAAAGCTTTTTATTTTACCCAAAGGATAAATGTTGTTGCTTCAAGTGGGGATCTTTTCTCCAAAATTGACTTTGAAACATATTGTCAGATTTGTAAAGGTGTAGCCTGGGAAATGGTGCAATGAAACGTCTTGGAGAGAGTTCACCTTCTCCAAGTGAAAATGTTTGCTGGAAAGGTTAAAGACGTGATGCACCATCAATAACTCACGGAGATGGGAGGCGAATGATAGGCTTTTATTAGCTGCAAGAAATGACCACACAACATCCTGGAGACTGAGGGGGGAGCAGTGCCTCCAACCGCCTTTATACAGGGGTCTGTGGGAGGAGCCACAGGAGCAGTCAGCAGAGGGGTGTGTCCAGACAGGGATATGTAGTTCACCACAAGACGGCACCAATCAAATTTGGCACACATTTTATTGTTTATGCTCATTAATGAGCAGGGCCAAGGCAGATGATAGGATTTTGTACATGTTAAGTTGCAGAGTAATTGTTAACTAATGTGAGATGATCTTCTTGCAACATGTGGTTTTTAGTTTTCTTTCTTGAACCATATAGGGGCGGGCATGGTAGTGTGTAGCAGTTAGCTTAATGCTTTTCAGTACAGGCGACCCAGGTTCAATTCCTGCCGTTGTTGTAAGGAGTTTGTAAGCATGTGGGTTTCCTCACACGTTCCAATGGCTGTAAATAGTCTCATAATTAGGCTAGGATTAAATTGGGAGATGCTAACCAGCTCGGCTCTAAGGTCAAAACGGGCCTATTCCACGCTGTATCTCAATAGTAAATAGACATAGGTTCAGTGGTGTGTAGCGTATTACTCTGTGCTGGTGGCAGAGAAGCAGGCGGCTCCAAGGCTATATTCTTAAATCCCGAGTTGCCAGTTTTTCTGTGATGCTTTCAACCATCTTCTGTTTGACTATTTTGTTGGCATCAATGGAGTTGGAACTAGGGAAATCATCCAGAAGGTACCCTTTCCCACAGTACTGCCAGTGAGCCCAAGTACAACTCCCAATAGAACACACACAAATGCTGGAGGAACTCAGCAGGGCAGGCAGCATCCATGGAAAGAAAGTACAGTTGACATTTCGGGCCAAGACACTTTGGTTTCGGAAGGGTCTTGGCCTGAAATGTCAACTATACATTTTTCCATGGATGCTGCCTGGCCTGGTGAGTTCCTCCAGAGTCTTGTGTGTTTTGCTTGGATTTCCAGCATCTGCAGATATTCCCTTGTTCGTTACATTAGCAGTGGGATGATGACATGGAGACAATAGCATTCTGATGACTGCTGAAGTCATAACGATAGACAGGAGGGTCACTCCTGGCCACATCTCCCTTCCCCATGTATTTATAGCAGCTATTATGAATGCTCATCATCGATTTATTGCTTATCTACCATCTTGGTGTGTCGGAAAGCGAAAACCATGCAGTACAGGGATTCCCAATGTTTTTGGTGCCACAGACCCCCGCCATTAACCGAGGGGTCCATGGACCCCAGGTTGGGAATCTGATGTAATGTCCTGTCTTTATTGCCATATAACCATGACTGGAACACCCATATTCTACCTTTAAATTTTTAAGTGAAATTGTTTTCTGCCTGGTTGCATTTATGAAGGCATTAATTATTTGCGTGCTGCCTACTCGTGGGCTTTATGTTCTCTTAAAATATGCCTTTTGTGGGTTGATTGCATTGTCATTATAACAATGCTGTGACAGGCTACTGCTGGGAATGTGCACATTTAATCCCAACCATAGAAAATAGGTCAGAATTGGAACCTGAATTGGGCTTATTTTCCAAACCTGCATCTGGCAGTGATGATGCCCAGGAGAAAAATCCAGCCAATGATATTCTTAGTGTTAGACTCTTGTATACTTCCTGGAAACATGTTGTTCACAATTTGCAGAAATTGTCCTTTCAGATGTGGTGTGAACTGCCATTGGTTGCATTCTGATTAAAATGAAATGGGACTTGAGCTGTAATGAAGGCTGATGTGTCAGCTCAATTTTGAGGAGGTGATGCTTTATTCAAAGCAGATGCCTTCGAGGCACAGGTGGGGGAAGATTCTCACATTCTCTGAGTTGCATAACCAGCCTTCAATCAACATTGAGCAAATGAGCCTTTTATTCTTGCAGTCTTGCTGAACACAAGTTCTACTCAATTTATTAACAAAAATACTCCGAGGATTAGCTCTGAAGCAAGATGCTTGTATTGATGGCATGCAAAAGCACCATAGCCAAGATCTGTCTTCCTTCATCCATCCTTCAACCTGCCCGAGCTTCTGTGGTGGGTGGGGGGGGGGGGGCAAGGCACAAGCACTCTGACCCTTGTGGCAAAAATACTTGATCTATGAATCTTTATAACTGCTAGCAGAATAAGAATTGTAATAGTAACAAAAGTTATCTGAATGGTTGCTCTGTGAATTTATTTTTCCCCAGCAACATTCCATGACAAATGAACTGTTCTTCTAGTTGTATGGAAACCTCATCATTCACTGAGGTACTGAGGCACTGGGTCTGTATTCCCATTCTGATATGTGCTCTTTTATCTTTGTTAAGATAGGCGAAGAACTTAACATTAGGCTCCTGTTGTAGGCAAAAGAGAGACTTGTGGATTTCAATTACACATCAATGCACAATTTATGAATAATAGTTAATTCTGATCTAGTTAGGATGAGGTTTTTGTGTAGTACAAGTAACAGTTTGGATTTGTTCTGTCAATAATCTGTGAAATATCTGTCCAGTGCATTTTACTACAGCTGTACTTGTTCTCAAAGTCATACATGGTCCTGTATATCCAACTGGCCTGGTCTGGGTATTAAGTAATTAGTACTTTGCTAAAGGATCTAGTGCGTTCCTGGCATACGTGACAAATAAACTGTCTTCAGACTTCCAGCTGGGTACAGGTATCAACTATCACCGACATTTCAATGACAGATTCTGCCATCTTCATCAGGGATGATGCTTGGGCATGTCTCATTTGGTGGTATTTACACCCAGGTATCATCCCTGATGAAGATGGCAGGGTTCGTCATCGAAATGTCAGTTATAGTCGACACCTGCACCCAGATGGAAGCCTGAGAAGAGTTTAGTCGTAATTCGTACTTTCTTAAAAATAACACTTCATTCTCATTCTAGACCATGGGAGACCATTTGGCCCTTCATAACTGTGGTAGTACTTTGAACATAGAATAGTACAGCACATTACAGGTCTTTGGTTGAACATTTTAATTCATCCCTCTTCATTTATTTCCAAGCAGCTTATTTGCTTCCCTTATGCACTTTACTATTATTTTGAGAGCATCCTTTCAGAGCAGGACATCTCATTGCTGATGTCCCCTTGTGTCTTTTCTGATGCTATTGAAAATCACCTTTGATTGAGTGTGCTCTAGAACTGGCATTTTCTGTATTCACCCAATTGAAAGCATTGATGATTTTGAACGTAGTTACCACGTCACCTAATCTCCTCTGCTCCAAAGAGGTGAAGAGGTTTGGCCTATATAACCAAGATATCACATTCCTGCCTCCAGTTGAATAAATCTCTTCTGCTCTGCGACCTTGACATTGGGATGTACAGACTGGGACACGGGTCTCTTTGCCTAATCAGTTTATTGAAGGTATAATTGTGAGTACAGTGGAGGATGTTAAAGCTCTGACAAGCTGGGAGAGCATTAAGTGTATATTAAGGAAACATGTCAGATCATCCAATTTGGTGCACTAACAATAGGGCAGAGTATCTGTTAAATTGTGAGCCACACAAGGGTATTGATATTTAAAGAGGTTGTCTTTTACGCAAACCGTTGATGCCAACGTGCAAGTGGAGCAAGCAGTAGGGAAGAGAATGGAGTTTTCATGTTTATTACGAGTGGGCTATTTTACAGGAGATCTTGTTGCAGTTATATAGGGCACTGATGAATATTGTGTGCAGTTTTGGTCTCCTTGCCTTGGAACAGCCATATTTGCCAAGAGGGAGTCAGTGAAGATTCGTTAGTCTCTGTTGCCAGGGATGCACAGTTGTCTTGTGAGGAGAGTTTGAGTAGACTGGGGATGTATTTTCTAGAGCTTGGAGAGGAGATTTTAGTGACACTTAGAAAATGATTGAAGTGCTTGACAGGTTAGATACAAGGGCTGATACTTCTCCTGACTGGGAAGTCTAATTTGAGAATATGGGCCAAACCATTCTAAACTGAAATAAGAAGAAATGTTTTTACTCAGAGAGCGATGAACCTTTGGAAATCACTGCCCTGTGTGGCTATGGAGGTTCAGTTACTGTCTTCATACAAAACAGAGGTTCTTTAGGCTTCAAGGAAATAATGCTGAAAAGTGACTTTTCTTAAAAGTGCTACCATGATCTTGAGTGACAAAAATATGAGTGATAGTGGAGACTTTATGGATAAATTTTAAAGAACAGGAAACAAATAACAGCACTATTGGGAATATGTGTAAATGTATAGTTGTAGATATCAGACACACATACAGCGTAAGTGTGGTATTAATGATAGATTTTAATATACAAAGAATTTGGGTTTGGGTGACTACCTGGTCCACATGTCCCTCCCCACAGAACTCCCACCTGGCACTTGTCCCTGCAAGCGCAAATACTACACCTGTCCTCACACCTCCCCCCTTACCACCATTCCGGGCCCCAGACAGTCCTTCCAGGTGAGGTAACACTTCACCTGTGAGTCTGCTGGAGTTGTCTATTGCATCTGGTGCTCCCGGTGCGGCCTCCTCTACATCGGCGAGACCTGACACAGATTGGGGGACCGCTTCGTCGAGCACCTACACTCCGTCCGCTACAACAGACAGGATCTCCCGGTTGCCACCCACTTCAACTCTGCCTCTCATTCCCATCTAGATATGTCCATACATGGCCTCCTCTACTGCCATGATGAGGCCAAACTCAGGTTGGAGGAGCAACACCTCATCTACTGTCTGGGTAGCCTCCAGCCTGGTGGTATGAACATTGAATTCTCCAATTTCCGGTAATTCCCCCCCCCCCCCCTCCCCCATCCCAGGTCCCTCTCTGCCTCTCTCCCCTTTCAACTTTCTGCTTCTTTATCTCTACAGTTCTTTCATGCTTATCCCCTCCCCCTCCCCCTTTATCTTTCCTCTGATTGGTTTTCCACCTGGCGCCTCTAGGCCCTACCCCCTCCCCTATCTCTATTACTGGGCTTCGGCCCTCTCTTTCCCCCCATTCCTGATGAAGGGTCTAGGCCCAAAACGTTGGCTACTCTTTTCTCACGGATGCTGCCTGACCTGCTGAGTTCTTCCAGCCTTGTGTACGTATTCTTTGATCCACAGCATCTGCAGTTGTATTTTTGTGTGTTGGGATTGGGAGACTTGCTTATGACTGAAATGAAATGAGTTTTTTGAGAGTTCAATGTAGTTTTCTTGCAATAATATAACTAATAAGCCATTTTTGGGGAAGTCTTGGAGTTGATGTCCTATTGCTATGTAAATATTGATCCGAGAACAATGATAAGAGTTCAACACACCATTGAAAAGAAGATCTAAGAAACTGGGCTTTAGTGTAATGAGATAATGAAAACTGTTCAGGGTAATTAAAATGGTGAAAACAGCAGACTGGAGAAATGAGACTGAAATTGCTGGAATCTAGGGCAAGTACCAAACTGATGGAGATACTCTGTGGGGCAAGAAACAGCAACCTAATCTTCAACACAGGCCATTTGTTTTCCCCAACAATGCCGCTTAAGCAACCCAAGTTCCTCCAGAAGTGTTTTTTGAAAGAACGTATCCATGAAATCAGAAACAAAAGCAAAAGTCTGGAAATAACGAGGCATCACCCCAAGAGTGAGCAAGAGTCATCGATTTGGGCTGGTCACCTTTCAGAAGAATACCTACAGAAACTGGGCAGGAGCACTAGTTAGAACAAAAATACGAGAGAATCAAATAGTGACGACACAAAATAAATACGCGTGTATGTACATGTATATTTTATATATTTATTTATAAAATCATTATCATCATTACGTGCCATGTCATATGACATGGGCAATCATGTGCCTTGATCCATGATTGTTCTTGGCAATTCTTTCTACTGAAGTGGTTTGCCATTGCCGCCTTCTGGGCAGTGTCTTTACAAGATGGGTGACCGAGCCACTATCAATACTCCTCAGAGATTGTCAGCCTGACATCAGTGGTCACATAATCAGGACTTGTGATCTGCACCAGCTACTCATACGACCATCCACCGCCTGCTCCCATGGCTTCAAGTGATTCTGATTGGGAGGTGGGGGCTAAGCAGGTGCTACACCTTGTCCAAGGGTGACCTGCAGGCTAACAGAGAGAAGGAGCGGTGCCTCACACCTCCTTTGGTGGAGACGTATCTCCACCCCGCCACTCTAACATGTGTTGAAAGCACAACTTTGGAACTTGGATAGATGCAAATCCAAAGGTAATAAAGAAATCCAGATGAGGGACTTTTAAGGATATGCAAATCAATGCAGAATTCTGGTTTCATCAGGGATAACAGGATGAGCAGGGGCTTTATCAACGGGGACAAATGACCACATTGGACAGCGGAATAGTTTCTACGCCAATAATTTTAAGTTAATCAGTTTGGAAGCTGTTAATTCAGAATAGAAGTTAGTTTGTGCTGTGTTTTTCATAGGTAGGTAAGGTGAGCTATAGCAACAAGAGATTTGCAAACCATCAGCTCAGCATGTTTTCAGTAATGAGTGTTGAAGAAATTCATAATATCTGCTGAACCTGTTTGAACTTTTAGAAGATAAATTTTAAGGTTGGTGGAGGGATGCCCAGGAATGTTATTTACATAACTTTCTTCTTGTTAATCCCCAATTTAATTCCAGAAATTGAATTTCCTGAAATTGAAATCCAAATTATTGAGGGGTGGAGGTAATGGCAGGGCGAATGTCTTGTTTTGTAAGTGGCAGGTTGTTACAAGTATCCAACGAGGGGCTTGTCTTGAGTTTGGAAACGTTCACTATTAGTTTATAGTTCACATGATGCAAGCAAAACCTACTTATTGAACTTCAGCTTTAAGTCGCGCTGCAAAGATTAGCACTGTGGATGGTACTATTTCTGTGCTATTATTAGTTTCGGCAAAAGATGATAAATGGATTCAGAGTAAGCAAGTGTAACTTAATAATTAATAGGATTGAGCAGAATTTTTTTGAATAGCAAGAGACTGGAAACATTGGAGATGCAAAGAGACTTCAGGGTCCAAGTGTGTACATCATCTTTGACATTATTTAAGATGTTACAGATAGGCTACGGGAACTAATTAGAAAGACAGATGTGTTATAATCTTTTTTGTCTCGAGGTCTGAGGTCCAAGGGAGTAAATGAAAAGCAAAAAAAAAACTGCAGAGGTTGGAAATCTTTGAAAGGTCATTAGCTCACAATATAAAATGTTTTTCCCTTTACAGATACGGCTTAGCTTGCAAAGTATTTCCAGTATTAATGGTTTTTATTCAACAGGGTAACTTGTATGCTACAACAGTATCAAGTCCTGATAGACCCTGACAGTCCTGTTGAGAATGGATCTGGGCACGCACCACATCAGGGTATGTCAAATTTGTAAGGAGAGCATTGTTGATAATGGCTTTCAGGCCAGGTTTATGGATGATACAAATGTCAGTGGAGAGACAGGTAGTGTTGAGGAAGCTGGGAATCTGCAGAAGGACAAACACGAGGAAATCTGCAGATGCTGGAAATTCAAGCAACACACAGAAAATGCTGGTGGAACGCAGCAGGCCATGCAGCATCTATAGGGAGAAGCACTGTCGACGTTTCGGGCCGAGACCCTTCGTCAGGACTAACTGAAAGGAAAGATAGTAAGAGATTTGAAAGTAGGAACCATAGAACATTACAGCACAGAAACAGGCCTTTTGGCCCTTCTTGGCTGTGCCGAACCATTTTTCTGCCTAGTCCCACTGACCCGCACCTGGGCCATATCCCTCCAAACCCCTCTCATCCATATACCTGTCCAAGTTTTTCTTAAATGTCAAAAGTGAGCCCGCATTCATCACTTCATCTGGCAGCTCATTCCACACTCCCACCACTCTCTGCATGAAGAAGCCCCCCCCCCCAATGTTTCCTTTAAACTTTTCCCCCATCACCCTTAACCCATGACCTCTGGGGTTTTTTCCCCCCTGGGGAGGGGGAGGGGAAAATGCAAAATGATAGGAGAAAACCGGAGGGGGAGGGATGAAGCTGAGAGCTGGAAAGGTGATTGGCAAAAGGGATACAGAGCTGGAGAAGGGAAAGGATCATGGGACGGGAGGCCTGGGGAGAAAGAAAGAGGGGGGGGAAGCACCAGAGCCAGATGGAGAACAGGCAGAGTGATGGGCAGAGAGAGAAAGAAAAAAAAGGGGAAGGGGAAGAAAAACTGAATACATCAGGGATGGGGTAAGAAGGGGAGGAGGGGCATTAACGGAAGTTAGAGAAGTCAATGTTCATGCCATCAGGTTGGAGGCTACCCAGGCGGTATATAAGATGTTGTTCCTCCAACTTGAGTGTGGCTTCATCTTGACAGTAGAGGAGGCCATGGATAGACATATCAGAATGGGAATGGGACGTGGAATTAAAATGTGTGGCCACTGGGAGATCCTGCTTTCTCTGGCGGACCGAGCATAGGTGTGCAGTGAAATGGTCTCCCAGTCTGTGTCGGGTCTCACCAATATATAAAAGGCCACACCGGGAGCACCAGACGCAGTATACCACACCAGCCGACTCACAGGTGAAGTGTTGCCTCACCTGGAAGGACTGTCTGGGGCTCTGAATGGTGGTGAGGGAGGAAGTGTAAGGGCAGGTGGAGCACTTGTTCGGCTTGCAAGGATAAGTGCCAGGAGGGAGATCGGTGGGAAGGGATGAGGGAGATGAATGGACAAGGGAGTCACGTAGGGAGCGATCCCTGTGGAAAGCAAAAAGAGGGGGGAGGGAAAGATGTGCTTGGTAGTGGTATCCTGTTGGAGGTGACGGAAGTTACGGAGAATTATACGTTGGATCCGGAGGTTGGTGGGGTAGTAGGTGAGGACAAGGGGGACCCTCTCCCGAGTGGGGTGGTGGGCGGATGGGGTGAGGGCAGATGTGCGGGAAATGGGAGAGATGCGTTTGAGAAATCTGCAGAAGGACTTAGCCAAGTTAGAAAAATGGGCAAAGAAGTGGCAGATGGAAGATGGTGTAGGGAAGTGTATGGCCATGCACTTTAGCAGAAGGAATAAAGGTGAAAACTCTGTTTGAAACAGGCAGTGAATTCAGAAAGTGGAGGTGCAAAGGAACTTGGAGTCCTAGTGCAAGATTCCCTAAAGCAGGGGCTCCCATCCTGAGGTCCAGGAACCCCTTGGTTAACAGCAAGGCTTCGTGGCATTAAATAAAGTTTGGAAAGCGCTGCTCTAAAGGTTAACTTGCTGGTTGAGTCAGTGGGTAGGAAGGCACGTGCAATATTAGCATTTGAGAGGAACAGAATATAATAGTATGGGAGTAATGCTGGGGCTTTAGCCAACATCGGTCAGACAATATTTGGAGAATTGTGAGCAGTTTTGGGCTCCATACCTAACAAAATATATCCTAGCATTGGAGAGGGTTCAGGGGAGGTTAACAAAAGTGATACCAGGAATGAAAGGCATAACTTATGAGGAGTGTTTGGTGGCTCTGGGCCTTACTCACTGGAGTTTAAAAGAATGATTGGGGAGGATCTCATTGAAATTTACTGAATATTGAAAGGGGTAGATGTTTTCAATAGTGGACCAGAGGGCACAGCCTCAGAATAGAAGGACATCCTGTTAAAATAGAGATGAGAAGGAACTTCTTTAACTGGAGGGTGCAAAACTGTGGAATTCATTGCCACAGATGGTTGTGAAGGTTGATACGTTCTTGATTTGTTAAGGAATCCAAGTTTAGAGGGAGAAGTTAGGAGAATGGCGTTGAGTGGGAAAATAAATTATCCACGATCAAATGGCAAAGCAGGCTCGATGGGATGAATGACCTAATTCTGTTCCTATGTCTTATGAAGACATCCAACATGTACCATCTACTCCATCTTCTTCCAGAGATGCTGCCACGTCCACTGATTTTCCTCTCCCCCACCAGATCCCAGCATCTGGAATCTAGACAACCTTCTAGCTTGTCCTTCTTTCCTTCCCCCCCACCTTTTTATTCTGGCATCTTCCCCCTTCCTCTCTAGTCCCAATGAAGGGCCTTGGCCCAAAACTTTGACTGTTTCTTCATTTCCATAGATGCTGCCTGACCTACTGAGTTCCTCCAGCATTTTGCGTGTGTTGCTCTGGGTTTCCAGCATCTGCAGAAACTCCTTTTGTCTATATGCAGGCTTTTGTGTCTCCACTGTAATGAAGTTCAAGAAAGTGAGTCCACAGCCACGAAGCCAGTCACAGCAGATTGATGTGAATTTGAGAGTTATATTAAAAAGAATGATGAAGTAGTGTATTTCCTGGAAAATAATTTGACCCATGTTTTCAGAGTGTAAAGGGGAATTTACTGTTGTAGAAAGAAAATCAGTTTCTGATTTTTGGCAAGCTTGGCATTAGGGAAAAACCAAAACTAAGTTCAGTGACATTCGGGAATATTTCCATGCATCATTTCTGAAATTAGGTTTCAGTACACTTCTCAAATGATGGTTAATGCTCAATTAATTTCAATTCAAATGTTTTTATTTTAGAGATACAACGGGTTAACGGTTTATTCCGGCCCAATGAGCCCTCAGCGAGTAATTACACCCATGTGATCAATTAACCTACTAACCCGTGGGTCTTTGGAATATGGGAGGAAACCAGAGCGCCCACTGGGTTACGGGGAAAAGGACAAACTTCTTACAGTGGCGGGAATTGAACCCTGGGTTGCTAGTGCTGTAAAGCAGAGTGCCAAACGCTACGTTATCGTGCCATTCTCGAAGATTGATAGATGCTTGTTAGCCACATACTGTATGAATCCTGGCAACCTTGGGTTACACAAGTGTTCTGTTCCGTGGAAAACTTATGTTTCCGTGTCTGTAAATTATTTGTCCATAAGTCAAAAATGTCCATTTTCTGTAGCTACTCATATCATATTTATCTGCATAAACTTGCTATAATTCTATTATTTCATTGAGTAATCAACATAACACTGCCCGTAATGAAAGCATTCCTAGGCAATGACTTGCATCATGACTTTCAACTTATGTAAGCTTTTGAAAAGTTGTGCTTAATTTTTTTTAGATAATTGTCATCAAAGTGAATATTGATTCTATATTCCAGATCTTTTTCATTGTGGTTTGAGAATTCCACAAGGAAGTATTTCTGTTATCCAACTTACTGTGAACAGGGAAAGGGCAGTTGTGGGGATTTATGTGGCTAATATACTAACTACCGTTTGCAGAAGTGTGTTCAAAGCTATGTTCAACTATGGTCATGGAAGTCATTCCAAATTTCATTAAAAAGAATTAGGTTCACAATGTTTGAAAAAGTCTCCAAGTGGTGCCCAAATCCACTCTCAGTGGTCCCAGTGAAGTCTAATTAGGACGTAGTACACTTGTAGCACCCACATAATCCCGTTGAAGTTACCCCAGTCAGTTTAGATTGGTAACAACATCTCCTCCATAGTCTTCATCAGTACAGCTGCTCCACAATTCTCAGCAGACTGCTCCTGAAACACCAGTGTCTGATGTCAAGATGGAAGAAAAACAAGAAGAAGAAACTGAGCCAGAAACTGTGGACCTAAATGAAGAAATTAAACAAGAGGTTTAATTGTGTGCTTAGACCCCCCCCCCTCCCCTTCTTACTTTATGCTTATGACTGTGAGGCTAAGCACAGCTCCAGTGCCATATTTAACTTTGCTAATGACACCACTGTTGGCCGAATCAAAGGTGGTGCTGAATCAGAATATAGGAGGGAGTTTGAAAATCTGGCCTGGTGGTGTCACGGTAACAAACTCTCACACAAGGTCAGTAAGACCAAGGAAACCATATTAACTTCAGAAGGAGGAAACCAAAGGTCCGTGAACCAGTCCTCATCAGAGGATCAGAGGTGGAGAGGGTCAGAAACTTGAATTCTTAGGTGTTATTATTTTGGAAGACCTGCCGTAGGCAAGTGCAATTATGAATAAAACATGGTAGTGCCTCTGCTCCCTTCGAAGTTCGCGAATATTAGGCATGACATCTAAAACTTTGACAGTAGTGGAGTATATATTGGCTGGCTGCATCACAGCCTGGTACAGAAACACCAATACCCTTGAAAGGAAAATTCCACAAAAAGTAGTGGATACAGTCCAGTCCATCATGGGTGAAGCCCTCCCCACAACTGAGCACATCTACATGGAGTGTCGTCGCAGAAAAGCAGCAACCATCATCAGGGACCCCACCAAGGACATGCTCTCTAATCACTGCTGCCATCAGTGAGAAGGTACAGGAGTGTCAAGGCACACCACCAGGTTCAGGAACAGTTATTACTCCTCATCCATCAGGCTTCTGAACCAAAAAAGTTAACTTCACTCAACTTCACTCGCCCCTTCATTGAAATGGTCCCACAATCTACTTTCAAGGACTCTTCATCTCATGTTCCTGATACTTATTATTTCTTTCTTTTTATATTTGTACACTGGTTGAACATCCAAGTTGGTGTGATCTTTAATTAATTTAATTATGGATTTATTGAGCATACCCACAAGAAAACGAATCTCAGAGTTGTATATAGTGGCATATATGTACTTTGAAAATAACTTGTTACGTACCAGCAGCAATAGACCACGAACTGAGTCAGGGTTAAATGTTAAACCGCTATATTTAATAGTATCTACTCAAAATATAGAAAATTAAATGAAATAAACAGAAGTGAATTGTGTTATGTGTGTGTGGCTCCCAAACTGTTAAGCTTAGGAACATTTCTTAAAGTCTTAAGATGGCAAACTAGAAAGGTCCAGTAATCCATGGAATAGGTGAGGGGAGGGACTGGTAAATCCACGTTAAAATGTAGAGAGGAGGCGATCACGAAGAATTCCACAGGTTCCACGCTGGGAAAACGAAGTAACAGTCACAGAAGATCTCAGCCATCGAGTTGTCTTCCGAAATCCACGTAGAGATATCACAAGGTGACAGTCATGGAGTATACCCTAGCACAGGCGGTTACTACATAACATACCCGAATCCAGGTAAGGGTTAACAAAAGTGGCCGCCACAGGATACTCTAACAAAATCCACGTATGAATCATACAAAGTGACGGTCACACATCCAATATGCACTGTGTGTCATTAATCAACCCAATCCTTTAGACTTGGGAAAGTATCAGACTTTACCCATCAGACTAGCAGCTTGCAGTCCCTCTCCCTTCCCCTCCCCCTCCCCCTCTCTCCTTCTCCTTTGAAAATCCCAGCGATCTGTCACAGCTTGTTATACTGACGTCATAGTCCCGCCTCATCCAGGCGTTTTAAAGTGACGCCCACGGTAAAGGAAACCGATGGTCACGTAACAAACTTTACTTTGAACTTTGAATAAAAACAATTACTGCTGGAAGAACTCAGCAGGCCAGGCAGCATCTATAGGAAGAAGTACAGTCGACGTTTCGGGCCAAGACCCTTCATCAGGACTATCTGAAAGAAGACATCACTTAGTCCTGACGAAGGGTGTCGGCCCAAAACGTCGACCGTACTTCTCCCTATAGATGCTGCCTGGCCTGCTGCGTTCCACCAGCGTTTTGTGTGTGTTGCTTGAACTTCCAGCATCTGCAGATTTCCTCGTGTTTGAATTAATGCTGGAAGTACTTTGCAACTTAAGCCGTGTTTGTAAAGAGAGAAACAATTAGCATTTTGAATTAATGACCTTTCAAAGGTTTCCAACTTCTGCAGTTTTTAATCATTAATACCTACAATGAAACATTTATTATCTTTACAAACTTGAAAAATGTTTTAGAAATATATAGGAAAAATTTTCCCAAATTGGATTTGTGAAATCTGCAGATTTCCTAGTGTTTGAGTGAGATAATGTTCATGGGTTCAATGTCCATTCAGAAATCGGATGGCAGACGGGAAGAAGCTGTTCCTGAATCGTTGAGTGTGTGTTTTCTTGCTTCTATACCCTCTTCCTGATGGTAGCATTGAGAACAAGGCATGACCTGGAAGATGGGAGTTCTTAATGATGTCCAACCCCCATACCAGACAGTGATGCAGCCAGTTAGAATCCTCGCCATGGTACATCTGTAGAAACTTTCAAGTGTTTCTGGAGACATATCAAATCGTTTCAAACTCCTAATGAAATATAGCCAGTGTCATGCCTTCTTTGTAGCTGCATCGATGTGTTGGGTCCAGACCATCCAGATGCTTGTTTTGTAGGGAGTTGAGTCTACTGTCAAGCTCTCCCAGGGAGCGGTGTTGGTGATGGAAGGGATGATCACGATAGTAAACTCTCTAAAGGGGAAAAAGGTGAGCAGGTTGACTTTCTGTTTTGGATGTGTTATGAACTCATTGACGAGTTTGAGATTAAGTGGTTTGATTAGGTGAGACGAAATCAGAATTAGTTCATTATCATTGACGTATGTCAGGAAATTTGTTGTTTTGCAGCAGCAGTACAGTGCAATAATAGACGGTTAGACTATAATGTATAAGAAATATTAAAAATTAAATAAGTAGTGCAAAAAAAAAGGGACAAAAAATCATGAGTTTGTGTTCTTGGGTTCATCGTCTGTTCAAAAATCTGATGACTGAGGGGAAGAAGCTCTTCCTAAGATAGTGACTGTGTGTCTTCAGGCTTTTGTTCACCTCTATGATGGTAATAATGAGAAGAAGGCATGTCCTGGGTGGTGGGGATCCTAAATGATGGATGCTGCATTTTTGAAGCATCCTTCAAGTAAGAATTATCATGATGATAGATAGGGCATTGCTCAGACGTGCTCATGATCGGAGGTATTGATCAATTTCAGAAGAGGGAAACTGAATGGGCTGAACAGCAATGAATACTGTTGTAGAAGCTGCGAAGTATTTGTAGAGAAGTGCTCAGCAAGGTGAGAAAGTTAGAAAACAGCAATAATTTTAAAAAGTGTTGGTTAGACACTTGAGGTAATCTTTTGGAAGGAGTATTCCCATTTCTTTTGAATTCTGGAACCAGCTAGAGACTCCAAATGGTCTTTTGTTTGATTCCTATGAATTTCTAGTCTCTAAAAGCTGAACTATGAGTATAATGCTTTGGGATTAAAATCTGGTACCAGCGCTATGCTTTCACTAAGTACACATTTATTTTATGATGAGCCTTGTAAAGAGAATTTGCATCAATCGCCCTTGGGTATGCAGCAATCCTTCAGCTGTTGTGTTCCTCAAGTCAATTAATTCTTTGAGCATCCATTCCTTAGTTAAATGTAGTGTAGCAATCACATATATTGGAGAAAATGGCTCAGATTTTATGATGGCAATAAGCCATAGACTTTCAATAATCACCTGACACAATGGGGAAAAAAATTGACAGGAGCTCTGACAGCTGCATATGAGCAGTTCAAATGAACAATCATCAGAATATTTTCTTTTATCCAAGCTATTGGACAATACCATTGTGGTCTAAAAAAGATCCAATGTGGGGACCGCAGCAAATATTTCGTTGGCCAAGCTGGGAGAAAACTGTCCACAAGGATGCATGAACATCAACTGGCTGTAAAGTGGCATGACCAACACTCCCTAATCTCTACCCATGAAGATGAGAGGGGCACAAATTCGACTGGGCATCAGTGAAAGTCATGGCACAAGGAAACACACAGCATTCAAGAGAATTCCTAGACGCGTGGTTATCCCGCAAACAATCCTATAAAGAGGCACGTGGACCTCAAGCCCATTTGTGAGCCAGTGTGGGCAGAATTCCAGAAAATGCACAGAACTCGCCACTCAACCAATTAGCAGCAAGACACCCTGCCTATGTCACAATTGAGTTTCTGTAATGATGGCCAATCAACTGATTGATAAGTTTATGGACTTCAGTAAGGCCTTTGACAAGGTTTCACACGAAAGGTTAGTTAGGAAGATTCAATCACTAGGTATTAATATTGAAGTACAGTCGGCCCTCCTTATCCTCAGGGGAATTGGTTCTGGGACCCCCCGCGGATACCAAAATTCACGGATGCTCAAGTCCCTTATTTAACGTGTATCAATATGGTGGTCTTTAGGACCCAGCAAAACCCCGGACTTTATTTAATGTGACTCCGTGCGGTAGACATTAGGACCTGGCATCACAGCTCTGAATCCGCGGTGTTTCTGTTCACGAAAATAATCATAATCACAAAGTAATAAAGCGATCGGAAAGAGGTGAAATGCCATCGGTCATTGGAAAAGCATTAGGCTACAATCGGTCAACAATCGGAGCAATTTTAATGGAGCATATGAAAGGCCCTGCCCCAATGAAAGCTACAATTATTACTAACCAACACAGTGGTTAAATTATTGAAATACGTATGTTTCTTAAGTGTTTTATCTGCATAGAAAGGTAAAATATGTACTATATACTAAGAAAAACATTTGACTTAACTGACGCTAAATAATACCGGATGTACCTGTTCCGACTTCAAATCAGGAACGGAACTCCTTCATAACCCGGGGACTGCCTGTACTTTTAAATCACCTCTGGATTACTTATAATACCCAGTACAATGTAAATGCTATGTAAATAGTTGTTATACTGTATTGTTTAGGGAATAATGACAAGAAAAAAATTGTCTGTACGTGCTCAAGCAACGAGTGCTGGAGAGAGAACTTCCAGGTTTTCCTGATCTGCGGTTGGTTGAATCCGCGCATACGGAATCCACAGTTAAGGAGGGCCGACTGTAGTAAAATAGATTCAACAGTGGCTGGATGGGAGATGCCAGAGAGTAGTGGTGGATAACTGTTTGTCAGGTTGGAGGCCGATGATTAGTGGTGTGCCTCAGGGATCTGTACTGGGTCCAATGTTGCTTGTCATATACATTAATGATCTGGATGCTGGGGTGGTAAATTGGATTAGTAAGTATGCAGATGATACTAAGGTAGGTGGTGTTGTGGATAATGAAGTAGGTTTTCAAAGCTTACAGAGAGATTTAGGCCAGCTAGAAGAGTGGGCTGAAAGATGGCAGATGGAGTGTAATGTTGATAAGTGTGAGGTGCTACATTTTGGTAGGACTAATCAAAATAGGACATACATGGTAAATGGTAGGGCATTGAAGAATGCAGTAGAACAGAGTGATCTAGGAATAATGGTGCATAGTTCCCTGAAGGTGGAATCTCGATGTGGATAGGGTGGTGAAGAACGCTTTTGGTATGCTGGCCTTTATAAATCAGAGCATTGAGTATAGGAGTTGGGATGTAATGTTAAAATTGTACAAGGCATTGGTAAGGCCGAATTTGGAGTATTGTGTACAGTTCTTGTCACCGAATTATAGGAAAGATGTCAACAAAATAGAGAGACAATAGACAGTAGGTGCAGGAGTAGGCCATGTGGCCCTTCTAGCCAGCACCGCCATTTACTGTGATCATGGCTGATCATACACAATCAGTACCCCGTTCCTGCCCTCTCCCCATATCCCTTGACCCCGCTATCTATAAGAGCTCTATCTAACTCTCTCTTGAATGCATCCAGAGACTTGGCCTCCAAGACAGTACAGAGAAGAATTACTTGAATGTTACCTGGGTTTCAACACCTAAGTTACAGAGAAAGGTTGAACAAGTTAGGTCTTTATTCTGTGGAGCGTAGAAGGTTGAGGGGGGACTTGATAGAGGTATTTAAAATTATGAGGGGGATAGATAGAGTTGACGTGGATAGGCTTTTTCTATTGAGAGTAGGGGAGATTCAAACAAGAGGACATGAATTGAGAGTTGAGGGGCAAAAGTTTAAGGGTAACATGAGGAGGAACTTCTTTACACAGAGAGTGGTAGCTGTGTGGAACAAGCTTCCCGTAGAAGTGGTAGAGGCAGATTTGATATTGTCATTTGAAGTAAAATTGGATAGGTATATGGACAGGAAAGGAATGGAGGGTTATGGGCTGAGTGCAGGTCAGTGGGACTAGAAGAGAGTAAGCATTCGGCACGGACTAGAAGGGCCGAGATGGCCTGTTTCTGTGCTGTAATTGTTATATGGTTTATAAAGGCTGAGCATTCAGAGGACACAACACGAAGGAACAGCGCACTGATGCTGTCTCTTCGTATGATGATGAAATGTTTGCAGGTGGATTGTCAAGATCGGAGAACAACTTAACCCAAATATTATAAGTTTTGTAAGATAAATATTGCTCTCGTTCTTGGGATATTAGATGCCAATGCTAACTTTAAGAATCTGAAATAAACTCCATGAATTTGAGGTACTTTTGCACTCCTTTGAAGTTCATCAGTGGTCCCCAACCACCAGGCCGCGGACTGGTACCGGGCTGTAAAGCCGCAAAGAAACTATATGATTTGGCGATATGAAACGATATGAGTCAGCTGTGCCTTACCTCATTCCCTGTCACACCCACTGTTGAACTTGAACGCACGCGAGGTCATTACGCACGCAAAGTCATTACCCACGCAAGGTCATCAGTCGCCTAAACGCAGTGATACCCTCGCACCAGGGATCACTGGTTGGCCTTGGGTAACTGGCGGGAAGTGCCGTTGCTACTGGCCTGGAGCGCAGACAGATGGGCACCGCCTCTAAACCTGTTCAGCACACCGAATGTTCGTGGGGAACCCGGTGCTAAAATATTCGCAGACGACTTAATTCGGGCTCAGGGTTTCGTAAGTAGCAGAGCAGCTACCTCGCTGCGATCTACTGAAAGTCATCCCTCAAGCCAAACTTTTGTCGGCTGATGGATCCTACCTACGTACAAGGAAAGGCGGGCACATGCCCTGTCGCACTCCTCGCATGGTCAGTCGCTCTCTCTGGACTGTGACCACAGTGGCCCCGGCACGGGGACCTCCGGCCCTTACCTTGTCCTCTCACTGGTGTGTAGCAATGATTTTATATGTTCATACGAGGAAAATATGCGCTGTGTGTTTAATATCCAAACGTTACTTAAAATGTTATGATGCTATTGACTTAGTGAGTTATAATTGACTTATCACTATATTCATGCAAGGAAAATATGCGCTGTGTGTTTAATAGTAAATTTGTTAGATAAACCCTTTTAGAAATGAAATTGAGTGTATTAGTCACTTATAAGTGACATAGTTGACTTATCACCTATATTCCGGTCGTGATTAACTCCCCCTCCACCCCCCACCCCCGTCGGCTGGTCCGCAAGAATATTGTTAATATTAAACCAGTCCGCGGTGCAAAGAAGGTTGGTGACCTTTGGGCTACATTATTGAAATTAATTCTCAGTACAATATTTAGATGTATTAGGAAATATTGGCAAGTGAATTCAGAGAACATAGAATAAAAAGTTGATGTTTTATTCCTTCAAAAAGTTAATTTTATTAGCCTGTTCACAAACAAGAGTAAATCTGCAGATGCTGGAAATCCAATTAACACACAAAATGCTGGAGGAACTCAGCAGGCCAGGCAGCATCTGTGGAAGAAAGTACATCTTTTTCATAGATGCTGCCTGGTCTGCTGAGTTCCTCTAGCATTTTGTATGTGCTGTTCTGCTGGTCTGTTATTGTTTCTCATCTACCATTTGCAAAATTTACTTAGCTTCATTGCTTCAGAAGGTAAAATCTGGTCTGTTATGATCCTATTCTTTCAATCTAACATTTGCAATGTTTATTTAGCTAATTGAAACCTTGATTAGATATATGTCTCATTGTTTAGATTCTATAACTGTGAAGAATCTTTTATTTGGTTTTAAACAAACCATAAAGTTTCCTGTTTTGCTCAAAATTCAAAGATCTCTTAAACCAGATCAAATTGATGCTCAAACCAATGAGAAAATTATATGGACAGCTAAGTTGTTCCCATTGAACTTACCATAATTTTCAGAACATTACCACATTGCCACAGGAAAAGGGTGGCAGGGTGGAGATATGTTTCTACCAAAGGAGGTGTAAGGTGTTCCTTCTCTCCCTTGGGCAAAATGTAACACTTGCTTAGCCATCCACTCCCCCCCCCCCCCCCCACATTAGGACCACGTGTATCCATGGGAGCAGGTGGTGGATGGTCGTACGAGCAGCTGGTACGTATCACAAGTCCAGGTTATGTGACAACTGTCACCAGGCAGACAATCTCTGAAGTGGCTGGAATCATCTGTCTTGTGAAGACACTATCCCAGAAGAAGGCGATGGCAGACCACTTATCTGGAGCAATCATGGTTATGGAAAGACCATGATCGCCCACATCATATGACATAGCACATAACGAGAGTATTAACATGGGAAAACCAGCTCCATTAACTGAAATTGTATAAAATTCAAATTAAGAATAACGAAAAAAAGTCTCCATTCATTCTCCCCCAAGAATGTATTCTTAGTGTTTGTCTTCACAACCTTAGAAAATTAAACATTCCTATTGATTTCCACCATCTGTACTGATCGATTGATAAATAAATTTGTGATATCTGTAGAAACCAGACTTACAGTGTTGGTTTTAATTAATTATTGGATTCTTGAATTGATCTGTAAGTGGTGCCAGGGATGAGATAAGAAGACTAAGATAGAATAACCAAGATATATTTGAAACTGAACTACCTTAAGCCTTAACTTAAAACTGTATGAAGTTGTAATGATTCAGATTTGTTTGTTTTAAGTAGACTTGGTTTTGCCCATTCAGAATCAGAATCAGGTTTATCATCACCGGCATGTGACGTGAAATCTGTTAATTTAGCAGCAGCAGTTCAATTCAATGCAGTATATAATCTAGCAGAGAGAGAAAAAAATAATAAATAAAACATAATAATAAATAAACAAGTAAATCAATTACATATATTGAATAGATTATAAAAAACCTGCAAAAACAGAAATACTGTATATTTTTATAAAGTGAGATAATGTCCAAAGATTCAATGCCCATTTAGGAATCAGGTGGCAGAGGGGAAGAAGCTGTCTTGAATGGCTGAGTGTGTGCCTTCAAGCTTCTGTATCTCCTACCTGATGGTAACAGTGAGAAAAGGGCATGCCCTGGGTACTGGAGGTCTTAAAAATGGACACTGCCTTTCTGAGACACCGCTCTCTAAAGATGTCCTGGGTACTTTGTAGGCTAGTGCCCAAGATGGAGTTGACTAGATTTACACCTTCTGCAGCTTCTTTCGGTCCTGTGCAATAGCCCCTGCATACCAGACAGTGATGCAGCCTGTCAGAATGCTCTCTACGGGACAACTATAGAAGTTTTTGAGTGTATTTGTTGACATGCCAAATCTCTTCAAACTCCTAATAAAGTATAGCCACTGTCTTGCCTTCTTTATAACTACATTGACGTGTTGGGAGCAGGTTAGATCCTCAGAGATCATGACACTGAGGAATTTGAAGCTGCTCACTCTCTCCACTTCTGATCCCTCTATGAGGATTGATGTGTTTTCCTTCGTCTTACCCTTCCTGAAGTCCACAATCAGCTCTTTCGTCTCACTGATGTTGAGTGCCAGGTTGTTGCTGCGGCACCATTCCACCAGTTGGCATATCTCACTCCTGTACGCCCTCTCATCACCATCTGAGATTCTACCAACAATGGTTGTATTGTCAGCAAATTTATAGATGGTATTTCAGCTATGTCTTGCCATACAGTCATGTGTATACAGAGAGTAGAGCAGTGGGCTAAGCACACACCCCTGAGGTGCACCAGTGTTGATCATCAGCGAGGAAGATATGTTATCACCAATCTGCACAGATTGTGGTCTTCTGGTTAGGAAGTTGAAGATCCAATTGCAGAGGGAGGTACAGAGGCCCAGGTTCTACAACTTCTCAATCAGGATTGTGGGAATGATGGTATTAAATGCTGAGCTATAGTCAATGAACAGCATCCCGACGTAGGTGTTTGTATTGTCCAGGTGGTCTAAAGCCATGTGGAGAGCCATTGAGATTGCGTCTGCCATTGACCTATTGTGGTGATAGGCAAATTGCAGTGGGTCCAGGTCACTGCTGAGGCAGGAGTTCAGTCTAGTCATGACCAAACTCTCAAAGCATTTCATCACTGTCGATGTGAGTGCTACTGGGCGATAGTCATTTAGGCAGCTCACATTATTCTTCTTAGGGACTGGTATAATTGTTGCCTTTTCGAAGCAAGTGAGAACTTATGCCCATAGCAGTGAGAGGTTGAAAATGTCCATAAATATTCCCGCTAGTTGGTTCGTACAAGTTTTCAGAACCTTACCAGGTACTCCATCGGGACTTTCTGCCTTGCGAGTGTTCACTCTCTTTAAAGATAGCCTAACATTGGCCTCTGAAATGAAGATCACAGGGTCACCAGGTGCAGCAGGGATCTTCACAACTGTAGTTGTGTTCTCCATTCCAAAGCGTGCATAGAAAGCGTTGAGTTCATGTGGTAGTGAATCATCACTGCCATTCGTGCTTTTGGGATTCACTTTGTAGGAAGTAATGTTTTGCTGACCCTGCCAGAGTTGCCTTGCATCAAATGTCACCTCCAACCTCCTTCGAAATTGTCTCTTCGCCCTTAAAATAGCCCTCCACAAATCATACCTGGTTTTCTGCTACAGGCCTGGGTCACCAGACTTAAATGTCACAGATCTATCCTTCAGCAGATGACGTACCTCCTGGTTCATCCACGGCTTTTGGTTTGGGGATGTACAATAAGTCTTTGTGGGCACGCACTCATCCACACAGGTGTTAATGAAGTCGGTAACCACTGCAGCATACTCATCCAGGTTGGAAGATGAATCCCTGAATACAGTCCAGTCCACTGATTCAAAGCCGTCCTGTAGGTGCTCGTCCATACCTACTTGGTGGTCACTGCGGGTGCTGCAGTCTTCAGTCTCTGCCTATACTCAGGGAGTAGAAATACAGCCAGGTGATCAGACTTCCCGAAGTGAGGGCGTGGAATAGCATGGTAGGCATCCTTGATGGTGGTGTAACAATGGTCCGGCGTGTTGTTTCCTCTGGTATTACAAGTGATCTGTTGATGGTAGTGATGCATCAAAGGGGAGATATCGGCTTTTATTGACTGGAAGAAGGAACAAGCAGTGGTTGACCACCATACTACATCCTGGAGACAGAGAGGCCGGGCTCAGACCTCAATTGCCTTTATACAGGGGTCCGTGGGAGGAGCCACAGGAGCAGTCAGCAGGGGTCGTGTCCAGACAGGTATATGTAGTTCACCACAGGTAGTTAGTGATTTTTTTCAGACTGGCCTGGTTAAAATCTCCTGAAACGATGGTGAAAGCATTAGGGTGTGCTATTTCGTGTATGCTGATCCCATTGCTCAGATCATCTAAAGCCTGATTTACATTGGCCTGAGGTGGAATGTAAACTGCTACCAAACTGACCCCAGAGAACTCCCGTGGTGGGTAAAAAGGACGGCACTTAACTGCTGGATATTCCAGGTCTGGTGAGCAGAATTGGGACAGCACTGATATATTTGTGCACCAAGAAGAGTTGATCATGAGGCATACTCCTCCACCTCTGCTTTTGAGAGACTCTATAGATCTATCCTGATGGTGTATAGTAAACCCGTCGATCTGGATTGCTGCATCTGGTATGGAAGGGGTTAACCAGGATTCTGCGAAACAAAGGACACACGCGGTCCTAATGTCCCTCTGATTCAGCACCCCAACTCTGAGATCATCGATTTTATTCACCAGAGACTGCACGTCCGCCAGCAAGATAGTCGGTGTAGGGAGTTTAAAACCCCGTTTCCTTAAACGCACTTGTAGCCCCGCTCTACACCCGTGCTTCCGATCGCAATCGGTGTTGTTTCTGTCGATTTTAGGCAGCGATAGTTCATTTAAACGCACTGAGACATCTTTGTTGACACTACCGACCTTGGAAGCAGTTGTGCTTTTTAGCTGTATCAGGCTGAAACGGGAATGTTTAATTGTATCCATTGAGAGTACTGCTGCTACTCGAGTCGTGCCTAGGCGCCCCGGAAATGGTATTTATTATAGCTGAAAATGATAGCATAACTTGTTTTTAATCAGACAAAAGTAACTTGGGATTTCTTCAGAAAGATGCAGTGCCTTAGTGTTGCAACACCGGATTGATGTTTGATTATTTTGCAGAACATCCATTCTCAGTTTTCTGCACCTATTCGAAATTTGGGGTTTGGCAACAGGCTTTCCGTTTTCATGATTAATTTGTTATTACTATCCAATGACAAATTTTATTACGATTGAAGTATGCAATTCACCATGCTAGAATTTGAGCTTCTGTCCTGTAGGTTGCTGGTCCAACAATGCAGCCACTTAATTTTTTTCCCTAATTTTTAAGAAAGTATTCACCATTTGGGAAAAAAACAATTTACAATAAACTTGATGTCAAATTTATTAATGAAGAGATGCTCAGAATGACAGTTGCTTGGGTTCAATTCATTTTTCATGTTCCTGTAATGCGGTTCTTGAATATGTCTTACTGATTTGACAGGAAATAGGACAATGAGGCAAACATGGGGTAGTCACTGTACTGGGAATCCTCATGCCAGAGGCCAAGGTAGGCTAAAGAAATTGCTGATTTAATTCTTAGCAGCATCCTTAGTATGCTATGAGCCTCTGGAAGATCCTCCATATTTTCTGGCCAAGAATGATCTCCAACAACGCCCTATGCCTTCAGTGTCACCAAGAGGACATGGCCACAGTCATCATGAGGAAAAGTCGGAGATGGATTGGTCATATGATGAGAAGAGAGGCCGACTCCATCGTCAAGGCAACGCTTCATTGGATCCCTAAAGGGTGGAGGAAACACAGGAGACCAAAGGTAACTTGGCTCCATACCGGAGAGGCAGAAATGAGGGCTCTGAACATACCTGGGCACATTAGGGAAGATGGCTAAGGATAGAAAGAGATGGAGGACCTTCTTTGCTGCCATAAACACCAGCATCATAGAAGGCAGTAACTATTATTAACCACCATTCCCAGTACACTTGCTAGAAACTCTAATAGAGAGATAGATAACTTTGTTGACCCCGAAGGAAATTACAGTGTCATAGTAGCATTACAAGTTCACAAATATTCAATATTAGAAGAGAAGTAAGAAGAATAAATTTTTAAAAAGTTGCCAGAAACACTCTAACAGGAGGGGATCATCACTTCCCTGGTTATAGGTTGACTCATTTTAGAACCTTATGGCTGAGGGTAAGAATGATGTCATAGAGCGCTCTTTGGAGCAGCACTGTCGTCTTAGTCTGTTACTGAAAGTGCTCCTCTGTTCAGCCAAGGAGGCATGCAGAGGGTGAGAAACATTGTCCAGAATTGCCCGGATTTTCCGTAGGGACCTTTGTTCTAGCACAGCCTCCAGTGTGTCCAGTTTGACTCCTACAACAGAGCCAGCCTTTCTAATGGGTTTATTGAGCCTGTTGGCATCAAACACAGCACAGAAGCAGGCAAACAGATACCAGCATTTTATAAAAATTAAAGCTTTAAAAGAACATTGAAAATATATAAATATATGAAGGCTGGAGTAGTGGCAAAGTTATGAAAGGCTGGTTAAAAATCAGTTTTATAACTAGGAATGGAGAATGTAAGGGAAAGTTACCATGAGGAATTTTATTCAAAACATGTTTAGAAAATTAAGGTTTAGCTATCCTGATCTCAGAGGAAGATTACATGTTTCAAGAATTTTCTGACTTATTTCAACAGGGTGATTAAAGAAATGGCAAACACTGGAAAAAAGTTATTTGTAGAGAACGGATTCAATTTGTTGTAGCAATGAGCTCCTTACATGTACTCTCCACAACAATCCTGTTCCTGCTCACTGTGCCCAAGGCAAAAACATAAATATAACTTGGTTCCTTCATCCTTGCCTCTTAAATTTAATCTGTCACCTTAAAATAAATAATTTTGAACATGATGTAAAGAAATTTGTAGAATCCGGCTTTACAACTGACTGCTTGTTGAAGATATACTAATATATTCCATTTTCATGGAATACTATTTAGCATAAAAATGGATAAAGAAATGAAATCTGGCATATTAGATGTACCGTGACATCGGTCTGTACCCTTTCAGGCTGAATCATTTAAGTGTTTTGAAGTTGATTTCATTAACTACACTCACTTGCCCATCCATTCAGATGTTCCAAAGCCAAAGACCTCGTTTTAAGGACTCTTTATTTGCTTATTTCATGTTCTCATTATTTGTTTGACTCTGGACGTTTCTCTCCACGCCTTGTGGCGCAATGGGCGGCAACCTTGCCGTATCTTTTAGTATTTATCGTTTTTTATTAATAAGGTTGAATTGCTAGCTCACCACTCAACCCTGCACGGATGGAAAGCGTGCGAGGTGTTGGCCGGATTTGAACCTGGGACCACTCGCCCTCAAGTCTGATGCAGATGCCACTACACCGCTGGCCGGCTATGTCATTTGTTGTTATTTATTTATATCTGCATTTGCACAGTTTGTTGTCTTGTGCGCTCTGGTTGATCTTTCACTGATCCTGTTATAGTTACTATTCTATAGATTTGCTGAGGATGCCCACAGGAAAATGAATCTCAGAGTATGTGGTGACATGTATGTACTCTGATAATAAAATTTACTTTGAACTTTGTATGTGAGTTGACTACAGTGTACGCACCAGTTGGACATTCCCAGTTGTCTGGTGTATTACTGAATGGAGCTGCTCTCATGGGCTTCTGATATTAGCCACTTCTTCCTGCCACTTTTAATAACTAATTTCAACAGTTGCATCACAACTGGACAGCGTATTTGAAACACTTAATAGATCAGGGTTTGTCTGCTGGGGAAGAGTTGTATCTCACATCAGAAGATTGTATTGAAAGTAACTTGTGATTCATCTGTTGGAAGATGTAGGAAGATACTTGGACTGAGTTGGACAAGGAGGGAGAAGTGAGGGAATGGGGTGAAGTCAGCAGTTTGTTTGGTTTACACTCATCATGGCAAATCGCCACGTTTAATACCCTGCAAAGCGAGCTTCTGAGGTTACAAATTTCACTTGGTACATGAACATACACAACTATATCTGAAAAGTCCAGCTGGCACGTTGACTGACCTCTGGAACATAATTGCAACAAATCATATTATTCCCAGAGGCTCCACTCACCATCAGCCACTGTATAATATGCTGGCTAGGCATATTACATCCCAGATCAGTTCAGGTAAATCGGCTGCAGGAAATTGCTCGGAGTCCTGTCATGAAGTTGTCCAAAATGAATTAGAAGTGCACATGGAGATGCACAACACGTTACACAGTAGCTAACTTTGCTTTCAATATCAGGATGTCAGTCTCCTCCGGGTACAGTACTGCTTCCCTGAGTGCTGTCAGTGAATTCATTTTGCACCAACGTGTTCCAATATTAAAGGTAACTTTCAAGGTTCAAGGTGCATTTATTATCAAAGTTTGTATGCAGTATACAAATGAGATTTGTCTTCTCCAGACATCCACGAGAAAAAGAAAACCCTATTCAAAGAAAAACCATCAATCCCCCGATCCCTCCACCCCCCCATGCAGGAAAAACAAACCACACAACCGGCAACAAGAAAGAACAGGGGAAAACACAGAATACAGAAGCATAAAGCTGAAAGAGTTTAAATTGAACTACAGTCCAAACTATAAATTGCTGACCCAGGCTTTGGTACTATCATCCGACTGCATTGAGGGAGAAGGAGAGTCCATTCAAACGCAGGGGGCTTTCCGCAGGAGTAACGAGTGAGAGGCTGGTAGACGGCACTGAACGCTTGCTCGCTTTCCGCACTCACCTCGATGTGGCAATCTCCTCGCTTTAATCAGCAAGAAATGGAGTCGATTGTGGGCTCACGCCCCATTTCTAAGCTTCTAAGCCTCATAGAAACATAGAAAACCTACAGCACAATACAGGCCCTTCGGCCCACAAAGCTGTGCAGACCACCTCCTTACCTTAGAACTACCTATGGCTTATCCATAGCCCTCTGTTTTTTTTTTAAGCTCCATGTATCCATTCAGGAGTCTCTTATAAAACCCTATCATTTCCGCCTCCACCACAACCACTGGCAGCCCACTATCCACAACACCTCCAACCTTTGCGTCATCAGCAAATTTACTAACCCATCCCTCCATTTCCTCATCCAGATCATTTATAAAAATCACAAAGTGTAAGGGTCCTAGAACAGATCCCTGAGGCACACCACTGGTCACTGGCCTCCATACAGAATATGACCCGTCTACAACCACTGGCCCTTCTGTGGACAAGCCATTTCTGGATCCACAAAGCAATGTCCCCTTGGATCCCATGCCTCCTTACTTTCTCAATAAGCCTTTCATGGGGTACCTTATCAAATGCCTTGCTGGAATCTATATACACTACATCTACAGCTCTACCTTCATCAATGTGTTTAGTCACATCCTCAAAAAATTCAATCAGGCTTGTAAGGCACGACCTGCCTTTGACAAAGCCATGCTGACTATTCCTAATCATATTATGCCTCTCCAAATCTTCATAAATCCTGCCTCTCAGGATCTTCTCCATCAACTTACCAACCACTGAGGTAAGACTTGCTGGTCTATAATTTTCTGGGCTATCCGTACTCCCTTTCTTGAATAAGGGAACAACATCCACAACCTACCAATCCTCCAGAACCTCTCCTGTCCTCATTGATGCAAAGATCATCGCTGAGGCTCAGCAGTCTACTCCCTCGCTTCCCACAGTAGCCTGGGGTGCATCCCGTCTGATCCCGGTGACTTATCCAACTTGATGTTTTCCAAAAGCCCCAGCACATCCTCTTCCTTAATATCTGCATGCTCAAGCTTTTCAGTCCGCTGTAGGTCATTCCTACAATCGCTAAGATCCTTTTCCGTAGTGAATACTGAAACAAAGTATTCATTAATTACCTCTGCCATCTCCTCCAGTTCCATACACACTTGATTGGTCCTATTCTCTCACGTCTTATCCTCTTGCTCTTTAACCTGCTCACCTCCTGGAATCTGCTCAGAGACAGCAAAGCATTAGATCGCTCAATCAATTGTCAAACCGTAGATCACAGACTCTAACAGTACCAGAAACACATTTAAAATACAAAGAAGATGTAAAAGAAGTGAAATAAACTGTGTCATAGACAATCTGGAAGATGTTGCCTGAGGTAGCATTGTTTGCTGACGCTATTTTGTTCTGCTTTTTGAGCCTGAATGGTTTGTAGACATCAAATCTAGTCCCATGATGAAAAACCAGTATATTTTCCCATTATTTCACTTCACCTATTTATTTCAAATGGTCTTTAATAAGAATTCTAGTCATCTCTACATCGTATTAAACAGACTTCAGAAATACAGAGTAATACACACAAAATGCTGGAGGAACTTAGCATTTTCAAATGCATGTGTTTTGTTTGCTTTGAAAATACACATGCTTTTGTTTTCTCTTATTTATATGGAAAGTAGTTTTGACCCATAACGTACCGGCCAAAACCACAATAGTTACAGATTCATTTATTGGGGGAATTGAATGGAATAATGAAGGAAACCGGTGGTCCGTGAGCCAGTCCTCATGAGAGGATCACAAATAAAGAGGGCCAGCAACTTTAAATTCCTTGGTGTTACTATTTTGAAGGACCTATCCTGGGCCCAGCATGTAAATGCAATTACTAAGAAAACACACAGCACCTTGACTTCCTTAAGAGTTTGTTAAGACCCCACCATTGAGCACATCTACATGGAGCACTGTTGCAGAAAAGCAGCATCCATCATTAGGGAACCCCAAAACCTAGGACACGCTCTCTTCTCGCTGCTGCCATCAGGAACAAGGTACAGGAGCCTTAGGATCTACACCACCAAGTTCAGGAACAGTTATTACCTCTCAACCATCAGGCTCTTGAACCAAAGAGGATAACTTCACTCAACCTCGCATTCCCCATTATTGAAATGTTCCCACAACGTATGGACTCAGTTTCAAGGACTCTTCATCTTATGTTCTCAATATTTATTTCTTTTTGTATTTGCACAGTTTGTCTTATGAACAGTGGTTGAACACCCAAGATGGTGCAGTCTTTTGTTGATTCTATTATTGCTATTATTCTATGAATTTTTTGAGTACGTCTCCAAGAAAATGAATCTCAAGGTTGTATATAGTGTCATATATGTACTTTGATAAATTTACTTTGAACTTTGCTTAAATATTTGAAGGGAACAGTTTAGTGGTGGGACTGCAATAGACAAAGTTATTGTACAAACATATATTCTTGGCTGAGTGGCCATCTCCCATGCTGTAAAGATTATCTATCTCTGTCTGAGGTATGAATTCTGAGTTCTCCGATCCAATTTAGATCCTCACAATCAGTGTTATTGCCTTTCTGATCTTGCCCAACACTGTTGTATCTTCTACTGTGTGGGAGAATGTTAATAAAAGAAAAAGCCATTTCCTAAATAATATGCCAAGTCCTTGAATGCCACAGAAACCTTTTTTATGCCTTTGTCAATCATCTTTCTGCTTCCTTTACTTTCAATGGAAAGGTACTTGGTATTTCCTCCCCACGCCTCATTTGGCACACCAGGCAACAGCTTTGCCATTTCTTTAGTGTTTTGTCTGTTTTACGAGGTCAAGCAGCTATCTCGCCCCTCAATCCACACTGGTGGTGTAGCGGTATTTGCAGCCAACTTCGGAGCGAAAGATCCCGGGTTCAAATCTGGCCGGCTCTTTGCACAAGTACTTCCAATGGATACCTATACAAATACCCATAAACTTTTGATGCAGATGTCCCTCAGATCTGATCTCTGCCTTACATTACAGACTTTAGTTCAGAACCCCACAAAGAGCACTTTTGTAGTATGTGTTAAATAGAAACATCGAAAGGTGGGAGCAGGAGCTGCCCTTTTTAGCCTCTCGCATCAACTCCTCTATTTAATATGATTATGGCTCATCCTCTGTCTGAGTGCCACACTGCCTGATGCCTATTGTGACTTGAAATATATCTGCCTCTTTCTTCAGTGTCTTGATCTCCTCGACTTGACAGGAGTATTGCAGACAACGTGGCAGATTGGGGTATGCCTTGTGAGGACATAAGCAGTCAGTGGAAATGGCAGGCAGATATTAGATACGGTTTGAAGAGAATACCTCAATCTGATGGAAATGGTGTCAGATATTGCCTGAGACAGGAGGTTGTTCATTCAAGACCAGATTCAGAATTGGGAGCAAGTTTGTTATCTCTAGAGCTCCGGACACTCCATCCGCCAAAAGTGGACCTTCCCGGTGGCCAAATACTTTAATGCTGATTCCCATTCCGGTTCTGACATGTCGGACATCTTGTGCCAGGATGAGGTCACTCTCAGGGTGGAGAGCCACACCTTATATTCTGTCTGGGTAGCCGCCAACCTAAAGGCATTAATAACAATTATAATTGTTATTATAATTGGAATTATAATTCCAATATAAAAAAAGTCCCTCAACCCTCCCCTCTTCTTCTATTCCCCATTCTGACCCTTTACCTCTCCTCGCCTGCCTGTCACTTTCCCCCTAGATCCCCTCTTCTTTCTCTTTCTCCTGTGGCCCACTCTCCTCTCTGATCAGATTCCTTCCTCTCCATCCCTTAACCTTTCCCACCCTCCTGACTTTGCTTATGACCTTCTAGCTTGTCCTCTTTTCCCTCCCCCCACCTTTTTATTCTGGTATCATCCTCCTTCCTTCTCAGTCCTGAAGAAGGGTGTTGGCCCAAGATGTCAACTGGTGCAAAGGTCCATTTTGCAAACCTCCTGTCGAGTCATAGAGGTCAAGACACAGAATTGAAGAACTCTGAAATTCTTTAATTCTCCAGGTAGCCACAAAACCAAGACAGAAAAGAAAAGCAGCACAATCATCAACCCCCAAATGCCATCTTCCCACAAAAAAACAAACGAAATGAAACAGGCACATCGACCCCCGAAACCCCCCTCACAATAAAACAGAGCAAAAAGGATCAGGCACATTGATCCCCAAATTCCCCCTCCTGCACAAAAAAAACTGAACAAAATGGATAAGGCATGTCAACCCCAAATCCCCTTCCCCGTACAAAAAAAATTGAGAAGATCGGCCAAAAAAAATACAGAATATACAAACTATAAGCCTGAAATGTAGTCTGTAGTCCACAGTCTACATCCAAAATTAGGTCATATTCTGCATGGAGGTCGGTCACCAGTGATGTGCCTCAGGGATCTGCTCTGGGACCATTACTCTTCATGATTTTTATAAATGACCTGGATGAGGAAGTGGAGGGATGGGTTAGTAAATTTGCTGATGACGCAAAGGTTGGAGGTGTTGTGGATAGTGTGGAGGGCTGTCAGAGGTTACAGCGGGACATTGATAGGATGCAAAACTGGGCTGAGAAGTGGCAGATGGAGTTCAACCCAGATAAGTGTGAGGTGGTTCATTTTGGTAGGTCAAATATGATGGCAGAATATAGTATTAATGGTAAGACTCTTGGCAGTGTGGAGGATCAGAGGGATCTTGGGGCCCGAGGCCATAAGACACTCAAAGCTGCTGCACAGGTTGACTCTGTGGTTAAGAAGGCATACAGTGCATTGGCCTTTATCAATCATGGGATTGAGTTTATGAGCTGAGAGGTAATGTTGCAGCTATAGAGGACCCTGGTCAGACCCAACTGGAGTACTGTGCTCAGTTCTAGTCGTCTCACTACAGAAAGGATATGGAAACCATAGAAAGGGTGCAGAGGACGTTTACAAGGATGTTGCTTGGATTGGGGAGCATTCCTTATGAGAATAGGTTGAGCGAACTCGGCCTTATTTCCTTGGAGAGACAGAGGATGAGAGGTGACCTGATAGAGATATATAAGATGATGAGAGGCATTGATCATGTGGATAGTCAGAGGCTTTTTTCCCAGGGCTGAAATGGCTAGCATGAGAGGGCACAGTTTTAAGGTGCTTCGAAGTAGGTACAGAGGAGATGTCGGGGAAAGTTTTTTACACAGAGAGTGATGAGTGCGTGGAATGGGCTGCTGTTGATGGTTGTGGAAGCGGATACGATAGGAACTTTTAAGAGACTCCTGGACAGGTACGTGGAGCTCAGAAAAATAGAGGGCTATGGGTAACCCTAAGTAAGTTCTAAGGTAAGGACATGTTCGGCACAGCTTTGTGGGCCGAAAGGCCTGTATTGTGCTGTGGGTTTTCTATGTTTCTGAACAGTGGGAGCTTTAATCGGTGAAATGGAGCCAAACATTGGCTTACAATCCACCCACTATGAGGTTTGCGCTCGCTGCCTTCCAGAATCCTCTTGGAGACAGTAGAGTGCTAGAACACTGATGATTCATTACCAAAGATGCTGCCTGACCTGCTGAGTCACCTCCCCCCAGCAATTGGTATGTGTTGCTCTGGATTTCCAGAATCTGTAGACTTTCTTGTGTTTGTAACAATATTTCATCCTCAATCAACATCACCGGTGTTGTTGGCGACGTCACCGGTGCCAAGTTGCATGGGTCCTAGTGCCCTTCCCTTGGACAACATCGGTGGCGTGGAGAGGGGAAGGCCTGCAGCTTGGGCAACTGCCGGTCTCCCATACAACCCTGCCCAGGCCTGCGCCCTGGAAACTCCAGGCGCAGATCCATGGTCTCTTGAGACCGACGGATGCCACCAATCAACATCACAAATATATAACATTTTGCCACTATCTGAGGCCTATGCACAATCTTTTACTGCATTTTCTAAATTAACATTTCAAAGGAATTTAATTGGCTGTTGATTGTTTGGAGACAATTCAAGCCATGGAAAGTGATGTGAAAATGCTGGTTCTGTCTTTGAAGTATAAGGGCAAAAAAGGATTAAGGACATGAGTGATGTTGGATTGGATCCGAGCTACACAGTTCAGGTAGTTTGCTGACATTATCTTGGACATAAATAGTGAGATGGGATACAAAAAGCAAATGGGTAATTAATCAATGTGTCCCACTGTTTTAATCAGCAGTGTAAGGAACATCTGCACAGGTTAATATTTCATACTTCTAGCATCTGCTGTGTTTTGGTTCTGAATGATAAATGTGCACTAATCAGACAAGAATAATGTGTTTTACAAAGGACCTTAAAACAATTGAGGGTTTTTTTGTTTGGGTAGTTTCTACAGGACAGTAGCTATGTTAATACACTGATTTAGTAGTTTACAATCTGATGAGTTGAGAAAGGGGCAATTTCCTTGGATTTTTTCAGTGATGATGAACAAGGTAATAGAATTAGAATCACAGTCAGGTTTAATATCACCGGAATATGTCACAAAATGTGTTGTTTTGTGGCAGCAGTACAATGTCATATAAAATTATAGTGAATATGAAAAAAAATTAAATTCACAAATAGTGCAAAAAGAGAGGGAAATAGGTAGTGTTTATGGGTTGATTGTCCGTTCAGAAATCTGATGTTAGAGGGGAAGAAGGCTTCTGTATCTCCTAGCAAGAGAAGAAGGCATGTCCAGGGTGATGGGAGCTCTTAATGACGGATGCTGACTTCTTGGGGAATCACCATTTGAAGGTGTCCTTGAGGCTGAGGAGGCTGAATTTGCAACTTTCTGCAGCTTTTCCAATCCTGTGCATTGGCCCCTCTGTGCCAGATGTTGATGCAACCAGTTAAAATGCTCTCCACCTGTAGAAATTTGCAAGTGTCTTTGGTGACATACCAATCCTCCTCAAGCTCCAAACGAAATACAGCCTCTGTTCTTTGTAACTGTATCGATATGTTGGGCCCAGCATAGATCCTCGGAGATGTTGACACCCAGGAACTTGAAATTATTTGCTCAATCTTTCCACTTCTGATCCCTATAAGGACCGGTGTGCATTCCCTACTCTTTCTGAAGTCCGTAATCAGTTCTTTGGTCTTACTGCTGCTGAGTGCGTTTGTTGTTGCAACACCACTCAACCGGCTGATCTACCCCGCTCCTGTACGCCTCCTCTGGAAACGGCTACCGAGTGAGTAGAGAGGCTGATGGAAGTTTCTTCACTCAAGTAGCTGAAGAACGGCAAGAGTTTTCCACAGACTAGGGAACATTTTATTTCCACAGTATATGACAGATGAAGAAGATTGAGTTCAAGCTAGACAGTGGGTACTGGTTTGTGGTGACAGTGGTGAAGAGCTGATACTAAGACGTTGGTTTGAGCGAAGTCGATCTGTATTGCAAACATTTTAGCCTGCTTTTGTGGAAAAGAACACAAAGAAGTAGTGCAAAGCTGAGCAAGACAAGTGGACTAGTCGTGTCATATTTAAAATGCTTGTCATGACGAGTGCCAACTGTTGTGCAGAGCAGGACTGTACAAGCCAGCACTTGATAAATCTGGACATAAATAACCTTTGCCATTGCGGATATAGCAGCAATGAGGATAAATTCAGCCACAGAAACCTGTTGCACTGCCAAATAGCTGCCTGCTGAGCACCAGATCTAAATTAAACTGCTCTCTGACTCTTGACTCGGAAACCAATGTAAGCTCATTCAGCCAAGGCAAGTGGGGTCTCCGTGGTAATTTGAGCCACGCCCTCCAGACTGTCGCTTGTTCTCTGACAAGGAAACGATGATGCACCTGCTGGCTGCTCAGTTTGATTACCCAGTGACCAAACCGGCATCTGGTGACGAGCTGAGGTTGCATGTATGGAGCGAGGAGTGAAACCTGTCCCAGTAACTGGCTCTAATAAACCGTGGAACAAGGCTGGATAAGGCCTTGCTGTTCAAGTTTCCTATTGGGAATCATGGATTTGTTATGTGGTATTGGTCATGATCTTAACAGTGACTTTGGTAAGTACAATGAAGCAAATATTTCCTTTCCAGCTTTACGCTCTTGTTTTCTCAGATTCTGATCTATTGTAAAAATATCATTTTAAACATGATCACCAAAACTAGAAAAAAAACTGCCAACATTGGAAAAAATGTATTGCTCTTAATTGTTCAAACACTTGATTAAGATACACGTCGAGGCTAGTTATTCATTTAACAGCTTATCACAAAGGAATACTTACCTTGTGTTTAGAGTCTTAGAATAGTACAGTACAGAACCAGGCCCTTTGGCCCATCTAGACCTGCCAAAACATTTAAACTCCCATCAACCTGCACCGGGACCATATTTACCTTATTTACTCTTTCAAACTTATTTATATCTTTCTATAGGTACGTGACCAGAACTGTACACAACACTCCAAATTAGGCTTCACCGATGCAACTTCAATAAAACATCCCATCTCCTGTACTCACTACTTTGATTTATGAAGGCCAATATGCCAATATGCCAAAAGCTTTCTTTATGGCTCTATCTACCTGTGACGCCACTTACAATGAATTATGGTCCTGGATTTCCAGATTGCCTTGTTCTACTGCCCAACCATTCACTGAGTAAGACCTACCATGGTTGGTCCAACCAAAGTGCAACACCTTGCACTTGTCTACATAAATTCCATCTACCAGTTTTCAGCCCATATTTCCAGCTGGTCCAGATCCTGCTGCAAGCTTTGATAGTCTTCCTCGCTGTCCATTACACCTCCAGTCTTGGTGTCATTTGCAAATTTAATGTTCCAGTTAACCACATTATCATCCAGATCATTGACATAGATGACAAACAACAATGGACCCAGCACTGAACCCAGTGGCACACCACTAGTCACAAGCCTCCAATCAAAGAGGCAACCCCCCTACTGCCACTTTCTGGCTTTCCTGCTAAGCCAATGTCTAATCCAATTTACTGCCTCATCTTGAGTGCCAAATGACTGAACCTTCTTGACCAACCTCCCATGCTGGACTGTGTCAAATGCCTTGCTAAAGTCCACGTAGACAACATCCACTGCCTTGCTTTCATTAACTTCCCTCGTAACTTCCTTGAAAAACTCTTGATTACCTACCACACATAAAGCCTAATCAGTCCATGTCTGTCCAAATACTCATACTATATGTACGGTCCCTTGGAATACCTTCCAATAACTCCCTTACTCCTGATGTCAGGCTCACCAGCCTATAATTTCCTAATTTATTTTTAGAGCTTTTCTTAAACAGTGGAAGAACATTTGCTATCCTCCAAACCTGTGGTACCTCATCTGTCGCTAAGGATCATTTAAATATCTCTGCTAAGGCACTGGCAATTTCTGCACTTGCTTCCCACAGGGTCTGTGTTGAAAACCTTGTCAAGCCCTGCGGATTTGTCCACTCTAGTTTGCCTCAGGATAGTTAATACCTCCTCCTCTGTGATCTCTGAAATCACTGCTGCTTTGCCTCACCCCTATAGACTCTCTGTCCATCTCCTGAGTATATACAGATGCAAAAAAGTCCATTTAGGGTCTCCTCCCTCTATCTTGGCTCCACACATAGGTTTCCGATCTTCCAGAGGACCTGTTTTGTCTCTTGCAATCCTGCTGCTCTTAACATATCTGTAGAATCCCTTAGGATACAACTTCCTGTTGTCTGCTAGAGCAACCTCATGCCTCCTTTTAGCCCTCCGGAATTCTATCTTAAGTGTTCTCTTGCTGCATTTGTATTCTCTTCACGTAATTCATACGTTCCTACCTGTCTATACATGCTATGCATCTCTCTCTTCTATTTTTCTTAAATGGGCCTGGATATCTCTTGAAAACCAAGCTTCCCTAAACCTGATGTCTTTACCTTTTATTCTGACAGGCACAGACAAGCTTTGTTCTCTCACAAAGTTTCACTTTTGAAGACCTCACACTTACCAAGTATACCTTTGCCAGAAAACAGCCTGTCCCAGTCCACATTTGCCAGATCCTTTCTCATACCATTAAAATTGTTCTTTCTCCAATTTGGAATCTCAACCCACAGATCAAACATGTCTTTTTCCATATGTACTGTGAAACTAATGGTATTATGATCAGTAGATGCAAAGTGTTCCCCTACACAAACGTCTGGCCCTGTCTCATCCCCTGATAAGAGATTAGTATTGCACACAATTTCGGTGGGACTTGTATGTACTGATTAAGGAAACATTTGTGAAAACGTTTGACAAACTCTATCCCATCTAGCAGCACACACAAAATGCTGGAACTCAGCGAGCCAGGTGGCATCTATGGGGAAAAAAGTACAGTTGATGTTTCGGCCCGAAACCCTTCAGCAGGACTGGAGAAAATAAAGCTGAGGAGTAGATTTAAAAGGTGGGGGAGGGGAGAGAGAAAGACCAGGCAATATATGAAATCCTGACAGTGGAGGAGGCCATGGATGGACATATCGGAATGGGAATAGGAATAACGGGATTAGACCACACTTAAATTGGAGGAACAACACCTTATATTCCGTTTGGGTAGCCTCCAACCTGATGGCATGAACATCGATTTCTCTAACTTCCAGTAATGCCCCCACCCATCCCCTTCACCATTTCCTATCCCCTTATCCCTCTCTCATATTATCTCCTTGCCCGCCCATTGCCTCCCTCTGATGCTCCTCCCCCTTTCTTCTTTCTTCCATGGCCTTCTGTCTCTTTCACCAATCAACTTCCTCGCTCTGTGCTTCATCCCTCCCCCTCCGAGTTTCACCTAGGCCTGATGTTTCTCTCTCCCCCTCCCCCCACCTTTCAAATCAACTCCTCAGCTTTTTTTCTCCAGTCCTGCCGTAGGTTTCGGCCAAAACGTCGCCTTTACTTTTTTTCCATAGATGCTGCCTGGCCTGCTGAGTTCCTCCAGCGTTTTGTGTGTGTTGCTTGGATTTCCAGCATCTGCAGACTTTCTCTTGATTGTGATCTATCCCATCTAGTTCTTTTTCAGTATGGGAGTCCCAGTCAATTTGTGGAAAGCTAAAATCACCTACTATAACAACCTTATGTTTCTTGCAACAGCCTGCGATCTCTTTACAAATGTGTTCCTCTAAACCCTGCGGACTGTTGGGTGATCTATAATATAGTGGTCACATCGTCCTTATTCCTCAGTTCCATCCATAAAGCCTCACTAGCTGAGTTCTCCAGTCTGTCTTGACTGAGCGTTGTCGTGACATGTTCCTTGATTAGAACTACCTCACCCACTTTAATCCCACTCTGTCACATCTTACACAACGGAACCTCAGAATATTTTGCTGTCAGTCCTGCCCTCATGGAACCAGGCCTCCCTAAAGGCTACAATATCATAATTCTATATGTTGATCCATGCCCTGAGCTCACCTACCCTTCCTACAGTACTTGCATTGAAATATACACAGTCCAGGACATTAGTTGCACCATGTTCAACCTTTTGATTCCTGAATTTGTCTGAGGTCTTAGCAACATCTTGTTTCCACAACCTCTCCACTATTTGTTCCGGTGCCCTAGATCCCATCCCCCTCCAACGTTAGTTTAAACCCCTCCCCCTGTGCAACACTAGCAAACCTTCCCACTAAGATATTGAACCCCTTCAGTTCAGGTGCAAACAGTCTCTTCTACACAGGTCCCACCTTTCCTGGAAGAGAGCCCAATGATCCAAAACTCCCTCCTACACAAACTCCTTAGCCATGTGTTAAAACATATGATCATCCTATTTCTGGTCTCACTAGCATGTGGCATGGGCTGCAGTCCTGAGTTCACAACCCTGGAGGTCCTGTTTTTAACTTAGCACCTAACTCCCTGAACTGACTTTGCAGAACCTCGTCAATCTTCCTACCTATGCCATTGGTACCTGTGTGGACCACGACCTCTGGCTGCTCACCCTCCCACTTAAGAATGCTGAGGGGTCGATTCCGAGATGTCCCAGGCTCTGGCAACCCAGAGGCAATCTTGTTCTCATCCACAGAACCTCCTCTCCGTTTCCTTAACTAACAAATCCCCTCTCACCATTGGTTGCCGCTTCTCACCCCTTCCCTTTTGAGTCACAGAGCCAAACTCAGTACCTGAGACCTGACCCGTGTGACTTTCCTCTGCCAGGACACCTCCCCCCCGCCCCCCCCAACAGTATCCAAAGTGGTAACCAAACCTGAGGGGAATGGCCACAGGGGTACTCTGTACTGGCTGCTTAACCCCTTTCTCCTTCCTGACTGGCACCCAGTTTCCTTTGTCCTGCACCTTGGGTATAACTATGTCTCTAGGTGTCCTTCTATCACCCTGTCAGCCTCCCGAATGATCTGGAGTTCATCAACTCCTTAATGCAGAGTGTTAGGAGCTGCAGCTGGATGCACATCCTACAAGAGGAGCATTCAGCTGTACCACCCGGCATTCCTGCTGTTCTAACTGTATAAATATAAAGAAGGAAAACAATAAATAATCTGGCTGGGGAACTTCCTAGAGCTTTCTGCCTTCTCTCACACAAGTCTCTCCACCAAATTGCCACAAATTGATCCCTTATGTACTCAGTCAGGGAACCTACAGCTTCCCAGTCAATATGTGGAAAACTAAAATCACCTACTGTCACAACCTTGTGTTTCTTGCAACAGTCTATGATCTTTCTACAAATTTATTCCTTTAAATCCCACTGATTGTTGGGTGGTCTACAATATAGCCCTATTAACGTACTCATTCCTTTCTTATTCCCCAGTAACACCTTTATAGCCTCAGTGGCTGAGTTCTGCAGTCTGGCATGACTGAACACGGCCGTGATCTCAATTTAAACCATGTATCTGCCTGCATATTGTGTAGAGCCGTTGATTCCCTGATTCTTCGTAGTGTGTGTCTATATGCCTTTCAAACCTCGCTCTTCTAGTTAAATTGCCTTTATCTTTTAATTTAAAATAATCTGGTTAAAATGACTGTGGGAATCATCACGATCATTATGTCTTGTGCCGTATGATCGTGATTGTTCTTGGCAAATTTTTTGACGGAAGTGGTTTGCCATTGCATTCTTCTGGGCAGTGTATTTACAAGACGGGTGGCTCCAGCCACTATCAATCCTGTTCAGAGATTGTCTGCCTGGCGTCAGTGGTCACATGAGCAGGATTTGTGATCTGCACCGGCTGCTCATATGACCATCCACCACCTGCTCCCATGGCTTCACATGAACCTGACCAGGCCAGCTAAGCAGGTGCTACACCTTGCCCAAAAGTAGCCTTCACCTCCTTTGGTAGAGGGGTAGGTATCTTCCGCCCTCCACCAAACCTATGACAATATAGGATTTTAAAATCATCAATAACTGAACATTTTCTATCAACTTGTCAATGCTGAGAATTGTAATTCAGTTTAATGGAGACTTGCAACTCTAACAGACAGACAGACATACTTTATTGATCCTGAGGGGAATTGGGTTTCGTTACAGTCGCACCAACCAAGAATAGTGTAGAAATATAGCAATATAAAACCATAAATAATTAAATAATAATAAGTAAATTACTCCAAGTGGACTGTTGAATAAACAGATTTCCAACATAATAGTGGGGATGCCAACTGATCAAGCCTAGGTTGATGGAATCCTTGTTAGTCTGGTGATGGGGTAGAGATCTATTTGTGCAGCATCTGTTCCTGAGCATTAATGGACAGTGTGCAAGTCTTCTTAAGTCTGGTAGTGTTATTAAGCACTGGTGATTTCCCTTGGATCTGTTCTCTGTCAGTTTCATTGAGGCCAGTGAGTTAGAATGTGACTTGGGACAACTTCACTTACTTGCAGTAGGTTCATCAGAACTGAACAGCACAGAGGTGAGCCACTCAGCCCATCGCATCTTTGTCAGCATTTTGGCCCGTTTACAATAATTCCACCTGCTCCATATTAGATCCATATCCTTCCAGGCTCTCGCCTATTTAAGAGCTTGATTGGCGGTGCTCATATCTGACTCCACCACCACTCCTGAGAGAGTAAACTGTGGGTCATTTCACTTAATGAAACTTGTCAATTAATCAGCTTGTCATTTTTTTAAGTGTTTGTAAAAAAAAAAGTCATGTGAGAAATTAGCTACATTCCCAAAGCTAATTAAGCATTACTGCAGCTTGCTGCCTGTATCAGCGTTTGCACTTTTGAGGAGGCTCTTCAATTAAGCCTGACGTGGAGTGTCAATACCAGTGTTTTAAAAGCTTTTGATTTTACTGAAAATGACTCCACTAACTGGCAAATCATTCTCCATCGTTATTTGAAAATAATTTTCAGTCATTTACAATTAGTTTTGTCAGGTGTTGGTTTAGACTCTGATTAAATGTTTTCTGTTGCCTTGAAGCTATTTTCATCCTTTAATTAATCTTCAGTTGAATACTGGATGTAGTCCTTTATTTAACAGCATACCATGTAAAGAAGTTACTGCGTTATGTAAAGTACTGTGTGATTGCATTATTAGTTTATAGTTTAGCACTTGTTGACATGTAAAAGCCACTGTGTTAGATATTAACTCACAGATCACCAGTTGACAGACAAAGTGGAAACCACTTTTTGAGTTGTAGTGTTTTGACTTTATAGAAATATTGTAGTGAAGACCTGAAATATGATTCAAGAACAATTAATTGCTATTGATGATTAAAATATTTGGCTAATTTGGAAAATTATATTTTTAAATACAAAACATCTAAAAACCGTACTTCTAGTAGATCCAGCACATAAACATTGCAATTAAAATTTTTTTTTTATTGGGATACAGTGTAGAACAGGTCCTTCTGGCCCTTTGAACTGAACCGCCCAGCAGTCGCCAATTTAATCTTGGGCTAATCCCGGGACAATTTACAATGACCAACTAGTCTAACAACCGGAGCAGCTTTGGAAGGAAACCAGAGAACCTGGAGGAAAACCACAGCGTCATGGGGCAAACGTATGAACGCTGTGGGAATTGAACCCAGGTCACTGGTACTGTAAAGCATTGTGCTAACCACTATACTACCATGCCGCAATGTCCCCTCTAAGATGTGCGTGTTTGTGCACACAAACACCTTTTGCTACTAGTGCACAGAGGAATTTAAACTGCACAGGTTGTAACCCTCTGCCTCGGTGGCATATTAAGTATATTTCATGATTGTACAGACTCACATTTCCTTTTCTGGATGCTGATGCGGACAGTGTTGACAATGTGGAGTTTGCGATGTTTTGTCTGCAGATTTTAGAACTGGCTTATTTATACAGTTTTTATTGAAGACATTATTCAGTGTACACGTACTGTCACTTGGGCAAAAAATTGCACAGCACAAGATTTTTGCACATGCTGGTCGTTACAAATTAGATGGAACACTGCGTACCACCCTTGAGTAAATCAATTTACAGGTTTATATCTTTCCAGATGTATATAGCAATTCCTTTAGCCAATGTTCATTCTACAAATGTTTCTGTAATGCCATTGAATTTTTGATATATGTACCTTTGTGGGGTTTTTTTGTCTGGTATTTATCCTCTATGTGTCTCAAAATACATTGTACCAAAATACTCTATGCTTTTTGTCAAGCCTTTTTAATTTATAACATTTTACTGCGCAAAGAGTTTTCAGTAAAATAGACCTTCCGTAAATCATCTGTCCAGCAGACTGTCTAGCTTTATTAGCAAGATCACTCAGCTTCATCGTGCTGGCTGGTTTTCTGAGCCATTTGTCATTAGAGAATGGCTCTCGTGATCTTAGAGTCACTCAGCTCAGAAATAGGCTCTTCAGCCCCCAGTCAGCAATAACCATCAAACACCTCTGTGCATTTGAGCTGGACTGCCCAGCAACACCTGATGTAATCCTATTGAATTTACAGTGAGCAATTAACCTACCAACTGGTAGGTCTTTGGACTGTGGCAGGAAACGGGAAGAAACCGTGAGATGACAGGGAGAACGTACAAACTCCTTACAGGCAGCGATGGGAATTGAACCCGGCACGGGTTGTGCCGTCCACTGCTGTGGTTGCATTCACCACAGTAGGGGCATTTGACAGCTGTCAATTAATCCACCAAACCCCATGTCTTTAGACTATGGGAGGAGACCAGATCACCAGGGAAAACTCACGGAGAATGCACAAATCTCACGTGGACAGTGCCAGAGAGGTGGATGAATTCTAGATTGCGGAGGCTGTGGGGCACTAAAATGTAGATGGCATTAAGTGAAGGATTGTATGTGTAAGTACCATTGCAATGCCCAATGGATAATCAGTTGTTTAGTATACGAGGGGTGATTGATAAGTTTGTGGCCTAAGGTAGAAGGAGATGAGTTATACAACTCTAGTTACAAGCACATGCAGTTCAACTCTTTAGTGATTATGCAGAAAGTCTGAAGTTAATAAATAACTCATCGGGGTTGATTGATAAGTTCGTGGCCTAAGGTAGAAGAAGGTATTATCTTCAAACTTTCTGCATAATCACTCAAAGAGTTGAACTGCACGTGCATGTAACGAGAGCTGTGTAACTCATCTCTGTATGCTCCACGACTGCTGGACTAAGTGTGTAAATGTAGGAGGGGTCTATGTTGAAAAATAAATGTGCTAGGTTTTCTAAAATTGACTCCTTCTACCTTAGGCCACAAACTTATCAATCACCCCTCATATGTCGAACTGGATGTAAATACTTCAATGGACATAGTTGTGAAATTGAGGCTCCTAGAGCAGTGTACAGTTCAAATATATGCTTTAAAATAGCTGTGATATCCACGCGGCCTTTTTAATTTGAGGCTTACTAGGTTGAAACGATGTTTGTTGGAGGTACACAGGTGACAGGTCAGGGGTGAGTAGAGGTTCCTGATAGCAGATGATTATTGATTGATTGATTTGCAGCATGGACTAGGCCTTTCCGGCCCTTTGAGCCATGCCACCCAGCAATTTCCCAATTTAGTGCTAGCCTAATCACGGGACAATTTACAATGACCAATTAACCTACCAACTGGTGGGTCTTTGGAAGAAAACTCATGCTGTCAAGGGGAGAATGTACAAACTGCATGCAGGCAGTGGAGGGAATTGAACCCATGTCATCTGTGCTGTAAAGCATTGTGGTAACCACTATGCTACCATGCCGTCCCAGGGGTATGAATTCACAGTGAGGGGAATTCGAGAATAAAGTTACATGCAGATTAGTTATAATATAGATTGCCTTTGAAAGAAAGAAGTTGACAGACTCTTGAGGGATAATTTAATGGTTTTGAGCAAAGGTCAGAGGAATAAAGCTGAATGGACCACTCAAGGGTTCAAAGGTTAATTTATTATGAAAGCATGTATCCTTATAGAACCCTGAAATTTATCTTCTCCAGATAGCCACAGAACAAAGAAAGAGCATGAAAGTCATTCAGAGAAAAATATCAAACCCATCCCCCCCTATGAGAAAGAAAGGCATGCTGATCGTCAAGTCCCAAAACCCCTCCCTTCACACAGAACAAGAGCACTGACCCGAAAAACAACGCCTCCCTCACATAAGAAAACTAACAGAACACAATGGATCCCCCAAACATCCTCCCCTCTCACAACAAAATGGGAAAAGAACGGGCAATTTTAAAAAACCCGCAGAATCTAAATCTACAAGTCTGAAAAAGTCCATAGTCCATAAACGTAGAACCACAGTACCATCTTCAATATCACTGACGTTCATCGATAGAGAGGGCCACCACACAAGAGGCCTACCCATCTGCTACAGCGAGCCACACAGCGATGGGCCAATCACAGACTACTCCGCATCGAGCAAAAGGAAGGCAGTTGTGTTGAACTCTCACTTGCTTTCTATGTTCGCCTCCAATCTTGAAGAAAATGGTGTACACGTGATGGGCTTCATTTTGTGCTGTGTTGTTCATAACAGTTCATGACCTGAAGGGCCCGTGGTTCAGTAGAAAGTGGTGCTGTGGTCTGAGCACACATCGGGAGGGTGGCGGTGGCTGAGATCACTGTGTGTCCTCCAGAAGAGTGGTGCTGTAGCTCAGCAGTTTGTTCCTGGTTCCTTGCTTCAGGGGCCCGGGTTCAGTCCTGACCTTGCGCTCAGCCATGTCACTGTGAGTTTCCTGTGTGCTCAGGATTTTTCACACATTCCGGAATTGTTTGGGCAAGCTACCCAGCTGCTGTAAACCAGTGTATTTAAATGGCAGCGTACTAAAAGTAGAACTGCTGAACGTGTGGGGAGAATAAGTTTCAGAACTCAAAGTTCAAAAGTAAATTTTATTATCTGAGTACGTACATATATGTCACCACAAACAATCCTGAGATTCATTTTCTTATGGGAATACTCAGCCAATCTATAGAATAATAACTATAACAGGATCAATGGAAGATCAGCCAGAGTGCAGAATACAAAAACTGTGCAAGTGTAAATAAATAGCAATGAATAACGAGAACATGAGATAACAAGATAAGGAGTCCTTAAAGTGAGGTCATTGGTTGCAGAAACATCTCAATGGATGGGCAAGTGAGTGTAGTTATCCTCTTTTGTTCAAGAGCCTGATGGTTGAGGGGTAGTAACTGTTCATGAACCTGGTGGTGTGAGTCCTAAGGCTCTTGTACCTTCTAACTGATGGCAGCAGTGAGAAGAGAGCATGGCTTGGGTGGTGAGGATCTCTGATGATGGATGCTGCTTTCCTACGACAGTGTTTCACGTAGATGTGCTCAATGGTTGCTAGGGCTTTGCCTGTGATGGACCACCTTAGGAAAATATGGAGAAGGGAATGGGACTGTAGAGATTTCTGTGACAAGTGCCCACATTGGCCTGATGTTTCAAATGGTCTTGTGTCACAATAAGTGACCAAATCAATGAGGCAAACTTGTATTTGGTCCCTAATTTTTATCTTGATTAGAACATGGACTTTGTGCATTTTATTATGAGAACATTGGCTGTTCCTATTGACCACTGACAGGCTTGCCAGTAAATTAGAATGTTTAGCTCTTGTTTTTAATTAGTCAAATAGGTGTGTTATAGGCTAATATTTACTCTCGTCTGCTTTAGCCCCACTTCTGCAGCACTTAATTAAAATTAACTTTTCTCCAGGGATCATTAATGTAAAGGATTAATGATAACTCAGGGAAAAAAGGTTACCTTTCCTGAATGGCTAATTATACCCAACCAGCACAACGTGGGAGAGCTCAGACCCGAGGATTGAGAGGGAGAGACAATTCAGCCGAAACTGCTTCAGGCCACTGTGATATTGAGAAGCAATAAATCAGGCCAATTTGTAATATTTTACCTTAAACTTTGCTGTACACACGTCTGAAACACTTCAAACGTGTTAAATGATTCATGATACTCATTATGTATCGCACTTCAGGTGAATACCTGCCTCTGTTCAGTAGCTTCTAGTCCGCCATTAACTCTTTAATGGAATTGAATAAGGTTTAATGTCACTGACATACGTCATGAAATGTGTTGTTTTGTGACAGCAGTACAGTGCAATACATTTAAAAGATTATAAATTACAAATATATATATATATATATTAAATTAAATAAGTAGTGCAAAATTGAGCAAAAGGAATGATTCTAGGAATGAAAGGATTACTGTATGAGGAATGTCTGGCAGCTCTTGGGCTGTATTCCCTGGAGTTCTGGAGAATGAGGAGGATCTCATAGAAACATTCCGAATGTTAAAAGGCCTGAACAGATTAGATATGGCAAAGTTACTTCCCATGGTAGGGGATTCTAGGACAAGTGGGCATGACTTCAGGATTGAAGGATGTCCATTTAGAACTGAGCTGCAGAGAAATTACTTTAGTCAGAGGGTGGTAGATCTGTGGAATTTGTTGCCACGAGGCGCTGTGGAGGCCAGGTCATTGGGTGTATTTAAGGCAGAGGTAAGTAGGTTCTTGATTAGCCAGGGCATCAAAGGGTATGGGGTGAAGGCAGGGGAGTGGGGATGACTGGAAGAATTGGATCAGCCCATGATTGAATGGCGGAACAGACCCAATGGGCCAAATGGCCAATTTCTGCTCCTATATCTTATGGTCTTATGGTCTTAAAAAGGAGTACTGTATATACTGAAATATTCTCTATATATATTCGGTGCTCATTATTTTTAAGGGATGGAGAACTTCTCACAAATAATAAAACATGCAGAGACAGGTAAAGCCACTGGTATTGGCACTAAGGTGGCAATGACATACAGATGTCAAGTCATTTGGGGATGTAACAACTTCCAATTAACTTTCAAAGTCAAACTAAACCAGATTCCGGAACTACCTTGGGCCAAAGGGGATAACTTCACTTGCCCCTTCATTGAAATGTTCCCACAACCTATGGACTCACTTTCAAGGGCTCTTCATCTCATAATTCTCAATATTTATTACTTATTTATTATTAATATTATTTCTTTCTTCTGGCATTTGCACAGTTTGTTGTCTTTTGCACAGTGGTTGAACGCCCAAGTTGGTGCATACTTCCATTATGGTTATTATTCAATAATAGATTTATTGAGTGTGTCTGCAAGAAAATAGGCAACACGGTAGTGTAGTGGTTAGCACAACGCTTTGCAATGCCAGCGACCCGGGTTCAATTCCTGCCACCGTTTGTACATTCTCCCCGTAACTGTAAAGGTCTCCTCTGGGTGCTCTGGTTTCCTCCTACAGGCCAAGGATGTAGCAGTTGGCATGTAAATTGCCCCTTGATTAGGTTTGGATTAAATTGGTGTGTTGCTAGGTGGCTTGGCTGGAGGGGTATATTCCACGCTATATCTCAATAAAAATAAAAATGAACCTGACTCTCTCTCCCCCCACCCACCGGCTGAAGCAACATGCCGACTATTGCTATTTCACAACTTGCTAGCTCAAGGTATCAAATGCAACCTATCTCATGGCAAATAGGAGTACCACATTTCGGTCTGGTCAGCTCACCACAGGAAGGATGTGGATGCTATATAAAGGGTGCAGAGGAGATTTACAAGGGTGCTGCCTGGATTAGAGAGCATGCCTTATGAGAAGAGATTGTGCGAACTTGACCTTTTCTCCTCAGGAGCGATGGAGGATGAGAGGTGACCTGACAGAGGTGTGTAAGATGATGAGAGGCATTGATCGTGTGGATAGCCAGAGGCTTTTTCCCAGGACTGAAATGGCTGACACAAGGGGGCACAGTTTTAAGGTGTTTGGAAATAGGTACAGGCAGGAAGTCAGAGGTAAGTTTTTCATACAGAGAGTGGTGGGTGTGTGGAAAGCACTGCCAGTGATGGAGGTGGATACAGTCGGGTCTTTTAAGAGGCTCTTAGATAGGTACATGGAGCTTAGAAAAATAGAGGGCTACGCGCTAGGGGAATTCTAAGCAGTTTCTGGAGTAGGTTACATGGTCAGCACAACACTGTGGGCTGAAGGGCCTGTAATGTTTTGTAGATTTCTATGTTCTATCAGGAAATACAGGAGAAAGCTCATAGGAAGTATCCTGTCACTACCAGAACCCCTAGGAAAACACAGCTGACCTAGCAACGACTTGATGTAATTTGGTACAGCAGTGGATTGTAATGATGTAATTCATTAATTAATGTCAGAATGGCTTTATTCATTTGGAGAATTGTACAACACCTTGAGCCATTCTTTGAAACTGGAGCCATCAGCTCCGCAGTGACATGTTTGGCTAAGCTGGTATTTGCCTGAAGCAATTGCACAAGACAGTCATAGATTCTAACCTAGTGCCGAGTTGACAGTTAACGACAGAATTCCTAGAATTCATCTTGCTATCTGTCATGAAGAAAGGGAATGGATCAGTTTTAGCTTTCTGGGTTAGCACCCCAACTTCATTCAAGAGTGTGTTTTGTTCAAGTACGAGGAGCAAGCTGTTCGGGCATTTAGTTATCCATCTTCAAAGACGGCATGTTCCAGTTCAGATGGCTGATGAGGACCGAGTGGTAATTTCTTCTTCAGGTGCTCATTGTTAGTGATTGGTGTCAGTGCTGAAAGTCTCAAAGTACATTTATTATCAGTGTGGAATACAACCCTGAGATTCATCTTCCTACAGACAGCCACGAGACAGAGGAACACCACAGAACCCATTCGAAGGAAGCATGAAACACCCAACACACACAAAAAAACAAATTACACAAACAGCAAAAATAAATATATATAAAACATCAAACCACAGAGTCATCGAAACAGTCTTGGAATGTTCAGTTCAGTTCCATTTAACGCAGCGTCATCCATTGCCATCTTTACTATTGCGATGGGGATTTTTAATTACAGTCTTATTGTTGTTAGCAAACTGTAATTCATTGATCTCAAAAGAGATTTGGGATTGCATTTGATACATTTTACTAGTGGCATGTAGCTTTAGCCGGCGGGGGTAGTTTGTGGAGTCGGGAACATGGGCAGGTTTGTGATTACCAGAGTTTAAGTTCGAAGTAAATTTATTATCAATGTTTATGTATGTCGCCATATACAATCCTGAGATTCATTTCTTATATTTATTGAGATACACTGCAGATTACACCCTTCTAAACTCTTTTAAGTTTAAACAAATGCGATGAAAGAATATAAACCTGATCCCATTTTTGTACAAACACGATGCCTTTACAAAACCAATACCACTGTTCTAGGTTGATTCTACTGTACTTGAGCAGTGAAATAATAAAAAACAAGGTTGCTGAAAATCTGAAATAAAAACCAACAAATGGCAGAGATTCAGCAGGTTAGGCAGCATCTGTGGAACGAGAGGCAATTAATGCTGCAGCTTTGGTTTCAAATTCCCATATCTATAACATTAACTGCGTTGGATCTGGAGATATTTTCCAGAAGGTTCTTCAGAAGTCAAGCATGAGGCACAAATCTTGGGGTTACAGCTGTTTTATTAAATGTTCATAACAAAGAAATAATGGTAAAGCAAAACAAGAAAGTAACAGCACTGTTGTAGATAACTATCTTTAACGGTAACCAAATCACTGGAACAAAGTTCCTTTCTTTATACTGAAAACTGGTTCAAGCTGGACAGATACGAGAATCATCTCTGATAAGAACAGGCCATGGGACAAGAACAGTCTTGATTAACACTGCCATGACCTCTCAGGCTTACAAGACAAAGGAACTGCTGACGTATGGCAACAGGCTATACCCCATTTACTGTAATCCCGCTGAACTGTTACAGACAAATACAGGTGATTATACAAACAAGCATGAAGGAAGTTAAATTGCAAGTTAAATCTAATCTAATCTCACAACTGTTTCTCCTTCCACAGATACACCACGAGAAGCATTTTCTAAATTAGAGGTTCTCAAATTGGGGTCCACGGACCCCTGGTATCAGTCCAGGGCATAAAAAAGTTTGGGAACCCCATTTCTAAATGCTCTGATAGGAGATCTAAACTTCCAATCACTTAGTTCCGTCAAATTAGTGTCATTCCAAATATTTGTTAATGCAAATCAAATATAATTTTCATTAAAAAAATAAATGCAGTTGTTGAGCGATGTGTGAATTTCTAGCTTCCTTGAGAAATACCAGAAAATTGCACTGCTGGGATCTTGAAAGATGGTAATTCTTTTTGTAAAGGTCAGTAAATACAGTACGTACTCAGAATAAAAATGTGAGCTTGGCGTGACCAGCGAAAGGAACACAATTATTGAAACATCTAGCCATATTAACTTTATGTTAATAAATAAGTAAATAAATTCCCAAGGTACTTCATTGTCACAAGTTAAAGCTCATTCAAAACTCATGCATCATACCGAGCCTCGTTGAGCTCACTGGTCGGCTTTGACTCTCTGCCAACTACCAACTTCAGTTTACAATTCACACATCAGTCCTCCTTAACTCTGACTTTCGCTGTGCTCTGCTTCTCAGAGGGAACATAGATTCCAGTTAATTGAGCTGTCTGTTTATTGAGGCAGCTGCTTATTTGGGACACTGCAGCGCTTCACTGAGACAGGAGACCGTTGCGGAACAGTTTCTAACTGGCATCAGGCACGTGCATGTCTTGTGGCTATTAGACACGATACTGTGCTCAGAGTGAACAATTCAGAACTGTTGTGCTCACTGCAGTTTCAAGCATTCAGGCTTGGAAATGCCAGTAACAGCCGGGAGCAATTTCACAGTTTCAACAAATTAGGGACTATGAAGAATTTGAAGGTATTGACAATTGTCTTGAATGTTACAGTGGAAATGAAGACTCGGAGGATGCCATCATCGAAAACACTGTTTGACCACAGTCCACTATCTGCACTAGGTATCTGCACTGATTTTGTTCACTTACAGTCAATCAAAGGAACATGTCAGCGTATACCGGATTAATTCCTCTGTCATTAACTATTAGGAACTAATACAGTACTGTAATAGTTTCGGTAGTGTTCTAATTTATCCTGTAACTGCCTCAGAAGGCAGTGGAGGCCAATTCTCTAGATGCTTTCAAGAAGGAGCTAGATAGGTATCTTATGGATAGGGGAATCAAGGGATATGGGGACAATGCAGGAACCGGGTATCGATAGTAGATGATCAGCCATGATCTCAGAATGGCGGTGCAGGCTCGAAGGGCCGAATGGTCTACTTCTGCACCTATTGTCTATTGTCTACTTTATTTAAATATGTAATTTGTTACTCAGTTTGTCTTTTTTTTATATACCTTTTTGACTATTTCCATGAAACTTTGGCTAATTGGGGCAGTTGCTTAATTGGGCCAAAATGTACCGGTCCCAGTGTGTCCCAATTAACCGGAATTCCAAATACCACTGCCACTTCATACAAGTAAAATCTGTATTGAGCAGTGATGTGGATAACGACTAAATTGGGTTTGTCTACTTTCATTGATGGTTGAAAGTTGAATTTGTCATTATATGCACAAGTACATTTCTGCAGAGGTGCAGTGAACAACTTGCATTAGCATCACAAGCAAATAGCGTCATGTAGGCAACATCCACAATTAAACATAAGTTGATCATATATTGTGCACAATTTTATAAGAAAACAATTAGAATAGAGGAAAGAAGGTCCATTTTAATGTAAGGTGACAAAGTGGCCATGGTATTGCTAAACTGTAGTGAAAAGGCTTTTGCCAGAGGCTCAAGAACTGATTTGTTGAAGGGAAGTAGCTGTTTTTGAACCTAGTGGTGTGGTATTTCAGGCTTCTCTACCTCCTGCCCAGTGATAGCAGCAAAAAAGTTTGCATGGCTCGGATAATGGGTTTGAGTGTGGATTTAGACAGTGGGAAGATATGGAGCTGTGGCCTTATTGGTCAGCAATTCCAATGAAATGTCCTGATAATGCAATAAGTTGAACTGGATTACCAAGCTGCCAAGTAGCTTAAATACCTCCGACAGTTACAGATATTCAAAAGCGTTCAACAGCTTATTGAAAGTCATTTCATGTCTGTTGTGAATGTAAGAGTGCAAAATTATGTATGGGTGGATAGAGTGAACTCTGCCAGAATTTGTGATGAACTGCTCGATTCCAGTGTGGGTTCTACGTCATATCACCGTGGTTCAACAGAAGTTCAGCTGTGTGCAAGTTGAGGCTTCTGTAAGAGTCATGGATTTCTGCCCAGTTGTGGAACGTAATGCTGGCTGGCATTTTGATTTCTGCCCAATTACTTTTATCCCAAAGGCACAGTGTTATGGATTGCTTTTATCGTTAGCTATTCTTTTCCTTTTATTTTGCAGTCTTGCAAATCCAACCGTACCTCCATGTTTTTAACAATTGTTGGCAAAAAATTGTGGCTGCTTTTTATCTGTCACTTTGATTTTGGCTAATCTGTAAGGCCTTGCCATTGTTATGTTGTCTTTATGTAGGGTGATGAACCTTTTTGAGAGCAAGTGTCCAAATTGGCGAAGGTATTCTCAAAAATTCTCTTGCATGTCATAGCAATTTTGAGCAGAGATTGACATTGATTAATGAATTAGTAACAATAATTATGGACTCTTTTAAGTAAAAAGAATGAATGTGGTTGCTTATTGACATGTATTCAAACTTTTGTTATTAATAAAAATATAACAGATTCAGATTGAAATAAATGAATTTTTAAAAACCTGTTCATAAATTATTAATATTAGTTTTATTGAAAACAGTTGAGAAATGTTCAGAGGTGCTAAACCACATACTGTATTTTTATTTATTTTTAAACTTTTATTTAGAGATACGGTATTCTGGCCCAACAAGCCCATGCCACCCATTTACACCCATGTGACCAACTAAGCTGTAGGTCTTTGGAGTGTGTGAGGAAACCAGAGCACCTGGAAGAACCCCATGTGGTCCTGGGAGAGCGTGCAAACTCCTTGCAGACAGAGGCGGAATTGAACCCGCGTCCCTGTGATAGCTGACCTCTGTGCTACCGTACGCTTGTGTTCACCGTTATTATCATTGAATGTCCGGTGTTCACTCACAAACGACAGAAGAAAGAATATAAGCAGAGCGAAACCAATGGCAGCTTCCTGACTTTTTACTGTCTGAGTACCGACGTCTCCACCAGGTCCGCGAGGATTTCAAAGCATATTATCCAGCCTCACATGTTCTCAGAACTGCATGACATGTTTCCTATGAAAACACGGTACTGGTCTCGTTTTGTAAAGAATCGTTCTCTGCTTCATTTGGCAGTAAAGCTAATCATAATAGATCTTTTTTTTATTACAGTTGGTGTTCAAAGAAATGGGTGGGAGGGGGCGCCACTACATGCTGCCTGCCCACAAAATTTTTTCACTTGCCATGGGGTCCCCAGCCCCTGCCTCATGTTATCAACAGAATGATTTGATCGTGATTCTTTTTGAAGTGTTTTCTACATCTCTTTTACTCATCTGATTTCATTTTACAGATGAAGGACCATATGCCAAATCTACAAACCAATCAAAAGCCACAGAAGGCACTTTGGCAGTCCGAAGACAAAGTATTTCGGGTAAGTCTGGTCTCTGATTTGATGATTTCTTCTGCAACTTTGCATTCTTTCCCAAAGTGGTGCTTCTGAAGAGGGAGTGTTTACCTGCACCATAAAGCATTGTTATCAGGAAGAACATCACGTTTTATACCACTCTGTCTCCCTCAGAAATTCTTACTTGTATTATCTAGGAATCATTTGACAAATAGGCAAATATTTCCAAAGATGGGATCAACTGCAACAAATCAGTTAAAATGAATTTATTTATTATTTTCATTGTTTCCATTGAGCTGTGCACAGCCTTCAGATTTACAGAGGTTAGAGGCAGAGGAAATTACAGTGATAGGGAGGGGAGTGATGTGAGTGGAGTTGAAAAGAAGCGTAAGCATTTTTGACATCAAACCATTCCTTGACTGCCAGTCGCAGCGCCCGGGCGAGTAAAGAAAAGGAGAAACAAGACACAGTGCGAGAGGGGAGCAGAGTTTTGGATGGCCTTGGGTTCAGAGAGTAGATCAATGGCGGCCACACAGAAATGTGTGCAAAGTTCAAAGTGAGTAATAACAATGCAACGATTGAACGGCTCTGTATCACAAGCTGAGACCAAGCCAGAATGGGGCACATTTGAGGCAAAAGTAAGTGCTTCTGCAGGTGCCGTGGACGTGATGTCACTTAGTTTAAGATCACTTGGACGGTTTAAAACCTGGAAGAGCCTCCGATCATGCAGTTTTTATTTTCTTGAGATACAACGCCCTTCCAGCCGTGCCACTAAGCAACCCCCGATTTAACCCTATCCTAAAGACAGTGTCCAATTAACCTACCAACTGGTACATCTTTGGACTGTAGGAGGGGAGCCAGGCAGTCACTGGGGGGAAATGTGCAAACTCCTCCCAGGCAGCAGCGGGGATTGAACCCGGCTCAATAGAACTGGTTGTGCTAACCACTGCACTACAGTGCTGACACTTTGCTCGGAAAAAAAACTGAGGTCTCCGGTATTCTTCCAGATGTTACAAACAGAAAACTGTACAAGATAAAGTGTTCTAGTTGCTCAGCAAAGGACACCAACATCCTATTCCTGAAAGTAAACATGTTCTAACTATTAGCAATTTCTGGCACATCAGTGAAGGTGATTAACAGCCTTCTGAAAGTCAGTGGTTAGCTGATGGCTCTTGCAAACTTATTTGTGCCTGTCTCACGCTAAAGTTAAAAGTGTTAACCTTTACCAAGTTCTCAGTAATGGGGGAGTGAAAAATCTGTCTTGTGTAGATTTAGTAAACAATGTAAAGTTGTCTGCTGATTCTGAAGTCTTCTGAAATGAATGATGATTTGCAAAGCAATGTTGATCGATGTCAAAGTGTCCCAGGGTAATGAGAGTGGAGCAAAATTCAGGTCTGTCACTATCGCTCTACACCTCAGTCCAGATGTTCTATTCTTAGTGTGAACTGAGGTTCTTAAAGATGTCTGTGCATGAATTCCTTTAATACAAGCTGGCCGATGTGCAGCAGCTGCCACACAGGATTGGCAGAGTGAGGGTTATGCTGATGGGTGCCTGCAGGAAGATTGTACTCCACACTCTAGAGCTTGAAGTTGGATTCTAATTGCTTGGTTTACATCCATTCTCTAGCTGTAGACCTTGTGTTCAAAGTGCAATGCCAACAGGGCAGAATTCTTGACAGAAAGTCACTAGAAAAGGCATTAAAAACAAACTATTCAATTTTAAGAAGTTGTTTTTGGCTATTGGAAAAACAGCAAAAGTGTTCCATTGCATTCCATTCAGTGCATTCACATCTGGGCATTGGAAAGAAATGTTTAATTGTTATGTTGGAGCTGATACGCAAACCTTTGCAAAGTCCTAAAACATATTATTAAGCATGCTGGACTATGCTTTCCTTTGTATTTAATAATCCACAACCAAACTCGCTATAGAATGAAGGTAAACACGAGATTCTGCAGACGCTGGAAATCCAGAGCAAAACATACAAAATGCTGGAGGAGTTCAGCAGGTCAGGCCGCGTTAATGGAAAAGAGTAAACAGTCGACGTTTTAAGACCATAAGATATAGGAGCAGAAGTAGGCCATTTGGCCCATCGAATATGCTCCACCATTCAATCATGGGCTGATCCAATTCTTCCAGTCACCCCCCACTCCTCTGCCTTCTCCCCATACTCTTTGATGCCCTGGCTAATCAAGAACCTATCTATCTCTGTCTTAGATGCACCCAATGAATTGGCCTCCACAGCCGCTCATGGCAACAAATTCCACAGATTTACCACCCTCTGACTAAAGTAATTTCTCCACATCTCTGTTCTAAATGGATGTCCTTCAATCCTGAAGTCACGCCCTCTTGTCCTAGACTCTCCTACCATGGGAAATAACTTTTGCCATATCTAATCTGTTCAGGCCTTTTAACATTCGAAATGTTTCTATGAGATCCTCTCTCATTCTCCTGCACTCCAGGGAATACAGCCCAAGAGCTGCCAGGCATTCTTCATATGTTAACCATTTCATTCCTGGAATCATTCTTGTGAATCATTCTTGTGAACTCTCTTTAATGTCAGTATATCCTTTCTAAAATAAGGAGCCCAAAACTACACCCAAGACCCCAGTGTGGTCTCACGAGTGCCTTATAGAACCTCAACATCACATCCCTGCTCTTGTATTCTATACCTATAGAAATTAATGCCAGCATTGCATTCGCCTTCTTCACCACCAACTCAACCTGTAGGTTAACCTTTAGGGTATCGTGCACAAGGACTCCCAAGTCCCTTTGCATCTCTGCATTTTGAATTCTCTCCCCATCTAAATAATAGTCTGCCCGTCTATTTCTTCCACCGAAGTGCATGACCATACACTTTCCAACATTGTATTTTATTTGCCACTTTGCCCATTCCCCTAAACTATCTAAGTCTCTCTGCAGGCTCTCTGTTTCCTCAACACTACCCGCTCCTCCACCTATCTTAGTGGCATCGGCAAATTTAGCCACAAATCCATTAATCCCATAGTCCAAATCATTGACATATATTTTTCGGCAGAGACCCTTCATCTGGACTGGAAAGGAAGTGGAAAGATGCCAGAAAGAAGCTAGCTGGAAGGTGATAGGTGATAGCTCTTCTCACCTGCCTATTATTTACCCCGGATCTACCTCCTGCTTCCCTTTCTCCGATGGTCCACTCTCCCCTCCTATCAGATTCCTTCCTCTCCAGCCCTTTACCTTTCCCACTCACCTGGTTTCACCTGTCACCTACTTGCCAGCCTCTTTCCCCTCCTCCCACCCACCACCTTGTTCTGGCTTCTTCCCCCTTCCTTCTCAGTCCTTCTCAGTCCTGAAGAAGGGTCTTAGCCCTTAAATGCTGACTGACTGCCGAGTTCCTCCAGCATTTTGCACCCGTTGCTCTATGGATGAGCAAAAATCTTCCCACATTAATGGAAGCCATTGTTCATTAACTGTCAAAGGGAATCTTATTTGCCTTTTGCTCAACACAATACACACAAAATGCTGGAGGAACTCAGCAGGTCAGGTCAGCATCCTCGTCTAGCTGTCATCTCCCTCTGATGCCCCTCACCCCCTCCTTCCGTTTTTCCCATGGTGCACTCTTCTTTACCTTTTCCACCTATCATCTCCCAACTTCTCACTTCATTCCCCCACCCACTGACTTTCCTTCTCAATTGCTTTCACCTTTTACCTTGTACTCCCTCCCCTCCCCAAATTCTTATTCTGGTTTAATCTCCTTACCTCTCCAGTCCTGATGAAGGGGTCGGCCTGAAATGTTTGCTGTTTATTTCTCTCCGCAGACGCTGCTTGATCTGCTGAGTCTCTCCAGCATTTTGTGTGTGTGTTACTTTGGATTCCCAGCATCTGTAGGATCTCTTGATCTGACATGATAATTTTTTTATAACATGGAAATAAGGCTGAAGGTTACATGCTGCAGTGGCTATCCTCACAACTGTAATGTGACAATATTTCAGGAAATATTCCAGGTTGGAGCAGTAGTGTATCTAGTAAAGACTCTGCCTCGGGCCATAGACCAGGGTTCAATGCGTGAGGTGTTTCCTGTGACCACGTGGGTTTCTCCAGTTGCCCTCGTTACCTCCCACATTCCAAAATTGTGTGTGGGGTGGTGGTTAATTTGCCTCCCTAGTGTGTGTGTGTGTGTGTGTGTGTGTGTGTGTGTGTGTGTGTGTGTGTGTGTGTGTGTGTGTGTGTGTGTGTGTGTGTGTGCACGCGCACCATGGGGCAGTGGGTGGGGGAAGATGTGGAGAGTTAAAATGAAATAAAATGAGAGTTAAAATGGGGACTTGATGGATAATGCTGAAGTTCGAAACTGTGTGTTGGGCTATTGCTGAGGTTGGGGGTGTTGTGGATAGTGTGGAGGGCTGTCAGATGTTACAGCTGGACATTGATAGGATGCAAAACTGGGCTGAGAAGTGGCAGATGGAGTTCAACCTAGATAAGTGTGAGTTGGTTCATTTTGGTAGGTCAAATATGATGGCAGGATATAGTATTAATGATAAGACTCTTGGCAGTGTGGAGGATCATCGGGATCTTGGGGTCCGAGTCCATAGGACACTCAAAGCTGCTGTGCAGGTTGATTCTGTGGTTAAGAAAGCATACGGTGCATTGGCCTTCATGAATCATGGGATTGAGTTTAGGAGCTGAGAGGTAATGTTGCAGCTATATAGGACCCTGGTCAGACCCCACTGTGCTCAGTTCTGGTCTCCTCACTACAGGAAGGATGTGGAAGCCATAGAAAGGGTGCAGAGGAGATTTACAAGGATGTTGCCTGGAATGGGGAGTATACCTTATGAGAAGAGGTTGAGTGAACTTGGCCTTTTTTCTTTGGAGCAACAGAAGATGAGAGGTGACCTGATAGAGGTGTATAAGATGATGAGAAACATTGATTGTGTGGATAGTCAGAGGCTTTCTCCCAGGGCTGAAATGGTTAGCACGAGAGGGCACAGTTTTAAGGTGTTTGGAAGTAGGTATAGAGGAGATGTCAGGGGTTAGTTTTTTTAAATGCAGAGAGTGGTGAGTGCATGGAATGGGCTGCTAGCGACAGTGGTAGAGGCGGATATGATAGGGTCTTCTAAGAGACTCCTGGACAGGTACATAGAGCTTAGAAAAATAGAGGGCTATAGGTAACCCTAGGTTATTTCTAAGGTAAGGAAGGACATGTTCTGCACAGCTTTTTGGGTGGAAGGGCCTGTATTTTGCTGTAGATTTTCTATGTTTCTAATTAACCTTTTACTTATCGCACCATTTCTCCAGTTATACAGTAAAAGTGTTTATATTTACAGTAAAAGTTTACTGGAAATGCTAGAAGCACTCAGCACACCAGGCAGCATCTATAAAAGAAGACACAAAGTTAACACTTCACTTAAAAGACTGCCTGATGCTCCCTGACCCACTGAGAGTTTCCAGAATTTCATTTTAGATTTACAGCAGTTGAAGTTATGATTTTTGTCTTTGTTTACTGTCTTGTAATTTATAATATTAAAATAATTTCTGTCTGTCTTTGAAGGCTGTTAAAAGATGATTACATTTCACCAGTCAATTTAACTCATGCACAATGATTACACTTGTCTAAAAAAAATCTCTGCAAATCCCATTTGACTTGATCTATATTGCACCCCTGGGACTGAATGGTGCTGTTGATTGATGGATGTGTGAGTAATTACCAGTGCGGAGAAGGACTCTGAATTATAAGCACAGACATTGTAAATGCTCTGCAATTTGATTGTCATTATTTTGCACAGATATCTTTGGCAGCTACTTCAAGTTAAGCCAGTGCTGTAGTGTTGTTGACTGAAATCATCGGAGTTTTTGGTATTAGATTTGGAGGCAATTCGGTACAATGACCAATATGGATTTTGGACCAGGTTAACAGACCAAACCTGCGGAGTTCAGATCAGAAGCCCAGCCATACCCTCTTAAAAATTGTGATATTAGAGTCATTCAGAATTGAGAAGGGCTTTCAGTCTACCTTGTCCATACCAAGGTTAGTAATCCTGTTTCCCAGCATTTGGCCACAACCTTCTACCATTGTCATGACTGTCAAATGCTTGTCAAGACATTTCTTAAATATTGTAAGAGTCCCTGTTTCTATCACCTGCTTAAATAGCCATTTCCAGATTCCAACCATTCTCTCGGTCAAAAAAATCTTCCTCATCTCCCCTTTTATCCCTTGCCTTAAACCTATGCCTTCTGATATGGGGAAATATTTCTTATTCTTGATGCTATCTGTGCCCCTCATAATTTTGTCAACTGGGCTAAATCCTGAAAGGAAATTCCAGCTCACCCAATCTCTCCCCTTAGCTGAAAAACCGTATCCTAGGCAATATCCTCAAACATCTCTGCGTCACCTCCTAATCATCATACCCTTCCAACAGGGTAAGGACCAGTTGTGGCCTAAACAATGTTTTATAAAGTTGTATCCTAATCTTCTATTTAATGTTCTAGCTATTGAAGACAAGTGTCCTCTTTACTCCTTGTCTAACCATGCTGTTTCCTTCCACGACCCTGCACTGAATTCCGCATCGCTGCTGGTAGGGGAGAGTATGTAGGCACTCCCATCCTCAATTAGCCAACCATCTGAACACCAATGTGGGTGGTCTTTCCTCTTACAGATTTCCATCACTTTGATTTCTCACTCATGGGATGGCAGTGTCAAGTATAAGACCATAAGGTACAGGAGCAGAGGCAGGCCATTCAGCCAATTGATCATGGGCTGATCCAGTTCTTCCAATCATCCCCACTCCCCTGCCTTCTCCCCATATTTTTTGATGCCCTGGCTAATCAAGAACCTACCTATCTCTGTCTTAAATGCACCCAATGACTTGGCCCCCACAGCCGCACGTGACAACAAATTCCACAGATTTACCACCCTCTGACTGAAGTAATTTCTCCACATCTCTGTTGTAAAAGGACGTCCTTCAATTCTGAAGTCATGCTCTCTTCTCCTAGACTCCCCTACCATGGGAAATAACTTTGCCATATCTAATCTGTTTAGGCCTTTTCTTCTGTTCAAGACCCACGTTCAGTGCCCATCTCTTTGACCATGATGTAGATGACCATGAGCCAACCAAATGTTATAGAAGTATGTTTAGTGTGTGCCAGATTGTAAAGACAGTAGCTCTCTTTCCATGAAAGATACTAGATGGAATTTTTGCCATTCAGTTCGCCTACAGAGCTGCTAGGTCGTTTTGTTAAGTCCTGATTATATACTTAACTAAATTTGAATTTCCCAATTCTGAGGTTTAATTTTAACTTGTCTCTTCATCAAGAATGCTGCCTTCCAGGAAGCAATCCAGAAGCATTACCATAATGTTACCATATCATTATGCACCATGCAGAACCAAGGTTATGGAGTTTGACAGCTGTAATTATCACGGCTCTCAAAATAAGAACGTTCAACTACAGTTAGTATGTGAGCAATGTGTGGTACATGTTTCCAGTCAGGAAAATACAAGATGAATCTAACCTGGCAAATGCTTTTCAAAGATTCAAAAACTTTATTGTCATTCTAACCGTACATCAGCTCTGCAGGGCAGAATGAGACAGCGTTTCCCAGGAGCAGTGCAATCATAACATAACAAACGCAACACTAAATAATAAACATAACAATAAATAGTAAAACACAACAGCCACGTGTCAGTTAAAAACAAGTTATAAGTGTCCAGTGCAAGTTAAAAGTGTCCAAAGCAGAGTCAGGTAGAGTAGCTATTTAGCAGTCTGACTGCCTGTGGGAGGAAGCTGTTTAGTAGCCTTGTGGTTTTAGTTTTGATGCTCCTGTAACGTTTACCTGATGGCAGAAGAACAAACAGTTCATGGAGCAGGTGTGAGGGGTCTTTAATGATGTACCGTGTCTTCTGGAGTAATGCCAATCATCAGTAAAATACATATTGTTAGATGTTATTTTGTTAACAACTTGCTCACTACTGCAGCAGAACATTCTAGATATTAATCTCATTCCTTTGTTGATTCCCTACATGCTTCGAAGGGGACTAGTTGACATAACGGAAGTATTTGACCAATCACAGCAACAATTTTACTGTTCCTCCTCAATATAGTCAAATTACATGTAGCGATATTTAACAAAAAAACTCCCATCCCTCTTTATCCACATTCCTAAAAAGAAATTTCCTTCATCCTGTTTGAACACAGATGTTCTGAAGATGTTGTAATTGAATTCATGCATCTTCAGATACTGTGTATGTAGATTGCAGATAATTTGTGCCAGGAGTTAGTATGATACCATATGCACCAATTCCTCAGATACATCACACTTACCAGGAAATTCATTGGAGCTGTTTTGTCAGCAGAATGAAAGGAGACCAAGGAAATTCTGGGCCATTGCTTATGAATTCTCTTCATTAATAAAATTTGACTCATGGACAGAAAAACCTAAAGGGCCATTTGCCAGCTTACCGGAGAGTAATGGTGGTAATGTGGATAATCATGGACTCTTGCAGTTGATTTCAGCGGTCTCTCTTTCCAGCACATTGCACACAGCTCATCCTATAAGGATTTAAGGAGAGTGCGAGAAGTTGGAATCGGGCAATCCTTTCCTCATGTCGGTTCAACCACTCAGTAAATTCAGTGCTGATTTCATCGTGGACTCAACTCCATTTCCCCACTCGGCCCCAATGTCCCTTAACACTCCTGTTGTTGAAACGGCTACCAATCTCTACCTTGAATATGCTCACCTAGTCTGCTGTCTGGGATAGAAAATTCTGAAGATTTACACCCTCTAAATGGGCAGCATGGTGGGGTAGCAGCTGGTGCTGCCTTACGCTTCTGGGACTTGGTTTTGATTCTAACCTTGCGCACTCTGTGTAGCTTGTAGAGTTCTCCGCATGACCATGTCTTTTTCCCTCAGCATTCTGCTTTCCTTCCACTTGCAAAGTCTGTGCTAAGAATGGCCATTGTAAGGTACCTCCTAATGAAGTGGCAAATGAATGAGGGAGGGAATAGATGAGAGAGGGGGGAAGAGGGAAAACATAATTGCTGGCCTACAGGGTAAATACAGACTATATTAGAGTTTAGCACTGTTGAGATTGCAATGCTGGGAGCTGGTGTGAACTATTCCTGTGTTGAGAAAAGTAAGCAGGAAGCAGTTCCTCCTCATCTTTCTCTTAAATGGGTGACCCCAATATTGTGAAACTTCCTAACTTTTGCCTTCACCCTATTGCTCTCTCTAAGCATCTCGTGCTTCAATAAGGTTGCCTTTTGTTCTTCTGAACTCCAGTAGTTACTGATTACCAATCCAAATAATGGCCCATTTAACATTCCTCCCTATTTGCTCTTCATTTGCTACTCCCCTATCCATGCCAATATATCTTCTCTACCCTCAGTTGAGTTGTTGGTAAGAAGGTAAATGCAATTTTAGCATTTATTTTGAAAGGATTAGAATACAAGAGCAATGATGTGATACTGAGGCTTTATAAGGCACTGGTGAGGCCCCAGTTGGAGTATTGTGAGCAGTTTTGGGCTCCTTACCTGAGAAAGGATGTGCTGACATTTGAGAGGGTTCAAAGGATTTTCACGAAAAAGATTCCGGGATTTAATGGCTTTTCATATGAGGAGGGTTTGATGGCCCTGGGCCTGTACTCACTGGAATTCAGCAGAATGGGCAGGGGTGTGGGGGGTGGGGGTAGTCTCAATGAAACCAATTGAATGTTGAGGATAGAGTCGATTTGGAGAGGGTGTTTCCTATGATGGAGGAGTCTTAAGACCAGAGGGTATAGCCTCTGAATAGGGGGATGTCCATTTATAATGGAGGTGAGAAGGAATTTCTAAAGTCAGAGAGTGGTGAATCTGTGGAATTCATTGCCACAAGTGGCTGTGGAGGCCACGTCATTGGGATTATTTAAACAGAGGTTGATGGGTTTTTGATTGGTCAGGGCATGAAGGGATATGGGGAGATGGCAGAATATCAGGGCTGAGAGAGAAAATGTATCAGCCATGATGAAATGGCAGAGCAGACTCGATGGGTCAAATGGCCTAATTCTGGTCCTATATCTTATGGTCATATGTCCTCATTCACTCCTGTTCAGTATCTTTTTACAGGGCATCTTATCAAATCATCATCATCATCATCATCATCGTCATCATCATCGTGGGCTGTGCCGTATGATGTGGGCAGTCACGGTCTTCCATTTGTACCTTGATTATTCTTGGCAAATTTCTGTGCAGAAGTTGTGATTCATTGCCTACTTCTGAGCCGTATCTTTACAAGATGGGTGACCCCAGTCATTATCAATGCACTTCAGAGATTGTCTGCTTGATGTCAGTGACTGTATAACCAGGACTTGTGATGTGCACCAGTTGCCCATACGACCACCCACCACCTGCTCCCGTGGCTTCATGTGACCCTGATTGAGGGGCCAAGCAGGTGCTACACCTTGCCCACGGGTGACCCGTAGGGTAGCAGAGAGAAGGAGCACCTTTCACCTCCTTTGGGAGAGGTATTTTCACCCTGCCACTCGAATTTTCTCAAATGCTTTCTGGAAATCTGAAACTGTTTCCTCTACCTTTTATACATCCTGACTGATAAATCCTCAGAGAATGCTTGCAAATTGGTCAAACAATTCATAAAACAATGCTTGATTGTCCTTTTTTTTTGGATTTTCCAATGTCCGGCCATTGCTTCATTAATAATAGATTCCAGAATCCAGATAACCCAGTGTAACTGATCCCTTGGCGAACGGTAACAATGTCGGTGTGAACAACATACCTCAAGCACGAGTTTACAACTGAATCACAGTCAGCGGCTGTAACGTGTCAGATTTTGTACATAAAAACATCAAGCAGGAGTAGTTACACTTTACTGAGTTGGCAGATTACTTGCTAATAGATCGGCTCTTGCAACACTGAAATAGAATAGGTATCTCCAGGAAAACAAAGAACAATTTGTTTGAGTGAACTGAAAGAGGTGGCATGTTTTTGCTTTGATTCATTTTATGTGGAAAGTGGAAGTAAAGCAGATGCAAACTGCAGAGTTGTTTTGGGGAGCAATATACAGCTGGTATATGAGTTGGGATCTGCTCCTAATATTGGCAGGAGCTTTTTAAGATGGTCGTTGTGATATTGAGCGGAGAGAGTTGCTGATGCCAAAACGTTGTAAAAGCTCTTCATTAGTCTCAAGTGTGTCTTTGTGTGCTAGATATGAGTTGCATTTATTTGAAACAGTATGTCATGCTTTCATTCCTCCTCATAATAGCTCACCAAAACATCTTTTCGTTTTAACTTTGAGAGAGCTGGGGTTAGTGGTTCCATAAAGTCAGTGCAAGAAATGTAAAGGTTACAGTTCCTTCACTGCGTCATGGTTTCTTGTTGCTAGGTAACACCTTTTGGGGAAAGGCCAAATTTCTCCCAACATCGTCTGTGTCAATTACTACGCCGGTTACAGCAGAGGTGATGAGAACTGGATAACTTGTTGAGTTTCCTTCCCCAGCTAACTCTTCGTGTCACTGCAAGCAGTTGGCTGGAGGCATGCCGGAGGTCGTCTGCAGGAATGTAATTAATGTGCAGAATCATCGTTCCATTTCAGTGTGTGGCGCATCTCAGTAGACTCTTTCACCTGCTCTTTTGATCCCATAATTATCTCTTCCTCCTGATGACTGATTCCCCATTTTGCCTCTTTCTCCTGGGTTTCCAGCCTTGCTGTCTGCCAGCCCTACACATTTAATCCTTGGGGCTATCCAGACACACTCACTGTTTTAGCCTGTTCTTGCTCCACCAAACTTATTCTTCTAGAAAATCATAAACACGAGATTCTGCCACTGCTGAAAATCCAGAGCAACACACACCAAATGCTGAAGAAACCCAGCAGGTCAGGCAGCATCTGTGGAAAGGAATAAATAGTCGGTGTTTCGGGCTGAGATGTTTTATCAGGACTGGAAAGAAAGTGGGATTGGGGGGGGGGGGTGAGAAGCCAGAGTATGAAGGTGGGAGAAGGGGAAGTGGTACAAGCTGGCGCGTGACAGGTGAAGGCTAAAGAAGGAGGAATTTGACAGGAGAGGAGAGTGGATCGTGGAGAAAGCATTGGTGCTGTCTGGCCGCAGCTGATGTGAGGAAGACCAGAGCGGGGCCTGATAGTGTAGCTGCTCGGGTGCTGAGGGGACTGTGCAGCCTAGTTCTCAGAGGTTCTGATATCTCCAGCATCACTCTGGAACAGTCCACTGTCCCCTCAGTATTCAAGTTGGATATGTAATTAATGGGCATCATTAGGCATCATCCCGGTGCCCAAGTATGCAATAATAACCTGCCTCAAAGACTACTATCTAGTGGCACTGACCTCAACAATACTGAAGCATTTTGAGCGGTTGGTTATGGTTCACATTAAATCAAATCTTCTTGCTACATTGGGCCCTTTCCTGTTCGCTTATCGCTCAAATTGATCTGCTGATGATGTCATGGCAACTGCCCTCCATTCCGTCCTGTCCCACCTGGAAAATGGTGCCTCATATGCCAGGATTTTGTTTATCGACTTCATCTCGGCGTTGAATATGATCATCCCTCAGAAGCTGGTGAGTAAACTGGCCTGACTGGGTCTCAGCACCTCCCTCTGTAACTGGATCTTGGACTCCCTGACAGAAGGACCACGGGCGGCCTGTGTCAGCAGCAATATCATTAACTCCATCACGCAGAGCACTGACCCAGGGCTGCGTGCTCAGCCCACCGCTGGTCATGCTGCTGATGCACGACTGTATACCAGGTCCAGTTCAAACCAAAGCATCGAGTTCGCTGATGATGCAACAGCTATCGGTCTCATCAACGTTGATGATGAGCCGGCATATGGAGAGGAGGTAGAGTGGCTTATAGAATGGTATGAGCTCAACAACATGGTCTCAACATGGAGGAAACCAAAGAGATGACTGTGGACTTTCGGAAGGTCCTCTCTGCAGGTACATGGCTCCTCTGTGGAGAGAGTTAGGAGCATCAAGTTTCTGGGAGTACACGTAACAGTCTCCCTGTTCCCCTCCACCCCATTCTAACCAGTTTTTACTGGAGCATCTTAACCTGCAGCATCACTGTCTGGTACAGGACATACAAAGCATCTGACCACAAGTCCCTACAAAGGATTGTGAGGTCTTCTGATTGGATCACTGGGGTCCCTCTTGCACCCTTCAGAGATATTCATCAGGAGCACTGCGGACGCAGGGCCCTTAGCTTTGTCAACGTTTCCTCACGTCCTTCCAACAATCTGTTTGAGCTCCTACCATCAGGCAGGATGTACCATAGTATTAGGACAAGAACTTCTTTCCCCAGGCTGTAAGACTACTGAACTCCCTACCACCACTCATCACGTATGAAGCGCCAGCAGTGGTATACTGTTTGCTTTTTAACTTGTCTCATAAATGCACCTTATTATTTCTTAATTTATTTGTGGTACTGTTACTTTATGTGTTATGTGTGTGAGTTATATGTACAGTGTTGTGTTCCTTGTTCCAGAGGAACGTTATTTCATTTGGCAGTATATGAATGTACAATTGAATGAGAATAAACTGAACTTGAAAGGGAAGGAAGAGGGGCAGCAGAGGGAAGTGAAGAGCAGGTGAGGGAAAGCAAGGGGTTAAGAAGGGAGCCAGAATGGGGACTAGAAAAAGAAAGGAGGAGGAAGAGGAGAAATTTGTAAGTAACACTATTCTTTGCATTTCTGGTTAGATGCCAACTGCATTTCATTTGGCTTTGTATCTGTACTTGGCACAATGACAATAAAGTTGAATCTAATCTAATCTAATCTAAATTACCAGAAGTTAAATCAATATTCATGTCTCTGGTTGGAGGCTATGCAAACGAGGTGTTGCTGCTCCAGCCTGAGTGCGGCCTCATCGTGGTAGTAGAGGAGGACATGGGTTGCAAAATAGGGTTGCCACCAGGAAACTGTCCTGACTGGACACCACCAAAATGGCTGGCCACCGGGAAATCCCACCTGGCATTTCTACTAATTTTGAGTATCACTCATTATGCACCATGTCCTAAGACATAGATGATCACGGTCTTTCTGTGACCATGATTGTTCTTGGCAATTTTTTCTGCAGAAGTGGTTCTGGGCAGTGTCTTTACAAGACGGGTGGACCCAGCCATTATCAATACTCATCAGAGATTGTCAGCCTGGTGTCAGTGGTCGCATAACCCGGACTTGTGATCTGCACCAGCTGCTCATACGACCATCCACCACCTGTTCCCATGGCTTCACATGACCCTGACCCTTAGCAGTTGCTACACCTTGCCCAGGGTGACCTGCTGGTTAACGGAAGGAAGGAGCGCCTTACACCTGCTTTGGTAGAGACATATCTCCGCCCCACTACCCAAAATTTAGTGTGTAGCAGTTGCCAATATACCACTTTGGAAACACGAGTAACTGCAGATGTTGGAATCTGGAACAATGAACAAGGATCTGGAGGAACCCTAGATGAGGAGCAAAGTAACGATGGTCGAATACCGGGTGAACGAGTAGTCTCTGGGGTACTGCAAGTCTGTGTCTTTGCTGCTGCCTTGCTCACGCTTGAGTGCTCGGTGGTTGGTGCCGATGCTTTTTTTTTTTAACCAGTGGGGAGAAGGGGGCATTGTTGCTTGCTGCCGCTTTTGGGTGGGAAAGAGGGGAGTTGGGGTTCTAACATTTAACTGTCGTTCACTCTTTGGGGCACTTCTCTGTTTTCGTGAATGGCCGTGAAGAGAAAGCATTTCAGGAGGTATTTTGTATACATTACTCTGACATTAACTTGTACCTTTGAGGGTTCTTAACTAAAATGTCGACTTTCTACTTCCCTGCGCTGATGCTGTCTGGCCCAAAGGGCTTCTCAAACTGTTCGCTAGGTCCAGCACTGTGGAAGATGGTTGGAGATGTGGTCTCCTCTGCACTGACAAAATCAAATGAAGCTTAGGAAACCCCTTTGTGGGGCACTTTGGACAACAAGCAACAAAGAACTCTGATACCTGCTGCCTTCTCCAACTCACACTCATTCTGACCTCTCTGGGTTTGGCTTTCTGCATGGTTACAAAGGCCAAACACAAGCTTGGGAGGCAACATCTCATCCTTCATCTAATGAGCTTTCCAGACTCAAAGTTGAATCCTCCAAATGTAGGCAATTTGATTTTTCTTTATGTCTGCATCAGAGTGAAATATTTCTGTCTGTTTTTGCTCAGGTATTTTTTAACCCTCTTTCTGTTTGTATCTGGCATGTTAGACATGTCCCAGAGTCTTGTTATTAGCAACACATTACAGGGATAAAGAAGCATCGCCTGATTCTGCTGTGTCAACTCGTAACCTCGTCCTATCAGAGGTTTTTTGTTTACCCATTCCTTCCCCAATGTAGCTGCTGCTGAAAGCCACCAAATCCTCTTTCCAGCAGTTCTGATGAAAGGCTTTAGACCTAAAATGTTATACCTGTTTTCTCTTCACAGATTTCCGGTGTTGGCAGATTTTTTTTTGTTTGATTTTCATGATTTTTGTGTGTTTGTCTTCATCTGAAGCCTAGCTGGAGATATTTCTATTTTAACTGCACTCATAGGATGAGTGTATTCTTACAAAGGCCAATGGTTATTGCTGATTCCCTAATGCCCTTGAGAAGCTGCCGCTCAGACTTTTCATTAAATTGCTGCTTTTTTTGCAACAAGCAAAAATGCTGGAGGAACTTGGCAGTTTGGGCAGCATCACTGGAAGTGAATAAACAGTCAGTATTCTGGGCTTCTTCAGGACTAGAAAGGAAGAGAGAAGACACCAGAATAAAAAAAAGGTGTGGGGGGGGGGAGGGAAAGGAGGCTGGCTGGAAGGTGATAAGTGGAGCCAGGTGGGTGGGGAAGGTCAAGGGCTGGAGAGGAAGGAATTTGATAGGGGAGGAGAGTGGACCATTGGAGAAGGGGAAGGAGGAGGGGACCCAGGGGGAAGTGATAGGCAAGTGAGAAGAGATAAAATGCCAGAGAGGGAAATAAAGGAAGAAGGGAGTGGGACTGAAATTTTTTTTACCAGAAGGAGAAATCAATATTCAAGCCATCAGGCTGGAGGGTACCCAGACGGGATATAAGGTGGTGTGAGGGGGGGAGGGGGGGCTCATCTTGGCACTAGAAGAGGCCATGGACCGACATGTCGGAATGGGAATGGGAACTGGAATGTTTGACTTCTCTGTACTTCCTTTCTCTCTCTGTGATGCGGGGTTTGGGAGTTCCGTTCTGCTGTCTCATCTTCTCAGCTGCTGGTATTTCCGGAAGAACGTTACAGCCGGTTTATCGGGTTTTCTCGCTTCACAGGCTAATGATTTCCTCCTCAGACTGTGACATTGGTTCTGATCTACGTAATCACGACAGCTCCATTCACCTTCACAGCATGTCACAGAGCGTCGTCTGTCGCCAGTGTATGTCTCTCTCTGCTGTGAGAAGATGCCTTACTCCTGCTTGCTTCAGGAGATAAAGGGGAAAAGATAGCAATCATAATGCGACTGCTGCGGGAAGCAGTACTGTCAAAACTGATAAATCCTGTGTGAGTCATGGCCGTAAAGTTATGCTATTACCTCATGGTAAAAATACAAATGCGGTTGAAGTATCGGGCTGCACTCATTGCCTGGTCAGTTCGTCCTAAGGGACATGCAGACAGTGATTTAATAGAAGTCACTCTCCTGCTAAAGGGACTGTTTCAAATTTCTGATCCTTGTCAGCTTTCATTAAAGCATCTGAGAAACACCCTTGATCGCAAAGTTCCGGTGCAGAAGCAGGGTTTCAGTCTCAGTGAGGCCTTTCTCCACAAGGTCATTTCTTTAATCCTGATTTTTCAAGCAGCTTCTCGGACACTAGGCAGGAATTTGAACCTTGGGTTTTATATTGAAGCCGTTTGTGACAAAGCAGAATATGTGCTCCTCTTTTGTTGATCTTCAACTAGACTCTTCACCTGCAAGTGCTTAACTGTTATACCCACAGCGTATCTCGTTCCCTTTACATCGAAGAGCCACTGATAGACATTTGCACCTCCCATTTGAGGTCAACCACAAATGGAATGTGAGGCCTTTCTCTAGGCCGATATAATTGTCAGCTCCTCTAGGATCTATTAGCAATGTAGTTTTTCTTGATGTAAGACACTGCCTTAAACTTGCCTCCTCCACCCTCACTTTTATATCCAGTTGCCAGGAGCTGATGGGCTATTCCCACTCAAGTTGAAGCCACCTCTGTGGCTGACTCTGTCCCTTCTCTCTCTCTATCTCTATCCCACCAAACAAATTTCCCATGATGCTTAATCTTACCCTTGCTGTGAGCTCTCACATTTCTCTAGTCTCTTTTTGTGGAGGTTTTGACATTCTCTTCCAAATCTATCCCTCTTCTTTTGATGTTATTACTTTTCCTTTTTAACTGGAAACTGTCCCCCTTTCCTTCAAATCTATTGTCATCTTCACCACAGGAAACCAATTCTTCACCCTTCCTTCCATAAACCACCTGTAGTAAATGAAGGCAAGGCTAAAGGCTTTGACTGTACAGTTGCCTTTCAAGCTCACCTCTCAGTGTCTTCTCTCGATCCCCGTGTCTGTTAGCTAGCCGTCAGCTGTAAATCCCACATGGTCATGAGGAGTACCGACAAACTCCTTACAGGCAGTGGCGGGGATTGAACCCCAATTAGTGTTCGCTGGGGGGGGGGGGGGGGGGTAATAGCATTACGCTAACTGCCATGCAATCATGCAGGCTGACCTTCAGGAGCAGAATGCCGAAGCTGTAGGTGGTGTGTAGCCGGCCAAGCAAACAACTTGCATTTGAGCAAGCTATGTATGAAACTTCAAAACTGCAGATGCTGCAAATCTGGAATAAAAACTGTAAGTACGGGTGGCCCCCATTTTTCGGACGTTCACCTTACGACAGCTTGCTGTTATGAAAGACCTACGGTACTTTAGTACCTGTTTTCACTAACCAAAGAGGAATTTCACTTTTACGAGAAAAAACACGCCCGCTTTATACGTGTGTTTACCCCGAGAAGGACTACCATGATTGTGAAGCCTTGTGCGGGCAGTTGCGTGCGCATGCGTGTACGTACGTATGCGTGTACGTGCCGATTTTTTTTCTCTCCAAATCCATTTTGGCTCGCTGTCAAACAATATTTCTACTTTACATACAATATTTCTACTTTATATAGGCTGTATATTTATCATATCATTCCTGCTTTTACTATATGTTCGTGTTATTTTAGGTATTATGTGTTATTTGGTGTGATTTGGTAGGTTATTTTTTGGGTCTGGGAATGCTCAAAAATTTTTCCCATATAAATGATTGGTAATTGCTTCTTCGCTTTACGACATTTTGGCTTACAAACGGTGTCATAGGAACGCTCTACCTTCGGATAGAAGGTATGTCAGGCAGCACCTGTGGAAAGAGAAACAAAGTTAACGCTACAACCATGATACCCTTCATCAAAGAACATGAAATGGTAACGACTAATGACGCAGTTTCTTAGATGAGGGAGAAAAATTGGTTGCTTATTATCAAAGTGCAGAGATGATGTGAAAGGCTTTGGTTTGCTTGCCATCTAGGCAGATCATTCCATGTGTAACTACATCAAGGTAGCACAGAAAGAAAACAATAACTGAATACAGAAGCTGAGTTGCTCCAGCATTTTGTGTGTGTTGCTCGGGTTTCCAGCACCTGCAGATTATCCCTTGTTTGTGACTGGGCGCAGAATATGGTGTCACAGTTACGTAGAAGGCGCGTTACAGGGCAGACAAATAAAACTCGAGTGAAATGGGGAGGTAGGTTGAGAGGGTCACATGTTCATTCTGTCATTGTTGCAGGTACATTCAAGGTTCCTTTCACAGCAGGATAGAAGCTAACCTTGAGCTTGGTGGTGCATGTTACCAAGCTTTCATATCTTTTGCCTGATGGAAGGTGGAAGGTGAAACTTTTGTATTTCTGTGTGAAAGAATATTCTGAAATACTTTTTTTTTTGTGAGCCAGGGATTAGTATATATTATAACTCTCCATTATTAAGGCAGTCTTTGTGCTCTCTCTGCAGAAGAATTCATGGGTCAAACTATAGTAGAATTGATGAAAAAGGAAGGCAGCACCCTGGGTCTCACAGTATCAGGTGGAATAGACAAGGAAGGAAAGCCCAGAGTATCCAATCTACGACCTGGAGGAATTGCTGCGAGGTAATTGAAGTCAGTGCACTCATTACCAGAAACTTTGTGAAATAGTGTTGTGTACTTCTCAATCATTTCACCTTCTGAAATGTCATGGACTTCACTCACCAACTGCCTGCGCCGTGGAGGTGTAACTGCTTCATTACAGAGTTATCTTTATGAAGGAAACGGAAAGAATGCTAATTATTTTCAGCACATGTTAATTATTGATTTGAGCAACGGATAATTAATTGTATGTTTGTGATGACAGGCCTGAAGGAATTGTCTGTCTGCACTGCATTTAAAAGCTAAAATAATTCTCTGTATAAATTCTTGCCTGGTGTATGACATAAGGAAATGGAATTTCTCAATTAGAGTAAACCATACTGGTGTGACTGTAGAGCTTGGTTAGCACTACTGACAATTGGTGCTTTTCTAGGCACTTATTCACTAATTAATTTGATTTATTTAATAGTTCAAATATATTGAACTAAGTAATGAAATCTGTAGGAAGAAATAAGAACTGTAGCTTATAATTTTCACATTATCTAGAGCAAGTTCAATACATCAGAAGCAGCAGCAATTGATTTTCTGTTATGTTTAGAACTGTTTTTAGAACTGAATATTATTCTTAGTGCTGAGCAAACTAGAGTTAGTTCACGTGCAGGACAAATTAAAAGCACCTAGTTGTTGAACAGCTAATGCTAATTTCACCACAAGTGGTGGAAAGATAATCCAAACAGTATTTAACATGATACTAAATCATCTCATTGTAGGGGCTTGTCATTAACTGTAATATTATAATTTGGTCACGTACACAGTTTCTTTCAGGCATATCAAGCTGACAGCAGCCCAGAGTGCATTAGGTTTACGCTTCCAGCTTTATATTTTATCACGTTGCCAACATTATTGTCAGTACTTTGTGTGGCCGTGATTAAGAGACAATTCACTTTGCAATTAATGAGGCAAAGGACTATCTTCTAAGGAGTAACAAAAGGATTTATTAATGACTGAGTATTGAACGGCTTGGAAATCACAGTTCCTGGCTATGTTAATTGTATGATAATTATTCATTTTAAGGGTTTTTAAAGTATTTTCAACTTACCTGATGTATTAGAAATGTGAGTTCCAAGAAGTGGTTAAAAGAACAGATAAATGAAGATAAATATGTTCAAGTTTGCATTGTAAAAAGCAATGATGTAGACTGATTGAGTTTACTGTGGCATTAACTTACAGAAGTGATCAGTTAAATATTGGAGACTACATCAAATCTGTCAATGGAATCAACTTAACAAAATTCAGGCACGATGAAATCATCAGTCTCCTGAAGAATGTTGGTGAGAGAGTGGTTCTCGAAGTGGAATATGAACTGCCTCCTGTTTGTAAGTACCTTTGATATTTTTCAATAGAAAAGCTTGGATTAAAGATTGATAAAGTTAATGACATATTTAAAAACTGAACTTGTCTGTTGAAAAGGCAAAGACACATTCTGTCATATTTTGTGCATGTAACGCAAGGCCAAGGATCAAACATTAAAACCCCTTACAAAATATTAATATTTGAAATGTAAATATTTAAAATATTGAACTTTTACTTTAACAGAAAACATTATGTGAATTTTACAGAGGAAACAAAAAATCAATGATCTGAAAATCAACTGACAGGTTCCCCCCGCTATCCGAAGGTAGAGCGTTCCTATAAAACCATTTGTAAGCCGAAATGTCGTAAAGCAAAGAAGCAATTACCAATAATCTATATGGGATAAATTTCTGAGCGTTCCCAGACCCAAAAAAATAACCTATCAAATCATACTAAATAACACATAAAACCTAAAATAACACAAACATGTAATAAAAGCAGGAATGGTATAATAAATACACAGCCTATATAAAGTAGAAATAATGTATTTACAGTGTAGTTTCACTTATCAGAATCGGAGCGACAGCGAGCCAAAACCGATTTGTAGGGAAAAAAAGGCACGTACACGCATACACCTGCCCGTGCAAGGCTTCACTGGTCACAGTAGTCTTTCTCGTGGTAAACACACGTTTAAAGCGGGTGTCTTTTTTCATAACAGCGAAAATCCTCTTTCAGTCAGCAAAGACAAGTACTAATGTAGGTCTTTCGAAACAGGGAGGTGTCATAAAGCGAACGTTTGAAAAATGGGGGCCACCTGTACCTAGTCTGAGAATTGGCTTATTACCAGTGGCCATTTCACTCATTAACATAGTAGTGAGCAGAATGATTGGGACTTGTCTCTTAAAATGCTTTCCTTCTCCAATCCTTTACCTTTCCCACCTGTCACCTCTTTGCTTCTTACTTCCTCCCCCACCCACTTGGCGTCACCTATCACCTTGTAGCTTGTACTTCTCTCCCCCCACCCCACCTTCTTATTCTGGCTTCTTCCCTCTTCATTTGATGAAGGGTCTCCCCCAAAACATTGATTGTTTATTCATTTGCATAGAAGCTGCCTAACCTACTGCTGTCTTCAACCTCTTGCTTTGGCAATCTGAGATATCCACTTGCTTCAGGCAGGCTGCAGTTATACTGGTGTTCAACAAGAGTGTGATAATCAGCCTCAGGTGAGAGTCTTCCAGAAGCACCTACATCCACTGTGATGAAGTGCTTTAAGAGGTTGGTGATGGAACATGTCAACCTGCCCGAGGAGCAACTTGGATCCACTCCAATTTTCTTACTATCACAACAGGTCAACAGCAGATGCCATTTCACTGTCTCTTCACTCAACCCTGGGACATCTAGACAGTGAAGATGCATACATCAGGATGCTCTTTACTGACTACAGCTTGGCATTCAACACTTTCATACCCTCTAAAATGATCAATAAACTCCAAGACCTAAGCGTCAGTACCTCTTATGCAACTGGTTCCTTGATTTCCTCACTTGCGGACCCCAGTCCATTCCAATTGGGAACAACATCTCCTACATAATCAGCGTCGGCACAGATACACCTCAAGGCTGTCTGCTTAGCCCTCTCCTTTACTTGTTTTATACTTCTGACTGTCCAGGGCCTGTCTTGCTTCTGCCAGCAAGAAGAAGGTACAAGATTCTCAGGACCCACACCACCAGGTTCAGGAACAATTATCAATTCCCTACCATTAGGCTCTTGAATCAGAGGGGATAACTTCATTCAACTTCACTCACCCTAACAATGAACCTATGGACTCACTTTCAAGCACTTATCATCTCATATTCTCAATATGTTATATTAATACCATTTTGGGTTTTTTTGTCTTTATATTTGGAGTTTGTTGTCCTTTGCACATTGCTTGTTTGTGTGTGGTTTTTCATTGATCCAATTTTGTTTCTTTGTAATTACCGTAAATGCCCAGAAGAAAATTAATCTCAGAGTTGTATGTGGTGAGATCTATGTACTTAGATAATAGATTTACTTTGAACTTTAAGTTCCTTCAGCATTTTCTGGGTGTTGCTCTGGATTTCTGGAATTTGCAGATCTCTTGTGTTTAGTAGTTTCTTCATTGGAAGTAGTCTTGCCTGTGTCAGAGAGTGCTGGTCTCAAAACCTACTGTGAGACTTGACCAGTGGACAACGTTCAATCAACATCAGACAGAAGATGAATATTTACTCATTATCATATTGCCACTTGTGGAAATTCGCTGTGTGTAAATCGGCTGCCAAATTTCTTACATTACCTACACTTCAAAAATACATAAAGAGATGTACATCACTTCATGATGAACTGAGTGGAAACTGTAAATAAAAATTGCAATGTAAATACAAACATTTATTTTCTTTGCTGCTTTTAATTTTGCACAGAATTGACATGTACTCTCTTGTATTACTCAAAGAAACATGCTAAATCATTTCTGCATGGTAACAACAAAGTTTACAACAATGTACAGTACTGTGCAAAAGTCATAGGCACATATCTAGGGTGCCTAAGACTTTTGCACAGTACTGTATCTGTCAACATGGAAAGCAGGTTGAGTTGGTAAATCTGGCAGGAACAAAGGATGTTGGGAATGGCGAAGGTGGAGTGCCACGGCAGAGGTGTGGGGCAGGTGGCAGATGAGTGCCAGGGGTGGGACGAGGTACAGGTGGCAGGGGTGCAGACACACCCAGCCCTGAGACACCAGGCAAGGTCATTTGATTCCAAACAATTGGTTTATTGATCATTACAGAATGTCTCTCTGGTGCTTCCCGCTCCCTCCCCTCTCCCCTCTTCTTTTCCCAACCATGTTTCCACTCTCCTTGTCCCCTTCCCACTCTCAGTCCACAATAGAGACTCATATAAGTCATGCTTATCATCACTCACATAAAATTTGTTTTGTTTTCAGCAGTACAGTGCACTACATAAAATTGCTACAGTACTGTGCAAAAGTCTTAGGCACCCTGGCCATAAAAATGTGTCTAAGACTTCTGCTTAGTACTGCATTTTTGATCTTCAAGTGTGTTTTGAATAGGCTCCATTCACCAGGACTCCTGGCTCCTTCTGTGATTGAGCCATTGAACTAAATATTTCCCTTCTGCGCTCTTAATACTGTGCTGATATGCCAGCATAATGCATAGTCTGAAGCGCAAGGCTGTTAATCTGCACTTTCAAGAGTCTTGCGGACAGAAAGAGCACCATGGTGCCCTGCATTAAGATTGATCGATCAGGCAATCAGACGTGGTACGCTTTGCACTAAGCTGCCCTGTGCAAAGGAGCAACCTCAATCCAAAACTTCCAGCAGGAGCCACTCTGAGGGATTTCCAGTCAGCAAATCGGATCTGCAATAACGTTGCTCTGTTCTATGACCCATACTGCTCCTGATGTCTGGCTTCCTCACTCAGGCAGCACCAAATCAGCGGAGACAAGTGCATTCAGGACTGAACTGCTTCACCAGTCAGCCTGGAAAAGATAGTCACAGAACTGATAGTATTATTACTGTTCCACCTGATGTTGTCTTAAAATTGGCATTAATTCAACCTACTGAACTTCTGTCTGTTTCTTTATCTTCAGCTACAAGCAATCATTTCCAGCTGAAGGCATTATTAAATAAGATGGAAGGAAATTCTTCTGCACACATGTCGCACTACATTTTTATAGTGGTAATACTTAAGGTTCAAACAAATTGGAAATTGTTTTCTACAGCTAAAATTACTTTTCAGTAACAGTGTTTTTAACAGCCAGCTGTAGAAGCAGAATTGAATTGACTTTATTTCTTACATCCTTCACATACATGAGGAGTAAAAATCTTTATGTTATGTCTCCATCTAAATGTACAATGTGCAATCATAGTAATTTATAATAAATAGAACAGTTAGCGTAACATAGAAATACACTCAAATCAGTGTGAGTTAATCAGTCTGATGGCCTGGCGGAAGAAGCTGTCCTGGAGACTTTTGTGCTGCGGGACCATTTCCCGGATGGTAGCAACTGGAATAGATAGTGGTTGGGGTGCCTTGGGTCCCCAATGATCCTTTGGGTCCTTTTCTCACACCTGTCTTTGTAAATGTCCTGAATCATGGGAAGTTCGCAACTACAGGTGCGCTGGGCTGTCCGCACCACTCTCAGCAGAATTCTGCGATTAAGGGAGGTACAGTTCCCATACCAGGCAGTCGGGATGCTCTCAATTGTGCCCCTGTAGAAAGTTCTTAGGATTTTGGGGCCCATACCAAACTTCCTCAACTGTCTGAGCTGAAAGAGGCGCTGTTGTGCCTTTTTCACCACACAGCTGGTGTGGACAGACCACGTGAGGTCCTCGGTGATGTGGATGCCGAGGAACTTGAAGCTGTTTGCACTCGCAACCCTAGATCCATCGATGCCAATAGGGGTTACCTCGTCTCTATTCCTCCTGCGATTCACAACCAGCTCCTTTGTTTTTGCGATATTGAGGGAGAGGTTGTTTTCTTGACACCACTGTGTTAGAGAGATGATTTCTTCCAGCAAATTATCATTCCAAATCGAGCTAATTAGACCCTCCTATACGATTACACCTTCTATTAGCATTAGTCTTAAAGGAGCTGTGGTGATTTTCAAATTTTCTGTGTCCTGTTGCCATGTGCAAATGATTGGTAGTGACGTGTCTAAGACATACATTGAAATACACTAAGGTATTCGATGCAAGTTTGAAATGTTGAAAGAGAAATGTTTATAACAATTAAATGTCATTATAACTTTTAGGTCTAATATATACAGTCAGTGGTCACTTATTTATACCTAATAAAGTGGCCACTAAGTATATGGTCAAGGTCTTCTTGCTGTAGCCCATCCACTTCAAGGTTTCACATGTTGTGCATTCAGAGATGCCCCTCTGCACACCACTGTTGTAATGCATGGTTATTTGATTTACTGCCGCCTTCCTGGCAACTTGATCCAGTCTGGCTTTACTCCTGTGATCCCTCAGTAACCAAGGCATTTTCGCCATTCACTGTAAACTCCAGAGACTTTTGTGCGTGAAAATCCCGAGAGCAGCAATTTCTAAGATAATTTACTCCCATCTGGCAGCAACAACCATTCCACGGTCAAAGTCACCTAGATCACGTTTCTTCCCCCTTCTGATGTTTGGTCTGAACAACTGAACCTCTTGAGCGTGTCTGCATGCTTTTATGCATTGAGTTACTGCCACGTGATTGGCTGATTAGATAACTGCATTAATGAGCAGGTAAACGGGTGTACCTAATAAAGTGGCCACTCAGTGAATATTTTGTTGTATTCTCAGAGAATCATTACGTGCTAATCACTGCTTTGTTTTTGAAGGATATGGAAATGCACTCTACTTGAATGAAATGATCTCAGCAACAGGCAGAAGGTTTCAGTGTCTTATGCTCAGTCTTTGCAGTTTTAAGTACATCTGTTGTAGTTGATATGAAATTTTTCTTTCAAAGGTAACTTACATATATATGATATTGCAGAAAAAGAAACTTCCACAATACTTTACAGAGAGTTAATCCGACAAAAGTAAATGTTGAGGCCCAGGAGTTTTTAGAAGAGCTGAGAGAGTTGACAATTCTTGGTTAAAATGGTGTTGAGGATACATCTAGAAGTGGGGAAGTAAAGAGGACTAGGTTACAATGGAACCCAGGTAACTAGAGGCATGACTGTCAACGAAGGAATGAAGAGAGCATGGTTTGGGGTGTGTCAACAAAGACCTGAATGGATAAGTTCAGAAATAGGGCAGATTGTAGAGTTCAACTTTACGGATGTGACTTTGAATGAAGTCAGCGATGAAGCTGGACATTCAAAATGCAGAAGCAGATAATGAAATTCATGGCCTGCATTAATCATACGTAACAGCTGAATGGTGAAAAAAAAATCTAGGTTAAAATAAGATCCAGGTATAGCACCTTAGATGCATGGCAATTCGATTGCAGTAGAAGATAAAAGGAGCAATCGGTTTGAAGATGAAGAGGACTTTGCAGGCATTTTGGTTTAAGCAAGGTTGAAATGGATAGAAGCAAATGATGTTAAGATGTGGAAGAGGGATGGAAATAGGAAAGTAGGTTCAAGGTCACCAGGCTGCACTATTTTGGTGAAACGTGAGAGCTTCTTGGGAGAGGATGATAGAATTAATTTGTGAAAATAGGTGAGGTTGGTGGGTTCAGCTCGCCTGTAGTTTACCAGGAGGAAACCCTACACCATCACTGGTCTTCTATTGCCAAGCCAATATTGGTTTTAATTACCCGGGATCTCTCAGGAGCTAGTCTCCTATGCAAGAACTTATAAGCGGCTTTACTGAAGTTCAAGTAAATCACATCCACACCTCTGCCCTCATTTGTTAACTTTCTAAAAAATTTAATCACTTTGATCAGGCAGGATCTGCCCTTGACAAAGCCGTGTTGGTTGCCTCTGATTAGTCCTTGCCTTTCTAAGTGATTATTAATTCTCTCCTACAACTTTTTCCAGTATCTTAGCGACCACTGATGTTAGGCTCACAAGTATGTAGTTACTAGACTTTTTCCCTGCTCCTTTGTTGAAAAAGGGACTATAGTCTATTTTTTTAAATTATTATTTAGCAATACAACATGGGAAAGTAGTCTATTTTAAATTTTTATTACTGTCTATTTAAATTTTTTTATTATTGAGGAATACAACATGGTATATACTTCTAGTCCATGCCACCCAATTATGCCATGTTACTAATTAACCTACTCACCTGTACATCTCCCATATGTCATAGAGAGAAAGTATCAACTCCTTACAGACAGCAGTGGGAATTGAACCCAGATCCCTGGTTTTGTAATAGCGTCAGACTAACTGCTACGGTATTGTGCTACACCAGTCATCCAGCACCTCACCTCACTTGTGCTCAATGGAAATTTAAAAATCTCAACCAGAGTCCAAAGCTGAGGGGTTTATCCTTCTTTAAGCCTGTTAACGCATTGACTACCTCCCTTGATTAATGGAGGTCTGCAGTAAGACTTTCACCATCTCCTTCACTGAATCCTCCAAACTACAAAGTCCATTTCCTTGGTGAATACTGCTGAGAAGTTTTCACTTAGGACCCCACCTCCACCTCCACCTCTGGCTCTATGTGGATTGACTTGTTGTCCCAAGTGGGCCTTACATTTTCCCTGGTTATTTTAATGCTCCTTAATATACCCATGTGGACCTTCAAATTTCCTTTAATTGCCTCTGCCAATGATAGCTTATAACGCCTCTCAGCCTTTCTAACTTCCATTTTAAGTGCCTCATTTCAAGGGCTTTCCCCGTCATTACTTTCCTACGTCTGTCATATGCTTCCATTTTTCTCATTATCTAACCCTCAATATCCTTTAACATTTAGAGACAGTGTCTTGTTACCAATGATTTTCATCCTTACAGGAATTTGTTGGCCTTGAACTCCTGCAATTTTTCCTTTGAATACTTCCCACTATGCAGATGTAGACCTGGTTACAAATAGATGCCCCCATACAGGCATCTTTCTCATACACACCCTATCTTCCCCAGAAATGGTCCCATTGATCCAGAAGCCTGCAGTCTTCCCTACACTATCCCATCAACCACACATTCATCTGACCTCTTCTTCTATTCCTCTGTTCACCAGCTCGTGGCACCAGAAGCGATCCACAGATTCCAGTTATTGAGGTCCAGCTCTTTAACTGGCAACTTAGCTAATGAGACTTATTTAGCAGGACTTCCTCTCCTCTCGTGCCAGTGTCATTGTTACCCGCATGTATCATGATCTCTGGCTGTTAACCCCTTTCGAATACTCTGCAGCCACTGCAAGACATCCTTGATGCCAGTATAGCCTACCTCAGATGTCCAATCATTAAGTGTGTTGAGACTTGAGGAACAACAGAACTCAGGGATCTGATAGGAACGTGAACCTGTGGTGAAGAATCTGACATAACTTTACTGAATAGCAGAGCAGCTCGAGAGCAGTGTGTCACACTCTTGCCCCTTAAGTACTATGTTAAATGCTTATATCCATACCAGGACTCTTTACATAGATGTGGATAGTGTAGAATGCCAAAAACAACAGAAAATGTTTTGGGAGTTCCACTTCTTGTTTTCAGCATAAAGGAAAAGACAGGGAGAACCATAAACAATTTTAAATGACTTTAAGTCCTGGGAGTTATTGAAATCAATTCCAAAGTAATGAAAAACTTTTGAACTTCTATACCACTGTGATGTTTGTAATAATGCTGGGCCAAATGTGCTCACACCAAAGACCTTGATACACCCAGTGGAATCGAAGAATGCTGAGAAATGAGCCACAGATCAATGTTCTTTTAAATAATTAGCTTTGGTTTTGGCCAGCCTGCATTACCAAATCCATTTCTCAATGGTTCTGACTGATTTTCTCATTTATTCCAATCAGCTGTGCAGGGCTCAGGTATTATCCTGAAAACAGTCGAAGTGACTTTGCACAAAGAAGGCAACACATTTGGATTTGTGATCAGAGGTGAGGATATCCATTTAGTAGTCTTTGTAACTTGCATTATTTCATGTCTGGTTTGTTTTTAGAGTGAGATTTTCACGATCTGTTTCTTTTTTCTGTCCCTTTTACACTAATTGTTAAATCTACATGTAGTTTTTACTGCCCATTATGCCACTGGTATTTAGGACAGCAGTGAAGGTCCCATGTCTCCGTCAGTGTTCAGGGCTTCCTTCATCATGTCAGTAGCTTCCCGTCGGTTTTCACTCCTGTCAGTCGTGCAGGTCCCAGATGGAGAGTTGGGAATACCGTCGCACTCGGATGTTGGAAGGATTCTTCATTGCTGTTTCCGTAACAAATTTGCTTCACTAGGCAGGGTCATTAGCCCTGAGCTGAACCCCTAAACCTGTAGGACCGGTGGACCAACCTTATTCTGGCCTCTACCCTTTGATCTGTTTGATGTGGGTGACCCTACCAAGAGATAAAGCATGAACCCTTGTCTCCAGCCAGCATAGCTCTCTGGGTCACTGAAGCATGTAAGCCTCCAAACTCAACGACAAATTGTGGTGCTCTTGGAGGAAAACCATACTTTTGCAACATTCTCAGAATAGTTTATGGTGAAAATAAAGTTTTAAACAGGCTCTTGGATATAATAATGCTAGTGCTCCATATTCTCTTTGGTTATTAATTCCATTTCTAGTATGCATTGATTTCTCCTCGTGCTCATCCCTTGATCTAGACTGGTGGAAGACTGTTACATCAAATATGCTCTGATTTATTGCTATGAAAATGGGTCATAGGCTTCAAGGAATAAATTGGACTTCTTCCTTCTTGTCAAAGTAGCTGGTAACTCCAGATATCCCAGTATGTGGTGTGAGTTCCGATTTTTTTTAAAAATCTCCCCCAGTGCAGATCAAGGCTGTTGTCATGACAACTGGTTTTAATAAAGTTGGGATTTTGAGTTTCGCCGTTAAGGAAGCCAAGTAGACCTGACACAGCCAATTTGATTTCATAAAAATAATAAAGTATTTTGAGATGGGAGGGGGTGCAATTCAGCTTATTTCTGGAAAACGTACATTCATATTAGGTGTTGGTTTGATTGGTACTGGCAGACCAATTTTGCTCTTCTCTAAACTCTTCCACAAGATGGGACTTTACATATCAAAGCAGACTATTTTTAGTACATATTAACTGAAATGCAAGTGAAAATATTCTATTTCTGTCAAAGAAGTTAATTCTCAAGACAGTAGCAATATCTTTGTAATCTTGTGGGTCATGTGGTAAAGTGCATATTGTATTGAGGATTGAGTGGATTTCAAAAATAATTCTGTGACTGTAGTTATGCCTACAATGCTCATCTCCCAAATCTGCCGATAAATAACTGGGTCAAAGAGCTGAGTCTGTTAGTTTCTCCTCCTAATACTGAGAAGTTCAAAATGTTATCTTTGGAAAGAGAAGAGACAACATAAACCGGAGAGAAACAATCCTAAACATTCAGGCTGTTAAGACCCTGCTGATGAAGGGACTACAACATTGCTTCTCTCCCCACAGTTGCTGCCTGACCTGCCAAGTGATACCAGTATTTACAACCTGTGTTTCAAAATTCCAGCATTAGTTATGAATTAATGGTATTAATTCAGTAAATTTGGATCACTAATGTGTCCCCTTCTGTCAAACAGTTCCAAGTCTACTGTAAATGCTGTGCCTGCTATTTTGATTGTGATGTACAGGCCTCTACAGAGATTAAGTGACGTATCAGTTTCTTCTGAATTATTTAGCGTGTGAGGAAATCCTTACAAGATTATACTTTTCTTTCCTCTCAGGTTTCCTCTTCTGCATGTATTGATTGCTCTCTGATGCGCAGTTACTCAGAATACAATCATAATTTAGTGACCCGCTCAAATGGGCTCCTACATTCTGTGAGCTTGATGGTGTGCGCGGGCAGGTTACTGAATTGTAGGAAGCCATTACAGGTTATATCCTAACTCTAGTTTTCTCATCGTGCAAATGTGCACTGGCTGCCAGAAATCTTAGTTGGCAGCCAGCTGTTCACCTTCCTCAGTCTCTGGGGGCACTTGTTAATACCTTGCCGTAGGCATGCTTGAGGTAGTGAAGGTGGCCCAGTTAGCCTTTGGACTCTGCAGGCAGTATCAGTTGGATCAGTTTGGAGAGCTCAAGAATGGAAATTGTTTGATATCTTTCTTTTCTCAGGAGGATCTCACGAAGACAGGAATAGATCTCGTCCAATTGTAATAACGTACGTCAGAGCCGGGGGACCGGCAGACAGGTAGAGTAATAACTGATCTCACTTATTCTGATTGGGTATTGCCCATCAAGCAACGACGGGTCTTGTGGGCCTCTGATCAGGTCGCGTGTTGTTTCTTTCCTGTCCCTGCTACTGTAGTTCCCTTTATTTATTTACCTTTTGACATACAGTGCGGAGTCCACCCATCAAGCTGCGCCACCCAGCAACCCCCTGATTTAATCCGAACCTAATCACGGGACAACTTACGATGGCCGATTGCCTACCAGCTGGTGTGTCTTTGGAATGTGGGAGTAAACCAGAATACCTGAAGGAAACCCACGCAGTCGCGGGGAGAATGTACTAACTCCTTATAGGCAGCAACGGGATTTGAACCTGGGTCACTGATACTGTAAAGTGTTGTGCTAACCACTAACTCATTGTGCTCCACCTCATTTTCCTTGAGGTCTCACCGCGATGCTGCTGCTGTCGCTGTGCTCCATAATGTTCCCTTTCCCAAGTGTCTGCCACATTTTTAAGAGGGCGCAGTGTATGGAAGACATGGACGGCAATCACACCACTCAAAAGGCAGCTTGCCCTCGACGGTGTTGGCTGTACTCTGTGGTGACTTTACACGAGACAATTAAATGCCTTTGTTTTTGAGGGGTGATTGATAAGTTCGTGGCCTATGGTAGAAGGAGTCAATTTTAGAAAACCTCGTTACGTGCACATGCAGTTCAACTCTTTGAGTGATTATGCAGAAAGTTTGAAGTTAATAACTCATCTCCTTCTACCTTAGGCCACAATGCATCATTAACTGATCAGTTATTAACTTCAAAGAGTTGACCTGCATGTGCATGTAACAAGAGCTGTATAACTCATCTCCTTCTACCTTAGGCCACGAACTTATCAATCACCCCTGGTACTTCAACCCAAGCTTGCAGTCAGGTGTTCCCTTTCAGCTCTGAACATAGCAATTTCTTCTGCATTTTCCACGTACAGATCGGTTAAAAGGCTATTGAGCAACAACAGATTCAGAAGCTCTATCTGACTCTACTCCACACTTCTAATATATAGTTGAAGAATGGTACATAGTGCAGAACTTGAAGATGATCGTTTAGTAGCAATTTAACTATAAAAACAAATAGCAGTCTCAATGAGGAAGGCATATCCAAGGCAAGTGGAAGTTGTGTTCAGGATTTGTACTGTGAAAACTTTTGTGCTTCCTCTTTGCCTGCCTGAATCCTCCTCTAATCAAAAGAGAAAATGCTAGTAATGCTCGGCTGGCAAGACAGCATCAATGGAAAGTGAAGCAGTTGATTTCTTGCTATGGAACTTTCCAGAAATGATGGCCTGATCTGCCGAGTGTTTCCAGTACTTTCTCTTTTTCTTTCAGATTTCCTGCATCTGCAGATTTCAGTTTTCTAAATCTAAACACACCCCTTTTAAGATTAATATATCAGTTTGTTGTTTTTTTTTGTATATCTGTGGGAATTCTCCTCAAACAAGAAACTGCTCAGGTTGTTGTTGGTAAATTAGCAAATTGATTTTAGATCTGTTGGTTATAAACTTGAAATGCAGATTTAATTAGTGCTGATTTACGGGTGCCACTTGGTGTTAGTGACTTCGTCTTTTGTCTAGTGTCAGTTTTCACCTCTTTCCGACAATCTGCCACTGACGTTTCAGTTCTCAGGATTATTTGAAGATTTCCGTTTGCTGAGGTGATGTGTTTAAAATGCTAGCTTAGTGTTGTTGAAATTGAACAAATAAGCAATATCTATTTAAGTCGAACTGATTTTTTGAGATTAATTGAAACATTTTTATTAATGCCTCAGTCAATAGCATAAAATGTAATTGAAAAATTCAACTGTAATTATGAAATTACCCTTTTGCCTTATTCCACCCACATGTCCTTCAAAGGAAATTGCATTTTCTCTGTCTGTGCATTTTTGGAATATTGTGAAGAGATCTACTCTGTTTTATTGTTCATTGTGATACAAAGGCTTCTGAATGGATTCAGAAATGTTTTACTTGAACAGTTTTGAGAGATTTTAGTGATTGGATTGCCCGGAGGACGGAGGTTGTTAGCACTGGAGCACAGATTGTTGAATGGATATTTGAAAGGGAAATGAGACCAATAGTGGTTTAGAGAGGGGAACTAGAAGAAGCCACCACCATACCTCACCCCTCACCACCAGCATCTCCCAACTATCTTGCTCAGAAGATAGTGGGACTAGAATTAGGGGACATAGCCTCAAGATTCATGGAACGGCTTTTCCCAGAGAATAGTGAATCTGTGGAATCCTCTGCCCAGCAGATATGTTTAAGACAAGGTTGGGTAGATTTTTGCATAGCAGGGGAATTAAGAGTTCTGGGGAAAAGGCAGGTAGGTGGAGATGAGTCCATGGCCAGATTAGCCATGATCTCATTGAATGGCAGAGCAGGCTCAACAGGCCAGATGGCCTACTCCTGCCCCTATTTTTTATGTTCTTACGTTCAGTATGTAGGATCTAGAATTTATTTTGTATGGTGAAGGTGAAAACAAAGTTGATCAACACTTTTGAAAGGAGAGTAGATGGACACTTGGGAGAATAATTAAAGGCTATAGGGAAAGATTCAAGATTCCAAGTACATTTATTATCAGAGCATAGAAGCATAAAAAATAGGTGCAGGAGTAGGCCATTCGGACTTTCGAGCCTGCACCGCCACTCAGTATGATCATGGCTGATCATCCAACTCAGAACCCTGTACCTGCTTTCTCTCCATACCCCCGACCCCTTTAGCCACAAGGCCCATATCTAACTTCCTCTTAAATATAGCCAATGAACCGGCCTCAACTGTTTCCTGTGGCAGAGAATTCCACAGATTCACCACTCTCTGTGTGAAGAAGTTTTTCCTCATCTCGGTCCTAAAAGGCTTCCCCTTTATCCTTAAGCTGTGACCCCTCGTTCTGGACTTCCCCAACATCGGACAAAATCTTCCTGCATCTAGCCTGTCCAATCCCTTTAGAATTTTATAAGTTTCAATAAGATCCCCCCTCAATCTTCTAAATTCCAGCAAGTATAAGCCTAGTCGATCCAGTCTTTCTTCATATGAAAGTCCTGCCATCCCAGGAATCAATCTGGTGAACCTTAAATGCATGTAGGCAGTGCAGAACCCTGAGATTTATCTTACCCACAGACAGCCACCAAACAAAGAAAACTATTGAACCTGTTCAAAGAGAAACGTCAACCCCCCTCCACACCCCACAATGCACCCAAAAAAAAGGCAGAAAAAGAGAAAAAAAACACAGAATTTAAAACACAAAATCAAAAGGGTCCAGGCATACTCGGTTCAATCTAGCGTAGCGCCGTTCGTTATCTGCAGGCCGTTGTGATCAAAAATGCCCTAAGTAGCAACAGAAGAGGAACGACCAGAAACCAGTGTGGGATTGATACTGTTGCTTAGGAAGATCGAATGAGCTCAATGGCTTAAGTGACAGTTTCAAAACTAGAATGATTTCATGCTTCTTGCTGCTCCTCGTAATTACTAAATTTATATCATTGAATGTGATGACATTCATGTTGAACGAATCATTATTTGAGATGATCACAGTTCTTGATTAGTAATGAAGATGTAAAACATCAGGTAAACTTCATAAAATAACCCAGCTGTTCACTCAGCCTGTAACATTGAACTTAACTGCCCAACCAGTGCAGTCCAGTCACTTTGATAGCTGTGCCATTTAATGGGGATGTCTCTAATTAGTTCATTTTCATTTCTGTCCTCCAGAGAAGGCACGATAAAGGTTGGCGACAGACTTTTGAGTGTTGATGGAATTCGGCTTTTTGGAACAACTCATGCAGAAGCCATGAGCATTCTCAAACAGTGTGGGCAGGAAGCAACGTTAATAATCGAATATGATGTATCTGTAATGGGTAGGTGAAGTTTCTGGACAAGTCCTAGACCTAGACCCTTTTTAACTAATATTTTTAAAGAGTCATTGTGTATCGGATGCAGCCAACTGTGTTCTGGTAGGAAGCTGGCAAGTGTAACAGCATCATCTGTGGGTTCATCGAGGTGAACTATTTCTGGTTCTCTTGTATTAACTTGCAGATAAATCAATCTGTTCATGTTAGCATTCTAACCAATGTCCTAGTCAAGAAGGTGTTGTTTCTAAAATAAAAGATAATCACCAAAATAAATGAAATAAATCTTTATTCAACTTCAGAGGCCTATTGTAACAGTAGTTTTGATTGGTTTGGTTTTTTTTCTGTATAAGGGCACTTTTCTACCTAATAGTTTCTGAATACTATGTCCATCCTATAAAAAAAATTACGTGGTGTAATAAAATTTAAGTTTTCATTCCCTGCAGTATTTGCTGTTGGCAAGGCTTATTTACTTGTTTTACTAAATTCTTGATCGTTTCTGTGTACTCTCTTGTAAAAGATCTATTACAATAATCATTGCACGTGCGACTTACCAAAGGCTAATAACTTTTTTTTCTTAGATTCTGTGGCAAATGCTTCTGGCCCACTGATGGTGGAAGTGGCAAAAACCCCTGGTTCAAGCTTGGGCATAGCTTTAACTACCTCACTGTACTGTAACAAGCAAGTGATCGTCATAGACAAAATAAAGGCTGCCAGCATCGCTGACAGGTACGCACGTGAACTGAAGTGGCACTTCTGTGGGTCACTTAGTTAGATGGTACCAATCTACAATAGAATTTGCATTGTAATTTTTCTTAAAAAGCATTTTCAAGAGTTAACCAAGGCCTTGTAAATAGTTCAGAGTTCAAAAAGTTCAAAGTAAAATGTATTATCAGAGTACGTACATATCATCACATACATCCCTGAGGTTCTTTTCCCTGCTGGCATACTCAGTAAATCTATAGAATAGTAACTGTAAACAGGATCAACGGACAACAGACCGTGCAAATGCTGATATAAGTAAATAGCAATAAATAACAAGTATGAAATAACAAGAGGAAAAGAGTCCTTAAATGAGTGTAGTGATCCCCTTTTGATCAAGGACCTGATGGTTGAGGGGTAGTAACTGTTCTTGAACTTGGTGGTGCGAGTCCTGAGACGTGTGTACCTTCTGCTTGATGGCAGCAGTGAGAAACAAGCCTGGCCTAGGTGGTGGGGATACTGCTTTCCTACGGCAACGTTTTATGTAGATGTGCTCAATGTTTGGGAGGGTTTTGCCCGTGATGTTCTGGGCCAAATCCACTAACTTTGTAGGATTTTCTGCTTGAAGGCATTGGTGTTCACATACCAGGCCATAATGCAGTCAGTCAGCACACTTTCCACCACACATCTATAGAAGTTTACCAAGGTTTTTGATGACATGCTGAGTCTCTGCAAACTCCAAAGCAAGTAGAGGCGCTGGTGTGCTTTTTTTTTCAATAATATTTATATGATGGGTCCAGGGCAAGTCTTCTGAGATAGTGACACCCAGGAATTTAAAGTTACTGACCCCCTCCACCTCTGATCCTCCAATGAGTACTGGCTCTTCGACCTCTGGTTTCTCTGTCCTGAAGGTTACTATCATTTCCTCAGTCTTATTAATATTGAGCGAGAGGTTGTTGTTTTTATACCACTCAGCCAAATTTTCAATCTTGATTTTCAAATTGAGTGACATGTTCAAAATGTTGAGAGAAGCTAGCAGATGTCGGCAGACAAATAAGTACTGATATCTGTTTAAGTGAAAATTAATTCTTGAGGCTAATTAAAAAAGGTTTATTTAATTGATGCTTTCAAACAACAACATAAGACGAGTCCCAAGCTGTTACTGTGGAATTGAGTTTTGATTTATCTCATCCTCATTTCCTGCAGATGAGATTGCATTTTCCATTTCTTTTCCGTATATAGATTTTTGGAAGATTACGAAGAAACCTTTTTAATATTATTTCCAATTAATGTGATGTAAAGGACCAAGAATAGGTTCGGGAAAGATTTACGGGAATGATAAACGTCTGCTGCTTTTATGGAGGGGTCTCTGGTTCCTATATTGGTTTCATTAGCCTGCTCAGAACACTGAAGCCGAGAAGCAAGTCATCCTCGATGCCAAGCAAATGCCAAAGAAAGAGAACATAGTTTAGCCAATGGATTTTAATATTTATTGAAATACAGCATCGAATAGGTCCTTCGAGCCATGGTGCCCAGCAATTCCCAGCCTAATCATAGAACAATTTACAATGACTAATTAACCCACCTCCCGGTATGTCTCTGGACTGTGGGAGGAAACCTGCGCACCCGGAGGAAACCCACGCAGTCGCGGGGAGAACGTGCAAACTCCTTGCAGGCAGCGGCAGGAATTGAACCTGGGTCACCTGTACTGTAATACGTCGTGCTAACCACTACGCTACCGTGCCATCCTATTTTTTTTTAAATGCCTGAATCCCAGTGTGCTTTGCGGTCCACAGTAATACTCAAGGTGACTATGTCCCCATGTTGTACGTGTCACTGGCAACACAATGAACTCCTAGTTTTAATGATCACAGTAGGGAAATGGCTGAGGCAATGGTCACCATTCCCCTCGCAAAAGAATCAGGATGGGGCTATGATAGTGGGGCAGAGAAAACAATTGGGGCCAGTGTTCTATTAAATTGTAATTTGGTGATATTTTTGAACTTTGACCTCTTTATTTCCTTCTGTTTGTGCATCCCAGATAACAAGCAAAATCCTTGATGCAAACTTAAAGTAGTATTTTGAATATAGAATTTTGATTTACTAGTGTTGAACTTAAGGAGCGTCCATGTTGCTTTTTTAGACTGCTGTGCCATTTTAAGCTCTGCCTATGATCTAAAATGTTTGTGTGCCTACAGATGTGGGGCTTTGCATGTTGGAGATCACATCCTTTCGATCGATGGCACCAGCATGGAGTATTGCACGTTAGCCGAGGCAACGCAGCTCTTAGCCAGTACCTCTGAAAATGTAAAACTAGAGCTGCTTCCATATCACCAGACGCGGTTTGCTTTGAAGGGACCAGAACACGGTGAGTATCCGGATGTTTGTCTGTGTAGAATCTGTGCCCGATAGGAGTTCTAGAATCGGAATCAGGTTTAATACCACCAGCATACATATGCAGTGGAACTTGTTGCTTTGTAGTAGCGGTGTACTGCAATGCATAGAAATAAAACTGTGAATTACAATAAGTGTATATAAAAAATAAATAAGTTGTGCAAAAAAAGAGGGAATAAATAAAAAGTAGAGAGAAAGCGTTCATAGGTTCATTGTCCACTCAGAAATCTGATAGCAGAGGTGAAATAGCTGTTCCTAAAATGTTGAGTGAGTGCCTTCCTGTACCTCCTCCTTGATGGTAGCAATGAGAACAAGGCACGTCTTGGGTGATGTGGGTCCTCATTGATGGGATGCTACCTGTTTGAGGCATCACCTTTTGAAGGTGTCCTCAATGCCAGGGAGACTAGTGCCCATGATGGAGCTGGCTAAGTTTACAAATTTTCTGTAGTTTTTTCTGATCCCGTGCAGTGGCCCCTCCAACCCAGACGGTGAGTTAGAATGCTCTCCACAATAAATCTTCAGAAATTTGCGAGTGTCTTTAGTGACCTACCATTTCTCCTCAAACGCCTAATGAAATATGGCCACTGATGTGCCTTCTTTGTAACTGCATTAATATTCCGGGCCCAAGAAAGATCTTCGGAATTGTTGACACCCAGGAACTTGAAACTGCTCACACTTTCCACTGCTGATCCTCAGTGAGGGCTGATGTGTGTTCCCCTTCCTGAAGTCCATAATCACTTCCATGGTCTTACTGATGTTGAGTACAAGGTTGTTACCTCGACACCACTCAATCAGCTGATCTGTCTCACTCCTGTACGCCTCATGGTCATCATGTAAATTTCTGCCAACAGAAGCTCTGTCGTCAGCAAGTTTATAGAAGGTGTTTGAGCTGTGCGTCATGGGCATAGAGAAAGTACAGCAGTGGGCTAAACATACATTCTTGAGGTGCACCGGTGTTGAGTGTCAGTTAGGAGGAGATTTTATTTCCGATCTGCTGTGGTCTCCCAATGAGGAAGTCAAGGATTCAATTGCAGAGGGAGGTACAGAGGTTCAGATTTTGGAGCTTTTTGATTAGAACTGAGGGCATGATTGTGTTAAATGATGAGCTGTAGTCTATAAACAGCAGCCTGACGTAGATATTACTGTTGTCTAGGTGATCCAAAGCTGAGTCAAGACCCTGTGAGATTGTATCCCCTGTAGACCTACTTGTAGCAATAAGCAAATTACTTCCGGTCCGGGTAATTTGCTAAGGCAGAAGTTGATTCTAGCTATGATCAACCTCTCAAAGCACTTCATCACATTAGGTGTGGGTGCCACAGGGTGACAGTCGTTAAGACATCTCCCCCTGCTCTTCTTGGGCACTGCTGTGATTATTATCCTTTTGATGTAGGTGGGAACCTCTGACTACAGCAGTGACAGGTTGAAATTGTTCTTGAAGACTCCGGCCAGTTGGTTGGCACAAGCTTCAGAGCCATCAGGTTACACCCTGGGAGGAAACTATTCAGCCCATCTAAATCAGTCCAGTTTCACACAAGAGCAGCCAGCTCGTCCCTCACAGGCCTCTCCACATAACGCTGTAATTTCCTTCTTTTCACATGCTCTTACAGCTCCCTTTTGAATGTAGTAATTTAATCTGCTGTTTGGTATCGCCAGTTACACACACACACACACACACACACACACACACACACACACACACACACACACACACACACACACACATCCCTCGGTATCGGGGGGGGGGGGGGGGATTGGTGCCAGGACCCCCGGACCCCCGCGGGTACCAAAATCGGCGGATGCTCAAGTCCCTTATATAAAATGGTGTAGTATTTGCATATAATCTATGCACATCCTCCCGTATAGTTTAAATCATCTCTAGATTACTTATAATGCCTAATACAATGTAAATGCTATGTAAATAGTTGTTATACTGTATTGTTGAGGGAATAATGACGAGAAAAAAAGTCTGTAGATGTTCAGTACAGACGTAACCATCGTAGCTCCTCTGGGAACACTGATGCCACCTCGGCATCAGCCAATCCCGATTCTCCCGTGATCTTTAAGTTCTTGAGGCTGTAGCGCTTTACATAGCTAGCCAGCCATCCCTTACTAGCCTTAAACTCCTTCCTCTCACTCACTACACAAGTAGCGAAAGAACGAGCCACGAGGTGAACAATGCTCAAACGTCGAGTGCTGGAGAGAAACTGAGGATCTGTGAAATGGCGGGAGGCTACAGCAGGGCGTGCCTACACATCACTTCATTCGCGTGGATTCAGCGTAGTGCTCAGCGCGCGGCAAATTCAAGTTTTGCTTCTTGGAACTTTCTGGAATTTTTTTTAGAATATTTTCAATCCGCCAATGCGGAACTCGCAGATGCGGAAGTCCAACTATATATATATATATATCCCCTCATAATTTAAAATACACCTCTCTGTAACTTCCGCAGTTCAAAGCAAAACAACACCAACTTCTTCAGTCAAGCAGATATCACTTTCATAAATCTTTTCTTTATCCTCTTTAAAGCCTTCACTCCTTTCCCAAAGTGAGATACTCAAAAGTGGGCAGAATATTTCATTCAAACTTCCTTACTTTGTACTCTTAGCCTGTACTTATAATGCTCAGGATTCCAATGTATTTTAAACCATTTTTAAACACTTTCTTAACTTTACCCCCACTCCCTGCCCCCATCTTCATACTTCACCTTTATCTGCATTGAGTTTCATCTGCTGCTCTTTTGTTGATTTTACCAGTCTCCCTTTGGTCTATTCATCATCATCATTATGTGCTGTGTTGTATGACGTAGGCGATCGTGGTCTTTGACCATGATTGTTCTTGGTCTGCCATTACCTTCTTCTGGGCAGTGTCTTTACAAGACGGATGGTCCCAGCCATTATCAAAACTCTTGAGAGATTGTCTGTCCAGCAACAATGGTTGCATAACCAGGACTGGTGATATGCACCAGCTGCTCATATAACCACCTACCACCTGCTCCCATTGCTTCATGTGACCTTGATCATGGGGTTAAGCAGGTGCTACACCTTGCTCACGGGTGACCTACAAGCTAGCAGAGGGAAGGAGCACCTAACGCCTCCTTTGTAGAGACGTAGCTCCACGCTGCTACCCTTTTGGTCTTTCACATTCACAAACTTCACTCCAGGTTTTGAGTGATCTGTGAATTTGGAAATTGTGCACTGTGTAGTCAAGCCAAGTCCAGATCATTAAGGAGAACCGTATCCAATATCTGTCCTCCCTCCTCAAAATAAAATAGATTTTTTTTGATAGAAAGTAAAGGATTTCATCAAATTTTCACTAAATTTTTAAAAATAATTTCATCCCAAGTAGAATGATGAGTTTAAAAACTGTAGGAAACATTATGAACTATATAACAATTCTCCATGAAATATTTTTTATATATAAAAGATGCACCTGTCTCAATACCACCTTCAGGTGTGTGGCACTGCCAGAGCTTTTCAGTTAAATAAGGTTGCAGGGCCAGACTCAGAATCAGATCTATCATTACTGATGTATGTTGTGACAGCAGTACAGTGCAAGACATAAAAATTCATGTAAGTTACAAAACTTTATAAATAGTGCAAAAGACAAACAATGAAATAACGTTTACGCACACAAAATGCTGGAGGAAATCAGCGGGTCAGGCAGCATCTATGGAGGGGAATAAGCAGTCGATGTTTTGGATTGAAACCCTTCATCTGGGTCTCAGCCTGAAACCTCAATTGCTTTTCCCCCTCCGTAGATGTTGCCTAACTCGTTGAGTTCCTTCCAGCAGTTTGTGTGTGCTACACTGGATTTCCAGTATCTACAGAATCTCTTGTGTTAATGATGTAGTGTTCATGGGTTCATGATCCATTCAGAAATCTAATGGTGGAGGGAGAGGAACTGTTCTTAAAATGGTGAGGTTGGGTTTTCAGGCTCCTTTACCTCCTCCTTGATAGTAGTAATGTGAAGAGGGCATGTCCCAGATAAAAGGATGAGGCTATTTCTCATTGTTCAACAACTGAAATTCCCATTGTTCCTTATTAAACATCATTAATAGGAAGGACTAATCTGCTGCCTAATTTACTGTTTAATCCTAACGTGGCAACATGCAAGCGTCCCATGTGTTGACAATCTAGAGTTTAATTTTCCTTTCACTCTTTCAACAAACTGGACTAAATGAAGAGAAAGGGAGCTCCTTGGTTAAACTGTTGGACTAGTATCTAGAGGTCTGGATTATTAATCTAGTTATGTGAGTTTGAATCAACCGGGTCATTTAAAATCAAGTAATTACAAAAATTGGAGCTAGAACCAGTAACCTCCTGGACTGTTACGAAAGTCACACTGCGCATTCCTGACTATCAGCAAAGGATATTCTGCTAAGTTTGGCCAGACTTTTCTGTGTGTAGCTTAAGAGGATTCATGGTTCTTGACTCTTGACTGTCCTGTGAAATGGCCTGTCAGTTTGCAACTGCAAGTTGATCTTGGCAAGCAACTACAGTTCTCTGACTTCATCTCATCATCATCACTGAGGCCTGATGTGGCCATTCTGTCAGAACCTTGGAGCAGGTGGTCATGGTAGAACTGGCAGTCCCTCGAGAAGTCTGCACTGGGGAGGTGTTTGAGCATGAGAAAGCCAAGTACCAGGAGCTGGTAGAACAGGGCCAGAGACAGGGGTGGAGGGCATAATGTGAGCCTATAGAGCTGGAGTGTAGAGTCTTTGCTGGCTGCTCGCTGTGCAAAACCAACTCTCTCCTTGGCATTATTGGGGCTGCAAAGAAAAGAGCCATCAGGGCTATCACAGAGGCTGCTGAGTGAGCCTCCTGATAGCCATGGATCAAGAGGTGTGACCTGTGGACCAGTGCAGATGGGACACAAGCCAGTGCCTGATCAACCCTAGCTGGGTCACCTTGAAATTGTCTGACATTGAAATACCCAATGATCCCAGGTTACATCACTGATGATGTGTCCCAGCTCATCCTCTCACCATCAAGGATCCATTGTGGTTGGTCAAGTACTGGCCTTGTCAGCAAAATCCCTAACAAGTGAACTAAATTTTAAGAAAATACTTAGTTATGTTCTTTGCTTTTATGCTGTTTTTTTTTTTTAGACAGAATTGGGTACGTTCACAAGTTCCAAGCTCCTAACGCTCATGGATCAAAGAGCTGATCCCCTGAGGCACAACCACAACTCTACCCTTTACTCACTTAGACCCTGACCACCAACCAGGAACATAAAGTTTACAAGATGCATTTATTCTATTTTGAGAAGTGCCTTCTGATGTAGATTAGTTTGTATGCCAAGAATAATATACGTCCAGTCAAACAATTCTGTTTTCTTGGAAAATAGGATTTGTTATGCCTTTTTCTCGCTTTACTTTAATATTTAACTCATCCCTCAGCTGCGTGAAAGAATTCCTTTGTTGTTTACACCAAAATATTTTCAGAGGTAAACTAGCTTTCAACAAGGATAGAAGGATATATTCGACATTCCTACTTGAATGATTTCATAACCCTTATATTGTGAATTCCAAAAGAATTGTACATCTGGTCTATTAGTAATTATGTTTGAATGAGCTGTTTGAGATGGGGTTATTACTCCTGGTATTTTGCTTTTGGCTTATTACTATTGCCTAAAAGAACTAAAGTACGGTAATTGTTTGTCAAAACCCAGTAAAAACAAACTTTAACCTTGATGGGAAACTGCTAAACACGACTAAACTCATCTGAAACTCTTGAGCAAGAAGGGAACAATGTGCAAAACTTCATGAGAACTAAATTAATTTTTTGTAAGAAGACTTTACTGTTGATTGGAAACTGCTAAAGGCAACTAAACTCATCTGAAACCCTCGACCAAGAAGAGTACAATGTACAAAGCTTGTGTTAAATACTAACAATTTGAGGTGTGGCTTCTCATTCATTGCATCTTGCCTAGTCTTGACTGGTATACGTCGTCTTTTTGAACAATTGAGAAAAATTGTTCAGGAATTCAGATGTAATGGCCAACAAGTTCTGTGGGGTATTTTCCCATTCTCCCATCAGACTCTGGGAGGACATCAAAACTTCTGGGTAATGGTACGGACATTTTTGTTTCTGTTCTTTGGGTGGTTCCAGCTGTCTGATGGGACACCTGGAGAATACCTATGGAATGACCCAACAGAAAAATGGGCTATTTCAATAGGTGAGTGAAAAAGTTGTCATTCTTTCTTCTGTTAGCTGTTGCAATGTATAATTCTTCTGTCTTACCCTCTTTTCTGCTCCATTCTGTCTGTCTTTGTGTGTGGTTCCCATCATCCTTCATGTGGACAGTCAGGGTTCAGAGGAGCAGCAGACAACTTGCCTGGGATACCTGTGGAAGCAACAACAGCAACTTCCTCACCTACCAGCCCTATAACACCTACCACCCTGACCAGTGCAGGATGGCGACCTCGAAATGCCAGAAACTTCCTCAAAACAATCTCCGTAATGTTCAATACTTTATTTTTTCTCCTGTCCTTTTCACCATCTATTTTCTGTCCCGTTTTCCGTTTGCATGGTTTGAAACTACTAATATATCAGTGACTGGACATGATGTGGTTTAAATGTTTGAGGATTAATTTTAACATTAAGTGTACAGTTAGTATACTGTTCATATAATTGGGTCTGATACCTATGACCATTGAAACTAGATCAATAAGTTTGAATTTAATAATTTTTCAGTATAAACCAATTCAGGTGCACAAAGCTACTGATGTCAGGTTTGGCACTGCTGGGGAAAGATTTCTTTACATAGTCAGAGAATACTGCAGCACTGAAATAGGCTTTTCAGCCCATCTAGTCCATGCTGGCCCAGTCTCATGCCTAATCCTGGGACCATATCCCTCCATACCCCTCTCAACCATGTACCTATCACAACTTCAGCATTCCAACTGAACCCAGATCTTTGTGCTGCCTGCTCGCTCACACTCGTATCACCCTCTGAGTGAAGAGGTTTCCCCTCAGATTCACCTAAAATCTTTCACACTAAGCCTTCGAACTCTAGTTATAGATTTATAGAACACTACAGCACAGAAACAGGCCTTTTGGCTTATCTAGATGATGCTGAACTATTAAACTGCCCAGTCCCATCATCCTGCACCTGGACCGTAGCCCGCCATACCCCTCTCATCCATGTGCATTTCGAAATTTCCCTTAAAAGTTGAAATTGACCTCATATCCACTACTTGAGCTGTTAGCTGGTCCCACGCTCTCTCCACCCTCCGAGTGAAGAAGTTTCCCCTCATGTTTGCTTTAAACCTTTCACCCTTAACCTGTGACCTCTCACCCAACTTCAATGGAAAAATCAAATCTCCCCTCAATCTTCCACATTCTAGGGAATAAATCTTTATCTCATCTACTCAAGTCCCAGCTAATATCCTTGTAAATTTCGTCTGCATTCTTTCAATCTTATTAACAATTTTCCTGTAGGTAGGTGACCAGAACTGCATACAATACTCCAAATTAGACCTCACCAATGTCTTATACAGTTTGAACATAACATCCCAACTCCCATGCTTAATATATTGATTCATGAAGCCCAATGTGCCAAAAGCCTTCTTTACGACCCTATCTACCTGTGATGCCTTTTTCAAGGAATTATGGATCTATATTCCCAGATCCCTCTGTTCTTCTGCTCTCCTCACTGCCCTGTTGCTCTCCATGTAAGACCTACCCTGGTTGGTCTTCCCAAAATGCAGCGCCTCACACTTCCCTGCAGTAAACTCTATCTGCCATTTTCCAGCCAGTCCAGATTCCACTGCAAGCTTTGATAGTCTTCCTCACTCTCCACTACACCCCCAGTCTTGGTGTCATCTGCAAATTAACTGACCCGGTTTACCACATTATCAGATTATTGATGTAGATAACAAACAACAACAGACCCAGCACCAATCCCTGCAACACACACCTGTCACAGGCCTCCAGAGAGAGGCAACCATCTACAACCATACTTTGGCTTCTTCTGTGAAGCCTCATCTTGAATTCCAAGCAACTGAACCTTCTCAACTTTGGTGAAAGCCTTGTTAAAGTCCATGTAGACAACATGCACTGCCTTGCCTTCATCAACTTTCCTGGTAACTTCCTCGAAAAACACTATAATAGTGGTTAGACAAAACCTAACACGCGCGAAGCCATGCTGACTATCCGTAATCAGTCCCTGTCTATCCAAATACATAGATATCCAGTCCCTAAGAATATCTTCCAATATATTTTCCACTGCTGATGTCAGGTTCACCAGCCTATAATGTCCTGTTTTATTCTTAGAGCTTTTATTAAACAACGGAACAGCATTAGCTATCCTCCGATCCACCAGCATCTCACCATGGCTAAGGAAGTTTAAAGTATTTCTGCTAGGGCCTCTTGCAGTTTCTGCACTTGCATCCCACAGGGTCCAAGGGAACACGTTGTCAGGCCTTGTGGATTTATCCTGATTTCCTTCTTAAGTGTTCTCTTGCATTTCTTATTCTCAAGTATCTCATTTGTTCCTGCCTGCCTATACTTGCCATCCACCTCCTTTTTTTAACCAGGGGTTCAGTATCTCTCAAAAATCAAGTTTCCATAAACCTGTCATCCTTGTCTTTTATTCTGATAGGAACGTACAAACTCCGTAATCTCAAAGTTTTACTTTTGAAGTCCTTCCACCTACAGAGTACACATTTCTGACACATCAAAATTGACCCTTCTCCAATTTAGAATTTCAACCCGAAGATCAGACCTATCCTTTTCCATAATTCATACCTTGAAACTAATAACATTATGATCACTAAATGCAAAGTATTGCCCTACAAAAACTTCTGTCACCTGCCCTGTCTCATTCCCTAATAGGATATCTGGTATTGCACACTTTCTCATTGGGACTTCTATGCACCGATTAAAGAAACGCTCCTGAACACATTTGACAAACTCTTTCCCATCCTGCCCCTTTACAGCATGGAAGTCCAGGTCCATATGTGGAAAGTTAAAATCGCCTACTCTCAGAACCTTATGTTTCCTTCAACAGTCTGTGATCGCTTTACGAGTTTGCCCCTCTCAGTCCCACCGACTGTTGGGTGGACCATAATATAATCCCATTAACGTGGTCATACCTTTCTTATTCCTCATTTCCACCCGTAAAGCCTCGCTAGACGAGTTCTCCAGTCTGTCCTGACTGAGCACTGCCGTGACTTCTTCCTGACTATTAATGTCCTTTAATCCCACCCGCTCTATCATGTCCAAAGCAATGGAACCCTGGAGCTTTGAGCTGTAGAGTGGCAAAAGTAGTAGGCTGCTGGCCCACAGCAGAGAGCCAGGTTCAGTCCTGACCTCGGGTGCTGTCACATTCTCCCGGCGGCTGCATGGGCTTCCAACAGTACATCTCAAAGCTGTCTGGACCAGCAGGCTATTTGACATTTATATATTTTCTCCTAGTGCGTGGTGAGTGGTAGAATCTGTGGCGAGTTCAGAAGAACGTGGTGGGGAGGGGGGAGGGAGAAATGGGAGTAATAGGGGATTAGTGTGGAGTGCTGGTGGATGGTTGTTGCAGCTGAAGGCCCTTTGCTGTGCTGTAACTCGCCCTGACTCTATACCCAGACGAAAAGGAAAAGGGTGGAAGGTGCACGTGAGGAACAGATGAATGTGTTGTTAGAAAACTGGACAATGAGTTTAAAGCAGAGTTCTGTCCACATTGGCTAAAGTTTTTCTGAAAAAATGTGATATTGTGAATGTTGTATAATTTCTGAATAATGTAGCACAGAAAAGCATATAAAGGACAGTCAGAATCGGGGTTAATATCACTGGCATATGTCATGAAATTTGTTGTTGCGTGGCAGCAGAACATTGCAATCCATATTAATAGAGAAAAAACTGAATTACCCTAAGTATATATGTATTAACTAGTTAAGTAAGTAGAGCAAAAATAAAAGTTAATAAGGTAATGAGGTAGTGTTCATGGGTTTAATGTCTATTCAGAAATCTGATGGCAGAGGGGGAGGCTGTGAATTATTGAGTGTGTGCTTTCAGGCTCCTGTACTTCCTCCCTGATGGCAGCAATGAGAACAAGACATGTTCTGGGTGATGGGGGTCCTTAATGATGGATGCCGCCTTTTTGAGGCATCATTCCTTGACGATGTCTTACGGAGGATAGTGCCTGTGACGGAGCTGACTAAGTGTACAACTCTCCACAGCTGATTTCACTCTGCTGCAGTAGCCCCACCCCCTGTCCCGCCACTCCCCATACCAGATGGTACATTAACGAGCAACTCTGCCTGACAACCTTGCTTGTCAGTGAGACTTGTTCTCCTTTAGAAATTCTTTGGCTCAGCAGCACTTTATTACCATGACCTCCTGTTCAAAGTTCTGTGCACATGTTCTTCACATACTCATAATATCTGGTATATGGAAAGTAGAAGCAAAGACCATGCAATTCTTAACAGTAAATAAGTATAATGCTCTTCAAGCAAGGTATGTTTATCTCCTCCTCCTGCTGGTGCCCCACCTACTGGAGAAACTTTAGTCATGTTCTTCCTTTCTCTGACATTGAAAGTGGGTCACAGAGAAACTTAACTTTTCAATGGGCCAGTGAAAACGTGAACAAGAACATTGTAGATCAATTTCTTTTTACTATAGTTTAATGGTTTATTTGCACCTCTCCCTGGAGGCAGGTATTGTGCCGGAAAGTATTGTTGCAGGACAGTGCAATGCAATAATAGTCCAGATTTTCTTGACACCTTCAGGCCAAGTGCAGTTGATTGCAAAGAAACGGGTTAGAACATGGAAGGCGGCTAAAATCTCCTGGAAGTGGAAGGTTGTGATTGGTTCTCTAACATATGTCAAAGTGAAGTTTTGAACAAAAAGCTTGAAACCTTCTCAAGTACTTGGGTTAGTCAGTGATGACAGTGAATTAGTTGAAGAGCTTCTTCGGTAGGCCAAATGTATGAGCTAACTTCGAAACAAAAACATTGCACAATTATCTGCCAGATGAATTAAACTTCAGTTAACAGCACTAAATGAATGCGAGTATTAGTTGCCAGTTGCAAATATCTTTGCACATGTTATCCAATAGCTTCAGGGTCCAAGTATGTAGAATGGCTGATACTCATGAATTACAGAATCACTGAACTTTAAAGCACACCAAGGGGATTATTTCATCCTGACCAGGACTCTCATCTGCTTGGTTCTATTTCTCCCTCAATTTTAACTAAAAGTGTGCAGTTAAAATCAATTAATATATTGTATCAGGAATTGGATCAGATTCATGTTTGTATTGAGTATGGTGTCCACCTGAGCATTAAGACAGTCTCCGTGTTGGAAAGTCGATTATGACAAATCATAGATATGATTTATTCAGTTTTAAATGTATTGCTTTAGTTAGTTGTCACCTTTCTTACCTTGTTGAGAGTAAGTTGTAGGATTACAGATAACTAAATCTCAGAAGGTGGGCATTCAGCCCATTAAGTCCAGTGGTACATTTGAAGAGGAGCTGAGTTACTCATCACCACCCTCCCACTTAGTTTGCACCTATTTCTCCATCACTCAGTAGCTTTTGCTTTTTGTGTTCTCTTTACACAAAGCATCAGTTCTGTTTTCATTAACCAACAATTTAGCGACTTTTAACATAAAATGGATTTTTCATTTACTTCAGTTTTATTGCTGATTCCATTAAATCTGTTCCCAGGGCTATTGTGCCTTCAATACCGGGAAGAATATTCCCTTCATTAACTCAGTGGCCCATGATTTTTAACATTTCAGTGTGCTCACCTCTTGGTCTTTGTTCTGAGAACAGCCCCCATCACCTCCGGTCTATCTGACTAGCTGAAGCCGTTGCATTCCCGACCAAGACTGAAGGTGTCCTTAGTATGAGGATGGGCATAATACCCCAGCTGAGTTAATCAAGTATTTTATCTTGGCTTTGGTGCCTTTTGTGTCAAATCCCTCAGCTTGCAAGGTTTAGTATTTCATATGCTTTATTGACAATTTTGTTAAAATCCTGTCAGTGCCAAAGATCTGTACATTCACAACAACATACAAATTTAAATATAAATTATACAGACTATTTGCAAAGAAAAACACAACTAAAACAAAAGAAGAACTTGCCCATTATAGGGCATAGTGCTCGAATCTACTGATTAGTGTTTTGCTGGTTGGTTTAAGGAACGGATAAGTGAAGGGAAGTGTACCTGCTGGGTTAATGCTAATATTAATGCTTCTCACCTACTGGAATAGCTTCTTTTCACCAAAACATGTTCCTTTTGTGAGACAGTTAATGTAGCTCTTTATATGGGGTGGCATAATAGTGTAGAAATTAGCTCAACACTTTATGGTACCAGCGACTCGGGTTCAATTCTCACCCCTCCAGGTGCTCTGGTTTCTTCCCACATTCCAAAAACCCACCAGTTTGTAGGTCAACTGGTCATTGCAAAATTTCCCATGGTTTGGCTCGGGTTAAGTCGGCGGGGGGGTGGGTTTGTGGGGCAGTGTGGCTCAAAGGGCCGGAATGGCATATTCCTCGCTGTATATAAATAAATAAACAAACAAACATTAACCCCGATTATTAAAGAGGAAGTTTATTGTCCTCTGCATTATTGTTTTTGAAAGCTTTCCAGGCATGACCGAACAAAGTTCCGCCTCACCACCCTCCCCACTCCAACTCATTCCCTCTCTTATTTGGTGCCACGTACCACCTCCAAGTTTTATCCATTCCTTCCCTCTCCCTTCCCACCCACCTGGCTCCATGCACCCATCATCCCCCACCTCATTCAGTTCCCCTGTCTCACCCGTCTGGCTGCTCTGTACGCTCTCAGTCCTCATGCAGGGTTCGACCCAAAACATTGGCCACGCCTTTGCCTCCATTTAAGATGTCCGACCCGCTGAGTTCTTCAAGTAGGAGCAAATTGAAAGGCCACATGTAGTAGCATTCAAAATAACAAGTGATTTATTTAAGCTGGTGCACTCCAGGAGACCCGCGGTCAAAGCTAATCTCTCTGAGTGAGAATTTGATACAGCTTTTACATTCGTAGTTGATGAGATTACACAGAGACAATAAAACTGGGTTTTGAGAACAGAACGGTGGTTAAGAAAGACTTTAATGTCAGACTACATCTTAATTACAGAGGAAAATTATTATCCACATTACACAAATTATTAACATAGATAACAGTAAATCCAATTTTCTATTACAGCAATAGGTGCACACTATAATATAATTAACACATGGGTGTTATCTCTGCTTTTTCCATTACTTTTAGGCTTTATATGTGGTTCCCTTTTAACTCATTAGCACAATCTACATCCCCATTTATCAGTTATTAGCCGTCACTATTCTTTTCCATACAATTCTCAGTTTACATATACCAAGGTACATATTACTATTCCCCGGAGCAAGTTCTTGCTGAATGTACGTGTTTTTCTCTTCTTGGACAAAAAAATACAGTACAGTGTAGAAGTCTTTGGGGGGGGGGGGGGGGTGTGTGTGTGTGTGTGTGTGTGTGTGTGTGTGTGTGTAGATATATATATAGAGAGAGAGAGAGAGAGAGAACATGCACGCGCGCTAGGACACCTGCTGTAAGACTTTTGCACAGTATTGTATTTGTTAATGTGGAGCGAAGAGTGAGTTTGTAAATCTGGTGGAAATAAAGGATGCTGAGAATGGTGAGAGTGAGACAACACGGGAGGGGTGTGGGACAAGTGGCAGAGAAAGAGTACCAGGGTGGGGGTGGTGCAGGTGCAGACACACCCAGCCCTGAAACACCAGGCAAGGTGATTTGATCCCAAACAATCGGTTTATTGATCATTACAGAATGTCTCTCTGCTGCTTCCTGCTCCCTCCCCTCTCCACTCCCCTTTTCCCAACCATGATTCCCTTTTCCTTCTCCCTTCCCACTCTCAGTCCACAATAGAAACCCATGTTAAAATCAGGTTTATCATCACTATTTTTATCATCCTATCATTATCATGTATATTTGTGTGTGTGTGGGTGTATGTATCTGTACACACACACACACACACACACACACACACACCACCCCCCCCCCCCCCCCCCCACCCACCCGGCACAGTTTTGTATCATGGCTCTCCCTGAGATTTGGACCAAGCAACACCATCCCATTTTAAGGGGGTTGGGAAATGATGGCCAGTGAGTTATTTCTGTGGTGACGTCCTACAGCATCCTGGTCGCTGGTTGCCTCGTACATGGTTTCTTCGTGTTGAGTTGTCTGTTCTCCAAAATCACTCTGCAGTTGAGTATTGAAAGACCTGGATAAAATGGGGGTGGAGAGGATGTTTCCAGTATTGGGAGAGTCTAGGACCAGAAGACAAAATCTGAGAATAAAAAAACATCCCTTTAGAACATAGATGAGGGGATATCTCTTTAGACCAGGGGTTCCCAATGTTTTTTATGCTTTTCAGCAATACCATTGAGGAAGGGGCCCATGGACCCAAGTTGGGAAGCCCTGCTTTAGACAAAAGGCGAACCCGTGGAATTCTTTGCCGCAAACAACTGTGGAGCCCTAATCATTGGGTATAGTTAAAACAGAGGTTGATAGGTTCTTGATTAGTAAGGGTGTAAAAGGTTACAGGGAGAAGATTGGTGAACGGTGTTGAGAAAAATCAGCCATGATCATATGGCAGGGACTTGATGGTTCCTATGTCTGAGCCTTGACAGTCAGCTTCGGCATGCTGTTAAGAACATAGAACAATACAGTAGAGACCCTTCAGCCTACAATGTTATGTCAACCTCTTATTCAATCAAAGATTAATCTAACCCTTTCCTCCCACATAGTCCTCCATTTTTCTTACAACCATTGCCTGTCAAAAAGTGTTCTATATGCCTCCAATGTGTTAACCTCTAAACTCTACCAACACCCCTGGCCTCCAGTCACTTGCAAGTCACTAACAACACTGTATGTAAAATAAGCTTACTTCTGAGATTTCCCCTAGACTGAACTCTTAAGCACTTTAAAATTATTCCCTCTTTGTATTAGCATTGATCTTGTCTTTCCTCACTTCCTATGCCACATATCATCTTATGTACTTCTTGCAAGTCACTGCCGAAGAGAAAAACCCTAGCTTGCTCAACCTTTCTTCATAAGACATGCCCTCTAGTCCAGGAAGCAGCCTGATAAATCTCTTCTGCACCCTCTCTAAAACTGCCACATCTCCTTCCTATGAACGCAATGTTCAGAGTGTGGCCCAACCAGCGTTTTATAGAGCTGCAGCATTACCTTGTGGCTTTTAAATTCAGTCCTCTGAGTAATGAAGGTCACATACCGTAGACCTTTTTAAACTCTCCTATCGGCTTGCATGGCAGTGTTGAGAGTTCTGTGGTTGGGGACCCCAAGATCCCTCTTTTTTTTTGTAATTTATTTTTCATTGAAGTTCATCATCAAACAAACATTTCCATAAGATGTATTTCAGACATTGTACATATATATCATATATGTCACAAATCCCCACGAAGTATTTATCTGAGGTGTACACTTATAGAAAAGAGTGGAGAGAAAAAACAAGCAAAAGGAAAAAAAACTATGTACAAGTAGGGACTGATTTTTTTTAACAACATATTCATTGATTTGTGAGAATAAAATCAGGCCTATGAGATGTTATGTAGTTAAACCATTTTCCATGTATGAATCAAATTGTTCCAGCTTAAGATTAACAGATGTTGTTATCTTCAACATTTTGTAAATGTCCATTGTAATTTCCATCCATGCATTTCAAAAACTATTGGAGGGGATACACAATGCCCTACAAGACATCTTTAAATGTGAAATACCCTTAGAGAGTAAGACCATATATTTTGGATATATACTTCAAGAATGGTTGAAAAGAGATAAATATTTAATGAATATACTGTTGGTGGCTGGTAAAAAGACTCTTACTAGGAAATGGTTATCACAGGAGAGCCCAACTTTAAATGCATGGATGGAAATTACAAAAGATCCTTCTTTTAAGTGAACGAAAGCATTACAGGAAAGATAATACTGGCAAAATACTGTACTGTGGGCTAATTTGATTATGACTGGGGAAACCGTGTCTGCTTTAACCAAAGATGCAGAGCCTCAAAGTTAATTTTATTATCAAAGTGCATACTGGTAAATGTCACCCTATATGACCCTAAGATTCATTTTTTTTGGGCATACTCAATAAATCTATAAAATAATAACCATCACAGTATCAATGAGGAAATAGTAATAATTATAACCATATAACAATTACAGCATGGAAACAGGCCATCTCCACCCTTCTAGTCCATGCTGAACGCTTACTCTCACCTAGTCCCACCGACCTGCACTCAGCCCATAACCCTCCATTCCTTTCCTGTCCATATACCTACCCAATTTTATTTTAAATGACAATCTCGAACCTGCCTCTAGCACTTCTACTGGAAGCTTGTTCCACACAGCTACCACCCTCTGAGCAAAGAAGTTCCCCCTCACCCAGCGTGCAGAAGCCAACAAACTGCAAATACAAAAAGAGGAAATAGTAATAATTATAACCATATAACAATTACAGCACGGAAACAGGCCATCTCCACCCTTCCAGTCCGTGCCGAATGCTTACTCTCACCTAGTCCCACCGACCTGCACTCAGCCCATAACCCTCCATTCCTTTCCTGTCCATATACCTACCCAATTTTAAAAAATAAATAAATAAACAACTAAGTGTGACATTCGTCACAAACTTTCCACTGGTCGGTAATGCCCCTGACATATTTGGCTCAGCTACCCACTCTCGCTGCTGCCAGTAGGTCAGGACACGCACCATCAGGCTCAAGAACAGTTACTACCACTCACCCACCAGGCTCTCAAACAACAGAGGATAACTACATTCATCGACTGAGAAGTTTCCACAACCAATGACCTCATTTTAAGGACTCTTTATCATGTTATTTCATTCTCTCGTTATTTATTGCTGTTTATTTATATTTGCATTTGCACAGTTTGTTGTCTTCCGCACTCTGGTTGATCTTTCATTGGCCCTAGCGACACACACAAAATGCTGGATGAACTCAGCAGGCCTGGCAGCATCTATGGAAAAGAGTAAAAGTTAACATTTCCGGCTGAGACCCTTCATCAGGACGGGGGGGAAATAATAAGATGATAGGGCAAGAAGGTGGGGTTGAGGAGGAAGAACTGCAAGATCATAGGTGATAGGTGAAACCAGGAAAGGGGGAGGGGTGGAGTAAAGAGCTGGATAGAAGACCATGGAAGAAAGGGAGAGGGAGGAGCACCAGAGGGAGGTGTTGTGCAGGTAAGGAGGTGAGGTGAGAGAGGGGATGGGAATGGTGAAGGGCGGCAGTGTACAATATCTTTAGCTCGAGAAATCGATGTTCATGCCATCAGGTGTTTCATTGATCCTGTTATAGCTACTATTCCATAGATTTGCTGAGTGTGCCCCCAGGAAAAAGAATCTCAGGGTTGTATGTGGTGATATACATGTACTTTGATAATAAAATTTACTTTGAAATTTGATTTGCCACACTGCAACCATTTCTCACCTTGTTGCAGATTTAAGAAGCTGCATACAGGAAGGCATCATAAACGGCTTTAGTAAAAGGAAAGTCATGATGTTTCATTTGTTACTTAATTGTGATTGAAACCTGAGCATAAAAATAAGAGTTAAACTAAGCCGTTTGGAGCCTGCTCCTACATTCTATAAAGTCACGGCTAAATATTTTACCTAAATTCCTTTTTCCTACCAAATCACCGACATTAATCTACAAGAAATTAAATACTTCCAGTACCTTTTATAGTCAGTTCATAAGTCTGTGTGAATGATGAATTTCAGGGTTGTATTCTACATACATACTTTGATAATAAATGTACTTTGAATCTTGAATCTTTGATTATAGAACACAGGCTGTGTTACAGACAACTGTTTTGATGCTCCAGACTGGAGAGAGATCACTCGGGTTTTCTGTTTTTGTTCCTCCAGCTGCTCTGGTGTCAACGTCATTTCCTCCTACCTCCATGAGTGCATACAGCCTGAGCTCCCTGAATATGGGGACCCTACCTCGCAACCTCTATCCAACAAGTCCACGAGGAACTCTGATGAGAAGGAAATTGAAAAAGAAAGACCACAAGAGCTCTTGTATGTGACAGGTCCAGTGTAAAAATTACTGATCGGTTGTAGGTGAAAATACTGCACTAGTGTAATTTAACCACGGGGGAAAGTAAATGGTCTACACTTTCAAATTTTATAATTTTTCTGTTTTGATTTAATCCGGCACATTTTATTTAATTCTGATGCTCTCTCTTAAATGTTCAATCAAGTATCAGGAACAATTTAACTTAGAGACAATGACAAAAAATTTGGTTGTAAATCTGTCTGAATTGCCTGCTATATTTTGGATGCAACAAAACACAGCATTGACTAGCTGGTTAATTGTGAGGCGTGCTGGTAAGATGTACTTTTATTTCTTAACTATTTTGACTTGTGCTTGGAAAAGATTTACAAGTCAACTGAGTCAAAACTTCAAAGGTTTTGAAAAGAACATTTATATTTCTTCCAATTGGATTTGGTTGATTTCTTACAACTTTGTAACTCTGCTTGAAATGCCAGAAACTCAAAAAAATACAATAATATAGACAATGTTTATATGAGATGGGGAAGGAGTTTAGGTGAGATAGGATGGGGGCAGATAAACGTGACTTGGGTTGTTTACCACTTGAAAGGTAAAGCCCAACATGGTCTAGTTGGGCCATGTGATCTTTTCATGTTCTGTAACATTTATGCAGAAGTTTCTTTTTCATATATAGGAGGTGTAGTTGGAGTAATATGTTACTCTCTTATCACTTGCTAATGCAACAAATGTTTTATAAAGCTTGCAATTACAATGACTATTACAAAAGCAGAGACTGACCGTTTCTCAAACAACATCATATTAGTTATATACATGGACCCAGAAGTGATACCCACCACTGTCTTTTCACAGTGTCTTTAGCCTCCAGTACGGTCGGTTCTGCAGGCCAGATTGTTCACACAGAAACAGCGGAAGTGCTTCTAACCAGTGACCCAATCGTAGGGTTTGGAATTCAGCTCCAGGGAGGTGTTTTTGCCACAGAGACTTTGTCTTCTCCACCACTGATTGCATACATTGAACCTGACAGCCCAGCAGAAAGGTGAGAGTTGGAGCTTTGAAATGTTTTTTGCAAATACTCTTTTCTGCTTGAGAGGATATTTAATCAAGACATTTTACAATTAATTATAGGATGTTAATTTACAGTTGTCAGATTGAAAAATGTTCCATGTTCTACCTCTCAGTGCTCTTAATTGACAATTAGTAAAATACCAGGATAAGTCGCTTTTATTTATCATGAACTATATCAGACAGGAGGTTATATTAACTGTAATGAAGATCATATTTTTCTGTTGTGATTTTTTAGTATTCCATTAGGATTTATTTTTTAAAACATATATGTCTTAGTTTGATTTAAGAATGCTGGTCAAATTAAAACTATCTCCATGTTATTTCCACTGTTTATTAACGTGTTTAATATATTTCTTATGGTGCAAATCTTGCAGAATTGAGTAAAGATGAGAATTCTCTGGTTCTGACATAGGAATGAGGCAGTGATGCATTGTTTGAAAAAATGCTCACTCAAACATCTTTATCATCCCTGTAATGTGTTTCTGTATGGCATCCATCATGCTGCCGTGCATCAAAGCCAAATACAAATATAGAACTGATTTTCAGTTCACTGTGTATCTTATATACTGAGCACTGATTAACTCCTCTTCACGTTCACCACCATCATGGAAGGAAGCATTTGTCTTCTCAATTTTGCTCCCTTTTTCACCTAACAAAGTAACTTGCTTAAGAACAGAGGTGGAAAGAGATTGTATGGCCCCTTGAGTACTCTGCCATGCATTGAAGTCCAATACTTCAAGTGCATCTTCCAACCTAATCTGCTTGATTTCATTAAGAATTAAAGAGCTAAATTATTTAGAAATTAAATTATCTATCATTTCATTTACGTTGACTGCAGTAGCCATTAACATTGGGTATTACTTAGCACGCTAAAGACAAGCTTTTATTATTATTCAGCACCGCATTCTCATTGCCTTGAGTAATGACAATAACGTTCTATTCTATTCATCAGCTTTCTTTTCAATTTGCCAAGGTGTGTGCAGTTCCAACGGACTACTTGGGTGCCATCCAGTAAGGTGGTACAATTAGATATTGTAATGGAGTTCCAGGTGAAGACCAAGAGCTTGATAAATAAATTGATAATATTTGCAGCCCTTTTGTTTAATGTCTCTTGCTGCTACTACATCTTCAGAAGACGTTTGACACCAGAAGAGAATTTATTTTAAATGCCTCTTCTCTTTTAATCATTCTCTTTCAGCCATAGTACGTGAGATCAAGCTATAAACATATAAAACCATTATGGTTTGGCAGCCTTTGACAGCATTGTCCTATTTTTAAATAGGTGGATAGTCATTCCTGCTTTTGCTCAAACATCTGTGATATTAACAGCATATTGTTTCTGCTTTGAAACTTTCACAAATTCTAGGTTTAATTGTGCCCAATTACTTGGGCCCTTAGCTCCTGGACCTCCCGTCTCCATGGTCCTCTGAAGTCAGTGGTATGGTTGGAGTTCATCAATGCTCCTGCAATTCATTGCATCCGATACAATGAATTGGCCTATACAGCAGGTTTAAAAGTACCGCTGCATGTATTTGCTTTTGCCAAGTTAGATCCAAGAGCTAGATGGTTAATTAGTGGAGAAGACATGATGGGCTGAATGGCCTAATTCTGCTTAGTTGTCCTTAAGTTCATTTGTCTTATGGTCTTAAGGACTTTTGATGAGCAGGAGGTGGAAGATTACAAGAAGGTCGGCAGGATTGTAGAGTTGACATTACAATTAAATCAGCCGTGATCTTGAATGATGGAGTAGGCCAGAGTGGCTGAGGGACCGAGTACTTCTAATTGGTTTGTATGTTCAAATGTTGCACTCTGCCACTATAATTGACTTAAGCTGTCAGTGTGTATTGGTTTCTTATCCTACATCAGCTATAAATGTGATATAAAAAGTGTTCTCACTGTGTAAATTGGTTCCCCCTTTGCTAGCTTTGATTATTTCGGCTCATTTTCTTATGGTTGGGGGAAAATGTCAGTCTGTATATTCCTATCCGTTCACCTGTTGGTATTCTGGTTCACACTGTGCAATTACAGTATCTCTGTGCATCATATGCTCATACCCTGTCTGCCTTTGAAATCTATTTTAAACTGGTGTCCTTCGTTTCACTGACAGTAATTTGTATAGCAATGACTGGGTATTGATTTAACAACTGCTGTCTTGTTTCCAAGAGTTATCTGTCAGATAGGCTTATTGGTTTATCTGTAGCTTAAGATTTTGTTTCTAAAAGTTCCACCATCTAAATGCAAAATACTGACCATGATGGAATCTGAATTAAAAGTTTTTAAAAGGGCTGAAACTTCTTAGCAGGTTGTTCAGCATCTTGATAGAGAGAAGCACTTTTTATGCTTTGTGTCGATAATGATCTGAAATATCTGTCATTTTGTCCGAACTTGTGGAGAGAGACATCTGTTAAGTCCATGAGAGCTTCCGAGAAGCCATCAGTATTATTTCCACACTCTTTGTCCCTGTTCTCTCTCACATTCCCATCACCTTTCCTTTATTTATTTATTGAGATACAACACAGAACTGGTCCTTCCAGTCTTTCGAGCCACACCTCCCAGCAACCCCCCCCCCCCCCCACCCCCGACTTAACCCGAGCCTAATCACGGGACAACTTACAATGACCAATTAACCTACCAACCAGTACGTCTTTCGACTATGGGAGGAAACTGAAGCACCTGGAGGAAACCCAGGCAGTCACGGGGGAGAACGTATGAACTCCTTACAGGCCGTGGCGGGATTGGAACTTCTGCTGGCAGTAAAAGATTGTGCTAACCACTAAGCTACCATGCCACTCCTCCCCCTCGCCTTTGCTCGTTCTAGCACTTGCTGACACAAAAGGGTAATGCACTGTATCTAATGAATCTACCTGCACATATTTGGGACGCAGAGAGAAACCAGAGAGTCCAGCAGAAACTCGCGTGGTCACAGAGCATTAAAACCCACACAGACTGCCAGCAGGGTTCAACTTGAGTGCCTGGAGTGTGTAGTAGCAGGGCTAACTGTGGGGCCAGTTTGCTGCCCTCGCTCAGTTTTGCACCTAATTTTGAAGGCATGCTTTTTCTGATTTGGTTCAGAGTGCTCTTTATTTTGCCTACTTTCTCTAAGAGCAAGGCAGGGATACTGTTTATATATAATGTACCTTGACAAAAGTATTAATTGAAGACACGAGGTCCTTTATTTCCCCTTATTAGTGAGTGACGTCGAGGTGTTAGGATGGACAGTAGTTTTCTGATCACAGTCTCTGGAGGCTTGCTATTGCAAAGTGGGTGGTGGGGGGGGTTGATGCTTGCTAAAGTAAGGAGGGAGGGGGGAGGATTGATGCTTGTGCATGGGAGGGAGGATTTTGGGGTTCTAAAAAGTTTCTGTCTCTCAGTTTTTGGGGTTTTTCTCTCCTTTTCAGGGATGTCTGCAAAGAGTAAAGATTTCAGCATCTATACTGTATAGATTGTCTGGTATTAAATTGAACGATTGAAGCCATTGACAAGGAAGGCTGTGTTATCCCCTTTGAGTGCTTGTCACGTTTTGCTTGTTAAACTGTCCAGTATTAGTTTTTAATTCTTCTTGCACTACGTCAGTTCTCATCAAGTTTCACAGAACAGCAATAGAAATTAATTCATTCAATTATCCCAGTTAATTTAACTAATTACTGTTTTATTAACATAATTGTATGTAGTGACTACATTTATACATTATGATAATGTTGATAAAGATGTTTAGATTTAGACTTATTGTCATAGTGTTGAGTACAGATACAAAGCCAAATGAAATGCAGTTAGCATCTAACCAGAAATGCAAAGAATAGTGTTATTTACAAAATAACTGCAAATAAAAAGTAAGTGCTACAGCACACAGATATAAAAGTACTGAGATAGTACAATATGGGTGCAATTCTGCTTAGCGCTGTGATGTGAGGTTCAGCAGGGTCACAACCTCAGGGAAGAAGCTCTTCCTGTGCCTGCTGGAGCGAAGGCTCCTGTAGTGCCTACCAGATGGGAGGAGAGTAAAAAGTCCATGGTTAGGGTGAGATGCATCCTTGATAATGCTTTTCGCCCTGCCCAGGCAGCGATTATGGTAGATGTTCTCAATGGTGGGCAATTGGGTGCCGATAATCCGCTGGGCAGTTTTCACCACCCGCTGGAGTGCTTTGCGGTCCGATACGGGACAGTTGCCATACCACACTGAGATGCAGTTGGTGAGTATGCTCTCAATGGTACAGCGGGAAAAGTCCATCAGTATCCTGGGACAGGGGTGAGCTTTCTTGATGCTCCGCAGGAAGTAAAGGTGCTGTTGCGCCTTTTTGATCAGGATGGAGGAGTTCAGGGATCAGATGAGATCATCGGAAATGTGAACACCAAGGAATTTGAAGCTTGATGCACGCTCCTGCTACAGCTCCATTGATGTAGATGTTGTTGGCACATATGTAAAAGGACTTTAATTTACCACTAATTATGTAGTAATTTTAAATTTAGAGTTGAGGTCAGCGTCCAAGGTTTATATAAATTGATGGAATTGATTTAGGAATAAACCCCTGTGCTGGCAAGTCAAATCACTTTTTAAAAAAGGCTTATATTCTGTAAACATGTAGATGGCTGGTGTTTCCAGAGCTTGCACGACTTGCCTTTATGAGTAGCATGCAATCACTGGTTACCATGCCATCCTTTGAGACCCTGACGGTAAAATTCAAAATCATGAGTTGTGATCTGTGGAAGTGCTATCAACTCCTCCAGGATTCTTTGCCCCTGGGTAAGTTCACCTTGCATGCTGACAGATGTACTTAAATTATCTTGCATCAATTAAGTCTTCTTTGATCTTGAAAAGCTTCTAAACTTAATATGCCTGGAAGTAGCTGACACAACTAAATTCCATAGTAATTTCCTCCTTTGCTGGATGGTGACCCAGCAATTTTATTAAAATCGCATCAAGAAATCTCTGGTCAAGATGAAGAACCTACTGCCATTCTCTTTCATCCTCTACCATGCTGGAAACAGGAGTAACGTAGCAATGTTAGGCTTTGAATAAATTGTGGCAATGAAATACAGCACTGTGAAGCAGAATTGGTACGAGGTGATGAAAAGCCTAGTGGTGCAAGGCGTCGCAAAGGAATCAATGTACTGTCGTTGGTAATCCAATCAGCATGCTCTTTCAATGGGTATATTCAAGACTCAAATCAATGGATCTCAGCACATCAAGGGATTTGGTGAAGGGGAAGAAAATAAAGTTGGTGTGCAAGATTGCTGAGTCTGGCTGATGGACTCATAAAACATACTCCTGCAGCAACAACTGACGTTCTAGAACCAAAGATCTCTTTAATTTTACCTGTCTGTTACTTTCTTCTTCAGCATTTCTCCTATTGATTTTTCTTTCTTATGTGCTGGTCTTTGCAGCTGTCCACATTGAATTTCAATGGCCCTCTATCTACCCCGCTCCTAATTAGATTCACATTCTACACTCATCTAATTTGCTCTGTCATTTGTTTAGCTGCTTGTATTTCATCAGCAGAACCACTTTCCTTGTTCTGCTTACGCCATTGGTACTCACGTGGACCACAACAAATGGATCCTTCCCCTCAGTCCCATTCGAAATTCCTCAGCTGTTCAGATGAGATATCCCAACCTGGGCACCAGGCAGATAACAGTGCTCTGGACTCTCAATCCTTGAGAGTCTATTTCCCTGACTGTACATCTACAATTACACTACAACTACACCCAATTATAACTAATTTCTCTTCTCTCTCCCCTCTCTTGAGTGACACTGTGTACCACATTGCTCATTCTCCCTACAGCCCTCACTCTCATCCTCTCATGGAGCAACAATCTCATTCCTGCTGAGCAAGCTCAAGGGCTGAGGCATCTCTTGCAGTACCTCTTGGACCCGCTTACCTGCCTCATTCACGGTCACGCCCACATGTCCCTGGCCACAGACTGAATTCGAAGAATGTAGTTAATCTAATCGACGTGACTTGCCTCCTGAAACACCGGGTCCAGGTAACTCTCTTCTTCACTGATGCATCATGGTGTTTGGAGCTCAGCTTTGAACCTGAGTTCCTAGAGCAGCCAGTGCTTGCTGTAAATCTGGTCACCAGGACCCAAACTGGGGTACCAGCTCCCACATCATGCAGCTACAAGTTATCACCTGATCTTACATCCCTACTTTATTCATTAGTTGTAGCTTGGAATCTTTTCAGTTAACTACTACAAAGAAAAAAACAAATTTATTCTTACCTGCTGTTTACATTTACTTCCTTGCTAAACCCTCTCAAGCCAAACCCTCTGACCTCAGAGTCCTACACTGAAGATCTTACACAATGGCCTCCGGGACCACGGCTTTTGCAATTTGAGCCAAAGTCTCAGTTCTCCACTCTAACTCTGCCCATTCCATCAATGGCCTCTCCGCTTACACCTGAGCTCCTTTACACTGGCCCTTGCCAATTGCCCAACAACCCAGTCAATCCCCAACTCACAGCAAATAACAGCTCCAATGATCTCAAAAGAGCAGCAAGTCCCAACAGGCCGTGTTACTTTTTAAATCGGACACTACTCTTCATAAGTCATCCAGCTCTTCTGGCCTGCTGCGTGATTCCAATGCGGAGCAGTGCTGGATCATCATTTCAAAGTTGTTTGCTGTTTCCTGTACACTTGCAATAACTGAAACTGCATCTTTTAGCACAATGATTCTTTTAATAACTTTTATTCCTAGTTGAAGTCAGTGCTTGTTACTCCTTGGAGTTCAAAGATGATTCAAGGTACATTTATTGTCAAAGTATGTGTACAGTATACAACCGTGGGATTGGTCTTCCCACAGACAGCCACGAAGCAAAGAAATGCCATGGAGCCCGTTCAAAGAAAAACTGGCTTTTGGAAGCCTATGCAGATCCAAGTTTTCATGAGTGCTCTCTTCTTAAATTGATTTTCACTCCCATCCCAGGCACCAGCCCCAACAACTGAGAGAGTGGAATAATTCACATAATGTTGAGCGGGAGGCTCGTCACTTTGGGTATATGAACGGAAAATAGCGATCAATGAATAGTGAATAACTGAAAAAGGATGCTTAAAAATTGATGAGGCAAATTAGCAAAGTGTCCATTAGATCTGAGAGACATAAAGTCATTCCATGTGACGTTGTGTTGGCGCGTGGCCTAGTGGGCGAGGCATCAGACTAGTAACCTGAAGGTCACTGGTTCGAGCCTCAGCTGAGGCAGCGTGTTTGTGTCCTTGAGCAAGGCACTTAACAACACATTGCTCTGCGACGTCACCAGTGCCAAGCTGCATGGGTCCTAGTGCCCTTCCCTTGGACAACATCGGTGGTGTGGAGAGGGGAAGGTCTGCAGCTTGGGCAACTGCCGGTCTCCCATACAACCCTGCCCAGGCCTGCGCCCTGGAAACTCCAGGCACAGATCCATGGTCTCTTGAGACCAACGGATGCCCCCACCATGACGTAGGGATGATCTGTACACATCCATTAGCATTGATAACTGTCGCTTCGTCTGTTTTGTTTAAGTTGTGATGCTGGCTCCGGCAAAGTTATTCACAGAATTGGTTTTGAATGTCATTGTGGTATTATGGTTTTTTTTTTTACATTCTGTGTTTTTGAACACCTTTCTTGTTGCTGTTCAGCACGATATGTCCGTTTTTTTGTGCGAGGTGGTTGGGGGTTGATATTCCTGCAATTTGCACGAGTTGATTTTCTGCATGGGGGGGGGTGGGTTGGTGATCCTGTTGCCATTTAAGAGGTTTTTTTGTGCGGAGGAGGGGTTGGATGTTGTTCTTTGAACGTTTCCATGGTTTTCTTTGTTTCGTGGCTATCTGGAGAAGACGAGTCTCAGAGTTGTAAACGGCATGCATACCTAGAAATAAATGAACCCTTGAACCTTTGAATTCTTGTCCAAGCACTCAGAATAAAATGCTGCCCCAGGTTCCATGATGGAAAACAGCGTTATAGCTTTTTTCTGTGACTCTTACTGTGAAATAAATGCATTCTGTGAATGCAAGTGATAAGTAACAGGACTGATTTTCTCAAAGAAAAATAAATCCTGGAAAAACTCAGCACATCAGACAGCATATGTAGAATGAGAAACAGTTAATATTTTAGGTCTGCTATCCTTTGTCAGATCTCCTGCTATATGCCAGTTCCTCTCTCAGTGTAGTCAATGATTCTTCATAGAAGTCCAGCTTAAGCCTGCAGTGAAATCATTCACTACATTGTTGGCTTCTTTGTGGCACATTTGGGCTCCCCACAGAAATTCCACACATCTCCCACCTCTTAGACTGGAGCCACACCAATCTAATTGAAATCAATGGAAGAATAGCAAATGGTCTGTATTTGATTTGTTGTTGCTCCTCTCCACGCCTTGTGGTGCATTGGGCAGCAACCTTGACGTTTCTTTAGCATTAGTCTGTTTTTAACGAGGCCGAGTTGCTAGCTTGAAGCTGAAACTAGCACAAATGGGGAATGTGCAACGAGCCGGCCGGGAACCACTCACCCTCAAAGTCCGGTGTGGATACCACTACACCAGCAGCTGGCTATAACAGTTACGGCTAATGATTATTGTATATGTGTATGTTTGAATTCCTTACTGACAAGTTCGAATGTTGTAATTTTTCATGTTTTTTTTTAATTTGATGCTTCCTGGTTTTGTGTGCAGTTTTGGGCTCCTTATTTTAGAAAAGAATTACTGACATTGAAGAGGGTTCAGAGAAGATTCACGAGAATGATTCCAGGAATGAAAGGGTTACCGTATGAGGAACATCTGGCACTATTGGGCTGTATTCCCTGAAGTTCAGGAGAATGAGGGGGGATCTCATAGAAACATTCCAAATGTTAAAAGGCCTGAACAGATTTTCCCATGGTAGGGGAGTCTAGGACAAGAGGGCATGACTTCAGGATTGAAGGACGTCTATTTAGAACAGAGATGCGGAGAAATTACTTTAGTCAGAGAGTGGTAAATCTGTGGAATTTGTTGAGATGAGTGGCTGTGGAAGCCAAGTCTGGGTGAATTTAAGGCAGAGATAGATAGGTTCTTGATTAGCCAGGGCATCAAAGAGTATGGGGAGAAGGTAGGGGAGAGGGGATGACTGGAAGAATTGGATCAGCCATGATTGACTGATGAGGCAGACTCAATGGGCCAAATGGCCTACTTCTGCTCCTATATCTCATGGTTTTATGGTTTCTTTAATAAATAACTGTCAAAAACGTTCACAATTTCCCTGACAGCTTTGACAATTATTGACAACATTGTGACCCAAAGGCAGGCAGCAGGTGTTATCAGGATCGGAGGGGGATTTGCGTCAACATTCTTAATTCAAAATGAAACTCCCTATGGCTTTAGTTGCTTAGGAGAAAATATGTACACACATTGTACGGGAACAGAATACTTTGCGATGTCAGCAGCACTGGAAGCAATTTCATGAAGATTTTTTTCTGGTTGTTTTATTTCTGAAGAAAGATAAAATGAGTTAAAGAAAATCATTTACCATTTTTTCTATTAGTAATATTGATAAAACATAAAAAAGTAAGAGCACTGATCTCTCTCCCACCTCCTCCCACTGCCTGCAGTCTTGTGATAGCAATTGTTTGTTATTGAACTGTAGACCATCAGTATTCAATGTAAGGCATTGTGTAATTCAGATCTGTAAATCTGGGCATAACACAATTTGTTCACTTCTGTTTTCTATTGAAAATTCAATTATGTCCAATACACAAAAAATGTGTGAGACATTGCCTACAAAGAAGTATTATGGGCTAGATATTTACTCACATCTCAAAACTGGCCCAAGGTCAACTGAGCTTCAGTTCTTGTCTATTTAGTCCAAGGAACTGTGGAATTAGAAGCAATGTGCTGCATATTGTCGGATGGTTACTGATGCATCTTGAATAATCACCATTACAGCAGTCCTCCCATGGGTCCGAGGAGACGTGACCTTGAAGTGTTATCGTGGATGATGATGATGATGACGTCTCTGTCGGCTAGGGTCAACCATGCTTGCATCCTGGCTGTCTAGATACACAAGCCAGGGCAGTACGATATGGAGAGCAAGCTCCCCCTCTCCATACATCTAACAAACCCAAAAGAATGGCAGAGACCGATAGAGTTTTGCACCTGCAGCGTCGCAGGAGTTGCCAGTCTGTGTTTAACTTAGGGGCTCCGGCTCCGGATTTTTCCCCTCTGGGTTTACTCCTGAAGCCTTCCCCATGCGTGGGTATAGCAGCAAGGCAGTGGAGGTTTGAGCTCCGAGTTTTACTTCTACTAGATGAGCTGCCAATTTTGGATGACAAGTCCAGTCTGCCAGAAGTGATTGGTTTTAAGGTGCCAGTAATCTGCCCTCTCCCCTTCTGTCAGTAGAAATAGTTCCGCTGGACTTAGCAGCTGAGCCACACGTGAAGGCCAGAAGCTAGACTTGGTTGTCAGAGGCTATTTGAGCCACTTGTCATTGGGAGCATTTAGTAAGTAGTGTGAGCCAGTCCCCAACACCACCCTCTGGCTATAACAATCTTCAGGAACCATGGCAGTTACTATGAAAGGGACAATGTATTGGTATATCACATTAGGTTTTGAATGGTCTATCAAAAGGCCCCAGAGATCCAGGAACTTACTTAAAGTATATGTGAACTTTTTTTCTGGTTTGCAGAAAGGATGACTGTTGACAGAGACATGAGATTCTTGAGCATCAGACACAAAATGCTGGACGAACCCAGTAGGCCTGGCAGTGCCTATGGAGAGAAATGATCAGTCGACATTTCAGCCGAGACTCTTCTATCATGCATGCTGCCTGTTCTGTTGAGTCTGTCTCACATTTTGACTTCGTGATAGCTCTTATTAACACTTCCAGCCTACTTAAGGCCTTTATTGGGCTCCCGTCTTGTACTCAAAGTAATGACATCTAAACAGTGTCCTTAATGGCTTTTTAGATTAAACTGTTGTCCAAAAAAGTTCCAAGTACGTCACTATACACTACCCTGAGATTTATTTTCTTGCAGGCATTCACAGTAGAACAAAGAAATACAGTAGAATCAATGAAAAAATAATACACAACGACTAACAAGCAACCTATGTGCAAAAGGAGACAAACTGTGCAAATACAAAACAAGCTAATAATAATTAATAGATAAATAAATAAATAGTACTGTGATTGTGATTTACCTTAAGACCATAAGATAAAGCAGCAGAGTTAGGCCTTTTGGCCCATCATGTCTGCTCTGTTATTTCATCATGGCTGAATCAGTTTTCCTCTCAGCTCCAATCCCCTGCTTTCTCCCCGTATCTGTTCATACCCTGACCGATCAATAATCTATGAGCCTCTGCCTTAAATATACTCAATGACTTGGCCTCCACAGCCACCTGTGGCAACAAATTCCACAGACTCACAACCCTTTGGCTAAAGAAATTCCTCCTCATCTCCATTCTAAATGGACGCCTTGAAAGTGAGTTCATAGGTTGTGTTCAGTGCTGAGGTGAGTGAAGTTATCCGTGCTGGCACAAGACATTTTCATTTCACTACCCTTCTGTATTCTCACTTCAGCTGCAAGGATGTAATGAGCATTGAGCTCAGTCTCTTGGTAAGCTTTCAGCTGCTCTCGTGGAATTTTTCCTACTTTAAAGCAGCAGCTTGAGAGCCTGTGTGGTGCTACTGTTCAAAAGATTTATGCTGTGTAAAATGAATCACGTTCCGCAATGGGTGAGAGCAGATGGAGAGCAGCTTCACCAACATTCAAATGTCATGCACTTGAAGTTCTCTCTCGCTTGCTTCCTGAAGTGCGTGTGACAGCTGGTGGTTTTGTTCCTGTGTCTGACAGGTGTGGGTTGCTGCAGGTGGGAGACAGAATCCTGACGATCAATGGGATCCTGACGGAGGACAGCACACTGGAGGAAGCCAACCAGCTCCTTCGAGATTGTGCCATCAACAGCAAAGTCACTCTAGAAGTGGAGTTTGATGTCGCAGGTAAACTTGGCATTGATCATTGTGTGAATATCTTGTGATGTTTTGACCTGTTGCCTGAGGAGAAATGCGCACATTTGCGAGGGCTTTGGTTGCAATAGAGAGAAATAATTCTTCCACATGAAGCATCTTATCTTAACATGAAGCTAAATCAATGCTCTGCATTATACAGTGATAAGAAATTTGCAATGTGGAAGGCATGATTTACTTAAGTAATTCAAACAAAAAGCAAAAAGTGTAATCATATTGAATGCAACTGGATGTGATTTTCCTCTGATTGTAAAAGTTTAAAAATTAAGAATATGACTGTTTTTTTTATTAACATGTACATCTTCGGATTGCGCAGTGTTGTACCATTGAAGCAAGCCATTCGGCCCTTCCTATGGTGCTGTTGCCAATGTATTCTTTTCAGACCTATCAGTTCCAATAGATACCCTATAGTAGAGGTGCCCAACCTGGGGTCCACCGGCCATTTGGTTAATGGTAAGGATCCATGGCATAAAAAAAAGGTTACAAATCCCAGCTCTATATGAAGTTGTGCCTTTCTGGAAAGGCAACGTTACATTTAACCAACAAGTTGTTAGATTGATATTTTCCGCATACCAATAACCTCTTTTCAAGAACAGTATAAGACCATTAGACATAGGAGCAGGATTGGGCCATTTGGCATATCGAGCCTGCTCTGCCATTGGATCATGGCTGATCCCAGATCCCACTCTACCCCATACGTCTGCCTTTTTGTAATATCCTTTGATACCCTGACCTTTCAGGAAGTAATCAACTTCCACCTTCAGTATACCCATGGACTTGGCCTCCACCACAGTCTGTGGCAGAGAATTCCATAGGTTTACTACTCTGGCTAAAAAAATTCCTCCTTACCTCTGTTCTAAAAGGTTGCCCCATAATTTTGAGGCTGTGCCCTCAAGTTCCATATATCCCCACCATAGGAACATCCTCTCCACATCCACCCTATCTAGTCCTTTCAACATTCAGTAGGTTTTAATGAGATCCCCATGCATTCTTCTAAATTCCAGAGAGTACAGGCCCAAAGCTGCCAAATGCTCCTCATATGTTAACCCCTTCATTCCCTGACTCATCCTCATGAAAGTCCTCTGGACTTTCTCCATTCTGAGATATGGGGCCCAAAGCAGTTGACGGTACTCCCAAATGCGGCCTGACTAGTATCTTATAAAGGCTCATCATTATCTCCTTGCTTTAATATTCTACTCCCCCCCCCCCCCCGAAATAAATTCCAACATTACATTTGCCTTCTTTATCACAGACTCAACCTGTAAATTAACCTTCTGAAAGTCTTGCATGCAGACTCCTAGGTCTCTTTGCACCTTGGGATGTTTGCACCTTCTTCCCATTTATATAATCCGCACTATTTTACCTTTTACAAAAATGCATCATCATACATTTCCCAACACTATTCCATCTTCCACTTTTTTGCCCATTCTTCCAAATTGTCTTAAGTCCTGCTGCAATCGCATTGCTTCCTCAGCACTATCTTCTCCTCCACTTATCTTCATATCATCCGCAAACTTTACCACAAAGCCATCAATTCCATTATCCAAATCATTGAGAAACAGTGTGAAAAGTAGTGATCCCAAGGAACACCACTAGTCACCAGCAGCCAGCTAGAAAAGGCCCCTAATATTCTCACTCACTGCCTCCTGCTTATCAGCTATTCCTCTATCCATGCCAGTATCTTTCCTGTAATGCCATAGAAATTTATCTTCTTCTGCAGCCTCATGTGTGGAACCTTAGGAAAATCCAAGTAAATGACATCTACTGCCTCTCCTTTGTCCACCCTGCTTGTTACTTCCTCAAAGATTTGTCAGGCAAGATTTCCCTTTACAGAAACTATGATGACTTTGAATTATTTTATCATTAGTCTCCAAGTACCCCAAAACCTCGTCCTTAATAATGGTCTTCAACATTTTCCCAACCACTGAGGTTTTAGTTAACTAGCTTATAATTTCTTTTTTTTTGTCTTCCTCCCTTCTTAAAGAGTTGAGTGACATTTGCAAACTTTCAGTTCTCTGGGACCTTGCCAGAATTAAGAGATTCGTGAAAGATCATGACCAACGCATCCATTATCTCTTCGGCAATCTCTCTCAGGACTCTGGGATGTAGTCTGTCTGGTCCAGGTGACTTATCCACCTTCAGACCTTTCAGTTTGCCTAGCACTTTTTCCTTAGTAATAGCAATGGCACTCACTCCTGCTCCCTGACATTCACAGACCTCTGGCACATTGCTAGTGTCTTTCACAGTGAAAACAGATGCAAAGTACCCATTAAGTTCATTTGCCACTTTTTTTGTCCCGCATTACTACCTCACCAACATCATTTTCCAGTGGTTCAATATCAACTCTCACCTCCCTTTCACTCTTTATATAACTGAGAAAACTTTTGGTACCCTGCCTTATATTATTGGCTAGTCTGCCTTCCTATTTAATTGTTTACCTTCTTATAGCTTTTTTTTAGTTGCCTTTTGTTTTATTTTAAAAGCTTCCCAATCATCCAACTTCCCAATCACTTTTGCTACCCTTTCCTTGGCTTTTATGCAGTCCCTAACTTCCTTTGTCAGCCACTGTTGCCCATCACTGCCATTTGAGAACCTCTTCCTCTGTGGGACATATCTATCCTGCGCCTTGTGAACTATTCCCAGAAACTTCATCCATCTCTGCTCTGCCAGTATTCTCCTCCAATCCACCTGAACAACGTCCTCTCTCATGCCTCTGGAATTCCATTTATTCCATTGTGATAATGATATACTTGAGTTATGCTTCTCCCTCTTAAATTTCAGTATGAATTTAATCATATTATGATCTCTGCCTCCTAAGGGTTCCTTTACGTTAAGTTCCCCAATAAGATCCGGGTTATTACACAACACCCAATCTAAGATAGCCTTTCTCCAAGTAGGCTCAAGCACAAGCTGCTCCAAAGAACCATCCCTTCCCCCTTACATATTGAAGTCCCCTATTACAATTGTGTCATTACACTTTCTGCATGCATTTTCCAACTCTCTTTGCAATCTCAACCCCACATATTGGCTACTATTTGGAGGGCTATATATGATTCCCATAATGTTTTTTCACCCTTGCAGTTTCTTAACTCCACCCACAAATATTCAACATTCTTTGACCCTATGTCATTAATGGCACTGTAGGTATGGGAGGATATACTGCCATGAAAATCAGTTCACTAAGTTAATTCCTTGGATACAGAGAATGATTTTCAAGAAAAGGTTGAGCAGCTTGTGCTGATCGACACTGGAGTTTAGAAGCACCATCTGAGATTGTGTTGAGGCAGGAGATCCTCAGAGGTTTGACGAGGTAGAATCCGTGAGGATGTCTCCATCTATGATGCAATAAAGATCCAGGGACTCCTTTTCAGAATTAGTGGTTATCCATTTATGACAGGGATGAGGAAGAATTTCTTCTGAGGGCTATAAATTATACATTACTCTCTACCCCGGAGGTTTATGAGACCAATTAAGTCAGATTTGTTTTGGTCTGTATGAGACTCGAGGGTTATAGAGAACAGGCAGGGCAGTGGATTTGATAAACACAAAAAATTCTGCAGATGGGAATCCAGAGTACACTCTGGAGGAATTCTGGAGAAACATAGAAGCATAGAAAACCTACAGCATAATACAGGCCCTTCAGCCCACAAAGTTGTGCCAAACATGTCCCTATCTTAGAAATTATTGGGCTTACCTATAGCCCTCTATTTTTCTAAGCTCCATGTACCTATCCAAAAGTCTATTAAAAGACCCTACTGTATCCGCCTGCACCACCGTTGCTGGCAGCCCATTCCACGCACTCACCACTCTGAGTAAAAAAACTTACCCCGACATCTCCTCTATACCTACTCCCCAGCACCTTAAACCTGTGTCCTCTTGTGGCAACCATTTCAGCCCTGGGAAAATGCCTCTGACTATCCACACGATTGATGCCTCTCATCATCTTATACACCTCTATCAGGTCACCTCTCATCCTCCATCACTCCAAGGAGAAAAGGCGGAGTTCACTCAACCTATTCTCATAAGTCATGATCCCCAATCCAGGCAACTCAGCAGGTCAAGCAGCAGCTATAGAGAGAATGCTTCAGGCAGAGGCCTTTCATCAGGACGGTCAATATGATGTAATGTTTCAACACTAGGCTTCAGCAAAGACTTGAAGTAAATTCCAGACCAACATAAGTATTCTAATGTTTCAGAAGGGGGTCATCATTTTACGTAGGCGTTGTTGAGACATGTGGAATTTTGGAAGTCAGAGGACAGCAGGACAACAGGAAAGTTTTGGTGTAGGCCTCTCTGGAAGTAAACAAAATAGCCATAAATGGTTTAATGACAGAAGGTTTGAGAAGTAGAGCTGAAGTGGGGGAGATGTTGTTGCTGTTGATAAAGGTAAAAAAAAGTCCAAAAGTAAATTTATTATCAAAGTACATATAAGTCACTATATGCAACCCTGAGATTAATTTTCTTGTAGGCAATAAATTCATAATAAAATAAGAAGCACAATTGAATCAATGAAAGACCGCATCAACAAACTGTATAACTACAAAGAGAAAGAAATAATAGTAAATAAATAAACAACAAGTATCAAGAACATGTGATGAAGAGTAATTGAAAGTGAGTCCATTGATTGTGGGGCTAGTGAAATTGAGTTGTCCCCTTTGATTCAAGAGCCTTGTGGTTGGGGGGTAGTAACTGTTCCTGAACCTGGTGCTGAGAGTCCTGAGGCTCCAGTGTGTAGGGAGCATGGCCTGGGTGGTGGGGGTCCCTGCTTTCCTACAACAGTGTTCTGTGTAGATGTCATCAATGGTGGGGAGGGTTTTACCTATGATGAACTGGGCTGTATCCATTAGTTTCTGCAAGATTTTCTGTCCAGGGGCTTTAGTGTTTCCGTACCAGTCTGTGATGTACCCAGTCAATATACTCACCACTGCACATCTATTGAGGCTTGTATGAGGAAACAGTTTTTAAAACTCAGTATCAAACAGAAGCCCAAGATTGTTGAAGTATGTGATGAGCTTTGTTGGTGGTAATTTAGTTTTACTCAGTTCTTTAGCCAGATTACATAAAACTTTGCTTATCATCATGACGTTCATTTTCCTTTTCTGCAGAATCAGTTGTTCCGAGCAGCGGCACATTTCACGTGAAGCTCCCGAAGAGGAGCGGGGTGGAGCTGGGCATTACCATCAGCTGTGAGTACTTGCATAGACCTCTTGTTCACTTTGTTCTGTACAGTGCATTATCCTTGTCATTTTAATGCTGATGGGCCAACATCAGCAGTGTGTTCCCACAAACTTTACTCCTGGGATGGCGCTGCACACAGTGACGCTGAATGCCAAACCGCAGGTTTAGTCATGCGGCTTGTTAGATCTAAATGCCATGTGTTCTTGCATATTCTAGAGTTAGGCTATATAGCAAATATTAATTCACCAGCAACCAATCTTCAGATTAGAACGTGGATTGCAGATTGCAGCCCAGAACAATGGCTGGGGTCAGTTGCAAACAAACACTCCACCAAGACCCCAGATGTCTGCATATGCATGAACACAACCTAGAGTCAGTGGGGATTAACATTAATTTCAGATGTCTAGAGTGTGGGTGTGAAGAAGGAGGTATTTAAAAACTATATGTAATTGAAAGGAAGCATTGTAGATACATTGTAACTATAGAATTGGCCTGTTACCTTTGTTTTTCGCATATAAAAATGTCATGTAAATATTGGTTCGAACAGACCTCTTAGTCTGAGAGTGTCACGAATGCTGAATAATCCACTTGTGTTCACAGTTACACCATGCAGGCTTGAGGTGAGGCTGCCTCCGCTGACATTTGCAACACCTGCTATTGATCACTGTCGTGTGATGTTCATCCTGTTTAACTGGGGGAAAACCCCAGAGGGGTGGGGATATTTGATAAAATTGATCTCTGGCTAGACAATTGAACAGGACTGGGGTCTGACCTCCTCTTCAATCTGTGTAGCAGAATTATAAATGGATATTTTTATTATATTTCATAATGTTGGCAACAAAAAATTATGAGTAAAAGGGAAGAATCAACACTTACAGACAGGCGCTTAGAACGGGAACATTTCCTTTAGATCAGGTTTCCCAACCTGGGGTCCACTGGTATTGGTGCAATGCCTAAAAAAGTTTGAGAAGCCCTGTTTTAGATTGACCCTACCCTTTCTCTCTCATTGTTTTGGAATGGCTGTCTTGCATCCGTTGCCTGTGTGCAAAGACTTTTATTTGTTAGCAATGCCCCAAAGAGCCTTTACAGTTGCACAGGAGGTGATCACAACTCTCATTCAGTGCTGTAGAATGTTCTAGCATTGTTGCAGTTGCACGTAGAACATTGAACAGTACAGCACAGTAACAGGCCCTTCACACCACTGTTATAAAACTTGGGTTACGTTGCACGTGCAATTCTGCATCGAACGTAATGCCAAATTAAACTAAATCTCTTCAGATCATTACCCATATCCATCCACATTCTGCATATTCATTTCTCCATCTTAACCGTCTCTTAAACATTACAAGTGGTGCATGCAAGCTTGATTTCAGTGTTTAAGAGACTTCTGGATAGGTACATGGATGGTAGGGGTATGGAAGGCTGTGGTCCCAGTGCAGATTGATGGGAGTAGGCAAATTAAATGGTACAGCACAGACTAGATAGGCCAAAAGGCCTGTTTCTGTGCTGTACCTTCTCTGTGACTCTGTTGTATCTGCCTCTATCACTCCTCCCAGTAGCCAGTTCCAGAAAAAAACCACGCCACTCAAGCCTAGCGGTTTGCGTGATGCTATTGCAGCTCAGAGCATTGGAGTTCAGAATTCAGGAGTCTTTGTACATCCTTCCCATGAAGCACATGGGCTTCTTCTGGATGCTCTGGTTCCCTCTCACAGTCCAAAGACTGTCCAAAGACAGTCCACAGTCCAAAGTCCAATGACCAGTTAGCTGGTTAATTGGTTGTTGTAGATTGTCCGGTGTTTAAGCTAGGTGTTAAATCAGTGGGTTGCTAGGCAGTGTGGCTCAGTGGGCCAGAAGGGCCTGTTCTGCACTGTATCAATCAATAAATAAGTAAATAAAACTACTTGCCCTAAAAATCCCCTTTTAAACTTTGCCCCCTTACCTTAAATGTGTGTCCTTCAGTACTTGACCCATCTAACCCCAGGAAATGATTCCAACCAACTTTCCTCTGTATTGCTCTCATAATTTTATAAACCGATCCGATGGCCCCTCAGTCTCTGACACATTAGAGGAAACCTCTAACCTCTCCTTGTAACTCATACCCTGTAATCCAGGCAGCAACTGGTGGTAATTCTCTTCTGCGCCCTTTCCACATGTTTCTTTAATGGGGTGACCAGAGTTGCACACAATTCTCCCTAGTGCAGCTTAATCGAAGTTTTATGTAGCTATAACATTACTTTTTTTTTAACTCTCATGCTCAGTGCCCCAAGCATGTCATTATTCACCACCCAACCTAAGCATGGCCACTTTCAGGGAACTATTGACTTGGGTAGCATGATCTCTCTGTACATAAGTGCTATTAAATGTCCTCCCTTTAACTGTGTAATTTCTCTTTGTATTTGACCACCCGAAGTACAACACCACACACTTATGTAGATTAAACTCCACTGGCCATTTCTCCACCCATGTCTGTATCTGCATTCTTCTTTCACAGCCTTTTGCACTGACCAGAATTCCACCAACCTTTGTGTCACTTTCAAACTAACTTACTCACCCATCACTTGTCACAGACTTCCAGGAAGAATAACATCACTACCCGCTGTTGCCTTTGGGCAGGCCAGCTCTGATCCAAACTACTAAATTATCATTCATCATATGTTAATTAATCATCTGGATTAGCCTGCTTTGAGGGACCTTGTCAAATGTCTCACACGTAGACCACATCTATCCATTGCTCTACCATCAATCACCTCAGTATGAGTTGTGCATATTAATACTCCACATGACCATATTCTTGGATCATTAAAAAATTCCTTTCTGTTAAAAATTAAACAGGCCTAAAAAAATCACCAAGCAGTACACACTTTCCTAGTCTTCTAGAAAGAGCTGATCTCAACTAGGTCAACCACTGGAGCCCTTCTTCCTGAGCCACCAGAGAGAAACATGCCATCCTTGTTTAAGAGCATGCAAAGCTTCATTTGATAGCCTGCCAATATTTGCTTACTTAACAAATGACTGCCATCAAAAGTAAAATTCGTTCTAATATTTATTTTGGAATGTTGGTGTCATTGGAAAGACCCCTGTCCAGAAATCTCTTTAGGAAAGGACAAAAGAAAATTGGGTTGGTAAAAGTCAAGTTTTTTAATATTTATTTTAGGATGTTAATATCATTGGAAAGACACTTATTGGGAAATACTTTCAGGAAAGGACAGGGGAAAACTGGGTCAGTGAAATCGAGTTTGTTAATATTTGTTTGAGGGTGTTGTTATTATTGGAAAGACCCATGTCTAGAGATCCCTTCAGGAAAGGATGGGAAAATAGGGTTGGCAGTGGTGAAATTGAAGTTGAGGATAATTCAAATCAAACTCTGCCAAAATCACAGTGACAGTTCTTCAGACTCTATCCAAGTCACTGACCTTTGATTGAAGCCCACTTTGCCGACCTGCTGTGGGGTTATTCAAATAGAGTTCATTCTCACGCATTCATGTCAAAAGAAGTTTCTCAGCAATCAACATCACGATTTGGCTCCAGGCAAGCTATCTATACCCTGGATATTTGAAGATGAATCATGTGTAACAGTTCTAAATATACCAACTCTTGGTAAATTCACACAGCCGATCACACTGTGTGTGTATGTTCTCTGATCCTCAGAAAAATCAATGCTGTTCATCTTTCTCAAAGCTTGGAGATAAATGAACCGGCATGAATGTTCACAGTCAATTGTTTGCACAACTTGTTTCCTGGTTGTTCGCAAACACTTGGACCTGTGTTATTTAAAGCCGGCACATTTTGAAGACTCTGTCAGTAGGGTACAAATATTAAAAGTTGCAAAGTAATATGATTAGACTTGTCAGAATGGGTGAAAATGTGAACTGAGTTGTTAAGAACATAGAACATCACATCATCGAAACAAGCCCTTCAGCATATTGTATTAAGAGAAGTAGTTCCCTGGTTAAACTAGCAATGGTAAGAGGTGTTCTTTCAAAACGTTGAGTAGTGGAAGCGGCCAGGTAGTGTAGCGTTTGGCAAAACGATTTTACGGTGCCAGTGCTGATAGAAATGTTGTAGGTTAATTGGTCACATGGGTGTAATAGCATGGCACAGGTTCATGGGCCAGAAAGAGCTTTTACCGTGCTGTCTCTCTAAATGAAATAAAGAACTGGAGCAAATTTAATTATCCCTAAAGCCATATAAAACAGTTGTTCCAAAAATGTGAAATTGAACATTGGTACATTACACTGACTGAAATGTTTTATCTTGTAATTAATCATGAGCAAATGTTTTTTATTGGTTTACATTGTGAAGAGCCTAATTTCTCATTCGTGTTCAAGTTGCCTTTATGGTAATGTTGGTGCAGACCTTACCTTTAATATGCCATTGGAGAATAACCATGTCAAAGGAGGATTGTGGCGCAGTGATGTTTATCTGGCTCCCTATTTTCTTAGTCAAGTGACTTTAATATTATTACCATAATGTAGCTCAGCAAAACTCATTCAGTAGTGTAATTTATGGCCCATTAATTAAGCAGTTTGATTTTTAATGACTTGGTGAGTTAATAACTTGCCAAGAACAAATTAATGTGGCTTGTGCAGAGCACCTGCTCTTCAAAAGCCAATATATGTTAGACATCATGCTCCAATTTGAAAGGCATCAACCTCATGCTGAACAGAGAACATGACTTCATTTATAGTGAATTCAAAAATTAGTTTTTTTAACGATCTTTCTATAAATAACAGAGCTAAAATCTCCAGATAGTCATCCCCTACTAAACTATTAAAGAATTTGACCCAAGGGTTTAATTATTTTTGAGCACTTTTGCATCTTTGTCGTATGCCAGCTGGTAATTTTGTTTAGTCGATTCATTGAAAACTTTGGAGCAATATGTATACAAAATTAGTAATCTACACTCCGTTGCCACTTTATTAAGTACACCTGTACATCCGCTAGTTTTGCTTGTGAAATGGTCCTGATACATGCTTAAAACGTAAAAGAAATCTGAATGAGATTTTTAATCACAAACAAGAGAAAATCTGCAGATGATCACTCCCTATGCGACACCTTTGTCCATTTGTCCCTCCTCACTGACCTCTCTCCTGTCACTTATCCCTGCAAGCGGAACAAGTGCTACACCAGCCCCTCCACCTCCTCCCTCACTACCACTCAGGGCCCCAGACAGTCCTTCCAGGTGAGGGGCCACTTCACCTGTGAGTCTGATGGGGTCATATACTGTGTCTGGTGCTCCCGGTGTGGCCTCCTGTATATCGGTGAGACCTAACATAGATTGGGAGACCACTTTCCGAGCACCTTTGCTGCGTCCACTAGAACAAGTGGGATCTCCCAGTAGCCACCCATTTTAATTCGACTTCGCATTCCCATTCTAATATGTCAATCCGTGGCCGCCTCTACTGTTACAATGAGGCCACACTCAGGTTAGAGGAACAACATCTTCTATTCCATCTGGGTAGCCTCCAACCTGATGCCATGAACATCAATTTCTTGAACTTCCAGTAATATCCCCCTCCCCTCTCCTTCACCATTCCCCATCCCCTATCCCTTCTCACCTTATCTCCTTTCCTGTCCATCGCCTCCCTCTGGTGTTCCTCCCACTTTTCTTTCTTCCATGGCTTTCTGTCCTCTCCTATCAGACTCCCCCTTCTTCAGCCCTGTATCTCTTTCGCCAATCAACTTCCCAGCTTTTTACTTCACCCCCCACCCCCCATAGTTTCACCTATCACTGTTCTCCCTCCCCTCCCCACACCTTTTAAATCTACTCCTTAGCTCTTTCTTTCTCCAGTCCTGCAGGAGGGTTTCAGCCAGAAACATCGATTATACATTTTTTCCATAGATGCTACCTGGCCTGCTGAGTTCCTCCAGCATTTTGTGTGTGTGTTGTGAGATTTTTAATGTAATTTATTTTGTTAGTATTTGAATTTTTTTTTTTTGCCTGTAATGTGTGTTTATGTTGTGGACATAAATTACCTTTTTGAAGGACTAAGCAAATAAATTGAGCGGAATATATAAATACTACTTATATTGTCCTTTAATTACCTTCAAGGAATTGCATAAATTAGCATGTATTATGGTATTTCTTTTATTTAAATTAAGATATCCTCACATGTAGATATAGAATTTGTATGGATACTATTTTTGTAAATGTTGTTATGTAGAACAGGGTACATAGTAACATTCAATAGTCTTTTTGATCTCGTCACTACTCTTTGAGAATGAAGTAAACATTTTAAATAACTTGTATATACACTCAGTGGCCACTTTATTAGGTACACTTGCTGCTTAAAGCAAATATCTAATCAGCCAAACACGTAGCAGCAATTCTATGCATAAAAGCATACAGGCACAGTCAAAAGGTTCAGATTAAACTTCAGAAAGGGGAAGAAATGTGATCTTCGTGAGTTGGACTGTGGAATGATTATTGGTGGTTTGAGTATCTCAAGATCTGCTGATCTCCTGGGATTTTCATGCGTAACAGTCTGTAAAGCTTACAGAGAATATTGTGATCTGAACCGTAGTAACATGTGCCTTTTGTGTCTTGTGTTTTTGATCTTTGTTAGTTGCTCTTTGTGCATGTTTTGCCGGTGGGGTATGGGGGTTTTGATGTTTGGAGGTTTTCTTTGAATGGCTTGGTTCTCTGGTTCTTCTTTGTTTTGCGACAGTCTGTGTGAAGACGAATTTCAGAGTTGTATACTGCATACATACTTTGATTAAAATTATGCTTTGTATCTTTGAACTTTGAAAAACAAAAACCACCCAGTGAGCAGCAGTTCTGTGGGCGAAAGTGCCTTGTTAATGAGAGAGGTCGGAGGAGAATGGCCAGACTGTTTCAAGCTGACAGGACGGTGACAATAACTCAGATAGCCACGTGTTACAACAGAGGTGTGCAGAAGAGCATCTCTGAATGCACAGCATGTGGAATCTTGAAGGAGAAGGGCTACAGCAGTAGTAGACTACACCGGGTTTCACTGTACCTAATAAAGTGGCCATTCGGGGTATGTGAGGTTTTTGATGGAAATGGTAAGTTAATCTTTTTTTCAACGATACGTGTTTAGAAAATCTAGCTGGTTTGTGAATGTTCACAGAGTTCATGGTTAAATCTGTAGTTCTGGGGATCTCTGCAATTTTGTAAAATGTATTTATTTGCTGGTGAAGTTGTCATCTCTGCATCTTCACTAGTTCCAATTCACACATTTAGATTTATTTGAGATATCTTGCTTAGAATTTTCTTGAAGCACTGTACATAGATGTGACAGATATTAAAAGGACTTTGAGCCCTTTCAGTGGAACAGAGTCAGTAGCTCAAAATAAAGAATTGGCCACTCTGGATGGAGATTAAATTAAATTTCTTCACCTAGAAATAGTAAATGATTGGAATTTTCTAACTGAAGAAAATTGTGAAGGCTGTGAATAAATATTCAAGCTTCAGGTTGATAATTCATAAGACATAGGAACAGAATTAAGCCATTTGGCCCATCGAGACTGCTCCTCCATTCCACCATATTTTCTTTCTCAACCCAGTTGTCCTGTCTTCTCCCTTTAACCTTTGACAACCTTATTAATCAGGAATCTATCAACTTTTGCTTTAAATATATGCAATAACTTGGCTTCCACAGCTGGCTGTGGCAGTGAATTCCAGTGATTCATCACCCTCTGGCTAAAGAAATTCCTCCTAATCTCTGTTCTAAAGGGACCTTTAGAGGCTGTGTCTCCTGGCCCTAGGCCCTCCCACTATGCATGTCCCTTTTATCCGGGCCTTTTAGACCATAAGAGATAGGAGCAGAATTAGGCCATTTGGCCTAATTGTGATTGATAAATCACTTAGGTATTAAAAGAGTGAAGCAATTTTAGGGTTGGTGCAGGAATGTAGAGTTGAGTAAGAGATCAGCCATGGCCTCACGACATTATGGGCTGAAGGGTCTGTACTGTGCTGTACTGTTCTATGTTAAATGATCTTACTGAATGGCAGACCAGGCAGAAGAGACTGAATAGCCACCTCCCACTCGTATTTGTAATATACTTACGTTTATTGAAGGGTAAAGTAACATGGCTGAATGCTATGAAGAAGTTAAAACGATATTGGAAGATTTTTCATTGGTAGCATTTGGAAAATGATAGGGTTGACAAAACTGTGAAGGAATGTGACTGAGACACTTTGCTACCACATACAACTGGATGTGCCTGCCCACAAGACCATGAGCAAGTGTTGGGGAACAAGGCAGGAGGGGGCAATTACTGCCTCATCTCCAGTCCCACAAATAATTACTTAAAAATAGTATTAAATTATGACTAGCCTGTGCACTCACATTTGTTCTGTAACTGTAGGGTCACACGTTTCCCTCTAAATGCTGGCAAATTTGATAGAAATCCAGCAATTCCGTGCAAAATAAATGATTATGAACAATGACAGAAAGCCCAGCAAGTCCTCACACTCTGTGCCAGTTGACACTTGATTAGCTATTACGCCAGTGTGATGATGATTACATTAAATCGGGCGCCACTGTAGCATAGTGGTTAGCGCAGCGCTATTACAGCTCGGGGCATCGGAGTTCAGAGTTCACTTTCAGCATCATCTCTAAACAGTCTCTGTATGCCCTCCCTTTGGAATGCACCAGGTGCTCCGGTTTCCTCCCACTGTCCAAAGATTAACCAGGTAGGTTAATTGATCCTTGTAAGTTGTTCTGTGATTAGGGTAGGGTGAATCGGGGTTGGTGTGTGTGCTGGGGCAGCGTGGCTCTAAGGGCTAGAAGGGCCTACTCCACCCAGTATCACTAGATAAATAAAGAAACAGATTTTCCATACGCTGCCGTCTCAAAAGGGGTGTTTTGGACAGTCTTTTTTAATGGGTTCTTTTGGGTGTCTTTCTTTTGTGGCTGCCTGCAGGGAGACAAATCTCAAGGTGTATAATGTATACATACTTCGATAATAAATGTACCTTGAACTGAACTTCTAATCCTTCATGGCCTCATTTCACCCCTTTTCATTAAAGGTAAGTGTTGTGTACTCCCTTAAAACTCACACGTGATGAAAATGTGTACATACTCTTGTCATGCGTGAGCTTTAAGGAAGTCAAGTCAAGTCACTTTTTATTGTCATTTCGACCATAACTGCTGGTACAGTACACAGTAAAAACGAGACAGCGTTTTTCCGGACCATGGTGTTACATGACACAGTACAAAAACTAGACTGAACTACGTAAAGAACAACACAGAGAAAAAAAAACAACTACACTAGACTACAGACCTACCTAGGACTGCATAAAGTGCACAAAACAGTGCAGGCATTACAATAAATAATAAACAGGACAATAGAGCAGTAAGGTGTCAGTCCGGGCTCTGGGTATTGAGGAGTCTGATAGCTTGGGGGATGAAACTGTTATATAGTCTGGTCGTGAGAGCCCGAAAGCTTCGGAGCCTTTTCCCAGACGGCAGAAGGGAGAAGAGTTTGTATGAGGGGTGCGTGGGGTCCTTCATAATGCTGTTTGCTTTGCGGATGCGGCGTGTAGTGTAAATGTCCGTAATGGCGGGAAGAAAGACCCCGATGATCTTCTCAGCTGACCTCACTATCCACTGCAGGGTCTTGCAATCCGAGACGGTGCAATTTCCGAACCAGGCAGTGAAGCAGCTTCATTGTGAAGAGAGTACACAACGCTTATCTTTATTGAAAAGGGGTGAAATGAGGCCATGAAGGATTAGAAGTTCAAAGAACGCTTATTATCAAAGTATCTATACATTATACAACCTTGAGATTTGTCTCCTTGAAGGAGCCACAAAATAAAGAAACACAAAAGAACCCATTAAAAAATAGACTGTCGAATGCCCAGAATGTTCAGAGAGAGAGAAGAAAGACAAACTGCAAATAATAAAAGTAAGCAAATAGCATTCAGAACAAAAGTGAGTCCACAGACACAACACCTGGAGCAGGCCTAAGCATAAAGCTGAGTAAACATCGCAGAGCCGTCAGATACAGATATGAAGTTTTGTTGAGAGAGGGAAAGGCAGATAGGTAACAATAATAATGAGTATTGAATGAGCAGATATTTGGCGAGAAGGCCAGATATAAGAGAGCTTTAGAGTTGAAACCTTTGAGGACAAGCAAGGGTGTTTTTATCAGTCACTTAATAAAACAGGTTGACCTACTTCAGGGTTCTTCATGTGGAAGCAATTTCACAAACTAAATTCAATGAGAGGACCAAAGAAGTTTATAGTGAATTGTGACTGGATTTCTCCTCTGTTGTCCCTGAAGCATAAAGTGCCGGGTTATAATTTGTTCTGTTGCAAGTAGCTACTCTGCTGGCAACACAGGGGCCCAATAAACCTGAGTATAAGACATTTATATTTATGGAGATATCACTGGTGCAGCCATTTCTCCAGCTCTGCTGCCACTTGTTTGCGAGCAGATTTGTGACTGAACTGCCAAGATGATGTTCCTTTGGGATTCTGTAAAATATTCAGTATCAGTTTCTTGTCCTGGGCTTAAATTATATCACTTTGTTGACAAACACAAATGCGACAAGAGAAGTCTATTTCCTCAGCTCTTCATTATAGTGCAGGAAAATTTGAGAGACTTTTAATATTACTAATTGATTAATTTTTGTCATACTAATTTATCATCATAACCAACATGTTATTGCATTTGTTACATTGATAGCTAGGAGGGCCATTTTGTTGAAGTGGAAGGATATATCAGCTCCTACTTTGTCACAATGGTTCTCTCAAGTGATGCTGTGTCTTAGTTTGGAGAAAATTAGAAGTCGAACCTTTGAACCTTTATTTGATTTTGAGAAAAGATGGGGCTCATTTGCTCGTTACTATCATTTCAGTTAACTGATAGATCTTCTCCGCGATCTAATTGTAAATTTTTTTGATAAATTTTTCTTTCTTGCTGGCGGTTTGATGTTTATTTTTAGAAGCTCTTTAATTAGAATGGCTTGGGAGCATGATTTAAATATCTCTTTATCTGATGAGACTTGGGACTCGATTCTCAAATCGGTCAATTCAACCTCTCTTTGTGCTCGCCATTGCCTTTTACAGTTTAAGATTGTTCATAGAGCCCATATGTCTAAGTCTAAATTATCTCGATTTTACCCTAATATTAGTCCTATTTGTGATAAATGCAAAAGGGGCGAGGCCTCTCTTATTCATATGTACTGGTCCTGTCCTAGCTTGGAGAAATTTTGGAAAGATGTCTTCATAACTTTATCCTATATTCTGAATCACCACTTAGAACCTAACCCTTTAATTGCTTTGTTTGGTTTTTTGGGTGAGACAGATATACGAATGAGTTCGACTAAGTGTCGAATATTATCTTTTGCTTCTCTCCTGGCTAGACATTTAATCCTCCTTAGATGGAGAGATGTTGCCCCGCCCATGCATGCTCAATGGCTTAATGATATTATGTCCTGCTTAGACCTTGAAAAAATTCATTATTCAGTTCTTAATTCGGATATAAAGTTCCACAAGGTCTGGGGACCTTTTATTGAGTACTTCCATAACCTTCCTCTTAATTAAGGTTTTTTTCTTCGGTCCCTTGCTTTCAGCTCTTTTTTTTGGTAGTAGGCATTATTATCTTCTGTTTTCAAGTGTATTTACAGTTTTGGGGGTTTGAATGTCTTGATTTATACTCTCTATATTGTGTTGTGGTTGGTCTGGAGTTTTTTTTTTGTTGTGGGGCTTGGGGAGGATACTAACTTTACATGACTTCAATTTGGGTGCTTTCTCAATTATCTTTTTTGTATTATACTATTATTGCATGTTTATTTTTGCACTGTATTAATTTTCTTCATTTTGGTTTGTGTTTTTTTTAATCTGTAGTGATGTAGAAAATGCATGAAAAAAACCAATTAAAAAAAAAGCTCTTTGTATGACGCATGGCTCTGGGGTTGTACCCCTAATGGGTTCCCCCCCCCACACTTTTTTGCTTAGTAGGGTTTTGTTTTTATTCACAAAATTTTCAATCTTTAAGATAATTTTTTTTCCTTGAGGCATTGTAAGTGTGGTTACTTTGATGTACTTGTGTTATTTTTGAATAACATATTAAAAAGATTTGAAAAAAAAATTTTCATCAGTCATAAAAATCCACACACAATTTACATGTTTCTAAACTAATGGATAATTTCCATAAATATTATGCATTTTGATTCCAGTGTAGATAAGCCTCCTGATACAGAATGATCTTACAGATTGCTCACTAAAGGTAAATCTCAGATGAGAGCTAATATAGATGATATATTGGTATTTATGAAAGCTGACTTTGGAATTACCTCTTAAGGGTAACTATTAAACAAATAATAAACAAATTAACAAGTATGAAATTTGGGACAGTGGATCCCAAAGTCATCTTACACTTTCAGTGCTATTATATATTATGATATCTCAAAATGAGCCTTCTGAAGTTAATAATAGTCACCTAAAATCTGAGATTGCAGACTGGTATCAAATGTTGTTATGAAAATAATGCAGCACTTCCACAGAACAGGACTGGTGCATCTAAATCTAAAAATTACAAGGCTTTTAGCCTGCTGTTTCTTGATTCATTGATGCTGCAAAGATTAGCATATCAAAAGAAGGCATAGATGTCCCTGTATGTATTTGCTGGATAATTAGGGGATGAGAAGAGGATAGGAGATGTTAGAGTGCATTTGTGTCTCACGCCATCCTGTTAGGATTATGGTAAAACTGGTCTTATTCATCATGAAGTCTGAAGAGAAGGTTAACTATTATTTTTAATAAGCATTTTCACCTTGGGCATAAGGAGCCTGCTTGTTACACACTGAAACCTTGTGTAGGTGCCATATATTTTGTGCTGCCCTTTTATTACATTTGTTACAGTAACGAGGCATATTAGTGGGGGTGTGGTGTAAGCGAAGGGAATAAATTAGGTATTCATGCTTATTTTGTGGCAGTTTGTAGCTTGGGACCGAGAGGTCATATCTTTGCTGACTGCTGAGAAAATGCTCAAAAATGCTTAATTGTATGTTGCTAATAAAGGACCGGAATAAGGAATTTGACTCTCTGGAGCAGCCATGGGCATGTCACGCAAGTATAACAACTCCGTGGGTTCACAGGCTAGTGGCGATAGTTTTGTTTTGATTTTGGATCAGTTGTTACCACTACACCTTGGTCCCTATCTTTTATAGACTTTCCCTCCCAGCAGCAACAATCCAGTGGCTTCCTCCTGCTTTGCCTATTTTACGCCATGGACCAATAACATCAAGCAAGGGTCCTTGAACCCAGGTTGAGAATCCCTGCCCTGGGCCGTTCTCCCTGCAGCTACCAGTCTCCTAGCTAATGTCTTGTTTCAAAGAAATGTTGCACCATTCCCACTAGTGTTAAATAGTGCAGAGAAATGTCCACACAATCGTGTTATTTATTTATTTAGTTAGCTAGTTTTTGAGACAGAGTACAGAATAGGCCGTTCCATCCCTGGCAATTTAACCCTAGCCTAATCACAGGACAATTTACAATCTTTGTACTGAGGCAGGAAAACCCACGCGGTCACGGGAAGAACATACCAACTCCTTACGGACAGCAGTGGGAACTGAACCCGGGTCGCTGGTACTGTAAGGAGCAGTGCTAACCACTACACTGCCATGCTGCCTAACAGGGCATTGTCCTGATGAGGCAACAGGGAGGTTTCTTGTACATGGCATCTTGTTGATACCACTGGCTTTCCTGCCCAATAAACAGGCAAGATCCATTGCATTTCATACCTGGGCTTTCTTAATGGTGTGATGCACTTATAATTTATACGCCAGATATTCCTAAATTGTACAACTGTTTTGTGTATAGTTATAGAATACTACTCCTTAGAAAGGACCCTTCACCCCATCTAGACCATGCCAGCCTGGTTCCTTCTACCTGCACCCAGAACATAGTCCTCTATGCCTCTTTCATCCATGTACCTATCCAGACTTCTGGTAAATCTTACCACTTCTACTGACAGCTTGTTCCACATTCACACCACACTCTGAAGTCAGCGGATCACCCCCCCCCCCCCCTTACTTAATGGAGTTGGTCCAAGGCATAAAAAAGGTTGGGAACCCCTGTTCTTGGTGAAGGAGCTCCCCTCAGATTCCCCTTGACTATTTCCCTTTCATCCTGTACCATTGAGCAGATGTTTCAGTCCTGACTACTGCTGCTGTGCTTGACTTTTGCACTCATGCACTGTAAGCATTAGTTTTGTGCCTACACTGTGCAGGATGAGCTTAAGACTTTTGATTGGTCATTCTCTCAAATCTTTCTGCCTCGGTATTTATAACTAAGCCTCAACTTCATGGAAACACAAGCAGCAGCAGATGCTGTAATCTGTGGTGTTTGCTTGTCTATAGCTGCGGATGAGACCCGAAACCAGACAATAGGACAAGATAGAATTCAAAATAACCCTTATTTGGTAAAACTGTAGCAGTCTCAAAACTCAACTCACACACCCCAGGATGACTATTTGAATGGTTTCCCCCATCAGTGCCTATTGATTGGGGCAATGACCAGTCAGTGAAGGTCAATCTGGGATTGGTTTCAGATGATCAATAGGCACTGATGGTTTTGGCTTGCCATAACACTATCTGAGCAAAAAAAAACTATCTGCTGGCGTGAGTCAGTGGGTCAAACAACTGGAAGGGAATCACACCTCCCCTGAATCCACCAATCACCTCTGACTCCTGACTCACCACTCCCCTTCTGCTCTTTACAGTGGTCATCTCATTTCTCCATTCTCAGCCCTGACGCACGGTCTCAGGCTGGAGTGTCAGCTGTTCCTTTCCTCTCACAGATGCTGGTTGACCCCTGGAGTTCTTCCAGCAGATTGTTTGATGTTCCTCAGCTTGATAATTTGACTCCATTCCTTCTGTGGCATTCTGAAGACTGCTGTTGATGTCTCTGTAAACTGGACAGTTGGGAAATTGATTCCTGTGATGCATAACGCAGCCCCACTTTGCAGGTGGTAAATTGAAAGGTTTGCTCCTGCAGTCTTGATGTTTAACAAGCAGAGAACGTTTTTCCAAAGGCACCCAGCCCTCTGCCTTCAATTGCTAAATGGTATGCAGCCAATCACTTCCAGAAATGTGCTGTGACCTAATGTTCACTTGCTTCCCTCGGTACAGCACATTCTGGACAGTTTGTGTAATGGAATTCTTGCAAGCTTTTTTGAAGAACATTTTTCTGGTCTGTTGGTTAATAGCGGTAATTGAGAATGGCAAGTACTGAAGAGTATTTAAGCCTATTTCTGGAGTCGTTAATACAGGTGCACTAAATAAAGTTGTGTTTTACTTATTAAATTTCAGCACAAATCTGTTCAGAATTTGGTGCTCAGTTTTACACATACATTTAAAATCAAGTCTTCTTACTGGATGACTAACAGTATATTTTAATTAAAATTTCTGAGATGGGGGAAAATGTTAACTCTGCAAAACAGATTCTAAGAAGGTACTTATAAACTTGGAATTTAATGAAAATTGACTTATTTTTAATACTTTTCAAAACCTATTATTGCATAATATAGTCTCTGAATCATGTATCCCCATGCTGCATTGTTGGCCTAGAATCGGTCAATGATTGGATTACAATTTTAAAAAGTATTCTTTTTTATTGACCAGTCCTACCCCTCACTCCAGAGGGCACTAACTTAATCACCACCAAATACTACCACATTTCTACTCAGTCAGCATCAGTTCTGTACGTCTTGGCCTAGCTGGTGAATGTTAATACACTTTTCAACTGTAGGATTCTTTGTAACTGAGCCTTCCTTGCCCTTCCTCGGCTTTCCTGTGTCTGCATTTTCCAAGAATATTGATGCACCTCAATTAAGGAGATCCAGTGTCTAACACTTTATCCCCTTCATGCCCCCCGCCCCACCCTACCCCCTCTGAATTTAACTGAAATTAACTCAGATGATAAGGATTGAGAACTAGGTATGATACACCTTTGACTCACATGCCTGGCAAGGCAGTAACCAAATGAATAGCAAGGAGCGAAGAAGAGCCTTGTGATTCTTAATTCCATTTCAAGATGTCTTGAATGTATCAAGACATGTCATGTCTTGAAGACATGAATTAACATTCTTTTTTTCAGGAACTTTTGTAACTGCTTAACTTTGTGAAGGGTTTTCCATGAAATGAAGTAAAATCAAATGGTTCTGGAATTTCATTTAATTTTAAGAAAACCTGTAAAATGAAGATAGGGAGGAACACACACAAAATTCTGGAGGATCTCAGCAGTCATAGTTTTGGGCTGAAGGGTCTCAGCCCGAAATGTCAACTACACTCTTTTCCATAGATACTGCCTGGCCTGCTGAATTTCTCCAGCATTTTATCTTGTGTTACTTGGATTTCTAACATCTGCAGATTTTCTCTTGTTTGTGAAATGAAGCTAGGGTTTCTTTAAATAATTTTTAACCTTTTTATCAGTTGTTTCCATGCAATTCTTTGTCAAGAAGTCTTTCAAAAGCATTCATATTTTAACATTCCTGTTACACTACTCTTTCTTGCTCTTGTTGGAAAATTCAAAACATCCTTGTGTTGCAGCTGTCAATCTGACACCAGCTTTGTTTCAAACTTAACAGCAGCTGTTATAGAGTGAGAAAAAAAAAGTTTCTCCCCTTTGAGAAGTGTACCATAACGTCAAACTATCACTTCTTTTACCACAGCACCTGCAAGCAGAAGACCAGGAGATCCTCTCATTATTTCTGACATTAAAAAGGGAAGTGTTGCGCACAGGTAAGTTATCTCATTCTGATGGTTTTTATCTCTAGTTGCAGTATGTATCTAGTTGTAAATTTGTGAACTTGTTTTACAAGACTTAAGTGCAGTGAATTGTAATAAATATGTGCATGGTAAGTCCTGTACAGGTATTCCAAGGTATTTAAATAGAATCATTGACACTGGAGGGAAATAAACTGGAAATTTCAAGCCAAGACTCGTAATCAGGGTCTGATGAAGTCCTGATGAACAGTCTCCAAATGTCAGCTGTTTCGAAACTTGAAACTGCCTTCTCCAACATTTTGTGAGTCTTTCATGATTTTCAGCATCTTCAGATCTCCGGTGTAACTGACACGGATTACTCAGAGTCAGAACTGGGTTTAATATCACCGGCAGACGAGGTAGAAGGAGTCAATTTTAGAAAACCTAGCTGAGTTATTTTTCAACATAGACCCCTCCTACATTTACACACTTAGTCCAGCGGTGGTGGAGCATACGGATCTTGGACCTCCAGAAAGTGTCCACAGGTTCGTGGCCTAAGGTAGAAGGAGATGAGTCATTAACTTCAAACTTTCTGCATCATCACTCAAAGAGTTGACCTGTATGTGCATGTAACCAGAGCTGTATAACTCACCTCAAACCAAATCTTCTGAAACTCCAAATGGAATATAGCTGCTGTCTTGCCTTCTTTATAGTTGCATCAATACTTTGCTTCCAGGTTAGGTCCTTAGAGATATTGACACCCAGGAACTTGAAATTGCTCACTCACTCCACTTCTGATCCCTCTATGAGGATTGGTTTGTGTTCCATTGTCAACAATATTCACAACTTCACATTCACTAAGATTTCCATGATCAATCAAATTTAAAATAGCTATAGTTGTATTAATAATTGTCATCCATCAGTTCCTCCTTCAAGTCTGCCCCCTCTATTCACCGCCCCACGAATTGTTATATCTTTACCTCTAGATTACAAGATCTCAGTTATATAAAAAAACAGCTTTTATCATTAGATTAATACCTTCCTATGAACTGATGGGGATTTAAAGCATTTTCATTTTTTATTTAAAGAGATTTGAGGATTTTAACAATATTTTTCGATCATGTTTTACAATCCGTCCTTCAAAAAAAACTAATTAATTTCTTCTGTTGTTCTTTTATGTTAAATCTAATGTTGAAGCCACTAAAATCTACCCTTTATTAATGTCACCATTCTCCAAGTTTAACATTCATATCTTCCCAACATCCTCTTAAATAGTGATATAATCAATCTGATTACTGAATAATATTCACAACTGCAGATTCACTAATATTTCTATGATCCATCAAATTTTAAGTTGTTACAGATGTATTAATAACTGTTATCTATCAGTTCCTCCTCCAAACCTGGCCCCTCTTACCATCACCCCATGAAGTGTTACTTCTTTGCTTCTAGGCTACAAGCTCACACTTTAATAATACAGTAGCTGTAATTCCCGAAAACCCTGAAGTAAAGTAACGTAATAGAATAAGTGATGGAACATGTGAAGTGAGAGAATGAGCAATGGATCACAGGTGATAGGAAGCAATTTCAGACGGGCACATAGAGCCAACTGGCTGTGCTCTCCCTGTGTCCTTTGTGGATTAATACTCTATCAATCTTCACCTTGAATATATTGAACCATGTACTGTATGTCTTAATAGATAACTTGGAGCTGCTCACGTATTGATAAAATCAGCTCTTGTTCTTCTAAACTCCAAAAGGATTAGGACCAGCATGCTCAATCCCTTCATCCCAGGAGTCAATGTTGTGAATTCTCTCCAATGAAAGTATGCACTTCCTTAGAAATGGAACCCAGAACTCTATGCACTGCTTCAGATGTGTTCTCACCCATGCCTTACAAGATTGTATCAAAACTCGCTTAACGTTATAGTCAGTACTTGCAACAAATGCCAGGATTCCATTAATTACCTGCTGTACCTGTGTGACAACTCCTTGACTTTCATGTGCCAGGACTTCCTGATATCTTTGCACTGCAACATTTTATGGTGTTACGCCATTCAAAACTATTCGTTTTTTTGTCTATCTTCCAAAGTAGGTAACATTTCCCTGGGTAATATTATGTCTGCTGACTTGCTGGCATGGCCATCTGGTATGGGGGGGGGGGGGGCACTATCGCACAGGATCGAAGTAAACTGCAGAGTGTTGTAAAATTAGTCAGCTCCATCATGAGCACTAGCCTCCGTAGTATCCAGGCCATCTTAAAGGAGCAGTGCCTCAGAAAAACGGTGTCCACTGTTAAAGACCCCCATCACCAAGGGGGTCCTCTTCTCTTTGTTACCATCAGGAAGGAGGTACAGAAGCCTGAGGGTACACACTCAACGATTGCCCAACCTATCTGCATCCTCTAGCAAGTGTTTCAGTGTCATCAAGCCATACAGCACATAACTATTGTCTTCAGTCCACTCTCTCAATGCCGTTCATCAAATGTCCTCCTTGCAAATTACGTACCAATTTATCTTTGAACCATCAGCAAATTTAGCCACATTATACTCACTGCATTCATCCTGATCATTAATGGTGATTGTAAATAATTAATGACTCAGTACTGATCCTTCTGGGTTTACACCAATTACAGATTGCTGATCCAAAAATACCAATTTATTCCAACTTTTTTTCTCTTAATTAGCCAACATTCTATCCATGCCAATATGCAGTCCCAACCCCCATCTGCTCTGGTACCCTAACCTTTTACGTGGCTAATCAAATCAAAAGCACAATATTCAAATCTAATGGTTCCTTATCTCTAGCCAACTGTAACCCTCATATAGATGCCTGAAGTCCTGTTTTAATTCTTGGCCCACACGTGGTCTTGAATACCTTACATTTTGTCTTAAAGGCTTTCTCCCAGTTTCTCCAGGCAGTCTTGCCCAATGATTTTTCAACAGGGAGGGGTCCATAATAACACACAGAAAATGCTGGAGGAACTCAGTAGGTCAGGCAGCATCTACAAAAATGAGTAAGGCCTAGAAAGGAAAGGGAGGATGCCAGAATAAAAAGGTGGAGGCAGAAGGGTAGCTAGAAGGTGATGGGTGAAGCCAGGTGGATAGAAAAGATAAAGGACTGGAGAGGAAGGAGTCCATAATACCTAGTGGCTCTTTAGCAACTAATGTTGGTGGGCTATATAATTACAGAACCTAGCCTGTTTTCTATACTGTTTGTATAGGAACATTTGCCAGGTGAAATCTCAAAATGTGAAAGGAGCAGCATATTTGGTTCTTGTAGCACCTCACATGGTGCCTTCTGCCAAGATGAGTAATTAGACAGAAGCTTGTGCATTTTCTAATTCTTACACAGGATATACATGTTGCTGGCTAAGTGCTGTTTGCATCCCGAATTGCTGTCGAACTGAGTGTTTTTACAGAATGGATCTTGAAGATAGAAATGGAGTGACCAGATTTCCTTCGTCCCCAGTCCTGATGACGGGTCTCAGCCCAAAACATCGACTGTTTATTCCTCTCCGTAGATGATGCATGACCTGCTGAGTTCCTCCACACACTGTGTGTGCGTGTGTGCGTGTGTGCGTGCGTGCGTGTGTGTGTGTTGCTCTGGATTTCCAGCATTTGCAGAATCTCTCATTTCTTTCATTGAAAGAGTGAACCAGATGGGTTTTAATGACAATGAATACTTCAACGCTCACACTAAATTAATTTAATTAACTGAATTTACATTCCTTGGCTGCCACGAGTAGATATCAGATCAGTAATTAAATTAATGTCTGTACCTACTTATGGAACCTGAGAATTTCTGACCAGAGTTCAGTTGAATGAGACACCTGGGTTGTGTCATGAGCCAAACTTTGCTCATTTCTAACTGCTGAGGGTCTGCATTTTTGTGGACGTGGAGAAAACGGAAATGAACTGCAGGGAAAATGCTAGAATGATTGAACGCTCTGAGATTGAACTCACCACTGAGGTTGGTTGCAAAGTTCAAAGTAAATTTAATATCAAAGCACGTACATATCACCATATATGTGAGATTCATTTTCATGCAGACATCCACAGTAGAACAATGAAATACAATAGAATCAATGAAAAATTACACACAAAGACTGACATGCAAATTAAAAATAAACTCGAAAGGCTTTTGCTTCATCAGTTGACACCCTGAAATTTCTGAGAGCTGAACAGATACCACCGGCTATTTTCGTCACTTAATCTCTCCTATTTCCTTGTCTTATCATAGCAAAGTATAGATGCTGAAAATTCAAAATAAGATCAGAAAATGGTGAAGGTGTGTTTATCAGGCAGCAAGTATGAAGGGAGAAATAAGTGATACTTTGGAATTATGACTTTCGCCAAAACTACAAAATGTTGTTTCTGGAAGTTTCTTCTGCAAACATGCAACTGAGCAGTTGTTCTCTTCCCATGCCGATCTGTAGCTTTTCCCAGTCTTAGTAAAAGTTCATTCACCTAAGTTTCTCCATGGTTACTGCCTGACCTCTTGAGTATTTCCAGAATAATTTCTTCTTTAGATTTCCAGACCTTGCCCACCCAACCCGAAGTTAAATTGAAAGCTTAACAACGTGTTGAAAGGTTCCTCTATAACTGTGGTTTGCATTTCGAACAGGACAGGAACTTTAGAACTGGGGGACAAACTCCTCGCCATTGACAGCATCCGCTTGGATAACTGCTCCGTGGAAGATGCAATTCAAATCCTTCATCAGTGCGAGGAACTTGTGAAGCTGAAGATACGCAAAGACGAAGACAATTCAGGTAGGAAGGCGCTGACCGACACATTTCAGTTGGACAATCTTTGCACTTGAGTTCCATTCCTAAGATTTAGAATGTAGAACAGTACAGCATTGCCTCAGGCCCTTTGGCCCATCATGATTCCAGTTGAAACTGATCCCATCTGCCTGCAGTCTTCCATTCCCTATCTAAACAAAGTTCAAAGTAAATTTTATTATTTAAGTACATGTAAGTCACCCTATACAACACTGAGATTCAATTTCTTGTAGGCATACTCAATAAATCTATAGAATAATAACCATATCAGAATCATTGAAAGAGTGCCCAACTAGAATGTTCAACCAGAGCACAGAAGTCAACAAATTGTGCAAATACAAAAAGAAGAAATAATAATAATAATAATAATAATAATAATAAATAAGCAATAAATATCAAGAAAATTAGATGAAACGTCCTTGAAAGTGAATCCCTATGTTGTGGGAACATTTCAATGATAGGGCAAGTGAAATTACTCTCTCTGGTTTAAGAGTCTGGTGGTTGAGGGGTAGTAACTGTTACTGTACCTAGTGGTGTGAGTCCTGAGGCTCCTGTACCACCTTACTGATGGAAACAGTGAGAAGAGAGGATGTCCTGGGTGGCGGGGGTCTCTGATAATGGATGCATCTTTCTGCGACAACACTCTGTGTAGATGTGCTCAGTGGTGGGGAGAGCTTTACCTGGACTGTGTCCACTATATTTTGCACGATTTTCCATTCAAGGGCATTGGTGTTTCCATACCAGGCTCTGATGCAGCCGGTCAATATACTCTTCACTACACATCTGCAAAAGTTTGTCAAAGTTCAAGAAGTCATGCCAAGTCTCCGCAAACTTCTAAGGAAGTAGAGGCACTGCCATGCTTTCTTCGTAATTGCACTTAAGTGCTGGACCCAGAACAGGTCGTCTGAAATAATAACACCCAGGGATTTAAAGTTGCTGACCCTCTCCACTTCTGATCCTCTGATAAAGACTGGCTCAGGGACCTCTGGTTTCCTCTTCCTGGTCAATAATCAGCCTCCTGATCTCGCTGGCATTGGCTGAGAGGTTGTTGTTATGACAACTCTCAGCTAGATTTTCAATCTCCTCCTGTATGCTGATTCATCACCACCTTTGATTTGGCCAGCGACAGTGTTGTCATCAGCAAACTTGAATATGGCACTGAAGTTGGGCTTAGCAACACAGTCATAAGTGTAAAGTGAGTACGTCATGTGCCTGTTAATCATATCTATCATATCTATTTACTTCACCACCCTGGCAGCACATTTCAGGCATTTGCCATCCTCCTTGGAAACAAAAAGCCTCGCATTTCTCCTGTCAATTTATTTCTCTCACTTTAAACCTATTCCCTCTAGTATTTGACATCTCCACCTTGGGAAAAAGACTCGGGCCATCTACTCAATCTCTGCTTCTCAATTTTAAATACTTTTATCAAGTTACCTCTCAGCCTCTTATGCTGCAGATAAAACAATCCAATTATGTCCAAACTCTCTGTACAGTTAATACTGTTCAATCCAGGCAATAGCCGGCGGAACCTCTTTTGCACACTTTCCAAATCCTTCCTTTAACGTGGTGACCAGAACTGCACACAATACTCTAACCAAAGTTTTATACAGTTAAAATATGACTTACAAGTAATATACTCAATATACCAATCATGTCACCCTATCTTTACTTGTGGTACCACTTTCAGGGAGTTAAGGATTTACACCCCAACATCCCTCTCCATATCAATGCTCCTGAGAGTCCTACTATTTAATGTATACTTTCCCATTATATTCGACCTCCCAAAGTGCAACACCTCACACTTGTCCAGATCAAACTCCCATCTGCCATTTTTCTGACAGATGTTGTATTCCTCTATAGCGGGCTGTGTTCATTTGACAAAGTCCTGACGAAGGGTCTCGGCCCGAAACGTTGACTGCTCCTTTCAACAGATGCTGCCCGACCTGCTGAGTTCATCCAGCTTGTTTGTACGTGTTTCATTTGACAACCTTCCTCAGTATCCACAACTCTGCCAATTATTGTGTTGTCTGCAAAGTTACTAACCAGCCCACCAGTATTTTTGTCCAAATCGCTTCATCTGTACCCTTTCAGAACACCAGTCCTTCCATCATTTTCCTCTCTTTTCCTCGGCCAAGACAGTTTTGAATCCATTTTGCCAAGTCTCAATAGATCCCATATATCTTAGTCATGATCAGCCTACCATGCGGGACCTTGCCCAATGCTCCATGGTCCATCCACTGTCCTACTCTCATCAGTCATCTTCACTAATACCTCAAAAAAAAGTTAATATGACCTTCCCTACACAAAGTCATGCTAACTATTCCAAATGCAGCCTTGCTTTTCTAGATAGTGAAAAAATCCTATCCCTAAGAATCTTCTCCAATAAATTCCCTACCACTAATGTAAGGCTCACAGGCCCATGTAATCCTAGTTTGACCTTCTTGCCTTTCTTAAACAAAGGAACAATGCTAGCTATTTTCCTGCCTGGGACCTTGCCTGTGACTAGATGATACACGGATCTCTGTCAAGGCCCCATCAATCTCCTCTTGCCTCTCAATAAACTGGGATTGATCCATTAGGCCCTGGAAATATGTTATTTTATTAATTTAGAGATACAACACAGAACAGGCTCTTCCGACCCACCAAGCCACGCTGCCAACCGATTTAACCCTAGCCTAATCACAGGACAATTTACAAGGACCAATTAACAAAAAAAGGAATAAAAGTGAAATTACGTACCATAAATAATTCAGCTGAACAGCCAAGTTGTTTTAGGTACCTAGATGAAGGAAAGTTTAACAAAGCAAACAGTGGCCTTATTGTTGCTTTCTTTGGGGGGGGGCAGACTTTTAACTAATCCAGTGAGATTTTTCAAGATGTATAAAACTGACCCAAGCAAACTGGTAAAATACTAAAATATCCAGAAGTGGAAAGTAAAACTAAAAAAAAAATCAATAATTTGGGAACTTGCTCAGACAATCTTTGTGTGAAGGGAGGGGGTCTTCGAGGCTTCAATATTTCTATCATTCATTCTATAGGGTTTTTTGTCTCGTGGATGTCAGTGAAGAGGATGAATTTCAGGTTGTATACTGTATGCATTCTCTGATATTAAGCAAACCATTGAATCTTCAATGAAACTGATGAGGGGAAGCATATATTACATTATTGAGGGTTACATTATTAGGGGTCTTTCACCAAAGGGGAACGGGTCTGTGCCTAAAGAGCATAAATCGAGTACACAGTACTTACTCCACATCACTTTGAGTAAATTTTACTGCATTCTTGATGCATCTATTGATTTGCTGCAGAAATGCTGTACTTAATGGTTAAAAGGATTCACTTGAGGAAGTATCCTGCATTAAGTAATTTGCTTATTCAAAGCACAACAGCTAGAAGATCGTTGTAAATCTCATTTAACAGAACGTAAAATGAACAATTTGCTGTGTTGTTTTTTGACATCTTAATTATACGAAAGTGCACCAGAGCAGATCCCTTCTGAGTCATCCTCACTGAGTAGGCGCAGGAACACACCGGGACACTTACTCATTCATCAATATGCCGTCAAAGAAGCAGCCTGTAATTTGTTGTCAATGCTACATAATTATGTGTCACAATCACTTTTTTTTCAGTAATGTAAAGATAATTGATGACTATGATTATTCCTTCAGAATACATTATAATGAGCTGAAATACCGTTTGCAATTTTACCATAATTATAAATTCCACCTGTTGGAGTTTTTAAGCTTGTTAGAAATTTGGTATGGAATTAGGTTCTGTTCACTCACTTGATTAAAAAAAAGTTTTTTATTCCTTTGCTGAATTGTTAAAATGGAGAGAATTTTGCTCTGCCTTTAGGAGGGAGTGGGAACCATGTAAACAGGCCTGAGTCCCATCCCATTCCAGACCATCCCCATGTCCACACATCCTGAGCCTTCTCCACGGATTGTCACCTTGTCATGGTGGAGAAGCTTGTGTGGTCCTGAGATCCCAAGAGCGATGCCATCTGGAGCTATGCTCCTGGTAGGGTCACCCATGGTGGTAAGGTCAAGGGTGAGGTCCCTGACAAAGAACAATCCAACCAAGGCCTCAACGGTGGAACAGGTGGATGAAGTTCCTTCAAACTCAATGGCTGTGAAGGCAGATGAAGGCTGCAACAAATCCATCAGCTCCAGTCGTCATGGTTTCCATGCCATTGGAATCAGTTGGTTGATTCGTGAAGTATCGTGTGCTTCTTGGAGTGCAACATCAAGTACACATTAAACAAATACACGCACAGGTGTCTTCATTCTGTAGAAACGGAACGAAGACCATCATCCTCGGCCTCAAGGGATAGCCACGACGATAGCATCCTGAGCAGCAGGCCTGATGGGTGGAACAGCAATTTATGGTTGCTAGGGACAGCAGCTGTGAGATTCTGAGGGAAAGGGAGTGATTTTATTTTTTTTATTTATGGTCCGTGCTGCTCTAATTCGCCCATGTGACCAATTAACCTAATCTGTACATCTTTGGAACATTGGAGGAAGCCTGGACACCCGGAGCAAACCCACGCAGCCACGGAGAGAACATACAAACTCCTTACAGACCGCGGTGGGAAATGAACCCGGGTCACTGGCGCTGAACTGACATTACCCTAACTGCTACAATACTGTGCCACACCAGTCATCCAGTACCTCAGTAACTTGACAGTGATTTGTTTGTGGTATTGAAAGGGAAATAGCTAAGTATCTGAAAGGAAAGAACTGGAGGCTCTGATTAAAAGGCCTTCAGCCTGAAATGTTCTCTGTTTTTTTTGTCCATGGATGCTGTCCGACCTACTATTTCTAATATTTTCCATTCTTTCTTCAGATTTCCAACATTTTCTTCCTTTGTTTCATATTTTTTCTGTGTTAATTCTATCTTTAGTTCAGATAATGAGACTTGTTTCAGAAAATAACTTTATTATTGATGGTTGTGATGGTTGATTATTTCTGTGGTGTTTCATGGGAGGGGAAATGCAGCAAGGGAGAAATTTCAAAGTTCAAAAAGGTTCAAAGGTTCATTTATTATTAAAGTATGTATGCATTGTACAACTCTGAGATTCTTCTTCTCCAGATAGCCATGAAACAAAACAAAAAACCACCGAAGTCAATTCAAAGAGATACAGCAAACCCTTCATCCCCCGCACAAAAAAGAATGCCAACGCAATCATGAATTCCCCCCTCACACAAAAACACAACAAGAATATTGACCGCCCCCCCAAATGTCTCTACTCCATAGGAAAAAAGCAATAAGGCCAGAAACCCCCAAATTCCCCTCCCCCACACAAAAAAACTAAATCTAAAATCCAGTTGTGCCTGCTTATGATTTAGTCCATCTCAGCCATGATGAAGCAACTCTGTGTGATTGCCCATCTTAACCTTGAGTTGTTCAGCTAAATTACACATTAATAACTACAGTACCAGACTTTTTACGATGTGAAGCTTTTTTTTAAAGATTAGGGAACTGGCATCTGCTAGCTAGATTCCCAGGGTTCTTTTGTTCTTCGTTTGGAAAACATGGTGGCAAGTTACTTCCTTTCAATGATGATTCATTTACTGTTCCAATAACTTTTTTTCCTTCAAATTTCTAGATGAACAAGAGAGCTCTGGGGCAATCATTTACACTGTGGAGCTAAAACGTTATGGTGGTCCATTAGGAATTACCATATCTGGCACGGAGGAGCCCTTTGATCCAATAGTCATCTCAAGTCTAACCAAAGGTGGATTGGCTGAAAGGTGAGGTGCAGAGTTTAGTCATCTTCCAAATAATTCGCCATTCCTCATGACTTTTACCTCATCCAAACCAGAAAAGCATTGTGCTGTGTATTTAATATTTCAATAATATTTGAGTAATCTTCTATATATATATGGGTTGATTAAGCATTCTTGTTTGTTTAAATAATTCATTATAGGTTAAATGTAAAAATACATTCATTACTTACATCATCACACTACCACGTGATATGTGCACACCTCGCTTAAAGTAAATCTTGAAATGCACCTGTATTTTTGGACTCCCGTGAGTTTCTTTGAATTAATCTAATGTATTCAAATAATTAAACGAACAAGAATGCTTAATCGGCATCATATTTACAAGGTTACTCAAATATTATTGAAATATTAAATACACAACACATTGCTTTGAGGATTTCCTTGGATGAGAACTGAAATGAGGATTTGTCGTCCTTGATTGGTTTTCCTAACAGCTTCCAGTGATTAGTTACTGGTTGACAATGGAAGAAATCTGGAAATAGTCACTTGACAACTGAGTTATACAGGTAACACCAGAAGATGAAGTGTGCTGCTGAGCAACCGTATCTAAATTAAAACAGGTTTAGTAGTGCTCTGTGCCCTGATTCATTTACATATAAGGATTGCTAACTTTCATGTTATGACTCATTATGATATGTAAAGTGTATGGAGGTGTGAATACTACTCACCTTACAGTTACCTTGATGTTTATAACACACTGCAGATTATAAGTTTCTACTGATTATTTAACATGAAGGAAGGAACTTGTTTAATAGATGGGAGATGTGCATTTTCATTAATTGGGATGTTTGACAGTGATGCAAATAGCACAGTCATTAAAGTGAATCCTGAGCATTTCTGAATAATAAGGCTAGACAATTTGTTGAGAAGAAATCCAAATGAGATATGAAATGACCACCTTTCATTCAAAAGCTATCCTTTTTAACCCACAATAAGGCCTTACATTTATTATGTGGAATGTAATCTTATGGCCAGATATTTATTGGTGTAAAACTTGGTTTAGAGGGCACATGCTATCACGAGAGGCTAAATAAACTTGGGTTGTTTTCTCTGAAGTGCCGGAGGCTGAGGGGAGATCTGATAGAGGTTTTCAAGATTAAGAGGCGTATATAGAGTGGACAGAGAGTGTGTTTTCCCAGGGTTGAAATGTCTAATATCAGAATCAGAATCAGACTTTAATCGCCAAGTACCTGTGCACATACAAGGAATTTACTTCCGGCAGATGTTGTCTCTCTGCTCATAACAATAATAATGATAAATATAAATGAAAATATAGATTATACATACAGGTAGTGCAATCCCAGTAATAGTTAGCCGACAGTTAACCGGCAGTTAACTGTTCAGCAAAGTGACCGCAGTAGGGAAAAAACTTCTCCAGTGCCTATTAGTCTTAGTCTGGAGGGATCTGAAGTGCCTACCAGACGGAAGCAGATCAAACAGTCCGTGCGCAGGATGGGAGGAGTCCTTTATGATGTTCCCCGCCCTCTTCTTCAACCTGGAAGAGTACAGGTCCACAATAGAGGGCAGGGAGGCTCCAATGATGCGCTCGGCAGTCCTCACTGTGCGCTGTAGTCTGGTTCTATCCTGCTTGGTGGGGGCTCCAAACCACACAATGATGGAGGTGCACAGGACAGACTCAATGACTGCAGTGTAGAACTGCAGCAGCAATTCCTGAGGCAGACCGTATTTCCTCAAGAGCAGAGGCATTGAAGGAGGGGGTAGGTTCAAGGGGGTTGTGAGGGGTAAGTTTTTACTCGGAGTTGTGGATGCCTGGTATAGTAGTAGAGGCAAATATATCAGAGGCTTTTAGGAGACGTTAGAACAGGCACATGGATGCAAGGAAGATGCAGGGAAATCAACGTTGTGTAGGTAGGAGAGATTAGTGTTTGGGTGATTTTGATTTGCTTTTTGGCTGGCTCAGCACAACATTGTGGGCCGAATGGCCTGTTCCTGTGTGCACTGTTCTGTGTTCTTTGTCATTTCATTGCCATTCTGGCACTGATAATTTAATGTAATATGGCATGAGGAAACGTGTGATTGTAAAGTACCATATGCATTTGCAAAGTTTAAAACTCCGTCTGTGACATATGGTCCAACAGCTCTGTACTGTTTTTAATCTTGAACGTTGATGTTTCTACCTTGTATTACAGGACTGGTGCCATTCATATTGGAGACAGAATCCTGGCTATAAACAGCAGGAGCCTGAAGGGTAAACCTTTAAGCGAGGCCATTCATCTCCTACAGATGGCAGGAGAAACCGTCACGCTGAAGATTAAAAAACAGCTTGATAGTAAGCATTTAAACTGCTCCATTTGTGCTTTCTTCTTTAATGGCTTGATATCGAAACTGCTGCTTTAGATCAGGAAATTTAATAATATGGAGCTTTTATTATCAACTGCAGTTACATGGATCATTAACAAAAACAGAGAGTCATGGAAGGACGCAGAATCAGTGGGGGGATGGTGGGAGTTTGTTTGGTGGAAGGGGAAAGAGAGGTAGTCTGAGATAGCATTTGGACTGAGCTTGTCAAGTATTGCAAGCAGGATCAGGTTTAATATCACCAGCATACGTCATGAAATTTGTTGTCTTTGCAGCAGCTGTACTTTGCAATACATAATAATGGAGAAAAAAGACTGTGAATTACAGTGTATGTCTATATATATATATAAAGAGAGAGAGAGAGAGCGAGAGAGAGTGTTAAATTAAAAAGTAGTGAGGAAGTGTTTACGGGTTCAGTGTCCATTCAGGAGTCAGATGGCAGAGGGGAAGAAGCTGTTCCTGAAATGTTGTGTATGTGCCTTCAGGCTTCTGTATCTCCTTCCTGATGGTAGCTATGACAACATGACATGACCTGGGTAATGAGGGTCCTTAATGATGGATGCTACCTTTTTGAGGTATTGCACGTTGAAGATGTCTGGATACTATGGAGGCTAGTGCCCATGATGGAGCTGACTAAGTTTACAACTCTCTGCTACTTAGTTCAATCCTACGCAGAAACCACCCCCCCCCCCCCCCTCCACCCCACCATACCAGATGGTGATGCAGTATGTTTGAATGCTCTCCACGGTATATCTGTAGAAACTTGCAAGTGTTTTTGGTGACATACCAAATCACCTCAAACTCCAAATGAAGTGTAGCCACTGTCCTGCCTTCTTTATAGCTGCATCGATAGTATATAATCACTTTAGAGAACAACAATTGAAGACAAAAGAGAAAAATGAAAGAAACTGAAAGTGAAAGATACAGCCTTTAAATTGAGTGGTTAGAAACAAGTTTTTAGCTTTAAATCTCTCAGACATGGGGGGCTGTTACTTGAGCTTTTAATAGATAACTTGATCAGTCTGCAAACATGACTGAGTTTCAGGTCTCCTGTAACTTTAATTCTCTGTCCTACACTCAGTCTGACCCCTCGGGTTTCTGCCTCCTATATTGCTCCAACATTGCTCAGCATAAGCTCAATGAGCATTACTTCACCTTTCATCTGACGATGTTACAACCACGGGCTGAAGTAACACTCCTTTCTCTCCATGGATGCGTCCGTGTCTTTTATTTCTTGTGTGTTTGAGTCAAAAAAGCACAGAAATGAGCCCTTCAGCTAATTGCGTGAGCTATCGAGCTATATTTACACTAATTCCCTTGTGTTCTCCCACATTCCCATGGATTCCTTCCAGAGTCTAGCACTCACCGACACATTAGGTGCAATGTACCGTGCCCAATTAGACTGCCAGTCTTCATGTCTTCAGGATGTAGAAGAAAACCAGAGCACTGTCATGATCCTCACGGTTCCAACATTTTAAAGTATTGTTACCTAGACAACTTCCATCTGCATCCTGACCCACGCGTTCCCTCTGTTCTCTCCGCCTTCTGGTCTTTATAACAAAACCGCATTTATTATTTCACTTTTCCAATTCTGAAGAGTCTTTGGCCCAAAATGTCAACACTGCTTCTCTCCTCAGGGACGCAGCCTGATCTGCTGACAGCTTCCAACATTTTCTGTTTTATCTTACATGTTCAGCTTTTGCAATTTCTGTTTCAACTCCAATATGAATCATTATCTCATGTATATCAAAGATGTTCATAATTACTGTGGATTTTGACAGCTGTCCTGTATGAGGTTTCTACCCATGGGACGTTTTGTGCTGTGATCCAGTTATTTGAATGATAGGCTCACAACTGAAAGCAAAATGGGAAGCTTCAACCCCACAATACACTGCTGGATTGAAACTTGGATATGAGGGTTAAAAAGCTGCACAAGCACATCACAGCAGAAATAATTTGACACTACTGGCAGTCCCCAGGTTTCGTACGAGTTCCGTTCCTGAGTCCGTCTTTAAGTCGGATTTGTACGGAAGTCGGAACAAGCACATCCGGTATTATTTAGCGTCAGTTAGTCAAACATTTGTCTTAGTATATAGTATATATTTTACTTTTCTATGCATATAAAACACTTAAGAAGCGTATGTATTCCAATAATTAAACCACTGGGTTGCTTAGTAATAATTGTAGCTTTCATCGGGGCAGGGCCTTTCACGTGCTCCATTATTCTCACTTTATCCGTTTTCCTTTAAAATTGTTCCGTTCATTGACCGACTGTAGCCTAACGCTTTTCCAATGACCTATGGTGTTTCGCCTCTTTCCAAACACTTTATTATTTCCACTTTATTTTCAATCGTGATCGCTTCCTGTCAATGGAACAGAAACGCTGCGGGCGGCCGCTCCCGAGGTCCACTGGCTCCTAAGGAGGACCGCATTGAGACAGGCTAAATGGGACAAGTGGGAGCTGTGCTGGGTTGGGTATTTGATCCTCCACAATATTCCGCGTGGGAATTTAACCTGGAGGTGGCAGTGTTTTTTTTTACGAGGTCGAGTTGCAAGCTCGACATCAACGCAGCATGGATGGTACGGGAGTCACTGGATCAACATCAACCCGGCACTGGAGCAGACTACCACTGGGTCGAACTCGGGAACCTCCGTTCTCCAGCCCGGCACTGATCTCACTGCGCCACCAGCCGACCGGAATGGGGGGTGGGGGGCGCGGGCGGAGTCAGGGTGAATCTTACTAAGAAAAATTTAAGCCAAATACAAAGTTAAACACTTAACACAGTGTCAACGGCAATGACTTAAAATGGCGGACGACGTTGCGATCCAACTTAAAATGGCGGATGGCATTCTCCTTCCTCGGTTCGTAAGTACGAGTTGTCCGTAAGTCGGACGTTTGTAACACGGGGACTACCTGTATAGAGAATACAGACTTGGATTTTTAACAACCTTGGTTTTCTGATTTGCAGATAAAATGTTTGGTGGTCTTTTTGCACAGAGTCCAGTCCTAAAAAATCATCGGTCTCAGGCCGACTGAGTGAATTGAGCGATGCAGAAGATGAAATTCCCACCGCACAAAAGCCAACCAAGCTATGTGAGATGTACTCAGCTACAATACCCAGTGTGGACAGTGCGGTGGAGTCATGGGATGGGTCAGGCATAGACACCAGCTATGGAAGTCAAGGTAAGGAATATGTTTATTCTGCATCTACCATGTTGTTTCTTAGCAGTTTTTAACGTTGGCATCTTTACAGGAATAATTCTAAGTAACTACAGGTGGCCCCCATTTTTCAAACATTCGCTTTATGACAGCTCGCTGTTACGAAAGACCTACATTAGTACCTGTTTTCGCCAACCAAAGAGGATTTTCGCTTTTACGATAAAAAGACAGCCGCTTTATACGTGTGTTTACCCCGACAAAGACTACAATGACCGTGAAGCCTTGTGCAGGCATTTGTGTGCGCATGTGTGAACGTGTGTAGGTGTGTACGTGCCGATTTTTTTTTCTCCAAATCGAATTTGGCTCACTGCCTTTCCAATTTTGATAAGTGAAACTACACCGTACATACAATATTTCTACTTTATATAGGCTGCATATTTATCATATCATTCCTGCTTTTACTATATGTTAGTGTTATTTTAGGTTTTATGTGTTACTTGGTATGATTTAGTAGGTTATTTTTTGAGTCTGGGAACGCTCAGAAATTTTTCCCATATAAATTAATGGAAATTGCTTCTTCGCTTTACGACATTTCGGCTTACAAACGGTTTCATAGGAACGCTCTACCTTTGGATAGCTGGGAAACCTGTATAAGTGTGGAAGAGTACTTTTAAATATATCAATTTTTTTTGTATTTCAACCATCTCAAATCAGCTTATAAGATTATGACTTTAGCTGAATGTTACTAATTCTGTGGGACTTTGGTTTTGCTGCTTCATTTTGGTGATTTAAAAGCATTGATGATTTTGTAAGTGGATGGTTGATGCTTGGTATAGACTTGTTGGGTCAAACTCTATGTTGCTGACTTGGAATAAAACTTGTCAAGCCAAGCGGAGTACATCAGCTGCTCTTGTTTCATCTCTCATGCAGAAACTGACAGAGTCTTGGCAACGTATTTTAGTAACAGTTGGTGTGATTTTTGCAGGAATGAGAGTAGATGGGTCTTGCACTAAATAGAAAACGTGTCAGAATAATGAGGTACCATACATTGTGTAAAAAGTTGGGGCAAGGTCATGAAGCTCTTGGCCAATGTAATTAGAATAGGTTTAGCCCTTCATCTAGGTCTCTGGCTGTCCACTTGATCTATGCCTCTTATCATGTCACGTTTCCTCTCATCCTCTTTCACTCCAAAGAGAAAAGCCCCATTATTATCATAAGACAATAAGAGATAGGAGCAGAATTGGGGCATTTGGCCCACCAATCATCATGAGTGATCCATTTCCCTCTCAATCCCATTCTCCTGCCTTCTCAAAACCTTTCCTGCCTTGACTTATCAAGATTCTGTCCACCTCCACCTCAAATAGGCCTCCAACACACCTGGACTCCACAGCTGCCTGTGGCAATGAATTCCACAGATTCACCACCCTCTGGCTAAAGAAATTCCTCCTCATCTCCATTCCAAATGGACGTTCTTCCAATCTGAGGCTGTGCCCTCAGGTCCTAGACTCTCACACTATTGGAAACATCCTTACCGCATACACTCGATCTAGGCGTTTTTTGAGGCATTGCTCCTTGAATGTGTCCTAGATACAGTGGAGGCTAGTGCCCATGATCTGCTAACTAAGTCTCTGCAGCTTATTTTGATCCTGGTGGGTCAAACTGAATGTAATTGACTTGGAATAAAACTTGTTAGGTTAGGAGGAGTATGTTAGCTGTTGTTCCTGTGATTTGTGGAGCCACTTTCCAAGTCCAAGTGTCACAGCTCCAAATGCAACTATCACCACCAGGATTACTCTGACATTAACCTTCCACACCCTTTCTATCTGCTCTTTCAAGTCCTGGTATTTCTCCAGCTTTTCATATTCTTTCTTCCTGATGTTGCTGTCATTTGGGATTACCACATCTATTACTATTGCCTTCTTCTCTTCCTTGTCCAGTATTACTATGTCTGGTTGGTTGGACAGTACCTTATCAGTCTGTATTTGGAAGTCCCACAGGATCTTAGCTCTGTCATTCTCCACTACCTTCTTGGGTGTTTCCCATTTGGACCTGTGAATGTCCAATCCATACTCGGCTCAGATGTTCATTACACAATTCCTGCAACTTGGTTGTGCCGTTCAGAGTATGCTGTTCCTGCTGCATCTTGCACCCTGCTCGTATGTGCTGGATAGTTTCAGTGCACAGTCTGCATCTTTGTGTGGTGTGACAGACCCCGGCTTCTATTGCTCCTGTACTCAGCACCTGTTCTTGTGCAGCCCTGAGCAGCGCCTCTGTGCTGTCCCTCAGCCTTGCCATTTCCAGCCATTGGTAGGACTTTCTCATGTCAGCCACCTCTGATATCTGTGATGGCATATCCTGTGCAGTGGCTTGTCCTGCCATGGCCACTGGCCCTCTGGCTCTGCTTCACCCACTTCCATATCCGCTGCCTGCTGTCTGAAGAATTCTCCTAGCCCGTCATCCCTTAGGGCCCATCTTCCTGAGATACCCATGGGTGTTTCGCATTTCTTCCAGGACTGTGGCCTTGACACTTCCAAGACCCCGTCCTCCTTTATTCTGGCGGGTGTACAGTCGCACAACATTGGACCTTGGATGGAATCCTCCATGTATTCCTAATAGTTTCTGGTAGTTCCTGAGGCTTCCCGTTTGTTCCTTGGCCGGCACACTATTGCAGCTGGGTATCTGATGACTGGTAGGGCAAATGTGTTGATGGCTCTGATCTTGTTCTCCCATTCAGCTGGCTTTTTAGGACCTGTTCCACTCTGTGGAGGTACTTGGATGTTGCAGCCTTCCTTGTGTCCTCATCACGGCTTGGTGCGCCTGCAGGATCCTGGGGTATTTGTAGCTGTCCTGTACATCTGGGATATAGATGGCGATGTATTACAAATGACCCAACAGTCTTTGGGATTTAGAGGAACAGATTTGTAGAGAGATCCCAGACTGCTGAAGTAAACATAAGATTGTTGTAGCAAGTAGTTTTAACTTTACAAATATTGACTGGGACCCCCATAATTGTAAAAGGACTAGAGGGGATAGAATTTATCAGATGTACTCAGGGAAGTTTCCTTAATCAGTATAGCAGACCCAGCGAGAGAATATGTGATACCTGATCTGCTGTAGGGAACAAGACAGGGCAGGTGACAGAAGTATATGAACTATGTATATAACACACACAAAATGAACTCACTAGAATCTATAATTTAAAGTTGAAACAGAAGCCATATTTGACAAATCCTCTCAAAAGTGCTGGCATTAGACAATCATATTGCTGATCTTAGCTGCTTAATATCCCTAATGGAAGTACGGTTCAATTAGAACATTTGACAAAAGAGCTCATTTTCCAGAACTAATCAAACATCCAGCTTCTGAGTGATCTTTGAGTGATATTTTATCAGATATTTGGCTCTCACAAGCCACTTTACAGCAAAAGCCGGAAGAACTCCGTGGGTATATTTATGGCAGAAGTTGATCATTTCCTTATCAGTCAGGGCATCAAAGGATGTGGTGAGAAGGCAGGTGCATGTGGTCGAGTGGAATCCAGGATCAGCCATGATGGAATGGCAGAACAGACTAGATGGGCTGAATGGCCTGATTCTGCTCCTATGTCTTATGGTCTAACCGTACATTGAAACTAGAGCAATTCTAGTTTAAAAATTTTAAACTGAAGCAACAATAGTAACTATTTTAATTTTAATGAAGCTATAGACAAGTATCAGTGGACTTGGCTGGCTGGTTTCATAGTAGATGGGTATAAGCAAGTTATTTTAAGAATCATGAGGTTTTACCTTCCCAATTCAGCTTAAAACTAATTAATTCAATAGCTTCATAATTTAAATGTACTTCACTGCTCAGGGAAAAGCTGACAGGTGCAATTAATGCACTTGTTTCTTATTTGTGGTGGTTATCCTCCAGATTGTCAGTAATTGCCTCAGTGAGCTAAATGACAGAACATCAAAATTCACATCAGTGCATCAGTGTCATAGAGTAAGTCGATCCTACGAGATGAAAAATCGCCAACAGTAAATTAGGCTGATTGAACATCTCTGATATGCTAAGTCTGGAGCTAACCCACCCCCACCCCACCCCCCTCAGGAACACTACAGTTCATCAGGTCAACAGATAGAAATGCAAATTCTATCTGTTGAGATAGAAAGCAGCTAGATTCAGTTAAGATGTGGGAGAGCATTTACTTTGTTAAAACAACCCACTGTCGTGGGAGATAGAGCATATTCATTATTTTGTACAGCTATTTGAACAAAGTATTGAACTGAATTCCATCCATTATGTATTCTGTTCATTCACTTGTCCAAAAAACAAAGTTCCTTAATATTGAGTCCAGGCCGTGTCAAGCTGCAAACATCAAGATGCAGTTTTAAAATTACCTTTGCAGTCCATTTCAACAAGTCTTGGAAATACATGGAATAAACTGTGACCACCTTGAATTTATTTTTTCTTGATTAATTTTTGGACCTTTTGGAGAGGTTTATTGATGCAAGGAAAATAACCTGCTTAGATCACCATAGAATTTTTTGGTCAGTCAGGTTCATGAACTTTTGATCTCCATCAGCACAACTAAGTCTAAAGAGCAAAGTAGTGCACAGCTGTGAGTTACAAATTTGAAATCTACCTGCCCTTACTTCAGAAAATAGCAGATTCTTGCTACTTGTTAGACACTGAAGAAGATTAATTTTAATTCTACTTTTAAGGAGGTAGTGGATTTTGTCACTCACATTAATGGGTTATTCAAATACATAAAAGTTGAAGTAACTCTACTTAACATTCTTCCAGGAAATGCATTCCTGTTAATTGCACCTTGCTTTTGGTACAGTGAGCCTGTCCGTTGGCTGCTTCAGTACTGGGAATTGTTAGCAGTATTCCTGCTAATTGACAGTGTCTCTGGGAAAAAAACATTCTCAAACTGAACAACTTTAGTAAGATCTTCATTCATTTCACATGATCACGCAACCTTCCACTCATGCTCTCCTCCATCAGCACATCTCATTTAAAAAACTGGCCATTTACTGCCCGGATTAGAGAATGTCTTATCAAGATTGAGCAAACTTGCTCTTTGGCGTGAAGGGAATTGACTGGTAACTTGGTAGAGGTGGAGATAGATGATAAGAGGCACAGCTGTACAGCTGTTACTTTTTCTTGGGAGGTGAGGCAATGCCTAATAAGAATGGACATACGTTTAAGCTGATTAGAGGGAAGTATAGTGGTGGATATCAGAGGTAATTTTTTTATACAGAGAGTGGTAAGTGCATGGAATGGACTGTGGTAGTGATGGTAGTCGGCGGATGTATTTGGGAAATTTAATAGATACATGGTTGAAGCAAAATGGAGGACTGTATGGGACGGAAGGGTTGGATTGATTTTGGAATTGATTTAAAGGGCATGTACTGTTCTATGTAAGACAAAATGTAATTCTGCCACATGTGGGACTTCCCGGTGGCCAAACATTTTAATTCCCATTCCTGATCCAACATGTCGGTCCATGGTCTCGTGCAATGATGAGGCTATACCTTATATTCTGTCTGTATTCAGCCTGATGGCATGAATATTGATTTCTCCTTCTGGTAAACAAGTTCACCCCCTCCTGCTCCCCCTTCCTCTATTCCACACTCTGACCTTTTACTTCTTCTCACCTGCCTATTACTTCCCCCAAGTCCTCTTTTCCTTCACTTTCTCCTGAAGTCTACTGTCCTCTCCGATCTGAATCCAATCAGCTCTTGACCTTTCCCACTCACCTGGCTTCACCTATCAGCTTCTAGCTAGCCTCCTTCCTCTCCCCCCACCTGTTCATTCTGGCATCTTCCCCCTTGCTCCTCAGTCCTGAAGAAAGGTCTCAGCTCAAGATGTCGACTATCCATTCATTTCCATAGATGCTGCCTGGCCTGCTGATTTCCTCCAGCATTTTGTGTGTTTTATTTTGGATTTCCAGCTTCTGCAGACTTTCTTGTGTTTATAAAATGTAATTCTGTTTGATTAACTTCTCAAAACTGTTCACGTCTCCTCAACTGCACTGTGCTGCAAAGAACTGGACATAAAACTTGCGACTAAGTAATAAGTTAAATGACTGATGGGAAAGAACATAAGGGATATAGAAAAAGATTGTCTGCTGCTTGAGGATAAACATCAGTACTGACTGGTAGATGCAATATCCATTTCCATTTTAGCAGATTCTATGTACTATAATTGATCTGAATAGATGCTCTGGTAGACAGAAGATTCAGCGACTCTATTGATGTTAAAAGCCTTACAATTACATCATCAGCTCATTTATTTATGGTCTTTTCCTTGCGGAAGAATATTCCTGTGCAAAACTCCTTACAAGGTAAAATGGGTGCCAAAAATAAAGGAAATATTTGGAGGGATGACCAGATATTTGGTCAAAGTAATAGTTTTTTTTTCAATAGGATCATGAAGATGGAGATTGATATATCACCAGTAAAATACCTTAGTGTCTATTGGCATTTGAAAGCTTGATCACCAATAACAGAGTGTGGGCGTAGGAGGTGAGAAGGTAGAAAAGCACAAGGCTGGAATTAGAGGAACACGGACTGGTATGCTGGAGTTAATTGGGGATGAAATGAGGTGACTGGAGGAATTTAAACATGATAGATATCTTGGGGGTGGAGGGGCTGGAGATACATCTCTACCAAAGGAGGTGTAAGGCACTCCTTCCCTCCACTAGCCTGCAGGTCATCCTTGGGCAAGGTGTAGCACCTGCTTAGCCCTCGATCAGTGTAGTGAAGCCATGGGAGCAGGTGGTGGATGGTTGAATGAGCAGCTTGTGCAGATCACAAGTCCTGGTTATGCGACCACTGATGCCAGGCAGATGATCCCTGAAGAGTATTGGTAATGGCTGGTGTCGCCCGTCTTGTAAAGACACTGCCCAGCAGATGGTAGCAAACTACTTCTGCAGAAAAATTTGCCAAGAACAATCATAGTCAATGTTAAGGCATATAGCAAACATTAACTTCAGCAACCAATCTTTGGACCTGATCGTGGACTGTATATTAAATTTAAAATGCAGCCCTAGAGCTATGGACAATGGGCAATTGAAAAATCAGACAATGTTAATTAACATTCATTTTGGGTGTCTGGAATGTGTCTGCGAAGGAGGTGTGCAAATTATATGTGATTCAAAAGAAACATTGTATAGAATTGTCCTTTGATCATTAGCACATAAAATATCGTGTAATAGTGGGTCAAACGGGCCTCTTCCTTTGGAAGGGTCTCAATATGATGCCTGATGCTCGCTTTTGTTGTTCATCTGCTTCAGTCTCTCTCCAGTGACTTTGTTCACATTACAACAGTCAAGACCATGATCGCCCAAGTCATACGACATTGCACATGATTATGATGAGATAATTTGTTGGGACTGGATGCCAATCTCTTCCAGCAATGGCACAGGAAGCAAAATAAATGACTTTTCCAGTTTGTCATTGCTGTAGGTTTACACATGGTCTTATGTACTTTCACTGTTTGTGCCATTCTGCTGTGACATTGTTAAATGCAAACCATCAGCAAAAGCCTACATAATTTATGTAATGAGTAACTTGTGATGGATCTGGTCATATTCCTGGAATTACAAGCACATAATAACCTGTTGTGAATGTAATGGCTGCTTATTTGTCATAAGTAATCTAACCCTTTTTAAATGATTCATTTCTATTGATAATCAATTAAACCTTCAGTGTCTTCTTCAATTCCTCCCCTCACATCCATCTTTCCAGCTAACTTATTAAGTAGATTTGGTTAGAAAGCTATTCATCAAAATGTAGACCCCCTTTAATGCTAAACATGCTGTTTCAAGAATCTGATTATTTTAGTGTAGACACAATTATATCAGTTTGAACTTTGTAATGTTTTGATTAACTATCCTAGCCAACTTAGTGCATTTCTTTTAGAGCTATCCTGTCCTTGTAGATACTTCAAAGTTTCCTCTCTTATGGATGAATGTTGAATACAGTTTTTTCCCCTCCTGTATAATGAATCACTTTATAATTCTGATGACTACCAACCAAAAAGCAGCCATAACATTAAATTTACAAATGTGCACAGGGCTAGAATGTGACATTTAACAATGTAAATTTAAATGAGCTGTTGTAACTCCACAGAATGTGCGTTCCACCAGCCAAAAGGTAAGACATTATTCTGCTTCACTGCAGAATACTGCTGGATAATGTCAGTACAGTAAATTAGGAAATAATGATGCTGTCAAGATTATTTCATATTTTGATGTCAAATATAATCTGTGTGTTGCATATTAAGAATATGCAAATATAATACTCTGCTTTGCGATGGATGTGGTAACTGATTTTCTTTAATAATGGTTTCTAGAACTGGCAGGTAATGGCAGTAATTAAATTAAGCTGCTCAGCAGTGTGAAATAAACTGTAAACAGTGGTATAACCCAGACTGGTATAATTGACAGAGCAAAAGCAGTTTATTAACCAAATGAAGGTTTGGCAAGTAATTTTGACAAATTTGTGAATCTTCTTGTGAGATGACACTGTCTGTAATATTAAGATTAGTTGGTGCCTTGGGCTTTTTCTTGCTTTCTCAATTCCTTTCTTTCACAGGATTTGATACATTACTAAATATTCCCAGACTGCATCTGAACTCTTGAATATTCTCTATTTTTCCCTTCCTTAGTTCCATCTGGATATCAAGCCTCTGGTTATAGCCTTCACGCACATGAATGGAAAACTGCTAAACTGACGTATCCACCTGCCAACAGGCACCATAACCCTTATCATGATATGACACTGAGTGATGACGAATGGGAAAGACCCACCACCAGTAGGTAAGTTGCACAATTTATTCTTCATAAAGTTGCTATTTTTCCCCTTCAAGCTGTAAGTGGCTTTTTAGTCAAAACACTTCACCTGTGAAATGAACAACTTTAATAACAAACAGGAACATCTGTTATGTTTTCCTATGTTGCAATACATCAAAGAATAACATAATGATGCAAGGCGAGCTTAGATTTAAGCTTGTTTATATTGTAAATAATATTGTGTGCTACAAGTGTGCACGTATACAAGTCCCATTTTTTTCCCTTTATTTTTATTCAGCCTGGTTTTCTGAAGCCCAAAGGAAATTGATGCAGTTCCACAATTGTACAATTCAAATGGCTAATAATTGAGAGCAGAACCTGGTTAGTTTTGTCTCTCTTCGTTCCCCCGCATTTTACAAACTGAATTGTAGTGTCCCCTTACTCTGCCCTCATGCAAGACTTCCCCATTTCCTCAAGCTAGACAGATTCAGTGGATACCCCCAGTCCCGGCGTGGTGTAGTTGGAGGTCGTTTTATTATTCACCAGTGTGTTACAGTACTCAGGGAGCTGGTGGATAAAGGCAGTACTTCTCAGCACGCTAACAAAAGGCAGATTCAAATATTGATTGAAACTCCTTCGATTCTAGCAAGTGCTTCGGACTACGAAACGAAATGTGCAAACAATATAAAATGGCTGCTTTGATGACGAAAGTTGATTGTTTAACAGTATGATAATGAGCAAACAACAGCTGTGAACCCATCCGTAAGCAGTGAGATCTAGTAATTAGAAATAAAACAACAATCCTAAGTCAGGAAAGACATAACACCCCTCTTCTGTGACTATAGAGATAAAATAAGAGACTTTCCTGGTTTGAATGCCTGAGTATAGAGTGACTGGCATATTTTTGCAATATACAGACAGCTGCATTATTTTCAAGCGTATTTTGAACTACCTATCCAACTTAGTAATGACAGAAGAGGAGACCTTGAAAAACTAACCCTGTGCATAGTGAATTCCTCCAAAGTTAGGAAAAAACCTTTGATTTAGACAATTCATCAGGATTAAGTATGACTTACTTCCACTCCAGTTTTTAAGTTCTGTAACTGCTAAAGAGGTCAGAACTATAGATTCTTATGTAGATTGTTCAGGAAATGTCTGACAGGACAGGCACCTGTGTAGTTTGTATGCAATGGCATTCCTGATGCTCAATTCCTTATGCACAGCTTCAAGATTCGCAATACCATTTCGTCTACCGTGAGTGGTGTGAGCCAGTGGTTTCCAGAAGTAGGTGGGGGTAATCCATGTCTTCAAGAAAACTTAAGGTACATCCATGAATTTAATCTCTGGCCACTGTAAATAGTATAGTGAAATCCTCCAAATTGCTTCCTTTATGCCCTGAATTTCTATGGAATTCACCCAGTTCTCCAAATTAATTATTTTAAACAGAAGAGGAAACCTTGAAGATGCAACACAACTAACCCTGTCCACACACTCCCATTGTTTCTCACAGGCCTTAAAAGCTTACCTGCTTTTCACCTCACTCTTTCAAGCAAACTTGGGCACCAGCATCTTAAAGTCTTCTTTATTGTATAAATTATGATGTGCAGTCCAAGCCTCAGCTTTTTTTCCAATCGATGTAACCATGTACCATGTGTGTCTGTCTGCTGGAATTTCCATCGAATTTCCATCGAATTTTCAGAGAGTAGTGTGTAGGCCTCCGTTAGTCTCGATAGACCATGGATTTGCGCCTTGGAAAGTTTCCAGGGTGCAACCCTGGGCAAGGTTTTTTTTTAAATGGAAGACCGGCAGTTGCCCAAGCTGCAAGTCTCCGCTCTCCGTGCCACTAAGGGAAGGGCATTAGGACCCATACAGCTTGGCACCGGTGTCATCGCAGAGCAATGTGTGGTTAAGTGCCTTGCTCAAGGACACACACGCAGCCTCAGCTAAGGCTCAAACTAACGACCTTCAGATCACTAGACGAACGCCTTAACCACTTGGCCATGCACCAACAGAGAGTAGATTATTAGTAAAGGCTGCAGATGCAAGAGCCTACTAGTGTTAAATCGTAACAAGTGAAACGTGAAGTCGTGGCAAAATTAAATAGGAATCACAAGAGGATGGTTAAAATTCTTACTACACTTTGCACATCTCAAAGCATCTAACAATCTTTACCAAAGGTGAATAAGAAACAACTATTGCTTGATGATTAACTGAAATGGATTTGAAGATACATGAATTTGAAAGTAATGTATTTCTCACCTTCAGTCCTTGGGGTGGCTTAGTGTTGATGTGCTTTATGAGTGGTACAGTTCCCCATCCCATTAGATCAATATTGCCCCAGCCAGTCGGCTCTTAGAATTAGATCACAGGGTTTTAATACCAATTATTTCCAAGTGGCATGTAGTTAATTATTGTGAAATAAATTAGATGAAACAAAATGCACTGCCAGACTCAACAGTTTCCTTTGTTGTTAATGCAGTGTGCTTGGCAGAGTGGGGGTATTTTTTAAGCATTTCTAGCCTCAGCCAGTTTAGCAGATGGCAGGGAGAACTGGTGTCCAACTCTTGTTTGAAGGAGCATTTCAGCCCTCTGCTCTCAACACCAAGCTACATTATTACTTAAAAGTAGAACTGTCAATTATCATCTTTAAAATATCAAAAAACTCACGGTGCACAATCAGAATATAACCAAGTTCAACACCTGCTTCTGCAGGTCGCTTTCTGCCTGACTGTTGTCTCAGATGTAGTCCTTTTTTCTGCTGGACTACAGCAAATGGTTTTTTGCTGATCAGATTCCAGGATCAAGGACAGAGGTTATGAATTCTGCTGCTGTTCAATCTCAGGGGCAGGTGACGCCTGTGAGAGAGGAGGGAAAGAGTACATCTCACCTCCTGATCTTTCCCACCTCTTGTTCCTGTCACTACCTACCATTTCCTTTTTCCCACTATCACTTCTTTTGTACCCTACAATTACCCCACCCAATGCTTACTTTCTCCTGCAATGTTATAGATGTTGATTGAATGTAGATGTGATTGGTAGACCTGGAAAGGAATTTCAGAACAATGATAATAACCTCCAATAAAGTAAAATAAAGGTGAAGCATTTTCACTAGCCTAATGAAAATGAACGGCCTGACTATTCAATTATACAATCAATTGTTTAATTGCTTACCAGGTCTATTTGAAAAACCATGATGAAAAAAATATTTCTAGTACTAATGCATGACGAATGTGCACCTCATTTTAAAAACTGAATATTAATTTCTTTAAGTGGGCTATGTATTTGTGATGTTATCCAAAACTGGTTGATATTTATATATTAACTTCTGGACATCTGATTTCAAATTGTACAGTGATTTTAAAAAAACAATAATTATTAGTTAATATCAAGAGAAAAGATATTTAATTTTGCCATTGGGTATTTTGACAGTATGTATGCACCCCCCAAGATTTTTAATGCTATATCCTTTCTGAATAAATTTCAGTTATGTAGGTGGACAAGATGGGTTAGAAGCAGATCAGGAAGAAAATTTTTGGTCGCAGGCCTTGGAAGATTTAGAAACCTGTGGTCAATCAGGAATCCTGAGGGAATTGGAGGTATCAAATTTTCACTTTTTGCAATATAGGTTTTCACTGTTCTAAAAGAGCAATGAGACACAGCTTTCAATTTTCAGTCTACCGCATCTGGTCTTGCTAATTACAGGAACCTAGCTCCTCTTCAAAGATGGCTGCCAACCAAAAGGATCTGAATTTGAAAGACTTGGCTTTATTGGTACTTTTTAAATTTTAGAATTGGTGTGAAATTCAAGATCTAACAGTTTGATACATTTGAAGATTTCTGGTTGAACCTTTAGACAATTGCAACTTTTGTGTTTAACAGGAGATAAAATCTGCACTTTAAGCCATACTAACAAATCTATATACATGTATTATTTAACAAATGCCAATAGCAAACTCTATTTTGCTTTGGGTTTTTTTTTTGTTCAAAGTATTTGTTTTCACTCACTAACATTTTAAGATTTCCCCAACTCTCATCCACCTTCCCCAACAGAAACCTTTCCAGTTTTCTGGGACGCAACCTTTTACAGTTCTGTTATCTCCTCCAACAGGCAACAATCATGTCCGGAAGCACACTGTGTCTGAATGATGAAAACAGCCTGACACACAGGCCACTGGGAAGACAATCCAGCTTCCAAGAGAAAAATGCTGTCAGGGCACATTACACCCAGGTTGCCCGTAGCAACACTTTACCGTCAGATGGCGTGAGATCAAAGTCATTTGCTATTAGGAAGATCAAGCAAGAAATGAAAGAGATCATGTCACCAACACCAGTGGAGCTGCATAAGGTTTCAGATTCCCTAAAATATATATTCTAGTCATGTTTCTATCTCCATTTAGATTTGCTTCAGGATAGAAAATGGATTAGTTGAAAATGCAATTCCCTTAGACAAATTCCATGAAGTGATTAGCACAGCAAAGTTCAGTTGTTTTTCCTCAGATTTACTTTCAGCAAGTTTTGCAATGGAGTTGTAATTTAATTTCAATTATAAATGCTTGATTATTCAAAAATGATGACCTAAAGCAGAGTAAAATTAGACTATTGTTAGAAATTTCGATTCCCCACATGGTGTATTTTAATAACATACTGAGCAACTAGCACACAGCTGTCTGCTCAAACATAGCAAATGACGCTGGACCATATTTGAATGTTTTCAAATTAATATTCTTATCTTTCACAGGTAACACTATACAAAGATTCAGACATTCAGGATTTTGGATTCAGTGTTTCAGACGGCCTGCTGGAGAAGGGTGTATATGTAAACAACATTCGCCCAAATGGACCGGCTGCCCTTGGTGGAGTCAAGCCCTATGACCGGTTATTACAGGTATTAGCAAGTTGTACATTCAAAAATATCACTACAAACTACAGGACATAACTTCTGGGAGGAGACACAAAGTTGTGACTAATTGGTGGCTGTTTTGTTTTCTTGGAATAGGTAAACCATATTCGTACCAGAGACTTTGATTGCTGCCTGGTGGTGCCATTAATTGCAGATTCTGGCAATAAACTTGAATTGGTCATCAGCAGAAACCCACTGGCTTCTCAGGAGGTGCTCTCTGAAGATCAGTCTTTACAACTAGAAGAATGGAATGAGCAGGACGAAGCTCATGGTTATAGGCAACACAAAGGAAGGCTTGGTAGTAGTGAGCTCCAAGAAAATACCAACACATTGTAGTGCCAGGTATTCAGTCCAATAGACTGAGGCATTGTTTATTCCCCCAATGGTGCTAACTCACTTTTTAACAACTTTCATTTGTAGAAAACCCATCTCAGCAACCATTCATTATTTCTCACAGGTACCAAGTGCATACATTTCATAAATGTACAGAAAACCTGTCTTTCCTCACACTGCAAATGACAAAAGGTTTGACAAACATTAAGCCAGTCTATGCAGAGCACAGCCATGAAGGAAAAACGTTGCCAAGAGCTCCCCACCCCCCACGGTGCTTATTGTCTAAATTTGAGATTGTTTTTGTATATTATGATGATCTATGATGCTGCCAGCTGGTTCCTGGGCAAGAAAAAAGTTATAGCATGCTATTTGAAAATTGAGCATTTAAAATTATACACAGAAATGATTATAAAACTATTAGTGCAGCATAGTCTTTACCCATAATAATTGTAAATGAATGAAAAGTTTAACACTGCACAGACAATTAATATTAAGCTAGTCTTCTATGAGCTAGTTTTTGGCCAAAGTTGTGGTACTCAGTGGTTAGGGCATTGAGTCAATTCTTGGCTTTTATTTACAGCCCATACTTATGACAGTGATGTAACAATCAAGCTGACCCCTCTTTCACACTGCAAAATATTAGGAACTAAATTTTAGTGACGCTTATTTTGAAAAGCACCAACTTGCTAAAGAATTTTCTGGGATGAAAGTAAGAAAGAAACATCCCAGTCCAATACCACAGGTGACCTTCCAGGCTGGGAATTTATTGCCTCACCTTTTTCTATGAAGAATCTGATATTGCCATAGATATTGTAACCGATGATATGCATCTGCCATGTGGATTACTAGGTCTTGAATCTCCATCCATTTTCAAACATGTAATCCTAAACCTGCTCACTTGTGTAAACTGTCTTCACATTTTATGGTCCATTATTGGGGTTGGTAACTAGTTAAGGAACACATTTGTATTTGTAAATGATTGACTTTATAAATCAGTATAACGAAATTTGAATTTTACTTTGATGTACATGAACTTAAGGCTGGTTAAATATCTTAGTATTATCGTTGCTTGTGCCTCACTCACTATAATGGATCAAAACGTATGGGGGTAGATTCTAAAATTCTGTAATCATACAATGTAGCAAGAGTGGCTAACAGAAAAATAAGTTTCAGTAAAATTTTAATACTGCACTATCCAACCAGTCAGAAATCCTAATAGTTTGGCAATTATCTCACCATGATATTTCCCGTATTCTCTCACTGGAGCCCCCATTTCTCCACTCCCTTTAAACTCAGTCAATTCCCCCCCCCCCCCCAACACCTTTTAAACTTGCCAGGTTCACAGAAATGTTAAGGTAGTTCACTTTGTCTTTGAGATAATATCCTGTAGTGTGGAAAATTTGCTTGTCCAGCACCACCAAAACCCTGAGAGTCCCAGCTGAAGTCTTACTTTGGTCAGAACTGCTGATCCACCTCTAGTTGTATTCCATCTCACTGATGATTAAAGTCTACTCCCCAATTTAAAAATCAAGGGAATGTTTCTACCCTCCTTTGACCCATTAACCGTACAGTTACCACATGTTAAAATTTTCCAGCCTAAATATGTGATGCATATTTTAAGAAAAGCACTGCCAGCAACACAAATACAGACAGCTACAACTTAGATATTACAGATTTGATTCATGTCCTTTGGACAATGTATTTTTATTTGCAACAAGTATTATAAACTGTAAAGTATTTTTGTACAAATTTCCTACTTTGGTAGCATGATATTTATCGTCTAAGGTTTTGGGAATCTTCACGGCTAATTTGTATGAGATATGCAAGATTAAATAAAAACCACGTGAAACAAAACGGCTTCCTAGTGTATGAGTGGGCACAGATGCTGCTTGAAAGATAAGATTCAGAATAATTACATTGTAAAAATAATTTTAGAAAATTTAAAATAGCAGCTGAAATTTCCACAAGTGTACTATCGAGGAGTTTTAGTAACTAGTTTTTCCTGATTGTTTGATGCAAATTATGACCAGTTTAAAAACATAATGCACATACCATTCAACCTCAGATGTCAACTTGACCACAGTCTATTGCTAATATGACCTTTTTGTGTAAAACTTGCACATCACATCATTCACTCTCCTCTTTAAACAGCTTTTTACTTGTATCTCTTTGTGGTGAGTAGTTGTGAATTGTCATCATCTTGAACTTCGTGCAGCCAAGAGGTGATTCCATCAGTATCTGCAATGTAAATTAACATTCATGTGGTTTAGTTAGGCAAATAATTATGATTTTTCTCAACATAAATCTAGTCATGGTTCAACAGTTTTTAAGTGAGTACTAACTACAATCACATACAATATTAAAAAGGCAGAGATGTTTAAATTATCTTGCCAACATTTATTAACTCAGTAGTCACTCCTATCATTGTGGTATATAGATCACGCACTTCGAAGACCTTCAAGTTCTTTATTCTTTAGGATTTTTCTTAGTCGTCACATTTTAATAGGTCATAACACATTGCCAACATGAATCTTGAGAAAACTAGAAAAAAATAGAAACACTCAGAACGTGGCAAATAGAATATAGTGTTGAGAAATGTATGGACATGCACTTTGGTAGAAGGAACAAAATCATAGCAGAAATCGGGCAGAAAATTGAGAAATCCACAGGTGCAAAGGGACTTGGGAGTCCTCGTGCAGCATTCCCTAAAGGTTAATTTGCAGGTTGAGTCGGTGGTGAGGAAGGCAAATGCGATGTTAGCATTCATTTTGAGAGGACTAGAATAGAAAGAGCAAGGATGCAACGCTGAGGCTTTATAAGGAACTGGCGAAACTGCACTTGAAGAATTGTGAGCAGTTTTGAGTCCCTCGTCTAAGAAAGGATGTGCTGACAGAGAGGATTCAGAAGGGGTTCACGAGAATGATTCTGGGAATGAAAGGGTTATCAGATGTGAAACGTTTCGATGGCTCTAGGCTTTGATTCACTGGAATTTAGAAGAATGGGGGGGGGGATTGCACTGAAACCTATTGAATGTTGAAAGGCTAAGATAGAGTGGATGTGGAGAGGATGTTTCCTGTAGTGGGGACCTGAGGACGCAGCATCGGAATAGAAAGACGTCCATTTGGAATGGAGATGGGGAGGAATTTCTTTAGCCAGAGGGTGGTGAATCTGTTGAATTCATTGCCGTAGGTGGCTGTGGAGAACAAGTATCTTGGAGGTGTATTTAAGGTGGAGGTGGACAGGTTCTTGATAAGTCAGGGTGTGAAAGGTTTTGAGGAGAATGGGGTTAAGAGGGAAATGGATCACCCATGATGGTCAGTGGGCCAAATGCCCTAATTCTGCACCTATCTCTTAATTGCCTTATAATAATAATGGGGCTTTTCTCTCTGGAGTGAAAGAGGATGAGAGGTGATGTGATAGAGGTGTACAAAATGACGAGAGGCATAGATTAAGTGGACAGCCACAGACTTTTATCCCAAGCTGGAAATAGCTAAGAGGGGGTATAATTTTAAGGTGATTGGTGGAAAGTGCAGGGGGAATATTAGAGGCATTTTTTTTTTTTATATAAACACATATGTGGAATGTGTTGCCAGGGTGATGACAGAGACAGGTATGTTAGGGACATTTAAGAGACTTTCAGAAGGGCATATGGATGATAAAAAATGGAGGACTGTGTGGAAGGGAAAGGTTAGATTGATCTTGGAGTAGTTCAAAAGGTTAGCACAGCAATACTGGCCGAGGGGCCTGTATTGTGCTGTAATGTTTTAATGCTTAGCATCAGATCAATGGTCATTTCAGGGAGAATATATATTAGCAGATCTTGCATATCCACAGCTACCTGTGGCAATGAATTTCACAGATACACCAATATCTGGCTAAATCTATAATAACACAATCAAAAGTGATTATCTTAAGCCCCTTGAAAATCTGAACAACAATTGCTTTCATGTAAGTTACAACTGTTCAAGTATTTGATTTTTTTTAAGGATGTTAGAAGCTCCTTGGACTCCCAAACCCTTGCAATTAGCAGTGCTGTTATAATGATAAAGACATACAGAAGCTAATGTTTCTTCCATCTTTTATCTTACCAAATGTAAACTTGACCTTGTATTAATTCTTAAGCCATTTAGACCATCCCAGAGTTAAATAATTCTATTTACCTTTGAGTATTTTGGAACAAATCCTCTCACCAGCCAGAGTATTATCACTTCTCTTACTGCCAGGTGCCCAGCTTGGTTCAGATTTTTCAGAGCTGGTGGACACTTCTCCAATTGTCCCTACCAACTTATCTCTTGTAGATCCATCATCAACTTGAAGTAAAGTGTTCACTGCTTCAGTTGGCCTTTCCTTGGTCCTAATACATTCTGTGCTGTCAAGCTCAAGACTTAAAGGAGACCAGCTGTAATTCTGTGCAAATGCCAAATCTTCTGAATAGGAGTCTTCTTTCTGAGATTGGGAGTTAGCTCTATCCTTTATTTCATCTGCTACACAGGATGTCAAATTGGGCACCGCCTGAGTCGAAGAAACAGATGAATTAAACAGGGCTGGACAGAGCTTTGCAGGAGTGGGTGCCCAACTTGCCTGTTGCTGGAACTGTGACCCTTCAAAGTATGGCGCAGGTCTTGGTTTTACTAGTTTCTCCTGCAGCAATTCACGAAGGCGAGTATTTCTCTGGGGGCTTCTGGCTGTCACTGCTGTAGTGAAGTGATTCTCAGATGTAACAACATATACACGCTGGCGCCCTCGTGTGACTGCAGTGTAAATGTGCTGCCAGTTCTGTCTTCCTGCCGTTCCCACAACATACACAATGGTGTCAGCTTCAGAACCCTAAGACAGAAATCGATTGAAACAGTCGCTCAAATACTAAGCAAACTTTCTGCAGATCTTAGCATACAAAAGACCAGAATGTCCAGCATTATGTTTTGTTTGTGCATTCCAAATCAAGGCTGCAATCTGGGACTATGACTAAATATGAACATCTGGGAAAGTGACATGGTAAGACTTTAATTCCTGATTACACTCCATTAACTTTAACTGTATGTTTGATAATCAACACTCAATGTAGTACGAGTATCAGAGGAAGTTACTAGCCCTCTGAAGCAATGAGGGGGAGAAGAAACTAAAGGATTTGGTATTCTTTATAACCAAGAGAATGTCTGCAGATGCTGGAAATCCAACGTCAACTGTTTATCCTTTTCAATGGATGCTGCCTGACCTGATGAGTTCCTCCTACATTTTGTGTGTGTTGCTGAAATAGAGAGGTACCGCCTAGCAGAGCATCATCGTCATAAGGCTTTGGCGAGAATAGGCAGGGGCAAGGTAAGTTGGTCCTTATTTCTTATTCAACTCCAGAGAGAATAGGGGTTACGTCTACAGAGCCAGTGTTCTGCTCTGGGTGTCAGATGTGGGATTTTCAGGAGACTCCCAGCCTCCCCGATGGCCACATCTGTACCAGGTGTATCAAGATGCAGCTCCTTAGAGACCGTTTTCGGCAACTGGAGCTGCAGCTCGAATACCTTCAGCTTGTTAGGGAAAGTGAAGCAGTGATAGACAGGAGCCACAGAGGGGTAGTCACCCCATGGCTACAGGAGACAGATAAATGGGTGACTGTCAGGAGAGGGACTGCAGAATGTCACATAGTGGAGAGCACCCCTGTGGCCATCCCCGTCAACAATATGTACTCCATTTTAAGTACTGGGGGGGGGGGGGGGGGGAGAGGACAACCTACCTGGGGCAGGCAACAGTGGATGTGCCTCTGTCACTGAGTCTGGGCCTGTGGTTCAGAAGGGTGGGAAACTGAAGAGGATGGCAGCAGTAACATGGGACTCTATAGTCAGGGGAACAGATAGGTGATTCTGTGGACGTGAAAAAGAAACATGGATGGTAGTTTTTCTCCCAGGTGCCAGAGTTTGAAATGTTTCTGGACACGTCCACAATATCCTGAAAAGGGAGGTGAGTAGCCAGAAGTTGCACATATTGGTACTAATGACATAGGAAGAAGGGAGAAGACCCTGAAAAAAGAATACAGGGAGTTGGGAAGGAAGCTAAGAAGCAGGACCTCGAAGGTAGTAATCTCAGGATTGCCGCCTGTGCCATGCGACAGTAAGGAGTAGAACGAGGAGGCAAATAAATACATGGCTGAAGAATTGGAGCAGGGGGCAGGGATTCAGATTTCTGGATCTTTAGGACCTCTTCTGGGGCAGGTGTGACCCCCTGAGGGGGAGCAATACTGTATTCTTGCTGGCAGATTTACTACAGCAGTTGGGAGTGGTTTAAACTAATAATGCAGGGATGGGAACCAGCATCATGGAGCCAAGGCTAAGCCAGCAGGTTTACAAGTAGGTGAGGAATGTAAGGAACAACAAGCCAATAATTGGGTACAAATGCAGACAAAGAGCTAATTTGTACCACAGAGGCAAAATTCAAAAGGACAAAGAATGTAGGACTGAAGGTGCTGTGTTTAAATGCACATAGAATTTGGAATAACATGGATGAACTTATGACATAATTGTAGGCCTCTGTTAGTCTTGATAGACCACAAATTTGCACCCTGGAAAATTTCCAGGGCGCAAGCCTGGGCAGGGGTTTATTTTAAAAAGGAAGACCGGCAGTTGCCCAAGCTGCAAGTCTCCCCTCACCACGCCATCAATGTTGTCCAAGGGAAGGGCATTAGATGGCATAATTACAGATTGGTCGGTATGACAATGTGGGCATCACAGAGTCATGGGTGAAAGGCAGCCATAGTTGGGAGCTTAACATCAAAGGATATACTTTGTGTTGAAAGAACAGGCAGGAAGCCATAGGTGGTGGTGTGGCACTGTTGGTAAGAGATTGAATTACATCTTTAGAAAGAGGTGATAGAGTCAGAGAATGTTGAATCTTTGTGGATGGAGTTAAGAAATTGCAAGGGTTACAAGACATTATGGGAATCGTATACCGGGCTCAAAGTAATAGCCAAGATGTGAGGTTGAGATTGCAAAAGGAGCTGGAAAAGGCATTCAATAAGGGTAATGACACAATTGTAATGGGGGACTTCAATATGCAAGGGGATTGGGAAAATCAGATTGATGTCGAATTGTAAGACAGGAAATTTGTTGAATGCCTACGAGATGGCTTTTTGGAGCAGCTTGTGCTTGAGCCTACTCAGGGAAAGGCTATCTTAGATTGGGTGTTGTGTAATAACCCAGATCTTATCAGGGAGCTTAATGTAAAGGAACCCTTGGGAGACAGTGATCCTAATGTTTAAATTCATTCTGCAATTTGAGAGGGAGAAGCATGAATTCCAGAGGCATGAGAGAGGAGCTTGCCCTGGTGGATTGGATGATGGCAGAGCAGGGATGGCTGAAGTTTCTGGGAATAGTTCACAAGGCGCAGGATAGGTAAGTCTCACAGAAGAAGTTCTCAAATGGCAGTGATGGGCAACTGTGGCTGACAAAGGAAGTTAAGGACTGCATAAAAGCCAAGGAAAGGGCATAAAAGGTAGGTAGCAAAAGTAAATGGAAGTTGAATGATTGGGAAGCTTTTAAAATCCAACAAAAGGCAACTAAAAGAGCTATAAGAAGGGAAAAGATGAAATATGAGGGCAAGCTAGCCAATAATATAAAGCAGGATACTAAAAGTTTTTTCAGTTATATATAGAGTAAAAGGGAGGTAAGAGTTGATATTGGACCACTGGAAAATGATGCTGGTGAGGTAATAATGGGGGACAAAGAATGATGGATGAACTTGTTAAGAATGGCAGATTAACTTAATGAGTACCATGGAAAACAGCTGCAGTGTGCCAGAGGTCCGTGAGTTAATCGTTTCCTGACCAGTCAGGGCATCAAAGGATATAGAGAGAAGACAGGTGTATGGAGTTGATTGGGATCCAGGATCAGCCATGATGGAATGGCAGAGCAGACTCGATGGGCTGAATGGCCTGGTTCTGCTCCTATGATTTATGGTCTTAAATAGTGGCTCCCAAGTACAAAGCCAGAAGTATCTATCCAGCTCCACACAACTGTTTAGCAGCTAAATGCAGGCCATCAATATTTAATATTGCATTTCATACCTGAAAAGTGTGGATTGTTCTGGCCCATGCATGCACCAACTTGCATTCCTTCCCCACTTCTTTAAAATCCACCAAAATCTGTCGATCATCCTTGTCATCCAGTAGCAAGAAACGATTGTACGAAGTATTTTCATATACAGTTTTATCCTGCAAATTAAGCAATAAAAGGCTTTTTACATCCACATAGGCACAAAAGTCATTTCGGTGATTTTATTCTTTAATGAGAATTCATTATTTCATCTGTAATGAACTGTAAAAGTATTTGACTGATTTACAATTGCCTGACATCAAAATTACCCTACTTAGTGAAGAAATATATAATGTCATTATTTTAAAGTATCATTTTGAGAATTTCACAACCTTGACTTAGTTACTGACCATGTATTCTCCTCACTTCTAACAAATATCACGTGGAACGGAGGCCAGTACAGGCTCCAAATTTCTTCTCATCTCTGTCCAGAATGCTCAGCTTATTATTTTGAGACATTGGCAAGTGGTTCCAGACAAATCAGCCAGGGAAGTCAACAATCCTGCCTCTATACTGTCAATCCCAAAAGAATTTTTGTTGTATTTCTGTGTATTCCTTCATTCTTCTGAATTCAGCTTAATTTCTTCTCACATGACAAAGCTGGCAACCCTGCTATCAATCTGGTAAACTTTGGCTGCAATCCCCCCCATTTTAAATCTATCCTGCTCTAGGTAGGGAAACCTGATCTAAGCACAATACTCTAGATGCAGTCTTACCAAAGTGTCTTTATTCTTGTACTCAAATCCTTAACCTTGTCTTTTTAATCCCCTACAGATTCTATTAACTTACAGTGAATTGCATACAAAGGCATTCAGATACCTTTGCAAATCAAAAGATAGATTTGTCCTTTGATTATCGGTTTGAGCTACTTAATTTTAATTAATTCCCCTTCCCCTGTTGTTTAGTATTTGAGGAAAAAGTGTTGAATATATAAGGGTCAGCTACAGAATGAGTTATAACATTAGTGGAACAGAGCATTAATAGTTGACCTGATAAAAAGCACATTGTTGATCAAGTAAACGGTAAAGTTAGAAGAATGCTGCTATCAGGTGGGCAAGAAAAGACAGGAATGCTAGAGTTTGTAATTCTCTTGTTGCTTGGAAGATGAGTGGGAACCCGAGAGAAATTAAAAGAAACCATTGATTTTTTTGTTGGCTAGTTTCTGGTGGTAATTTACCATGTTACAGTAGATGAGTATGGAATTCCTTTGGAAGTTATAGACATATAGTGTCTACAAAAAGTATTCATTCAACCAACCCCCTTGGAAGTTTTTGTCTTTTACTGTTTTTCAACATTGAATCACATTGGATTTAATTTAGCTTTTTTAACACTAATCAATAGAAAAAGACACTTTCATGTCCAGGGGAAAGCAAATTTCTACAAATTGGTCAAAATTAATTACAAATATAAAACATAAATTAACTGATTGAATAATTACTCACCCCCTTCAAGTCACAATTTAGTAGATGCACCTTTGGCAGCAATTACAGATTTGAGTCTGTGTGGATTAGGTCTCTTATCAGCTTTGCACATCTGGACACTGCAATTTTTCCCCATTCTTTTTACAAAAATGCTCAAGCTCTGTCAGATTTCACGGGGATCGTGAGTGAACAGCCACAAATTCTCAATTGGATTGAGATCTGGACTCTGACTTGGCCTCTTCAGGACATTAACTTTGTTGTTTTTAAGCCATTCAGTGCAGCTTTGGCTTTATTCTTGGGGTCATTGTCTTGCTGGAAAACAAATATTCTCCCAAGTCACAGTTCTCTTGCAGACTGCATCAGCTTTCCCTCCAGGATTTCCCTGTATTTTGCTGCATTCATTTTACCCTCTACCTTCACAAGCCTTCCAGGGCCTGCTGCAGTGAAGCATCCCCACAGCATGATGCAGCCACCACCATACTTCAGAGTTCGGATGGTGTGTTTTGATGATGTGCCAAACACAGCGTTTAGTCTGATAGCCAGAAAGTTCAATTTTGGTTTAATCAGACCATAAAACCTTCTTCCAGCTGACTTCAAAATCTCCCACATACCTTCTGGCAAACTGTAGCTGAGATTTCATGTTAGTGTTTTTTTCCCAGCAGTGGCTTTCTCTTTGCCACACTCCCATTAAGCTGCAACTGGTGAAGCACCAGGACAATAGTTGTTGTATGCACAGCCTCTCCCATCTCAGCCACTGAAGTTTGTAACTCCTCCAGAGTTGTCACAGGTCTCTTAGTAGCCTCCCTCAGTAGTCCCCTTCTTGCACAGTCACTCAGTTTTTGAGGACAGCCTGCTCTAGGCAGATTTACATCTGTGCCATGTTCTTTCTATTTCTTGACGATTGACTTAACTGTACTCCAAAGGATATTCAGTGAATTGGAAATTTTCTTATATCCGTCTCTTGATCTGTGCTTTTCAATAACCTTTTTTGCAGAGTTGCTTGGAGTGTTTCTTTTGTCTTGATGGCACTGTTTTTGCCAGAATACTGTCTCGTCAGCAGTTGGGACCTTCCAGATACAGGCATACTTTTACTACAATCAATTGAAACACCTTAACTGCACGTGGTGATCTCCATTTACCTAATTACATGACTTCTAAAACCAATTGGCTGCATCACTGATGATTTGAAGTGTCATATTAAAGGGGGGGGGTGAATACTTATGCAATCAATTGTTTTGTGCTTTATATTTGTAATTAATTTAGATCACTTTGTAGAGATCCATTTTCATTTTAACACAAAGGTGTCTTATTCTGTTGATCAATGTCAAAAAAGGCCAAATTAAACCCATTGTGATTCAATGTGTAAAACAATAAAACATGAAACCTTACAAGGGAGATGAATTTTTTTTTATATAGGCACTGTACTTTGTTTCCTGGAACAGACTGAGTCATTGAACACTATAACACCAGAATAAATAGACTGAGGAACACCTTCTACCACAGAGCCGTGGCCTCCAACACACCACTCCCACAGAACAATGAGTGAAACTGTGAGCACACACAAGGACTCAAATACTTGCACTAACGGCACTTTGTGCATTACTGTGATATTCTGGTGCTGCTGCAACTTATTTTCTGCTACTTATCTATTTAATACTGTTTTTCTATTAAAGGTTTCCCCTGCTATTCGAAGGTAGAGCGTTCCTATGAAACTGTTTGTAAGCCGAAATATCGTAAAGCAAAGAAGCAATTACTGTTAATTTATATGGGAAAAATTTTTGAGCATTCCCAGAGCCAAAAAATAACCTACCAAATCAAACCAAATAACACATAAAACCTAAAATAACACAAACATATAGTAAAAGCAGGAATGATATGATAAATATACAGCCTATATAAAGTAGAAATACTGTATATACAGTGTAGTTTCACTTATCGGGAACACAGTGAGCCAAAATTGATTTGGAGAAAAAAAAAATCGGCACGCATACGTACGCACATACACACATGCGCAAACAACTGCCCACACAAGGCTTCACGGTCATTGTAGTCTTTCTCGGGGTAAACACACGTATAAAGTGGGCATCTTTTATTCGTAAAAGCGAAAATCCTCTTTGGTTAGCGAAAACGGGTACTAATGTAGGTCTTTCGTAACAGTGAACTGTCATAAAGCAAACGTTCAAAAAACGGGGGCCACCTGTACTGTCTTGTTTTTATCTACCATTTTATTTAATTGCCTGAGAGGAAGCCAAACAGAGTTTCATTGTACCTATATATAATGACAATAAAGATCATTCAATTCAATGCAGCACAGACACGGGCCCTTTAGTCCATCTAGTCCATGCCCAACTATTAATCTGCCTAGTCCCATCAACCTGGACCCAGACCAAATCCCTCATACCCTTCAATCCATGTATATCGGCAAACTTCTCTTAAAATGTTGTAACTGAACCCGAATCTAACACTTCCACAGCTTCTTCCACACTCTCACCATCCTCTGTGTGAAGAGGTTACCATTCATGTTCTTCTTAAATATTTCACCTTTCACCCATGACCTCTAGTTCTAGTCTCACCCAACCTCAATGGCAAAAGCCTGCTTGTATTTACCCTATGATTTATCCCTTAATTTTGTATTCCTCTATCAAATCTCCCCTTTTTCTCCTATGCTCTAGGGAATTATGGCCTAAACTATTCAACCTTTCCCTATCATTTAGGTCCTCAAGTCTTGGCAACATCATTGTAAATTTTCTCTGCCATCTTTCAATCTTGATATCTTTCCTGTAGGTTGTGAACAAAACTGCACACAATACTCCATATTAGGCCTCACCAAATTCTTATACAACTTCAGCGTGCAACACCTCAGACTTGTCTGCATTAAATGCCACCTGCTATTTTTCATCCCATTTTCCAGCTGGTCCAGTTTTGATAGCCTTCCTCACAGTCCATCTATACTAATCTTGGTGTCATCCACAAATCTGCTGATCCAGTTTACTACATTATCATCCAAATCATTGATACAGGTGATAAACAGCAATGGACCCAGTACCATTTGTCACTTGTCACAGGTCTCCCATCAGAGATGCAACAATTTACTACCACTCTCTGGCTTCTCCTGAAAAACTAATGTCTAATTAAATTTACCATCTCATCCTGAGTGCCAAGTGACTGAACCTTCTTGACTAACCTCTATGAACCTCTCATATGGGGCCTAGTCAAATACCTTGCTAAAGTCCATGTAAACAACATCCACTGCTATGCCTTCATCAATTTTCCAAACTCTATAAAATTGGTTAGACATGACCTAACACACACAAATCAATGTTGACTATCCCTAATCAGTCCCTGTCTATCCATATACTTATATATCCAGTCCATAAAACCATAAAATATAGGAACAGAATTAGGTCACTTGGCCCATCGAGTCTGCTCTGCCATTCCATCAAGGCTGATTTATTATCCCTCTCAACCCCATTCTCCTGCCTTCTCCCCATAAATTTTGATGCCCTAACTAACCAAGAACCTATCAACCTCTGCTTTAAATATACTCAATGACATGACCTCCACAGCCATCTGGGGCAATGAAATCCAGATTCACCACCTTCTGGCTAAAGAATTCCTTCTAATCCCTGTTCTAAATGGATGTCTCTCTATTCTGAGACTGTGCCCTCTGATCCTAGACTCACCTACTATAAGGAAACATTCTCTGCACATCCACTGTCTAGGCTGTTCAATATTTGATAGGTTTCAATAAGATCCCTTTGTCTCCCCCATTCATCCAAACTTCAATGACTAAAGGACCAGAGCTATCAAATGTTCCTCATAATTAACCCTTTCATTTGTGGAATCATTCTCATGAAAACCCTCTAGACCCTCTCCAATGCCACCACATATTTTCTAAGACAAGAGGCCCAAAACTGCTCACAATGCTCCAAGTGCAGTCTGACCAATGCCTTATAAAATCTCAGCATCACAATCTTGCTCTTACATTCTAATCATCTCAAAATGATTGCTAATATCGCATCTGCCTTCCTTACCACCAAGTCAACCTGCAAGTTAACTTTTAGGGAATCCTGCACAAGGACCCCCAAGTCCCCTTGCATCTCAGATTTTTGAATTTTCTGCATTTGGAAAATAGTATACACCTTTATTTCTTCTATCTAAATGCATGACCATATAAACTCCCCTACACAATATTCCATCTGCCACTTCTTTACTCATTCTCCCAATCTGTCCAAGTCCTTCTGCAGACTGTCTGCTTCCTCAACACTACCTGCCCTTTGTATTGTCTGTAAACTTGACCACAAAGCCATCAACTCCATCATCCAAATCACTGACATATAACATGAAAGGAACTGTTCCCAAAACTGACCCCTATGAAACACCATTTTTCACCACCAGCCAACCAAAATAGGCCCCCTTTATTCTGGTTCTGTGTCCTGTCAATCAGCTACTGCTTAACCCATGCTGGTACCTTTCCTGTAATACATTGTGCACTTACCTTGTTAAGCAGCCTCATATACAGCACCTTGTCAAAGGCCTTCTGAAAATCCAAGTTAATGATTCTGGAACCATTCCAGGATCTAATGATCCTTGGAAGATCATTACTAATCCCTCTACAATATCTTCAGCCACATCTTTCAAATCCCTGGCATGTGCACCATCTGGTCCAGGTGACGTATCAACCTTCAGACCTTTCAGTTTCCCAAAGAACCTTCTCTCTAGTAAAGGTAACTTCACACACTTCATGACCCCATGACACCTGGGACTTCCACCATACTGCTAGTGTCTTCCACAGTGAACACTGAGGCAAAATACTTATTCAGTTCATCGGCCATTTCTTTGTCCCCCATTACTACCCCTCCAGCATCATTTTCCAGCAGTCTGATATCCACTCTCACCTCTCTTTTACACTTTATGTACCAGAAGAATCTTCTATTATCCTCTTTAATATTATTGGCTAGCTTAATTTCATATTTCATCTTTACCTTCATATTGACTTCTTTAGATGCTTTATGTTAGCTTTTTAAAAGCTTCCTAGTCCTCTCACTACCCACTAATTTTTGCTCTATTACATGCCCTTTGGCTTTTATATTGGCTTTGACTTCCCTTGGTAGCCATAAATGGAGTTTTCTCAGGTTGGCAGTCAGTGAGTGGAGTGCCACAGGGGTCAGTGCAGGCGCCACACCTATTCGTGATACTGTATACATTTATGATTTGGAAGGGGCCTCTGAGTGTAGCACATCTAAGTTTGCTGATGGCACTCAGTTGAATAGGAAAAAAAATAGTGCAGAGGATGTGGAGAGTCTACAGAGAGACATGGATAGGTTAAATGAGTGGCCAATGGTCTGGCAGATAGAGTTCAATGCTGGTAAATACAAGGTCATCCACTTTGGAAAGAAGACTGGAAGATCAGATTTTTTAAATTGTTTAAGATTGCAGCTCGCTGCTGTGCAGAGGGACTTGGGATGCTTGTGCATGATTCACAAAAGGTTGGTTTGCAGGTGCAACAAGTTATCAAGGCAGCAAATGGAATGCAGCCTTCCTCAATAGACTAATTGAACTTAAGAGCAGGGAGATTATACTGCAACTCTACAGGGTTCTGGTGAGGCACCACCTGGCATTCAGTTCTGGTCTCCTTACTTGAGAAAAGACACACTGGCCTTGGAGGCAGTATAGAGGTTCACCAGGTTGATTCTGCAGATGGAGGGGATTAGCCTCTGAGCAGAAATTGAGCCTACTAGGTTTATACTCGTGGAATTTAGAAGAACGATGGGGGATCTTATAGAAAAGTACAATACTATGAAAGGGATCAATAAAGCAGAGGCAGGAAAGTTGTTTGCACTGATAAATGAACCAGAACTCGAAGAAATAGCATCAAAGATCAGGGGAATAGATTTAGGAAGAATATAAAAAAATTTGTCCAGGCAGGAGTAAATCTGTGGAATTATCTGTCTAGGGAAGCAGTAGAGGCTATCCCATTACACTCAGACCCCGCAGAATGCCACCCTGCATAGCACTGATTTACAATGTGGTTACTCAATTCTTTATTGAAAATGTTTTAAATGACAAAAATTAATTCTAAAGAACACTTAAAACTTCTCACGAAGCAGAATCAAGGAAACCAGGGTGTTTCATAACATATATTCCTCAAATTTGATTTCTTTTTAAAATCAGGCACAAGTCCATTTATGCTTTAATACCCCACATAGTTGATTTACATAGCGTTCCACCTCCGAGAAATGCATCCTCAGCATTCAGCGAGTTCTGAGAGTAAATATATTTAAGACTCAGAGATTTTTGAACAGTAGGGGAATTAAGGATTATGAGAAAAAGGCAGAGATAGGTGAAGCTGAGTCTACAGCCAGATCAGTGATGATCTTACTGAATAGTGGAGCAGGCTCGATGGGCCAGATAGCCTATTCTTGCTCCTATTTCTTACGTTGTCATGAACCTGTACAGTGCTGTACTGTTCGATGTTCCTTCTGCGTGTTGATATTCCCAGAGCTCTGCTGGAGATGTTCCTGCATTTAGTCATGTTGACAATGAAAGAGTTATTCATACACTACATTTACCAGTCAGCATTGTAGTTGGTTGTTGGAGAAACCTAGGCAAATAACCATAGTGAACATTTTGTAAATGTATGTCTGTGGGGAGCGGGGAGTGGGTGTAACAAAAGAATTAACATAGAAACATAGAAAACCTACAGCACAATACAGGCCCTTCAGCCCACAATGCTGTGCCGAACATGTACTTACTTTAGAAATTACCCAGGGTTACCCATAGCCCTCTATTTTTCTAAACTCCATGTACCTATCCAGGAGCATCTTAAAAGAGCCTATCATTTCCACCTCCACCAGAACCACTGGCAGCCCATTCCACGCACTCACCACTCTCTACATAAAATCTTACCCCTGACATCTCCTCTGTATCTATTTCCAAGCACCTTAAAACTGTGCTCTCTTTGTGCTAGCCATTCCAGCCCTGGGAAAAAGCCTCTGACTATCCACACGATCAATGCCTCTCATCATCTTATAGACCTCTATCAGGTCACCTCTCTTCTCCGCCACTCCAAGGGGCAAAGGCCGAATTCACTCAACCTATTCTCATAAGCCATGCTCCCCAATCCAGACAACATCCTTGTAAATCTCCTCTGCACCCTTCCCATAGTTTCCATATTCTTCCTGTAGAAAAATAGAGGACTATGGGTAAAGCCTAGGTAGTTCTGAGGTAGGGACATGTTTGGCACAGCTTTGTGGGCTGAAGGGTCTGTATTGTGCTGTAGGTTTTCTGTTTCTAACATTACCTCTCGGCTTTTAAACTCAATCACATGGTTGATGAAGGTTGATAAGGGAGCAACATTTGAAACCCTCCAGTTCTCTGGAACCTCTCCCATCCCCCATTGATGATGCAAAGATCATTGCAAAATTAATGTTTAGGATGACTGAGAGGATGTTAATCGGACAGGATAGTGTTAAAGTGCAAAAGTTAAAGTACCTGCACTCATCCAAGGAAGGTTTTGTTTCTTGCACATGATGGAAAGAGTTAACAAGACTTGAGTATTAAGAGATGAGCCGCTCAGTGTAAGCCACCATGTTTCTGACAAGCCCTCAGAGCTCCAGCTAGTTCAACTCATTGATCGTGTGCATAGTCGGAGGCTTTTTCCCAGGGCTGAAATGGTTGCCACAAGAGGACACAGGTTTAAGGTGTTGGGGAGTAGGTATAGAGGAGATGTCAGGGGTAAGTTTTTTTACTCAGAGAGTGGTGAGTGTGTGGAATGGGCTGCCAGCAACAGTGGTAGAGGCAGATACAATAGGGTCTTTTAAGAGACTTTTGGATAGGTACATGGAGCTTGGAAAAATAGAGGGCTATGGGTAAGTCTAGTAATTTCTAAGGTAGGGACATGTTCAGCACAACTTTGTGGGCTGCAGGACCTGGATTGTGCTGTAGGTTTTCTGTTTCTAGGTTTCTATGTTTCCAAGTCATGATTCTGATTAATCATGACATCCTCCCAGAAATTGATGGTAGAGATTCTGAGACAGTAATGACTTTGAATTTCAGGATAAATGGCAAGTTAATATATTATTGAAGATGGTCGTTGCCTGGACTTATGGTATGAATGTTACTTTCCACATCAGCCCAATCCTGGGCCCAAGGGTCAGAGCCGTCTCTATTTCCTGAGGAGACTGAGGTCTTTTAACATCTGTCGGACGATGCTGAGGATGTTCTACGAGGTTGTGGTGGCCAGTGCTATCATGTTTGCTGTTGTGTGCTGGGGCAGCAGGCTGAGGGTAGCAGACACCAACAGAATCAACAAACTTATTCTTAAGGCCAGTGATGTTGTGGGGGTGGAACTGGACTCTCTGACGCTGGTGTCTGAAAAGAGGATGCTGTCCAAGTTGCATGCCATCTTGGACAATGACTCCCATCCACTCCATAATGTACTGGTTAGGCACAGGAATATGTTCAGCCAGAGACTCATTCCACCGAGATGTAACACTGAGCGTCATAGGAAGTCATTCTTACCTGTGGCCATCAAACTTTACAACTCCCTCGGAGTGTCAGACACCCTGTGCCAATAGGCTGGTCCTGGACTTATTTCCACTTGGCGTGATTAACTTATTATTTAATTATTTGTGGTTTTATATTGCTATATTTCTTCACTACTCTTGGTTGGTGCAGCTGTAACAAAACCCAATTTCCCTCGGGATCAATAAAGTATGTCTGTCTGTCTGAATGTTGTCTAGATCTTTCTATACTTGGACATAAACTGCTTAATTCCTGAGGACCTGAGTACAGAATTGAACATCATGTGATTATTGAACATCCCCACATCAGGCTTTATAATGGAAACAATATTATTGATGACACAGCTAAAAATGGCTGGACCTAGGACTCTCCTGAAAAGCAACTGCCTTGGTGACTTGAGACAGGGATGATAGACCTTCAGCAATCACAACCATCTTGTATAGGATATGACTTCAACCAGTATTTTTCCCTTGATACACAAGGTTTCTTCTTGCTCCGCTCCGTTAAGTATTTTTAATGTCAAGGCTTGTCATGCTCACCTCTGAAATTCAGTTTTTTAGTCCATATTGGATTATGGATGTGATGAACACCGAAACTTAAACAGGGCATTGATGAGATGGTGCACTACTCCTTGACGGCATTGTCAATGCTGCTGATCAAGAGCAGGCTGATGAAGTTTATCCTTCAGTTTGTGAGCAGGACATATCTGGGTAATGTGCGGCACCAAATCCTCCAGGGCATTTTCCGCTGAAGTGGGGTGAGACCACAACAAGAGATCATGGGTTAAAGATGAAAGATGAATGCTTAAGGGGAACATGAGGGGGAACTTCCACTCTGTAGGTGGTGAGAGTGTGCAATGAACTGCTTGTGCTTCGATTTCAACATTCAAGAGAGTTTTGGATGGGAAAGCTCTGGAGCTATGGTTCAGGTGCAGGTCGACGGAACTAGGCAGATCAATAGTTTGGCATAGACTAGATGGGCCAAGGAGCCTGCTTCTGCGCTATAGAGTTCTATGACTCTATAACCATGGGAAGAGCCATAGGACAGGGAACTAAAGATGGGATGCAGGATGTTCTTTTAATTTAGAACACCTTTATAATGTCACTTGTAAAAAATTCTATAGTTAAGTAAATATACCAAAAGTGAATTCTCAATCCCAGTTCATTGCAACCATCAAGTTTTTGCTCCAATAACAAATGCTATTGGAGAGATACTCTTCAATTTAAAAAAGTTTAAGGTTTTACCTCAATGATAAAAAAGATTTCTCCATTACATAAGCGAACTCGATTCTTCTCCAACTTTGATGTTGATTCTTCAGTCAGATCTATGACATATCCATTCCTCGTACAGCACACTTTGTCTCCAACTCGGAAGTCACTCTTTTTTTTCTCATCTCTTAAATAAAAATGAAAATTATAAAACTTCAATCGGCATATTGTTTCACATTAAGATCAGAATGTGATGATATGGCAATCACGATTACTTCAGTGGAATTTCATTACTATATCAGGAGCACCATTAATGGAGTAATTTTGACAACAGAGTGTCAGGTTTACAAGCACAGCACATGGAGTGTCATCACACAAAGCACAAGGTAAAACTGGATTGACAATTGGTGTACAGCTTAGTAAAATATTAGTCAACACCCTCATTTATAATTGAAGCATGCTAGCAGAGGCTGGTAAAAACTTAACCCCAAAATCCTTCACACCCAGAAATCTACTTAACTTTGTCTTGAGTACATCCTGTAATTAAATAAGGTTAGCCCTCTTGAGTATAAAATTTCAAAAATTACTCACCTCTGACTTCTCTCCCTTGCCTTTTATCTTCTAATTAGCCATGACAAGATCACTACTTCTGTTGAGGTTTTGTGTGTTAATTTACAATTTCTTTCAAATTCGTTCAAGAGATGTGCACTTTGTAGGTTAAACCAACATTTAATTACCTATCCCCAATTGTCCTTGTGCGTTACATAGCAGAGAAACACACCCTTCAGCCCAACACATTCATGTTGACAATAGTGACTTTCTGAGCTGGTTCCATTTGGCTGCATTGGGACCATATCTATCAAAATCTTTCTTACCCAGTTCAGATGTCGTGTAAGCATTATTATTGTACCTGTCTCTATCACTTCCTCTGGCAATTCATTCTATATAGCATATATTCCAATAAGCCCTGCCAACCACTGAATAACATCTACACAAAACACTGCTGTAGAAAAGCAGCATCCATTACTAGAGATCCTCATCGCCCAGGTCATGTTCTCTTCTCACTGCTGCCATCAGGTAGAAGGTAGGTACAAAAGCTTTGAATTTGCACTGCCAGCTTCAGGAACAGTTACTACTCCTCAAACATCAGGCTCTTGAATAGAAGGGGATACCAACACTCACTTGCCCATCATTGAGATGTTTCCTACAACCAATTATCTCACTTTAAGGACTCTTTATCTCATTATCTTGCACTCTCATTGCTTATTGCTATTTATTTAAATTTTCATTTGCATAGTTTGTTGTCTTCTGCAGTCTGGTTGATCTTTCATTGATCCTGTTATAGTTACTATTGTACAGATTTGCTCAGAATGCCCACAGGTAACTGAATCTCAGGGTTATATATGGTGACATATATATAGAACATAGAACAGAGAATAGTACAGCACAGTACAGGCCCTTCAGCCCACAATGTTGTGCCGACCCTTAAACCCTGCCTCCCATATAAACCCCCACTTTAAATTCCTCCATATACCTTTCTAGTAGTCTCTTAAATTTCACTAGTGTATCTGCCTCCACCGCTGACTCAGGCAGTGCATTCCATGCACCAACCACTCTCTGAGTAAAAAACCTTCCTCTAATACCCCCCTTGAACTTCCCACCCCTTACCTTAAAGCCATGTCCTCTTGTATTGAGCAGTGGTGCCCTGGGGAAGAGGCACTGGCTGTCCACTCTATCTATTCCTCTTAATATCTTGTATACCTCTATCATGTCTCCTCTCATCCTCCTTCTCTCCAAAGAGTAAAGCCATAGCTCCCTTAATCTCTGATCATAATGCATACTCTCTAAACCAGGCAACATTTTGGTAAATCTCCACTGTACCCTTTCCTATGCTTCCACATCCTTCCTATAGTCAGGCGACCAGAACTGGACACAGTACTCCAAGTGTGGCCTAACCAGAGTTTTATAGAGCTGCATCATTACCTCGCAACTCTTAACCTCTATCCCTCGACTTACGAAAGCTAACACCCCATAAACTTTCTTAACTACCCTATCGACCTGTGAGGCAACTTTCAGGGATCTGTGGACATGTACCCTCAGATCCCTCTGCTCCTCTACACTACCAAGTATCCTGCCATTTACTTTGTACTCTGCCTTGGAATTTGTCCTTCCAAAGCATACCACATCACAGTTCTCTGGGTTGAACCCCATCTGCCACTTCTCAGCCCACTTCTGCATCCTATCAATGACTCTCTGCAATCTTTGACAATCCTCTATACTATCCACAATACCACCAACCTTTGTGTCGTCTGCCAACTTGCCAACCCACCCTTCTACCCCAACATCCAGATCGTTAATAAACTCCAACACCTCCTCTCCCTTAATATCAACATGCTCCAGAACATCAACCTCACTCATATCATCTTCACCATCATCAAGTTCCCTCTCATTGGTGAATACCGAAGAGAAGCATTCATTGAGGACCTCGCTCATGTCCACACTTCTTTCTACCTTTATCTCTAATTGGTCCTACCTTCACTCCTGTCATCCTTTTGTTCTTCACATAATTGAAGAATGCCTTGGGGTTTTCCTTTACCCTACTCGCCAAGGCCTTCTCATGCCCTCTTCTTGCTCTCCTCAGCCCCTTCTTAAGCTCCTTTCTTGCTACCCTATATTCTTCAATAGACCCATCTGATCCTTCCTTCCTAAACCTCATGTATGCTACCTTCTTCCACCAGACTAGATTTTCCACCTCACTTGTCACCCATGGTTCCTTCACCCTACCATTCTTTATCTTCCTCACTGGGACAAATTTATCCCTAACATCCTGCAAGAGATCCTTAAACATCGACCACATGTCCATAGTACATTTCCCTGCAAAAACACCATTCCAATTCATGCCCACAAGTTCTAGCCTTATAGCCTCATAATCTGCCCTTCCTCAATTAAAAATTTTCCTGTCCTCTCTGATTGTATCCTTTTCCATGATAATGCTAAAGGCCAGGGAGCAGTGATCACTGTCCCTCAGATGCTTACCCACTGAGTGATCTGTGACCTGACCCGGTTTGTTACCTAATACTGTTTGTAGATCTAGTATGGCATTCCCCCAGTCAGCCTGTCAGCATACTGTGACAGGAATCTGTCCTGGACACACTTAACAAACTCTGCCCCATCTATACCATTGGAAGTAATCAGGTTGATTTGATAATGAAGTTTACTTTGACTTTTATGTGTGTGGAAAAACCTGGTTCTTAGGTCCCTTTTGATCTTTCCCTATTCACCTTAAAACTATACCCTCAAATTTAAGGTTCCTCTATCTTGGGGAAAAACGTGCTATCACCCCTCTATGAGAAGCAAACTGTAGAGTGTGTGGTTAGCTAGAGTCTGGTATCCCATCGTAACGGTGTCTAAAAACCAGCGAGCATAGGTTAAAGTGAGAGGAGGAAATGTAAAGAGACCAAGGGACTTTTTTTAAAAACCAAAAACAGTTTGTATCTGGACTAGTAATCCCCGAAGAGGTGACGGAAGGAAGAACAGTTCTTTGCTATGTGCTATATCGTATAACGTGGGCGATCATGGTCTTTACATGACCATGATTGGTCTTAGCAAATTTTTTCTGCAGAAGTGGTTTGCTATTGACACCTTCAAGTGACTCCAGCCATTATCAACACTCTTCAGAGATGGCCTGCCTGACATCAGTGGTCGCATAACCAGGAACTGTGATATGTACCCTCATACGACCATCCACCACTTGCTCCCATGGCTTTACATGACCCTGATCAGTGGGGGGGGGGGGGGGGGGGGCTAAGCAGGTGCTACACCTTACCCAAGGGTGACCAGCAGGCTAACAGAGTGAAGGAGTGCCTTGCATCTCCTTTTGTAGAGATGCTTCTCCACCCTGCCACCCTGTAACGATGCTTAAAGAGGTATCTGGAAAGGTATTTGAATGACCAGCATGTAGAGCAGGGATTTCCAACCTTTTTTATGCAATGGAGCCTTACCATTAACCAAAAGGTCCATGGACCTCAATTTGGGAATGCATGGTGGACAGTAATATGGAATTAATGCACTTAAAGTGGGATTTACATGGAAAGGCATGACGGTCAGCCCAGATATGGTGGCCTGAAGGCTGAGCAACTCCATGGCTCATTTAACAGGGTCTAGAGCCAGAAAGTCACCCACTGTGGATAATGAGGCAACTTTTTTTTCCCCTCTGAGAGGGTCATGAGTCTCTGGAACTCTCTTCCTACAGAAGAAAGATTACTTTCCAAGACAAATGAGGCAGTTTATTTTCTAAAGCAAGAGGGTAAATAATTTGCACAGGTAGATGGATTTGCAATGTTGAGCTTACAGCTAGATCAGTCATGAACGTGTTACATTATGGAATAGTCTCGGGGATATGAGTGTCCTATTTTTGCTCCTAATAAATATAGGTTTGCATGTTCTGAATAAAAAGAAGATCCAGTTTGGGTATTAATGTTAGCCTGTTAATGTTGCTATATACTTAAGCAAATAATAAGTCAGTAATATCAGGACATCCACAGCTGTTCTTTTGCAAACTGTTTTACTCATCTATTATTAAAAGACTGCAACTTTAATATTCAGCAAAACTTGGACAAAAACACCAAAATACTAAAAGCCTTCTGAAAGCTGATCAGGTGAGATATATCATGATGAAAATAGAAACCAAACCAGTTACAACCCTAGCATTGCACTTACTTGGTCAAATGTTTTGAATAATGTTTGCAGCAGAGCTCATTGATCACTGCACAATCCTCCCTGCATAAAAAGTCAGAAATTATAATGAAGATAATGCATCATTTATTGGAATATTGTGCATACATACAAACAAGTTTGAAAATATAACACATTGAGGAGGTTACACATAAAGGCAATGAAACCAGTGATAGCCAGGTAATGCATTTCCCAAAATTACAAAATAGAGGTTGTCATAGATCATTCATTTGAGAATTGATGCTGAAGCCACAAATTTTTCCTCTTAATAGAGATTTGGTTGTAAGTCATGGATTGCACAATAGAGTTATTTGGTTAAAATTGTTCTTCCTACTACAAAGAAATACAGTTAAAGTGCTTTTTTTGACCGTCTTTCACACACTGCAATTTAACACTAAAATACATTCAGTTGTCACTTTGTTAGATACACTTGCTTGCTATTGCAAATATCTATTTAGTCAATCACATGGCAGCAAGTCAATGCATAAAAGCATGCAGACATTGCTAACTAACAGTTGTTTTTCAGACCAAACATAAGAATGGGGAAGAAATGTGATTAAGTGACCTTGACCATGAACTGATTGTTGGTGCCAGACAGGGTGGTTTGTGTACCCCGAAACTGTTCTCCTGAGAATTTTCATACACAACAGTCTCTATACTGAACAGAGAATGGTGCAAGAAATAAAAATAAAACATCTAATGAATCCTAGGGGGACCAATATCCTGGTGGGTAGGTTTAATAGAGCTGTAAGGGAGCATTCAAACTAATCTGGCAGGGGGATGGGAACCGGAATGATGGAGCAGAGAAGAGGGAAAACAGAAATAGATCTGAGGTAGTGAGCAGTAAGGATGTCAGGAAGGACAAGCAGGTAATGGAGCAAATTTGCAGCCATCGGGATGAGTTGTAGTGCAATAAAGTTGCAGTGCAATCAATGCAAAACGTAACAAATACTGGACTTAAGGTGTTATACTTAAATGCACGCAGCATAAGGAATAAAGTGGATGATCTTGTTGTATGGTTACAGATTGGCAGGTATGATATTGTGGCCATCACTGAGACGTGGCTAAAGGATGCATGTCTCTGGGAGCTGAACGTCCAAGGATACACGGTGTATCGGAAGGATAGGCAGTTAGGTAGAGGGGCTGGCGTGGCTTTAATGGTAAGAAATTATATAAAATCATTAGAAAGAGTTGACATGGGATCAGAAGGTACAGAATCTCTATGGGTTGAGCTAAGAAATTGCAGGGGTAAAAGGACCCTGATAGCAGTTATCTACAGGCCTCCAAATAGCTGCAGTGATGTGGACTACAAATTACAACAGGAAATAGAAAAAGCTTGCCAGAAGGGCAGTGTTATGATAATTGTACGGATTGTAATATGCAAGTGGATTGGGAAAATCAGGTCGGCACTGGATCTCAAGAGAGAGAATTTGTAGAACGTCTATGAGAACAGCTTGCTGTTGAGCCCACTAGGGGATCATCTGTACTGGATTGGGTATTGTGTAATAAACCAGAGGTAATTAGAGAGATGGAAGTGAAGGAACCCTTAGAAGGCAGTGATCACAACACGATTGAGTTCACTGTGAAATTTGAGAAAGAGATGCCGAAATCCGATGTGTCGGTATTTCATCGGAGTAAAGAAAATTACAGTGGCATGAGAGAGGAACTGGCCAAGGTTGACTGGAAAGGGACACCAGCGGGAAGGAAGGCAGAGCAGCAATGGCTGGAGTTTATGCGAGAAGTGAGGAAGGTACAAGACAGATATATTCCAAAGAAAAAGAAATTTTTGAATGGAAAAAGGATGCAACTGTGGCTGACAAGTCAAAGCCAAAGTAAAAGCAAAGAAGAGGGCATACAAGGAAGCAAAACTTAGTGGGAAGACAGAGGATTGGGAAGTTTTTAAAAGCTTACAAAATAAAACAAAGAAGGTCATTAAGAGGGAAAAGATGAACTATGAAAGGAAGCTAGCAAATAATATCAAAGAGGATACTAAAAGCTTTTTCAAGTATATAAAGAGTAAAAGACAGGTGAAAGTAGATATAGGACCATTAGAAAATGATGCTGGAGAAATTGTAATGGGAGATAAGGAGATGGCGGAGGAACTGAACGATTACTTTGCATCACTCTTCACTGAGGAAGACTTCAGCAATATACCGGACATTCAAGGGTGTCAGGGAAGAGAAATATGCGCAGTCACAATTGCGACAGAGAAAGTACTCAGGAAGCTGAATAGTCTATGGGTAGATAAGTCTCCTGGACCAGAAGGAATGCACCCTCATGTTCTGAAGGAAGTAGCAGTGGAGATTGCGGAGGCATTAGCAATGATCTTTCAAAAGTCGATAGATTCTGGCCTGGTTCCGGAGGACTGGAAGATTGCAAATGTCACTCCGCTACTTAAGAAGGGGGCAAGGAAGCAACAAGGAAATTATAGACCTGTTAGCTTGACATCGGTGGTTGGGAAGTTGTTGGAGTCAATTGTCAAGGATGAGGTTACGGAGTACCTGGTGGCATACGACAAGATAGGCAGAACTCAGCATGGTTTCCTTAAAGGAAAATCCTGCCTGACAAACCTAGTGCAATTTTTTGAGGAAATTACAAGTAGGCTAGACAAGGGAGATGTAGTGGATGTTGTGTATTTGGATTTTCAGAAGACCTTTGACAAGGTGCCGTACATGAGGCTGCTAAACAAGATAAGAGCCCAGGAATTACAGGAAAGTTACATATTTGGATAGAGCATTGGTTGATTGAGAGGAAACGGAGAGTGGGAATAAAGGGATCCCATTCTGGTTGGCTGCCGATTACCAGTGGTGTTTCACAAGGGGTCCGTGTTGGGGCCGCTTCTTTTTACGGTGTATATCAACCATTTGGATTATGGAATAGATGGCGTTGTGGCTAAGTTTGCTGATGATAGAAAGATAGGTGAAGGGGCCGGTAGTGCTGAGGAAACAGAGTGTCTGCAGAGAGACTTGGATAGATTGGGGGAATGGGCAAAGAAGTGGCAAATGAATTACAATGTCGGAAAGTGTATGTTCATGCACTTTGGTAGAAGAAATAAACGGGCAGACTATTATTTAAATGGGGAGAGAATTCAAAGTTCTGAGATACAACGGGACTTGGGAGTTCTCATGCAGGATACCCTTAAGGTTAACCTCCAGGCTGAGTCAGTGGTGAAGAAGGCGAATGCAATGTTGGTATTCATTTCTAGAGGAATAGAGTATAGGAGCAGAGATGTGATGTTGTGGCTCTATAAGGCACTGGTAAGACCTCACTTGGAATACTGGGTGTAGTTTTGGGCTCCTTATTTAAGAAGGGATGTGCTGACGTTGGAGAGGGTTCAGAGAAGATTCACTAGAATGATTCCAGGAATGAGAGGGTTAACATATGAGGAAGGTTTGACTGCTCTTGGACTGTACTCCTTGGAGTTTAGAAGAATGAGGGGAGACCTCATAGAAACATTTCAAATGTTGAAAGGCATGGACAGAGTGGATGTGGCAAAGTTGTTTCGCATGGTGGGGGAGTCTAGTATGAGAAGACATGACTTGAGGATTGCAGGGCGCCCATTCAGAACAAAGATGCGAAAAAAAATTTTTAGGCAGAGGGTGGTGAATCTATGGAATTTGTTGCCACGGGCGGCAGTGGAGGCCGGGTCATTGATGTATTTAAGGCAGAGGTCACAGACTTTTATGTATATTTTTATCTTCTCTTCTTAAGCAAATATGTTTTTTTTTCTAATTATCCATTATCGTCCATCAGTTTTTTTCTTTGGTAGTTGGTAGGGGGTTGACTTCTTTTTATATTAAAAATTTCTTTTATGATGTATGACCTATCTTTAAATTTTTGATTAGAGTGATTATACCTTTATGTGATATGCTATAACATTTTGATCAATTTTATTACAATATATGAATGTACACAATTTATGTTGAGATGTATCTATGTGTTGCACTCTGTAAATCTTGTTTTTTTTCTTCTGAATAAAAATATTGTAAAAAGAAAGGCAGAGATTGATAGGTATCTGAGTAGTCAGGGCATCAAAGGTTATGGTGAGAAGGCGGGGGAATGGGACTAAAGGGGAGATTGGATCAGCTCATGATGAAATGGCAGCGCAGACTCGATGGGCTGAATGGCCGGCTTCTGCTCCTTTGTCTTATGGAGTAGCATTTCTGTGGGTAAAAATGCCTTGTTAATGAGAGAGGTCAGAGAAGAATGCCCAGACTGGTTCAAGCAGACAGGACGGTGACAGTAATTCAAATAACCACGCGTTACAGCAATGGTGTGCAGCAGAATCTCTGAATGCATAACACGTCAAACCTTGAAGTGGATGGGCTACAGCAGCAGAGGAACGTGAACATACACTCTGTGATCACTTTACTAGGTACCTAATAAAGTGGCCACAGACTGATTACTGATAGCGCACTTTAGAATAAATCTTAATGAGGTTGAAAACTTTAAATCTTGGACTACATGCTATTTTTGTTCTATTTGGTATGCATTCAAGGCTTCACTTTTCTGAATATCAGTACTGATGACAGCAAGCTTCAAACTTCTCTTTGTGTTTGTAATGGCACCTTTACAGGGAAAACAGTGAACTCCAATCTCAACTTTTCAAGAAATATATTTACCGTCTAAATGCAATGAACTGTGAGGTCACATGATCATCAAGTCCTGGAGCCCTGTTTATCAAAATGGTGATAGCTTCTTGCAGAGCTGCCAACAGAAGAAATAGAATAAGCTGTTATCACTCACTATGACATCATAACCAGATTAATTTACTGTATTGGAAAAGTTGCCATGTATTTTAAAATTATTACTTCTGTAAGAGGAGGAAAACTTATTTATGCTTTTTATTTGGATCAATGGCATCCTCTTTATGATCCTGAAAAAAAAACCCTGCTTTCAACATGTACAATAATACCCATTTTGAGACACAATTCAAGTTTTAAAACAGCCTTCACATTTCTCATTACCCACTGTAAACAGTATTCAAACTCCATTAATCTGGCATGTTCAGGAAATTGGTGCTACTGGATTAATTGATTTTCCAAACCATTTTGTGTTATTTTTATTAATAATCCAACAGACATTAAAAATTTACTTTTTAAAATGTTAACCTGTAACATTTCAGTGAATATGGCAAGTTTCAATTGAGAACAGCCAAGAGAACCAGATGAGTGGTTGGAGGCACGAGAATCAGGGACCTTGCAAGCAGTAATTGCAAACTTTACCTTGTGATCCAGTTGCTGGACAACCCAGATAGCAGATTATCGGAGGTTTACTCTTCTTTCTTGCTTTTAAATGTGTCACAGTACAAGTTCTCCATGGGTTATGAACACCCCATTTATAAGCATCTCATACATAGGCAGGATGGATGGGGGCAGCTCCACAGCAGTCAGGGGAGAAAGCAGTCATTTCCATATGCCTTCTCTTTCCACCTTCCCCCCCCCCCCCCCCCGCACCCCCTGAAGTTGCAGCAATTGAGGGATGGGTCGATCCTAGCAGTGCTGAGCGCATACAGTCCCTCACTCAGTCAGGTGCAACCACTCTCCCTGCATCTGCTCCCTCTCCCATCTCCTCCCATACATTTTTTTTGTCGATTTCCAACTTACAAGCACTTTGGATTGCAGAAAATTTTCAGGAATGGAACCCTGCCATAACCTGGCTACTAGATAGATCTTAATTCCCATAAGATGTGGAAACTATGCAATTACATGCATTATAATGGTATTGCATCAATTATTAAGCTTCTTTGGGTAAAACAAATTGAAGTTTAGTATATAACTGAAACACAGGTACACAGAAACAACTCTGTCCCAACGTGCTGTAAATATAGCACAATTGCTTATCTCCCACTACAGTCTACCCGGAGAACTCCACTCAACCATCAGGCTCTCGAACAAAAGGGGATAGATAACTACATTCATCTATTGAGATGTTCCCACAACTAATGACTCACTTTAAGGACACTTTATCTTGTTATTTCATACTTTTGTTATTTATTGCTATTTATTTATAGTTGCAGTTGCAGTTTATTGTCTTCTATACTCTACTTGATTTTTCATTGATCCTGTTATAGTTTCTATTCTATGGATTTGCCGAGTATGCCCGCAGGGAACAAAATCTCAGGGTTGTATGTGGTAACATACATGTACTCTGATAATAAAAATCACTTGTAACTTTGGAATTTAACATCAAGATGTAACAAAACCATTACAAATACAATATTAACAAGTATTTCAATCAAAATATTCTTTTCCAAAACAAGCAATAAATGAATATGCATAAAGTTCATGCTCACCGATAGGGCTAGATCCAAGGGAAACCAGAATGAATTTTTTATCAGGTGTTGGAATTGAAATTTCTATCCCATTTGTTACATGCATCACTGCATCATACTCCAACGGTGTATAAACAGACTTGCATCCCATCTCAGCAATTCTAAAAATAAGAATGGATATAACAATACCAGATTCCGCAAGGAAATTCAGACATCAAGACTACTTCTTTTGCATGCTATTTTAAAATTACCTTTCTCACACTCTCCCCATCTCCCAACGCTTTTCTCATCTCCTTAGTTAATGATTTAAAAGTAGCAGCTGGAATTCGTATCTCACCCCAACTTGCTCAATTCGTTGACCAAAGGGACAGGCATAGATGCAGTTACACAGGAAGAATGATTAAAAAGAATCTTGTTGTTGCAGAAGCAGGACATTCATTTTGAAATACCTAAATTGCACTACACAGTCTAAATATATCTAGCATATGGCATCCTTTTGCATAAAGGTGGTACTACTCAAGTAAACTAAAAGGTGACCAACAATACAAAAGAAAACAAAACAGCTGTCAATGCAGCACCAGAAGTAAAGCAAAAGAACAAGTAAGAATATCTGATCATTTTATATACTTTTTTTAAAAAAAGCAGGTGAACCATCTGAAGTTTATCTGAACAAATGGAAGTGGATACATGAGAATAAGAAATAAAGCATACTTAGCAGCATTGTCTACAATTAGTTGACTCTCTGCACGATGATTAGTTGACAGCTCGATGGCCCATCTAACCTGCTGCAAGCTGGAGTATACATCCTTCAACATGTTGCCAGGTTCTATACTAGGCAATTGCCTAGTATCACCTAGGGAGAAATAAAAGTTATAAATATCATGTAATTATTTTTAGAGGAAGGAAGCAACTGTATTATGAAGAACCATATCAAAATTTAACCCTTACAAGCTCACTTCAAATTTCAGCCAGAAGTAATGTATCATTAAATGCATTGTGTTTTCTACCTTGCAGGTGAAACTCTTATAGGGTAGGTTCAAAGGTGTGAAATGGCCACTTTTGAGCTTGATTTCAAGCAGCTGAAGACATTTTCTATATACATTAGCTCCCCCCATATCCTGATGGTCCAACACAGCAGAACAAATAAATATCTCAGCTTTCCATCTATGATTTATAAGTAACTAAATTCCTGTTAAATACATTATGATTAAACTCTCATATTTTACGTACCTAAACTCATTTTAACTTAATGGGCTACACCTCTTACCCACTCCTATTGAAATTTAGAATTCTGTTTAATTCCCTTCAATCTCTGCATCCTACACATCAAGAAAACAAATTACTTTCTGCACATTTTTAGGTCATGCCCCTGGGCCTCTGTTCTGATTGGGCCCCAAGTATTAGCAACTTCTATGTAGATATCAGTTCTAAATAACCACCTAATTAACTATTAGCAGACACCAACAGGCAGTACATGGAAAAGTAATTACATTTCAGAAAAAAATTTATGAAGAATCACTCTTCTGGTATCTTCAGATTCCTATGTTTAACAATGCTTTTCAATTCTGTACTAAATTCAAAGCATTCTGTTCTACCAGTATCGAGTGATGAATTAAATGGAAGACTATAACCATGGGAGCACTGGGATAACTTACATGTTATATTATAAACTATGTTATACAACAAAGAATTCCTCTCTCAACAAACAAGACAGTCTTGATTAATACAAACGAACTAAGAGAAACTAAGAGTATCTTAAATAACACTAGAAAGATATAAAACCACAGTAGTCTTATTTACTGTTGGAAGCCTTCATTTCCATACACACAACTCTTTAGATGGTGACCTCTTCCTTTGATTTTTATAACTGGTTTGAAAACTTCACAGGCAACGTCAAATTGTCAAATTTTTGAATTCCTAGTTTATAGTTCTAAGTGAAAACAGATACTTACCAAGGATTATAAGCTTTTTGAGATTGGCATATTTCATAAGCAACTTTAAAACCGTACTTAAAATCTTCACTGATACCAAACTTCCCTCATCAACAATCAGAATCTGAACTTCAGAAAACTTCCAATCAAACACAGCTTGTTTTTCCTTGGTGTGTCGGACAGAGTTGAAATTCCACATTACCTGTTTTTTTTAAGAAAGAAAAATAATTAACTGGAAGGTTTCATATCTTGCATTTGTATTTCTCACTCTAATTACAGTGAAGTAACTGCAAAATCAAGAAAAGTTATTAGCTTGCATCAAAATTTTATAACTTATTTAACTGCGGAGAATTGCAGACACAGCTCAGCACATCATAGAAACCAGCCTCTTTCTGTAGTCACTGTCTCTTGCTGCTTCGGTAAAGCAGCCAGCATATTTCAATACCCCACCCACCTCGGACATTCCCTCTTCTCCCCCCAGCACCCCCCATAGAGCCATAAAGTCACAAAGCACTACAGCACAGAAATGGGCCCTTTTGCCCAACTAGTCCGTGTCAAACTGTGAATCTGCCTAGTCCTATCACCCTGCACCCAGACCATAACCCTCCATACCTTCCAAATTTCTCTTAAAATGTTGAAACTGAAACACATCCACCACTTCCACTAGCAGCTCATTCCACACTTTCACCACCCTCTGAATGAAGAACTTCCTGCTCATGCTCCAATTAAGCATTCCAGCTTTCACCCTTAACCCATGACCTCTAGTCTCACCCAATGTCAGTGAAACATGCCTGCTTGTGTGTATTCAATCTATATCCTGCATAATTATAAATACCTTTATCAAATCTCCCCTCATTCACCTATGCTCTAGGAAATAAAGTCCTAAGCTATCCACTCTCTCCCTATAACTCAGGTCCTCAAGTCCTGGCAACATCCTTGTAAATTTTCTCTACACTCTTTCGATCTTATTGATATCTTTCCTGTAGGTGGGTGATCAGAACTGCACACGATACTCCAAATTAAGCCTCACCAACATCTTGTACAACGTCAATATAACATCCGAACTCCTGTACTCAATACTTCGATTTAGGAAGGCCAATGTGCCAAATGCTTTCTTTACAACCCTATCTACTTGCGAAGCCACTTTCAAGGATTATGGATCTGTATTCCCAGACACAGTTCCATAATTCTATTACCACCGTCTGGCTTCTGCAAAGCCAATGTCTAATCCAATTTAATACCTCATCTTGAATGCAAAGTGACTGAACCTTATTGACCAACCTCCCAGGCGGGACCTTGTCAAATGCCTTGCTAAAGTCCGTGTTGACAACATCAACTACTTTGCCTTCATCAACTATCCTGGAAACTTCCTCAAAAAAACTCCAGAAGATTATTTAGATATCAACTACCATGCAAAAAAAAACATGTTTACTATCCCTAATCAGTGTCCAGTTATTCAAATATACTTACATATCCAGCCCCTTGGAGTACCTTCCAGTAATTTATGCACTACTGATGTTCATCAGCCTATAATTTGCTGGTTTATTGTTAGAGTCTTTCTTGAACAACATCAGCTATCCTCTAATTCTTCAGCACCACACCCATGTCCAAAGACATTTTAATTATCTCAACCTGATGGCATGAACATTGACTTCTCTAACTTCCGTTAATACCCCTCCTCTCCTTCTTACCACATCACTGATATATTTAGCTTTTTCCCCCTCCTTTTTTTATCTCTCTTTTTGCCCATCACTCTGCCTGTTCTCCATCTCCCTCTGGTGCTCCCCTCCCCCTTTCTTTCTCCCTAGGCCTCCCATCCCATGATCCTTTCCCTTCTTTAGCTCTGTATCCCTTTTGCCAAACACTTTTCCGGCTCTCAGCTTTACCCCACCCCCTCCAGTCTTCTCCTATCATTTCGCATTTTCCCCTCCTCCTCCTACTTTCATATCTCTTACTATCTTTCCTTTCAGTTAGTCCTGACGAAGGGTCTCGGCCCGAAACATCGACAGCACTTCTCCCTCTAGATGTTGCCTGGCCTGCTGCGTTCCACCAGCATTTTGTGTGTGTTGTTTTAATTATCACTGTTAGGTCCCTGGCAATTTCTGTACTTGCCTCCCACAGGGTCCAAGGGAACACCTTGTCAAGTCCTGTGGATTTATCCATTCTAATTTGCCTCAAGACAGCAAACACCTCCTCCTCTGATTTGTATAGGGTCCATGAACTTGAGGCTGCATTGCCTCACTACTACAGACTGTGTCCATCTCCAGAGTAAATAACAGATGCAAAAAATCCATTTTAAGATTTCACCCATCTCTTTTGGCTCCGTGCATAGATGACCACTCTTATCATCAAAAATGACCAATTTTGTCCCTTGCTGTCCTTTTGCTCTTAATATATCTATAAAAGCTTTTGCAATTCTCCTTCAGCCTGTCTGCTAGAGCAACTTTATGCCTTCTTTTAGCCCTCCTGATTTCCTTCTTGTGTTCTCTTGCATTTCTTACACTCAAGTACCTCATTTGCCCCTTCTTGCTTATATCTGCTATGTACATCCTTCTTTTTCTTAACCAGGGCCTCAATATCTCTCAAAAACCAAGGTTCCCTGAACCTGTTATCCTTGCCTTTCATTCTGACAGAAACATACAAACGCTGTACTGTCAAAATTTTATCTCCTGATGAAGGGTCTCAGCCCAAAACATCGACTGTTTACTCTTTTCCATAGATGCTTTGATGTCGCTTTGATTTCCAACATCTGCAGGTTTCCTCGTGTTTGCAATTCTATCACAACTTACTACATTTCTTGCAACAGTCTGTGATATCTCTACAAATTTGCTCCTTTAAATCCTGTGGACTGTTGGGTGATCTATAATATAATCCTACTAATGTGGACATCCCTTTCTTATTCCTCTGTTCCACCCATATAGCCTCAGAAGACAAACCCTCCAGACTGTCCTGTCTGAGCACTGCGATCAAAATCAGAATCAGAATCAGGTTTATCATCACTGGCATGTGATGTGAAATTTGTTAATTTTGCAGCAGCAGTTCAATGCAATACATAACCTAGCAGAGAGAAATAAATAAAAGTATATGTATATCAAATAGAATAAAAATCGTGCAAAACCAGAAATAACATACATTTAAAAAGTGAGGTAGTGTTCATTGGTTCAATGTCCATTTAGGAATTGCACGGAAGAGGGGAAGAAGCTGTTCCTGAATCGCTGAGTGTGTGCCTTCAGGCTTCTGTATCTCCTACCTGACGGTAACAGTGAGAAAATGACATGCCCTGGGTGCTGGAGGGTCCTTAATAATGGATGCTACTTTTCTGAGATACCACTCCTTGAAGATATCCTGGGTACTTTGTAGGCTATTACCAAGATGGAACAGACTATATTTACACCCTCTGCAGCTTCTTTCAGTCCTGGGCAGTAGCCCCCCATACCAGTGATGCAGCCTGTTAGAATGCTCTCCATTGTACATCTATAGAAATTTTTGAGTGCTTTTGTTGACATACCAAATCTCTGCAAACTCCTAATTAAGTACAGTCACTGTCTTGCCTTCTTTATAGCTGCATCGATTAGCTGGGAGCAAGTTAAGTCCTCAGAGATCTTGACACCCAGGAACTTGAAACTGCTCACTCTCTCCACTTCTGATCCCCCTCTATGAGGATTGGTATGTGTTCCTTCGTCTTACCCTTCCTGAAGTCCAGAATCAACTAGTTTGTCTTACTTACATTGAGTGCTGGGTTGTTGCCACGGCGCCACTCCACTAGTTGGTACATCTCGTTCCTTTACGCCCTCTCATCACCACCTGAGATTCTACCAACAATTTCATCAGCAAATTTTTAGAAGGTATCTGAGCTATACCGAGTCACACAGTCATGGGTATAGAGAGAGTAGAGCAATGGGCTAAGCTCACACCCCTGAGGTGCACCAGGGTTGATCATCAGCATGGAGGAGATTTTATCACCAATAAGCACAGATTGTGGTTTTCCAGTTAGCAAGTTGAGGATCCAATTGCAAAGGGAGGTACAGAGGCCCAGGTTCTGTAACTTACCAATCAGGATTGTGGGAAAGATGGTGGTAATTGCTGAGCTATAGTTGAAGGACAGCATTCCGACATAGGTGTCTGTATTGTCCAGGTGATCTCAGGCCACATGAAGATTGAGGGCCATTGAGATTGCGTCTGTCATTGACCTACTGTGGTGATAGGCAAATTGCAATGGGTCCAGGTCCTTGCTGAGGCAGGAGTTCAATCTGGTCATGACTAAACTCTCAAAGCATTTCATTACTGTAGATACGAATGCTACCGGGCGATAGTCATTTAGGCAGTTCACATTATTCTTCTTAGGCACTGGTATAATTGTTGACTTTCTGAAGTGGGAACTTCCACCTGTAGCATTGAGAGGTTGAAAATGTCCTTGAATACTCCCGCCAGTTGGCTGGCACAAATTTTCAGAGCCTTACCAGGTACTCCATCAGGACCTTCTGCCTTGCGAGGGTTCACTCTCTTTAAAGAAGCCTAACATCGGCCTCTGAGACAGAGATCGCAGGGTCACTGGGTGCAGCAGGGATCTTCACAGCCGCAGTTACAGTATATTCTCCCTTTCAAAGTGGGCGTAGAAGGCGTTGAGTTCATCTGATTGTGAAGCATCACTGCTATTCATGCTGTTTTTGGGTTTCACTTAGTAGGAAATAATGTTTAGCAAACCCTGCCAGAGCCAACGTACATCTGATGTCATCTCCAACCTCATTCGAAATTGTCTCTTTGCCCTTGAAATAGCCCACCACAAGTCATACCTGGTTTTCTCGTACAGACTTGGGTTGTCAGACCTGAATGCCACAGATCTAGCCTTCAGCAGACAACATACACCCTGGTGTCATTTTCTCTGACTAGTAATACCACCCCTCCAGCTCTATCACATCTAAAGCAACAGAACCCTGCAGCATTGAGCTGCCAGTCCTGTCCTTCCTGCAACCAAGTTTCACTAATGATTATTGCATTTGATAAGGTACCCCATGCAAGGCTTATTGAGAAATTAAAGAGGCATGGGATCCAAGGGGACATTGCTTTGTAGATCCAGAACAGTCTTGCCCACAGAAGGCAAACAGTGTTTGTAGACTGGTCATATTCTGCATGGAAGCCAGTGACCAGTGGTGTGCCTCAGGGATCTGTTCTGGGACCCTTACTCTTCGTGATTTTTATAAGTGACCTGGATGAGGAAGTGGAAGGATGGGTTAGTAAATTTGCTGATGACACAAAGGTTGAAGGTGTTGTGGATAGTGTGGAGGGCTGTCACAGGTTACAGCGGGACATTGATAGGATGCAAAACTGGGCTGAGAAGTGACAGATGGAGTTCAACCCAGATAAGTGTAAAGTGGTTCATTTTGGTAGGTCAAATATGATGGCAGAATATAGTATTAACGCTAAAACTCTTGGCAGCATGGAGGATCAGAGGGATCTTGGGGTCCAAGTCCACAGGACACTCAAAGCAGTTGTGCAGGTTGACTCTGTGGTTAAGAAGGTGTACGGTGTATTGGCCTTCATCAATTGTGGAATTGAATTTAGGAGCAGAGAGGTAATGTTGCAGCTATAGAGGACCCTGGTCAGACCCAACTGGAGTACTGTGCTCAGTTCTGGTCACCTCCATACAGGGAGGATATGGAAGTCATAGAAAGGGTGCAGAGGAGATTTAAAAGGATGTTGCCTGGATTGGAGAGCATGCCTTATGAAAATTGGTTGAGTGAACTTTTCTCCTTGGAACGACGGAGGATGCGAGGTGACCTGATAGAGGTATATAAGATGATGAGAGGTATAGATCATGTGGATAGTCAGAGGCTTTTTCCGAACGCCAAAATGGTTGCCACAGGAGGACACAGTAGGTATAGAGATGTCAGGGGTAAGTTTTTTTACTCAGAGAGTGGTGAGTGTGTGGAATGGGCTGCCAGCAATGGTGGTGGAGGCAGATATGATAGGGTCTTTTAAGAGACATTTAGATAGGTACATGAAGCTTAGTAAAATAGAGAGCTATAGGTAAGCCTAGCAATTTCTAAGGTAAGGACATGTTCGGCACAACTTTGTGGGCCGAAGGGCCTGTATTGTTCTGTAGGTTTTTTATGTTTCTATAATATCATAACCATATAACAATTACAGCATGGAAACAGGCCATCTCGGCCCTTCTAGTCTGTGCCGAACGCTTACTCTCACCTAGTCTCACCGATCTGCACTCAGCCCATAACCCTGCATTCCTTTTCTGTCCGTATACCTATCCAATTTTACTTTAAATGACAATACCGAACCTGCCTCTACCACTTCTACTGGAATCTCGTTCCACATAGCTACCACTCTCTGAGTAAAGAAATTCCCCCTCGTGTTACCCTTAAACTTTTGCCCCCAACTCTCAACTCATGTCCTCTTGTTTGAATCTCCCCTACTCTCAATGGAAAAAGCCTATCCACGTCAACTCTATCTATTCCCCTCATAATTTTAAATATCTCTATCAAGTCCTCCCTCAACCTTCTACGCTCCAAAGAATAAAGACCTAACTTGTTCAACCTTTCCCTGTAACTTAGGTGCTGAAACCCAGGTAACATTCTAGTAAATCTTCTCTGTACTCTCTCTAGTTTGTTGACATCTTTCCTATAGTTCGGTGACAAGAACGGTACATAATACTCTAAATTCGGCCTTACCAATGCCTTGTACAATTTTAACATTACATCCCAACTCCTATACTCAATGCTCTGATTTATAAAGGCCAGAATACAAAAAGCTTTCTTCACCACCCTATCTACATGAGATTCCACCTTCAGGGAACCATGCACCATTATCCCTAGATCACTCTGTTCTACTGCATTCTTCAATGCCCTACTATTTACAATGTATGTCCTATTTGGATTATTCCTACCAAAATGTAGCACCTCACACTTATCAGCATTAAACTCCATCTGCCATCTTTCAGCCCACTCTTCTAACTGGCCTAAATCTCTCTGCAAGCTTTGAAAACCTACTCCATTATCCACAACGCCACCTACCTTAGTATCATCTGCATACTTACTAATCCAATTTACCACCCCATCATCCAGATCATTAATGTAAATGACAAACAACATTGGACCCAGTACAGATCCCTGAGGCACACCACTAGTCACCAGCCTCCAACCTGACTAACAGTTATCCACCACTACTCTCTGGCATCTCCCATCCAGCCACTGTTGAATCCATTTTACTACTTCAATATTAATACCTAACGATTGAACCTTCCTAACTAACCTTCCGTGCGGAACCTTGTCAAAGGCCTTACTGAAGTCCATATAGACAACATCCACTGCTTTACCCTCGTCAACTTTCCTCGTAACGTCTTCAAAAAATTCAATAAGATTTGTCAAACACAACCTTCCATGCACAAATCCATGCTGACTGTTCCTAATCAGACCCTGTCTATCCAGATAATTATATATACCATCTCTACGAATACTTTCCATTAATTTACCCACCACCGACGTCAAACTGACAAGCCTATAATTGCTAGGTTTACCCTTAGAACCCTTTTTAAACAATGGAACCACATGAGCAATACGCCAATCCTCCGGCACCATCCCCATTTCTAATGACATTTGAAATATTTCTGTCAGAGCCCCTGCTATTTCTACACTAACTTCCCTCAAGGTCCTAGGGAATATCCTGTCAGGACCCGGAGCGCGATATCAATACGCAGCAGCCTCTCCAGACTCTGGATTGGGGATTACCAAACTTTATGTGGATTTTCTTGTGTGGTTTGTTTTGTGTTTTTTCGTGATATCATTCCGGAGAACGTTGTCTCATTTTTTAAACTGCATTGTATTTGCGGTTTTATAAATGACAATAAACTGAATCTGAATCTGATTTATCCACTTTTATATTCCTTAAAAGCGCCAGTACTTCCTCCTCTTTAATCGTCATAATTCCATGTGCTGAACCATACCCTAAGCTCATCCTCCTTTCCTACAATATCCCTTGCATTGAAATATACACAGGTCAGAGCATTAATCCCACCACGCTCAATCTTTCAATTCCTGATTTTGTACGTAGGAGGTCTGATCACCTGCTTGTGATCCCACTCCAGTGTACTGGCAGAGACTAAAGACTGCAGCTCCAGCGGTGAGAACCAAATAGATATGGTCAAGGGAAGTGGAAGAGCACTTACAGGACTGCTTTGAATCAATGGACTGGACAATATTCAGGGATTCATCTTTGAATCTGAGTGAATATGCCACAGTTGTCACCAACTTCAAGATCTGTGTGGATGAGAGTATGGCTTTGAGTTCATACCAGATATACCCTAACCAAAAGCAATGGATTAGTACATAAATTCATAATCTGAGGGCTAGATCTATGGCATTCAAGACCAATGATCCACAGGAGACAGTCGTAACAGTGATAAAGCAATTCTGAGTGAAGTTAGAGTACTCGTCACCTCTGGCAGGGTTTGTAGGTCATTACTTCCTACAATTTGAAAGCTGCACAGCTGGATATACATCTTGCAGGTGTAGTCATCAGGGACAATGAAGGCCTCCCTGCCTTCCCACATCCTGCAAGAGGAGCAATCCACTATCCTGCCTGGCATCCCCACAGCTTTAACTGTGCAATAAAAAAGAATTAAATGATAAAATCTACCTACAGCTTCCACCTCTCCTTGCTGAAACCTCTCTGAGCCAAAGCCTAATCTCCCCACTCTAACAATGGTCCATTTAAACTGAATCTCTTTTTATTGGACCTTGCCTAAGTGTGCACACTGTTATGTCTCCTTGGGAACTGTGGCATACAGAGTGGAAGATACAAAAGCGCATATCACCAGCCTCAAGGGCAGCTCCCATCCCACTGTTATAAAACTATTGAATGCTTCCCTAGTGCAGTAAGATGGACTTGTGACCTATCAATCTACCTCATTAGGATCTTGCACCTATTGTCTGACTGCACTGCAATATCTCTGTACCTCAACACTTCACTCTACACTCATAATTTATCTTTTTTATCTTGTACTACCTCAATGCACTGTTGCAATGAATTGATTAGTAGGAACAGTATTCAAGACAAGTTTTTCACTATTCCTCAGTATATGTGACAATGATAAACTAATTTACCAATTTTCATATCCTTAAAACCATGATGAAACATCCAGGTGAATCCCCTTCCTTTCCATCATTTGCATTTAGAGGTCCCAGCACGACACAAGCTTTACACTACCAATGAGGAAATAAAGCTCACTGTGGATATCTACTTCTGATAAATTCTGCAACTTCAGCAAAATGTGTTAAATTTTAACCAATTAAATATTAAGAAAATGAGCAAGTTTTATAACAGCGATATTTATAGCAATATTCACCACACAGCTCTGTTATAAATCTAAATAACTTCTTGACAGTATTACCAGCCCGTGAAGAATGGTTATTGGTGGAATTTTCTCAAATTCCCCTTTTAATTAGAACAGAACTTCTCTTTTAATATTACTGAGTCTTTGACTATCTAGGATTTACATTAAATGAATGGGTAACATTCAGGACTAAGCCAACCACACAACATTGTCTGAGTCTGAGCAATTCCTCGTCAGCCAATAAAATAGGTAACCAAACTATCAATGTATAAGGAGTAGACTGCATCAAGCTTAAACAAGCTACTTAAGTGCTCATAAAATTGAAGATTCCATCAAGTTCAAATTATCCAAAATATCTTTAGATTTATCAGATCAGATTAAGCACACTTCACTTAATGACATATTCTATTGCCTGCTCAACAGTACTGGCCAAATAATAATAAAAGAACTAAAAAAAAATGTTAGAACAAAAGACAAAGATTAGGGCATGACAACATAATTGATTACCAGTTCATTCTCAGTTTTACCAGAGAAATGCAGAATAGCTCATATCAGATCTCAAAACACCATTCAATTACTGATACAGCAAAAGAGTTCATATGATCATGATAAACTTAGAGGGAGGTGTAAGAAATAAATAACAATTCCAACTACGGTTGCTTCACCATTCTGTTTGTCTCAACACTTCCCCACCTTTTAAAACAAAGAAATGAGGAACATTTTTATAAAAGTTAAAAGGTAGGTTAAGATTCAGAACCAATGTTAAGTGCTCGCCAGTACAAAATCAGTCCAATTATGAAGTTAAGTAAAAGTGCAGGAACTACCAGCAGCATCTTTACAGACAGAAATTAGATCATTAATACAACATTATCAAGAATGTCCGGATCAGCTGCATCACCATCTGGTATGGGAATTACAAAGCATCTGACCACAAGTCCCTATGAAGGATTGTGAGCACTGCTGAGAGGATCATCAGGGTCTCTCTTCCACCCAACAGAGATATTTATCCAGAGCGTTGCATGCACAGGGCCCTTAGCATTGATAATGATCCATCCCATCTGTCCAACAATTACTCTGGCCCCCTACCATGAGGCAGGAGGGCAAGAACTGTTAAGATGGGAAACAGCTCCTTCCCCAGGCCATAAAACTACAGAACTCCCTCCCACCACCCCGGTATCATCGTGTTTGAAGTGCCAATAGCATTATACTGTTTACTTTTTAAACTTGTCTCATAATTGCACCTTATTATTTGTTAACTTACTTGTGGTAATATTACTTTATATGTTGTATATGTGAGTCAGACATACTGTGTTGTGCACCTTGGTTAGGAGGAATACTGTTTTGTTTGGCAGTATACATGTGTACAGGTGAATGACAAGAAACTGAATTTGAACTTAATACGGCAGGGCAAAAGGAAAACAAAAAAGGATTAAGACATAACCGAGATTTCTCGTAGTTTGCTTTAGTATTGGAGGCAAGATTAGAGACTAGGAAAAAATCAGAAATTGCAAAATTAGATCAAAATATGAATTAATTTAAAGTATGATGCATTTTAAAATTTATATTCTAATTACTGAAGGTGCCTATGATAAACAAACTATACCATGAAATGAAAGTAGGGAAAAGATGTGAAGTGGTTCATTTTGGCAGGTCAAATATGATGGCAGAATATAGTATTAATGGTAAGATTCTTGGCAGTGTGGAGGATAAGAGGGATCTTGGGGTCCGAGTCCATAGGATGCACAAAGCAGCTGTGCAGGTTGACTCTGCAGTTAAGAAGGTGTACGGTGTATTGGCCTTCATCAATCATGGAATTGAATTTAAGAGCCGAGAGGTTATGTTGCAGCTGTATAGGACCCTGGTCAGACCTCACTTGGAGGACTGTACTCAGTTCTGGTCGCCTCACTACAGAAAGGATGTAGAAACCATAGAAAGGGTGCAGAGGAGATTTACAAGAATGTTGCCTGGATTGGGGAGCATGTCTTATGAAAATTGGTTGAGTGAACTTGGTCTTTTCTCATTGGAACGATGGATGATGAGCAGTGACCTGATAGAGGTATATAAGATGATGGGAGGTATAGATCATGTGGATAGTCAGAGGCTTTTTCCCAGCGCTAAAATTGTTGCCACAGGAGGACACAGGTTTAAGGTGCTGGAGAGTAGGTACAGAGGAGATGACAGGGGTAAGTTTTTTTTACTCAGAGAGTGGTGAGTGCGTGGAATGGGCTGCCGGCAATGGTGGTGGAGGCGGATATGATAGGGTCTTTTAAGAGACTTTTGGATAGGTACATGGAACTTAGAAAAATAGAGGGCTATGGGTAAGCCTAGTAATTTCTAAGGTAGGGACATGTTCAGCACAACTTTGTGGGCCGAAAGGCCTGTATTGTGCTGTAGGTTTTCTATGTTTTCCTTTAATTTGTACAGATTTCTGGGCAGACAACATGTCCAGCAGATTTTCCTCTGATGGCTTGTCAATTAAATTAAAACTGAACCTGAAAGCAACATGTACATTTTCAACCAATTTCCTGACACTGTCTCCATGACAGGTCCTCCTTTGTCTGCCACACAAAATATGTTATATCTGGTCCTCGGGTTGAAGTTTCTATGTACAATATAATAAACATAAAAATAAATCTATAATAATATTTTAACAACATTTTAAGATAACAAAACAACTTTCACACTTTTCACACTTGCTTCATTCATGTTTCCATCAACTTGTCTAAGTGACATTATGCCAAATATAGCCTTTCAGTGACATACACAATATTAGGATAATGGCTTTTCATCTGTAAATTGTTATTAACAAACCTTTGGAAGGAATGCTAGGCAGATAATGCTGACTGTATCCATACACCAGTATTTATCATGTGTTTCAAACACTTATGGATCTGGCAGTATACAGTGGATTCCCGTTAATTGAGCCATCAGGGTTGCCGCTTATTTGGAACAACTCTTAAAGAATGAACACTATTGAGAAAAGAGCTGTGATTCCCTTCATTTATTTGGTACACTATACCACTTAATTGGAGCAGGAAACGGTTGCCGAACATGCTCTACCTGGCATCAGTTGCGTGCACATTGTGTGGCCATTAGACACTACACTGTGCTTAAAATAAACAATTTTTTTAAATACTGCCACTTGCATGATTGTATTCAGAAAGCAGTGATTTTTATCTCTGATAGTTGTCAAGCAAAAAACAGCAATGTGGTGATATCACATGCAATGATGTGCCAGTACATGATTGGACAGAGCACTGAGCATGCACAGGATTGCGAGAACGTTCCAGCACATGGCTGGGTTAAGACGTGTTTGTTTATTGGAAGAAATAAAAGTAATAATTTACTTTTATTACTGTAAATAAAAGTTCTCTGACTCTTCCAGAATATGGTTCTTTACTGTTAACCCACGGTACGTTTAAACATAAGTAACATAATAAGCAAGACAATTTGAAAATGCTTTGCTCACTTCAGTTTCAAGCATTTAGCCTCGGACATGCCAGAAACAGCCATGAGTGAAAATGAAACGATTTCTCTACTTCAACAAATTATAAACTGCAAAGAATTTGAAGATATTGCCAATCATCTTGAATGTTACAATGAAAATGAAGATTTGGAGGAGGAAATCATCAAAAACACTCTTTGAAAGTCTTTGAAATCTGCACTAGGTGCCTGTGCTGATTTTGTTCATTTATGATAATCAAAAGAACACATCAGCATTCTTTGAATGAATTCCTTTGTCAATAACTAGTGAAACTAATACACAATTTGATTGTACTGTAGTAGTATTGTTAGTGCTCTAATTTATTCTATATTTCATTTAAATACATAATTTGTTAGTTGAACAGTAGTTTATCGTTTTTGTATCTTCTTAACTATTTCCATGAAACTTTAGCAAGTTGGGGCAGCTGCTTCAAAATGTACTTGTACTGATGTGTGTCTCAATTAACTGGAATCCACTGCACCAGGGAAGCAACATCATCTGCTGCAAAGTCAAATACACCAAATATGCATCATCATCATTTGACTCTCCCTTCTTCCAGGTGGTTACAATCTGGATCTCCTGTTGTGGAAAACCTGTTGTTTTATCAAGTCATCTTCTGCATTTTCATCTTTCCAACCATCTAAAAAGCGTTGTCCTGTTCCACCATTTGACTACTTTTCAGTCACTAGACTTTGCCAGCCATTTTTATTACTTAAATTGCATTTGTCAAAGGTGACATAGATTAAGCGTTAATATGGATAATGCTGTCTTGACTATAATTAAATGCAAGACTTTTCCAGGCAAATTTCTTGACACCTATCAGTCACTTCAAGCAGCCATTATAAGCTACCTAACACACAATTTCCTAGCTTTTCAGTAGCAACACAACCATTATTGATTGATCCTACAAAATCAGGAAGAGAAACTAAAGTTAGTCTCAAATAATATCACTGTCCAATCAATAGCATACAACAAAATATTTTAAGGTATTTTAAGGTAAGACACTAGCAGAAGGCTGCAATGGTAAAACACTTCCGTAGAAAAATTTGCCAAGAACAATCATGGTCAAGGAAAGACTATAATGGCCCATGTCACATGGTACAGCACATAATAAACAAGTGTTTTTTAAAAATGTAAACATAAATATTACATCAAATTTGGCATAAAGCCTACAATAATAAACATTTTGTAATATCCACACTAAGTTTAATCTCAATCTTAGTGATTGATGGTGTGCTCCTTTTAAAGGTCAACTATTTACATCATTCTAAACATAAACAAATGTTGAAGCAGCTACAACAAAATCCTCAGCAGCAATTACCTGGTGTAAAGTATAAGCAGGAAATCCAGTTTTTTTCTTCAAAAGAGATGCTGCCCTTCCCGTTGGTGCAGTGAACAGCACAGTTGCTTTGCTGACATCCTGTTTTTCAACCTGGTCATCATCTGGAATTTTACTTGTTGGAATATTCCAAAATTCAGGAGCAGATTGATCCTGCTCAAGATCTTCACATGCTTGCAGAAGTTCTTCTTTCTCTGCAATGTGCATATTTTTAACTGCTGCCTTGAAAATAAGGCTGACAAGTGTGGTTTTCCCAGAACCACCTTTACCACTTATAACTGTAACAGGATTTTCACACATCATGTTAGCAGCTCGAATCTGATCTGGATCCAAATTAACTCTTTCACTGTCCTCTGTACCCCCAAACTCTTTCCCCTTACAGAGGCAATCCGTTTGGGGTGGGGTGAATGCACTTCTCAGAACTTCTTCCACATTCAGAGAAATATGCCATGGTGGTTTATCCACAAGATCCTTTATACACGTAGCAATTTCTTTCTCATAGTTGTACAAATGTTCAAGGTATACTCGCTTCTTTTCAATTACAATAATCCTTGATTCCTTCAAAAATTTTAACGAATCCCATTCACTTTCAATGCTGATCTCAGTTGGGCGTAATCCAGTCAACTCATCAATACTTAAATAAGTGTGTCCATTACTCCAACAGGTTTTTTTGAGTTTATCATAAATTACAAGAGCATGTTTCTGTATCTCCGGAATTGTCCTCAGAAGATCAGCTTCTTCAAAGGCTAACAATGTTGCCTCGCAACCAATAAGATTAGACTCCTTAGAGAGAATCTAGGAAGAAGTAATATTTTTCATAAAATATTTCTTGAGCCAATCATTAATAATGAGAGCAAATGTATCTGATTTGCAACAACCATTCATTGGAAAGTAAATAAGGTGCAACAATTTTCAGTTTATGCAAAACCAATTGATCTTCCTTGGTAACTTTTGTTTAAGACATTCTCTAATTCTTGTTTATCTTTCCACACATTTTTATCCACTTGCCCCACCCCCAACTTTGGTTCTCTCACAGCAAGGTTAATATATTTTGCTGATTTTCAAATTTTTATCACCATATTCTGCAAATCCACTTGCAAATAATTAGTGAGTTATCTCATCACCACCGAGACCCCTGCCCACTCAAATCTTTACTTTTCATCTCCAAGTGATTAAAAGATTAAGCAATCAGCAGAAAATAATTTTCAAATGTGATTTTGCAGCTCGATTATCTTAAAATCAAATAATATGAAGTTAATCTCAGAAGAGCAATAACTCACTCCTGATGAAAATCGAGAGTATAAAAATTAAGAATAAATAGCGTATTGTGGTGTCTGAGAAAAACTTACAGAATGGAATCCCAGCTTCCACACTTCTGTATCAATCATCTGCTCCAGATTCTCAAGGGCATCATTTTTCGTGTTCAAAATATGCAGAAAGGACCGTGGCAGAAGCTGCGGCAAATACTTCATCAGGCTTTGGAACTTCAAACCTCTCAGCACATTCTGACCTTCAACTAAATTATCAGTTATTACCTTGAAGTTCAAGCATTACTTTACACACACATAAATGTACAAAGTCAGATTAATACTAACATAACAATCCCATTAGGTTCAGTGCCTGACATTATAAAACTTTACTATACTTCAATCACTTGTATTGCCTGTTTTACAATTACTTATAAATATGCAAATACAAATTATCTTCAACAAAATCAATAATCCAAATCATATGAAATCTTCAAATTTCCATATAATGTTATCTTTGCCTTTAAATAGTCAATTATCTGAGATGGGGAGAACGATCATTCCTACCTGCCACAGTGTTTAAAAGAATGAGACAATCTAACAGAAATATTTAATGTTTAAAATGGGTGGATATTGGGTGGACGTAGACTCTGCCTAAAGAAAGTAGAAACAGAATTCAGTCACCAAGTAAGGTGTAAGATTATAAAAGAATAATGAGGAAAAACCTTTTGCATCATTGTGGACACCTGAAAATGTCTCAGGACACAATTATTCAGTAAATTCAAGGCAGAATTTTTGAATATGAAAGGGAATCAAAGACTATGGCACAGGATGACAAGATGGAGTTGGGTTAGATCTGTGCTGAATAATAATAGGCTCAAAAGGCACAAAGACCTTAAATTATGCCATGTTGATGATGGTGAAGTAAGCCAACATTGATTACAAAGGGATCGCAATCAGTTAGGCTAGTGGACTGAGGAGTGGCAAATGGATTTCAATGTAGATTTAAGTGACAAACTTAAATCTGTAGTTGTAAGATTTAAGGGCACCAGGTGTAAAATCAATCAGACAAATCAATATCGTTTCACTCTTGCCTCTGTCTATAAGTTCTCCCCGGGGCATGTGAGTTTCCTCCAGGTCCTCTGGTTTCCTCCTACATTTCAAAGACGTATGGGTTAGGGTTAGTAAGCTGTGGGCATGCTAAATTGGTACCAGAAGCATCACTACGCTTGCAGGCTGCCCCTAACATGCTCTCAGATGTTTTTGTTGTTGACACAAAACGATGCATTTCACTGTACATTTTGATGTACATGTGATAGAGAAGGCTAATCTTTAATCGTGAGGTAAATGCATTTTGTGAAGTCAATCTGGCATAGGATTAAAACTAGGAATGGTACGGCACCAGGGAGCGTAGTGACACAAGCACTTAGGAGAACAAGTTCATTGTTGGCTGAAAGCAGTGTCACAGGTAGACAATGTGGTGGAAGAAGGCGTACTAGCCTATCAGTCAGGACATTGAGTTTAGTTGTTCGGATGTTATGTTACAAATTTTGTCCCCCTGTTAAATGAAAGTTAAAATAGAAAGAGTGCAAAGAAGATTTACAAGGATGCTTCCAGGACTAGAGGACCTGAGATATAGGGAGAGTTTAGCCAGACTAGATCTTTATTCCTTGGAACATCACAGACCTTGTAGAAATGTTTAAAATTACAAGGGACATAGATAAGGTGGATGGTAGCATTCTTTTTCCCCAGAGTAGGGAGACAAAAACTAGTAGGCATTGACTTCGGTTGAGAGGGGAAAGATTTAAAGGGGACCTCTTGGGGCAACTTCTTTACACAGAGGGTGGTGACTATATGGAATGAACTGCTGGAGGAAGTGTTTGAAGCAGGAATAATAGTATCATTTAAAAAGCAATTGGATATATACATGGAGGGGAAGTGCTCAAAAGGCAAAGCTGAACATATGAAATTGGGCTAGCTGAATGGACACTGGAAAGCATCTGGCTGAATTGCCTGCACCCGTTCCCAAATACACTGACTCTAGGCCCTGCTACTGCTCTATGATTTTCTATGTTTCATAGCCTCAAATTGTTTAGTGAAGGGAACAAGTTATTTAGTGCATCATGCTTGTTCCACAAATTTTTTAAATTTTTATATGCAATATATTTCTGAACACTGCATGCAATTTTTAATTTTTTTATTTTATTGAAATACAACACAGAATAGGCTCTTCTGACCCTTCAAGCCACAATGCCCTGCAAACCCTGATTTAACTCTAGCCTAAATCACAGGACAATTTACAATGACCAATTAGTCTACCAATTGGTACATCTTCAGACTGTGGGAGGAAACGCGCGCGATCACGGGGCGAACATACAAACTCTTTACAGACAGCAGCAGGGAATATGCAATACTTCAATGAGAAAGACTTCACCTTGAGGAACAAACTTGTAAGCTAAAATCATACACAAGCAATACCCTTTTGGCAACTGATAACTGCTTTTATAGGAGTAACCAGTTCATCAAAATAAAACTTTCAATTGCTGTCAGTGATTTATTGGATCAAGATTTATATTTTTTAACAATTTTTTTATATTTAGTGACAAATTTCAGGTTGTTTAGTTAATCTGAAATTTGTTGCATCTTCTAAATAGTCATTTGGCCTTTATAATCTTCACAAGGTCTTTCAAAGGCACAAAAAAAAAAAGCAGCAAATATATACAAATACAGTGGATTTTGGTTAACTGGGAAAAAAACAGCACAAATATATTTTTGGCCAAATTAGGTGGCTGCCCCAATTAGCCTAAGTTTCAAGGAAACAGTTTAAAAAAGATAAACCACAATTTAACAAAATAACAAATTATGTATTTCAATGAAATACAGAACAAATTAGAACCAATGTTTACACAGTACTATAAAGCTGCGTATTAGTTCCTAATGGTTATCAACAGAAGAATTCATCCAGCATATGCTGCCTTGTTCTTTTGATTGACTGTAAATGAACAAAATCAGTGCAGACACTGTGCAGATAATGGATTGACTTCATTGCCTTCCTGCATGAGTACTATCAAAAATCACTGCTTTTTAATTTGACGTCGGTCAGCCCAAATGATAACACCATCTAAAAACTGGTTTTCTCTAAGCGCGGTGTAGTGTCTAACAGACACACAAGTGCATGTGACTGACGCCAGTTAGAAACTGTGCATTCTCCAAATCTTCATTTTCAATGTAACATTCAAGATGATTGTCAATACCTTCAAATTCCTCCTAGTTCCTAACTTGCTGAAGTAGTGAAATAGTTTCATTTTTACTCCCGGCTATTTCTCACTTCTCGAAGCCTGAATACTTGAAACCACAGTGAGGAAACAGTTCTAAATAGTCTTACTGCTTATTTCTCACCAACTATCAATGACAAAAATCACTGTATTTGAACACAAACACATGCAACTGGCACTATTTAAAAACCATTCACTCTATACATGGTGTAATGTCTAATTGCTACACAAGTGCACGCAACTGCTGCTAGTTAGAGAATACGTACGCAACGCTGGAAGAGCTCAGCAGCTCAGGCAGCATCCGTGAGAAAAGAGTAGCCAACGTTTCGGGCCGAGACCCTTTATAAGGAATGGGGGGCAAGAGAGGGTCGAAGCCCAGTAATAGAGATAGGGGAGGAGGTAGGGCCTAGAGGCGCCATGTGGAAAACCAATCAGAGGAAAGATAAAGGGGGGAGGGAGAGGGGATCAGACCCCACCAGTTCCCCAACACCATCACACTCCTCCAGTTGGCAGAGCTTGTTCTAACTCTCAATAACTTCTGCTTTGGTTCTTCCCACTTTCTCCAGATCAAGAGTGTAGCCATGGGCACTCACATGGGCCCCAGCTATGCCTGCCTCTTTGTGGGTTATGTTGAACAGTCTATGCTCCAAATCTATACTGGCACCACTCCCAAACTTTTCCTCCGCTACATTGACAACTACATTGGTGCTGCTTCCTGCACCCAAGCTGAGCTCGTCAATTTCATCAACTTTGCCTCTAACTTTCACCCAGCCCTTAAATTCACTTGGTCCATCTTGGACACTTCTCTCCCCTTTCTTGATCTCTTGGTCTCCATCTCTGGAGACAGACTATCCACTGACATCTTCTACAAACCCACTGACTCCCATAACTATCTTGACTACACCTCTTCCCACCCTGCCCAATGCAAAACTGCCATTCCCTATTCCCAGTTCCTCCGTCTCCACTGCATCTGCTCCCAGGATGAGACTTTCCATTCCAGGACTTCTGAAATGTCCTCTTTCTTTCAGGATTGTGGTTTCCCTTCTGGCGTCATCAAAGATGCCCTCACCCGCATCTCCTCCACTTCAGCCCTTAACCCATCCTCCCGTCACCACAACAGGGACAGGGTTCCCCTTTGTCCTCACCTACCACCCCACCAGCCTCCAGATCCAGCATATTATCCTCTGGAACTTCTGCCAACTTCAACAGGACTCCACCACCAAGCACATCTTTCCCTTCCTACCCCTCTCAGCTTTTCACAGGGATCATTCCCTCCACGACTACCTGGTCCACACGTCCCTCCCCATAGAACTCCCACCTGGCACTTATCCCTGGAAGGACAAATGCTACACCTGTCCCCACACCTCCCCCCTTACCACCATTCTGGGCCCCAGACAGTCCTTCCAGGTGAGGCGACACTTCACCTGCGAGTCTGCTGGAGTCGTCTATTGCATCCGGTGCTCCTGGGGCGGCCTCCTCTACATCGGCGAGACCCGACGCAGATTGGGGGACCGCTTCGTCGAGCACCTACGCTCCGTCCGTCACAATAGACAGGACCTCCCAGTTGCCACCCACTTCAACTCTGCCTCTCATTCCCATCCAGATATGTCCAAACATGGCCTCCTCTACTGCCATGATGAGGGCAAACTCAGGTTGGAGGAGCAACACCTCATCTACTGTCTGGGTAGCCTCCAGCCTGGTGGTATGAACATTGAATTCTCCAATTTCCAGTAATTCCCTCCCCCTCCCCCTATCCCAGGTCCCTCTCTGCCTCTCTCCCCTAACTTTCTGCATCTTTTTCTCTACAGTTCTTTCATGCTTATCCCCTCCCCCCTCCCCCCTTTATCTTTCCTCTGATTGATTTTCCACCTGGCACCTCTAGGCCCTACCCCCTCCCCTATCTCTATTACTGGGCTTCGGCCCTCTCTTCCCCCCCATTCCTGATGAAGGGTCTCGGCCCAAAACATTGGCTACTCTTTTCTCATGGATGCTGCCTGACCTGCTGAGTTCTTCTAGCGTTGTGTACGTATTCTTTGATCCACCGCATCTGCAGTTGTATTTTTGTGTTTTGATTTGCTGCTAGTTAGAAACTTCTCGGTAACAGTCTCCTGTCCAAAATAAACAAAGGATAGTACCCCAAATAAACAAAAGATATTCTGGCTATTTTCTAATCAGTTTTTCTCCTTAAGAGTTGTCCTAAATAAGTGGCTGCCTGATTAACTGATGACGCAATTAACCAAATTCCACTGAACTTGTTTTAAAGTTTTTTAAAATCGTACAGTTTAATGACACCAAAAAACTCCAAAACTTTCCTAAAAGTGGTTTGTAAGTACCCGGACTTACCCGACTTAAATATGTAGTGACTTATGCAACTTTGAAAATCACTTTTATTTTCATCCTTTTTCTTTTCCTTGTCTGCAAACTGGTGTAAAGTGTTCAATACTTCTGGAAATTGAAGACTATGGTGAGTAAAATGTTCAATAAACGTTTTTACGTGATCTGGGTGGGTGCCACATTTTGTTAAGAAAAGGCTGACAATATCACATTCCTTTTCAGTCAGGATCCTCAGAGCATAAGAAGGATACCCCTGCAGATACCATTTTTTCTGAAGGCAGAAGAGTTTTGCTGTCACTTTCCACCAAGGAGAAGTAAGCTGGAACCGTCCTACCACTTTGTAAGTGTCACCAGAGCGAAGGTCTTTCAATTCAACTGGAAGAAAATTGATAAACACAGTTGAACAGCTTTTTTTCTCCCATTTGGCCTCATTCAACTACTTGTTCTCAAGCTGCAGATAGCCATTCTCTCACAGGAAATGAACATAGAACAGTGCAGCACATTACAGGCCCTTCGGCCCACAATATTGTGCCAACCCTCAAACCATGCCTCCCATATAACCCCCCGCCTTAAATTCCTCCATATACCTCTCTAGTAGTCTCTTAAATTTCACTAGTGTATCTGCCTCCACCACTGACTCAGGCAGTGCATTCCACACACCAACCACTCTCTGAGTGAAAAATCTTTCTCTAATATCCCCCTTGAACTTTCCTCCCCTTACCTTAAAGCCATGTCCTCTTGTATTGAGCAGTGGTGCCCTGGGGAAGAGGCGCTGGCTGTCCACTCTATCTATTCCTCTATCTTGTACACCTCTATCATGTCTCCTCTCATCCTCCTTCTCTCCAAAGAGTAAAGCCCTAGCTCCCTTAATCTCTGATCATAATCCATACTCTCTAAACCAGGCAGCATCCTGGTAAATCTCCTCTGTACACTTTCCCATGCTTCCACATCCTTCCTGTAGTGAGGCGACCAGAACTGAACACAGTACTCCAAGTGTGGCCTAACCAGAGTTTTATAGAGTTGCATCATTACATCGCGTCTCTTAAACGCTATCCCTCGACTTATGAAAGCTAACACCCCCATAAGCTGTCTTAACTACCCTATCTACCTGTGAGGCAACTTTCAGGGATCTGTGGACATGTACTCCCAGATCCCTCTGCTCCTCCACACTACCAAGTATCCTGCCATTACTTTGTACTTTGTCTTTGAGTTTGTCCTTCCAAACTGTACCACCTCACACTTCTCCGGGTTGAACTCCATCTGCCACTTCTCAGCCCACTTCTGCACCCTATCAATGTCTCTCTGTAATCTTTGACAATCCTCTACACTATCTACAACACCACCAACTTTTGTGTTGTCTGCAAACTTGCCAACCCACCCTTCTACCCCAACATCCAGGTCGTTAATAAACTCCAACACCTCCTCTCCCTTAATATCAACATGCTCCAGAACATCAACCTCACTCATATCATCTTCACCATCATCAAGTTCCCTCTCATTGGTGAATACCAAAGAGAAGTATTCATTGAGGACCTCGCTCACGTCCACAGCCTCCAGGCACATCTTGCTACCTTTATCTCTAATTGGTCCTACCTTCACTCCTGTCATCCTTGGGGTTTTCATTTACCCTACTCGCCAAGGCCTTCTCATGCCCCCTTCTTAAGGTCCTTTCTTGCTACCCTATATTCCTCAATAGACCCATCTGATCCTTGCTTCCTAAACCTCATGTATGCTACCTTCTTCCACCAGACTACAGTGATTTTCCAGGTCGTTAATAAAAATCACGAAAAGTAGAGGTCCCAGAACAGATCCTGGTGGGACACCAGTCACAACCCTCCAATCTGAATATACTCCCTCCACCACGATCTTCTGTAAGCAAGCCAATTCTGAATCCACCTGGCCACACTTCCCTGGATCCCATGCCTTCTGATTTTCTGAATAAGCCTACCATGTGGAACCTTGTCAAATGCCTTACTAAAATCCATGCAGATCACATCCACTGCACTAATCTCATCTATATGCTTGGTCACCTCCTCAAAGAACTCCATCAGGCTTGTTAGACACAATCTTCCCTTCGCAAAGCCATGCTGACTGTCCCTGATCAGACCATGATTCTCCAAATGCCCATAGATCCTATCTCTAAGCATCTTTTCCAACAGCTTTCCCACTGGTAAGGCTCACTGGTCAATAATTACCCGGACTATCCCTACTACCTTTTTTGAACAAGGGGACAACATTCGCCTCCCTCCAATCCTACGGTACCATTCCTGTGGACAACGAGGACATAAAGGTCCTAGCCAGAGGCTCAGCAATCTCTTCCCTCGCCTCGTGGAGCAGCCTGGGGAATATTCCGTCAGGCCCCGGTGACTTATCTGTCCTAATGTATTTTAACAACTCCAACACCTCCTCTCCTTTAATATCAACATGCTTCAGAACATCAACCTCACTCATATTGTTCTCACCATCATCAAGTTCCCTCTCATTGGTGAATACCGAAGAGAAGTATTCATTGAGGACCTCGCTCACTTCCACAGCCTCCAGGCACATCTTCCCACTTTTATCACTAATCGGTCCTACCTTCACTCCTGTCATCCTTTTGTTCTTCACATAATTGAAGAATGCCTCGGGGTTTTCCTTTACCCTACTCGCCAAGGCCTTCTCATGCCCCCTTCTTGCTCTTCTCAGCTCCTTCTTGAGCTCCTTTCTTGCTACCCTATATTCCTCAATAGACCCATCTGATCCTTGCTTCCTAAACCTCACATATGCTGCCTTCTTCCACCTGAAATGAAAACATTTAAAATCCTGATTACTGTGCGATATTCATCCCTAAAGAAGATGGCAGAGTTGTCATTTAACCGTCCATTAAAATCAATACCTGTACCCGGCTGGAAGCCTGAGAAGAGTTTATTCAATAATTCATCACATTGTACATTATTTATATTTGTATTTAACCTCAGCCCAAATTAAACTTCATTGCTAAAATGTTTTCTCCACCCAGTTTTCACTCCTCTCCCAAACACTTTAACATTAGTTCTTCCTTTTCTCTGCCCACAGGCAAGTACATTTTGGTACAGGTCAAATCCTAAAATTTGCCGAGAACAATCATGGGTCAAAGACCATGACTGCCAATGCCATACGACGTGGCACATAATTATGATAAGACTCAGAGGAAGCTTGGGTGTGACTTGGTATCTGCAGACTCAGTACAGTAATAGGTACATTCTATGTCTAAATTCCTGACTGTTCCTACGGAAGAAATCCTAGGCTGCTAACTGATGAGTATGGACCACCAATCGACACCTTCCCAAGATAACCATTTTTCATATGCCACCCTAGAGGAGACAGCGGGCTATTCACCATTGAGGCATTCTCTTTCAGTCATGATACAGTTTCAATGTTCTGAGTCAAACAATTCCTGCTGATTGAAAACTTGCCCACAACTATATGAACTACATGCAATTCCAGACACACCAATCTAGTTGTCATTTATCTGTCTTCTTAGTTAAGAATTGACTTAGGATGGGCAATTACTTCAGGAAATCAATGAAGTCTGCTTTATGTAAAAGAATACATTAAAAAGGGACAAAGAAAGAGAATTAGTTTCCTTCTCTTTGGAGAATGAGTTTGCATAATCAGAAAGAGATGGGGGAATGAATTAAACAAGTATTTTGCATTGCTTCACTATAAAAGTTACATTAACATTCCAGAGAAGCTCTCCTTCAGAGATTAAAAGAAACTAAGTTAACCTGGGAAATTACTAACATGAGGGAACTGAGATGGAGCAAATCAGTGGGTTCAGATGGACCTCATCCAGGATCTTAAAATAAATAGTAAGAATTTTATAAAACTCTGGTTAGGCCACATTCAATTCAAGTTTAATTGTCATTTACCATACACAAATACAGCCAAATGAGACAGCGTTACTACAGGGTTAAGGTGCAAAGACACATTGCCAACAGTCACACACGCAGTAAGCACACACAAGATCACAATCACATAATAAGAGTTCCAATGTCCACCTCACCCCCCCACCCCCACAACGCCGTGTTTGATGCATGCAGGTCAACAAACACATCTGGAGAATTGCATACAGTTCCCGTTGCCCCACTATAGGAAAGATGTCCAGGCTCTTGGAGAGGGTGCAGAAGAGGCTTACAATGATGCTTCCTGGTTTTGAGGGCATGTGCTATCATGAGAGGCTGGATAAACTTTTGTTTTCTCTGGAGTGCCAAAAGCTGGGAGGAGATCTGATAGAGGTTTAGAAGATCATGAGAGGCATAGACAGAGTGTATCTGTTTTCCAGAGTTGAAATATCTAATAACAGAGGGAATGCATTGAAGGTGGGAGGGGTTAGGTTCAAGGGGTTGTGAGGGATTTTTTAAAATTAAACTTAGTAGTAATTGCCTGGAATGTGCTGCCTGGTATTGTGGTAGAGGCAAATACATTACAGGCTTTCAAGAGACGTTTGGATAGGTACATGGATGCCAGAGAGATGGAGAAAAACGGACATGATGCAGGTAGGAGGGACTAGTGTCTGGGTGTTTCTGATTTGCCTTTTAGGTAGTTCAGCACAATGCTGTGGGCTGAATGGCCTGTTCCTGAGCCCTTATGTTCTATGCCAAATTCACTTTCCAAAAGTCTTTAGATTGAGGGGATATCCATTTGCAAGTGGAAAATCCAAACGGAAAATCTCTGCAGACTGAAGAAAACTATTAGGCAATAAGAGTAACATCAGTAACAGGGAAAATACAGCAATGCACCCAGAAAAGTTCAAGGGAATCGAGCTAAGTTAATATAGTTTGTGAAAAGCAAATCACGTTTAAACAAACTGTTAGCACTCATGAAGTGTTCTCTTCCTACTATGTGACAATGTGACTATCACATAGATAACAATTTGGCTCCAATGTGGCAATATCTGTCCAATGGATATATTGCTCCAAAAGGCAAATGCAAGTGTAAGCACTGGAGAAATAGTCATGACCTTTACGTTGTTGATCCAAGCATTTTGTGCGAATGGCTGGATACTAAACATTTCAATTCACGCAGCTATAGCAGGAAGAGAAAATGAAAACTGTACAAGGGGAAGTCTGTGTCACTCAGACTGCTACAGTATGGTTTTTGGATCATGCGAGAGCTCAGAAAGGTAAGTAGCAATTTATAACAAGCTATCCTGAGTGGTTGCAATGGTATAAAATCATTCAGAGTGAAAAGTGTAAGTAACATTTAAAATTTAAGATTACACAGGACTGCAAACAGAGTTGCAGGAAGGGAGAAGGAGATGGAGTTACAATTAAAGCTGAAGATGGCAGGTTAAAAGCTATAAAATTAAGGGGCTCTATTAAAGCATGACTCAACAGCAAGTGTTATCATACTATCAACAATTTCATTCAGTATGCCACATTATTTTAATTATTTATGTACCAAATGGCCCACTATGTCACCAGACTTGATGATAGATGCTGCCTTTTGAAGATGTCCTCCGTGGTGGGCATGCAACGGGCTGAGTCCATAAACCTCTGCAATATTTTCCAACCCTGTGCTTTGAAGTTACCATACCAGGCTGTGATGCAACCAGTCACAATGCTCTCCATATATATATCTGCAGAAATTTTCTAGATTCTTTCTCTAGAAAACTAGAGAAAGACGAGTTTTCAGATGAGATTTACCAGGATGCTGCTTTGAGTAGAAAGCAGGTCTTATGAGGTTAGGATGAGCTAGCTTGGGCTTTTCTCCTTGGACAGGAGGATGAGAGGTGACTTGATAGTGTTCAAGAATATAGGCAGCACAGATCAAGTAGATAGCCAAAGACTTTTTCTCAGGGTGGAAATGGCTAAGACCAGGGCACATATTTTCAGTTGACTGGAGAAAAGTATCGGGGGAATGGCAAAGGCAAGCTGTTGTTTGTTTGTTTGTTTTTGTTTTTTTACACACACACAGACAATGGTGGGTGCATGGAATGCACTGCCATGGTGGTGGTACAGAGAGGCAGGTATGTTAGGGTCATTTAAGAGACATGGATGACAGAAATTTGGATGGCTCTATAGGAGGGAAGAGTTAGATTGATCTTATGGTAGGTTAAAAGGTTAAAATTGTATCGGTCTCTGCATTTGTTTTGATTCATCAGTTGTGCAGAGGGAGAGCTTGTATGGGTGACAGCATGTCTCTCCGTGTCATATTGCCTTGTCTTGTGTAATACGTAAACAGCTTTGGCAATCCATTCATGGTCAACCCCAACTAACAGAGGTCCTCAAAGGGTAAATAGATCTGCACAACACAGCGGACTGAAGGGCCTGCAAAGTGCTGTAATAGAAACATAGAAATCTTCAGCATATTACAGGCCCTTCGTCCCACAATGTTGTGCTGACCAATCAACCTACTCTAGAAATTGCCTAGAATTTCCCTATCACATAGCCCTCTATTTTTTTAAGCTCCATGTACCTGAGTCTCTTAAAAGATCCTATTGTATCCGCCTCTATCACCTCCACTGGCAGTGCATTCCACACATCCACCACTCTCTGTGTAAAAAACTTATCTTGACATCCTCCTTGTACCTACTTCCAAGCACCTTAAAACTGTGCCCCCTCGTGTTAGCCATTTCAGCCCTGGAAAAAAGCCTCTGACTATCCACACGATCAATGCCTCTCATCATCTTATACACCTCTATCAGGTCACCTCTCATCCTCCATCAATCCAAGGAGAAAAGGCCAAGTTCACTCAACCTGTTCTCATAAGGCACGCTCATCAATCCAGGCAATATCCTTGTAAATCTCCTCTGCACTCTCTATATAGTATCCACATTCTTCCTGTAATGAGGTGACCAGAACTGAACACAGAACTCCAAGTGGGGTCTGACCAAGGTCTTATATAGCTGTAACATTACCTCACGGCTCTTGAACTCAATCCCATGATGAACGCCAACACATCAGATGCCTTCTTAACAACACTGTCAACCTGCATAGCAGCTTTGATTGTCCTATGGCCATGGACCACAAGATCTCGCTGATCCTCCACACAGCCGAGAGTCTTACCATTAATATTATATTCTGTCATCAAATCTGACCTACCGAAATGAGCCACTTCACATTTATCTGGGTTGAACTCCAACTGCCACTTCTCAGCCCACTTCTGCATCCCTATCGATGTCTTGCTGTAACCTCTGACAACCCTCCAGACTATCTACAGCACCCCTGACTTTTGTGTCATCGGCAGACTTACTAACCCACCTTTCTAATTCCTCATCCAGGTCACAAAAAAAATCACAGAGAAGAGAGGTCCCAGAACAGATCCCTGCAGATCACCACTAGTCACTGTCCTCCATGCAGAACACAACCCATTCACAACCACCCTTTGCCTTCTCTGGGCAAGCCAATTCCGGAGACCTTGCTTTGTGAATCCTTGGATCCCTGGATCCCATGCCTCGTTACTTTCTGAATGAGCCTCACATGGGGAACCTCATCAATGCCTTACTGAAATCCAGATACACATCATCCACTGTTTTATTATATTCTCAAAGAATTTCAATCAGGTTTGTAAGGCATGACCTGCCCTTGAGAAAGCTATGCTGACTATCCCTGAACAGATTATGTCTCTCCAAATGCTCACAAATCCTGCCTCTCACAATCTTCTCCAACAACTTGCCCACCACTGAAGTAAGACTCACTGAAGTAATAATTTCCTGGGTTATCTCCACTCCCTTTCTTGAACAAGGGAACAACGTTCGCAACCCTCCAATCCTCCGGTACTTCTCCCATCCCCATTGATGATGCAAAGATCATTGCCAGAGGCTCAGCAATTTACTCCCTTTCTCCCACAATAGCCTGGGATACATCTCATCGGGTCCCAGTGACTTATCTAACTTAATACCTTTCAAAAGGTCCAGCACATCCACTTTTTTAATGTCTATGCACTTAAGTGTTTTAGTCCACTGCAAGCCATCCCCACAAATGCCAAGGTCCTTTTTACTGGTGAATACTGATGCAAAGTACCTCCTCTCCTTCCTCCGGTTTCATGCACGTATTTCTACTCTCACTCCTGATTGGTCCTCTTCTCACATGGCTCATCCTCTTGCTCTTCACATACTTGTAGAATGCCTTGGGTTTTTCCTTAACCCTGCTCACCAAGGCCTTCTCATGGCCCCTTCTAGCTCTCCTAATTTCATTCTGGAGCTCCTTCCTGGCACCCCTGTAACTTTCTAGAGCTCTAACAGTACCTAGCTTCTTGAACCTTTCGTAAGCATTTCTTTTCTTCTTAACTAGATTTTCTACATCCTTTGTACATCGTGGTTCTTTTTCCCGTCCATCCTTTCCCTGCCTCAATGGAACATACCTATGCAGAACACCATGCAAATGTTCCCTGAAATTTTACCACATTTCTGCTGTGCTTTTCCCTGAGAACATCTGCTCCCAATTTATGTTCCCGAGTTCCTGCCTATTTCCCCCTACCTTAAATGTTTTCCCAAATTTTCTGTTCCTATCCCTCTCCAGTGCTATGGTAAAGATGATAGAATTGTGATCAGTACCTCCAAAATGCTCTTCCACCAAGAGATCTGACATCTTCCCAATACCAGATCAAATACAGCCTCTCCTCTAGTTGGAGTATCTATGTATTGTGTCAGGAAACCTTCCTGAACACACCTAACAAACTCTACCCCATCTAAACCCCTTGTTTTAAGGAGATGCCAGTCAATATTAGGAAAGTTAAATCACCCATCACAACAACCCTATTATTATTGTACTGTTCCAGTATCTGCCTCCCTATCTGCTCCTCGATGTCTCTGTTGCTATTATTAGGAGGGTCTATAAAAAAAAAGTAGAATTATTACCCGCTTCCTGTTTCTGACTTACACCTACAGTGACTCAGTAGACAATCCCTCCATAACTTCCTCTTTTTCTGCAGGTGATGTATTTACAATACAACATTTCACAAATACAAGTACGGACATTTCACAGCCATACCCCCACACTCCTTCAAGACGAAGGCCCTCACACATCCACATGTCAGATGATCCAGCATACACTCATATTACAATTCATCAGCCACCCTGTGAGGTAAACCATATGCGTGTTAAAAGGGAGGCAACTTCCCAAGTACAATCAAATGCCCTCAACTAGTAGGTAGTTCCTTAAGACTCCCAAAGTATGACAAGGAAGGTCCCCATTTCGAATAGAACTTTTTCACAGACCCCCTCAGAGTGAATTTAATCTTTTCTAATTTCAGAAAAAAATTACGTCCTCTAACCAAGCAGCAGCAAATGGGGGGGTGGCAGATTTCCAGACCAGCAAGATTCTCCTACGGGTCAAAAGCGATGTAAATGCAACGATATCCGACTGGTTTGCATTTAAACCCAAAGCATCATCTGCCACACCAAATACAGCTGTAAGCGGGCAAGGTCTCAGTGTCACCCCCAAAACCTCACTGATAGTTTTAAAAACCAGTGCCCAATAGCCATCAAGCCAAGGGCAAGACCAAAATGCATGCACTATACCAGCTGGAGAGAAGGAACACCTGTCACAGTCAGTGTCTGTCCCAGGATATATGTCAGCAAGTTTGACTTTACGCAAATGTACCCTGTATAAAACGTTAAATTGTATGAGCCCCAGTTTAGCACATGATGATGAGGAATGAACCCTATTCAATGCTTTTGCCCAATATTCCTCAGCCAGATCCATACCAAGGTCATCCTCCCACCTAGTCTTAGCTTTGTTTAGATCTTGACTCCCAAAGACATCAGCTGAGAGTATAGTACAGAGATCAGCTCTATCATTAAAGCTAAGAGTGAGTTTTTCCCACAACATAGCAGGTGGTAGATCAGGAAAAGAGGAAACTTTTCCTTGACAAAGTGGCGAATCTGCAAGTATTTTAAAAAATGATTATGCGGAAGGCCATATTCACTGCACAGGTTATCAAAACTATCAAATATATTATCAGTGTACAAATCCTTAATGCGCATAAGACCATTCAAACCCCATTGTCTAAAAACTGAATCGAGTGTGGAGAGAAGAAATAGATGGTTTCTATGAATGGGACCCAAAACTGAAGTGATGTGAACTTACAGTGGCAGCGAAATTGATTAAAAATTTTGAGGGTGGAGAGCACAACCAGGTTAGATGTGAATTGAGAGGATTTCAATGGCAAGGAAGAATACTCTAAAGCTGGGAGAGACGAGGAGTGCAGACCGTGTCTCAAGCAGGCACCAGTTTATATCTAGCTGGTGAAGCCAAAATAATACCTTTTGAATGTCCGATGCCCAGTAATAATGAAAAAAGCTAGGAAGGCCCATTCCACCTAAATCACAACCTCTTTGGAGAATGTGCTTATTAACCCTTGGGACCTTATTTTCCCAAATAAAGGAGGTTTTAGCTTGGTCAACTGATTTGAAAAATAACTTGGATAAGAAAACTGGCAAGCACTTGAACAAATAAAGAAATCTGGGAAGTATAATCATTTTCACTGATTAAATTCTCTCAGCTATAGTACAGGGTAAACTGTGCCATCTCTCAAAATCAGCCTTCATTTGGCTAACCTGAGGCCTGTAGTTAGCTTCAAACAGAGATGTGAAAGAGCGAGTAACGTATATTCCTAGGTATACAAAACCACCTTGAGATAAAGGAAAAGGCAAAGATTCCTGTCGGATCTGTAGGGCCAAGTTATTAATGGGAAAGCATTTGTTTTTTTTGAGGGTTCAGTTTATAACCAGAGAAGGCTCCAAATTGACCTAATAATGAACTCTGGCACTTCTTATGTCTTCCTCCTGGTCCTTTCTGAAACATCTAAAGCCTAGCACTCTAAGTAGCCATTCCTTTTTTTTGGTAATTTTTTTAATTGAAGTTCATCATCAAACAAACATTTCCATAAGATGTATTTCAGATACTGTACATATGTATTATATAGTCATATTTGCCACAAATCTCCCCATAATATTTATCTGAGGTAGACACTTATAGAAAAGAGAGGAAAGAAAGAACAAGTGAAAGGAGAAAACTATGTACAAGTAGGGAGTGATCTTTTTTACAACATATTCATTGATTTGTGAGAATAAATTCAGGCCTATGAGGTGTTATGCAGTCAAACTATTTTTCTCAGTATGAATCAAACTGTTCCAACTTATGATTAACAGATGCTGTTATCTTCTCCATTTTGTAAATGTCCATTGTAATTTCTATCCATGTGTTTAAAGTAGGGTTCTCCTGTAATAACCATTTCCTGGTAAGTCTTTTTACCAGCCACCAGCAGTATATTCATTAAATATTTATCTCTTTTCAACCATTCTTGAGGTATATACTCAAAATATATGGTTTTACTTTCTAAGGGTTTTTCCACATTTAAAGATGTCTTGTAGAGCATTGTGTATCCCACTCCAATAGTCTTTGATAACGGGGCAATCCCAGAAAATATGATTATAGTTTGCATTTTGTTTTCCACAATTTCTCCAGCAAACAGGGAGGTTACTATCATAATGGGATTTCTGACAGGCTTATCAAGTTTTCCATCCAAACTCCCTCCATTTCTGTGAACTGGTACACTTCCATTGATACCTCCATATTATTGTCCATTCTTCCTCAGATATAATTACCCCTCCTTCCTTCTCCCATTTTGTTTTAATATATGAAGTCAAATGTGTTTTAACATTTGACAAACTCTTATACACACTTGAAATGATTCTACTACTGTTAACTGAATTATATGCTTTTCTAAATAGCTCTATCAAACATGTACATTTGGTTACATTTTTAACCCTCCTATTAACACACTGTCGCATCTGTAAATACTGATAGAAGTCTTGTTTTCTAATAAGTGTTTCTCTTTAAGCATTTCAAAACTGAAGTGTTCCTTCTTTCATTATATTGCAAAGAACTGTTAAATTCCTTTAGCTGTCCAATCCTTAAATCTAGCATCCAGCTTATTCGGCGTAAAATCTGAGTCTTATGCACACCATTTAAGAATCACAATATCTTCCTCTAGTTTATATTCTTTTATAATAGTTTTCCATATTTTAAGAGTCCATTTCACCCATGGGTTATCAATAGTATTTATGTAATTTTGTAGGTTGTTATTAGCCAAAATTGCCTGTATGGGGATAGAAAATACCCTCTCTTCAATGTTTTTCCATTGAGTGTCATATGATGAGTTGCACCAACATATCACAGCTCTCAACTGCACTGCAAAATAATAATCTCAAAGAGAAGGTAGGCCCCACCCCCCTTTTCCTTGGCTAATTGCAAAGTTTTGAGATGAACTCTAGGCCTTCTACCTTGCCATATATATCTTGATAACATTTTGTTCCATTCATTGAATTGATTTTGGTCAATCTCTATTGATAGGGTTTGAAAGAGATATAGTCTGGGCAATATATTCATTTTAATGGATTCAATCCTTGAACTGAGACTGAAAAAAGGAATTAGGTTCCATCTTGTTATATCTTCCTTAATTATTTTATATATAGGCAGATATTGCATTCTGATAATTTTGCCAAACCTTTTGGCATAATGATGCCCAAATATCTGAAAGACTGTTTGCTATGCCAAGGGATATCTACTTTCAATTTCTCTTGGTGGGCTATAGTTATATTGGGTTTTATCTATGTTGATCTTGTATCCTGATAACTGACCATATTGTTCAAAGGATTGCATCAATTTAGGTAAAGAGTATGTTGGTTGCCCTAGATAGATCAAAATGTCATCCACGTAACAGGCCAATTTATGCTCTGTCCCTTTAATAGTAATTCCCCAATATCTTCATTTTGTCTGATGTATTGAGCTAATGGTTCCAGATATAATGTGAAGAGTAGCTGTGATCATACACAACCCTGTCTCGTGCCCCTTTCTAGGGTAAAGTTATTTGATAAATATCCATTGATTTTAATCCTAGCAGTAGGATTGTCATATAGTGCCTATAGTTTTAGTAATTGTGTCATGTAAACCAAATCTATGTAAAACTCTGTACAGAGAATTCCAATTAACCTAATCAAATGTTTTTTCAGTGACCACACTTATCACTATTGCTTCAATTTTATTTTTTTGCATATGATCCATAATGTGAAGTGTCCTTCGTACATTGTCTTGTGTTTGGCGTTGTTGTATAAAACCTGTCTGATCATTATGTATCAGTGTAGGTAGGAACTCTTCTAATCGTTTGGGCACGATGGAGGTAAATAATCTATAACGCACATTAAGAACAGATGTTGGTCTAAATGACCCACATTCCATTTTATCCTTGCCTTCTTTCGGTATAGCTGAGATTATCACCTCCTTCCAGCTGGGTGGCATTTGCGCCTTTTTTAGAGCCCAGTTCAGTGCGGGCAGTAAAACAGGAATTAACTCATTTTTAAATTCTTTATACCACTCTGCCATATATCCATCTGATCCTGGTGACTTGCTTAATTTAAGCCTACTAATTGCAGCTTTTAGTTCAGCTTCAGTTATGTCAGCAGTCATCATTCTATTTTGTTCTTCGCTTAAAGTGGGTAACTCAAGAATTCAGGAAGGTGTCAATTTGAGTTATGCTTCCCCTAGAACTTTGGAATATAGAGTTTTGTAAAACACTTCAAAAGCTTCTTGAATTTCACTTAGCTTATTTTTTTTTAATCAATTTTGTTCTTGGATCCCTAATTCTATGAATTGTATTTTCTGCCATCTTTTTTTCCAGTTTCCATGGCAGTATTTTCATAGGTTTAGATCCACTTTCATAGTGTCTCTGTTTTAGAAACATTACATTTTTCCTGATTTCTTGTGTAGCCAAACTATTAATTGCATTCCTAATTTTTTAAAATTTCCTCTAATGTATCCTGTGCCAAACTCAATGTGTTTTTTTTCCTCTAAGTAGTCATTCCTGCCAGAGTCATCCAAGTCTCTATAATGGTTCATCATAGTTCCACGCTCTAAGTTCATCCGCCTTGCTTATGATACTCCTTGCATTAAAATAGACACATCTCCAGCCGTCTGCCTCTCCTTTCTCATAAACTCCCTACAAGATGTCATTACTTGTGTGCCAAATGCCCCATCCTCTGCCTCTTCTATTCTGTTCCCATCCCCTGCAAATCTAGTTTAAACCCTCCCATTAGCAAACCTCCCTCCCAGGATATTGATTCCCTTCCAGTTCAGTTGCAACCTGACTCACTTGTACAGGTCACCCCTTTCCCAGAAAAGGTCCCAGTGATCCACAAACTTGTAACCCTGCCCCCTGCACCATCTCCTCAGCGCTATCTTCCTGTTCTGACCTTCACTAGCTCGTGGCACAGGGAGTAATCAGGAGATTACCACCTTGGAGGTCCAGCTCTTCAACCTCCTTCCTAACTCCCTAAACTTACTGCACAGGACCTGTACCCCTCTCCTGCCTATGTCATTGGTACTAACATGTACCACGACCTCCGGCTGCTCACCCTCCCCTTCAAGAATATTCTGCAACCACTCAGAGACATCCTGGACCCTAGCACCCGGGAGGCCACACACTATCCTGATGTCTCTTTTGCTGCCACAGAATCTCCTATCTGTCCCCTAACCATCAAGTCCCCTACGACTATTGCTCCGCCTGACTTCACCCTACCCTTCTGAGGCTCAGAGCCGACCACAGTGCTGTTGGTCTGGCTGCTACTGCCTTGCCCAGATACAATGGCTTGCAAAAGTTTGAGCACCCCTGATCAAATTTTCTGTTACTGTGAATAGTTATGTGAGTAGAAGATGAACTGATCTCCAAAAGTCATAAAGTTAAAGATGAAACATTCTTTTCAACATTTTAAGCAAGATTAGTGTATTATTTTCGTTTTGTGCAATTTTAGAGTGAAAAAAAGGAAAGAAGCACCATGCAAAGGTTTGGGCACCCCAAGAGATTTGAGCTCTCAGATAACTTTTACCAAGGTCTCAGAGCTTAATTAGCTTGTTAGGGCTATGGCTTGTGCACGGTTAGTGTTAGGAAAGGCCAGATGATGCAAATTTCAAAGTTTTATAAATACACTGACTCCTCAAACCTTGTCCCAATAATCAGCAGCCATGGGCTCCTCTAAGCTGCCTAGCACTCTGAAAATTAAAATAAATGATACCCACAAAGCAGGAGAAGGCTATAAGAAGATAGCAAAGTATTTTCAGGTAGCCATTTCTTCAGTTTGTAATGTAATTAAGAAATGGCAGTTAACAGGAAGTCTGGAAGACCAAGAAAACATTCCACGAGAACTGCTCGTAGGATTGCTAGAAAGGCAAATCAAAACCCCCGTTTGACTGCAAAAGACCTTCGGGAAGATTTAGCAGACTCTGGAGTGGTGGTGCACTGTTCTACTGTGCAGCAACACCTGCACAAATATGACCTTCATGGAAGAGTCATCAGAAGATAACCTTTCCTGTGTCGTCAGCACAAAATTCAGCATCAGAATTTTGCAAAGGACACTTTCGGGGTGTCGGAGGACGCAGAAGAAAGTCTGCGCTGACTATGAGAAAATGTGCAGTCTGCACGCAGATCCCGACGTTGCTAAGCAGCAGCTCTCATTACTTGGCCTTTCCCACTACTATTATCAATAGAAAAAGAAACTGTTGATAATTAAAAAGCTCTAGCATTAAGCAGCCAACATTGCAAACCACCACTCCAACACTTAACCTAAATGTGAAGTAATATCGTTTAATTACCGAACCGCTTGGCCACTTTAGAGGCTCTAATGGAATTTGCACCGAGGGAAATCTCTCTCATGTCCCCGAAGTCGTGGAACTGCAGGTCATCCTCATGTTCCAGATTCTCATCCGTGTCCGACTCTACTTCTCCCTCGTCCTCCTTCTCACCCGCTTCTTTTCGTGGCAGAATGAAACCTTCGACAACAATAATTTTGCGATTCCGCGGGCGTCGGCCAGCCATTTCTCCAAAAAATGAAAATCGGCGCCGGCTGACGTCAACCCACGTCTAACTATCAGAGCCGAGCTTTATCCGAAGCCACTCCTCTGTTACTCTCCACTAAACTTCCTTGTTTTCAGCAGTCAATATTGAATGCCGATATTGCAGCTACCGTTCTGCCTCGTTGGCCTAAACGGAAACAGGAAAACCTCATCTTATTAAACAAGAGGTTTGAATTTTCACAGGTTGCAGAGCGCATTACAACAACGTGGGAATAATTCCATTTCGCCCCGCCTGAATGGTGTGAACATATCAGGATTTCAGATTTTCAAAAAAAATCAACATTGCTTTAATTCAGATCAATCTATTTCTCTTAAAAGTTAAGAGGATGGAAAAGGGAAACAGAAAACTGAGGGTGCAGTTTGAACCTCACCTAGATGTAGAGGAATTTCAAACTTTCTGTAATTAATAATAACGTTTGATATCAATTGTTTCACTCAATTAATTTTATATATATATATATACACCAGGCAGTCCTTCAGAGTTAGAGGTTGAGTTTCTTCCATACCAAAACTGTGTATTCTGAGGTGGCTAATCAGAACTATATGGGAACTGACCGACACAGGTCGAGCAAGAGGTGATTGACAAGCTTGTCCTGGGGTTTGTTTGTGTGGGAGATTGGGAGGGAGGAAAGGGGCTTATTGTTCTTGATGTGTCTTGTTGCTTGTTTTGTTCTGTTGAACATTGTGGGCATGCTATATTAGTGCCAGAATGCATAGCAATGCTTGTGGGTTGTCCTCAGGCTATGTTGCCTGTTCATGCAAATGACACATTTCCATCTATGTTTTGATGTCATCAACATCATCATTATGTGCTGTGTCTTGACCATGACCATGATTGTTCTTGGCAAATTTTTCTACAGAGGTCATTTGCCATTGCCTTCTTCTGGGCAGTGTCTTTACAAGACGGGTGACCCCAGCCATTTATCAATTCTCTTCAGAGACTGTCTGCCTGGCGTCAGCGGTTGTATAACCAGGACTTGTGATATCCACCACCTGCTCTCATGGCTCCACGTAACTCTGATCAGGTGTTGGGGGGCTAAGCAGGTGCTATACCTTGCCCAAGGATGACCTGCAGACACGCAGAAGGAAGGAGCACCTTGCGCCTCATTTAGTAGAGACATATCCCACCCTGTCTCCCCAGTGTTTCAATGTACATGTGATAAATAAATGAATCAGAAACTGAGGTGAGCTGACGGTCTGAGAGATACTGAGCTTTTTTCTCTCCTATTTTTGTTTGATTTCTAAATGATAACGAAACAATGTGATAAAGATTCTTGATTTCTTCCCTTTTCCAGGAACATGTGAGTTGGTAGGGATGTTAAGTTTTTTCAAGAAAGCTTTGAGAATATCCTGGAAGTATATATGCAATGTTCCTGGTAATGCTTTGCCATTACAGAGCTTGGAGCAATATCTCTGGTTCAGGATCTGTCATGAGGCAAATTATCAATGTGGTTCCATTGCATGTGGCTGAGTGTAGTTCATGTCTCAATGATCAGGATGTTGTAATGCGAAAAGACAGTGATTATGTACTTTACATGGTATTTTATACAGACTTCATCTGAGGCGCAGTACCCATGGTCGACCACAACACACACACACACACACACACACACACACACACACACACACACACACACACACACACACACACACACACACACACACACACACACACACACACACACACACACACACACACACACACACACACACCTGTGTTACATCTCAAGGGCTTGGTGAATCACAGGTAACCTCTACCCCAGAGATCTTGATCATTAGGATTTCACCATTTAGGATCTTCTATCCTTTTTGCATCCAAAGTGGCTGGCAGTACATTGAAAAATAAACCTGTCATAGCTTTGCTCCAGATAATTAATGCATCTACTTCCCTTTGAAAAATGCATCTCTCATTGAATTGAATTGACTTTATTACTTACATCCTTTATATACATAAGGAGTAAAAATCTTTACGTAACATCTCCGTCTAAATGTGCAATGTGCAATTTATAGTAATTTATAATAAATAGTATGTATAACAGGATAGTCAATATAACATAGAAATACAGTTGTGTCAGCAGGAGTTAATCAGTCTGATGGCCTGGTGGAAGAAGCTGTCCCAGAGCCTGTTGGTCCTGGCTTTTATGCTTTGGTACCGCTTCCCGAATGTTAGCAGCTGGAACAGTTTGTGGTTGGGGTGACATGAGTCCCCAATGATCCTTCGGCCCCTTTTTACCCACCTGTCTTTGTAAATGTCCTGAATAGTGGGAAGTTCACAGCTACAGATGTGCTGGGCTGTCCGCATCACTCTCTGCAGAGACCTGCGATTGAGGGAAGTACAGTTCCCATACCAGGCAGTGATGCAGCCAGTCAGGATGCTCTCAATTGTATCCCTATAGAAAGTTCTTAGGATTTGGGGGGCCATACCAAACTTCTTCAACCGTCTGAGGTGAAAGAGGCATTGTTGTGCCTTTTTCACTACATAGCTGGTATGTACAGACCACGTGAGATCCTCAATGATGTTTATACCAAGGAACCTACAGCTGTTCACTCTCTCAACCCCAGATCCATTGATGCCAATAGTCTCCATTCCTCCTGTAGTCTGCAACCAGTTCCTTTGTTTTTGCGACATTGAGAGAGAGGTTGTTTTCTTGACACCACTGTGTCAGGGTGGTGACTTCTTCTCTGTAGGCTGCCTCGTTATTATTTAGATTAGACCAATCAGTGTAGTGTCACCAGCAAATTTAATTAGCAGATTGGAACTGTGGGTGGCGACACAGTCACGGGTATACAGAGAGTAAAGGAGGGTGCTTAGTACACAGCCCTGAGGGGCACCTGTGTGGAGGGTCAGAGGGGCAAAGGTGAGGGAGCCCACTCTTACTACCTGCCAGTGATTTGACAGGAAGTCCAGGATCCAGCCACACAAGGCAGGGTTAAGGCCAAGCCTGGGGGGAATTATGGTGTTGAATGCTGAACTGCAGTCCAAAAACAGCATTCTCACTTAAGCATCCCACTTCTCCAGATGTGTAAGGAACCTGGTTACGATTGTATGTGTTATCCTTTCATCCAACTGATACAAAACCAACAAGGTTAGCATGAACCTGGGGTGCATGAACCTCTTACTGGTATTGAAAAGGAGTGGGAACCCCTGCTCTAGTACATTCCACAGCATTTGTTAATTTCATCAGTTCTTGCACACTACTTATCCACAAACCCACTCCACAAATCTATTAACAACCCATTCACAAAAACATCTCCAAACTGCACAAGGGGCTATCAATTTGATGACCATCTCTCGTGCAACGTACCTTCTGTAAATCCACTGTAAGATAATACAGACAGACATTCAACTCTTCACATTCAAGTGCCATTAAAGAAAAAGCACTGTTGCCTGGCTTTATTTAGATAGGTGTTATTGCTAAACTGCTGGAATGCATCTTGTTTGGTTATTAGGCTAATATCTATTCACATACAAAATTCTCAAAGGGTAATAACTGTGGCAAAGCCAAAGTAGTGAAAAAATACTCATGTCTGTGTGTATATTTGAGGTGATATGAGGGCAGGGTTTTTTATTAGTATTGTTACCCAATATTGTTTAGTTTACTAATGCAGAGGCACATATACATACTTCAGTTTGAAATTGAACAATCTGGTGAGGAATCAAAAATATAATAATCCTGTACAATCCAGATGAAGAGTCTCGGCTCAAAAAGGGTTAATTCCTCCCTGACCCATGGGAGAGAGAATGGGTAGGGTAGGGGGTGGGGAGAGGAGGAGGAGGAGGGGGAGAGGGAGATGTGTTTCCAGTAGACAATTGTGGCTTTAATTGGACAGGGTGGGTTTATTCTCAATGGAACATAGGAGACCGGGTAAAGGGGTTGAAAAGAACAAGACAGCCAGAATCCTTTTCTCCCCTCAAGGCATGTTAGTCTAGAACTGGAGAGCACAACTTTAAAATAAGAAGAGAGAAACTTAAAGGAGATTTAAGTGTTACCTCCCCCCCCCCCCCCAACACACACACACACACACAAAGGGTGATAGTTATCTGGACCGTGTAGCTAGAGCAGCATACAGTTGTAACGTTTATTTGAACTTGCATGGGAACATGCGTAGTGACATGTGGAAATAATGCAGAGAAATGGGATTGACATCGAGGTGGTCGAAGAGGAGCCAAAAAGAGCCAGTTTCTGTACGATTTCTATGTATTCTTCCCCGCCTCTAGTTCTGCTCTCAGCCACCTTCAACCATGACGCTCAAAATTCAACCACAGGACAGTCGGCAGACATTTCCCTGCCCTTTCCTTTCCACCTACTGTCACATTGCCAAAGGCGTCCACTGCGCTCCGAGTCACGGAGAATTTGTCTGACAGACATTCGGCGCGGGTCGGTCTGGTTGCTGGGTCGGACGCGTCAGGAGGTCAGGGTGGATGACCCGGAAGCAGTCGTGTCGCATTCCCGGCAGAGGAGTTGACTATGGACCCGTACCCTCGATCCTCGATAGAAGATGACTTCAACTATGGCACCAGCGTGTCGACGGCCAGCGTTGACATCCGCATGGGTAACAAAAGGAGAATATATATTTAGCAAGAGGATAGGCGCGGGCGCAGGGGACCGGACAGTGCCAGTGCGCCACGGCCGATGGCGAAGGGCCCGAGGAGGCCGACGAGCCGTAGAGTGGAGCCCGGATCGCGGATCTGGCCCACAGGGCTGGTACAGTGCCCGCTCCTCGTTGGCTGGGAGGCAAAACTTCCTCCCGATTATCACTACTGCACTATCGGTGTATCAGGATAAGCCTCATTATGTGTTAGGAGCCACAAACACGATTAGCTGGAGGAGCTTTGTTCAGGGAGTAAGAATCAATGCTTGCCAAGTAACATTTACTGTCCAAAGGTTGTTGATGGCAAAGGGTCTTTCTCTGAGCTGCTAAATATTCTGGATGGAGATAGGGAACACGGCGATGATAATGCAACACATACAAAATGCTGGAGGAACTCAGCAGGCCAGGCAGCCTCTATGGAAAAGAGTACTGTTGATGTTTCGGGCCGAGATCCTTCAGCAGGACCCTAAATTAATGAATCATCTGGAGATGTTGGGAATGGTAGGGAAAAATTAACTCCCCAAGTGTAAGCAAAAGTTGAAACCATCTTGTAGTTTTGAGATTACTAGTATATACTTCTCAGTGACTTTTGTTTATTATACAATAGTGCCCTCGAAAAACTTACACTAGTTTCTTTTCTTCTGATAGGATTTCTGCGCAAGGTTTACAGCATCTTATCCGTGCAAATTATTCTGACTACGGTGATGTCTGCTGTTTTCCTGCATAGCAACACCGTCAAGGAATTTGTGCACGCTAGGTAAATACTTTTTTTTCAGTTCTTCTTATAGATTCCGGTTTTTCTTTCTTCTTTGCCTTTTTATCTGGAATAATGTGAGATTTGCAGTGACCACTTTGTACATCAAATACTTAATAAGAAAAGTGTGAGGTGATGTATTTGGGACACCAAGGTTCGACCTAAACAGTGAATGGCAGATGTGTGTTGTGGGTTGGAGGGATCGGAGTACAAGATGCACAGTTCACTGAAAGCGACTGTGCAAGTAGATAGGCTGGTGTGAAGGAGGCATTTCACATATTGGCCTTCGTGAGTCAGGGCATCAGGTTTAGGAGTAAGGACATGATTAAGCACTTGGAGTATTGTGTGCAGTTTTGGTTGTCCTGTTACAGGAAAGACATTGTCAAGCTGGAAAGAGGGCAGGAAAGATTTACAAGGATGCTGTCTGGATTAGAGAGCCCAAGTTATGGGGAGTGATTGGCTACACTGGTTGCATAGAGCGTAAGAATGAAAGGTCACCTCACAGAAGTTTATAAAATCATGAGGGGTATGGATAAGGTAGATAGTCTTAGCCTTTTCCCGGGGTTGTGGAGACCCTGGAGGACACAGATGGAATATATGAGGGGAGAGCTTTAAGAGATCTGAGAGGTCACAGAGGGTAGTGAGTGCCTGAAATGAGTTGACATCAGAGGAAGTGAGCAAAGCAGGTACAGTTGCAACCTTTAAGAGGCACTTGGATAGGTACTGAGAAAGTAAGAGCTTGCAGGGTTATGAGTCAAACGTGGGTAACTGGGACTGGAGGGAGGATGCTCTGATCAGTATGGGCTGAATGTCCTGTTTCTATAACTACAATAAGTAAAGCCTATCCAATTTCAATTACTTTATCAGTAAAGTCCAGATGTTCTCATTTGGCAGAGTTTTATCTAGTAACAAATTAATATCAAATTTAATTTTTAAAAATTATACCCTTTAATACACATATTTATTGTCTCTTCCTTATTCTAGTCCCTCATTGGTGTTGATAACGGCTTTTGGATCTCTGGGTCTCATAATTGCTCTGGCAATCTACAGGCATCAACATCCTGTTAATTTGTATCTTCTGTTTGGGTTTGTAAGTATTCAGTCAAATCATTGTATTAAGGTTACACAAATACGTTGTAAACTTTATATTGTTTAGTTAAACTGATATTAAGGAGTTTATGTTGGAAGCTTGGCTTTGTACAAAAATTAATTCTTTCTCAACATTTTTTTCATACTATAGCTGTTTATTTGGTGCTGTATCTGGCTGTTTCCTCAAGTTACAGATCTGCTTTTATCTAAATGCTTAATAAGTAGCTACTTATTCAATTTCCATGAATATCTATAATATCACAGAAGAATGGGAATTTTACCTTATTGAATTCTGGTATTTAAATCTAAGGTTCTTTTAGAAGTCAGAAATGAGGCATAAAACTTGTTACTTCACAATCATTTTATTAAGTGTTGATAGAACAAGGAGAACAGGACTAGAAAAGTGACTTACTACTTGAAGAACTTGACACCTACCCAAAGATAAGAAAATTCCATAGATAACAATGATCCAATAAGAAAATACTTACTGGAGCTTCCAGAATTATACTTTTAGTAACCACTGGAGGTATATTAAACTGATGTACATATAAAGACTCTTAGAATATAAGCACTTAATTGTGTTGAAATGCAAAGAAAATGACAATTAGACAGTTGGATCCAACAACGTTAACTGTACTTCCCTGTCATATTCTATATCCTTTGATATCATTACAGTCTAAAAATACAACAATTTCCATCTTGAACATTATCTAAGAGTTCACAGTTTTCTGAGGTAACATGTTCTGAACATATGAAAGCCCCTGATTGAAGAAAATGTGTTTTCATCACAGTCTTAATTGCCAACCCCTTATAATAGGTTCTCCAACTATACAAATAATATCTGAATAGTTACATCTTATATTTCAGTACAATAAATTCTGATTCTGCTAAATTCCAATGAGTACAGACACATCCTTGATTTCTCATTGTAATAACCTTCATATCTGAAGAATCATTCTAGTCAAACTTTGTTCACTTATGTTACACGTGCCATATTGATTACAAGAGACCCAAACTGGTAAAAATCCTGCAAAATTGCTGCAAGGTTTACTTAATCATGAACCCCAGTCCTGCTGCAATAAAAAGCAACATTATACTGCCTTCATAACTAATTACTGTGACTGCATGTTAATTTCTTTTATACAATCAGATCTATAGAGTAAAAGCAACTTTATTCAGTTGGCTTGTTGAATTAAAAAAAGCTCTTTTAAAGTCAAAATCAAGTTTTGTGATATGTACAAGCTTAAATATGCACCAGTGCAATGGGAAAAATACTTACAAGCAGCATCAGTCTTGTTTCTACCACTTAGCCTTTAATTGACTTTATTCACTGCAATTTACAAGTAATCGTTCTGACCATTCTTGCCACACACAGTTTATCCACATTGAAGTGGCGACTCTGCTTTATGGCCTTGATTCTTCTCACTGGAATTGTTTGTTTATTCTCATCGAAGCACTCTCCCTCGTCATTTGGATTAAAACTATATATGCAATATTACGCATTTGATTCAGCTGGTATACCAGTTGAACCAGTTTTGAATACCAGTACATAGATGTTTTTTAGCAACTAGGCTGCAAATAGACTTAAAAGCTTTGTACAGTTTGTACATGAGAGGAAATTCCTGTTGATTTTGATGAATTTCAGATCAACCAACCTATCATCATCCTGCTGGTGACTTGTTTTCTTTTGAAATTTTATCATAAAAGAGAGGATATCTTCATCTTTGGCCTATTTTATACAAGACATCTTGTAGAAATATCACCTCATCTGTACTTGTTTGGATTTAGAAGTATAAGGGGCAACCTATTGAATATTGAAAGGAATAGATAGAGTGGACATGAGAGAGAATGTTTTCTGCAGTCTAGGACCAGATGGCACAGTTTCAAAATAGAGGGACATGGTTTTATAACAGAGGTAAAGATGATTTTCTTTAGTCAGGTGGTGGCAAATCTGTGGAATTTATTGCCATAAATGGCTGTGGAAGCTAAGTCATTGGATATATTTAAAGAATTTAAATAGAAGGGTGTCAAAGGTTAGGAAAGAAGTGAGAAGAATGGGTTTGAGAGTGAAAATAAATCAGCTGTGATGGAATAATGGAGCAGACTTGGTGGGCTGAATGGCCTATTCTGTTCCTATGTCTTTTGGTAATTTGTGATTTAATGCAGGTTTGCTGAACAAATGTCAGAATGTTTGAGAAGAGTTGCAAACTGTTGTTTCCTTTTAATGTTTTAGTAACATCCTGAAAATTATTTCTCCACAGACCCTCTTTGAGGCTTCTACAGTGGCTACCATTGGTAAGGGCTCTTCCTTGAAAATTTTTGACTCATGTATATAAATGTTTCAATTTGAATTACTTAGAAACAAACTTCCCATGCAATGGATATTTAGAAAATAGGAAATGTGCAAGTTTCTCATGTCTTTGATTATGTCAAATTATTTTGTTACCACTTAACAGAAAGTTACTTGGGAACTGAAATAAACTAAATATAGCTCTTAAAAAGGTACAATTCTGTATAATACTTGTGAGGATATCCTACATAACATATAAATGTTTCCATTTTCTCTGTTGTCATACCTCAGATTCATTTGTATTTAAATAAGGGAATAGTTACAAAATATATTAACTTCTCTTGATACGTCTGCAGAGTTAATTTCCATACAGTGCAGAAGAGTGCCACTTACACTACTGAGTCCATGCTGGCTCTCAGAGCACACCCATCAGTCAGTAGCTTCCTCCTCTTATGTTCCTGTAACTCATTTCAATTTCTCCGATGCTTCTGCCCTTACAATAGATGCAATGTATCGTAGCCAATTAACCATTCAGCATATCTGCAATGTAGAAGGAATCTCAGGCTTCGGGGACTCAGTGAATCAAGGGAGAATGGGCAAACTCCATGTAACAGTAATTGCTGCCCCACGGTACCACTCTATATTGTTTGAAAAAGCCTTGTAATTTTTCTTATTTCCTTATGACATAGGTGGAGCCAATTTGTCACATGGAGTTACTGCAGGCGATTGGAGTAATCTAATCTATCAAATTCCCACATTTGTTGTATCTTACTCTCCCACGTACACCAACTCTACCGTGTAAATTAGGGGAACTCTAAATAACCAATTTACCTACCGACCAGCAAGTATTTAAGATATAAAGAAAACTGGAGCACCAGGGAATTCACACACTTGCAGGGAAACATGCTGTTGTTATATAGGCAGTTCCAGTATTGAAGCCCAGTAGCTGACTCACGTCACAGTGCCACCAGCCTCATTATTATCTAGTATAGATCGCCAAAATGAAAACACTTCAATTTTTCATTAACTTCTTAGACGATAATGGTATCTTTTTGTAGAATGAAATTGCTTGTATTGTTTGATTATGCCAGGCCTAATCCTAATTGTACCTGCTGTAAGTAAATGAAAATGTTAGTTCAGAGATTTAAAATATAAATTTTATTTTTAAAATCTGTCTTTTCATTTTCAGTTACTTTCTATGACTATTCGGTAGTTCTGCAAGCATTTGCTTTAACTACTGCTGTATTCATTGCATTGACTGTCTACACGTTTCAGTCAAAGAGAGATTTCAGTAAATATGCAGCAAGGTATGTGCATTTTAGAAGGTTCATTATATTTTATAAAAATCTGCATAATGGTTTATTTTTCTCTTACTTATTTTAGGACCCTTGGGAATTTTGTATTCCCTTCCAGAGTAAATTTGCAGTTAACTTATTTTGGGAATTATTGATCCTTTTATGGCTAAGCCACATCCAGAAGTTGGGAATTTCTATTTGGGAATCCTCTTTCTGACAAGCAATACACAGTAATGATTCTATTGATGAAAGTTGAGAGCACCAATTAAACTCACAACAAAACATTTAAAAAAAAATTTAAACTTTATTTTGCTAAGAATGAAAATGGTATTTTTACTTAAAATGGACGTTAATTGGGGTATGAATTATGGTCGTTCATGATGCCCTAAAGTTGCATCTTGGCCAAAGTACTTGAGGGCTGCATATGCAATTTAAACCATAAATTAGTAATACTTAAGTGTTATCAATATTAGTTTATAAATTCTTTACCATGAGATCAACAATGGTTAGCTTCCACTCTGGTTTTGTTGGCTGTGAGTTATCAAATTAGGTCATTTTGGGAACAGCAAACTCTTTCATAGGTGCCTGACAGAGCAGATGAAGGAATAGGTTGTGACATGGTTTGCTTCCACTTGCCCAGCTTCGTTTCTGTGTTCTCCCAGTGCATGAATTTGGAGTTCACAGTACCAATCTGAGTGGCCTTGTGCTTTGAGCAGCCATGGACCAGAAGCTCCTCGTAGTCATTGTGGTTGTTGCAATTCCAAGTTAATAACTCATCTCCTTATATAATAAAATAATAACTCATTTCCAACGGGATCCCACTACCAAGCACATTTTTCCCTCCCCCCCCCCTCTCTGCTTTCCGCAGGGATCGCTCCCTATGCGACTCCCTTGTCCACTCGTCCCCCCCATCCCTTCCCACCGATCTCCCTCCTGGCACTTGTCCTTGTAAACGGAACAAGTGCTACACCTGCCCTTACACTTCCTCCCTCACCACCATTCAGGGCCCCAGACAGTCCTTCCAGGTGAGGTGACACTTCACCTGTGAGTCGGATGGTGTGGTATACTGTGTCCGGTGCTCCCGGTGTGGCCTTTTATATATTGTGAGACCCGACGCAGACTGGGAGACCGTTTCACTGAACACCTACGCTCGGTCCGCCAGAAAAAGCAGGATCTCCCAGTGGCCACACATTTTAATTCCATGTCCCATTCCCATTCTGATATGTCTATCCATGGCCTCCTCTACTGTCAAAATGAATCCAAGCTCAGGTTGGAGGAACAACACCTTATATACTGGCTGGGTAGCCTCCAACCTGATGGCATGAACATTGACTTCTCTAACTTCCATTAATGCTCCTCCTCCCCTTCTTACCCCATCCCTGACGTATTTAGTTGTTTGCCTGTTCTCCATTTCCCTCTGGTGTAGTTCCCCCCCCTCTTTCTTTCTCCCGAGGCCTCCCGTCCCATGATCCTTTCCCTTCTCCAGCTCTGTATCACTTTCGCCAATCACCTTTCCAGCTCTTAGCTTCATCCCACCCCCTCCGGTCTTCTCCTATCATTTCGCATTTCCCCCTCCCCCCACTACTTTCAAATCTCAGTAAGAGATCTTTCCTTTTGGTTAGTCCTGATGAAAGGTCTCAGCCTGAAACGTCGACAGCGCTTCTCCCTATAGATGCTGCCTGGCCTGCTGTGTTCTACCAGCATTTTGTGTGTGTTGTTGTTTGTAACTCATCTCCTTCTACCTTAGGCCACGAACTTATCAATCACCCCGATGAGTTATTAACTTTAAACTTTCTGCATAATCACTCAAAGAGTTGAACTGCATGTGCATGTAACGAGAGCTGTATAACTCATCTCCTTCTACCTTAGGCCACGAATTTATCAATTACCCCTGCTGTGGACACTTTCTGGAGGTCCAAGATCCGTATGCTTCATGACTGCTGGACTAAGTGTGTAAATGTAGGAGGGGAGTATGTTGAAAAATAAATATGCTAGGTTTTCTAAAATTGACTCCTTCTACCTTGGGCCACAAACTTATCAATCACCCCTTGTACAACTTACGTTGAATTTATATATTCCGTTAACATATAACACCAGATTTTAATCTTAATACTCAACATAAAAATATTATCATCTGTCATAACTCAGTTTCCATAGCCTGAGAAACAATTGTTTAAAATATGATCACTCATGTATTCTGCACAGAACAATAACTGCAATGAAATGTTTATTTTTATTTTTATCTGCCTTTAGCCTATTTGCATGTCTGTGGATTTTGCTCCTGGCTGGATTGCTTAGAGTAAGTATGAATTATTCTGGACTGAGTTATTTTCTATGAGACATAAAGGTAATACTTTAAATGTACATTTGGTTCTGGCTAGAAATGTTAACGAACAAAGCTAACTGCCAGATTTTACAAACATGTCACAATTTTTTAAATTCCTTTATGTTTTCATGAGAATTAAGCAGAATTTTCCACTGGCTTTTGTGAAGCATATCATCAGTTCTGCGTAGATACACTTTAGTTCAACTGACACAGAAATGGTGCCTTGCAGAATAATCCCGTACCACTGAGCTACCATGCACAACTAATTTGATTTTGTTCATTGAAAATACATTCTTTGCTCCCACATTGAAGGAATAAGACATTATACGTTAATCAGTTCTGGAAGTAGAATGACCTTGGTATTAATGGAGAACAAGCTCACACGCGATTTTATTTTACGCCTCAGCTGGAGAACATTCAGTCTTGATTTGTAGGTGTCTTTGATCTTTTGAATGACCTGGAACAACACTTGTATTCAAAATGTACTGTCAGAGATGCCCAAATTGAGTTTTTATTCATGAAAATTTATAAAGAGAAAAATTTTAAAACAGTGTATGGCATTCTTTGCATTCACAATGTTGCCCACTCTACACATTCTTAATGTCATCAAGTTAATATATTGTATTTATAAAACACCAGTGTCACTCATGTGGTTTCTTTGAACAATGCACCCTTCTGGAGTTTATGGAGCTATTAAGTCCCAGTTCTGCAGAGCCCAGTGGTAGTAAGATCTTAGTTTGCAGTCCTTCAGATTGTGCCAAGTTCATAGTTTGTACTTTTTCAGCGTGGAATGTGCCATCTGGCAGCATTCATTTGCAAACATCTCATTGAACTAGAAGACCAAAGGTTTCGGGCAGACCAAATTGCCTTTTCACTGAGTTGATGATCTTGCATCAGGACAAAATTCATCCCTGGGAATAGCCTGTTGATCAGAGAATTCTCTGTTACACAGCTGCTTGGGACAAACAATGATTGTGCTGATGTTTAAATCTGCCCTGCATTTCTTGATGTTTTTTGCATTTTTTTTCTTCAGCTTTTCTTCTGGAGCAATACAATGGAACTGGTTTTTGCATCAGCAGGAGCTCTACTCTTCTGTGGCTTCATCATCTATGATACACATGTACTGATGCACAAGCTTTCACCTGAAGAATATGTATTGGCTTCAATTAACTTGTACTTGGATGTCATTAATCTCTTCTTGCACATTCTCCGAATCCTGCAATCAGTTAATAAAAAGTAACAACTAATGATAATTACTGAGAAAAATCTAGCTATGTCTTCTAAATGTAAGCTGTACAAATGCACTTTGTCTAAATTTCCTGTTTAATTTTATTAACTAATTTTGGTTTTGGTTGTATTTATGTTCACTATGATGTAGATTATCAGTTTGTACATTCTTTTTATTGAGGGCAAATCAGAGGTACCTTTGGAGAAAAGCATTAAAGTAGAATTAGTATAAATTGAAAATATATTCCAATCCAGTCTTAAAATCAACAACATCTTGTTGGCCTTGCTTGGTTTGAATTTAAAGCTTTAAAACTTTTTTTAAGTTTCACTGCATGGAAAAATTTTGTTGAGCTGGGACAAACCAGTTTAGATTTGGCATTATTTCAATTGAAGATTGTTCCTATTATTTTATATCTCTTTATTTACTTATTATTTGAACGCCCATGGATGGAAATCCTATACTTGTAAAGGCTCTGTCTTTTCAGTTGGAGACATCACTCCTTAAATAAAATTTGAGAAACTTACCCTTTCTATTTAAGCATTAATTTTTGAAAGTAGTGATACTTTGTGATCTTAATTCAAGGAAACCAATTATGGAAATAAAAATAATGCACACAAAATACTGGAATCTGGATGTTTCGGGCCAATCCATAAATGATGCCTGAGTTCCTCCAGCATTTTGTGTGGATTACTCTAGATCTCTGGTATCTGCAGAATCTCTTATGTTTATGGAAATAAAAATACTTTTTATTTGAAGTTTATGCAGTTTAGTCTTGCTGGGATGATGACAGAAGAACAAATTAGCAGATATGGAGAAACAAGTTTTAGGGAAAGAGGGGAGGGTACAAATGAGAGTGATGAACACAGAATAATTAGAAATGAGAGACGCATTTTTAAATCATCAGTAAAACACTAAATGTACAAAGCAATTAATCTGACTGAGAAATTCTGAAGTCTCATGTACACTGTTTATTCAAAAACTCAAGTTGAAAACCTGCCAGCATTTTTCCCTTGCCGGCATGTAAGTAGACATCTATTTTTCAAAACAATAATTCAGTTGAAGTGTCCCACTCAATACTACAAAAATATTTGATGTAGCTAGTGCATGATATATATAGGGGTCAATGATTGTGTGTTACACTGGTACAGTGAAACAGCACAGCTCCAAAGACCCAGCTTCGATCTTGACCTCTGGTGCTATCTCTTTGAAGTTGATACAATGTGGGGAGAATAAAATGGGATTAGTGTAAGTGGGTGCTTGAAGGTTGGCATTGGTTTAATAGGCCATAAACCCTACTTTTATGCTGTATGACTGACTGAACCTGACACCAAAGTGGCTGAGTTGTTAGTTTTATGTGTGCACACCAGTTAATTCATACTTCAGCAACAGATAAATTTGAGTAATACTCACAAAATGCTGGAGGAACTCAGCAGGCCAGGCAGCATCTATAGAAAAGAGTACTATAATCATTTGACATTTCTGGCTGAAATCCTTCATGAGCTGAATTTGAAACTGATTGGATCATGTTACCTTAAGATACAAGTCAAGTCTCTTTATTGTCATTTTGATCATAACTGCTGGTACAGTACACAGTAAAAACGAGACAATGTTTTTCAGGACCATGGTGCTACATGAAACAGTACAAAAACTGCACTGAACTACATAAAAACAACACAGAAAAAAACTACACTAGACTACAGACCTACCCAGGACTGCATAAAGTGCACAAAACAGTGCAGGCATTACAATAAATAATAAACAAGACAATAGGCACAGTAGAGGGCAGTAAGTTGGTGTCTGATGAGTCTGATGGCTTGGGGGAAGAAACTTACATAGTCTGGTCGTGAGAGCCGGAATGCTTCGGTGCCTTTTCCCAGATGGCAGGAGGGAGAAGAGTTTGCATGAGGGGTGCGTGGGGTCCTTCATAATGCTGTTAGCTTTGCGGATGCAGCGTGTAGTGTAAATGTCTGTAATGGCGGGAAGAGAGACCCCAATGATCTCAGCTGACCTCACTATCCACTGCAGGGTCTTACAATCCGAGACGGTGCAATTTCTGAACCAGGCAGTGATGCAGCTGCTCAGGATGCTCTGTAGGATGGGAGATGGACTTTTCTCAGCCTTCTCAGAAAGTAGAGACGCTGCTGGGCTTTCTTTGCTATGCAGCTGGTGTTGAGGGACCAGGTGAGATTCTCCACCAGGTGAACACCAAGAAATTTGGTACTCTTAACGATCTCTACTGAGGAGTTGTCGATGTTCAGCGAAAGTGGTCGCTCCATGCCCTGCTGAAGTCAACAACCATCTCTCTTGTTCACATTCAGAGACAGGTTGTTGGCTCTGCACCAGTTTGTTAGCCGCTGCACCTCCTCTCTGTATGCTGACTCGTCCTTGCTGATGGGACCCACCACGGTCGTGTCATTGGCAAACTTGATGATGTGGTTTGAGCTGTGTGTTGCAGCACAGTCGTGGGTCAGCAGAGTGAACAGCAGTGGACTGACCACACAGCCCTGGGGGTGTGATGGTGTTGGAGATGCTGCTTCCGATCTGGACTGACTGAGGTCTCCCAGTCAGGAAGTCTAGAATCCAGTTGCAGAGGGAGGTGTTCAGGCCCAGTAGGCTCAGCTTTCCAATCAGTTTCTGAGGAATGATTGTGTTGAATGCTGAACTGAAGTCTATGAATAGCATTCGAACGTACGTGACTTTTTTGTCTAGGTGGGTTAGGGCCAGGTGGAGGTTGATGGCAATGGCGTCGTCTGTTGGAACGGTCCGCAAACTGCAGGGGGTGCAGTGAGGCGGGCAGCAGCGTCTTGATGTTTTGACCTATTCAAGTGCTGAGGTGAGAACAAGTACACCAGAAGTATTGATCAGGATGAGGTTTTGAAATGCAGCCTAGCCAGTTCTTATACCTAGATGCAGTGAGAAGTTAGGCTTCCACACGAGTGGATCCCTCCCTGATTTGAAGTCAAGACCTCCAGCTTGCATTTACACCTTCTCAGCAGCCTCAGATTACTATCTGATTTTTGAACTACATGGGCCACATTTCTCATGTATATTTATGCTAAATGTAACCATAAAATATGAGGGAAGCATATTTTTCCCTTGACTGAACAAAACCAGTGAGAAGGAAATTATAGTTCCTGCAGGCACCTGGTTATCAGAGAAAAAGATTACCTTATTTGTTGTTGCTGAGTTGCAATTCTCTACAGGCTTCACCTTGAATGTGTTAGCATTTCAAACCTGGGCTTGCTGTGTTATTCCATCAGCTGCCTTCATTTAATGTAGCAGACAACATATAAGAATGTAGAGCAACACACAAAATACTGGGGGAGCTCAGCAGGTCTGGCAACATCTATGTCGGGAGATGGACAGTCAATGTTTTGGTTGAGATCTTCAGAACTGGAAAGAAGGGGAAGAGATCGCCAGTATGAAAGAGTGTGGAGTGAGAACTGGCACGTGATAAGTGAATCCAGCAGAGAATCCGTGTGCCCACCTGTGACCCACGAGCCTCTGCAACTCCTGCTATCTCCAAAGCAATCCCACCACCAGATACATCTTTCCTCACACCTCTCCACCTTCCACAAGGATTGCTCTCTCCGTGGCTCGCTTGCCTGCTCATCTCTCCCCCCCCCCCCCCCGACACTTTTCCCTATAACTGGGCTCGGTGTTATACCTACCCCTACACCTCCTCTCTCACCACCATCAGGGACCTAAACATTCCTTCCACGTGAGGCAGTCTTTTACTTGTGCACTCATTGGTGACATTTATTCAGTTGGCAGTTCCTTGTCTGCTCGTCCCACCCCCTAGCCATCCCTCTCCAGGCACTTATCCCTATAACTGTGCAAAATGTTATACCTGTCCCTACACCTCTTCCCCATCCTTTTAGAATGGAGATGAGGAATTTCTTAAGCCAGGGAATGGTAAATCTGTGGAATTCTTTGCCACAGGCAGCTGTGAGGCCACGTCTTTCTGTATATATAACGCCCTGGGAAAGGTTTCACTGCTAATGTAATAGTTTTTCTGTAGAAGCACTGTTTGGGTTATGGCTAGAGATAACGGGGGCTTTGGGATGTCCACCGTCCAATGAAGGGAGAGTTTTTTTCTTGTTGTGTGCCTGAGAACGAGGTGATCTGGGTCTTTTGTTTGGTGGAAGATGAAGAGAGAAGATGCCAGAAAGGAGAGGTCATAGACACCTGGGATGGAGTGGATGTGAAGTGGGCCGCGAGTCGACGAAGCCTGGGAGGACCAATGGAAAGGAAACTGTGAGCTCCAGCAATGTGCACGTTAGACTGTTTCATTAAAATGGGCCCTTTCCTTTCTGTTTTACTTTATTAACCCTTTGGTCAAATTAAGAATTATAAAGCTAAATTGTTTAATTGCATATGGTGTACCACGAAATACTGATCTATAACAGCGTAACACATCACTCAGCATCCACACAGACAGGAGGGTTTGCACCTCAATCTCATACGTTTGGTGAAGCCAGAGATTGTCTTCCCTATATTTATGCAGCCGACAGAATCTGAGGGTTACATATATTTAAGGCAGAGGTTGACATATTTTTGTTTGGTCAGGTCATGAAGGGATACAGAGAGAATGCAAGAGACTGGGGCTGAGAGGAAAACTGGATGGAGCAGGCAATGGGCCAAATGGCCTAATTCTGCTCTCCTATATCCTATGGTCTCTCACCACCATTGGGCACCTAAACATTCCTTCGAGGTGAGCCAACCCTTCAATTGTGCATCGATTGGCATCAGTCATGCATTTGGCAGTCCCTGTGTGGTCTTGCCCCCATCAGTGAGACCCAAGAGAGATGGAGGGATTGCTTCATTGAGCATTGATGCACCATCAATAACTCTCTCTGAGACGTAAAGGCGAGATATCGGCTTTTATTGATTGGAAGAAAGAACAAGCAGTAGTTGACCACCATACTACATCCTGGAGAATGAGGGCCGGGCTCAGGCCTCAATTGCCTTTATACCGGGGTCTGTGGGAGGAGCCACAGGAGCCGTCAGCAGGGGGCGTGTCCAGACAGGTCTATGTAGTTCACCACAAGCACCTTCACCATAACATCCAGGATCTCCTGGAGGCCTTTTCCCAGTCCCATACTGACACGTCTGTCATGGCCTCCTCTACTGACAAGTTGAGGCCAGAGACAGATTGAGTATCAGCACCTCATAGTTGGCTTTGGCAGTCACTGACCTGGCAGCATAACCATCAATTTCTCCAACTTCTCCTCTGGTCCAGCCCGCTTGTTTTTCCTTATCCCATCCTCTGGGAGACTAACTTCTGCATCATGAACTCAATTTACAGTCAGTTGGCTTTCTTGGGGAAGCCACATTATTTGTATGCCTGAATTCCGTCATGGTAAAAGCCTAAAACGAGGAGGAGAGTGGACAAGGTTTCAGGATGTACTCAAAGCTTCCTTGGAAAATGCAACATATGCATTGGTTTTTAGAATCCCTGGGCCTTGATTGCTCAAAATGAAGAAAGCACATACAGCTTGATACTGAGAACATCAAGTCTATGCAACAGAAACATACAAAGCCCATATAAGTAGCAGGAGTTCACTAATTTACAAAACACCAATAGGCCTCTCTTTCAGCCCACCTTAGTTTCATCAGTCATCTCAGATTCCAAAACAAAATAAAGCAAGTCATCCTTGGCCTCTAAGGACTGCCTAGATAAAACTCTTCATCCTGACTGTTGGCCATTCGCATTATCAAGAAATCACAAAGTTTGAAACAGAGACTGAATAAATGGAGATCAGGACACACGTTTGCTGGTCGATATCGTACACCTGGTATCTCTACCGTCAGAAAATTTTTCACACCAAAATTGCCACATTACTTTAAGAAAACTTCAGCAACACACTCAAAATGTTGGAGGAACTCAGCAAGTCAGACAGCATCTATGGAAGTGAGTAAACAGTCAACTTTTTAGGCCAAAACCGCTCTGAAGAACTGATAAGGGAGGGGGAAGATGCCATAATGGAAAGGTGGGGGGAAGAGGGGAAAAAGGCTAACTAGACCCTGATAGGTGAAGCCAGGTGTGTAGGAAAGGTCAAGGGTGGGAGAAAGGGAAGAAGGAGGGGACTCAGGGGAAGTAATAAGCAGGTGATGAGAAAGCAAAGATCAGAGTGGGGAATTTGGGGGGGGGGGGTGTGGATTTGTTTACCAGAAGGAGAAATCACCATTCATGCCATCAAATTGGAGGGTACTCAGAGACAGGGTAACTTTATTCTTTCCGTTCTCCTATTGTCCACTCTCCACTTCCCACCTCTTTATTCTGGCATCTTCCACCTTCTCAATCCTGAAGAAGGGTCTCGGCCCGGAACCCCTTTCCACAGATGCTGCCTGACCTGCGGAGTCCCTCCAGCATTTTATGTGTGTTGCTTTGGATTTCTAGCATCTGCAGGCTTTCTCGTGTTTTTGTTAAGACAACTTACACCAGAAGACATTTGGAACCTTTCCTTGAATACAACTGGATTTCAACCCATTTGAGCCCAACATATATGGAGGAATTTAAAGTGGAGGATTATATGGGAGGCAGGGTTTAAGCGTCGGCACAACATTGTGGGCAGTAAAGCCTGTACTGCGCTGTATTGTTCTATGTTCTATATATAACCAATTAAGTGAAAATACAAATCATTTCGCTTGCAGGACAACAGCGGGCCTGCCATTGAGCCTATATCTATATATATTGACAATGTGCCTGCAAATATGGAAATAATCTGCATTTCGATTATTTGTTTTGGATGCAGATTTCGATTAAGATTATTTTTTACCCCGGTATGTCGCAATGGACGGTTTAGTACCCGCTCCGGAGGCGGTGTGAGTTGGGAGGACTGAGGTAATCCTCCAAGTTCCCATGATCCTCAGAACCGGTCTCCCCGATTTCACGTGTGGTGTGTGCTGAGTGGCTGCCTGTTGTGACCGACGTAAGTAAAACTTTTTCTCCCCGGTTATTCTGTTGTAAGCGAGGATCTGAGCAGCCGAGAGTTACGTCCAGGCAACCGTAAGAGCGCGGCATTTTGCCTTCTTAAATTCCTGCCGTCAGGAATAGTCGGCGAATTCGTCGTGGGCCTCCTGCGGAGAGATCGGCCGGTCTGAGGCAAACGTCAGTTCACTCATGGCCTTTCTCTCAAACACGAGCAGTACTCCACATCTTCACATATGCTGAAGGCTCTGCGACGGCCGCTTATCTGCCATTGTATTATTACTTTATTTCAGAGAGCTTTAAAAACTTTTGAAATGCTATTTAGATAGAAATTCAATATTCTGTCGTGGGAGGAGTGCGGGGTTAATTTGCATCTATTTTAATGCAAGGAGTCCGAATAGTAAAGCAGATGGAGCTGAGGTATTGAGCAGCACAAATAAATGCTAGCATAGAGAAATAGTTAAAAGGACAGGACTAGAGTTTTCCCGGGTACGGAATCTTAAGGTATGACGGGAATTGCAAAGGAAGTGGTATTGCAGTTATGGCGATATCTTCAAAGGCTCATCAAATGAGGTCACATGGGAACAAAGTGTGCTAGTGACTAAGGGAGATAAACCACGACCCTTTTAACAGTCAGCAACAGGTATAGAAGTTGATTGTGTTTACAAAATTAAAAGATCTAGGAGCAGTAGGATTATAGTAATGAGTATTCAACATTACTGAAATTGAATGTGATCACGTTAGTATGAAAGATAAAGAGGAGTGGAACTTTTAGTGTATCCTACGGAGCCTTTTGAGCAAGTGGCTGGATGGTCTCACTACAGGAGAAGTGGTAGTGGATCTAATTTTAAGGTATAGAGTGTCAAGAAAGTCCTACTACATGGAAACAGGTCCTTTGGCTTAAATTGTCTGTGCTAGCTGTTTTGCCCAGCATACTGTTCCCAAAGCTCTCTAAACCTCTCATCCATGTACTTATCTAGATGAGTTTTGAATGTTGCTGTTATGTCTACTCAACCACTATTTCTGACAGCTTGTTCCAATACTTGCCACCCTTTGTGTGAAGAAGCTGCCCCTGATGTCCCCTTTAAATAGACGTGGAAAAGTACAGCAAAGAAACAGACCTTTCAGCCCATCTCTCAGCTCTGACCTTAAGCTTACTTCATCTTGTTTTTCACCTCCCAGAGAAAAAGATCATGTGCTTTCACCCTGCCTATGTACATAAGTCCTTCATGATCTTATACCTCTCAGTCATTGCCCTGCAATCTCTTATGTTCCAGGGAATAAAGTCCTAGTCTACACAACCTCTCCTTGTAATTCAGGCCCACAAGTACAGCCAACGTCCTGGTTAATTGTGTTTGTTTACACCTGTCCAATAAAAAGGTGACCAAAATTAGCCTCACCAATGTCTTATGTAGCTGCAACATAACTTTTCATCTATTCTGAGGACAAGGACTGTGGCAATCAAGACCAGCGATTCAGAATGATTCAAGAAATCCAGGAAGTTCTATTTTAAGAGCGAGAAAACAATTTTGATTGAAGTTAAGAACGGATGCTCATCTGCTCTGGCAGAGTTTGTAGGCTTTTCTTCCTACAAGGCAAAGCCTAACATAAATGGCTGTGATGCTTCACTCCCAAGTGAGCTCAGTGCCATTTATGCGTGCCTTGAAATGGAGAATAAAACGACACCTGTGCGAATCACTGAAGCATCTGGTGTCCCTGTGAGCTTTGTCTCAGAGGTCGATGGTAGAACATCCTTCGAGAGGTGTACCCCTCCCTACAAGGCATCAGGCCTTCATGGTGTACCTGATAGGGTATTTCAGACATGTCCAACCAACTGGTGGGAGTGTTCAAGGACATCTTCAATGTCTCGCTGCTGCAGTTGGAAGCTCCCACCTGCTTCAGAAGGGTAACAATCATACAAGTGCCCAAGAAGAGCAGGATGAGCTGCCTCAACAATTTGCCCAGTTGCACTCACATCTGCTGTGATGAAGTGTTTTGAGAGGTTGGTCACGGCCAGAATCAACTTTTTGCTTAAGCAAGGGCCTGGACCTACTGAAATTTATCTGTCATCACAATAGGTTTACAGCAGATGAAATCTCACTGGCTCTCCATTCTGCCTTGGATCACCAGGACAATAGCAATTCCTACATCAGGCTGCTGTTTATTTATTACAGCTCAGTTGCCAACACAATCATACCCTGAGTTCTAATCAACAAGCTCTAAACCTTGGACGTCAGTACCTCCCTCTGCAATTGGATCCTTGGCTTCCTTACTGGGAGACCACAGTTGATTCAGATCAGAAATAACATCCCCTCGCTGACAGTCAACACTGGTGCTCAGTTAACCCACTGCTGTACTCTTTCTACACTCACTACCGTATGGCTAGGCCCTTTATAAATTTGCTGACAACAATTTCAGATGATGATGATGAGGAGGAGAACAGGAATGAGATTTATCAGTAGGTTGAATGGTGTCACACTAACAACCTTGCACTCAATGTCAGTGAGACCAAGGAATTGATTGTGGACTTCAGGAAGAGGAAGTAAGGGGAACACACCAATTCTCATTGAGAGATCAGAAGTGGAAAAGGGTGAGCAGTTTCAAGTTCCTGGGTGTCAATAGCTCTGAAGATCTATCCTGCGTCCAACATATTGATGCAATTACAAAGAGCGTATAACAGTGGCTATATTTCATTAGGACCCAGGATAGTTCCAGTCACCAAAGACACACAGATTTCTAGAGGTGTACCATGGAGAGCATTCTAACTGGCTGCATCATTGTCTGGTATGTTGGTGCCACTGCGCAGGATCTGAAAAAGCTGTAGAAAGTTGTAAGTTCAGCCAGCTCCTTTATGGGCACTAGCCTCTCCAGCATCCAGGACACCTTCGAAGGATGGTGCATCAAGAGGGTGGCATCTATCATTAAAGACCCCCCCCCCCCCCCCCCGCACCCAGGACATGCCCCCTTCTCATTGCTGCCATCAAGGACGAGGTACAGGAGTCTGAAGACATACGCTCATCGTTTCAGAAGTAGCTTCTTCCATGTTGCCATCAGATTTTTGAATGGACAATAAGCCCATGAACAATTCCTCCCTTTACTTTTGCTATCTTTTTGCATTACTTGCTTAGTTTAATTTTTTATATATATTTTAGTAAGATTTATTTTTTAATTACGTGTTGCAATGTACTGCTGCTGCAAAACAAGGTTCACAAAATAGGCCGATGATATTAAACCTGTTTATGATGATTATTCAGTGCCCTGACTGATTAAGGTAAGTGTGCCAAATGCTTTCTTCACCATCCTCTCTACTTGTGACACAGTTTTCTGCAGACTCTACACTGGGTCATAACGTCATTCCCCATAGTTCTGCCATTCACTGTACAAGTCCTGCCCTAGTTTGATCTCCCAGAATGCAATAACTATCGTCCAGATTGAAAGTCACTTATGAGTCCTTAACCCATAAGATTTTTCTTAACCTTTTATACTTTGTACAACAGTGGTTCCTAACATTGTAGTTCCTGGTAAGGATCTGAAAACCTATACCAACCAACTAGCAGGAGTACTCAAGGACATTTTCACCCTTTCACTGCTACGGGTGAAGTTCCAACTTGCTTCAAAAAGTCAACAATTATACCAGTACCTAAGAAGAATAATGTGGGCTGTCTTAATGACTATCGTCTGGTAGCATTCACATCAACAGTGATTAAATGCTTTGAGAGGTTGGTCATAACTAGACTGAACTCCTGCCTCAGCAAGGTCCTGGACCCATTGCAATTTGACTATCGCCACAATAGGTCAACGGCAGACGCAATCTCAATGGCTCTCTACATGGCTTTAGACCACCTAGACAACACAAACACCTACGTCAGGATGCTGTTTATCAACTATAGCTCAGCATTTAATACCATCATTCTCACAATCCTGATTGAGAAGTTGTAGAACCTGGGCCTCTGTACCTCCCTCTGCAATTGGATCCTCAACTTCCTAACCAGAAGACCATAATCTGTTTGGATTGATGATAACATATCGTCCTCGCTGACGACCAACAGTGGCACAACTCAGGGGTGTGTGCTTAGCCCATTGCTCTACTCTACATACACATGTTGCTAGCCATCGTTCAAATACCATCTACAGATTTGCTGACGATACAACCATTGTTGGTAGAATCTCAGGTGCTGATGCAACTGGGTACTGGAGTGAGATATAGCAACTAGTGGACTGGTGCTGCAGCAACAACCTGGCACTTAACATCAGTAATATGAAAGACCTGATTGCGGACTTCAGGAAGGGTAAGACGCAGAAGCACATACCAATCCTCATTGAGGGATCAGAAGTGGAGAGAGTGAGTAGTTTCAAGTTCCTGGGTGTCAGGATCTCTGAGGATCTAACCTGGTCCCAATATATCGATGTAGTTATAAAGAAGGCAAGACAGCGGCTGTACTTTAATAGGAGTTTGAAGAGGTTTGGGATGTGAACAAATACATTCAAAAATTTCTATAGTTGTCCAGTAGAGAGCATTCTGACAGGCTGCATCACTGTCTGGTATGGAGTGGCTACTGCACAGGACCGAAAGAAGCTGCAGAAGGTTGTATATCTAATCAGCTCCATCTTGGGTACTAGCCTACAAAGGATCCAGGATTTCTTCAGGGAGCGGCATCTCAGAAAGGCAGCATCCATTATTAAGGACCTCCAGCACCCAGGGCATGCCCTTTTCTCACTGTTACCATCAGATAGGAGGTATAGAAGCCTGAACGTTCACACTCAGCGATTCAGGAACAGCTTTGTCCCCTCTACCATCCGATATCTAAATGAACATTGAATCTTTAGACACTACCTCTCTTTTTTAAAGATACAATATTTCTGTTTTTGCACATTTTTTATCTATTCAATATACATATACCCGTAATTGTTTTACTTATTTTTAAAAAAAATTATTTCTTTTTCTCTGCTAGATTATGTATTGCATTGATTTAACAAATTTTACGTCACATGTCGGTGATAATAAACCTGATTTTGATTCTGAATTTAAAAAATCAACTTTGCTTTCTCCCAGAGCTGTGGAAACTTGTTTTGAATATCAACAGTTATCCAAAACCTTTGCTTGCTGTGTCTGAATTCTGCTTGAGCTGTTATATCACTCTGCAGCTCAATAAGACATTCTTGCAATGTAGTGTCAACATCATTCATATTCACCCCAAATGGATCCACCAGTCTGCAATATGCATCTCCAGCAGGTCTCTGAGCCAAAATTCCATATCAGTGTGCAGTTGTTTCAAATGATCAAGATATACAATCAGATCATCACCTTGCAATTCCATTTTAAGATTGACCAGTGAAGGAAATTCCATAAACTCTTTTGAAAAGTTTGAGGTTTTCCAGGGAAATCGGTAATAGCCTCTCTGCATGATATGAGATTGCAGTTTTTTTCCTTGTGACTTCTTGTTGTATAAATTAAATTTTTTAAATATATCTGACAGGTAAAATATGTTGGACTAAGCCATGACAATTTGCTCTCCAAGCTGCTAATCACTGAGAAATGATACACAAACACACACACAGTGACAATACCATTTTGTGAGTATGCTCTAGACAAAAATAGTAAGCATCGAAGAATTATATGTATAATCTCGTGAAAAAGTACAGTATTGAATATACATGTGAAATAGAAATAGCTGAGTAAAAATAAAACTAGGGAAATAATCAGGCAAATATATTTAATTGCTATTATATGCAAATTCAGTGTGGCAGTAAAGTGCATGTACTCACCAAGTAAAGCAAATTGAACTTCCTTTCAAAATATAGTAAGTATCAGGGATTTAATGGAAGTTGTAGTGGTAGATAGTGATGCAGTAGTAGACTTCTCACGTTCTCACCTCGCTGTAGTTTTAACTGTTTCTGGCAGATGATCCCACTGCAGTAACTGTAGACTTTGTGTCACATTTTGTAAGTATTATAAGACGCATGTCAGTGAAAGACAAACAGAACTAGCCTCCTGCTGCGTACTCGCTGATTAGCCTTGCTGCAGACAGCTTTGTCCAATCTGCAGTTTGTGATTTGGGGATATCCATTTGCTCTTGATACATCTATAGCACCTTTTGGAATTCTCTTTCACCTTGTCTACCAGAGCAACCTCATGTCCTCTTTTAGCCCTCTTGATTTCTCTTCTTAGTGTCCTCTTCCATTTCTTGTACTGTTCAAGCTGTTCCTGATTGCCTATCCCTGATCTACACCTCTGCTTTCTTTACCAGGGCCTCAATATCTCTCGACAACCAAGGTTCCTTAAACCTGTTAGCCTTGCCCTTTATTCTAACAGGAACATACAGATCTGTACTCTCAATATTTCACTTTTGGAGGCCAACCCCTTCACTTAACAGGCATCTCTGCAGGAAAGCAATCCACCTCAACCCACACCTGCCATATCACTTCTGATACCAAAACTGTTTTTTCTCCTATTTAGTATCTTAATCCTAAGACCAGTCCTATCCTTCTCCATAATTATATTGGAACTATTGGAATTATGGTCACAAAATGTACCCTGCATACACTTCTGTCACCTGCCCTGTATCACATCCTAAGAGGAGATCCAGTATTACACTCTCTCTAGTTGGGACTTCTACAAACTGATTAAGGAAACTTTCCTGAGCACATGTGCTCTATTCCATCCAGTCCTTGGAGTCCCAGTCAAGATGTGAAAGTTAAAATCACCTATTTTCACAGCCTTATATTTCATGCAACCATCTGTAACAAACTTGTGTTTGATAGTTTCAAAACTCAAAACTTAAATGATTGCAGTTTTTCTACAAAGTTCATAGGGATATCAAAGATTATGAGTTATGCTGACAAGCCATAAGCTTAAATAAAAGGATTAAAGAAGGGAAGATTCGAAAAATAAAAGGAAAATTCTATCTTGTATTCTTACTATTTGTGTTGTACTTGAATTTTGACATTAATCAAAATAAATAATTTGCTATTATGTAGGAAAAGCTCCAAAATATCAGATAAAATGTGTCCCAAAAAATTAACGTTTTGCTTTTTATTTATTGCTGGTAAAAGCTGATGCGCTGCAGAATATGATTCTATTTTACATCCAGGGCCCCGGTAAGATGGGCATTGTTAGCTTGGAGTGTGTTAGAATTGAACTTGGAGACTGAATTCCAAATTGTATGTGCCGGGTAACAGAACACAGTATTAAAATTTATATTTGGGACTTAGTAAAGCCCTACTCTGTTTGGACGCAGAACATGTATTCAGCGTGCTGTTTTGGGAAACAAGATTTGTCACTTATTCAATGTGCAGTTTTCTATTTAAAACAGGAATGATGTAATTTGATTTTTATTCAAATATAGCATAAAGAATGGCAAAAAGTTTAAGGAGTAAACGGAAGCGGAAGATGCGAGCAGAAAAACGGAAGAAGAATGCACCAAAGGAGCTTGCACGTCTGAAAAGTGTACTGGGAATGAATCAGAGTGGCGACATTAATATGAATGATATTAAGGAAATTGCAACTGTCGTTTCTTCTGAAAAACTTCAACAGAAGCCGGCTGCCGAAAACGGTAATTTTTAAAAAATGATTTGAGAAGAGAAGCATCAAGGGAGTTTGATTAAAATTGATGAAAGTGGGCTTAAAATGCCTTAGAATTCCAGGAGAAATAATAAACTAGGTTATAAGAGTTATTGAGTTAAAATTGGAGCGTATCATTAATTTATGTAGAGGAAGAAGTACATGGAAGAAAAATTGAGTAGATACAGACTAATGGGATATCACAATCAAGTTTGATTTCAGTCAATAATGAAATTTACCTGACAAATTATTCCTGGGATAATGGAGAATGCTAGAATCTTCCAGCAGTTAGACCAGTTTCAATGAGTCGGGGTTGCCAGCTTGATTCCAGACCTTTCTGTGCCCACTAGTACAGTTTGACCTGCTGACCACTTCTAGCTTTCTGTTTTTGGTTTATATCTCAACATCTGTTTTTTTTGCTCCCAAGTTTATTTCCATTATTTTAATTACTTTTATTTTATTCCATAAAGATACATAATCAATTTTAAGCTAAAGTTTGAAATTATTTTAAGTTTTATAATGTAAATAAAAACAGTGAGAACTCAGTGCTCTAAAGTTCTTAAATGAGTGAATAATTTAAATCTCTAGAGTCATCTAAAACCAGATTAGCTCAGCATTGATCACGTATTTAAATTGGACCTAGTTAGTTTGTGTAATGCAGCTGCGTGTTACTTTGAGTAGCAAATCTTGCCAGGAGTGAATATTTTATTGGGTTAATTTACAATTTGCCAATAATTGATGTTGATGATTTGAGATATTGAATTTGTGGCTTAACTCTGATGATGCAAACAACCATAATCTTCCCAGATGACGCTTCTAGCATGGACGTAGATAAAAAAAGGAACAAAAAGACATTTTTGGATGAACATGGACAGTATCCATTATGGATGCATCCAAGACAAAGAAAGAAGATTAAGTATCAGTTGAAAAAGAAAGGAAAATCAAAACGTCCAAAGGGATTAGTGTGGTAAATATGTGAAAACAAAGTACACAAGAACTTGTTTTTATGTTTTAAGAAGACTGGAAACAGCAAAAGATGCGGCATTGAATGATATGCTGACTGAAGTAATGTCATAATACATTCTTCTAGAAATGTATGCTTCATGTAATCCTAATGTATTCTGCATCTTTGTTAAAGTTTGTAGCTAACTTGAACATTAAAATAATATTAATCAGAAAATGTTTCAGATTAATTGACACAGCAAGTTTATATACATGAGCTATTATTTGATTTTAATGTAAATGCAATATTAAGTGTAAAAATGGGGGGAAAGTAATAATCACAAAGGAAAAGGAGAGATAAAACATTTTTCTGTTCCTATCAGAAAAATGTAATGATCCAAAGTAGCTAACTTTTTTGAATGGGGGGGTGGTTTATTTCAAATACAAACTTTCAGATAGTTATTGCATGGCAGGGCTGTGCTTTAATATAATTAAAATACTTTGTCTGCTGTACCAGTTATACAGAATATTCATTTGCCTGTAGTTTTTGTGTTTTTATGAGTGACCCACTGTCAGCAAATTAATTCTGAGATTAGTAAAAATCCCAAGATCATGCAAAGGGTAATAGCTTAACTAATGCGATTGCAAGGCGATTTGGTCTGGGTTGAAGGCTGCTCAGTGTTACAGAGAATTTGGAGATGCTTGCCAAATGCATCTTTCAATCAGGACATATTGCCTGCCTTCTGGGATAATTGGATCATGATATATGACCATTGTTACAAAATAATTACAAAGTTGGTGCTTTGGAAAATCGACTAGCTTACTTGGCCATGACTGCTCAAGGATATGTTCAAAATGAGGATACGCTATATTGATATTGCAGTTACTTACTTTATTGATAATGCATACAGAATAGAAACATTCTTCTAAAACATGTTTTGCATGTTGCAAAATATTAAAATAGTTAAAAGAAGGTAATGATCAGAACATGAGAAATTATTATATTTAAACAAAAATATGAACAGTTCAAATGATTAAGGCAGCACAGGAAAGAGGCTGTCAAAAAGGAACATGAAATTTGGCAGTCATTATTAGAAGAAACCATAATGTGTAATTTGCAACTTCAGGCTCCTTCACTCTAAAATTGTATCATAGTACCACCAAAGACCACCATAATTTTCTTGAGTGCCAGGGTCAATGAATATGTATAAATTATTCTGCTTTTCATGTCTGTCCTGCCATTAATTAAAAACATCCACAACTTTTCAATCTAAAAAAATTATTAAAAAGAGACAAATTTGAAAATTCTAGCTAAGGTATTTGCATTTTTGCATCTTTAGTCAGTACAAACATAACAAAAAGCATCATTTTCAACGATGATTTCAGAAGACAAAATTAAGTAATAAAAATCTTTAAAACAGACCGAAAGGGTGTAAGCTTATTATGCCTACCCCTCTTACTTATACAAAAACATATTTGGCGTCAATCATCACATCAAAACAAAAAATTTCATAATCCTTTAACACAAAATCCAATTCCAAGTGTAATTTATTTACATTACTCTCATTCATTTTAAATCATGTATTTTATATTTGTTCATTAAATTATTATTAAATAATGTTTTAAACTTGTTAAGTGTGGTGCATGTTTTTAAATTCGCACTACAACTGTTCCATAGATTCACCCCTCTGACTGAAATAGTGATTTTTTTACATGTTCTTATCCTTTGTTTTTGAAATATACATGTTCCTCCAATCATCTGGACAACTCTATATGGATTCCAACAGTGGATTGCCATTTTCAGTTATGGGGCAGCGTTTGCTATTTGTAACCAATTATCTTGGGCAATTCCTTGGGATCAAGGATAATTTGCTTCTACAACAATTTTGAGGATTCTAAAGTGAAGAATGAGGCAGACTAGAATCCACAGATTTGAACAGATGATATTTGAGATGCCTAGTGAGTTGGGCTGTTTGTGAGCTGGTGCAATCCTACTATTTATACAGGGTTTCTATGTTCCTAACGGATGGATCTAACGTTTTCAATATCTCAAATAACTGTGGAGCTGTCGTGGACCAAGGAATCGCAAGAATCAGGAACATTGCATTTCTTCGAGGCTTTTGAATATTTTCAGTCTTTTCTACCTGAAAGCATGTTTTGAGAATCTGAAATAGGACATGCAAACATCATGTAGCCAGTTGTTTGAAAGTAAGGCTTTAGTGCAGGAAATATTGGCTGGGAGCAGACTGTTAGTGTGCATATCCTTTCAGTGACATTAGAGCGGCGGTTCCCAAACTTCTTCAGGTTGCCACCCAGTGGCTCTCAGACCACATCCCCAGACTCTCCCTTTCCAGCCATTATATAAAATCTACAAAGAATTTTGGTTTAGGATGTGTAGTGGGAAAAAATGGAAACTGCAAGTTCAGTGTGGTGACACCTAATGCAAAAATTATTTGAATCTATTTAAAGTTACAAATACAATTATTTCTTTAATATCAGTAAAAACAATTTACATCAATAATGAACTGGGAGCTTAAGGTAAAAGAACCCTGAGAAGGCAGTGATCACAATATAAGTTCAATTTGAAATTTGATAGGGAGAAAGTAAAGTATAATGTAGCAGTATTTTAGAGGAGTAATGGAAATTACAGTGGTGTGAGAAAGAAGTTGCAAAGTAAATTGGAAGGAGATGCTGACATGGTCCGGAAGGACTGGAAAATTGCAAATGTCACTCCACTCTTAAGAAGAGAGGAAGACAAAAGAGCAGAAATTATAAATCAGTTAGCCTAACCATTATTAAGGAAAAGGTTCCTGAGTACTTGGAGACTAATGATAAAGTAAGCCAAAGTCAGCATGGTTTCAGTGAGGGGAAATCTTGCCTGACAAAACCATTAGAATTCTTCGAGGAAGTAGCAAGTAGGATAGACAAAGGAGAGGCAGTGGATGTCATTTACTTAGATTTTCAGAATGCATTTGATAAAAGTGCCTCACATGAGGCTGCTTAGCAAGATGAAATCCTATGATGTTACAGGAAATATAGTGGCATGGATAGAGGAATAGCTGACAGAAGGCAGTGAGTGGGAATAAAGGGGGCCTTTTCTGGTTGGTTGCCAATGACTAGTGGTGTTCCTGGGTTCAGTATTAGGACTGCTGCTTTTCACATTGTTTGTCAATGATTTAGATAGTGGAATTGATGGCTTTGTTACAAAGTGGATGATACGAAGGTAGGTGGAGGGGTAGGCAGTGCTGAGGAAGCGATGTGATTTCAGCAGGACATATAAATTGGAGAGAAGGAAATCTCATTTTAAACCTCTGCTGTCTCGCAGCCATACCCATCCATGGAAAAGCCTTCGGAAGTAAACGCCAAGGAAGAAATCCGGAGCAGGGGTCCCAAAGGCAGTTTGATGTTGTTTACAACTTCACTCTGGCAACCTCTGTGACGACACTGTGCCAAGCTGTATCGGCACTTGCCCTTCCCTTGGACTACTTTGGTGACGTGGAGAGGAGGAACCAGCTGCATAGGCAACAGCCAGATCTTCAAATCTTCCCACCCAAGCTTGTGCCCTGGAGAGGGGACAGTCCACCAGAGGTGTAAACTCATGATCCCCTGGGATTGACAGCTGCCTACTACGACTATACAAATTGGAAAAACGGGCAAAAAAGTGGCAGATGGAATACAGTGGTGGGAAATGTATGATAATGCATTTTGGTAAAAGGAACAATAGTGTAGACTATTATTTAAAAGGGGAGAAGGTTCAAACATCAGAGGTGCAGAGGGACGTAGGAGTCCTCGTCCAAGATTCCCAGAAGGTTAATTCACAGGTTGAGTCTGTCGTAAAGAAGGTAAATGCAATGTTGGCAATTATTTCAAGCAGAATAAAATACAAAAACAAGGAGATAATGCTGAAGCTTTATAAGATGCTGGCCTGGTCACACTTGGAGTATTGTCAACAGTTTTAGGCCCCATATCTCAGAAAGGATGTGTTGCCATTGGAGAGAGTCCAGAGGAGGTTTATGAGGATGATTCTGGAAATGAAAGGGTTGATATAGGGGCATTTGGCAGCTTTGGGCCTGTACTCACTGAAATTTAGAGGAATGCATGGGGATCTCATTGAAACCTTCTCAATGTTGAAAGGACTAGATGAGGTGGATATGGAGAGGATGTTCCCTCTGATGGGGATATCTAGAACTAGAGGGCACAGCTTCAAAATTGAGGGACGACCTTTTAGAACAGACGTAAGGAGGATTCTTTTTGTAGCCAAAGAGTGGTGAATCTGTGGAATGTTCTGCAACAGACTGTGGTGGAGGCCAAGTCCATGGTATATTTAAAGCAGAAGTTGATAGATTCCTGATTGGTCGGGGCATCAAGGTATATAGTGAGAGGGCAGGTAAATGGTGTTGAATGGAATCCAGGATCAGTCATGATGAAATAGCGGATTGAACTTGATGGACTGAATGGCCTATTTCTGCTCCTATATCATTTGGTCTTATGGGATGACAGCAGAGCAGCAATTTAAAAACTTACATAGAGCAACAAGAATTATTAGGAGGGAAAAGATGAAATATGAAAGGAAGCTAGCAAACAATATCAAAGTGGATAGTGAAGACTTTTTCAAGCGTGTGAAAAATAAGAGATGAGAGTGGATATAGGACCACTAGAAAATGAGGCTGGAGAACTATTAATGGAGAAGGCAGATGAATTAAAAGAGTATTTTGTATCAGTCTTCACGGTGGAAGACACTAGCAGTGTGCCAGATGTTGAAGGGTGTGAGGGAAGTGAAGAGAGTGCAGTTACTATTACAAGGGAGAAGGCGCCAGAGGACTGGAAAATTGCAAATGTCACTCCACACTTTAAGAAAGGAGGAAAGCAGCAGGAAGTAAATAATAGACCAGTTAACCTGATCTCAGTAATTAGGAAGATGTTGGAGTCAATTGTTAAGGATGAGGTGATGGAGTACTTGGTGACACAGGACTAAATAGGCCAAAGTCAGCATGGTTTCCTTAAGGGAAAATCTTATCTGACAAACCTGTTGGACTCGTTTGAGGAGAAGTAGGATAGATAAAGGGGATGCAGTGGACGTATATTTGGACTTTCAGAAGGCCTTTGACAAGGTGCCACACATGGGGCTGCTTACCAAGTTAAGAGCCCATGGTATTACAGGAAAGTTACTAACATGGTTAAGGCATTGGCTGGTTGGTAGGAGGCAGCGAGTGAGAATAAAAGAATCCTTTCCTGGTTGGCTGCCAGTGACGGGTGGTGTTCTGCAGGGGTTGGTGTTGGGACTACTTTTTATGCTGTATATAAATGACTTAGATGATGGAATAGATGGCTTTGTTGCCAAGTTTGCAGATGATATGAAGATTGGTGGAGGGGCAGGTAGTGTTGAGGAAACAGGTAGGCTGCAGAATGACTTAGATAGATTAGGAGAATGGGCAAGAAAGTGGCAAATGAAATACAATGTTGGAAAATGCATGGTCATGTACTTTGGTAGTAGAAATAAATGTGCAGACTATTTTCTAAACAGGGAGAAAGTCCAAAAATCTGAGATGCAAGGGGACTTGGAAGTCCTTGGGCAGAACACCCTGAAGGTTAACTTGCAGGTAGAGTTGGTGGTGAAGAAGGCAAATGCAATGTTAGCATTCATTTTAGGAGGTTTAGAATATAAAAGCAGGGATGTGTTGCTGGCTTCATAAGGCACTGGTGAGGCCTCATCATGAGTATTGTGAGCAGTTCTAGGCTCCTCATCTAAGAAAAGTTGTGATGGCATTGGAGAGGATTCTGAGGAAATTCACAAGGTTGATTCCGGGAATGAAAGGGTTATCATACAAGGGACATTAGATAGGTCTGTGTCTGTACTTGCTAGAATTTAAAAGGATGAAGGGGTATCTCATCGAAACCTTTTGAATGTTCAAAGGCCTAGACAGAGTAGATGTGGAAAGGATGTTTCCCATAGTGGGGGAGTCTAGGACAAGAGGGCACAGCCTCAGGATAGAGGGGCATACATTTAAAACAGATGCGGAGAAATTCTTTTTGCCACAGAGTGGTGACATTGTGGAATTTGTTACTGCAGACAGCTGTGGAGGCCAGGTCATTATGTGTATTTAAGGCAGAGCTTGATGGGTTTGTGATAGCCAGTGTTACATTTAAATAGAGTTAACTTAGACAGAAACTTTGGTAAGATTCATGTAATTTCCTTGGAGCTCAGGATTGATTATATTAAACTTTCCAAATAATTCTGACAAATAAGCAATGTCATGTCTAATATTCTTCAGTCGATTGCTGAATGAAGCATTCGAGTCTTCAAAGGAAGACTCGCCATTTCAAAAAGTGCATAGAAGTGTCTCAGGCATTTTCCTTTAGAGAGCCAAATGAATTCTATGTGCTACACTCGCATTCAAATTGTGGAACATTCTCAGTACAAAGCTCTTGAAATAGTTGAGAATTGAGAGCATGAGACTTGATTTTATTTACCACTGTGATAACAGCTGATCACTTAGGTTTCTTGCCACAAGATGTGAATTACACAGTGAATGGTAAATAGGTATAGCTTTTTTGAAGAAAGTAATAACCCCATGGTGGTATCCTGTCATTGATGGTCCTCCATCTGTCGCACAGGCAAGGAAGTTGGTGAGCAAAGTGTCCTTCTCTTTGAAAAATTGCTCAACAGCCTGAAATACTGACTCCTTTGTATCTGTTTCTAGTCCCCTTGCAATTAACTCTTGAACAATGCTTTCATCTTTTATGAAGAAACATAACCAAGAAACCAAAATTCAGTGCCTAGCAAAGTTGATTCATGCAACAGCAGAGCAAATTCTGTCATCTTAACAATGTTACACAATATGTCTTCTACATTCTCAGACATTTCATCTATTCGTCTTAGAGTTGTTGCTGAGTGGAATCACTTTAATTATTTGGTCTGGTAACTTAGAGCAAAACTTCACTCAAAACTTCCCTTACTGCTGGCAGAATCAGTTTTTCTCCAAATGTATGGGGCATGATATCACACACTTTGGGAACCACTGATTTAGAGCATTTTGCAGAGACATAAGTGGCAACATTCCAATGTATTGACAAGCCTAATGTAGATAGTCCAGATCTCAGAAATGTATAAGAGGACATGGATCTTCCTGTAGGCCATGAGGTTTGTGCCAGGTCTGACGTCTATGCTATAAACAGCTTTTTCTTTATTTGTTCATAGCTTATGGTATCAAAAGGAATGTGTTGATGAGTCATATCATCAATATCTACCTTGGCTGAGAGGTACCTTGTATTTTCCAAGGTGTCCCATGAATTATTGTCAGAGGACAGTTTTGTGCAATGAAGGTTCGATCAAGGTCCATTTCTTGTGTGCTCAGACATCAGTGTACACAAACATGGGCATCAACTTCTGCACTGAGATATTGAGGTTTGGGTGACCTTAATTTTAGTGTGGAGTACTTGTAAATTGAAAATTAACCATTGATTTTGAGGATTAGCTTCACTCCTGCAGGAAGTCTGCTGGAGATGAAACAATGTAAGAAAGAATGAGCAGAGGGGGAGAAAAATGACACCGGTCTTCATGAAGATCCATTCTGTTATGGACCTACTGGTTAGGATCATGGCTTGACTGCCATCATGCAGAAAATTGTAAAATAGTAAAGAATTTCTATGGTGGATTTGAGGGGAGCATTCCATGGTTCTTCCTGATTCATTGGATCAAATTCCTTAGCGTAGTTGGAAAAGATGACAATTAGTGCTTTGTATGGCTCCCTGCATTTCACTTGGAATGTTGATGATTATCTCCACAACACAATTCACACTGGTGTGTTTCTTGCTGATGATTTGTTCACCTGCTCGTAGTTTGATTATTGCCACAAATTATCAACACTAACTGACAGAATTTTTTCATGGCTGTAGCAGTTTGTGGTTTTAATTAATTGAATTTCTCTAAAGCAATAAAGCTTGGAAATAGGATTAACAAGTAAGCAATATCTTCAAATTGAAATTACTATGAAGAATGCCACATGAGCTTAATTTTTTTAAATGAGTATTTCATGTTTTCACTATGCTGTAAGAGGTCAATTAAAATCCCAATTCTCTTGCTTATTTCCATGCAAGCTTTCTCTCAGCGTCCTCTCCCCTCCCCACCTCACCCCAATTCTCTTACCAATTGCTTGCAATGCCAATAAGTTACCACAACCAATTCAAAGTAAATTTTATCAAAGTACATATATGTCACCATATACAAACATGAGACTCATTTTCCTCTGGGCGTACTCAGCAAATCTATAGAATAGCAACTATAACAGAATCGATGAAAGATCAACCAGAGTGAAGAATACAGCAAACTGTGCAAATGCAAATATAAGTAAATAACGAGAACAAGAGATGAAGAGTCCATAAAGTGAGATCATTGGTTGTGGGAAACATCTTAGGGCAAACATAGGGCAAGTGAGTGTACTTTTATTCAAGAGTTTGACGGTAGTAACTTTTTGAACCTGGTGGTGCTGACAGCAGCAGTGAGAAGAGAGCACGGCTTGGGTGGTGGGGATCTCTGATAATGGATGCTGCTTTTCTACGACAATACTAGTCGATGAGCAGCATCTTTGAGATGCTGGAGCACCTAGAGGAAACCCTCGCACTCATTAAGGAGAACATGCAAACGCCGCACATCAACGGCGCTCGGGATGGAACTCTGGCAACAGCTCCATTTGCTGTGCACACTGTTCTTTGTGAGTAAGTGTGTAGAAACCCCACTGTATTTGTTGTTACCGTGATCATGGAATTTGGATGAGCAACACGGGAAGCGCTGGCCTTGTTAATTGATCCACCGGCATTTCTGTGCATTTATAGTTCGCCTGTATTTAATAACAATCGGCTTTTTAGAAGTGTATCGGAAGATACTGAGATCAAAGAGGCTGTCCACACTAATCAAACCTGCTGTTTACTTTAAATGGTTCTAGCTAAAATAACCGGTAGGATAGTGTACGTCAACATCAATAAATTCCATCCGCAATTAAATGCAGAAAACGTTTGAAACAAATAGTAATTTGACCAGTATCTGAGGGAAATCCTTAAAAAACAGTCACTGCCACGACTCCGTGAGGGTTCCTGGTAAACAAATAGGAATTGCTAAGATACGAATGTAAATATGCGACCAAAGAGTTTGTGTCACTCTTCAGTAGCGAATTCTTGGATTTCGTTGTAGCAAAATTAAACTCCGGTCCCTTTTTGGAGTTCTTACAGTGATACATTAGAATTAACTCATTCAGATAGTCCTCACCCGTCACTGTGCCTCCCTGGAAACCCGAGATGGCCGCGGCCATTTGAAGCTCACATCTGTGTTAGCAGCGTGTCTCCACCCTCTTGGAGTAGAGGATACAACAATCAAACAAAACCAACACTGACAAACTCGCAATAACTTTATTCATAAACAAGAGAAAATCTGCAGACGCTGGAAACCCGAGCAACACACACAAAATATGCTGGAGGAACTCAGCAGACCAGGCAGCATCTATGGGAAAAAAAAATTACAGTCGACGTTTCGGGCCGAGACTGGAGGGAAAACAAGCTGACGAGTAGATTTGAGAGGTGGGGAGAGAGAAACTTTATCCCACGTTCACGATATCGTAGGAACTACCGGAAGAGCGGCGGTCTTCACCGACTCGTTGGTCCAGAGCCACGCGTGTGCGCGGATCTCCCCGCTCGGATGCTGGGCGCGCGCACTGCGGCATGTCCGGCCAGGCATGCGCACGAGCTGGTGTTGGAGGAAGCGGGGTCGCGAAACGAAGGGAGCCGGCTGTGTTGGGGGTGAGTGAAACATCGGCCTTTTGAGATAAAGTCACTCGCACGTCGGGCTCGGGCATGTCGCGCTCTAAACGGCATGGCGGGACTTTTTCATTTCACTCGTTCGCGAAATGTCACCAGTTTGCGAAGTTTCTGTGAGTTTGACTGAGATGCATGTTGACAGCTGAGGTAACCAGGCTGGCGGTGAAATTATCTCCTTTCCAGGGGGACGAGTCGCCCGGAGCGCAACATGTCAACACAACCCTGCTTTTGTAATGTCATTATCTTCAGCATTTGACCTTATTCAACATCCCCCCACCCACCCCTGTTTTCTTTCTCGGTCCATCTCAAATTTCACTTTATTTAGACTACTGGAACTCTCCCCAAACATCATCCAGCGAGTTTCAGTGCTTTAGATCAGCGGTTATTACAGCGTGGAAAATGACACAAACTTTTCCTTAATGTTACTTTGGTAGTTACCAGATTCAGTACTGCTTGTATTTATATTTGTCAATCAATACAAAGGGAATCTTTATGAATATATGGATATTTATAAATGATAAAGTTTAGCACTTTAGCCATCAGAGTACGAGAAATTACACCACGTTTTGCCCGAGTTGATTTTAGTGATTGAAATGAATTCATATTTTATTTAATGTATTATATCTTACAATGAACTAACATTCGTTTCAATACGTTGAAAAAACATTCTAAGGAGAACATCTGCCGGAATGCCAGCCAAGATATTTCTGCCAAAACATTTTCTGAAAATTGTAAGAATCGTTGTTCTTTGCAAAATCCTCAGTGGCGGAAGCAATAAAGAAATTCTTAAATTTGTATAGGTATCCTGGACTTAATTTTCTGTCCATTTGTAACGTGCGACTCTAATTATTTATATACAATAGCTTCAGGCACATAATAGTAAACAGTTAAGAAAAGTTATGCAAATTAGTATCAATAAATAGTCGGAAAATGTTCTCGTGGTCTTGATTAAATATATACTTGACTTAATAATGAAATTTATTTCTCATGTGTCATTAAATAACAATCTCAACAGGGCGATCACCTGAGATTGTTACTCAATTGGCCATTAACTGGAGAAAGGTACAAAGAGAAATAGTTAACTGTTTCCTCGCCCTAAGTGGTGAAAAGGTTACCAATATTCACTCAAATAAAAAAATACTGTGGTTGTTCACCATTGTGGGTGAGCTTTAGGGAAGTGCGAGGCATGGTCATTAGTGAAAGCAGAAGATAATTTGGTTTGGGCGGGGTAAATTCGAAACAAGATTAGATAATTCTATTAAAAAGATATTCTGCTTTTATTTGAGAGCATTAGATCAGCGTGTCATTGAAAACAGTTAAGTATAAAAATCGTTGGTCGCTGTTTTTTTTTAAAAAATTGCGACTAAAAGGAACAAATAAACAGTGAAGTTTCCCGGTTTCAGCGCTTGAGCTGAGCTCCTCTACCACAATATCGTCTGGTTTCCAGCACATAACCATGCAGCTGTGACTTGGGAACAATTTTTAAAGAGACAGCACTGCTCCAACCTGCAAATCGGGAGGAGAAGGCAGGCAGCGTGGACCCAGGTTTACTGAGAAGGAGCGGGACCTTTTAATAGTGATCAGCTGAAAGATTAGGTCATGTTTCTCCCAGGTGTGCCGATTTCTTAATTTCTAAGTCTAGATCTGTTGAAAGTGGAAGAAGTTTGGGAAAGGAATATTTTACCTGCTGTTTCTTCTGTTACTTTCACAGTGGCAGACCTGCAAACTTTTTGCTTAGATTTTATGGCGGTTGGCAAACAGCTTTAAGGTGCATTACCGCCGTCTCCTGTACTGGAATGTGGGTCAGGGGATCTAAATCCTACATAATGATAATCGTATCAAATTCTATATAAAAAAGACCCGTATTCTTAAGGAACTGCACTGTTATTGTTAAATTGTTTTTATTTCGTGATAACTTTACAATCACCCCCCCCCATTCTATTGGACATCTTATTAGTATATGCTCAACCGTTTCAGTACTCATACCTCTCATTGTTTCTTCATTAAGAACAATGTACTACTTAACCCTGTTTGCCTAAACCTCAATCTCAATATTATTACCTCCTTACCCTGCAAACTTTCTGAAAAAAATGACCTCAGCAACTACCGGGACACTATTTGTAGAGACCTGTTTTCACTTTGACACGATGTTGTAAAATAATAAAAAATGAAAACTTCCGGGGGGGGGGGGGGTGGGAGGAGGAGTGGATACTTTTTATAGGCACTGTATATGCTTTTTCAACAAGTACAACATTCAATGAAGAAGTAGCCCTGCCCGCTATTAGCTCATTATTCTGACAGGTTCCTTCTCAATTCCGCTCCATTCCTGTCCCAGTGGTATCACTTCTTCTTCACCCTGACCACTACCTGGTAATGTCCGTCCTTCAGAATGGCTGCTCTCTCGACGGTACTTCTCTCTCAGAACATGGCCTCTTTCTTGGGCAGGTTGGTATTCAGTGCTATTCTACCTTTAGTGCAGCCGCTTTCTCTGAATGGCAAATACTGGAATGTACCAGCTTGTAACTTATCAGAGAGGCAAAGCTATATAGCACAACAGATGTGAACTTCATCTTGCCAAATACCCCATTTATCAGCCCTTAGTAGTGTCCCATGAATTGTTGATTTAAGTGCTCATCTTCATACTTCTCAATGATCCATGGTGACTTAGTAGTTTGAGTCAAATTCAATTCAATTTCACATTCAAGTTAATTATCATTCAACCGTACATGAACAGAGCCAAATGAAACAGCTTCCTCTGGGGCCAAGGTGCAAAACATACACAGCACATTTAAATTAGCAAGCACGCACAGTCAAACAGAAAAACCACATAGCTCAAGTCCCTGAGTGACGTGTCCTGCAAATTGATAGTGCACTGCCTGGCAGTGTGCAGGCAAGCATATACTCACTATCCTGCCTGTCATTCCACCGATCGAACACTAGAGGGCAGCTCTAGGAGAGGCTTGCACCAACCGAGCATGGACCCCGCACTACACCACGCTTGAGGCCTAGTCTTTACTACAGCCAAGGCCTTGCAGCTCCCCCGCTGGCTGTCATGCCACAAGCGAGGGAAACCGACCTGTGGCATTTTGCTTTATCAATGTCCAACAGGGTCTTGAGATTGCAAGAGAAATGACCAAGACAATCACCTATGGCTAGCTACACCTCACGCCTCCTTTAAGCACCAACTCTGATGCCTTCGATGCTTTCCTGCAGTGTGCAACACTGTCTGCACCAAGTCCAGCACCTCCACCAATGAGCAGCTCACTGATGGGGTAGACCTGGAGTACCCGAAATTCTTGGAGTCCAACACTATCTTGTGATCATTTTTTAAAAAAAGACATTTAACAAAAGAAAAAAGCAGCTTTGTCTGGCCTCTGAGAGGCCACTGCACCTGAACGCGCCACCATCTTACCCAAACTGGTTTGCGCATAGAAGACAGAGTAGTGGTGGAACGGTGTTATTCTCCAGTGGAATGTTTTCTTCGTCAGATCCCCTCTAAACATCTTGTCCTTTGCCCTGAACTAATGACACTTCTCATTTGGGGGAAAGTTTATTACTATCTACTTACCCATGCCCCTCATAATTTTGCATACCTCTCCCAAGCCCCCCCCACGCCCTCCATTCTAAAGACATTAGACCCTACTTCTCCAGTCTCTCCTGAGTGAAATACTTCATTGCAGGCAAACATCCTGGTGAGGCTCCACTGCACTCTCTTCAATATAGTCACAGTCTTCGTACATTATGGTGAACAGACTGTAAACATTGTTCTAACCAATGCTCTTAAAGTTGTGCCATAATTTCCCTGCTCATATGTTCTGCCCTGTTTAATGAAGTCCTATGCTTTCCTCACTCTCTGATCAGCTTCAGCAGTCTTGGAGATCTTTTGAACTTGTACACTGAAGCTCCTCTGACACTCAGTAAGATCCTATCATGCCAACGCTTTGCTCTTATCAAGATTAAATTTAATGGTGCTGCCTATTGTTGGATTAGGGTGTAAAATTGGTATTTTTCTTGGCAACACACACAAAATTCTGGAGGAACTCAGCAGGCCAGGCAGCATCTATGGAAAGGAGTAAACAGTCAACATTTCTGTCCGAGACCCTTCATCGGGACATCCTCGTGTCTTTGTTGCTTTTCTTGTAGTTTGATCTTCCCCATACATGTATTTTTATGTAATCACTTGTGTGTAATTGCTCAGAAAATTTTGTAGAAATTGTGGCATGTCTAATTCTTGAAGCTTCTCAGTATTTCTGCATCACTTGAATCTGTCTAATTTATAGGCCAATTATTATTAATGTAATACGAGTGAATCTGCAGATGCTGGAAATGAATAAAAACACAAAATGCTGGAAGAACTCAGCAGGCCAGACAGCATCTATGGGAGGAGGTAGTGACGACGTTTCGTGCCGAAACCCTTCATCATTATTAATGTAATGTTTTTTTTCATCTCTGGACCAAGTATGAGATGACCACAGTTTCTTTTCCTTGTCATTTTGTTCCTGTAATACTTAATAAAATGGCTGTAGCACCAAGTTTTATGCCTTATTCTTGACCTGAAGAACCTCTGGATCAATATCACCAGATCCAACAGCATCTTGCAAGCTGATCAATAACGTTCTTCAGCCTATGAGTATCTTGCTCAGCATCAACTCCACCCGTTTCCATGTTGTCTGCAAACATAATAATCAGACCTTCCTATATTTGATCCAAATTGGTAATTATATAACAAGCTGCAAGGTTCTCAGTCCTGATAACTGAGGTTTCGCTGTTTTACGGCTGCAATACATGAGGGATACATGCTTGGAAGTAATGCATAGCTGTAATGAATGTATTGTTCCTTGTTAAATTTAGCAGTCATGATAGGTATTTAGAAATGTATGTGATATTCTGTACTCATGGTATGTATGTTTAATATAAACGGGTTGCAAAATTTGCCTTTTGTAAAGCTTATTGGAAAGTAAGTTATTGGGCTTATCAATTTCTGAGCCACAGTGGATACTGCAGAATTATAGTTTTGATTATATTGTGCTGTTATGGTTCATGGCTGGAAAATGATTAAATAAATTTAGAATAATTGACCATAAAGGTTGTGATTGTCAAACTTCATAAAGTTATATTCAGTGTAAACAATTGATTGATGGAATAATTTTTATATATGTGTGTTTATATATAAACAGTACTGTTCAAAAGTCTTGGGCAGATGCAAAAAAATTCTGTAAAGTGAAGATGCTTTCAAAAATAAATGAAAAGTTTCTAAATATCAAAAAATACTATGAAGAGCAGTAAACAGTTAAGAGAATGAAATAAGTGTTACTCCGGATCTAATGCAGCACAGAAAACCCCCCACAATAATAATGAAAAACATAATGTACATAAGATAGCTTATATATGTAGATTGATTGTATGGCCATAGAGTGTAATCGAGCTGTGACTGACTGTGGTGGAGTTAGTGGGTGGAGCTGTTGATCAGTTTTACTGCTTGGGGAAAGTATTTTTAAATCTGCTGGACCTAGTGTGGATGCTACCTAGTCTCCTCTCTAATGGGAGTGGGACAAACAGCCCATGAACAGGGTGGGCGGGATCTTTTGTGAGGTTACTGGCCCTTTTCCAGCACCTTTCTGTGTATATGTTCTTGATAGCAGGTAGGCTGGTGCCCCTGATGCAGTGGGTAGTTTGTCTACCCAGTGCAGAGCCTTCCTGTTTGCCACTGTTCAGTTTCCATACCAAGCAGAGATGCTGCTTGTCAGGATGCTCTCTACCGCGCATCTGCAGAATGATGTATCTCTTTTTAAGAACTGTGTACCCTATGATTTCCGGTTATTGTTATGTGAGTCACTACTGTTAGTTGAGTGTTTATCTTCAATAAAGGATGTTTATCTTTAAGCTCTATTCTGGTCACTTCCTTCACCAAAATGGAAAATAGAAGAACCCGTTCCCTCAAATGGCAACCAGAGAATAAGGGGTTGAAAATAATGAGAGCAAATATTACAGAATTAGAGAACATGGAGGGAGTAATAATTCTAGGCAACAATATCCTGATAATCTGCAGCCCACACCACTGCTTCTCGCATTACTTTGTATTCAGGAACTCGGATCCCAAATATTGAAGTAATAAAATAGGGGATTAATAAAGAGCGGAGGCATGAATGGCAGTGAAGAGAGAAAAACAGAAAGCAAAGGGTGAAGACAGCAATGTGTGAAGGAAAGAGATTAAAATATGAAGGTATAATGTTAGATGCTTTTTGAATGGTGGTTGTCGTGGAGGTCACAATGCATGTTGCTGGCACCTTCTCTGCCCGGAAACTATTTATTTAGTTCCATGACTCATGAGTACAATTATTTGCGTGGCTTTAATTTCCATTACTTGCAGTGCACGTAATAAAGCTTTTTTATTTATTAAATATTCTATTTGAGTAGAGTTAATTTTTTTTAGTTTATTGAGATAACGGCGCAGAATAGGCCCGTTTGGCTCTTCGAGCCTTGCCACCCAGCGATCCCCGTTCTGTTTATTTATTTAATCCAAGCCTAATTATGGGACTATTTATGATGTCCAATTAACCTGCCAATTGGTAGGTCTTTGGACTGTGGGAGGCAACTGGAGTACCCAGAGGAAACCCACGTAGTCACACGAAGAACGTAAAAACTCCTTACAGGCAGCGACGAGAATTGAACCTGGTCGCTGGTACTGTAAAGTGTTGTGCTAACCACTGTGCTACCGTGCCACCCCATTTTGAAGTTTGCATAAATGTAAACAAATGACTAGTAAAAAAGAGCAACGTACTTGATTCCCTATCAAGCTGTTGCTTTCAAAAACACGGAAAATGAAAAAAAGGCCACTTTATACCCATTTTTATCTAGAATATTCCCTCACCTTTATTTCCCACCTTTCAATTTAGTAAAAAGAAATAGTGTTTTGACTAATCAGAAATTAAAGACAATATGTGGATCAATATTTTTAAAAATGAGCAATGGTTTAAATCCCCTAGGTTAACTCCTAATTTGCTTAATAGGACCTAAAGTCAATATACTGTAGATTTTGGAAATCTGAAACAGAACATAAAAATGTTAAGAATATTCAACAGGTCAGGCAGTATCTATGAAGAGAGAAATTGTTAATGTTTTAGGTTGATGACTTTTCATTAAAACATCGGTACTGGTGAATAGAACTTGAGTTTATGAAGAGCTGCCAGTTGGTTGGTATAGTGGCATCAGTGCTGGAGCCAGCTCCCTTGCACATTTTCCATCCGTGCTGGGTTGAGTGTCGAGCTAGCAACTCGGCCTCGTAAAAACAAGAAAGCCTGCTAAAGAAATGCTGTCACGATAGTGTCCCGATGACTCCATTCGAAGTTAAGGGCTTTTTCTTCTTCTTGTGAAGAGCATAAACATTGGGCTTCACTGCCCCCCAGCAACATTTTATTGTTCATTATTCCTCCAACTTCTCACAACCGTTCATATGCTCTCTCAATTGATTTTGTTAAAATACGTGACTGGCTTTCTACCAATACTGCTGTTTTATAACAATTGAATTCAATTGAATTGAATTGAACAATTGAATAGTAATTTAATTGTCAATAATGACTTAACTAGATGATGTGTCTAGTCTCCTATTTAATGCTTCTGAATGATGGTGTGGATAGTCTGGTCTTTATCGCTTGGAATCTCAATTGTGGATATATATGTTAATCCGTTGAAAAGCACTGAGAAGACCATAGGACATTGAAATAAGATTAGGGCACCTAGCCCACTGAGTCTGCTTCACCATTTGATCATTGTTAATATATTTTACCTCTCAACACCATTCTCCTGCCTTGTCCCCCTTACCTTTGATGCCCTTACTAATCAAGAATCTTTCCTCTGCTTTAAGTATATCCAATGACTTGGCCTCTACAGCCATCTGTGACAATGAATTCCACAGATTCGCCTCCCTCAGGCTGAATAAATTCCTCCTGATTTCTGTTTAAAGGGACATTCTTCTACTCTGAGGCTCTGCCCTTTGTTCCTAAACTCTCCCACTATTGGAAATATTCTCTCCATGTTGATTCTATCCACACCTTTCCATATCCAATGGGTTTCACTGAGATCCCCCCCCTTATTCTACTAAACTCCAGTGAGTACAGGCCTAGAGCCATCAAGCACTCCTCATGCGTTAACCTTTTCATTCTTAGGATCATTCTCATAATCCTCTTGTGGACTTTCTCCAATGCCAACACATTTTTGCTTAAAAATAAGGCCCATAACTGCTTAAAATACTCCAAATATAGTTTCACCAATGCCTTATAAAGTCTCAGCATTAAATCTTCTAGTCCTCTTGAAATGAATGCTAACTTGTCCATTTCTGAATTAAACCATTACTTTCCAAATTGTTATTCTTTTTAAGATGAGTTGTTTAAGTGTTTAGGGCTGCACAGAATTCATATTCGCATTTTTCCTAATGATCACTTTTTTCAAATCAATATCAGATCTTGATATGAATATAATGTCTAACAATAAAGAGGCCAATTAATTAAGGTACTGGATGATGCCTCTCATGTTGCATACCATGAACTGTTGCTCAAAAAGGTATTGGTACCAATCTTTATTCCTCTGGTTGGAAAGCATACAGGGCCTTGTAAAAGTATTCAGCCCCCAAAGCTTTGTTCAGATAAGAGTTTTACAACCAGCAGTTTTGATGAATTTAACTGAGAATTTTTATTTGTGAATTGCATGCTCCTTTTTTCACAGGATAGCCCCAAAACAGGGAAAATTTTAAAGCAGTGTTTCCCAAAAGGGGCAGTACCACCCTCCCCCCACCCCAGGGGGCATTCAAGATTCTTGGGGGGGGGGGTGAGTTCCACCCTATTTGAGGCATGAAACCTGATCATCTGTGTCAACTCACTGCCGTTGTCAACATCCGATAGGCATTCCCAGTTTGTGTTAATTTTTAAATTTTAATTTAGCCTCATTAATGATGAATAAATATGGTGCGCTCTCTGAGTCTGAAGGTGGTGAAACCTTGATTTCTAATCCTGCTAACAAACTAACTACAGAAAATGTGTCAGTACAATGTTACATACCTGGGGTATGGTTTTATTCTGTTCCCGTCAGATCAGTGACACCCCATGTGTCTTATTTGTAGTACTGTACTGTCTAATGAAGCCATAAAACCATCAAAATTGCAGGAACACTTCTGTAAAAGGAATCCTGAAAAGGCTATTTATGGTATTACTCAGTTCCAGAAGATGAAACATTTGAAAAACTTTGCACACTTGAGTCATTTGTCAAGAAAGCTAAAGATGACATTGATAGTGGCCTCATTGCTTCTTATAACATTTCCAAAATGATAGCAAAGTGTGGGAAATGTCATACAATTGCTGAAAGATTAATAATGCTTGCTGTATTAGAAGTGTTCACCACTGTTCTTAAAATGGATACCAGTATTTTAAAATCAATTCCTCTGAGTAATAACTTTGTTGCTTGTCGTACTGATGAAATGAGTGAAGACATTGAGTATCAACTGTGCACAGAGCTACAAAAATCCGAATTTGGGACACAACTGGATGAGTTAAATGTGTGAGACAATGAGGCATTGCTAATGGCATATGTACAGTTTATCAAAAATGGAAAAGTTTATGAAGAGATTCTCTTCTGTAATAAGTTAAAAACAAATATTAAAAGAGAATCTACGATGAGATCAAAATGTATATTGAGGATAGAAGTATTCGGATTAGGAACATGATTTCTTGTACATCAGGTAGAGCACCATATATGACAGATCACCATGCTGATTTAGTGGCATTTATGAAAAAAGAAATTCTAAGTCTGTAATCCATTGTGTAATTCATCATCAGGCAACTCACAACCAAAAATCTCAGTCAGCGACTTTTTCAAGCATGACTCTTGTAATATCAACAAAATTAAAGCTCATCCATTAAATAGCAGAATATTTCACCAGTTATGCCAAGATACTGATGAAAAGTTTGAATGCTTCTTCACACTGAAGTGTGTTGGCTGTAACTGCTTAAAATGTTTATTTTGATCTTTTTGACCCTGTGATTGAATTTTTGTTCAAAGTCAACAAAAGCTGGAGAAACACCACTGAACTTCTACATGGAGATGTGGCATACCTAGCCAATCTGTATGACAAAAGGAATATTCTAAATATGAAACTGCAAGGTGAGAAATTCAATTAAATCCAGACCAAAAAAAGTACAGTGTCCACTTTAATTGGGAATGCATAAGCAAAACATTGGGAGAATTACGTTCTCACAGTTTCCTTGCATAGAAAGTATGGCACCCTCTTTCACAGATGGTGATTTGTAAGAGTACTGCTTACACATACAGTCACTGAAGAAGGATTTTCAGAATTGATTCAAGGATTTGAACAATCTGGTAATTACGGAGTCAGTAATTAACCCATTTCTTTGCAAAGTGGAAGAACAGGAAGAGAGCTTGTAAGAAGAAATATCAAAATTCAGAATGATGAAGAAGCAAGTGTGCTTTTCAAAAATGCCATCTTTTGTGGTATGTGGCTACATTGTCATATGAAGTTTCCTGGTCTTTGGAGGAGAGCCAAACTGCTCTTCATTGCATTTCCATCTTGTTGAATGAGGCTGTAGTGCAGTGAACCACATACTCACAAAAAACAGAAACCACTTGGACATTGCTATGCATAGGGACTTGGGGCTTTTGTTGTTATAACTTGAACCAGATATTCCAACTCTTGCTAAAAACCATTAAGCTCAAGGATCACATTGCTATCAAAGCTGCTGTACAGCATACAGGCACTGTGTAAGCTAGGTTTAAAGACAAAAAAAAATAAAGTAGAATCATTTTTGTCATGTTGGCATATGGTAGACATGTTTTTACTGTATAGGGTCACCGGAAAATATATTGTGCCTAAGAGGGGCATAGGCAAGTATGAAGGTGTTCTGTGGGCAAGTACAAAAGTGCTTTGGGGGGTGTTGGGGTTAAAAAAAAGATTGGGAAACACTCTTGTATAAAAAAAACTAAAAATTCACAAACTTAAATGTTAACAGTTCAAAAGTATTCATCCGCCCTTTGCTCAGTACTCAGATGAATCATTTCTCACAGCTATTACAGCCAGTATTCTTTTTGGATAAGTCTCTATTAGCTTTGCACAATGTGATGGAGCAAGGTTTGCCCATTCCTCATTGCAAAATATCCCTCAAGCAGTGTTACGTTAGCTGGGGAGAGTCGATGGATAGCAATCAGAGATGTTTGATCAGGTAAAAGTCAGGACATTGACTGAGCCACTCAAGGGCATCATTGTTCTTCATTTGAAGTCACTCCATGGTTGCTCTGGGTCATTGTTCTGCTGAAAGAAGAACTTCCTCCCTAGTTTAAACCTTCTGGCAGAGGCTATCAGGTTTTCTCTGTATTTCACAGCATTCACCTTTCTATCAGTTCTGATCAGATTTCCAGACCCTGCTGCTGAAGAGCATCCCTGTAGCATGATTCTACTTCCACCATATTTTACAGTAGGGACAGTGCTACCTGACTGATACACAGTATTAGATTTATGCCACACGTACTGCTTAGTGTTGAGGCCAAAAAATTTCTGCTTTAGTTTCATCTGATCATAAGACCTCCTTCCACATTTTTACAGAATATTCTAAGTGTGTATTGTAAAGTCTTTTTGTACAAGGCTATTTTTTTTTACTCAGGGCTTCTTCCTTGCCACTCTTCCATAAATACCCATTTTGTTTAAGGCCTTAGAGATTGCAGGGCCATGAACTTCATCTCCAGTTGTAGCCACTGGCTTCTGAAGTTCACTCAGAGTCACTTTTGGCATCTCTTACAAGTGCCATTCTTCTTCGGTAGAGGGGCAGCCTGACTTATGCAGTGTGGCTGTGATCTCCTATTTTTTCCACTTTTTCAGAATGGACTGCACTGAGCAAGGTATGTTCAGTGCCTTTGAGATGGTCCCAGATTTGTGCTTCAGCATGATCATTTCCTTGACTTGTCTTGATGCTAATTTGTCTTCATTTTGGTTTAGTCTGTTGAAAATCTACCAGACTATTAGACCTTACAGAGAGAGGGGATGTTTAATTAGGTGATCCTCCAATTTTCTACATCAACATATTGGGTGAATTGAAAAAGTTAGTGTAGCAATTACAAAGAGGATAAATACTTCTTCAGTCTCACAAATTTGGTTTTTAATTTTTAGTGAATTGTTGTTAACGGGTTTTGGAATGTTTCTTTTGATTTGACAAATTTTATTGATTAGCTCAGAAATCCTACTTCAATATGTTTTAAATCTAGAAAATGAGACAATAAAATGTGAAAATAGTTGTAGGGGCTGAATATTTTTTCAAGGCACTGTACTGGACCATGGGAGCTGCTCAGAGGGTTATGAAAATGAACAAAGCAGTGGTCCGACTACACAGTTTTTGTAGACAATGTTTCTGAGAAAGCTTCTGATATGTTAATCAGGCAGTTACTTGTGAGATGTGGCTTGATTTTAAGCTGGAAGAAAGTTCAAGGAGCTTCAGGAAAGTTGCAAGCATTCAGCTTTTGTGAGTATAAAGAACCAGAATTTACTGTGTGCGTTAAGGTTGTTGCGTGAATTTCAAGTGGGGACAAAAAGCTGTTTGTAAAAGTAGACTAAAAGACCAAAGTCCAGCTGGACAAATGGAAGGCCACAGTGAAAGGCATCAATGGAGATACAAAATCAGAGGATTCATCAGTTGATGTTGTAGATGAGGAAACCAAGAGGAAAGATCAGATCGTAAAGCGAGCAACAGAAAGATTAACAAGAGAATACTCCAGTGAACTAAATGCACCTTCCTAAGATCAAGATGCACATCCTAGAAAGAAGAAAAATGAAAAGAAAGAGGATGATGACATAAGTGTTATGGAAATGGAAGAGGTTAAATGAGACCTAATCTCCCCGGAAACTAGCGAATACTGAGATACTCACAAGAAACTAGAAGAAGAAAAAGGTGAGGAAAAAGAAAATCAGGTTGAAAGGAGAAAAGAGATAGAGAGATAATGTGTGTGAGAAAGGGATGAAAGAGAGAAGGAACATGAGAAAGCAATAGATTGGAACAAGAGCATGAGTGGGATGGAGACCTTGAGCGAGTCTGTGATGGGGATCATGAATGAAGAGCGACCTAGAAAAGGATCAACAGTGGGATCGAGAGAGATTGAGATAAAGAAACTGGGACCAAGAGAGGAGGAAGGGTTGAAATAGATCCAGAGACAAAAGCTGAGAAACTGGGACCTAGAGAGAAGGAAGGGTTGAAATAGATCCAGAGAGAAAAGCTAGAAAATAAGAAGGAAGTGTCTGAAGCTGTCAGATACACTTCCTGCAATCCTGGAGTAAGGTCCTATAACCACCACTGAGGAGAGCACAGAACCTGCGAGTGTTTTCACATCCACAAGTCTCACCTGTCAAGCAGAGTGACCTCCCTTGTTAGGAAAGACATGATACCACAGGAGAAAGAAATCCTCTACAGTGATTAAATCTTTAGGCCTCAATGGGGCAATTTAAATTACACTTTGCTGTAGATGTCTTTATAGTAGTTGTATTAAATAGTGTACTGTATGTATAGTTTATGTATATAAGTTGCATTGCGTATTGAGTTGGAGTTTATAGCTAAGCAGGAAGGAGTGTTGTATATTTAATATATCAGTACTATTGTAAATATTACTTTAGCTGTGGATGAACCAGGTGGTTCATAGTCTGCTAAGGGCTAGGTCTGTGGTACTTAAGCCTGGCAACCCAGATCTGCATAAGAAAACCAGGTACGACTTGCAGAGGGCAATGTCAAGAGCCAGTTGCAATTCTGAGAGAGCTTTGGTAGGATTTGTAGGCATTACTTCCTACAGACAAAACTCAACAGCATGAATGGCAGCAATGTTTGACGACCAGATGAGCTCAACGCCTTTTTGCTCACTTTGAAAGGGAGAATAAAACCAAAGCTATGAGAATCCTTATGGCATCTGGTGACCCTGTGAACTCTGTCTAGGAGGCCAATGCCAAGCTGTCTTTCAAGAGGGTGATCGACAACAGACACTATCTTAATAGCTCTCCACAGCCTTGGATCACCTGGACAATGCAAATACACATGTCGGGATGCTGTTTATTGACTATAGCTCAGTCTTGAACATCATCATTCCTACAGTCCTGATTGAAAAGCTACAGAGCCTGGGCCTCTGTACCTCTCTCTGCAACTGGATCCTCAACTTCCTAACCGGAAGACCACAATTTTTGTGGATTATAAATAACGTCTCCACCTCGCTGACAATCAGCACTGGTGTACTACAAGGATGTGTGCTTAGCTTACTGCTCTACTCTCTCTACACCCGTGACTGTGTGGCTAGGCATAGCTCAAATGCCATCCATAAATTTGCTGATGATACAATTATTTTTGGCAAAATTTCAGACAGTGACGAAAGGGCGTACAGGAGCAAGACACTGTATACCAGTTAGTTGATTGGTGTCACAGCAACAACCTTGTGCTCAATGTCAACAAGACTAAAGACCTGACTCTGGACTTCAGAAAGGGTAAGATGAGGGAACACAAACCAATCCTCAAAGAGGGTTCAGAAGTGGAGAGTAAGCGATTTCAAGTTCCTGGGTGTCAATATTTCTGGGGGCCTGACCTGGATGCAACATACTGACGTAGCTGTAAAGAAGGCAACACAGCGGCTATATTTCATTAGAAGTTTGAGGAGATTTTGTTTGTCCACTATAACACACAAAAACCTCTACAGATGTACCGTGGAGAGCAATCTGGCCAGCTGCATCACTGTCTGGTATGGGGGTGGGGGGGGGGGTGGGGGGAGGTGGGGTGGCTACTGCACAAGCTCGAAGTAAGCTGCAGAAACTTGTAAAATGAATCAGCTCCATCATGGGTACTAGCCTCCATAGTATCCAAGACCACTTCAAGGAGCAGTGCCTCAGGAAGTCAGTGTCTATCATTAAAGACCCCCACCACTCAGGACGTGCCCTCTTTACACTGTTACAGTGAGGAAAGGAGTACAGAAGCCTGAAGGCACACACTCAGTGATTCAGGAACAGCTTCTTCCCCTCTGCCATCTGATTTCTGAATATCCGTCGAACCCTCGAACACTACCTCAGTACTTTCTTATTTGTTTTTTTTAACTTAATGATTTAATAGACATGTATATATTTACTGTAATTCAGTTTTTTTCTCTATATTCATTAACTATGTATTTCATTGTATTACTGCCTTAAAGTTAAAAAATTTCATGACGTGCAGGTGATATTAAATCTGATTCTGATGTACATATACTTTGTATTTTGATTTAAGTATTCTTTGTTTAAATAATTCACGTATGAAGTACGTGAATGGTATACATCATCACGCCACCGTGTCATATGTGTGTACCGCTGAAAGTAAAACTAAAAATGTACACGAGTTATTCCTGGCTCTGTGTTTTTGTTTTTAATTAGTTTTTATATTTTGGAGTTGTAAAACATGACACTGAGGAGCAGACAGGAGACAGAGTGTTAAAGACGGGAGGTTCAGGAAAGTAGTCATGCCAAAGGTATGGTCAGATAGGTGGGTGACTGCCAGGAGGGGAATTGTAGTAGAACAGGACTTTCCTGGGGCTGTTCCCTTCTCAAACAAGTATACCATTTTGGATGCTGTTGGGTGATATCGTCTCTCAAGAGAAAATGACAGCAGCTTTCAGATCAGTGTTACCAGTGCTGGCTCTGTTGTATGGCAGGGTGGGACAAGGGGTAGTTGAGAAATAATGATTGGGGAGACTATAGTCAGGGTCACAGGCATTTTTGTAGCAGCAAATGAGACTTGGGTGTCATTGAAGTCTAGAAAATATAGGAATATTATATTCAGTTTTATCTAATAAGCCAATCTGCTCATCTCAAGGATCAGCTTAGTTAAAACAAGATATTACCCAAAACATTTTCACAATTGTACATTTATAATACCAAAGCAAATATAATATGACTAATGCAATGTTTGACTTGACAGAAAATATTGAAGGGAGTTATTACATTCTTTAGATTGATGTCATGCCTAAAAGGCATTAAGTGCAATTGAAGCGCTTAAAGTGAATTGCAGAACACGTTCAGTAAAATGAATTTGGCAAAATTCAGTATATTTGGGTACAATAAATCTCTGGAGTACCACCTGATATCCAGCAGAAGGAGCTGCATGACTGACTAAAGAATAAGTCTGAATCCTGCAAGACTGCATCATACTGGCCAAATGACTAACATGCTTGACTTGATAGTAAGAAAGTACTTTGTTCTAAGAAGGCACATGACAGCAGTGCAGGAAATCTTAGTAATAGTATTCGCTTCATCACGACTGTATTTTTCTTGTCACTTTGTTTTGGTAATTTGCAGCTTTCCATTCCACTACTCATCACAACTCACTGAATTAGAAAATGCGGACGAGCGTATATTTTGCCAACACTGCACTGACTCCGGCACTCTAAGATTTTATAATTTAAGCTGCTTTGTTCAAGAACTGTGCTGGGTATTTATGATTTCTAATCCTTTCCACTTCCTCAGCGGTGATCTATCTCTACACTTTTCCTGCACTTTGCGATTTTTAAAAAAATTGGCATTTGTAACTAACCACCCCAGGTTCTATCAGAATCAGAATCAGGTTTATTATCACCAGCATGTGACATGAAATTTGTTAACATAGCAGAAGCAGTTCAATGCAATACATAATCTAGCAAAGAAAAAAATAGTAATAATAAATAAAATCAAACTTAATAATAAATAAACAAGTAAATTAATTATGTATATTGAATAGATTTTTAAAATGTGCAAAAACAGAAATTCTGTATATTTAAAAGAAGTGAGGTATTTACAAAGCTTCAATGTCCATTTAGGAATTGCATGGCAGAGGGGAAGAAGCTGTTCCTGAATCACTGAGTGTGCTTTCAGGTTCTATACCTCCTCCCTGATGGTAACAGTGAGTAAAGGGCATGCCCTGGGTGCTGGAGGTCCTTAATGGACGATGCCTTTCTGAGACACCGCTCCCTAAAGATGTCCTGGGTACTTTGTAGGCTAGTGCCCAAGATGGAGCTGACTAGAATTGCAACCTTCTGCAACTTCTTTTGGTCCTGTGCAGTCGCCCCTCTATACCAGGCAGTGATACAGCCTGTCAGAATGCTCTCCGCGGTACAACTATAGAAGTTTCTGAGTGTATTTGTTGACATGTCAAATCTCTTCAAACTCCTAATAAAGTATAGCCGCTATCTTGCCTTCTTTATAACTATATCGATATATTGGGAACAGGTTAGATCCTCAGAGATCTTGACACCCAGGAACTTGAAGCTGCTCACTCTCTCCACTTCTGATCCCTCTATGAGGATTGGTATGTGTTCCTTCGACTTACCATTCCTGAAGTTCACAATCAGCTCTTTCATCTTAATAACGTTGAGTGCCAGGTTGTTGCTGCGGCACCACTCCACTAGTTGGCATATCTCACTCCTGTACGCCCTCTTGACACCACCTGAGATTCTACCAACAATGGTTGTATCGTCAGCAAATTTATAGATGGTATTTGAGCTATGCCTATCCACACAGTCATGTGTATACAGAGAGTAGAGCAGTGGGCTAAGCACACACCCCTGAGGTGCACCAGTGTTGATCTTCAGCGAGAAGGATATGTTATCACTAATTTGCACAGACTGTGGTCTTTAGGTTAGGAAGTTGGGGATCCAATTGCATAGGGAGGTACAGAGGCCCAGGTTCTGCAACTTTTCAATCAGGATTGTGGGAATGATGGTACTAAATGCTGAGCTATAGTCGATGAACAGCATCCTGACGTAGGTGTTTGTGTTGTCTAGGTGGTCTAAAGCCATGTAGAGAGCCATTGAGATTGTGTCTGCCATTGACCTATTGTGGTAATAGGCAAATATGCAATGGGTCCAGGTCCTTGCTGAGGCAGGAGTTCAGTCTAGTCATAACCAGCCTCTCAAAGCATTTCATCACTGTCAATGTGAGTGCTACCAGGCGATAGTCATTAAGGCAGCCCACATTATTCTTCTTAGGCACTGGTATTTGTTGCCTTTTTGAAGCAAGTGGGAACTTCTGCCTGTAGCAGTGAGAAGTTGAAAATGTCCTTGAATACTCCTGCTAGTTGGTTGGCACAAGTTTTCAGAGCCTTACCAGGTACTCCATCGGGACCTTCTGCCTTGCAAGGGTTCACCCTCTTTAAAGACAGTCTAATATCGGCCTCTGAGACGGAGATCACAGGGTCATCAGGTGCAGCAGGGATATTCACAGCTGTAGTTTTGTTCTCCCCTTCAATGCCGGCATAGAAGGCGTTGAGTTCATCTGGTAGTGAAGCATTGCTGCCATTCATACTATTGGGTTTCATTTTGTAGGAAGTAATGTCTTGCAGAGTTGCCGTGCATCTGATAGCACCTCCAAACTCATTCAAAATTGTCTCTTCGCCCTTGAAATAGCCCTCCGCAAAATATAACTGGTTTTCTGGTACAGGCCTGGGTTGCCAGACTTGAATGCCACAGATCCAGCCTTCCACAGACGACGTACCTCCTGGTTTATCCATGGGTTTTGGTTTGGAAATGCACACTGGTGCAATTTAGTGTGGCCAGTTTATCTACTAACCTGTACACATTTGGGGTGTAGAAGGAAGCCAGAACATAAGTAAATTCATTCAGTCAAAGGGAAGCCATACAATCTCCACACAGCACCAGATATCAGGATTGAACCAAACTCATTGGAAGTGTGAGGAAGTGACTTTACTGGCTGTGCCATTGTGCCACCACTGAACTTCCTTTTAATGGTCCTGGTCACCACTTCCTGTGATGTGGTGACCAGAACTGTACATAGAATCTTTGGATTAACACTTCCTTGCTATGTTTTCCATTTCCTCCCTTTTCCCCAGACTGAATTCCATTCATCACCTTTCTACCCAGGGACAAGTCCTTTGGTTTTCCACAATCGACTGCTATCTTCCTCCTGGTCAATTTTTGCATTGCGTTCAAACTCCTAACTGTGTTTTTATTATTTAATTTTAATTCATTGGGTACCACAAAAAGCAAGGAAATGACCCCTGTTAAATATTGGAAAACATCTCCCATCAATAAAAAAAACGATTGAGTATTACCCTTCCTGCTTTTGCATCAAGAGCTCATTTTCCTTGGACAAGATGGACTTACGCTTTATTGATTCTGCCATGTGAGACTTAAACCTTCCTATAGACTATAGGCATCAAGACACTGCCCTTACTGAATCTGTTTCTCCTAAAAGCATTCAAATATCTTGGTCAGATGTCTATAACATTGTCCAGGAAGAAGAGTCAGATTACCGATTGAGTGAACTTTTGTTGTCTTGTGCAACTTGCCCAGTATTTTAACATTGGCAAATTTTGAATGCATAGTATCAGTGTTTCCTGGGATGCAGCTGATATCGTCCAGACTTGGATTTACAGTCCATCCCTGGTTGTTCCTGTGAAGGTGGTGCTGGACTGCAACTGATGATTTTTTAATGTGCTGTTTTGGCTAAGTTTAGAGTTAAGCAGGTGACATTCCTGATGAAAGGAGTCTATGTTGACTCAATGGCAATATTTAAAACATAGCCAGGGAATATCGTGTAAATGAAGATAAAGACAGGGCTGAGAATGGTACCTATTTGGTGTAGGAGGAAAAGCTATTTCAGGAGGTAATACTGGATTGGTTAAGGCAAGTGGGAATAGAAACTTACCAGACAGGTAGCATGGTGTGAGCTGCTGTAGGCAAATTAACAGATATTTTGAATTGTTGCAAGATGTTCAAGCGGAAGGATTGCTTCCTTGTTAAAAGGTGAAATCATAAAAGATGTCAATGACTGTGATCTTGCCACCTTTGGTGTGTGGCATGGTGAACACAGGACTTTGATGGAAGAGGTGAGGTTAAACTTTAGATGCCACTAACTTGAAGAATGATTAGTAACGGATGGAAAGCATATGTTCTTTATGAATGGTGTGAAGATGGCAAATTTGGAGAGAGAAAATGAGAAGGTAAAAATTGATGGTGTCAGTTGACACCAAGGACGGATGTTTTATGGTCAGTAGTTGAGTCAGTGAATGTGCAATTCTATTGGAGAAGTTAAGGTCTCTAACTTAAGGTAATTTCTAATGCACCCTCCTTCTGTCTTTCTCTATTCCTTGTTCTGGTTAGCCCTCCTCTCTCCTCACCTGCCACTTCACTTTAGCTTCCCTCCTCCTTTGCTTATTTCCATGGTCCACTGTCCTCTTCTTCAGCCCTCTTACATCTTTTACCTATCACCTCCCAACTTCTTCATTCCCCTCTTCCCAACACCACTCACCTTCCCTTTACTTGGTCTCACCTATCACCTGCCAGCTTGTATTCCTTCCCCTACCCCCATCTTATTCTGACTTCTGCCCCCTTCCTTTCCAGTCCTGATGAACGTGGACCGTTTATTCCCTTGCTCAAGTCCCACCTGCATTCTGTGTGTGTTGAATGGATAAAACAATGTTGTGCAAATCCCAGAGGTACCCAAGCAAAGAATTCTAATCTCTGAACTAATGGGTAGTTGTGGGATGAATATGGCCTCTTTGTTAAGTACTCCCCATTACACCACAGATTCATTGTTAGATACGTGGGTCATGATCAAAGGAAAAATTGGCTGGAGTCGCTTAGCAAGGGTGTTTATTAGGTGTGTCAAAATCAGAGCTGATAGTGTTCTTTTCATCATTTTCACTAATTTTTGTGGGTTTGATTTTTGATATCTCCCGGTAAGCACAATAATAGCTCCATAGCAACACACAGTGCTGGAGGAACTCAGCAGGTCAGGCAGCATCTACAGAAACGAATAAACTGTCAACGTTTCAGGCCGAGACCCTTCATCAGCATCTGAGGACTTTCTCGTGATTATAACAGCTCCATAACATTTTTGCCCAGTGTAAATTCCTGGCAGTTTCTCACCAACCTCCCGCCTTCCCCTCGCCCACCCTTGCCCCCGTCTCCCCCTCATGACTGCCCCCCTTGACTCCCTCACCCCCTCCACTCCTTGCCCCTCGCCCCCTTGCCCCATTCTCCTCCCCTTTGCTCTCTCCTCTGCCCTTCACTCCCTCCTGACTCCTCACCCTCCTCCTCAACCCCTCGCTCCCTCCCTCCCTCCTTCCCTCCCCTCCTCACTCCCTCCCTCCCCTCATTGCCTGCTCCCTCTCCCTCCTTGCTCCCTCCCTACTCTTCACTCTTCCTCCTTACTCCCTCCCTCCCCTTCTCCTCCTCGCTCCCTCCCTCCCTTCCTCGTCCCCTCGGTCCCTCCCTTCTCCTCGCCCCGCTCACCCCTCCCCCTCCTCACCCTTGCCCCCCTCGCCTGTTCCCCCTTCCTCGACCCCCCCCTTCCTCACCCCCTCTCCCACTCCTTGCCCCTCTCCTCCCCTTTCCTCTTTCACTCCTCCCTCTTGCACCATCCTGCCCCTCCTTCCTACCTCCTCGCCCCCTCGCTCCCACCCTGTTCCTTTGCCCCTCCCCCTTCTCTTGCCCCCTCGCTCCCTTCTCTCGCCCCCTCGCTCCCTTCTCTCGCCCCCCTCGCTCCCTTCTTTCTCTCGCCCCCTCGCTCCCTCCCTTCTCTCGCCCCCCTCGCTCCCTCCCTTCTCTCGCCCCCTCGCTCCCTCCCCTTCTCTCGCCCTCCTCGCTCCCTCTCCATTCTCTCGCCCCCCTCGCTCCCTTTCCCTTCTCTCGCCCCCTCACTTCTCCCCTTCTCATTGCCTCCTCACGCCCTCCTTCCTCCTGCCCCTCCTCGCTCTCTTGTCATCGCCCCCTCTCTTTCCCTACTCCTCCTCATCGCCTCCTCGCTCCCTCCTCCTCCCCCCCTCCAAATACAGTATTACAACATATATCCATTTACACATCCCCATTACTAAGGAAATGGAATATTCACCATGTATGGAAGGAAAGGCATCACAAAGCCAACCAGAGTCCATTCATTCCTTTGAGGACACATTATGAGAATGTACTGGGGAAGACATTGAAGTGTGTACACTCGGTACAATGACAGCTGGAAGGTGTGTGTGTGTGTGTGTGTGTGTGTGTGTGTGTGTGTGTGTGTGTGTGTGTGTGTGTGTGTGTGTGTGTGTGTGTGTGTGTGTGTGTGTGTGTGTGTGTGTGTGTGTGTGTGTGTGTGTGTGTGTGTGTGTGTGTGTGTGTGTGTGTGTGTGTGTGTGTGTGTGTGTGTGTGTGTGTGTGTGTGTGTTTGTTTGTTTCATACCAAGCAATCGCCGTGACATTTATGCAACTAGAAGATTTAACAGGAAAGAAAATCTTCTGCTTTAGCTAGAAAGGTCATTGTTTTGTTGCATCTAACAGAAACAAGACTATGTGAATTAATTTCACCCACAATAGATCTGGTATGTTCATCTTTAAACAGCGCTAGTCTGTTTAATACTGCCAAAGAAGGGCTAGGATTTGTAATAACTTGTGCATAAATAAGCTCTGAAAAGTGCAAGGTGCTGAGCTGAGGTCACAGTAGTTACAAGGCCAATTAAATCCTATATCCATGCATGGATGATGGAGCTAAAGATGATTAATGAGCTCACTAATGAAAAGCCTTTTGTAAGGTAATAAAAGGTTACTAATATTGCAAATGAGGCCGAAGGAAGTGGAAAAATTGTTCCCATATTTTGTAATTTATTTTATACGTATATACAGACACATTACAGAAGCACACAAGAGAACAGGGGCAGCTGGGAAAAGGAGGAGGAGGCCATTGTACAGAGCAGGCTGTACCCAGAGGGAGCATTTCTCTTGCATCAGCTTCACTGAGGTATCTGTAATTTATGAAAGAAGCAGCACTGACTGAGCTGTGTCATTTTCTGCTATCTCATCCTGTGCCTAAACCAAGGCATGAAGAGCACTGCCTGTGAATATCAAGCTTATTGCAACCCCAGGTTTTTATTTCATTGTTTCAATGATTCAAAGTACACTTATTATCAAAGTATGTATATTAACAGAAAGATGAGCAGGTACACTAAAAACAGAATAGTTTAAGAATAAGGGGTTGGCCATTTAGAACAGAGATGCGGAAAAACTTTTTCACCCAGAGAGTGGTGGATATGTGGAATGCTCTGCCCCAGAAGGCAGTGGAGGCCAAGTCTCTGGATGCATTCAAGAGAGAGTTAGATAGAGCTCTTATAGATAGCAGGGTCAAGGGATATGGGGAGAGGGCAGGAACGGGGTACTGATTGTGTATGATCAGCCATGATCACAGTGAATGGTGGTGCTGGCTAGAAGGGCCGAATGGCCTACTCCTGCACCTACTGTCTATTGTCTATTGCAGTGCTACATTTATTCTATCCTGACTTATGGAAGTGAATGCTGGACCATTTCCCCGGCAGTCTAGAGGCAGCTGAATTATGGTTCTACAGGAGAATGTTAAACATATCATGGACTACACACACATCAAATGAAGAAGTTCTCAGAAGAGCCCAAGCAGTTAGATCACTCATACCGACAATAAGAGAAATTCCTAGGACACATCATGCGGAAAGATGAACTGATACTCTCTGGAAAGATGGATGGGAGCAAACCGAGAGGAAGATCTCGGCTTATATACATCAAAAGCCTGGCCAGATGGCTACACATCGAGGAAATGGAACTCATCCAAAGAACAAGGGATAGATCTGTATGGAAAACCATGGTCACCAACATCCGCACCGCATATGGTACCTAGACAGACAGACAGATGGTGAGATCCCCTGAGATTCGTCTTCCCTACAGACAGCCACTAAGCAACAGCGACAAAAGCCATACAGGTGGCTGTGGAGGCCAAGTCTTTATGTATATTTAAGACAGAGGTTGATAAATTCTTGACTGGTCAAAGCATGAAGGGATAGAGGGGACAGCAGGAGATTGATACTGAGAGGGAAGTGGATCAGCCATGATGAAATAGTGGAGCAGACTGGATGGGCCGAATGGCCTGATTCTGCTCCTGCGTCTTATGGTTTTATTGTCTAAAAACACTCTCGGTTTACACTTTCCGGTTCCAGGAAGGGTGGAGGGTAGGGGACAGCTCACCAGGAAGGGTGGAGGGTAGGGGAGAGCTCACCAGGAAGGGTGGAGGGTAGGGGAGAGCTCACCAGGAAAGACATATCAGATTCCCCACTTTTTTGTAAAAGCAAAGCAGAACAAGAGAATGCTCTGTGTTGCTTCACTCACATTGTGTTGTACGCTTTGCGTCACCAATCTTGCTATTTCTTGATTGGAAAGAGTTTCCATACTTTGAATGCACAGCTTGTTTGCAGTGGAATGCAGATCTTGTTGTACAGGTTTGTTCATGTTATCTTTAAGTTCTTTGCCTGATTTGTTCTCACTGTGCCCTTAGCTCACACACTACATACTTGGCAACAAGGCATAATTCAAAGCAACACACACAAAACACTGGAGGAACTCAGCAGATCAGGCAGCATCTATGGAAAAGAGTAAACAGTTGACGTTTCAGACCAAGATCTTTCAGGACTGAGAAACAAGAAGATGCCAGAATAAAAAGGTGGGGGAGAGGAAAGAGGCCATCTTGAAGGTGATAGGTAAAGCCAAGTGGGTGGGAAAGGTCAAAGGCTGAAGAAGAAAGAATCTGATAGGAGATTGGATAAAAGAGGAAGGGGAAGGAGGGACCCTGGAGGAAGTAATTTTCATGGTATTACAGGAAAGTTACTAACATGGTTAGAGCAAACACGAGGAAATCTGCAGATGCTGGAAATGCAAACAACAACACACACAAAATGCTGGTGGAACACAGCAGGCCAGGCAGCAACTATAGGGAGAAGCGCTGTCGCTGTTTCGGGCCGAGACCCTTTGTCAGGACATCAGAACATGGTTAGAGCATTAGCTTATTGGTAGTAGGCAGCGAGTGGCAATAAAAGGATCCTTTTATGGTTGGCTGTCAGTAACGGGTGGTGTTCAGCAGGGGTCAGTGTTGGGACCACTTTTTATGCTGTATATAAATGATTTAGATGATGGAATAAATGGCTTTGTTGCCAAGTTTGCAGATGATATGAAGATTGGTGGAGGGGCAGGTAGTGTTGAGGAAACAGGTAGGATGCAGAAGTACCTAGACAGATTAGGAAAATGGGCAAGAAAGTGGCAAATGAAATACAATGTTGGAAAATGCATGGTCATGCACTTTGGTAGTAGAAATAAATGTGTGGACTATTTTCTAAACAGGGAGAAAATTCAGGAATCTGAGATGCAAAGGGACTTGGGAGACCTTGTGCAGAACACCCTGAAGGTTAACTTGCAGGGTGAGCTGCTGGTGAGGAAGGCAAATGCCATGTTAGCATTCATTTCACGAGGTCTAGAATACAAGAGTAAGGATGTGATGCTGAGGCTTTATAGGGCACCGGTGAGGCCTCACTTTGAGTACTGTGAACAGTTCCCCCCCCCCCCCCATCTTAGAGGCATTGTAGAGGGTCCAGAGGAGGTTCACAAGGATGATTCCAGGAATGAAAGGGTTATCTTACAAGGAACATTTGATAGCTCTGGGTCTGTACTCACTGGAATTCTGAAGGATGAGAGGGTATCTCATTGAAACCTTTCAAATGTTGAAAGGCCTAGACAGAGTAGATGTGGAAAGGTTTTTTTTTCCCATGGTGGGAGAGTCTAGGACAAGAGGGCACAGTCTCAGGATAGAGGGGCACCCTTTCAAAACAGAGATGCAGAGAAATGTCATCAGCCAAAGGGTGTTGAATTTCTGGAATTTTCTGTTCCTATGTCTTATGGTTTTATGGTAATAAGTAGATGGGAAGAAGGGAAAGGTCAGAGTAGGGAATGAAGGAGTCGGGGATGGGGGGAATTTGTTCACTGGAAGGAAAAATTGATATTGATACCATCAGCATGGAGGGTACCCAGATGGAATATCAGGTGTTGCTCCTCCATCGTGATGGTGGCCTCATCTTGGCTGCATCAGGAGCACTTGCCACAGTAGATGGCCCCAGCAGAATCACAGGTGAATTTCACACTTGAAATCATCATCCGGAAATTCTTTAAAACACCAGGTACAAGAGAAGGATTGGATTTTAAGGACACAGAGGCAGGCTACAGCACTTCCCTGTAAACATAGCTGGTTAAGTGTTACCCTCAGAAGGACTTGTGGAGTTGGTGGTGATGGTACAGCCCTCCTGGCTTAAGAGAAACAACATTGTTGAGGCCGATGTTTCTCTCTGGGAGATGTATCTCAGTATTTTTAATGTTCTGCTTCACAGCTGGAGTCATGGGATGCTTTTATAAATCTGACCATCAATGGTGTGAAATGCTATTAGAGCTTGTAAAATACAGTAACTCAAAACAGTTATGATGGTTCTCACTAAAGTCTGTATAAAACAGGCTCATTCAGAATTTAAATTTGTTGATACTGTATAATCTGCCCCATTTTTGATCTGACTGGATTGTGGCCATGATCTGCAGTAAGTCTACACTCAAGTTGGAAATGGGATTCTCTATTCTCAGTCATTGTGCATGCATTTCTAAAAGGCTGTCCCACTTACCTGGTACCTGGTCTATATCCATCAACCTTCTTCAGTCGTTTTTGCAGGCTTGAAGTCAACATTTCCGTTCTCTACAGCAAAGCGACTATATGATCTTGCCTTCTGGCAAAATGGCACCTGTGGATTTTCCAAAGTACTTTACACTAATTAAGTACTTTTGATGTGAATACCATGTAGAAAATAGCAGTAGACAATTTGCACAGAACAAGATCCCATTAAATGTAATGAGGTACATGACCAAACATCTGTCTATTTTTCAGTGATGTTAGAAGAAGGATAAATATTTGGAAAGCTGTCCTGCAGTTCTTCAAGTAGCACCCTGGACTCTTTACTGAGCATTTTATCTACTCTATTCCAGGCCTTATAATTTTGTTACACCTCAATTAACTATTACATCAGTTCCTCTTTTTCCAAACAAAGCATAGCCAGTTCTACTCACTGTGACCGAAATTCCCAAAGTTCAGCATTCCATCAGTGAAAGCAAAATTGCATTGCAAATATTCTCCATTCCAGTTTTGATCATTTAGTGTTTATTAATTCTGACTTTTTTAAAATCTAAAGTTTAATTTTTTTTACAAAAATTGCACATGGAGAAAAATTGATTTTTGTACAGCAGAGTACTTTGATTATATATTTCAAATATATCTTTATTCTATATGTATCTTGGGACCAACATATGCCCACTTGGCAGTGATATGCCTACAATTTCAGAGAATTGGAATGGTGAGGCTATAGTTTATGTCCAAGTTTATATCTTGTTTTATGCTTTAATTTATATTATTTTTCTCCTTACTTATTTTTGCTCATTCGGGCATATAATGCTATATAAAATCATATAACTTGCCAGCAAAGCAAATTCAAAATTTATAGGAAAGATGTCAACCAAAATAGAGAGAGTACAGAGGAGATTTACTAGAATGTTACCTGGGTTTCAGCACCTAAGTTACAGAGAAAGGTTGAACAAGTTAGGTCTTTATTCTTTGGAGCGTAGAAGGTTGAGGGGGGACTTGATAGAGGTATTTAAAATTATGAGGAGGATAGATAGAGTTGACGTGGATAGGCTTTTTCCAATTGAGAGTAGGGGAGATTCAAACAAGAGGACATGAGTTGAGAGTTAAGGGGCAAAAGTTTAGGGGTAACAGGAGGGGAAACTTCTTTACTTAGAGAGCTGTGTGGAACGAGTTTTCAGTAGAAGTGGTAGAGGCAGGTTCGATTTTGTCATTTTTAAAAAATGGATATTTATATGGACAGGAAATGAATGGAGGGTTATGGGCTGAGTGCAGGTAGGTGGGATTAGGTGAGAGTAAGCGTTCGGCATGGACAAGAAGGGCCGAAATGGCCTGTTTCCGTGCTGTAATTGTTATATGGTTAAAATGTACAAGCAGCCTTCAAAATTTGTTTTGTTCCCGTGGAAGTCCACTAGCATTCAACTTCTTCGTGCTTCCATTTCTTTCTCTCTATTCATCTCCTCTGCACTCTCTCCTGTCCATCATACCACTGAAACAACCCATTTATCTTTTTCCCTCTCTCTTTCAACCATTGCTGTTTTACAGAAACAGAATCAGGTTTATTTTCACTGGCATGTGATATGAATTTTGTTAACTTAGCAGTAGCAGTTCAATGCAATACATAATATAGAAGAGAATACATAAATAAATAATAAATCAATCTATTACAGTATACGTATATTGAATAGATTAAAAATTGTGCAAAAAACAGGAATACTATATATTTTAAAAAAGTGAGGTAGTGTCCAGGGGTTCAATGTCCATTTAGGAATCGGATGGCAGAGGGGAAGAAGCTGTTCCTGAATCGCTGAGTGTGTGCCTTCAGGCTTCTGTACCTCCTACCTGATGGTAACAGTGAGAAAATGGCATGCCCTGGGTGCTGGAGATCCTTAATAATGGACGCTGCCTTTCTGAGACACCATTCCTTGAAGATGTCCTGCGTACTCTGTACGCTAGTACCCAAGATGGAGCTGACTAGATTTACAACCTTCTGCAGCTTCTTTCAGTCCTGTGCAGTAGCCCCAACACCCCCCCATCGTATCAGACAGTGATGCAGCCTGTCAGAATGCTCTACACGGTACATCTACAGAAGTTTTTTAATGTATTTGTTGACATACCAAATCTCTTCAAATTCCTAATGAAATATAGTCGCTGTCTTGCCTTCTTTATAACTGCTTCGATATGTTGGGACTGTGTTAAATCCTCAGAGATCTTGACACCCAGGAACTTGAAACTGCTCACTCTCTCCACTTCTGTTCCCTCTATGAGGATTGGTATGTGTTGTTTCGTCTTATCCTTCTGGAAGTCAACAATCAGCTTTTTCGTCTTACTGATGTTGAATGCCAGGTTGTTGCTGTGGCACCACTCCACTAGTTGGCATATCTCACTCCTGTACGCCCTCTCCTCACCACCTGAGATTCTACCAACAATGGTTGTATCATCAGCAGATTTATAGATGGTATCTGAGCTATGCCTAGACACACTGTCATGTACATAGAGAGTAAAGCAGTGGGCTAAGCACACACCCGAGGTGCACCAGTGTTGATTGTCAGTGAGGAGGAGATGTTATCATCAATCCCCACAGATTTTGGTCTTCTGGTTAGGAAGTCAAGGATCCAATTGCAGAGGGAGGTACAGAGGCCCAGGTTCTGTAACTTCTCAATCAGAATTGTGGGAATGATGGTATCAAATGCTGAGCTATAGTCGATTAACAGCATCCTGACATAGGTGTTTGTGTTGTCCCCTTTTCAGTTTTGTCATTTTCTGAATATCCCTCATTGCTTTTTCACTTGTTGTATTGAATGGATATATCAGAATCAGATATAATATCACCAGCATAAGTATGTAGTGTGAAAATAAAATTAGTAAGGTAGTGTTCTTGGGTTCAATGTCCATTCAGAAATCAGATGTCAGAGGCGAAGAAGCTGTTCCAGAATCATTGTGTGCCTTAAGGCTTCTGCCAAGACCCTTCATCAGGATTCCTAATAATACAGAAATCATTTTGTGTGTTTGGCTGTCTATTAGTCAGGTAATCATTCCCTGGGGTGGCCAGCAATGTGATTCTTATTGCTGATATTCACATTTGGAAATGGCTGATGCATTTTAAGTGATTTGTGCTAGGTGGCAGTAAAGCCATTCATTGGTACTGATTGCAATTTTAATACAATTATACAATACATAATTTCCACCTTGATGGTGTTGATGGGAAGTCATTGCCCTTTCTAATCATGGTTCATTTACATAAAAGTGCAATTGTAACTCCGTTAACTTTTATTAAGTAAATTTGAAAAGTTTGTATACCTAATACTTAGATTCTGTGCTGGTTTCTGACTTCTCATTAAAGTATTCATATATTGGATTTCCATCAATAAATCTATTATGAAACTAGAGGTTTTGTACTTTTTCTACAGCTACAGATTTATAAGCAAAGAAAGGGCACATTTGTTTTGAAAACATTATGTGAAACTTTGTCCAGCATGAACCATGAAATTTTTGCTTATTTCATTCTATTGGAGTCATCACATCTAAAGTTTAAAAAGTTTCCATTTAAAGAGAAGCTTTGTTTTTAATAAGATGATGAAGATGCTTTGTTGCATCCAGGTTTGTTTGAAGAACTGGACTGTTTTCAATTTATGGGATATATACTGCTCACAAGTGATTAATTCAACAAGTTAAGTGCAGAGTTGTTCTGGTTGAGCGCAGCCCATTTCACACTTTGAAAAACATTGAGTTCTAATGAGAATGTAGTCATAATTGTGCTCAGAATTGAATTACTAAGAGATTACAATTAGGCAGCACAATCATTTTATATAGACATTTACCTTCCATGTAAATAGTAGCTTTAATTTGTTAAACCTGGACTATCTCCACATCCGATTATTCTGTTTCCTCTATTTTTAATACTTGGCACGCAGAATGCCTCAATCAGCATCTCCAACAGTGCAGTGCTAAATTTCATAGTTAATATTGTACCTAACTCCCCTTGCTCTAGGCCATTGGAGAAAGACAGAGGTAGATTTTCATCTTAAAATCTTAACAATTGATGCTACAGATTACCTTCCATTCATTTGCAGAAATTAGAATTTACCTTTGAGTCAATTATTTCCTCTGTCTGCTATTCCTATTGATTTAATCATTTAAACTGTCCCTGTCAAATAGTTTTGCAGCTTCAGCATTCCCAATGAAAATAGCCTTGGTTTTTCAAGTATATTTTTTAAATTTTATTCTACTTCATGAGGCAGATTCCTAATAATTCTGTTATGTTTACTCAATAAGCTCAACCAAGCTAACTGAACGGTGGCAGATGGGAAGGCTCTACAACTGAGAGTCAAAACTGCCCAATGCATCACGGATACCAGCCTACCTACCATCAAGGATTCCAGCCACCCAGATCATGAACTGTTTGCCCCACTTTCATCAAGAAGGAGGCTACGTAGCATCTTTACCAGGACCACCAGACTCGTAAACTGTTACCTTCCCCCAGCAGTAAAAGTGATCAACACCTCCACCCACTACTTTATTTTCTGTCACTTACCTTACATACAGCCTAAGCTCTCTTTATGGACATACAATCAATCTATGTATAGAAGCTATTTTATATATTGATATTTGTTGTGTGCATTTTTTATTACTATTGTTCTTTATCTTTTTTTTTGTGGTGCGTTGTATCCAGGCTAATAATTATTTTGTTCTCCTTACACTTGTGTGCAGGAAAAGGCTTTAAATAATTTTGAATCTTGTTTACAGAAGTAGCCACAACACCCAACTGCATCATTTCTTTATCCAATTTGTATTTTCTTTAATCTCCTACGAAAGCAAAAGCAGGATTTGATGAGCTTTACTCACTTGAAATGTTGCTCATCCTCAAATCCCTTTGTTGTTCAAAAAGAGTGGGAATATTGGTAAGGCAGGATCAGTGGACAGAGAAACCATATTAATGATTCAAGTGGAGACATTTTGTTCACTGAAATGTCGACTTGCTTTCTCTTAAATGTTTTGTAGCTGCTGAGTATTTCCAGGATTTTCTGATTTTAGAACCCTATCCCTTCCCAAACTAAACATACAATTTACTAAAACCAAATGTACCTCTTCAGATTTACTCAACGCTATTGTAGCAATTTAATAATTTTCATCGCCCCTCAGAATTGTTTACTGTGCCTTCGAACATTTTCTGAAAATTTAGACACCATGTCTTTGTGTCCTAAAATACATTGAACAGAAGTGGCCTTTAAACAGAATGTTTAATACAAATTTAACCACTGTGAAAATCTTTACCTATTTACCTCCCTTCCCTTCTATTGGGATTGTAAATAGAGTTTTCTTCCTGCAATCTGATTTCACTCCATCTAATCTTCTCAAACAAATTTTCAGTGGATATCTGAATTATGTACATGCTGGGCTTCATCTACTGTATCAATTGGCTCAAAGAGCATTTATTAATTCTGTGATACATTGATCTTTGCCTCAGATCCAAATGAAATTTGCATTGCTCTGTAGGAGTTTCAATCACCAGTATTTACAAGGTTGACAATTTTGCTAAATGCTGTTGGTCACCATAAGTCAGAAAAGGTGAGCAGGCAAATGAGTGCCATAAGATGGCATTCTAAATGTATTCCTAAGTTTACTTGAGGAAGCACCAGACTGCTTTGAAGAATAGTGACATATTTTTCTAATACGTATCTATTCATGTTTGCCTAAAACATGAATGCGTAATAACAACAAACTGTTTATTGTTAAGTGTAAGTACTGAAACCAACTTTCGGCATTGCACTTAGAGTGACTCTGAGTGGTATCCTGCTTCACAAGAATCGGCGATTTGAAAGAGCTTCACCTTTTCAAGCAATATTTTTCACTATACAGAATAAACATCTTTTATTTTGTTGATGGAAGTGCGACCACATTGCTTATTCCTACTGAGAACTGATTCTTGCTGGATGAACATCCAGATCCTGGAAACAATTCTAATAACGAGGTCTATTATTCTTTCAAAATGAGACTCTACCATTTTATTGATTCTGTTAATTTATGAGTCTCCTGCTATAGTACCATGTTCATATTTCAATCCTTATTCTGGTTCCCATAAAATATTCAAAAAGTTAAATAAAATTAGGATAGATTGCACTGACTAGACTGCTGGATGTATTGACTTTGCTGTTGGTAGGTACTACAAAGTTATGGCTGCCCTCTAATTGCAGATCATATCTGAAAAGTGCAAGTTCTCATCAAAGAAAGTACTTAATCTTTGTGGTTCATGAAAATGTCCCTTTGCTGGTGACCATAAAATCCAGGCCCTTAACTTTTCTAGTCAATTAGGCAGAGTAACAAAAAAAAATGTCCGGAACACTCAGTAGGTCAGGCAGCAAGTGCTGAAAAAGAACTAGAATTTGCGAATCAGGACAAGGGTTCTTCATCAGAACCTGAGATGTTCGAAAACAACTTTGGTTTCCAGTTAGCTACCCAACTTTTGTAATGTTTCTAGCATTTTTACTTTCTTATTTCAAATTTCTAGCATCCCCAGTGAGCCTTACCTTCGGCAATGTTTAAAATAATGGTCAGCAACCTTTTTAAGCCCAAGATCCTCTACCTTGGCCTCAGTGAAAGGCAAGATTGACTCCAAATCGATTAGTTACATGCATGCGCACCGGGGCAGAAAAGACCGGAAGTAAAACCCCGCAACCCGGAAGTAGAAATAATGTATAAACACCCGGGGTACCTGCCCTTTTTTGCACCGCGGACCGGTTTACTATTGACAATATTCTTGCGGACCGGCCGACGGCGGGGAGGTGGGGAGGGGGTGTTAAACACAACCAAAATACAGCGATACTCGAAGCAGGTTCCTTATGTCCAGTCTATTCCGCAACTTAGTTTTCGCGGCTCTCAACACTTAACTTCTGTCCCGTGCTGCTCACGTTTTTTCTGCTGGAAAAAACTCAACGAGTTTGTCTTTCAGTGCAGGGTGCTTGGACTCAGGGTACCAAAGCTTTTGAGTGCTTTATTGCCTCATCAGACAACCTCCCACCCGCCCGCCAGCAGACGCCTTGGCCAGGTGCGGCTGGTTGTGGGTGGGGTGAGAGGATAAGGTCAGGGCCGGAGGTCCCCGTGCTGGGGCCACGGCAGTCACAGTCCAGAGAGAGCGACCGACTGAGTGAGGAGTGCATTAGGACACGCGCCCGCCCCCCTTGTAGGATCTATTGGCCGACAAAAGTTTGCTTCAGTAGATCGCAGCGATGTAGCTGCTCTGCTACTTACGAAACCCTGAGCCTGAATTAGGTCGTCTGTGAATATTTTAGCACGGGGTTCCCCATGAACATTCGGTGTGCTGAACAGATTTAGAGGCGGCACCCGTCTGTCCGCACTCCAGGCCAGTAGCAACGGGACTTCCTGCCGGCCACGTGAGGCGGCCAGTGATCCCTGGCATGAGGGTATCACTGCATTTAGGCGACTGATGACCTCGCGTTCAAGTTCAGCAGTGGGCGTGACAGGGAATGAGGAAAGGTGCAGCAGACTCATACACTGTGTAGTGCGTGGCGAGGGAGCTACACGCATGCGCACTGGGCAGAAAGAACGGAACTAAAACCCCGCAACCTGGAAAGAATCTCTCAACAGTATTTGTGTATTTATTTTTAATTTTTTTTCGGGATCTACTGGGAAAGTCTCAAAGATCGACCAGTTGATCACGATCGACGGGTTGGTGACCACTACTTTAAAACAAAATTGATTGTCCTGGCACTCCTTCAGAACATAAATGGTGAGTTCAACTCCTCTGTCATTGTAAATTTACCTAAAGTTATAATCTCAAAATCTGAGGTTCTCAGAAATTTCCTTGGTTCTAATTGTGAAGATCATACCACCAATGATTGGCTACCTCCAGTGAAACTAATAGCCAACTTTAGGGTTGCGTATTGTATTTCATCCTTTACCCAGAGAAAAAGGCCACAATGGCAGTGGGATAGAAAATTAAAGTGATTATAAGATGGAAATATTCTGCAAAACACACACCTAATTTGTTTTTGGTCTCTTCAGTATAGAGCAGGGGTTCCCGAACTTTTTATGCCATGGACCAATACCATCAAGCAAGGAGTCTGAGGACCCCAGGTTGGAAACACAGGTTTCCTTGGTACTATAGAGGAAATCATATAAGAAGCATTGAGAACATATTATACTAAAAGGAGAAGACCATAGAACGGTGGATCACAGTATGGGTCCTTCAGCTCATGACGCTATGCCGAGCTATATCAAATCAGGTTTATTATCACTGACAACACACACAAAATGCTGGTGGGACACAGCAGGCCAGGCAGCATCGATAGGGAGAAGTACTGTCAACGTTTTGGGCTGAGACCCTTCTTCAGGACTAACTGAAAGAAAAGATAGTAAGAGATTTGAAAGGGGGAGGGGGAGATCCAAAATGATAGGAAAAGACAGGAGGGGGAGGGATGAAGCTAAGAGCTGGAAAGTTGATTATCACTGACACGTTGTGAAATTTGTTGCTTTGTAGCAGTAGTACTGTGCAGTTATAAGGTACAGTAAGAAATATAAATAAGTACTGGAAAAAGAGCAAAATAGTGAGCACCTACTGTATATAAATCTATGCCATGATCAATATTACCCTTCCCTCCTACATAGTTCATAACCCTCCATTTTCTTGCATCCACATGCCTAGCAGAGATGCCTATCTATTGGTCTCTTAACTGTCAAGAAGAGTGGGTGTGTGCTGTTTCCGCTGAAAGGAGTGTTTGAGTCCCTGGATAATGTGATGAAAGGGGGTAAAAGCACAAGTATTGTATTTCCCTGCAGTTGCATGGGAAGTTGCCACGAGACGTGGAATAGCCGTCGCTGGAGCTGGAGTAATTCGGTGGGCCACTGATGATGTAATCCCTTAAATGCTGAAAGACAAGGGGAGTGAAAAATAACTCTGGTGGGTGTCTTCTAGCTCAAAGTGATATAAATTGTGGAGGATGATGTGCGGATTATTTTGGCTGGTTGGGTGGCAGGTGCAGACAAGGAGAACCCTCTGCTTGCCCTGTGTGGGAGGAGAGAGAGTGAGAACAGAAAAGCAGGCACAGACCCGTGTCAGCTATAGTGAAGAGAAAGCCATGGTTCAAAACAAAGGAAGACATCTCTGAGGTGTGGATTCAGAAAGTTTGGTCATCAGAACAGATACTACAAAGTCAGAGAAGCCAGCAGAATGGAATGGAACTCAGAGAGAGCAGAGTGGTGAAGGAGTACGCAGGCCTGAGATGGACATTAGTTGCAAATCTCTCCACCAAGATGAAGATACAAAAACCAAGAAAAGGAAGGGAAGAATCAGAGATATACCATGTGAATATGAGAGTTGGATGATTAAACTTGCACGTTCTGTGTGCAACCTTTCAACAGCCGGTCAGAAGCCTGCATTGGTGAAGGGGATTATATTCAAAGTGCTTGGCCAGCTGAAGCAATGTCACTGTCGTAGGGAAAGTGCAAAGCTGATAATACAGATATATTTCTTCATTTTAAAAGAACTGCCCTTACTATTATGTAAATTGAAATAATTTTGATTAGACATCATTGCACCAGGAAAGATGTCCAATCAAAATTTAAATAGGCTGTGCAGACATTTGGGACAACTGGTGCTTTGTGCGATTATACTAACTATTATGGCATTGAATCCTCATTCTGAAGTTTACATCAATGAAAGGAAAGAGAGGACAAAGGATAATCTGAAATAACAGGGACACAGAAATTATCACCATGAAGGAAAGCTTTCTATTACAAGGAATCATATATAATAGATCCTGGGGTGTCCAATAAAGTGAGAATGTACTGTCGGATATTCCTTGATATAGATTATTCAACTGTATCAACACACACACACAATACTGGAGGAACTCTGGTGTCCTGTTGAAGGTTCTTGGCCCAAAAAGCCGACTGTTTATGCTCTTCCATAGATGATGCCTGACTTGCTTGAGTTCCTCCAACATTTTCTGTGTGTTGCTTAGGATTTCCAGCATCGGCAGAGTCTTTCATCTTTATTCAACTGGAGGTTTGCCTGTGGACTTACAATTAGTTGGTGGCTACAATGCATGGCATTCACTGTTTCCTCATGGACCAGCCAAGTTCCTGACTGACTTCTGCAAGCTGAATCTCTGTCAAACTGTGCACCACTCGCCAATCATCAGAACTGTTTGGTTCTTCCACCTGATTAACTAGGAGACTTTCTCTGCTGAGTCCTGTCATAGGATGGAGTGTGGCCTCCCACCAACTCCAACCCCATATAAGGAAACAGTAGAGAAACATCGCAAGTGCTTCCATAATAAGTAAGACCTGGAAGGAAAGCAATATTGAGGTACAATGGATTCTGGTTCACTGGGACACGACTTGACTGCTACATAAGTGGTTGCCTGAAGTTTCATGGACATGGTTAAAACTATAAAAATGACAAACTACTGTTTAATTGAATAATAAGTTATGTAAAGTATTTAAATGAAATGCAGAACAAATTAGAATACTAGCAATACTATGACAGTACTATAAAACTGTGGTTCCTAATGGTTGCCGACCGAAGAATTCAACCAGTGTATGCTGCTGTGTTCTTTGACTGTAGATGAAAAATATCAGTGCAGACACCCAGTGCCTCCATATAATGCTTTCAACAATTGCATCCTCCTAGTCTTGAATGTTACAAATGAAAATGAAGATGATTGTCTATGCCTTCAAATTCTTCGTACTTCCTAACTTGTTGATGTTGTGAAATAGTTTCATTTTCTCTCCAAGCCTGAATTCTTGAAATCATAGAGAGTAAAACGGTTCTAAATTGTCATGCTGCTTATTTCTCGCCAAATATCAGTTACAAAAATCACTGCTTTTTGAACGCAAACACATGCAACTGACTATTTAAAAATTGATCACTAAGTGCAGTATAATGCTTAGTGGCCACACAAATGCACATGATTGACGCTAGTTTAAAAACCTTGACAACCTCCTCTCCTAATTAACTGGCATAGTGTCCCAAATAAATGAATGGAATCCTGCTTTCTTCTCGACCCCCAGACTGAGCTAGAAGCTACACTTGTTTCAAAGGTGTCTGTCGGAGGTCTCTCATCACTCTGCAATCTGGGTGCATTGAAGGATCCTAGCGGAAACTGTATTGCTGAATGTTGAGGCTGCTTAGTGATGGACAAGCCCCGATGTGCTGGATCGATATGATGCAGTGGTAGGCAGGAGGTCAGATGGTCACTGATTTGATGATACCTCAAGACTTTGCAGATCTATCTGGCCAGAAATGAAAGTAAGTACTGCCACCAACTCCTATAATTGCCAGCTTTTGTCTCAGACTATCCAGCCCATTACCACATGACAGGATGGCCTCATGCAAAGCAACAGACATGAAATACTGGAGGAGCTCACCAGGTCAGGCAGCATCAATGGAAATGAATGAAGAGTTGAAGTTTTGGCCCGAGTACAATGGCCATTTTACTGTAACTGAAATCCAATTATCAGAAGATCTACAATTAAAGTTTCCATCTACCACCAATGCAATATAGCCACAGTACTTAGCATCTATAAATGCACTACAGCAACACACCAAGACATCTTCAGGATTACTTTATCAATTAGAAATACTAAGGGACAGCACTGCTTGTAGGTTGCACACCATTCCAATGTGAAAATGTATTACTTTACCTTGAATTGTAGAATCTACCTAATGGCATTGTGGAATACCTTCAAAGTTCAAAGGGAATTCATTATCAAAGTATGTATGTGTCACCATGTGCTACCCTGAATTCGTTTTCTTGTGGGCATTCACAATAAATACAAAGAAACACAACGGAATGATGAACAACTGTACACAACTGAGATAGTCAAACAAAACTATGCAAAATACAATGAACTATGCAAATATAAAAAGAAAAATGCGAAATAATTGAAATAAATAAATATTGAAAACATGAGTTTTAGAATTCTTGAAAGTGAGTACGTAGAGGTTGTGGGAATATTTCAGTGATGAGGCAAGTGAAGTTAGCCCCCCCCCCCCCCCCCGGTTCAACAGTTTGATGGTTGTGGGCTGATAACTGTTCCTGAACCTGGTGGCATGGAACTTGAGGTTTCTGTACCTCCTTCCTGATGGCAATAGTGAGAAGAAAGCATGATCTTGGATGGTGGGGGTCCTTGATGGACACTGTTTTCTTGCAACAGTGCTCTTTATGGATAGGCTCAATGGTGTGAGGATTATTCCTGTGATGGACTGGGCTATATCCACTACTTTTTACCAGGCTGTGTTGTAACCAGTCAGTATACGTTCTACCATGTAATCTATAGAATGTTGTCAAAGTTTTAGATGACGTCCTGAATCTGCACAAATCTCTAGTTAAAATTCAGTAAAGCATGTACGAATATTAGTCCGTGAGCCAGTAGGGTTGGTCAGTACCATCTGAGGGGAATAATGCTCATAGTGATTTTTGGCAAGGTACATCTCTAGAGTTAGAAAATATGTGATGGCATTGCACCAGTGGTAGCTTTATCCAGTTCACCACCAACTGTTCAGCTTCCTCTTCTCTCTCCATCTTCCATCCTCTGCCAACAGGGCTTGGCACTTGTGGGTCCTTCTCCAAACATCTTCTCCACATACCAGCCTGGTAGTTGGCTTGCTGTGCACGTTTTGTTAAGCAGTCCTTGCATGGTGGGAGTTGATGACTTTTGATTTCACCTTTTTTGGCACAGAAAAGGTGATACCTGAGCTCATTGACCTTGGTGGTCAATGCTTTTGGAGCATACAGGAGACATTTAAATGCCTCCAGTTTGTCCATCAGTTCTGGGGAGAGGTCCTATTCCTGACCCAACTGTAAGAATGTGTCCTGAGTTTCCCTGTTGCTGGTCAGAAGTTTTAGGGCACTTGTCTTCCCTTTGCCTGCAAAAGCGCTTACAGTGTCACATCCTGTATATGCGTACAACCCGATGAGAGCCCTACAAACCTCCATGCCAACAGTGGCAGCAACCTTCCTGATGTCTACAAGCCTTGTACAGGTTCCAATGTCACACTTCTGGAACAACGGGGCCTCAATCTTGTCACAAAATGCTAAAGACATGATGAAGACAGCTGTGTCTTCTGAGCAGATCACGACAGACTGGAATCCCTCTCTTGTGGCATGGGCAGCATGGAGAAGTAGGTGGCCATCTGCTTCTTCTCGTTGACACTGAAGAGCTGACGCCTCCTCACTGTCTTGAGATGTGATTCTGTAACATTTGTCATTCACAGTTGCATACAGAATCTTCTCTGTACTCCGCCTTTCCTCCGTTCATGGACTATGAAGCTAATGAGACTATTTTTGTTACTGACTTTGGTCAGGAAGCTCCTCCACTGCCTCACCATCTGTGTGCCTGTGATACTTTGCAACTCATGACCAGTCTCTTCACCCCGAAGAGATCTTTCACTATTCTTGATGGAGTTCTCCTTGTAGGTGTCGAACACAACATCTATTCTGCTACTCTGACTGCCTTCCCTCAGAGCCATACCCAGAATTGTTGTGGCAACATCTCTGAAAGTAACTTGATCACCTTTTACTCTTTGGACCAAGTTCATTCTATCAATCACTATAGCAGAGTTTCCTGGGAGTTGCTCTTCTACTGCTACATTTTTCTGCAAGGTTGTGGCTAAAGTAGCTTTATTTGTCTTTCTCAGCAATCCTTCTGGTGTGGACAGGACTCAGGGCAATGGTCCAAGGAGATAAGAAAGGATATCCTCCATACGTAGACTGCGCCCTTGTGCCATCACTATGATGCCTCCAAACAAAAACCTGTCTGCTTTCAAGATGATCACCCTCCCATTTGATTTCACTTCTCTCTTCTTACACATATCACTGAATGTTTTCAGCTTGTTGGTTTTCATTGGGTCATGGAATTTCTTTGCTGGTGGGTCTTCCTCTAGTCTCTCATCCTTGAAGCTTGCATAGCATCGCTCACCAATCTCATATGCCTTCATCAGGTCGGAGGCAATGTCTTTGGGGGCTGCCTTTGCTGTAGAGAAGCTACGATGCAATGTAATCACATATTTTCTAGCACTAGCAGTGTATACCTTGCCAAAAATTACTGTAAGAGTTATCCCCCCCAGATGGTACCGGTGGCCCAAATTTGGGGTCCTGGCTCACAGACTATATACCCAAACAGAGCAGTGTTCCTCCTAGGCCAAGGTGCAAAACACATTTATGAACTGCACATAGCACCTATGGTTACAACTGTAGAAAAATGTGTAGTCACAAAGAAAGAAAATATATAGCCCAAGTCTCTCAGTGGCATGAAAGTCTCTGAGTATAGATTGCTGGTAAGTTGTCTTGGTTCAGCTTGCTCTTCTAATGAGTGAACACTGGAGGGCTGCACGGAGCAAACATTGGAGAGTAGCACAGAGCGAACACTAGAGGGCAGGAGGCTACCCCCCCCCCCCCCCTCCCCACCCTCTGCCATCTCCTACCTGAGGCACTGTTATGCCTTCTTTGTAATGTCACTTGCGTGCTGCATGCACCCAGGACAGGTTCTCTGAAATGATAATGCTGAGGAATTTACGTAAAGTTGCCGCCTCTCTTCACCTTTGATTCCTTCATGAGGTCTGGCTTATGGACCTCCAACTTCCTGCTCCTGTAGTTAGTAATCAGCCTTCATCATAGGAGTAGCAGTGAGTAGTTCAAAAAGGTATCTCCCAGCCATCTCAAAACAATTGGAGGTAAGCATTAAATAGTGATCTTGCCAGAATGTCCATGTCCTCTGAATGAATATTGATAATAGTTTCCCTGCCTCGGTTTGGAATTCTCCTTCATTGATTTTACAGGGCTGTTTTTGGAGATGTTATAAATAGGATGTAATTTCTTTACCAAGATTGTGTGAACTGTAGCTTAAATTGCAGCTTTTAAGAAGCTGATGAAGGGTCTCTGCCCGAAGCATCGACTGTTTATTCCTTCCCGTAGATGCTGCCTGGCCTGCTGAATTCCTCCAGCATTTTATGTGTGTTGCCTTGGATTTCCAGCGTCTGCGGGTTTTCTCGTGTTTGAGCTTTTGAGAATTATTAGTTTTGAATTAAGAAAACTACTTCAGCAATACATAAAATGCTGGAGAGGTCAGGCAGCATCTATGGAAAAATAAGCAGTCGACATTTCAGGCCGAGATGTTGACTGTTTATTCTTTTCCATAGATGCTGCCTCGCCTGCTGAGTTCCTCCAACATTTTGTGTGTGATGCTTTGGACTTCCAGCATCTGCAGACTTCCTCACGTTGTTGAAGAAGACTATTATTTGGAAAATTAATTGTATTCATCTGCATTACTGTTGCTTGGTGACAATGACTTTTGCGAATTTAATTTGAGGAAATTTTCTGTGAACTGCACTAAATTACTTCTTGTTCCTGGAGTGTTCCACAAGTTGCAACTCAAAACACGTCAGTCCTGATGAAGGGTCTCGGCCCGAAACGTTGACTGTTCGTTTCCATAGATGCTGCCCGACCTGCTGAGTTCCTCCAGCGCGTTTGTACATGTTGATTTGACCACAGCATCTGCAGTGTACTTTGTGTTCAAAACACATACCAACTTGCCTGCCACCCTCTGTCCTTAATCCGCTCGCTTCGCGCTATTAAAACAAAATGTAACAAGTTGGGATGACCTTGTTAATCAAAGTCTTTCATTTGGTGCAGAACATAATGGTTTTTAAGTGCACTGGGTGTGTAGCACTTAGCAATGTACCAAGTTCTTTAGTCTGTGCTGAGTTAACAGATCTAAACCTGAGGGCAGAACAAACACTAAATTTGACTTCAGTGTCTCTAACTTAAGGTTCTTAACATAGAGGTCACTGGATAACATCTGGTTTGAATTAGGTTTTGCTGTGATTGAAGAGCTCACCTATATTAACAGTGGATCTCAGATGAAGACATTACTAGAGAGTTGCTGAGGCTAATGGAGCTGTCCACAACCTTCAAGGCATTGGATGGGAGGGAGGTTTAATGGAAGAGAAAACTGGGTTTGCATGCCATGGATCAAGTAAAATCGAGGTGGTATGCTACAATATCGTAAGCCCGTGTGATAGTGTGGAGGTGTCGCTAGGTTGAGTGAATCCATCCCATTATGTTCAGTGAGTTTCAAAAGCATCTTTTTGAGAGGGAACTGAATGTAGTCGTTTCCATGGAGTCGGGAGGGATAATAGTTTGGAATCACACAAACTGGCCCTCACTCAAATCCTAGTTAACTCGCTAACAGTTGTGAATGGGGAAAGTGGTGTAATATTCCTAAATGCTGATTGTGTGAGGTAATGAGAGGAAGACAGAACCTCATTTTTAACAGCCAGAGGTATTTTTAAAAAAGAAGGAAGATTTCTAACCTTCACCTTTGACACATTCGCTGTAGTATTTCATTTCTAAGCTAGAAACACATTCTCAAATGTATCCCATTAGTCACAGTTTGTATACTTTATACACATCTGCATTTTGGTCTTTGGAAATACATTTTTCTACATTTTATTCTTGTTACGAGTAGTATTGTTCTTAAATTTTTTTGAGAGAATTAATTGCATTGGTCACTTGGGATGGTTAATTAGATAATTATAATAGATACATTGTTGATCCATACTTAAATTTTAGTTTTTGCGGTTCAATATCTACTTGAAAATAAACATGTTGAACCACAAGAACAGCTATTCTTCTTCCAGAGGGAGGAAACTTTTAAACAATTTTTTGAGGGCCGACCTTTTAAGGTAAATGAGAGATTTCCACTGCTATTCTGGCTTAAAGTAAGGTTAAGGTTGGCACGGCCGCAGAACTCTGATTTGGCATTTCTGTACCAAACAAGTTTATAATCAGCGGAGCTCCTCAATGGGAAGCTGTGGGCTACTCGAGAAATATTTGAGTAGCAAGCAATTGGAGTAAAACACTCCTAATCCTTTTCCCTGAGCAATAAAGAGAAATCCTGTTTACCTGAGTAATAAAGTCTGCCACAGTGAAATCTGTATTGAGCTGTCTGGTGGTGAAACATAAAAAGATTATAAATTATGTGTTTTGTGCAGATTTTAATGACAATCACATAAAATTTTATAAATGCATATCATTCATACTTGTTTCTTCTGGCTTTCCTCTCACTTCATGATTAAAGCTCAGATATATTTTTTCAGTAACTCTGTGATGGGTGTCTTCATTTAGTTAAAACCTATGGTGACCTTTGAATTATCTGATTTTGTTAGCTAATATTTGTGGCCATCTGGTTTAAATTTGCTGTTCTATGAGTCATTTTACTTTGATTTAGTCCCCCTTTTATTCTATAGAATGGGCTCTCAGGAAAATGTCTCATAATTGCAATTCATTATGTTTTTTTTTAAAAAGCAACATTGCAGATTTAAACATACTTAGCTAAACTGGGTTTACATGGAAATATTTAAAGCATACAAATTGTTAAGTGAGTGTTGGAGTAGTTAGTTTGTGAAAGTATAAAGTACATGTTTCATTTATATTGCTATCACATCCTCTCTTTGACAAACTAAAAGTTTGGGGGAGCAGCTTCCGTTTCCAACAAAGGAAGGATGAGTGATCTTACAGGAAATGATGCACAACATTTTTGGCATCAAGCATGCAAACAGGCAGTCTGCATTATATTTTCACTCAGCTTTTTCTTATTTAAGCAATATGGACTTCTGCATTTTAACTAATGATAGTGACCACTTTTGCATTCTTTAAAATTCATTTATCTTGATTTGTAATCTTTTTGATTTGGCATCCTGTCCAAACAAAAACTGACTGGTCCTTCCTTGATAGCTAAACGTTTCTATAATATTGAGTCTCCTAGATCAAGAATGTTCCAAGTTCAAAGTTTGGTTTATACTGTTCCCGACCTTAGTAGAGACAGAAATTGAACACTAAAATTACTTTTGGTTAGGAAATGGGAGGGAGAAACCAAATGTAGTTTTATGATCTTTACTGCTATCCCATGGTCCTCAGGATGTGAATTGTGGCATCGGATGAGAGTATTTGCCCAGATTTTGTTCATAATGTTAGTGGAGTTATCATTATTGCTTTTGTTACTGCATTAAGCTGACAACTTCACTGTCATCTCTTGCATTCACAGCTTAAAATAAAATATTCATATTGTTGTAATTCATTCACTTCCTCTCCTTACATTAAACTGTTTGCATCTTCCTATGCTGCAATAAAGTGTTGTTAGAATTGACAAGAAAATTAAACAAATTCTGCTGTGTAGAAAATTCCTTGAGTATCAGTGAGATTTTAATTTCCCCTTGTCAACCTTAAAAATCCAGTTAGTATTCATCAACTATAAATTTCTTATAATACTTCAAAATATGAGATTTTATTTTTAATTAAATATTTGATTTTGATTTCAACTTCTGCCTTAATCTTACATTCCAGTATGTATAATATTTAGAAACTTACCGGAAAAATCTCTTTAAGACTTCTTTGATGCATTCTACTGATCAGCCAGTTTGATGACACAGAGGTGACATCAACAGACAACAGAAAAGGGAATGGTCTTGCCAGAAAGATTGATAGAACCTTATGGGAACTTACATTGAATATCTTAGCTTCACCTCTGGCTATAAATAATGGATCATTAGGTTTGGCTGTGAGATCTTCCTCTTGTTTCAGCAGCCTTCAAAAATTTAACACAGTCTCTTGTACAAATAATTGCTGTTTAAGTGAAGCACCTAAGGACTGCCACCGCATGAGAATGTATTCTCCAGAATGCAGTGTTCTCTTCTTTGGAAGAATGAAGAAAGAAAGAGCAGCCTGTCACCAATCTAACCTTCTCAGACCTAAGATTTGATCCACACTTCTACCAGGCTGAATACATGCATTGGCTACCTGGTATGTCATGTGTGTGCTAAATTCATCCAGAATTACATTTTTTGCACCCTATTCGTCTAGAACCCAACATTCCCTAACCTCTACAGCCTCTTATTCCTCTATTTATGTTTACTTCAAAATTCTCACCCTTGTCTACAAATCCTACCATGGTCATGTTTCACTGCAACAGTCTTCTTGCATTGCATTGCCTCGGTTTATACTCTAGTATCCCAGGTTTAGATTACTGTACAGTCTTCTCAGATCATTGAAATGCAAACTTACAATGATTAAAACCCTCAGCATTCTAATACGTGCTTCCCAATCTCTTCCACCTATTATATGTACTTTCATAAATCTGCCTTTGACCGCCTTCCCTAACCTAACCATGTTCCCAGCTGTTCTTTTTCAGCCAAGCCACTCCGAAATGCTGGAGGAACTCAGCAGCTTGGGCAGAATCTGTGGAGGGAAATGAACAGTTGACAACTTGCTGAGTTCCTCCAGCATTTTGTATATATTGCTGAAGATCTCCAGCATCTGCAGAATCTCTTGATCTTTTTAGGTGGGGGGGGGGGTTATGTTTATATACATCACTAAATAAACAACACATTGCATTTATAATCTGACATGTAATATTAGCCCCAAGTGTGAAGGAAACTTAATGCCATGAGGGACAAAATACATGGCATCTATCTTTAACATCATGAATAGAGTGGTTAGTTTTTGAATTACTGCAACAGTAATTTCTATTACACCCCTTTTATAATTTCTATGAAAAGAAGCCCTATAGGTACAAGTTAAGATTGCAAATGTGACCTAATTTTCTCCTTAAAATTTGCACTGATGTGCTTTATTTTATCTATTTTAATTTGCATATCTTTTGTTGGACATTGCATTTTCATAGATCGAGTTCACTTGAACAAGTTAAAGAAATTTTGAGAATAGTTGTATTCTTCCTGCAGTTATCCTGCCACAGAAACTGTGCTTCATAATTTCTTGATTAAGGTTCACTTGTTTTATCCAATGGAGTGATGGAGCACTTTTCACATTTATTATTGAAATTATCACCATCAGTACTGTAAACTGAGAAATATGAGGGTCATTGTCCATCTGTCCTAATAGAGAGAACTGATTTCAACCACAACTTTGTCAGAGTTCTCCATGTAATGGCACTAGGTTCTGAGGCTATGAAAGGGCAGATCTCCCATTTGTCTTTCCCCTCCTAAAAACTATTAGCCAAAATAAACTGCTGGAGGAACTCAGTGGATCAGGCAGCATCTGCAGAGGCAGATTTATTTATTGAGATACCGCCCAGCAATTCCCCCCGATTTGATCGGAGGACAGTTTACAATGACAAATGAGCCTACTCACTTTGACTCACTTTGGACTGTGGGAGAAAACCAGAGCACCCGGAAGGACCCCACACAGTCACGGGGAGAATGTACAAACTCCTTACAGGCAGCAACGGGAATTGAACCCAGGTCGCCTGCACTGTAAAGCGTTGTGCTAACCACTATGCTGCTGTGCCATTCCGGGTGGGCGGTCATCATGACTCCTCGTCCTAAATGTCAGCCATCCCTTTGCTTTCACCGACACTGCGTAATTCCCGAGTTCCTCTTGTATTCTTTGTTTTGCTCCAGGTTACAACACTTGCAGTTGCTTGTGTTACCGAGGACAACTTTGAACTCATTGATGAGTTTATTGATAGCAGAATAGCCCAAATAGGCACAGGAATGAATCAGGCCACCTGGACTGGCCAGCAGAGGCTTGTGGAATTTACTCCAGCAAGAGGAAAGGGAAGGGGGGGGGGGGGGGGGGGGAGGGCAGCAGAAGTAAATTAGCATGGGAAAAATAAAGCAATGCCCATACGAACTTTACTAAATGTTTATCAAGGTCTTGCTGGAAGATTATAATCAACCCGTTTTGTTTCTTTTTGAAAATTTCTTATACTTCAAACGAGTAAATTAATTGCAGGAGGGGTAATGGCGGATTTGATTTAATCTCAGTTTCATGATCTATATCCTATTGAACATTTTCTTCAGATGACAAGTGCTGAGGGGATTGTAAATATTGCCAAGTTAGTTACTATAGACTTAGTCATAGTAATATCCGGAGATACAAAAGAAGCAAGTTGCTGATTCAGCCGTGATTCACCCCTCATGTTCTCATTAATAAACTTGAAGTCTGTCAACAACATTCTGTCTGGTCCACACCCTGGAACAGCTCACACAGGACCCAAATGCCGGTATATTGTAGTAACATTTGGTCCCAGCAAAACTTTCATGCCTTCCGACTCCTTCTCCTCCATCAACTGTTTTATGGTGTTATTGGAAATGTGTGGGAGAGTCTCGGTGAAATTAACAGCAGGACCAAACAATGGAACTTTCACTGCCTCTGTGCAGTAAAGATCCGGAACTAGATGAGCTGGTTTTCATCATGAACTTGCGCTTTGTCACGTGGACTCAGATGTTTACTATTTCAAATATGTAGTTGTTCTGCAAGCAATTACATTGCTGCGCTCCCCCCCCCCCCCCCCACCCCGGACTCATTAGCGGCAGTTATGAATGAGATTATTTTGGAACGAGGGAAATTAAAATTTGAAAGCGTTCATCAGTAGCATTCGTGTCCGACCAATTCATGCATCGATTAAAGAGTGAATAAAGTATTTCAAAAAGTAACAATTTTAAAAATCTGTCACAAGTTTGCACACTATTTGTTTGCATTTACAACATGCAAAGCGTGTGCCAACACTGTCAAGTTCAGGAACTTTAAAATGCGCGATTGATCTTCAGGGTGATGCATACTACAGAGCTTCTGTATTCTGTAGTACCCTTCACACTCAGAACTTGTAGTTTCTTAACAGAGTTAATAACTTGCATGTGTTGTACTTCGGGTCTGTATTTGGTTAAAGCTAACCTTTAATTAGAAGTCTTTGGATTTGTGCACACCAGACACTGGGATGTTATTAGTGAGTACTGAATGCTGTATGTGTTACTGCACGCAGATCAAAACAAACTCGGTATACTCTGACAGCATTAAACCCCGCTGAGACCTGATGCAGGATATGGTTTTCACTTCCAAAAGAAATTTATAATCCACAAGAACTTGCCAGATGTTGTAGCCTGATGCTTGAACTTCTTTACAGATTTGCAGGGTAGGTGGTCACTTGATATGTATCTGCAAAAATGTTATATAGAAAAAACCCTTCTAATTGTAGCATGTGCATTGTTCTTCAGTCACTCTGTTCCCAAGTCACATTCCTGCCCCAACCTTATAACACTTTTTTTTAATTGTTGCCTTTTGGGTCTGCAATGTAAATTTGACATTCTCTTTAATATGAAAAACAAATGGTTTAGTTATGTCATTCATACAAGATGTATTTGCAACTGAGACTGTGAAATATTTTAAAGTTTTAATTACAGTTGCTGGAAACAATAACATTTTTGAATAATTGTAAAGGAGTCTGACTAAAATTCTTGGGTTTCTAAGCTAAAAATTAAACTTATTGAAAAAAGAATTGACTGTGGCTAACTGGTCAGTGTCATTTCTTTGTCAAGGTAGAGTAAAATTAGAAGCAGTTGGTTTGGTGTTGCTCATAACTTCAGTAGTATGTATTTTGTAAAAAAAAACCTCAAGAAAGTAAGTATTAAAAGCAGTAGACCAATTAACCCTTTGTTGTTTGTTCATTCACTCAATAACATCAGGTCCAGTCTTTGATGTTAGTCCCATTTTCCAGTACTAACTCTTAACCTCTTGATTTTCCCTTAACATTAAAAAAAACATTTATTTTGTGTCTTGAATATCCTCAGCATCAGAGACTTCACAGCCCTCTTGAATCAATAAATCCAAAGATTCCCTATTGGATGAAGAAATGATCATTTAAGCTTTGAACGGCCAGTCACTCTGAAATAGCGAACCCTGGTTCTAGATGCCCCAAAGAGAAGACATCATCCCAATACTAACATGCCAAGGTCCCTAAGAAACTTGTGTGTTCCAATACTTGCGTTATTTAGCATACGCTTACATAGGTAAGGCATAGGACCTCTCGCAGACAAATGGGATTAGTGCAGATGGGGAAAGAAGTCAGCATGTGTGTGATGGGCCGAAGGCTCCATTTCTCTGCTGTAAAACTCTATGACAATGGAGTCACCTAGAAGTATTCTTCTGAGCATATGCCCATTTTTCTCAATCTGTCATCAGAGGACAATTCCCTGGGCCAAGAAATAAACAGGTATCCTATTAATGTATTCCACTTATCACAAAGAATATTCTTTAGATAGAGGGATCAGCCTGCAATCACTATTCTAAGTTCAGTATCACCATGCCATACATTATTTTAGTAAAACATTTTGTATTCAATTCCTCTTGCAATTAAAGCCAACATACCATTTACATTCCAGTTCTAAAGTTGGCAGCATACACTGTTTTAGTTAGGTCCAAGCTTGCTTCCCCACCATTTGTCTTGTCCTATCAGGCATATTGTGGTAAGGAGACAGCAACTGAACAACTAGCCAAGGTAAAGAAAATTCAGAAGGAGAACCATCTGTTGGCTATTTACACTTGCATATAACTATCAAAATATAGTGTTCAGGATTGATTACCACCAAAACATCGTTCATTATACTAGAAATCTAATTGGCATGGTCAGTGATGAAGAGATACTCCCCACAAAATATCTTCCCATTTCATTCCTATATTCTGTAGGAGTACTGGGGCATACTGGAAAAGTGAAAACCTCCAACAGACTGATCTTTTAGGCTGAAGAATTCCCACAGTCAGAAAATCAGGAAATATAATGTGTGAATATATTCTTAAAGGAATGTGAAATAAAAACATTCACATTTCATTAAAGGAGAAATTGAAATATTCTCATCTTAAACATATACTTTTAAGTGTTGTTCAGAGGGAATGACAATCTTAGAAATCAGATGCTGCTGTCATTTTTAGAAAGCTGTGATGGCAAATAATTACAGTATTTTGCAATCATAAACTGCAATTGATGTGAAAAACTCTGGAGAAACACAGGAAGTGTTTCATTTTTAATAAACGTGCATAATATGCCAACTACTGTTCTTTGTCATAAATTTGGGCACCATTAGTGGTGTTTTACATTGCAAATACATTATTATGACGTGCCCAAGTGTACCCCTAATTATTGTAGGGTCACCAATCACTCCTTAATATCTCTGTTATATCACCTTCAAATAGAACCAACAGAATTCTGCCATGAATGGTCTACCTTTCAGCACTTTCTATAAACTAGCCCACATATCACCAAGTACTACGTCCACCTTGCTCATCAGGTCTACACTAAATAGTAGTCTAAACCCATGTTTCACATCAGGACTACACCAAATACTGAGCCCACCTTTCCCATCAGGTCGATTCCTATTGATCTGTCTTAGCACCCTACTCATGAAGTCTGTGGCTTTTATTTTCTGGGCAATAAGCAACACTTATGCCTGTAATTAAATCTGTGGATCCTTTCTTCAGTTTGTTCCTTTGTTTAAAATACAGCCTTCAATTGTTCTCATCAATACCTTTAGAAATGCTTCCGCCTACAAATAACTTCATTTTAAAAAATAATCCTGTTAGATCTGAATTTAATCAGAGAATCTAGAACAGATGTGATTATTACCATACTATTTCATTCAAAATAATTCTGCATTACACTTCTCTGCATGCTTTAAATTCTATTTAATAAGCCCCAAACTGCATCACATTACATCAAATGGCATGTTACATGACATACTTAATCTCACTGGCCATTCAATTGATTATAATGTCATTAATTAAAACATTTTATTTCATTCTAGTTACAGACTAGTAAGTGGGGGGGGGGGGGGGAGTGACAGATATCTAAAACCTTACATTAAGACTCCAGGTGTCAATTTGAACGGTCTCGTTTACCATTATTTTTATTCAGAAATAGAGCATCATCTATCAACTATTAAATAAACTTTTTGAAATCTTGCTCTACAATCTACCACAATTTATTTAAAGTTTTATAGGATTAGTATTCATACTTTTCAGTTTATGCATTCTGCTCAGGCTAAGGAATAAGTAAAGTATTACATTATGAAAGAGCTCAAACCTTTAACCAAGGAAGAGGGTGCAAAGTATAAGTTAAGATTCAAGGCTGTTTAAGGTAATTTCCGATACACAAGGACAAAGGAGAACAAATTGTCAACTTAAACTGCAAATTACTCAACTTTCCTATCTTAGATAAATATAAATTAACTCCACTTACCATCAAGTAGATAGTTTTATCTATCCCAGTTGCTATCCACCACTTGTACTTTGAATTTTAGTGGGTAAACCTAAGAGAGCTGTCCAAGATATTGAACAAGTTCCTTACCTGACTATTATCTTCCATTGTGAAAAACAGCTGCCAAGTACAGTAATATAAAACTGATACTCCACAGGTCAATTTGTAGGTCCAGGAGACATCTGTTGCTGTCTAAATAGGCTGGAAAGACTCATTTACATACAGAACAAACTGATTTCCTGGCCAGTATGTACTAACCCTTTAGTCAGACTACAATTAAAGTTCTTGAGGTTACCAGTCTGAAAATTGAGTTGATTGGTGGAAAGAAATGTTGCACTGGTTTAAAAACAATTATTTCAAAGCCTAGTAAAATTGATTTTTAGCAAGCTCAAATGATGTATTTTTGCACATGGAATTAATTTTCAAATTAATCTTGGAAGTAAAGCCTACAGATCAATAGCAAAACTAAATATTCTACTTTAATATAGGACATCAATGTGCTAGTTGTATTTAAAGAATGTGCAGTGAAGCATTATGGGTACACCAATCCTATAGTGTTATTTTACAAGAGTAATTTGTAACTGAAATATAGTGTCATTTTCCCCCCACTGATGAATATATCTTTTTTTATATAGCTGAAGTAGTAACACACTATAACTTAATAGTGGTAAGAAAACCCAGCATGCCATGAAGCAATGGATTCATAGTCTCTCTGGTTCCTTACATAGTTCTTGCAATCAGCTGCACTGTGTAATGGTTTGAGAAGCACAGAAAAATATCAGCGTCTGGAGAGGGACCTAAACTGGTCCACGTTATGGGCAAAAGAACCAATGAGATAATATTGTTAAAAAGAAAGTCGATAACTAACCTGAATATTATTTGCTAGAAGAGTATGGACTAAGGATTTTGATGCTTCCTGAAGCTCACAGCAGAAGCAAAACTACAGCCACCTCCCATTGTAAATGTGACAAATTCCTGATACTTGAGAATGGGCATGTGCCATTAGTGTGAAGTTGGGTGGGTTGGGGAGGTGGTTGGGAAGAAGGCCAGCGATCACAGGCCCAGACAGCACCTAGGAATAAGGATGGTGATAATGTTAAGGGGTGGGGTGGTTGGAGCAGTCACCGATCATGCAAGTGTTCATATGTCTGTGAGTGGATGCACAGTCACAAAATGAAAATTGGGTTCTCTATTAGGGACCGCAGGGATCAGCAGGGGGGCCATCGGAAGGGGCAGCTTACCAGTTCTGAGGCTCAAGGAGGATTATTAGGTGAATGGGAGGTTTGGATTTGGGTGAGTCAAGGAACTGACATGAATATGGGATGGATGAGTTAGAGTGCAGCTTGTTGAATAAAAGAAAGCAGACAAAGGATAAACGGTTCACACGTACGCAGTCCCACACCACCTCCCCCACCCTCCCCCCCCCCCCCCCGTCCAAGGGGCCCTCAATCCATCAGAAGGTCTGGATGGTGGCTTCAGGAAAGGGCAGAGGCGACGGCATCTGCTTCATGATAAATTAATTGTGCTGTCCGAATGTGACATTCTTGACTTGCTCATGGTCTCCCAACCTGGAACAATTAATGATTAAGTGGCAATTACTCTACTTACCAAGAGAGTTCTCCGCCATGATCTCGACTTCAGTTTACATACTGCCAAATGCGGATGTCAAGCTAACACTCAATGTATTAAGTGCCATGATTAACAAACAAGAAATGGCCTACCCTAACACCTTTCATATCCTTACCAGGTACTTCAATCAGGCACCAGAGAACCCAACACACACAACCAAAGCTACACCACCATCAAGAATGCCTGTTGTCCCATCCCTTCACTACATTTCAGGAAATCTGACCATTTGGCTGTCTTCCTTTTGCCTACATATAGGCAAAGACTAAAGAGCAAGGCACCAAAGAGGTGATCACAGGTGGCAGGAGAACAGCTATTGGACTGCTTAGTTCAAAGACCCATCAGAGGACCTAAATTCATTGATTCTATTATAATTATTATTTGATTCCATAATTATTCTATTTCACAAGAAAATCTCAGGATTGTATATAGTGACATGTATGTACTTTGATAATAAATTTACTTCATCATGGACTTGAAATGACCGGCATGGGCAAATGTGTCCACAGAAAATAATTCAGATTTTCCGAACTAGCAGCACTGGAATGAGTCAAGAGCTCTGCAATCTACTCGAGGCTAGATCGGTGGTGTGTAGTACTGGTAAATGAGGAAAGCACAAGATGATCTCCAGATGGCCATCTTGCATGCAAGGAGACAGTTCCAGACCAAGCTTGAACCATAGAACTCTTGACAACAGTGGAGGGCTTGAATGCTTTCTTCTCCTACAAAGTAAAAGTAAGCAAGCAACGTATGTGACAACAAGGTTTCACTCCCAGATGAGCTCAATGCATTTTACGCTGACTTTGAATGTCAAAAATGGAGGTACCTTCGCAAACACCCACAACCACCAATAACCCCGTGATTTCAGTCTCAGAAACTGACATGAGAGCATCCTTCAGGAAAGTGAATCCACTGAAAGCATCTGCCTCAGATGGTGTACCTGTCCGAATACCGAAGGCCTGTGCTAGTCAACAGGCTCAAGTGTTTATAGACATCTTCAATCTCTTGCTTCATCAGTCTGAGGTGCCCACCTTCTCCAAACATAGAATCAATTATACCGGTGTCTAAGAAAAATGTGGCAATATGACTCAGTGACTATTGTCTAGTAGCTCTTGCATCTTGATGGAGTACTTTGAGAGGTTGGTCGTGAAGCACATCAACTCCTGCCTGAGGAATGACTCGAATCAGTTCCAATTTGCCTACTGTTACAACAGGTCAACAGCTGATGTTATTTCATTGGCGTTTTACTCATGTCAGGAACACCAGGACAACGAAGGGGCATATGTCAGGATGCTCCTCATTGACAACAGCTCAGCATTCAACACTGTCATCCACTCGTAAGTCACCACTAAGCTCCAAGATCTAGGCCTCAGTATCTTCCTGTGCAACTGGATCTTCAATTTCTTCACTAGCAGAACGCAGTCAGTTTGGATTGGAACCACATCTCCTCCCCAGTCAGCATCAGCACAGGTGCGCCACAAGGCTTGTGCTTAGCCCCTTGCTCTACTCACTTTGTACATATGATTCCCTGCCTAGCTACAACGCCATTGTCAAAGTTCAAAGTAAATTTATTATGGAAATACATATATGTCGCCATATATAAACCTAAGGTTCTTTTTCTTGTGGGCATACTCAATAAATCCAATAACTGTAATAGAATCAATGAAAGGCCACGCCAACAGGGCAGATAATCAGTATGCAAAAGACAACAAACTGCAAACACATAAATAAATAAATAAACAAACAAACAAACAAACAAGCAAGCAATTAAATATTGAGAACATGGACTGAAGAGTCCTTGAAAATCAGTCCATAGCTTGTGGAAACAATTTAGTGATGGGGCAAGTGAAGTTATCCCCTCTGGTTCAGAAGCCTGATGATTCGGGGGTATTAACTGTTACTGAACCTGGTTCTGAGGCTCCTGTACCACCTTCCTAATGGCAGCAGTGAGAAGAGAGCTTGGTGTGGGTGGTGGGGTTCCTTGGTGATGGATGCTGCTTTACTGCAACATGCTACGTGTAGATTTGCTCAATGGTGGTCAATATATCTAAGTTTGCTGATGATTCCACTGTTGTAAAACTGAATCAAACTCATAATGAATGGTGCTGGTAAAGCACCACTGAACCCATCTGCATGGAGTTTTGTTGCATGAAAGCAGCATCCAGTGACTTGCTCTTTTCTCCTCTACCATCAGGCTCTTGAACCAAAGGGGATAACTTCACTCAACTTCACTTACCCGTCATTGAACTGTTCCCACAACCTATGGACCTTACTTTCAAATACTCTTCATCTCATTCTCTCAGTAGTTATTGCTTATTTATTTATGATTTCTTTCTTTTCATATTTGCACAGTTTGTTGTCTTTTGCACACAGGTTGAATGCTCAAGATGGTGATCAAAGACCTTCTTTGATTCTATTATTATTCTTATTCTTTTAGGCATTTAGGCAGTATACCCACAAGAAAATGAATCTCAGAGTTGTATATGGTGACATATATGTAAATAAACAAATAAAATAAACAAATTTATTTGTTAATAAATTTACTGTTAACTTTTCATAAAGGTACCTATCTAAATCATTTAGCAAACTTGTTTGATGATTAGCTAGCTTTTAAGACTATAAAAGTTCAAAATTCAATCTTCGAACCTGTCACAGGGGTAGCTTGAGTGTGGTAAGTAGGTGGCCAAAAATTAAATATTGCAAAGAAATGTTTGTATTTCATTAAAGTAACATATTACATAATAGACCACATTGCAAATTTAAAAAAAGTCCAAGCTCTTCTGAAGAAGCACAAAGATTAAGGACCATAAATGCAGTTTTTGGCCACAAAACTGTGTGCAGCAGACAAGGGATACATCAAACTGATGTCCTTCTGAATCAGAAGAATTCCAGCACTGCTATCAGCTCCGAACCCACAGTACCACTGGAACCCAATACACCCCTCTACAGCCTGGAGAAGCCTTGTCAGAAGTGGTCTTCATGGTAGGGTCGCTGATTAAAAAGCCATTCCTCCAAGAGACTTGCCTACACAGAAAAACACAAGGACTGAGGTGCTAAATAATGGCAGCAAGTGCTCTGGACTGACAAGTCAAAATTTTAATTTTTTGGCTCAAGCAGGAAGCAGTTTGTCTGTAAAATAGCAGTAGAGCACTACATGGATGAATCTCTGTAACCAACAGTGAAGCACAGTGGAGGTTCCCTGCAGGTTTGGGGCTACATTTCTGCAAATGGAATTGGTGATCTGGTCAGAATTAATGGAGTCCTTAATGGTGAAAAGTACAAGCATATTCTCATCCATCACGCAATATCATCAGGGAGGTATTTGATCGGTCCCGACTTAATTCTGCAGCAGGCCAATACATTGACCACAAGCATATGGTCAAGGTCATAAAAAACTATCTTCAGTGAAAAGAATAATGAGGAGTTCTCCAACAGATTATGGCCTCCACAGAGCCCTGATCTCAACATTATTAAGGCTGTTTGGAACTAACTGGAGAGGCAGAAGCAAGCGAGACAGCCAAAGTCTGCAGAAGAACTGTGGCAAGTTCTCCAAGATGCTTGGAGCATCCTGCCAGCCGATTTATTTTTTATATATAAAATATTTAAAGTAATTATATAAGTGGAGGTTGGTAAGTTTTGATTAGTAAGGACTTCAAAAGTTCTGGGGAGAAGGCAGGAGAATGGGTTTGAGAGGGATAATAAATCAGCCATGATGGCAGAGCAGACTAAATGGGCTGAATGGCTTAATTATGCTCCTATGTCTTGTGGTCTTATTGATAGTTTCAATAATTATATTTTGGTACAGTGTTGGGATACCACATACTCAGTGACAGTAAGCTCTGGCTGTTTCTTCAGACTTTTCATTTTGAATGCCTCTGCATTCACACCATCTTGCATGCTGGCCCTCAGTCTGATTCTTGTAGATACCAGTCCTTTCTTCTATTTTTGCTGTCTCTTTTGAACTTACAAAATCATTTCCTCTGACTTTCCCTTTTTGGATGGCCTCCAGGACTTTCTACTCTGCCACAAGTGCTTTTACTCTGCCTTGCCACACCCTTGCTCTAGCGCACTGGCTGAAAGTGTATAGTTGCATTCCTTTTGTGACATTCCTGGTCGAATCTTCAAAGCTTAGCAACTACTTCCATATTGCGATGCAGTCCTGTCATAAAGAATTCAACACAATCTGTGCTTGATTCAGTCAGTCCATGCAAAAAATTTGTAAATGGTAAAAGTCTTAGGGAAACTGAGTTCTTTCACAAAATTCTTGTCACTTTCTCTGGTCAGTTTCTTCTGTGCAAGATCCAGTTGTCATAAACTTGCTGCAGCTCTTCATACTGAACTGTTGTGGATTGCTGTGCTCCTGAAATTTCTTTGAACCTGCTCTCCTGCACTGTTCAGACAAATTTTGTCAAAGTTTGTGAATAGTCCTGTTGTTCCAAAGGAGTCAAATCAATATCTAGGTTATTCCTTTGAATCCACCGATTCACCATGGACCTTCTTCCATTGGCTCATGATTTGGATTAACTTTCCCAGTTCAACACCTTTTGGGTCATTCTCATAACCTCTCTTGGTTATTCTGCTGTTGTCACTTAAACATTTTTTGCACCACCTTCTGTTTTGTGCTCGTTGTTTTTAATGTATTATTACCATATCAGCTTTACATGAACAAAGAACTTCATTCCATCATGGCGTATATGACAATAATCTAATCTAGTCTTAACCTTGGCCTTATTGTCTAAGCAGTTTCTTACAATGCAAATCTGTCTCTCAGCCTCACTGCTGTCTTCATAAACACAGAACACTGGAATAGGCTGTTGAGCCCACAATGTCGTGTTGAACCAATTAAGTTAGTAATCAAATGGCTAACTAAAGTAATCTTTCCTGCCTACGCAATGGCATATCCTTCCACTTTCCTCACACTCGTGCCTATCTAAATGTTTCTTAAAGTTCCTAATGTTTCTGCCTTTACAACCACCCTAGGCAGTGCATTCCAGGAACCCACCGCTCTCAGAGTAAAAAATGCTTGCCCCTTACATCTCCTTTGAAATTACCCTCTCGTCATAAGTGCATGCCCTCTGGAATTAGATATTTCAACTCTTGGAAAACGATATTACCTATTTACTCTCATAATCTTATAAATATAAGCATCCGTTAGTCTCGCGAGACCATGGATTTGTGCCTTGGAGGTTCTGCCCTTCAGTCTTTTTCCCAAGTCCCTATACTCACTGCACAGGATCTTTTTCTTTCTACCTATGTCTTTAGTGCCAATGTGCACCACGACCCCCTGGCTGCTCACCCTCCCCCTTGATAATATTCTGCAGTCACACTGAGACTTGCTAGGCCTGGAAAGCATCACCCCATCCTAGCGTCTCTTTCACAGCCACGCAATCTCCTGACCATCCCCCTAACTATTGTCTCCTATCACTCTGCCTGACTTTACCCTTCCCTGCTGAGTGCCACTGGGCTTGCTGCTGTGCCCTCATAGGTCTCTCCTCTCACCCCTACCCACCCCACAGTGTCCAAAAGGATATACTTGTTGCTAAAGGGAATAGCCAAAGGGAAACCCTGCACTGACTGCTTACTGCCCTTCTCCTGTCTGCATCTGCTATCTGGGCTACATTCTGGGTGTGACCACCTCACTAAAAGTTTTACTTATGAAGTTTACAGTCTCCTGGATGGCCCTGTGGACATTCAGCTCCACTTCCTTGACCTTGTCAGTCAAGAGCTGAATTTAGATAAATTTCCCACAGATGTGGTCATCAGGAAGACCATTAAGTACTCTGTAATCCCATATCTTACAGAAGGAGCATTTTACTGCCTTAACTACCATCCTGTCTACACTTGTACCTTAGGATGTAACTTATTAAACTTAAGTCATACAATTAAGTAAATGATTCCAAATTACTCAGCAGTCTTAGCTTCTGCCTGTTCTTGCTGAAGCCTGGTGAGCCAAAACCTCCAACTCTAACCCTGCTCCACTCCAACAATGGCCACTCCTAGAATAGCCACTCCGCTTAAATTTAACAACTTTTTATTGGCCCTTGCTAAGTTACTAATAACCCAAGCAATCTTCCCCTCTGCAGACAATTCCCAACAGGCCCTGCTCACTTCAAAACCATTTTTTAAACTGTTTATAGGAGTTTCTGCCATCAATTCCACTTTCCCTTTGTATCACAGCCTTTGTATTGGTGCAATATCTGGATTTCTTGTTGATTGACAGTAAAAGGTACATATACTTGTTCTTACCATCAGTTGCCTGAAAGTTCAGAATACAAACGAATGACTCTCTGATGATTCTTCAGCATTCTCTTTATCTGTCTGAAGGTATATCTTTTGTAAATTTTACTTCCATTCATTACAAGCTCACTTCTGCAGGTATTACCTAGTCATTCATATCTTCTTGTTTCACCACGTCCATTGGTTAAATCGAATCGAAGAGCATTTATTATCAAAGAATGTATAAATTATGCACATTGAGATTTGTTTGCTTACAGGCAGCCACAAAGCAAGAAACACAAAGAATCCAATTTTAAAAAAAGACCATAACCACTGCGCAGAGAAAGAGGAAAAAAGAAATACACGTCTTGCAAACAGTAGTTGGAAATGACAGCATTCCGAAGTCCTTGGATCTGCTCCCTGTAGCAGCCAGAGGAGTAGGCCCAAGCCTCCATCTCAAGTGGGGCAAAAACACCGCAAAACTCGCAGAGATGGCAGCCGACAGAGAGAGGAACGAACATCATGGGGAGAGTGAATAAAATCAGCCCAACCTTTACCCCCGCACTCGGGCTTTTCAGTCTGTCTGGGCTGGCATTTATATTGTGCAAGCCCCGAGCAATGCTTCGCTCTAGGGCCCAGGCCCTTGCGCAGCAACGCACTCAGACTGCACAGCCTGAAATGTAACATAACATTCAGCTCTTTCGTTTGCATCATCAGCATCCTTCTGCCAAATATCTGTTAACACCTCTCCCCCCTTTGAAGGTATTGTATTTAATCACTCCCTTATCAGATCAACTGTTATCAAGTTATACCTGCGACAGAGCCAGCGCATCACCAGATGAAGAACTGCCACTATCCGTTGAACATTATGCATTATTCTTCACTACTTCCATTTTATTCAAATCCTATTACAGACTAGTTCCTTATTTCTATTTCCAGCAGCAGGATTTCATTTGGCTTCAAAGAACTGTAGAAATAGTATGGACAGATGAACAATTCTATTCTGTACACTTAGGCTTTCTAGGACTTGGATCAATGCCCTAAATGAGATTAGTGAACTCAGTACAGCAATCAGAGTGTATTTTATGATTGTGCCATTGAAGGGTTTTAAATTCAACTTTTATACCTATTGAATTCAGTCAGGAAGTTTTCATCCTGCCAAATCAGTCTAAAATGAAGCCAATATGTGAAGTTGATAGATAGATGTGTAATACATAAAATTGCAACAGGATACCATTTATACTCCACTCTATACGCAGGGAGGGAAGCAAGTGACTGGAATTATAGACCAGTTAGTCAGACTTCACTGCTTGATAAGATGTTAGAGACCATTATTAGCGATAAGGTTTCAAGGTACTTCAAAGCACATGAAAAATTAGGCTGAAGACGTGGTTTCTTCAAGACAGGGGTTGCCAATCATTTTTTATGCCATGGAGCCTTACCACTAACAGAGGGGTCCATGGACACCAGGTGGGGAACCCCTGCTTTAAGAGTAAACCCTGCATGGCAAATCAGTTGGAATTCTTTGAGGAAGTAGCAAATAGGATGGACGAGGGAAAGTCAGTGGATGTTGTTAACTTGCATTTTCATAAGGCCTTTGACAAGGTGCCGCACTTGATGCTATTGTTTTTTTTCTGTGAGGAAGGGGGATAAGGGTTTGATAATTATTGTCGCTGTTCGTTTCTGCAAGTGAGGGGGTCGTGGGGTTGGTGTTATTGTTGCTTTTTTTTGCAAGGAAGGGGGGTGGGGGAGTTTAGGGTTTTTGATGTTTCAGCTACCATTTTCCATGTAGGGTATCTGTTAGTTTTATTGTGTGAGGGGATGGGGGGGGTTGGGGTTTGCAAATTTTTTTTTTTTTTTCTTTTTCATCCTGGGGGTGGGGGAAGTTGATGTCTTTCAACAATTTCCATGCTTTTTCTGTATTTCATGGCTGTTTGGAGAAGACAAATATCGGAGTTGTACTCTGCATACATACTTTGACAGTAATTTGAACCTTTGAAAGTCTAATACCAGAGGGCACGCCTCAAAATAGAGGGACATACCACATTTAGAGCAGAAATGTGAAGGAATTTCTTGAGCTAGAGAGTGCAGAATCTGTAGAATCCATTGCCACAGATGGTGGTGGAGCCCATTGTATCGCAGGAACAATATTTGCATGGATAGAAGATTGGCTGATTGGCAGAAGAAAAAGAGCGGGAATAAAGAAATCCTTTTCAGATTGCTGCAGTTGTCTTGTGGTGCTCTGCAGGGGTTGATATTGGGAGCATCACTTTTCACATTAAATGTTAATGATCTGGATGATGGAATTAATGGCTTTGTAGCTTGGTGGATAATACAAAGACAGGTGGAGGAGCAAGCATGAGAAAGCAGGGAATTTGTGGATGTACTTGGACAGATGAGCGTGGGTAAAGAAATGACAGATGGAATAGAGTACATGACTGCTATTTGGTAGAAGGAATAAAGGCACAGACAATTTTCTAAACAAGAACCAAATTCAGAAATCAGAGGTGCAGAGGGACTTGTGAATCCTAGTACAGCATTCCCTAAGTTTGATTTGCAGGTTGAGTCGGAATGCAGGTGCAATATTAACATTTTGAGAGGACACAATATAACAATAAGAATGTAGTGCTAAGGCTTTATAAGGCATTGATCAGAACACATTTGAAGTTTGTGAGCAAGTTAGGGCCTCATTTCTAAACAAGGAAGTGTTGGGATCGGAGTGAGTCCTGTGTAGTATGGGTAGTTTACAAGAAAAGTCCTGGGAATGAAAGGGATAGCGTATAAGGGGCATTTGCTTGTATGCGCTGGAGTTTAGAAGAATGAGGGGGATCCCTCTTTCCTTGATTGTGTTACAGAAACTGTTGGAGATTGTGATGTGCAGTTTGGAATTTGATCGAATGATCTAGCACACTGCTGTGTCCAGAGAGGACCAAGACCACGAGCAGCTTCCTGGAAAAGGGCAGAGACAGGACACAGGGTCATGAGCAGCTCCGTTTAGAAGTGTTGTGAAAGATTGAAGCATCGAGGTGAATGTGGGGAGGTCGGCGGTCACTCTCCATAGAGCCAGTGGGGTCAACGACAGCTGGTAGCCGGGTTGGCTGCAGTTGGACCTGGTGTGGCAGTTTCTCTTCACTGAAGGACTGAGTTTGTGCAGCCGCTCTCCTTGAGGCTGATGGAAGGATGTTTTAAGAAATACTGAGATTTATGTGATTATTGGGTTGTACTTTATATTGGTGTCCTTCATTTTTCATTTTCTTTCTTGTTGCCGATAGGCGGTATGTTACTTTTTGTGTGAGAGAAGAGTTGAGGATTTGGGGTCTGATGTTCTTGGTGTTTTTCTGTGTGGATAATCTGTTAGTGTTTTGTGTGTGAGAGAGAGGGTTGGAGCTGTTGATCCTATTGTCACTGTTCTTCTTTGTGAGGGTGGGGTTTGGGGGTTTGATGTTGTTGTCACTTTTTTATTTGTGAGGCATGGGTCGGAAGTTTTGGTTTTTTGATGTTCCATTTACTGTTTTCCATGTGGGCAATCTGTTAGTTTTTTTGTGTGAGGAAGGGGTGGCGTTTTGGGGTTTGCAATGTCTCTTTCTTTTTTTTCATGCCAGGTGGGGTGGAGTTGATGTCTTTTCTTTCAACAACCCCATGGTTCTTTCTGTATTTAATGGCTATCTGAAGAACTCAAATATCAGAGTTGTATTGCACGTGCATACTTTGACAATACGATGAACCTTTGAGAGTCTAGGACCTGAAGGCACACCCACAAAATAGTAGGTTGTACATTTAGAACAGATAAGAAGGAATTTCTTTAGCCAGAGGGTGGTGAATCTGTGGATGTCACTGCCACAGATGGCTGTGAAGACCAAGTCATTGGGTATATTTAAAGCAGAGGTTGATGCATTCTTCATTAGTAAGTGTGTCCAAGGTTATGGGGAGAAGACAGAAGAATGATATTGAGAGGGAAAATTGATCATGGAGCAGATTTGATGAGCTGGATGGCCTAATTCTGCTTCTATGTCTCGTGGTCTAATACTGTGATGAAGTATAGCTAAGTCTGATTAAAGAGGTTCAGTAAGCATACAACCAAGAGGGCAAATGTGGCTCTTTGATACCAAGAATTTCCATATCCTATGTCACAATCAGTATTTGCATTCACCTCCTTAAAGTAGGTAATTTTGCATTTCCTTTTGACCATCTAATGCTGTAGTCAACTTCCCTACTTCTATAACCTTCAGAATGAATGATTCTCTTCTCTTGCTGGATATCCCCCCCCCCCCCCCCCAGCATTCCTCTTTTCAAATCAGAGGTCACCAAGGCTCTGTGCTAGACTTTGTTCATGCATGACCCTCTTCTATATTGGCTATGGGTACCTGAATGCCTCAAAGTTTCTTTAATGGGCAGTTCTTTTAACATTATTTTGTCATTTAAAACCTATTACTCGATCTTCTGTTTTTCTGTATAGTCCTAGCCTTGGTCTCTTTGTCACCAGCCAAGTTGGCCTTGTAACGTGGACTTCTCTTCCCAAGACTTTCTGCCTTTCCTTCTCCCTCTTTTAGCACTGTCTTTAAAAATACAGCTTTTCAGCCAAGCATTTCACTATCCTGATATTTCTTTGTTGCTATATAGTACATGTCTTTCAAAATAACTCTGAATTATCTTGGGATATATTTCCCCATTCAGTGCCAACACCCAACTTCGGATCCCAAGGTGGAACATCACAACAAGCTATGAAAGATTGAGAGAAACTGTGACCCAAGGAGCCATATGTTTTCAATTTGAGGCAACGTTCCCTCTCCAGTTGTCAATACAGATTCAGGCACGTACCTTGAATTTGCTCAGGCCGCTGCCCAGTAACATTCAATGGCATCACCGTCACTGAAACCCCCTTATCGATATCCATATTCCGAAACTGAACTCATGTAGCCATACACACTGATGTGGCAACAAAAAGCAGGTTAGAAGCTAGGACTCCTACACAAGTAACTCACTTCCTAACTCCCCAAAGTCTGTCTATCACCTACAAGGCTCAAGTCTGGAGTGTGATTAAGTACACTCCTCTTGCCTGGATGAGTGTCACTCAAAAACAGACAAAAAGCTCAACAGTATGCAGTGTGTAGTGGCCCACCTGCCAGGCACCTCCTCCACAACCATTCATTCACTCCACCACTGATGCAGAGTAGCAGCACATTGTATCATCTACTGCACTGCAGTCACTCACCAAGATTCCTTGGACAACTCCTGCCAAGCTTATCACCTCTACCAAGAGAAGCAAAAGCAAGGCACACCAGCTGGAAGTTGTCCTCCAAGTGCTGTGCCATTCCCGACGTGGAAATGTATAGCTGTTCTTTCACCATCACTGGGTCAAGTTGCCGAAATTCTCTTTACCTAGTAGCATTGTGGATATCAGAATCAGACTTTAATTGCCAAGTACCTATGCACATACAAGGAATTTACTTCCGGCAGATGTTGTCTCTCTGCTCATAACAATAATAATGATAAATATAAATGAAAATATAGATTATACATACAGGTAGTGCAATCCAGGTAATAGTTAGCCGACAGTTAACCGGCAGTTAACTGTTCAGCAAAGTGACCGCAGTAGGGAAAAAACTTCTCCAGTGCCTATTAGTCTTAGTCCAGAGGGATCTGAAGCGCCTACCAGACGGAAGCAGATCAAACAGTCCGTGCGCAGGATGGGAGGAGTCCTTTATGATGTTCCCTGCCTCTTCTTCAACCTGGAAGAGTACAGGTCCACAATAGAGGGCAGGGAGGCTCCAATGATGCGCTCGGCAGTCCTCACTGTGCGCTGTAGTCTGGTTCTATCCGCTTGGTGGGGGCTCCAAACCACACAATGATGGAGGTTCACAGGACAGACTCAATGACTGCAGTGTAGAACTGCAGCAGCAATTCCTGAGGCAGACCGTATTTCCTCAAGAGCCGCAGGAAATACATCCGCTGCTGGGCCTTCTTCAGGATGGAGCTGATGTTCTGCTCCCACTTCAGATCCTGAGAGATGGTGGTTCCCACATCTCTAGGACTGCAGAAGCTCAGGAAGAAAGCTCATCACCAAGAATTAACTGCTGGGTCAGCTACAAAGTCCGCCTTCCTTGAATGAACATTTTTAAAAGCAAGATTTAATCATTCTTCTGTGATCATGGCATATATCTCCACTGTACAGTGCTGCAAGAATTCCAGCAAGGATGTTAAAATATGTGTAGAATTAAAAATCAGGTGTGAAGTTACGAACAGCCACCCATTGTTCTAGTTACAGCGTTTAATCCACATTTCCTCGTTGACAAGCTGTGACATTTTCCCCTTGTTTTACTGAAAGTCAAAAGTGAAGGATTTGCATTGAAGATTTTTGCTCCAATTTATATGCATACAACAGAGTTAGATAACTTGCATGCTGCTGTTGTGAATGGATGCAATATTTGTTCATGGCAGTTCCGATGCCATATTTAAGTTTGCTAGCAACAACGTTGTCATTGGCCAAATCAAGTGATGACTCAGCATATAGGAGGGAGATTGCCACAACAACAACCTCTTACTCAATGTCAACAAGACAAAGGAGCTGATTATTGACTTCAGGAGGAGGAAACAAGAGGTCCATGAGCCAGTCCTTATCTGCAGTGGAGAGGGTCAGTAACTTATATCATTTCAGAGGACCTGTCCTGGGCCCAGTACATAAATACAATCACAATGAAAGCATGGCAGCACCTCTACTTCTTTAGGAATTTGGGAAGATTCGGCATGACAGCTAAAATCTTGACAAACTTTTATAGATGTGTAATGGAGAGTATATTGGCTGGCTGCATCACAGCCTGGTATGAAAACACCAATGCCATTGAATGGAAAGTGCTACTAAAAGTAGTGGATACAGTAAAGCTCTCCCAACCATTGAGTCGGTGCAGGAAAGCTGTATCCATCATCAGGGACCCCCACTACCCAGGTCATGCTCTCTTCTCGCTGATGCCATCAGGAAAAATGTACAGGAGCCTCAGGTGTCACACCACCAGGTTCCAGAACAGTTATTACCCCTCAACCATCAGGCGATTGAACCAAAGGGGATAACTTCAGTCAGCTTCACTTGCCCCATCACTGAAATATTCCCACAACATATGGACTCGCTTTCAATAACCTTTCATCTCATATTCTCGGCCCGAAACGTCGACAGCACTTCTCCCTATAGATGCTGCCTGACCTGCTGCATTCTACCAGCATTTTGTGTGTGTTGCTTGAATTTCCAGCATCTGCAGATTTCCTCATGTTTGTCTCATGTTCTCGACATCTATCTATTACTGCTGTTATTTTTTCCTCTTCTGTATTTGCACAGTTTGTTGTCTTTTGCACACTAGTTGTCCGCCCTGTTGATGTGACCTTTCATTAATTCTGTTATGGTTATTGGATTTATTGAGTATCCCCACAAGAAAATGAATCTTAGGATTGTATATGGTGACATACATACACTTCAATAATAAATTAACTTTGAAATTTAAACTCATGCAGAAGTACCTGGCACGTCATGTTGAAATGGGCACATTATGGAAAGTCCTTTTCAAATTTAATTTGTGCAAAAAATGAATGCTGTGTTCTCATAGTTTTTGCTTAATTATCTGTTCATCTCAGTGTTCATTATCTGCAGGCTACCCCGATCCAAAATTGCCCAAAATAGCAACAGAGAAGGAGCGAGCTGTAACACGCCAATCATATATTAACCGAACCGCTAAAATTTCACCTACATTGGTATCAATTCTCCCAGATTCTATAATTTAGTTACACAGTAGCAGCTCTTTACAGTAGCCAATTAACCTTCCTATTCATGTCTTTGGAATGTGGGGAAAACCCAAATTAAATGGAGGGTGTGCAAACTCCACACGGGTACTGCTGGACGTCAAGATCAAAGTCAGGTTGCTGGAAGTCACTGTAGGCAGCAACTCTTATCAATAGTTACTTGCATCATGCTATGGTAAACATTTCACCTAAATCATTAAACTTGAGTGGAGTGGGGAATAGTTGCGGTGTTTAAAAGAAATACTGACCGTTTTATTGAAGAGCTCCTTAGATTCTGTTTTTGATCGAAATAAGCTGCAGACAGCTATAAACTTAGCTCCCTCATGGGCACTAGCCTCCATAGTATCCAGGACATCTTCAAGAAGCGATGCCTCAAAAAGGCGGCCTCTATCATTAAGGACTCCCATCACCCAGGACATGCCCTCTTCTCTTTCCCTTCTCAGGAAGGAGGTTTAGGAGCCTGAATCCAGAGCTTCTTCCCCTTTGCCACCCAATTTCTGAATGGACATTGAACCCATAAGTGCTACCTCACTTTTTAATTTTTATTTTTGCATTACATAATTAATTTAACTATTATATACATATAATCACTGTAATTCACAGTTTTTCTCTGTTAGTTACTGCATTGTACTGCTGCCTGCCACAAAAAGACAACAAATTTCATGACAGATGCTGGTGATATTAAACCTGATTCTGATAATCTAATACTGAAATTTGTTGTGGTATTTTAAAACTTTGCAAAGAACGTTGACATCCTTTATAATTCGGCCTTGCTTAAAGATTTTATAAAATCTATATTTTATATCTCTGAAACTGATTCTTCCTATCTTTCACTTCTAGCTGATTTATGGTACTTGCTGACCACAACCTCAGTGAATCGTGGTTGCTTCAGGATCGGCATGATTTTTGTCTCGATGTCAATCAGATGACAAATACTTCCATACAAAACGCAACACGTGGACACTATGAAAATATTGCAGGACTCAATTTGGAGAAAAACTTTCAGAACCACCAACTATCAAGCACAAGTATAAAAGGAATTTTGTGTTCAACAGATGAGCAAGAAGAAAGGGTGTCATGCCCAATCAAACGGCCGGCACAATCCCCGACCGTAGTCATAGTGTATCAGTCCTTGGTTTTATGCTGATCCCTGTCACTCTTTTGGCTGCAATTGGCATTGCAATTGTAGTGGTAAATTTTAAAGATTTTCTAAACTATATTATTTCTGCAGCAATTGATAGATGTTTTGATTTGCACTTTTAATATCTGTGTATTTCTTTCTGCTAGGTAAGGTATATTCGAAAGCGACACAGGTAAGGATATTTTTGATGGAGAATTTAGAAAATTGCTGGCTTGTAAGTGATTGATTAGAAAAAAAAGAAGTGACATATTTGGCACTATGCATGGCCGAATTTATTTTTGGGTTGGAGTGAATGTTCTTAACCTGCAAGCAATGTTTTCAAAACGTTATGTGCTTTATCATGTGGAAGATTGAATCCTCCTGAAATAACTTTTTGTAAGATTCCACAAATGGAAATGCTCTAGGATGCTGAAGTTGGAAACACGTTTTGTTTTGATCTTGCTTATGCCCTGCTGGCTTTTATATTTATTCATAGATCTTTTCATTGAGCTTGTAGAAGGTGAGAAGGATGGAAGCTTTAAATAAATCAGTGTGTTGCAGGGAGCCTGTGATTACCACATGTAGGGAGTAGAGGGAGTCAAGAGCCTAGTGCAGTGCTGACAGCAGCTCCTGCCTGCACTTCCTTCCTGCAGGATATGAGGAACTCTGATTTCCTGATGAAAAGTGCAGTTGATTTATCAAAGACCAAGTTACTGCTTCTTTTAAATGTAAAACCTGTGGAAAATTTTTGATAGCGTTCAGTTTAAGTTTAAATGGAAGAGCAGTGATTATTAGGGGATTCTAAGTAAAATAGCACTGAGCAAATCAAATAATATTTTTCTTTAAGTAAGGTGTTTAATTAAAGGGTAAGCTAATTTTTAATCTTCCAATCTATATTTTCATAGATTTACTTTGTTATGGCTTTTTTAAGGCACGTTTTCATGTTCCTGTCTAATAATTCTATGGCCATGATTTCCCTATGAATGAAATAGGAAATATCTCATCAGCAATTGGAGACATATGAGTCATTACATTGCACAAAGGAGAAGGCACGGCCTGCAATATTCATTTAGGATGTGAAGCATCCTGTTATTAACCAAACTGTTTATACAACTGTCAAAAGATGTGAAACAGCCTACTATCTCAAACCAATTTAAATGTTCGAGGCCTTTTTAGGTCTATATTTAGATCTATAGCCAAGAAATACTGTAGTGCTTCTCAGAAGTTTACTGCTAACTTAGTTAATTTACTAAATAGTTCAACTTATAAAATTTGACTAGCTTTGTATGAGTTTTATTATACGAATCTAGCTGAAAGTCAGTTTCTGAGGTAAAAATTTGCAGTTTTATCACAACTCTTTCTTATTTTCTATCCTCTTTTCCCTATTGTTTCCATGCATTTTTATTCCCAGCTGTTAAGGCAGGACAAATTTCATGATATATTCCATGACTGCAGTCAGTGCAGCAGATGTTTGGAAGCTGTGCTTCTAAAGGAAAATTCTACTAATTGGCGTATCTACTGAAAATATATATTAAAAAACTATCTAGTGTGGTCAACTGTTCTGACAAAACGGGTCCTACTGTTCATAATGTAGGCTGTAAAATGAAAATTCTGAGGTATCAAAATTTTAGAAATTCAAAAATAAGTGGAAAATGTATTTAGTGTACTGAAACCAGCATTCCTGTAACCATGTATTATTTGTTAAAAGTTTCCATTGAACTCAAACTTTTGGTTACTGAAGTCAGTTGTTTTTAAGAGTATGTATACGGTTATAGGTTGAGCTATTGTACTTGCAATTAACTGAGATGCAAATGATGATGGCCCCAAAGTAACATAAAGTCTGACTTCTTTGTGCTATAAATTCTATCAACACATGTCTGCTGGGTGTTTATGCTCCACAAGAGTGTCTTTTCGCTTTAATTATTCCTTTCTATCCTGCTGCAGATCCCTTGTATTCTCCTCTCCCACATGATGCTACCCACTTAAAATAGGTTCTATATTTTCACTACAGTATTAAAAACAAAAACCTTCCTAATATTTTTACATTTTATCTGTTAGAAATATTTCTCTACTTTCACTTCACTGACTCTCATTTATGGTCTTATGGGCTTTATAAGAACCTGTTTTGGGTCTTTTCGTCTTTTCCAGTGTACAGAGCTCCAGCTTGATTAACCTGTCCTTTTAATTCTATCTACTCCTTTTTGGTAACACCCTTTATAAATTTCTGTCGTATTTTATAAGCTTTTTTTGTGACATAGAGACACAGTACTCTTAAGGGTAATCCATTCTGCTTTTAGTACTCCATCTCCTCATGTCCTATCAAGGGTGAGGAAGCATCTTGTCTGAAGGTTTATGAAAGTCTGAGAGTGCCACGCCAACTGCAATGCACCAGCCTGTCATTTCTTGGAGATTCTTTAATTCTTGAAACCCTCTTTATCCTGTTTTCTTAAAATATCTATATGGATGGAAATAATTGAATTTATTTTTATATTATTATAATGTTTTATCCATTATGCATGGCATGTAGTGAAGTATGCTTCAGTGATGCAATTGTATGAGATTAATTGAGGATGTATAGTGTACCATCATTTGAATTGTGGTGATCTCGACCTTGTATTTGATTTGCAGTTAAAGAAGGAAAGTAAGAGATTTGATGTTTCAGTAGAGGACAAATTTATCCATGAAACACAGTGTTGAAGTATTTAATTAGAATCCAAATCTGCAGTTTTTTAATTCCATACTCTTTGATAGCATAGTGGAATCTTGACAATTGATTTCTATTTTGAGGTTTACTACAAAACTGGTGAAGAAATACTGCCTTAAACGTACATACACAATTCACAGTGCAAAAAATACACAGAACGCTAAATATTAAATGTAGATGTGCAGACAATTGTTCCAGTTCAGCTACAGCTATGAATTTATGGCTGAACGTGGAAAGGAAATGCAAACCTTTCAAAAAATCACACAATTGTTTCTAATCAATTCCCATGGCATGTTTATATTCCAGAGCCACTGGAAGGCTTCCCTGGTGGCAGAGCTGATTTGAGTGGTACCATATTGACAAGAAGGCAGTTAATTCCTTGTGCAGACATGGCTAATGTTAGTTATGGTAGGCATACAGTATCGTTCTTGCCATTGTCAGTTAGGGAAGAAAATTTAACATTGTTAATATCTAACAGTGATCCTCTTTCAGAAATGCATCTTATTAAATCTCACCTTCTTGACTCCTTTGTAGAAGTAACAATCCATAAAGATACTGCTTAAGTGCAAGACATTTAGAACTTCCAAAAGATATTTGATTAGATTCCACTTGCAAAGCTACCAGATGAGGCTAAAACTACAAGCAAACATGATAATTCTTAGGCTGTTTATTTTTGGGGGCACTAAAGATTCTATTTATGGATGACATGATTCAGATGTTCCATGAAAATTGGCCAAGTTTGCAACCAAATAAAGCTAACTCAAGTCAAGTTTATTGTCATTTAACTATATACAGTGGTATGCAAAAGTTTGGGCACCCCGGTCAAAATTTCTGTTACTGTGAATAGTTAAATGAGTAGAAGATGAACTGATCTCCAAAAGTCATAAGTTGAAACATTCTTTTCAACATTTTAAGCAAGATTAGTGTACTATTTTTGTTTTGTACAATTTTAGAGTGGAAAAAAAGGAAAGGAGCACCGTGCAAAAGTTTGGACACCCCAAGAGATTTGAGCTCTCAGATAACTTTTACCAAGGTCTCAGACCTTAATTAGCTTGTTAGGGCTATGGCTTGTCACAGTCATCATTAGGAAAGGCCAGGTGATGCAAATTTCAAAGCTTTATAAATACCCTGACTCTTCAAACCTTGTCCCAATAACCAGCAGCCATGAGTTCCTCTAAGTAGCTGCCTAGCACTCTGAAAATTAAAATAAGTGATGCCCACAAAGCAGGAGAAGGCTATAAGAAGACAGCAGAGTGTTTTCAGGTAGCTGTTTCCTCAGTTTGTAATGTAATTAAGAAATGGCGGTTAACAGGTACGGCTGAGGTCTGGAAGATCAAGAAAACTTTACGTGAGAACTGCTTGTAGGATTGCTAGAAAGGCAAAAAACCTCCGTCTGACTGCAAAAGACCTTCGGGAAGATTTAGCAGACTCTGGAGTGGTGGTGCACTGTTCTACTGTGCAGCAACACCTGCACGAATATGACCTTCATGGAAGAGTCATCAGAAGAAAACCTTTCCTGCATCCTCACCACAAAATTCAGCATCAGAAGTCTGCAAAGGAACAAAGAAAGTCTGCAAAACAAGCCTGATGCATTTTGGAAACAAGTCCCGTAGACTGATGAAGTTAAAATAGAACTTTTTGGTCGCAATGAGCAAAGGCATGTTTGGAGGAAAAAAGGTGCAGAATTTCATGAAAAGAACACCTCTCCAATTGTTAAGCACGGGGCTGAATCAACAATGCTTTGGGCTTGTGTTGCAGCCAGTGGCACAGGGAATATTTCACTGGTAGAGGGAAGAATGAATTCAATTAAATACCAGCAAATTCTGGAAGCAAACATCACAGTGTCTGTAAAAAAGCTGAAGATGAAAAGAGGATGGCTTCTACAACAGGATAATGATCCTAAACACACCTCAAAATCCACAATGGACTACCTCAAGATGCTCAAACTGAAGGTTCTGCCATGGCCCTCACAGTCTCCTGACCTAAACATCATCGAAAATCTGTGGATAGACCTCAAAAGAGCAGTGCATGCAAGACAGCCCAAGAATCTCACAAAACTAGAAGCCTTTTGCAAGGAAGAATGGGTGAAAATCCCCCAAACAAGAATTGAAAGACTATTAGCTGGCTACAGAAAGTGTTTACAAGCTGTGATACTTGCCAAAGGGGTGTTACTAAGTACTGACCATGCAGGGTGCCCAAACTTTTGCTTTGGACCCTTTTCCTTTTTTGTTAGGTATTTTGAAACTGTAAAAAATCAAAATAAAAAAAGTAATCTTGCTTAAAATATTAAAGAAATGTGTCATCTTTAACTTTATGCCTTTTGGAAATCAGGTAATCTTTTACTCGCTTAACTATTCACAGTAACAGAAATTTTGACCAGGGGTGCCCAAACTTTTGCATGCCACTGTGCATGCATATTGTCAAATGAGACGTTTCTCTGAACCAGGGTGTAAAGCACAATAGTACACACAACACACATATAACAAATATAATTTATGAAAGTAAGGATAAAATCTCCATATGAATTACTCATAAATAAGGTAAAGTGCATAAATTAAATATCGTAAGGTACAGAACAGGTTTACAGAAAAAGATATGTAAAAAGGGCCCGAAGGATTATTAGGGACCTGAGTCACCCCAACCACAAACTGTTCCAGCTGCCACCATCCGGGAAGTGGTACCACAGTCTAAAAGCCAGGACCAACAGGCTCCGGGACAGCTTCTTCCACCAGGCCATCAGACTGATTAATTCACGCTGTTACAATCGTATTTCTATGCTATATTTACTGTTATTTTACGTACTATTTATTACTATAAATTGCACATTGCGCATTTAGACGGAGGCGTAACATAAAGATTTTTACTCTGCATGTATGTGAAGGATGTAAGTAATAAAGTCAATTCAATTCATTCAATAATCAGTGACACTTCAAATGTGATGTGGCAGGGAGTTCATAAGCCTAATGGCCTGAGGGAAGAAACTGTTTTGTATCCTGAGCATTCTTGTTTTTATACATCATAGTCTCCAACCTGATGGTAGAAAATCAAAGGGAATACTGGATGGATGGATGGATGGGTGGGATCCTCGATAATACAAAGGGCCCTGTGTACTCAGCACTCCTGACAATCGTCCCCGATGGATGGAACGGAGACCCCCATGATCCTCTCAGCCATTCTCACAGTTCTTTGTAGGGTTTTCAGGTCCGATGCTTGGCTCCCCCCTATCAGATGGAGGTGCAGCTTTAATCAAAGAGGGTGGGAATTTCCAAATTGAGTTGGACAAAATGCAAGGTGGGTTATTTTGAAGAAAGATTATATGCATTAGATATTTAGACAGAAACGTAAAGTAACGATTTTTACTCCTCATGTATGTGAAGGATGTAAGAAATAGTCAATTCAATATATATTTTGTATGTAAGAAAAGTGGGCATTTTCCATCTAAATAATTGAAAAGTTAAGGATGGATTTGAACCTCAACTACAATTTTAATTATCTCAAAATTTCCAACCCATGTAAAAGTCAGTGGAGTTTAAACTAAATGCTAGGAGCACTTAGGTCAACTTTTCAAATCAAGGCCCTATTAACAGAACTGGTAAGGTGATTTTTTTAAAAAAGCATATTTAATGCCACAGAAAGGGTGAAGAACAATTACTACTTTAGAAACAGAATTGAAACAGACTTAATAATCAAGCAGTGCAATAAACTACAGAGAAGACGTTAACAAGTAGTTGGGTGCCCTGATCAGACTGCATATAGTAGATAATTTGCATTTCTGTTTATCAAAGGAGAAAATATTGAAGCACTTGGTCTGACCAATGAAGCAAATCTTGGTAAGATTGAAGTTCCTTGCCTAACCAGGCAAGACCTATGATGTAATATAAAGAAAATGCCGGTAAATCTAGGTGCAATTTTAACTTAATCTGAGATTACAATTCAGAAATGCAGGTTCAATCTATCACAAAATCACCTAACACTGATGCTAAACAGCTCTTTACACTTTGATCATTGTTTATAATTAAACTTGTGTGGAAATAATAATCTGAAATCTTTTTGGAAACAATGAAATGAAGAATGGAAGGTTGGTCGGGTGCTTGGATGAATGAATTAAAACTATTTAAATGGCTGTCCTCATCTCCCAGTATCATCTGATAAGGGGTCTGAGAAGTGTGATAAGCTTTTTAAAAAAATCTTCCTTGACATTCTTGGTCATCTACAGAAAGATCACTTCTCTCATGAAGTTTTTGTTCTTCAACACAATGCCTACTTGTTGAGAAACATGAAATATTTCTTTCAACGTTTATCTGACAAAACTTTATATGGTATCCAATTTCTCCCTTAGCCACTGTGCCTGCTATGCACATTCTTAATGGCAGAAAGGAAAATGTAGATGATGTTCTCTTCCCACACAGGCACTGAAGTCAATTGTGGAAGAATATGGGCAGTCAAACCTCTTGAAGCAAAGGTTTCTTTGGAGTATCAGTGGGTGACATGATTTTCAGTTTATGGATACCATTGGATAATTTTAGAATTAATTGATCCACCTTTTACATTATTTTCTTCATTAAAGACTCAAATATCCTAATCCTCACACTCGTTCTCTATTTCAGTTGGTGCTTTCACATGTTCCAGCACCATTCCAGTTTTCATTCATTAATATTAAAAGCTGAGAAAGTTAAAACTTAACTTTAGTATTTCAGTGTTATTGCTTCTTTTGTGACTTATTGTATCTTTTGAGGGTCACAATTCTGTAAAGCTGCCATCTGGCATATAATTTCACCGTGTAGAAAAATCTGCAGGATATCACTAACACTTTCAGGAAGCCTAAATTTATTTTTAGCCAATACATGAAAGGTTACATGCAATGTGACTTTTCTATACTACAATTCTTGGCACTTGGTTTTCTTGCTGGCTGTTTCTTACTGTGAACTTTTCACCACTATCAACTATTTATGGAGCCTTTGATATTATAATCAGTCAACTTTCCTTTGTAAAAAAAATGTGAAACTCTAGTAGAATCCCAAGGTTGACATCTTCAATTTTTAAGCATACTCTCTTGCACTTGAGATCTTCATCTTTTCAAAATTGCTTCATACTAACTTCATTAATATATTTAAAAAGTAACAGAAGAACATCCCAAGGTATTTCATAGAGATATAAGGAAGTCTGAAGAATCTTGGGACAATATTTTACATGCTCAGTTTCCACTGACTATCCCGAGCTTCCACTTGCTGCCCACTTCAACTCCTCTTGCCACTCCTTCACTGACCTGTCCATCCTTGGCTTTCTCTACTACCAGGGTGAAGCCCACTACAGGAGGAGTAATATCTTATATTTCACCTTGGGTAGTCTACAACCTGATGGTGTGAATATTGAGATTTCCAGTTTCAAATAAACAGTAATCACCATTTTCATTTTTCACCTTCTTCCCCAACCCTCACCTTATTCCCCTACTCCACACTAGTACATCTTATCCTCCGGTGCTCGCATTTTTGTCCCCCAGCTCTCCTTCACCCATCTTTATCCTCTTCCACTTCCTGACTTCATCCATCTACTTTGCACCCCAACCTATCCCATTCCACCCCTAAACTGGTTCCAAATGTCGTTAGCCTCTCAGTTCTCATCTCTTTATCCTAATCTTGCTCTGGCAGTGCTGTGAGTTCTTGCTTTTCCCCCTCCAGCAGCTGTTTCCCATGTCTATTCTACCTTACCCCCACCCACCTTGCTCCTGTTGTGTATTTTTTTCTTTTTCCTCTCTTGCATTCTCTGCCTCCATCTCCCGCTACAGTCTTCACACTCCACCACAACTCTTCTCCCCTAGCCTGCCACCTTGCACTCCTCAGTTTAACAATCATCTCAAGATCCTTTCTCGCCACCCTCGCCCCCCTCCCCCCTTCTCTCTGTGCTGGCCAACACAACTTTCACCTAATGCCAGTTTTGACCTGAAAAGCTGATGATATCTTTCCTCCCACCAATGCTGCTCACCCCTCTGAGTTGTTTCAGCAGACCCTTTGTTCAGTCTGAGGTAGCTGGGTGAGGTTGAAACGTTGTCCAGGTCCCACGCCTCATCTAGTGGTGCCACCGATTGACGAAGAAAACAGATGTCCGATCTCTCATCTGGCAGACAGCGCACCAATTATGCTATATCATCTCGGTATGGCAGCAATGAACTGGCCTTGAACTTGTGCTGGAATGAAGCACGACTTAGGCTTGGAGGCAATGGCAATATTTTCCCAAACAAGAGGAAATCTGCAGTTGCTGTAAATCAAAGCAGCACACACAAAATACTGGAGGAACTCAGCAGCCCAGGCAGCATCTATGGAAAAAGAATACAGTTGACGTTCCAGGCTGAGACCCTTCGTTGGGACTGAAGAAAAAAAGATGAGGAGTTGGAGTTAGAAGGTTGGGGAGGGGAGTAAGTAACACAAGGTGATAGATGAAACTAGGAAGGGGGGGCTGAGGGGTGAAGTAAAGAGCTGGGAAGTTGATTGGTGAAAGAGATGCAGGGCTGGAGAAGGAAGAATCTGATAGGAGAGGACAGGAAGCCGTGGAGGAAAGTGGGAGGACCACCAGAGGGAGGTGATGGGCAGGTAAGGCGATAAGGTGAGAGAGGGAAAAGGGAATGGGGAATGGTGAATGGCCATTACCAGAAGTTCAAGAAATCAATGTTGATGCCATCAGATTGGAGGCTACCCACTCCAATCTGAATGTGGCCTCATCATGACAGTAGTGGAGGCCATGGACTGACGTGTCAGAATATGAATGAGAAGTGGAATTAAAAATGGTTGGCAACTGGGAGGTCCTGCTTTTTCTGGCCAGTGCATGGCGAAGTAGTCTCCCAATCTACCTTGGGCAATACTTCCAATATACAGAAAGCCACACTGGGAGCATCGGATACAGTAGATGACCCCAAAAGACTCACAGGTGAAGTTAAAAGGCAAACACGAGGAAATCTGCAGATGCTGGAAATTCAAGCAACACACACAAAATGCTGGTGGAACGCAGCAGGCCAGGCAGCATCAACAGGGAGAAGCAATGTCGATGTTTCGGGCCGAGACCCTTTGTCAGGATTGAAACGTCTCGGCCCGAAGGGTGGACATTCTCCCTATAGATGCTGCCTGGCCTGCTGTGTTCCACCAGCATTTTGTGTGTGTCACAGGTGAAGTGTTTCCTCAGCTGGAAGGACTGTTTGGGGCCCTGAATGGTAGTGAGGGAGGAGGTGTAGGGGCAGGTTTAGCACTTTTTCCACTTGCAAGGAAAAAGGCCAGGAGTGAGATCATTAGGGAGGGATGAACGGACAAGGGAGTCGTGTATGTTTTCCCCTTGTATTTTGTGTAACCAAGCCAACATTTATACTTGGTGTCCTGAAATTAACAAGGGAGTAGTATGAGTTAATTTTCTGTGTCTGACTTGTCCAGTAACTCCCACTGGTTATTGCATGTGGATGTGAGGCAAGCTCTTTCTCCATTTATTATGATTTCACTCAATGGTTAGCAGAGTGGCAGAGAAGGCACAAGGAGCCAAATGGTCTATCCCAACATTTCAAGTTCTTCTGTAATCAAATTACTCATTGACATCAATTTAGCACATGCATCAAAATATCTCACTTGTGTTGCCACTGTATTGTCTTCAGGTTAGCGAAAGGAAAGAAAACTGTGAGTACGTAGTTTTGGGCCCCTTATCTTAGCAAGGACGTGCTAAAACTGGAGCCAGTTCAAAGGAGGTTCACCAAAATGATTCACGTGAAGAGCGTTAGATGGTTCTGGGCCTGTATTCACTCAAATTCAGAAGAATGAGGGGTGACCTTATTGAAACCCATCGAATAGTGAAAGACCTTGACAGAGTGGATGTGGAGAGGGTGTTTCCTATAGTGAGAGAGTCTAAGACCAGAGGACACATCCTCAGGATAGAGCTATGTCCTTTTAGAATGGAGATGAGGAGGAATTTCTTTAGCCAGAGAGTGGTGAACCTCTGGAATTTATTGCCACAGGCCTCTGTGGAGGCCAAGTCTTTATGTATATTTAAGGCAGAGGGTGATACATTCTCGATTGGTCAGGGCATGAAGGGTTGGGCAGGAGATTAGGGCTGAGAGGAAAATTGGATCAGCCATGATAATATGGAAGAGCAGACTCCATGGGCCAAATAGCCTAATTCTGCTCTGATGTCTTATGGTCTGAAAGGAACAAGTTAGAACAAAGAATGAAAGAAAAAGATAGGGTTTGGGGTGTATTGGAATTAAATTTTTAAAACTATATTGAGCATTTTAAAATAGAGCAATAAGAAGTCTGGTACTGTACCTAAAGACTACTCCTGGAATCAATAATATTTTTTATGTGGGCCTTTCATCAAGATTTAGACTAATAATTTTGGGTTATGGCCTCTCTTCCTGCCCTACACAAGTGTATTGCTTAATAGTTTAATGGAGAAGTTGCAGTGATGTACAGATTGAAGGGAAATGGGGAAGAATTTATTATTCAAAAGTTTTATGAAAGAAGTAGAGACATACATTATTAATATCGTGAATGAACATGCATTTTGTATTTGTAGACACCAAACATTCTTCTTACATGAAAGGAGCTTAGCCTATTTTGAAGTGCTTTCAGATCTGGAAGGATAATTGATTGATTATCAAATTTATTAGTTAATAGTATTTTCTCCTCCTTCGCCCAGTTTTCAAAGCAGACAAGAATAAATTATGAATGAAGGCTTTTGTCTACGTGCCCATCCATGAATCATGCTAAGCTTGTGAAACAAAATCATGAATTTGATTATCAACTTACTGTTGAAGTTAGAAGTACATAGGAAGTCATGCTTGATGCGAACGGGCCAGCACGGTAGCGTAATGGTTAGTGCAATGCTCCACAGTACCAGCAACCGGGATTCGATTCCCATTGCTACCTGTAAGCTGTTTGTGTGTTCTCCCTGTGACCGGGTGTGTTTCTGCTGGGTGCTCTGGTTTCCTCCCACAGTGCAAAGAGTACTGGTTGGTAGGTTAATTGATCATTGTATATTGTCTCATGATTAGGCTAGAATTAAACTGGGGGATTGCTGGGCAGCATAGCGCGACAGACTGGAAGGGCCTACTCCGCATTTTATGTCAATAAGTAAAATGTAATTGAATATTAAGCCAAACTGTAGAAAGAGAAAGAATACTAATTCCTATCTGATTAAAGAATCTTTTTAGGAACCTGAACTTGTTACAGCTCTAATAGGCTCACACTAATACTTCATAATCAGCGTGATTTATCAGAAAAGTCATGAGCTCTTTCTTATTTGAAGATGTTTTAGAGATTTTAATATTTTGCCCCAGTAAAACTAGTGTATTGTATTTGCAGACTAATGCATTATTTTATGATTATTTCTCCTTTGCAATTGCATGGACTGACAATAATAAGGTGACTGTAACCTGTGCAAGAAGGACAGTTCAGTTAGATCTTATAACTGGAAACTGAATGAAAAGCGTCTAGGTTTGGCATATCAGAGGGTTGCTGTTCTGCCAGTGCAGTTCTACATGTGAAGTGAAGGAAGCAATACTGGCAGCACGATCCTGTGATCCCATTCCGATATTTTTTAGCCACAATACTGTCACTTTCAAAATACTTCCAGTTGGAGTGGATCTGATCAACTGGGCAAACAGGAGAATGGTCAACCAGCAACACCGCCACTCCAGAACAAAGAAAATCTGCAGATGCTGGAAAGCCAAGTCTGTCTGTCTGTCTGTCTGTCTCTCTCTCTCTCTCTCTCTCTCTCTCTCTCTCTCTCTCTCTCTCTCTCTCTCTCTCTCACTCTCACTCTCACTCTCACTCTCACTCTCACTCTCACTCTCACTCTCACTCTCACTCTCACTCTCACTCTCACTCTCACTCTCACTCTCACTCTCACTCTCACTCTCACTCTCACTCTCACTCTCTCACACACACACACACACACAATACCGGAGGAACTCAGCAGGTCAGGCAGCATCTGTGGAAATGAATGAACTGTTGAAGTTTCGGGCTGAGACCCTTCTTCAGGACTAGGCCACTTTGACCTCACTCATCGTGCTGTTGTAGACAGTTTACCTTTAAAGAAAAACCCAAGTCATTTTTAACCTGTGCAATTACCATGGTGTTAAAGGTCTAGATGGGCTAGAATTTATCCAGTACCTTCAGGAACATTTCCTCAGACAGTACCAAGGAGGGCCCTGCTAGGGAACGGGTGAAGATTGACCTATTCCTGGGAAATAAGGAAGAGCAAGTAACTGTATTCAGTTTTAAGATAGTTCTGGAAAGGGACAGAACTAGTTCACAGGTTTGATTTCTAAATTGGGCAGGGCTAATTTTGTGATAGTATTAGAGAGGGGCTTGTACAGGTTGCATGAGCAAGATTGTTTTTAGGCAAAAGGACCTCTGGCAGGTGGGAGGTTTTTAAATGACATAGCAAGACTTAAAGCACTACATGTCAAAGTCAAAGGCAAATATCCTGGGAGTTGGAAACCTGGATGTCAAGTGATATTGTAACTTTGGTCAAGGAAAGGAGGCAGCTTGAGTCAAATACAGGAAGCTGGGATCAAGCAGTGGAGATATATAGAGGATGTGCTTGGGCATGAGATGGCTTTGGCATAAAACAACTGAGGAAAAATTGTACAGGCCCTGTAATCGATGATGTTGGGCCAACCTTTTAACCTACTCCAAGATGAATCTAATTTTTCTTCCTGTATAGCCTTCCATTTTTCTTTCATCCATGTACATGTAAAATGTCTGCTGCTTTCCTTGATCCTATTTGCCTTCTGATGGCCATTTCTAGCCCTCTTAAGTCCCTTCTTAAGCTCCTACTCAGCTATCTTATAACTCTCAAGAGCCCTATCTGATCATTGCTTCCTGAACCTTAAATATGCTTCCTTCTTATTCTTGACTAGGTGTTCCACAACTCCTGTCAACCATTGTTACTTCACCCTACCATCTTTTCCCTGCCTCTATGGGAGAACCCCGTGCAAGTACTCCTTCCATCTCAGTGCCAGTGTTTAAAGTTCAATTCCTGCCGCTGTCTGTAAGGAGTTTGTACGTTCTCCCAGCGATGACATGGTTTCCAAAGGTGTGCAGATTAGGGTTAGTAAGTTGTGGGAATGCTATGTTGGTGGCAAAAGCATGGCAACGCATGTGGGCTGTCCCTAGCACATTCTTGGGCTACGTTGGTCATTGATGCAAAGGATGCATTCCGCTGTATACTTGAATGTATATGTGACAAGTAGAGCTAATTATTTTAAAAATAATCTCCACATTTCTACTGTGTATTTCCCTCAGTACACCTGTTCCCAAGATCTTCCCTAATAGCGTCATAGTGTATCCTCCCCCAATTAAATACTTTTGAATACCATCTGCTCCTCTTTCTGTCCAAGGCTATGATAAAGGTCAGGGAGTTATGGTCACTGTCTTTGAAATGCTCACCCACCAACAGATATGTCACCTGTCCAGGTTCATTGTCTAGAACTAGATTCAGTTTGGCCATTCCTCTAGTTGACCTGTCCACATACTGTGTCATGAATCCTTCCTGGACACAGCTAACAAAAAGTGAATCCTGAGAGATGACCTTTGTCTGGTAAGGGAGAGTGAGGAGATGATAGAGAGGAGCAAGTAGTTACACTGGGGCCTCGGGAGACAGTTAAATGTGTAACAGTCAGGAGAGGGAAGGGCAAGAGTCAGATACTAGAGAGTACCCCTATGGCTGTCCCCTTTAACAGTAAGTACTCCTGTTTGAGTACTGTAGGGGGGACGGCCGACCTGGGGGAAGCAACAGTGGCCGCTCTTCTGGCACAGAGACTGGCTCTGTGGCTCAGAAGAGTAGAGAAAGGAAGAAGGAAGCAGCAATAGGGGACAAGCGATTCTGTGGACTCAGGAAAGAAACACAGATGGTAGTTTGCCTCACAGGTGCCAGGGTCCGGGATGTTTCTGATCGTGTCCACGATATCCTGAAGTGGGAAGGTGAACAGCCAAAGGTCATAGTACATATTGGTACCAACAACATAGGCAGGAAAGGGGAGGAGGTCCTGAAAACAGATTACAGAGAGTTAGGAAGGAAGTTGAGAAGCAGGACCTCAAAGGTAGTAATCTCAGGATTATTGCCTGTACCACGCGACAGTGAGTATAGGAATAGAGTGAGGTGGTGGATAAATGCGTGGCTGAGGGATTGGAGCAGGGGGCAGGGATTCAGATTTCTGGATCATTGGGACTTCTTTTGGGGCAAGCGTGACCTGTACAAAAAAGACAGGTTGCACTTGAATCTGAGGGTGACCAATATCCTGGCAGGGAGGTTTGCTAAGACTATTGGGGAGAGTTTAAACTAGAATGGCTGAGGGGTGAGAACTGAACTGGAGGAAGGGCGGTTAGCTCACAAATAGGGAAAGCCTGGAGTCAGTTCGAGAGGGAGGATAGGCAGGTGATAGAGAAGGGATGTGCTCAGATCGATGGTTTGAGATGTGTCTAATGCAAGAAGCATCATGAACAAAGCGGATGAGCTTACAGCGTGGTTCGGTAGTTGAACTGTGATGTTGTGGCCATGGTTTAGGAGCAGGAATGGCTATTTCGAGTGCCAGGCTTTAGATGTTTCAGAAAGGACAGGGAGGGAGGCAAAAGAGGTGGGGGCGTGGCACTATTGATCAGAGATAGTGTCACGGCTGCAGAAAAGGAGGAAGTCAAGAAGGGATTGTCTGCTGAGTCTCTGGGTGGAAATTACAAGAAGGGGTCAATAACTCTACTGGGTGTTTTTATAGACCACCCAATAGTAACAGGGACATCAAGGAGCAGATAGGGAGACAGATTCTGGAAAGGTGTAATAATGACAGGGTTGTCATGATGGGAGATTTTAATTCCCCAAATATTGATTGGATCTCCCTAGAGCAAGGGGTTTAGATGGGGTGGAGTTTGTTAGGTGTGTCCAGGAAGGTTTCCTGACACAATATGTAGATGAGTCTACAAGAGTAGAGGCTATACTTGATCTGGTATTGGGAAATGAACCTGGTCAGGTGTCAGGTCTCTCAGTGGGAGAGCATTTTGGAGATAGTGATCACAATTCTATCTCCTTTGCCATAGCATTGGAGAGGGATAGGAACAGACAAGTTAGGAAAGTGCTTAATTGGAGTAAGGGGAAATATGAAGCTATCAGGCAGGAACTTTGCTTCAGTATTCACTGCAGAAAAGGATCTTGGCAATTGTACGGATGACTTACAGTGGATTGAAAAGCTTGAGCATATAGACATTAAGAAAGAGGATGTGCTGGAGGTTTTGGAAAGCATCAGTTGGATAAGTCTCCAGGACTGGTTGAGGTGTACCCCAGGCTACTGTGGGAGGCGAGGGCAGAGATTGCTGAGCCTCTGGCGATTATCTTTGCATTATCAATGGGGACGGGAGAGGTTCCAGAGGATTGGAAGGTTGCGAATGTTGTTCCCTTATTCAAGAAAAGGAGTAGAGATAGCCCAGGAAATTACAGACCAGTGAGTCTTACTCCAGTGGTTGGTAAGTTGATGGAAAAGATCCTGAGAGGCAGGATTTATGAACATTTGGAGAGACATATTATGATTAGGAATAGTCAGCATGGCTTTGTGAAAGGCAGGTCCTGCCTTACAAGCCTGATTGAATTTTTTTGAGGATGTGAATGAACACATTGATTAAGGTAGAGCAGTGGATGTAGTGTATATAGATTTCAGCAAGGCATTTGATAATGTACCCCATTAAAGGCATTGAGAAAGTAAGGAGGCATGGGATCCAAGGGGACCTTGCTTTGTGGATCTGGAATTGGCTTGCCCTCAGAAGGCAAAGAGTGGTTGAAGATGGATCATATTCTGCATGGAGGTCGGTGATCAGTGGTGTTTCTCAGGGATCTGTTCTGGGACCCCTTCTCTTCATGATTTTTATAAATGACCTGGATGAGGAAGTGGAGGGATGGGTTAGTAAATTTGCTGATGACACAAAGGTTGGGGGTGTTGTGGATTGTGTGTAGGGCTGTCAGAGGTTACAGTGGGACATGGTTAGGATACAAAACTGGGCTAAGAAGTGGCAGGTGGAGTTCAACCCAGATAAATGTGAGGTTGTTCACTTTGGTAGGTCAAATATGATGACAGAATATGGTATTAATAGTAAGACTCTTGGCTGTGTGGAGAATCAGAGGAATCTTGGGGTCAGAGTCCATAGGACACTCAAAGACTCTGTGGTTAAGAAAGCATACGGTGCATTAGCTTTCATCAATTGTGGAATTGAGTTTAGGAGCCAAGAGGTAATGTTGCAGCTATATAGGACCCAGGTCAGACCCCACTTGGAGTACTGTGCTCAGTTCTGGTCAACTCATTACAGGAAGGATGTGGAAACTATAGAAAGGGTGCAGAGGAGATTTACAAGAATGTTGCCTGGATTTGGGAGCATGCCCTATGAGAAGAGGCTGAGTGAACTCGACCTTTTCTCTTTGGACTGGCGAAGAATGAAAGGTGACCTGATAGAGATATACAAGATGGTGAGAGGCATTGATGGTGTGGATAGTCAGAGGCTTTTTCCCAGGGCTGAAGTGACTACCACAAGAGGACACAAGTTTAAGTTGCTTGGGAGTAGGTACAGAGGAAATGTCAAGGGTAAGCTTTTTATGCAGAGAGTGGTGAGTGCATGGAATGGGCTACTGGTGATGGTGGTGGAGGCTGATATGATAGAGTCTTTTAAGAGACTCCTGGGTAGGTACATGGAGCTTAGAAAAACAGAGGGCTTTCGGGTAACCCTAGGTAATTTCTAAAGTAAGTACGTGTTCTCAGCAGCATTGTGGGCCGAAAGGCCTGTATTGTGCTTTAGGTTTTCTATGTTTGTATTTTCTATATTAAGTGAAAAAGAGTGGAAGCGAATCGGGACCCTCAAGACCAAGATGGAAATCTATGTGTAGAGCCATTGGAGATGGACGGAGTTCTCAATGATTATTTCTCTTTTGTTTTTCCCATGGAGAAAGATGTGAAAAGTTGGGAATCTGGCAAAGTTGATGGATAGGTTTTGGGAACGGCCCATATTGGTTAGGAGAGGTGTTGCATGCATTAAGATTTATGAAGGTGGACTAATCTCCAGATCTGGTTGAGGTATATCCAAGAACGCTATTGTTAGCTAGTGAAGAAATTGTGGGAACCATGCTGTGATATATTTATAACATCACTATCCATCCGCGAGGTGCTGGAAGACAGGTAGATAGCAAATGTTATGCCTTTATTTAAGAAAGTTGTAAAGATAGGCTTCATAATTATAGATATGTTAGCCTAATATCCATAAGATGTTAGAAAGCATTCTGAGCGATGTGGGATACTTATATTTAGAACGGCAGATGCTAATTAGGTGTAGCCAATATGGTTTTGGATGTGGGAGATCTTGTCTTATGAATTTGATTGAGACTTTCAATGAAGCGAGAAGGAAAGTTGATGAGGAGACTGCAGGAAGCATGCTTTATGTCAAGTTACGTAAGGCTTTTGACATGATTTCACATGGTAGGTAGCTTTGGAAAGTTGGATCGCATGATGTCCGAGGAGATCCAGCAAAGTGGACCCAAAATCGGGTGGATGGTGGAAGTAATATAGACAAAACGCTGGAGGAACTCAGCAGGTCAGGCAACATCTACGGAAAAGAGTAAACAGTTGATGTTTCAGGCTAAGACCTTTAATCAGGCCTGGGAAAAAAGAGATGTGAACTCGGAGTAAGAAAGTGGGGGGAGGGGAGGAAGAAGTACAAGGTTGTAGGTGATAGGTGAAACTGGGAGAGGGGGTGGAGTGAAGTAAAGAGCTGGGAAGTTGATTGGTGAAAGAGATAAAGGGCTGGAGAAGGGGGAATCTGATACAAGAATACAGAAGGCCATGGAAGAAAGGGAAGGGGGAGAACTGGAGGGAGATGATGAGCAGGTAAGGAGATAAAGTAAGAGAGGGAAATAGGAATGGGGAATGGTAAAGGGGGACATTATCAGAAGTTTGAGAAATCAATGTTCATGCCTTCAGGTTGGAGGTTACCCAGGCGGAATGCAAGGTGTTTCTCCTTCAAGCTGAGTATGGCCTCATCATGGCAATAGCGGAGGCTATGGACTGACATGTCAGAATGGGAATGGGAAATAGAATTGAAATCCGTTCTACTTCCAATTCCCATTCGGACATGTCAGTATGTGGACTCCTCTACTGCCACGATGAGGCCACACTCAAGTTGGAGGAGAATCACCTTGTATTCCGTTTGGGTAGCCTCCAACCTGCTGGCATGAACTTTGAATTCTCAAACTTCTGGTAATGGGCCCCTCCCCCTTCTCCTTTACCATTTCCTATTCCCATTTTCCCTCTCACCTTATCTCCTTACCTGCCCATCACCCCCCCCCCCCCCCGGTGTTTCTCCCCCTTTCCTTTTATTCTGTACTCTTCCATCAGATTCCCCCTTTGTCAGCCATTTGTCTTTCACCAATCAACTTCCCAGGTCTTTACTTCACCCCTCCCTCCCCACCTATCCCCTACTACCTTATACTTCTTCCTCCACTCCCCATCCTTACTTTGAAGACCTGAAGAAGGGCCTTGGCCTGAAAAGTTGGCTGTTTATGCAGCTGTCTCACCTGCTGAGTTCCTTCCGCATTTGGTGTGTGTTGCTTGGATTTCCAGCATCTGTAAAAACCCTTGGATGGTGGAAAGGTGTTTTTCAGAATAGAGGTCTGTGACTAGTCATGTGCCCTGGGGGTAGGTACTAGGCCCATTATTATTTGTTATCTATAATAATGAATTGGATGAGAATATATGAGGAATAGTTAGTACATTTGGATATCACACTGAAATAGGAGGTGTTGTAGACATTGAAGATGAGCATCAAAAATTGCAATACATCTTGATCGGTAGGCTGAGGAGTGGGAAATGGAATGTAATTTAGTGTTCAGTCTTACATTTTTGCAGGAGAAATCAAGGTAGAACTATTGGTTTTGGTTATTACCTGCTCTGTGGAAGCATCACCCCACATCAGCCACTTCATAACTACAAAATACAATTGGAAGCAAATCATCTGCTTTGCAATAATCTGTTGGAGGAATTGAAGGCAAAGATGGAGAGCCATAGCTTTTAACCTTTAATTCTCCAGTAGTGCTTACGTGAAACATATTTCACAAACTGTAAAAACGGTGCAAGTGTTTTGACCTGAAATGTCGTCAATTCCTTTCCTCCTACAGATGTTGCTTGATTCACTGAGTATTTCCAGGAGATATTTTGATGCTCCAGATCCCGGCGTCCACAGTTTTGTGTGTCTCAGTTCCAACAGATTGCCTAGGGAGAGCCATCAGCCAAGTAATGAACAGCCTTGGCTCTCATTGATCCTGAGCTGAAATATACCTAAGACTGGTTCCCTACATCTGAAGAACATTATTTACTCATAGTCCTGTTGTATTCAGTTTCCCTTTTTTCCTAGTGTGGTTTCTGCTATCCACAAATGTGGCCACCCTAAGCTTTTAATAAGATTGTCATCAGCTGCTTTACAGTGAAGAATAATTTCTCCAGTTACACTTTCCAGGTCCTACGCTACATCTCTTTAACTTCACATGAATGGTGATCCTCTTCAGTTGATTCACCAGATGTTGATACTTCAGCAATTATATTTCTGCCCTTGGAGCCAAAATTTCACACACTGAGATTTTCTTGTTAGCTCAATGCCTGCATTCAAAGGTCTTCTGGAAACAAAGTATTCAAGCCCCACAGACAATGGTTAACCTTGCTTATTATGTGTTGTTTTCAACAAACGGATCTATGATTAGTTCCCAATAAAATGTCTGCATAAATAATTTTATACAGTTTGTAAAATATGTTTCATGTTAGCACTATTGGAGAATGTAAAAACTGTTACTGATCCACTAATTGAATGTGCATTGAAGCTAAGTGTTTGGACTACAATAATACCATGTATCCTACAGTGAAAGGTAACATGAAAGAATTAATGACCCGAGGTCCTGTAGTCTTGCTCAGGAGAATTTCTTAACTGAGAAAGGTTACAATATTGGTGGGTTATATATTTGTTCAATATCTTCTTTGGTAAGTATTCCTTCCTTCAGTAGTGAAAAGATTAATCCATTTTACTTTGCTTCAAAAGGTTAGAAAACCTACGCAACAAATTGGTACCAATTTATTCATACGACCCTAGTGAGGATCATAATAATGTGGAAGAAGAAGTAGATACTAATGGAGAAATGAAAGTAAGTAAAATCTGTGTTGAGAATTCATATTTTGTATGATAGCATATGTTAAAAAAGCAGGATGACTAAATCAGTCAAAACCTCAAGAAAAATTCTTCGTCTGAAGAGCCAGTATGCAAACACTATGAAGTTTTACAAAGCAGAAAAAACGTAAGAGATAGGGAGCAGGAGTCGGCCATCTGGCCCGTCAAGCCTGCTCCACCATTCAATAAGATCATGGCTGACCTGGCCATGGGCTCATCTCCACCTACCTGCCTTTTCCCCAGAACCTTAATTCCCCTACAATGCAAAAATCTGTCTGGCCTTGTCTTAAATATATTTATTTATCCTCCACTGCTTAATTCAGCAGAGAATTCCACAGATTCACCACTGTCTGGGAAAAGTAGTTTTTCTTCATCTCTGTCCTAAGTCTACTCCCTCGAATCTTGAGGCTATGTCCCCTAGTTCTAGTCTCACCTACCAGTGGAAACAACTTTCCTGCCTTTATCTTATCTATCCCTTTCATAATTTTATGTTTCTATAATATCTACTCTCATTCTTCTGAATTCCAGTGAGTACAGTCCCAGGTGACTCAATCTCTCCTCATAGTCTAACTGCATCATCTCTGGAATCAACCTGGTGAATCGCCTCCAAAACCAGTATATCCTTCCTCAAGTAAGGACAGTACTCCAGATACAGCCTCACTAGTAACCTGTACAGTTGCAGCATAAGCATAACCTCTCTGTTTCTAAGTTTAATCCCTCTAGCAGTGAAGGCCAACGTTCCATTTGCCTTCTTGATAGCCTGCTGCACCTGCAAACCAACCTTTTGTGATTCATGCACAAGCACTCCAAGTCCCTCTGCACAGTAGCGTGCTGCTATTTTTTTTAATCATTTAAACAATAATCTGTTCATTTTTAACTCTTTTCTTCCAAAGCAGATCACCTCAGATTTACCAGCTTTGTATTCCATCTGCCAGAACCTTGCCTACTCACTTAACTTATCTATATCTCTCTTCAGACTCTTTGTATCTTCTACACAATTAGCTTTTCCACTCAATTTAGTATCATCAGTGAACTTAGATACACTACACTCGGTCCCCTCTTCCAGATCGTTAATGTATATCGCGAACAATTGCAGGCCCAGCACCTACCCCTGCGGCACACCACTCACCACTGATTGCCAATCAGAGTAACACTCATGTATCCTAAATCTCTGCTTTCTATTGGTTAATCAATCCTCTATCTGGGCCAATACATCACCCCGAACTCTATGAATCCTTATTGAGCAACTTCTGGAAAACCAAGTAAATAGCATCCATCTGTTCCCCTCTAATGACCAGTTTTGAAATCAGCTGATCCCAGCCATGACTGCGGTTGCATTGTTACAGTTGGAAACATTTCCCTGTGAATCAGAAAATGGAAAAGTCAGCCAAGGTTCGTTCTTCTGCCAGTTTTCCTGGATTTCCTGGATTTTATATTCAGTGGCGTGACCATTGAAGGCAAGCATGTCATACACCTTTCTTACCATTCTACCTGATTGAGCTTCCACTTTTGGAGAGCTGTTAGCTTGCACCTCAAAAAGAATTATCTGTATATTGATGCTCCTGAGGGTCCTGCCATTTCTGTATACTTTTGTCTTGCACTTAACTTCACAAAATGCATTTGGGATCTAATGGTCAATGATTTGGAGCAGTGTGGATCTGGCATGGAGCAGGAAAAGGACCAAAACAAAGTGGAAATGTATCAGAAGCAAGCATCCCTAACTGACTGACAACTTTTTGAATTGGTAAACTTCCCTCAGTTGATGTTTCCATTTGTTAATCACCTAACTACTACAAACATTATTTCCGTCAAAGATCTAGAAACCTGAGCTCTGATTATGTTCTCCCAAGCCCCAGAAGATACAGGTTTTGCCATCTCTGCTTTACTCCTAGTCATTAGCCACTTTTAATCTAACATTTCTGCTTGCCTACAAGATTTTCAACAAGCTAACATTTATGGTGAGACACTACAAAAACTGCAGGCTTTCATCAACCAGTGCCTGAGAAAGATACCAAACTTCAGATCGGCCAAAAAAATAACCAGCCAGACTGCGGGAAAAACGCCAACCAGGAATCCACAGAGACACAAATACGTAAGATGGAAATGGCCACACCTTGAGGAAGCCAACCAACAACATCTCCAGATAGACACTAAAATGGAATCCCCAAAGAAAGAGGAAAAAGCAACATCCAAAAAAACACATGAAGGAGAGATGCTGAGGCTGAAATTAGATGATGGGGACACTCCTGGTCCACTCTTGAAAAATTGACTCAGAGCTGAGGACAATGGAGATGGGTCATCGATGGCCTCTGCTCCACTGGGAGCTAAGGACCCAAGAAGAAGAAGAATCTTTATAGTAACACAATGGAGTGGGTGGAGTTTATTGCTCCTCTTCTCACCCCAATAGTTTTATTGATGATAGGCTTACCTAGATATTTGGGTTAATTTACATTTTAGCTTCAATTGAGATCTCATGGACCAAAACATTAACTGTTTCTCTCTACCCAGATGCTGCCCGACTCACTCTTATTATTTCATCTTTAGCTCCATCTTTGTCATCTGTCCTATTTAAGCAGAATAATCAGTAGTTTAGAAATGAGTGTCCTTTTGTGATTGAACCTATCTATTCTTTAATTTGTCTTTCTTAAATGTGTGGCTCAGATTTTTTCCTGATTTAAAAAAAAACAAATAGGGCTTTTCCTGGACTTCTGTTTGTAAATTCTTCAACCTACTCTGCGTAATTTTCGACCTCTTCAGGTCCTCTGTGTTGAGCATGATTTACGTACTTTCATTCCAATTCTGTGGAGTGGTTGTTCAGGCTGCAGACTCTGCCCTTGGCTAATCAGAAGATGGTGCTGCCAAACAGTGCTATCAATATTGTCCAGGATTTATAGAAACGACGACAGCAACGCCATTCCAGTTCTTGGGTAATCCATGTCTACAAGTGTACAGGAATGTGGAAATCTTTGCAGCCCAATAGTATCAGGTCTAAGCCGACCAAAGTTTGTTATGGGGCATGTAGGTGCGGAAAGTGGTCCACATTTTGCTGGGTCTCTTTGTGCATGTTATTGTGCATTGCTGTTGTGCTGTAGGATCAGGTTGCTAATAAACCTTTCTTTCACAGATGTTTTGTATAAGTCCCGTTCTTTCTTGTGCTAGTCAATTATTCTTGGATCTTAAACAATGTATGTGTAAATATGCCAGTATTGTCTGCAGCTGAAGTGAGCGATCCTCATTCTGGAATGTAGGCAATAAAGGTTAAATTGTTCCCATTCTTCCTGAACTTTAGCTCTGAGGAGAGGGAGACAGACGGAGAGAGTTAACAGTTCTGGTTGATAATCAATTCCGGAGAATGGCAGAGTTAAAATAAAAGCTTTAATATTCAGAGAAATGTGGAGAGAAGGAGAGAGCACCGAAGGAAATTACTGGAACGGACGCAAAAGCAGAAAAACACTGGAAATTCTCATTATGTGAAATTGCAGAACATGATACTGAGTTCAGAAGTCTGTAAAGTTGCCCTTTTTTTAAGAAGATGAGTGGTCCTCCTTCAATTTACTTTGTATCTTGTTGGAACTGTGGGGGGCTGAGGTCAAAGTATGAGCAGAGAAGTGAAAGAACAGGTTGCCTGTATTTGCACAGGAAGCAGCCACGGGGAGGGAAATGGGATTCTATTAGCAGAGATTGGTGAGGATCGGGGAACCCTCTCCTTGGTTTGAGGTTCAGTGTGCATTTTCCTATAGTTCCTATGAATTTACTAAAATATTATCTTGTTATCTTTCCTGTAAGCATTACCTTTTTAAATTTATATATTTCAGGATAATTGTGAACTTCCAGCTGAGAAGGCAACAGGACAGAATGAGAACTATGCCTCCATTTCTGATACGGGTATTGGTGAGCAAGAAACAGGTGAATCAAAATTTTCTCATTTTGATTCATAAGAATTTACAACATAAAAAAGTGCATCAATATCTCTCTAATAAGGTACAATCATAGACACAAGAGATTTTGCAGATGCTGGTAATCCAGGGCAACGCATACAATATGCTGGAGGAAATCAGCAGGTCAGACAGCATCTAAACAGTTGGCATTTCGTGTTGAGACCCTTCTTCAGGACAATCATATGTTGCTTGTTGCTGTAGTCAATACATTATTTATGATACCATTTCTTGATGCAGGAACTATTAAAATTGTCTGCCTAGTCAAAGCTATTCCAGGTAATATTGCTCAGGTATTTGAAACAATATGATCAAGGAATTACTAATCTAATAGCCTCAGAATTAATCAGGAACATGATGGAAAAGCCAACATTGCTTTTAAATGACACCTTCAGCTCATATGCTCAGTTCCAGACCTGTTTACCTCAGTTGTAGAAAGCTGGGAAAGAGAAGGAAAATCCTAGATGATGTAGTAGATGGAGAAAAATGGCTGAGGAGGAGGATAGCTGGATTGAAAACGAGAGGATGAAGGGGTTATGGAAGGGGAAATGAAAAGAGCTGCAGATAAAGGGGAGGATGGTTAGGGGAGATAAGGAGAAGTTGAGAGGTGATTGTGACAAGATAGGGGACGCATAAAGAAAAGAGTACAAGGAAGCTATTGGCCAGGAACCTGGTCAGTGGGGCATTTGGAAAGGTAAAATGCTTGTAAAGGGGATAGAAAGGGGGTCCCCAACAATTTTTATGCTGTAGACCCGTGATATTAACTGAGGGGTCTGTGGATCAATGGTCAAGAACCCCTGGGCTTGAATTTCATAGAGAAGGCTTAAGACAAACGTACATGGCAAAACATATGCTTTCAGCAAATGGTGGTACATTTATTCAGTGGGTGGCTGAGACATATTTTCTAGATGCCATTTATGTTGAGATTTTTGATCTTATCTGTGAGAAATGGGGATGCTGTCATGTCTTCCATTATAGCATTCATTAATATATTGCTAGCTGCTCCCTGATTAGCTTCTAGCCATCCCTGGTCCCTCAGGAAAATAATTTTTTTTCCCTAGATCTTTGTGACGTCAGAATTTAGTGCATGGACAGCTATTTTCCCAACACATTATTGGTTACACAAGAATGGTAACCATTTTCTGTTGCACAGAAGACTGACCGGCACCTTTGAAAGTATTTATTAATGTAGTGGTGTTATTTAATGTAATATGCAACATTATATATCTATAATAAATCTATTCCGCAGGTGTACCAAAGGAGAAACAAGTTTTGCAGATTGAAAGTGGACAGTGATAGAGGCTCTCTCGTGGTAAAACAGAACAGCTGAACCAATATTTTTTACAATTATTTTTGAACTAATTATCTGATTGTAGCATTATGTTTCTGTTGCAAAGCTGGATCTTTCAACATTCTGTTTGTGAACTGACTAGAAATGAAATGAAGGAAATAAGATTAATTGTGTTAGTATTTTTGTGTGAATTTGTCTTTAAATATGTGTGCATTCTTGTTACTTTGGGAAGAATTTTGGTAACTTGGTGAAAACTCTTTAAGATCAAGTGGAGCGTCTGTGAATTTATTATGAAGCCTTTTGTGGACAGTTACCTTGAATGAATATTCACATATCCGAAAATGGTAAATAAGCTTTTGGTGTCCTGGTTAAGGATTGATGCATTACTATACAAACAAGAAGGCATTTCAAAATATACATAGCTTTAAAATTGAAAAATAGCAGTACAAACAGAAACTGAATTGTTTTGAGGTCGGCCCACAATGCAAAACCATGCTTTGAATATTTGTTGATGTGTTAATTGATTCTGTATTCCTTTACTCCCTTGATTGAGACACTCCACTGCAAATGTTAAAATAACTTGACTGAAAGTTGCATTCTGTTATCTCCCCGATGTGATCCAGAACAACATTCATGTCACTCCACTTACCAACAGGAGGATTTGACCATGTATTTGTAATTTCACTAAATGTGCCTTAATGGAGAAAAGAGACTTTGTATCTCACAAGGCCCTCTACATCGTATGGCAACAGAAAATCTTCTGAATGTCACATAAGAATGATAAACATAGAAATGATGCATCTAATTGGATCATATTAAAGTGTTTCCATGAGCATTTAGGAAATGCATAAAAAGTGAGGTGGCAGTGTGAGTGGATTCAGTCATGGTTGGTAGCTACTATTGCTTAACTCAGTAATTGCTGAGCTAATGGGTTGGATTACTTATTACTACATTGAATGTAATTGAATGCAATAAACGTATTTCATATAAGTTGCTACTTGTGGTTTTATGCTAATAATAGCAATAACTGAATGGAAATGGTTATTTTGAGGCCTTTGCTGTGTGAACTTCAGGAAGAAACCATTAGTTCTATGACCTACCTCTCTTACTGGTTATAAACATGAGAAATTCTGCAGATGCTGGAAATCCAGAGCAACACACACAAAATGCTGGAGGAACTCAGCAGGTCAGGCAGCATCTACGGAAATGAATAAACAGGTGATGTTTTGGACCGAGATCCTTCTTCAGGACTGAAAAGGAAAGGTTGTTTTGATCTTAACCTAGGTTGGAGGCAGTGCATTCCAGTTAGACTCCCTTAGACTCAAAGAAGAATAAGTCGGCCAAAGCTTCTCCATTCAAAGTAGTGATCCCTTCTGGGGGAAAAAAAAACATGTTTATGGCTATGCAGGAAATAAGATTTTAACATGTGCATAACATTTCAATTGTAAAATTCCAACATTAGTTGTACAGCTCCTTTCAAGAGATGATGGAGAGGATGTCAGAACAATCCATTAAATTTTATTTATTTATTGAGATACAGTGTGGAATTGGAGATTCCAGCGCTTCGAGCTGTGCTGCCCAGCAATCCCACAATTTAATCCCAGCCTAATCACGAAACAATTTACAATAACCGACTAACCTACCAACTGGTCCATCTTTGAACTGTGGGAGGAAACCGGAGCACCTGGAGGAAACCCATGTGGTCACAGGAAGAACATATAAACTCCTTACAGGCGGTGGTAGGAATTGAACCTGGGTTGCTTGTACTGTAAAGCATTGTGCTAACCATACTGTAATTAAAGAAATTCAGCTTGATATCTGTACACACTTGATGTATGGGACAAGATATGTCATGTGAACTTTAAGGTTTGGAGGTTTATCTGTTGTAGCAGAAAACATGAGCACTCAAATATCTGACCCTGGAGGGAGGTAATTTCTTTTAAATATGAAGAGCAGAAACTGAAGGGTTGTTGGGTGTGTGATTAAGAAAGTGATTGTTGTCAAGTTATGCAATTGAGAGCACATTGTTTCAAAAAATCTATCTTTCTTAGCATTCCTATTACCACTTGGCTGTTTCTAAGTTCCATTGGAGTACTCATATCAAGGTATGAATGCTCAAACTAATAATTTTGAAGGTGGGAGTATGCACAAAGGCCTTGTTAGGATATGGCCAGGTCATCAGCTCTGTAATTTGCTTCTATCATCTTTGTGCCAATGGAGAGGCATAGTAGTGTAGGGGTTAGCACAATGCTTTACAGCATATATGTCAAACTCAAGGCCCGTGGGCCAAATCCGGCCTGCGGTGGAATTATCTTTGGCCCACGAGATAATATCTAATTACTATTAAAGCTGGCCCCAGTAATCGAAGCGCCTATGGCGTATGATATGGCTAATGCTGAGTTTATTCAGGTACCAGGTTTTCAGGGTTTTTAGTGTTTACTCGGCAGTCTTGCTCGGCAGTCTTCTTCATAAGAAACTGAATTTGTAAAGTGAAACACTTTGTAGTTATAGCAGAGACTGAGACACATGAGAGCAGGCTGAAAAAACGGAGGCAACGAAAGCCGCGTTCGCACGCGTCCGACTGATCCGGCCCGCATGAAGCTGCATTTTGCTCAATCCGGCCCGTGACCTAAAATGAGTTTGACACCCCTGCTTTACAGTATCAGTGACCCAGGTTCGATTCCCGCTGCTGGCCATGAGGAATTTGTAAGTTCTCCCCGTGTTCTGACCACATGCGTTTCCTCCAGGTGCTACAGTTTCCTCCCAGAGTCCAAAGGCATACCTACCGGTAGATTAATTGGTTATTGTAAATTGTTCTGCAGTTAGGCTAGGGTTAAATTGTAGGTTGCTTGACGGTGCAGCAATAGACCCTGAAGGGTCTATTCTGCAATGTACCTCAATAAAATAGTGAACTATGCAAGACTACAGTTTTTGCAGAAGAAAGGCACACAATTCAGCCAACAGGGAGAATTTCAGCCTTGCTTTATTATCTAGGTGAGTTTCTTACAACATTGCTTCATGCAACACAAAAACATATTCTTGTATACGATTTTCCTTCAGGCTATCTCTTAGATGCATCTATGTCATTCATTTAAAACAATCCAGGTACCGTACTGAGCTTCATTTTTACCTTTCCCTCAACTTTTAAAGTGATTTCTCCTGAATTATTTATTCACGTTTGCCTTTTATTTACAATCTACTGTTTGACCTATTTCATTAGTGGGAATGTTACAACGTCCTACCAAAAGCCCACGTAGTTTAAAGCATCCCTGTCAGGTCATCTCTCTGGTTGTTCTTTTCTGGAGAAATGATGCCCATATTTTCATCCAAAAATTGTAGCCTCTTGGTTAGCATGTATTCAAATAAAATTCATTGGTATGTCATGAATATTCGTTTTTTTAAAAGAAAATGTTTATGGCATTCTCCCTCTTTAAAAGCTGGATTGCAATTAACTACTGTCAATACACGGCATGAAGTGACTGCAGGCCAGTGTTATCAGTGCACTGGTAAAAAGAGAGCATTGTTCAAAAAGCAGAGCCTCAGAGTAAAACAGTTTAAAAACAAGTGTGATTTTAAAGTGTGTGATTAAAGTAATGACCTTGCAAAACCTAGTCAAACAAATAATCCCTAAGTTACTCTTTCATATTGTTTATACAGAATTTAATTTGTTAATATTTTATTTGAAATCAGTGCATAATTCAGTTTTAAAGGGGTATTACCAGAACTGTATTGTAATTTCTTTTCTTGCTTGACTTACAATGAGATCAAGACCAAGGGAGCAAAAATAATTGAACCAGGTCAGAATAAGAATCAGCTTTAATATCACTGGCATATGTTGTGAAGCTTGTTATATTTGTAAGAGCAGTACATTGAAATACATAATAATAAAATAAATATTTACAATAAGAAATGTATTTAGAAAATTAATTTCAAAAAGTACTGCAAAAAGACGGCAGAAAAAATAATTGAGGTAGTGTTCATGGGTTCATTGTGTATTCAGAAATCTGATGGCAGAGGGGAATTTGCAGTCAATTCGGATTGGCAACAACATCTCCTCCACAATCTCCATCAGCAAAGATACACCACAAGGCTGTGTGCTTAGCCTCCCACTCTAGTCGATTTACCCTTGACTATCTAGCATAGCCGCATGGTGGTGTGCCGCAGGGCACAGTTCTGGGTCTATTGTTGTTTGTCATCTATATCAATGTTCTGGATGATACCGCAGTAAACTTGATCAGCAAATTTGCAAGTGATACCAAGACTGGAAGCGTTGCAGACGGTGAGGAATGGTATCAAAGCTTGCAGTGAGATCTGGACCAGCTGCAAAAACAGGCTGAAAAATGGCAGATGGATTTCAAAGTAGCTAAGTGTGAGATGTTATACTGAGGGAAGACAAACCTAGCTACAACTTACACAGAATCATAGAACACTGAGGCGTGTGGTAGAACAGAAGGATCCGGGATTACAGATCCGTACTTCCTTGAAAGTAGCATCACAGGTAGATAGAGTCATCGAGAGAGCTTTTGGCATGTTGGCCATAAATCAAAGTATCGAGTGCAGGATTTGGGATGTTATGTTAAAGTTGCATAAGGTATTGTTGATGCCTAATTTGGAGTATTGAGTCGACTGTACTTCCTTAGAAGGTTGGCGTCATTCAATGTCTGTAGTGAGTTGCTGAAGATGTTCTATAGGTCAGTTGTGGAGAGCGCCCTCTTCTTTGTGGTGGCGTGTTGGGGAGGAAGCATTAAGAAGAGGGACACCTCACGTCTTAATAAGCTGGTAAGGAAGGCGGGCTCTGTCGTGGGCAAAGTACTGGAGAGTTTAACATCGGTAGCTGAGCGAAGGGCGCTGAGTAGGCTACGGTCAATTATGGATAACTCTGAACATCCTCTACATAGCACCATCCAGAGACAGAGAAGCAGTTTCAGCGACAGGTTACTATCGATGCAATGCTCCTCAGATAGGATGAAGAGGTCAATACTCCCCAATGCCATTAGGCTTTACAATTCTGCCGCCAGGACTTAAGAACTTTTTAAAAGCTATTATTAATGCTTTTTGAGATAGTGATTTAGATGCATATCATATTTTTTATTTTTTTGCTACAACAAGTGTATGGGACATTGGAAAAATAGTTGAATTTCCCCATGGGGATGAATAAAGTATCTATCTATCTAGGTCACCTGCCTACTAGAAAGATGTCAGAAAGTTTGAAAGAGTTCAGAGAAGATTTACGAGGATGTTGCCAGGACTTGAGGACCTGAGTTATAGGGAAAGGTTGAATAGGTTTGGACCTTATTCCCTAAAGTGTAGGAGAATAATGAGAGATTTGACTGAGGTATACAGAATTATGAGGGGTATAGATAGAGTAAATGTAAGCAGGCTTTTTTCCATTGTGATTTAGTGGACTAGAACTAGAGGTCGTGGATTAAGGGTGAAAGGTGAAATGTTAAATGTTTAAGGGGAATATGAGAGGGAACTTATTCACACAGAGGGTGGTGAGAAAGTGGAATGAGCTTCCAGCGGAAGGGATAGACTCGGGTTTGATATCAACATCTAAGAGAAGTTTGGATAGGTACATGGATGGGAGCGTAATGGCAGTTTGGGTGCAAGTTGACTGGACTAGGCAGATTATTGGTTTGGCATAGAATAGATGGGACAAGGGGCCTTTTACTGTGTTGTGGTGTTCTATGACTCTATCACTTTATCACTCCATCATGCCCTCATTGGCAGCAGGATGCAATTTGACTGTGACAAATTGACATGGTCAGTGTGGAGAATGCAATTTATAACAGAAATCTGGAAACAAATGTGTGCCAAAATAGATCATCAAGAATTAGCAACCTGGAAAAAGAAGTAAGGTAATTTTATTATTTTATAAATTCTGCAGAATTGCACAGGTGTTCATGCAAAATTTCTTTATATCATCATTATTATATAATGAACCCAAGGCTTAGCAAGCATTGATTGTGTAATTATGTTATGCTACTCTGAAATTTCCGGTAAGAAGGTGTTGATCTTCAATACCATTTTCAAGTCTGTGGAGATATTTGACAGTTTTTCCATCGGTTAGAAGAAAGCCTTTAAATGTTACTTTTAAAGCAATACATTACAGGAAAAAGGTTATGATAAAGTCATACAGATGTGTATTAGTTTATTAGTGCTTGTTCATAATTGGTGCATCCCTAGAGACACTCGCAGATTTCTACAGATGTACCCTGAAGAGCATTCTAATTGTTTGCATCTCCATCCTGTAAGGAGGGGCCACTGCACAGGATCAGATAAAGCCGCTGAACGTTGTAAACTCAGCCAGCTCCATCATGGGCACTAGCCTCTCCAGGATCGAGGGCACCTTCAAAAGGCGATGCCTCAGAAAGGCAGCATGGACATGCCCTCTTCTCGTTGCTACAATCAAAGAGGAGGTGCAGGAACGTGAAGGCACACACTCGATGATTCAGGAACAGCTTCTTCCCCTCTGCCATCAGATATATGAATGGACAATGAACCAAAAATCACTACCTCACACTTCTTCCCACTCTTTTGGCATTACTTTTTAAGATTCATTTGAAAAATATAATTCTTATTTTAATTTACAGTATTTTTCATTGTTATCAGAATCATGGCATATATCATGAAATTAATTGTCTTTGTGGCAGCAGTCCAATGCAATACATAATAAAATTGTGAATTACAGTAAATATATATTAATTAAATAGATTAAATAAATACTGGAACATAGAATTTAAAAAGTAGTGAGGTAGCGTTCATAGGAACTTGAAATTGCTCAGTTTTTCTACTTTTGATTCCTTCATGAGGACTGGTGTGTATTCCCTCATCTCACCCTTCCTGAAGTCCACAATCATTTCTTTGGTATTACTGTCAAGGTTGTTGCTGTGACCCCACTCAACTAGCTGATATATTTTGCTCCCATACGCTTTCTCATCACGGCCTGAAATATGTTGTAAAACAACAAATTTCACGGTATATGCCAATGATATTAAACATAAACACGAGGAAATCTACAGATGCTGGAAATTCAAGCAACACACACAAAATGCTGGTGGAACGCAGCAGGTCAGGCAGCATCTATAGGGAGAAGCGCTGTCGACGTTTTGGGCTGAGACCCTTTGTCAGGACTCGTCAGGAGTCCTGACGAAGGGTCTCGGCCCGTAACGTCGACAGCGCTTCTCCCTATCGATGCTGCCTGACCTGCTGCGTTCCACCAGCATTTTGTGTGTGATATTAAACCTAATTCTGATTCTGATGTGTTAGTTGTTATTCCTGCTGTTCAGCTGGAGGATTTCTTTTCCCAGTTGTGCGCAGCAAGAATTAACCTTTACACCTGCCACATTTTCTCCTTCCCCAAATTCTCACTCCCAGTCTAATACCGACACGCAAATTGTTTTGGAACAAGGACTGTGGAAAGGCTTGGTAAAATAAAGCCATGGTTGGTTTGCCAAGTCAAAATGGTTATACAGTAATACTAAATGATCTGTAGAACACAACAGGGTAGAATTTTGTATCATTTTGTGCATTAAAGGTATCTTACATAAATTGTATTATGATTACGTTATTACTATAATCCCTGTGTTGTGGAATAAAATCCCATAATGAGATGAGCCTGGGAACAACTTAAGTATTTTCTTGATTACCTTTAATCTACTGAATAGTTTAAAGATTACAGAACTATGGGTAGCTTGTAGTGGTTATGGAATTACTTTTTGTGATCCACTTTAGGTACTAATGTTCTTATTTCTGATTGCTGAACAGTTTCTCTTGTAAGAAGTCCACAGGGTGGGAGAGAGCAGCATAAGTCGGTTTTGTTGAGTGCCATGCTGACAGCCAACTGTCAGACATGGATAATGGCCTCTTCTGCAAGGTAGAACTTGCCGTAGAGTAAGTCTAGTTTATTACCAAGGGAATTAGAATGGGAAGGAAAGAAGAGGAGGAAAGGTGATAGCCACATTTTCTGAATGGAATCAAGTGAAATGGAATGGTATGTCTCACATAAACAAGTCATAAAATCGACTTTTTTCTTTAGTAGTCATATCATAGTGTTTTCATATGAAGTAACTGTGCATTTATTTTCATGAATCCAAAATAATGTAGTCAGTTTTCATTTTGTCTGACTGTGTCCAATGCGATTTTATGCTTCTTTTAATGGTTTAATGTTAAGTCATTTTTGGTTAGGATATGGATGCCTTAGATGGCCTTTTAACCCCTTTAAGTTTTAAACTCACTGTTTCCATTGTGAAGTAATTGGTTAAAAATTGTTCTGTGCTTTAATAACTGTTGGTGTTGACTCCAAATACTTTTAAACCTTGTACAATTTTGTAACATGAATTGGAAAAGGAGAAGAGACTCTATTAATCCTATTATCTTTCTGTGTTAATTACCTTCTTTATTCCAAATTACTCTTTTTCTCTGTTGGCCAAGTATAGCAAATATGAAAATCTATTTAGTTATTAGACTACTGTAATTTTGAACATTTTAATTAATTAATTTCTATGCAATTTTGGTTATCAGTTTTTACTGATTTAGAGGTGTTTATACACTTATGATTCACTGTGAAATGGAAGTGCTGGTTTATCCATTAAATAGTGACCACATTCCGAAACTACATGTTCTAACAATAGATGAACATTCTGGTTTAAGTCTCTGAGGTAAATATCTGTGGGGGGGGGGGGGGGTCCCCCTCATATATTAAAAAAAAACACTTTTGGTTGGTGTACCTAAGTTCTTAAAATAGTTTCCTGTAAATGTATTACAACCCATTGATTCTCTGGTTTGTCAAGTAACTACAAGTTGTATCTTTCACTCTTTCCAGATCATTCAATTTAGTAGCTATCTTAGTTTTTCCTCCTTAGCAAGGTAATTCCATAGTGGCCTCCAGCTCAGTAATTCACTGGTCATGCACAGTTGAGGTTTCCTACACTCCTATAAATCTTCATTTGGTCTCTGTCAGAGTGACAGTAAGAACTTCGACATCAACTCCCAAAATGCAAACACCATTCAAAATCTGCCTAAGGGATGGCTTCTCCCTGCTGCTTACCGCCATAACTGAGTTTGACTGCCGTCTATACGAGATGGCATTTAGCCAAATAGGTTGAAACACGGTTGAGACAACATCATGCTGAGTATTCTGAGTACTGTTTTTAAGCTGGCTGTGCTGTGATTTGTGGGAATGACTCTTTTCATTGAGTAAACATCTTTAATATGATTTCTAGTTTCATGTAAACACTGGTAAAGGTAGTGACTTGGCAATTCAATGCTCTGGAATACAAAATATCCTTAGCAAATGTTCACTCGAAATCCCATCACCAGAAATCCTTCAAAGCATTATTCAAGTGTAGGGAGGTACTGAAGGGATTGGATGCTAATGGGCAAATTTGCCAACTATTCCCTAAGTTGTGTGTTCAAGATCTTTATGGAAATGTACTTAGCAGAGGATGACTGCCACTTCTAAGAGAGCAAATAGTTGGAGATCATCATCATTGGAGATAACATTAGGGAGACCCAGCTTTGATCCTATAATAACTCTATCCACCCATTATAAAATGGTTGTAAAATAGCTAAACTTGCATTTTAAATCACTCTAGCATTGTGTTTTGCACTGGTAAGTCCCAGGTGCTAGAATAGCCTCCTTTCAATAAATTTTCATTTTTACCCACCTTAAAGACTGCATTTGACCTTGTATGCTAAATAGTGCTTTCTGTGACTGTGTCAAATTTGGTTTGCTAGCATCCATGTGAAGTGTCTTCTGTTGTTAAAGCTGTATTAAAGATTCTGCAAACACATTATTACTGTAAATGTCAAGCTTCAGTGTGAAGATACAGTATTACCTGTACTAAATTCTTAACTTATTGAATATAATGATCCATAATTGTACATTTTAAGGTATAAATGAGTTCATTGGAATACGGGGAGAAAAAGGATCTGTCATGATTGAATGCAGGAGCAGACTCGATGGGGCAAATGGCTTAATTCTGCTCCTGTCTTATGGTCTAAATCCATTCCAGGCTGATATTTGGCCTCTGAGCTAGAAGGGCAGATGGAGCCAATGGCCAAAGAATGCAATTTGTGGTGTATATCAAAGATAGCATATAATTGTTAATTCAGAGAAATAAAGAAGTGTTAGGATGACGTAGGAAGTCAATAATAGTGCAGTAACAGGTAGTTAGCTGAAGATATACCTGAGGGTTTTGCATACCATTGAGGTTATCTATAAAGATCGACACCAATAGTGAGAGCTCAAATTAGGAAATCAGATTCAGATTCAGTTTATTGTCATTTAGAAACCACAAATGCAATGCAGTTAAAAAATGAGAGAACCTTCCCCCAGAATGATATCACAAAAGCATATGACAAAACAGACTACACCAGAAAATCCATGTAACGTTTGGCAACCCCCAATCCAGAGTCCGGAGAGGCTGCTGCGTATTAATATCGTGCTACCATTAAGCGCGTTCCCTCAGCACACAATGGAAGCTCCGTCAAACCCAGCCTCACAGACGCAGCAGCACACAGAAAGCGATCTGACTGCAGCGGACTCCGAGTCTGTCGAACCTCCGAGCCGACGACCATCCCCTCTGGCACAGCTTCTCCAAGCACCATCCTCTGCCGAGCGTATTAAGACAGCCACGCCAACGGCCATCGGCAACGCGACCCTGAGGACTGGGGGCCTGTTCTTCCCAGCAGAGTCCTGGACCTCACAGCAGCAGCAGCAACGAAGAAGGTCTTCCTGGAATTTCCCGTGGATGTTTCTCCGTGCTTCCATGTCCGTTTTCTGAAATGTTTCTGTTCCCAGACTATTAATTCACCATCTTGCCTACTCAAAGCAAAATATCTTCCAAAGACTAGATGGTTGATGCATTTGCTCAATGCACAGTTTATTGGTTTTACTTTCAATTCTTATTAATCATTTTTCTCAACTTTTTGATTTTCTCAATGGAGATTGCATGGATGATATTCGTTGGTTATGTACCTTGTCATATGACTTGGGTGATCATGGTCTTTCCAATGACAATGACCATGATTATTCTGGGCAAAGAATACACTATTTCATTACTCAAACAGGCAAAAGCTCTATGTGATTGCACAGCTAGATTAAAGGTTAGCTTTATTTGTTTCCTGTTCATTGAAACATACAGTGAAATGTGCTGTTCCTGACATTACCTAGCATGCCCAGAACTTACTAACCCTTACGTCTTTGGAGTGTGGAAGATAAGCAGAGCACCCAGAGGAAACATGTGGCCACACAGAGAACGTACAAGCTCCTTACAGACAGTGGAATGTAACCATGATCGCTGGTGCTTTGAACTGTTACATTAGCTGTTATGCTACCATGCTGCTCCACAGTGTGGCTGGAGAGCAAAAGGTGGTTGAAGTCAATAGAGTGAGTGGTGGCATGGTCCTAGTGGAAAGACTTCTACATCTCATAGTCCATACATGGTGCTCTATAAATCTGAGTTTCCCGCGGCCATCAAAATACAAACCCCATTTCCAGAAAAGTTGGGATATTTTCCAAAATGCAATAAAAACAAAAATCTGTGATATGTTAATTCACGTGAACCTTTATTTAACTGACAAAAGTACAAAGAAAAGATTTTCAATAGTTTTACTGACCAACTTAATTGTATTTTGTAAATATACAAAAATTTAGAATTTGATGGCTGCAACACACTCAACAAAAGTTGGGACAGAGTTAAAATAAGATTGAAAAGTGCACAGAATATTCAAGTTACACCGGTTTGGAAGACTCCACATTAAGCAGGCTAATTGGTAGCAGGTGAGGTATCATGACTGGGTATAAAAGTAGTGTCCATCAAAGGCTCAGTCTTTGCAAGCAAAGATGGGTTGTGGCTCACCCCTTTGTGCCAAAATTCGTGAGAGAATTGTTAGTTCAAAAGGAACATTTCCTAATGCAAGATTGCAGAGAATTTAGGTCTTTCAACATCTACAGTACATAATATTGTGAAAACATTCAGAGAATTCAGAGACATCTCAGTGCGTAAAGGGCAAGGTCGGAAACCACTGTTGAATGCGCATGATCTTCAAGCCCTCAGGTGGCACTGCCTAAGAAACCGTCATGCTACTGTGACAATTATAGCCACCTGGGCTCGGGAGTACTTCGGAAAACCATTGTCACTTAACACAGTCTGTCGCTGCATCCAGAAATGCAACTTGAAACTGTATTACGCAAGGAGGAAGCCATACATCAACTCTATGCAGAAACACCGGCGAGTTCTCTGGGCCCTAGCTCATCTTAGATGGACCAAAAGACTGTGGAACCGTGTGCTGTGGTCAGATGAGTCCACATTTCAGCTAGTTTTCGGAAAAAACGGGCGTCGAGTTCTCCGTGCCAAAGATGAAAACGACAGTCCTGATTATTATCAGCGAAAGGTGCAAAAGCCAGCATCTGTGATGGTATGGGGGGTGCATCAGTGCCCACGGCATGGGCGAGTTGCATGTATGTGAAGGTACAATTGACTCTGAGGCGTATATTAGGATTTTAGAGAGACATATGTTGCCATCAAGGCGACGTCTCTTCCCGGGACGTCCATGCTTATTTCAGCAGGACAATGCCAGACCACATTCTGCACAGGCTAAAACAGCGTGGCTTTGTACACACAGAATGCATATGCTTGTCTGGCCTACTGCCAGTCCAGATCTATCTCCTATTGAAAATGTATGGCGCATCATGAAGAGGAGAATCAGACAACAGAGACCACGGACTGTTGAGCAGCTGAAGTCTTATATCAAGCAAGAATGGACAAAATTTCCAATTTGCCAATCTACTACAATTAGTATCCTCAGTTCCAAACTGATTAAAAAGTGTTATTAAAAGGAAAGGTGATGAAACACAATGGTAAACATGCCTCTGTCCCAACTTTTGTTGAGTGTGTTACAGCCATCAAATTCTAAATTTGTGTATATTTACAAAATACAATTAAGTTGGTCAGTAAAACTATTGAAAATCTTTTCTTTGTACTTTTGTCAGTTAAATAAAGGTTCACGTGAATTAACATATCACAGATTTTTGTTTTTATTGCATTTTGGAAAATATCCCAACTTCTCTGGAAATGGGGTTTGTAGAATACTTTTACAAGGAAGGCAACAATTACAAGACATGAGCAATCATGAACAAATGGTAACTAATCCCTCAATGTAACTCTATTAAAATTAAAAATATTTAGCCTCAACTTATCTTCCAGAATTGATAAATGGTTTTTTATTGTCAAATGTAGCCAGATCCAGTGAAAAGCTTTGTTTGCATGCTATCCAGACAGATCCTTCCATATGCAAGAACGTGGATGTAGTGCAAAATTAAGACAACACAGAATGCAGAATATAGTGTTAACAGCTTCGGAGAGAGTGCAGTACAGGTGGACGATGAGCTGCCAGGGCCTTGATGAGGTAGACTGGGAGATCAAGAGTTCATCTTTATCATACAAGTGGTCTGTTCAAAAATCTTATGGTAGTGGGAAAGAAAGTGTTGTTGAACCTGATGGTTAATATTCTTTTGTACCTTCTGCCAGATGTTAGTGGGAAGAAGAGAGAATACCTGGGATAGTGGGGGTCTTTGGTTATGCTAGCTGCTCTCCCGGGGCAAGTGTAGTTACATTCCTGTAAAGTACACATTTTTATAAGTTATAATTCAATTCCACATGAGGATTTTTCAATCTGAGTTGTTGAAGAGGGTCTCTGTTGCTTTGTCTGTTCCAGCTTCTGGTAACATTGCTAAAAAAAAGTCTTGAATTTTAACTTGTTCTTTATACTAGTTATTTTAGTGTTTTATACTAGATATTTAAAGTTAGATTGTTTAAATGAAAATCATTGACATTTTATGCACCATATCCCAGACTGCTTTAGAAGGTGTAACTTGCAAACATTTTTAAGGTGTTTTAAAAAAATTTGTTCACCAGACGGGCTGGAACTAACTTCCTGCTGGCTCCTTGAACTAAATGCCATGCTAGGCCATTTCATATGGAAGTCAAGGGTCAACTGCACTAGCGGGACAGGAGCCACACTGGCTGTGACACAAGTAATGGAAGTTGGTAGCACCAAGGATAGTTGCTGGTTTGAACTCCAAGAGGCGGCACAGTGGCATTGTGGCCCAATGTTTTACAATACTAGTGATCCAGGTTCAATTCCCGCTGCTGCAAACTGTAAGGAGTTCTTATGTTCTCCCCATGACTGCGTGGGTTTCCTCCTGGTGCTCTGGATTCCTCCCACAGTCCAAACACATACCGGTTGGTAGGTTAATTGTTCTTCGTAAATTGTCTCATGATTAGGCTAGGAGTGGTTGCTGGAAGGGCCTATTCCTCAATAATAAATAAATTCAGGTTTATTTGTCACACGTACTTTGAAACTTACGGTGAAGTCCGTCGTTTGCATCACCATCAAACACACAGGATGTGCAGATGGCAGGCTGCAAGGATTGCCACACATTCCAGTGCCAACAAAGCATGCCTACCTGCATGTTGCAGTGTAGTAAAGTCACATTAGGGAGACCATTATCAGTGATGATACATGCTTTAAAAAAATTAATTACCCAGGTATTGATTTGAATGACTGTATTCCAGAATTGTCAAGTCACGGTGTCAAGAGCTGGTTGATGAGATTTCTTTTCAGATGTAGGGGATTGGACACCCTCTAATAGTAATAGCATGTGGATGGGCAGGAAGAGGGAAGAAGCTGTGCGATTCAGTGAGATACCATGTGAGTGGTTGTTGTCTGAAGAGACAGCAGCAGTTGTTCACCTTGTAAGTTGATCTGATCATCGGAATCAGATTTTTTAATAGAAATATAGAAATCCTCCAGCACAATACAGGTCCTTCGGCCCACAAAGTTGTGCCGAACATGTCCCTACCTTAGAAATTACTAGGGTTACCCATAGCCCTCTATTTTTCTCCATGTACCTATCCAAAAGTCTCTTAAAAGACCCTATCATATCTGCCTCCACCACCATTGCCAGCAGCCCATTCCACGCACTCACCACTCTCTGTGTAAAAAAACTTACCCTTGACATTTCCTCTGTACCTACTCCCAAGCAACTTAAACGTGTCCTCTCGTGGCAGCTACTTCAGCCCTGGGAAAAAGTCTCTGACTATCCAAACTATCAATGCCTCTCATCATCTTGCACACCTCTATCAGGTCACCTCTCATCCTCTGTCGCTCCAAGGAGAAAAAGCCGAGTTCACTCAACCTATTCTCATAAGGCATGCTCCCCAATCCGGGCAACATCCTTGTAAATCTCCTCTGCACACTTTCTATGGCTTCCACATCCTTCCTGTAGTGAGGCGACCAGAACTGAGCACAGTACTCCAAGTGGGGTCTGACCAGGGTCCTATGTAGCTGCATCATTACCTCTCGGCTCCCAAATTCAATTCCACAATTGATGAAGGTCAATGCACCATATGCCTTCTTAACCACAGAGTCAACCTGCGTAGCTGCTTTGAGTGTCCTGTGGACTTAGACCCCAAGATTCCTCTGATGCTCCACACTGCCAAGAGTCTTACCATTAATACTATACTCTGCCATCATATTTGACCTACCAAAATAAACCAGCTCACACTTATCTATGTTGAACTCCATCCACCATTTCTCAGCCCAGTTTTGCATCCTATCAATGTCCCGCTGTAACCTCTGACAGCCCTCCACACTATCCACAACACCCCCAACCTTTGTGTCATTGGCAAACAGGCTCTTGTATCTGGTAGTACTGAGAAGAGTGCTTGTCCTAAATGGTGAGGACCCTTCATGATAGAAGCCATGTTCGTGAGGCACGCCTTTGAGGACGTCCACAGTGAAGGGGAGGTGTGTACTCATGTTAGAGCCCTCTGCAGCCTTTATTGATTCTGTGCCGTGGAGCCTCCATACCAGGGGTAATGCAACCAGTCAGAATGCTCTCCACTGTGCACCTGTCAAAATTTGCAAGTGTTTTTGGTGACATAACAGACCTCCTCAAACTCCTAATGAAATATAGCGGCTGTCATGCTTCCTTCTTAATTGAATCTATAAGTTGGGCCCAGGATGTTGACAGTGTTGCTCACCCTTTCCAGCTGATCCCTGGCCAATGGAGTTTCCATACCAGGTGGTGATGTGACCAGTCAGAATGCTCCATACCGGACAGCTGTAGGAATTTGCTGTTTTTTTTGTTGACATCAAATCTCCACAAACTCCTAATGAAGCATAGTTGCTGGCTTGCCTTTTTAGTGATTGATTTAGTCAGAGCTGAAGTAAAGATGTTACTGTATCTGATTGGACACATGACAGAGGGAGGGAGGATTGTGTGATATTATAAAATCCTCAAATGAGCCAATGGAGAACGCATTATGGGCAAATCAATATAGGTAACTTGCCTGGCAATGAAACAGCTGATTGTTACTATTTATTTTTACACTCAACCAGGAGCAGGGAATAACCTTTGATATACCAGTTAATGTTGAGAGAAGAAAATTACAGATGATCTGAGACTGGATTATTTGTGAAATTCAGGAGTCTGATCTCGGGAACAATTGTTGCAAGACAGTCACCCATTGAAGGGAGCATGCAGCAATGAAAGACTGCAGAGTTGGGAAAAACACAGGCTTGAAATGTTGGATGGTCAACAGCGGAAGGTAAGTGCAATGAGGCATGAGACAAAGTTAAAGACGGAAGATTAGTAATGTTGTTGTTAACATTATACTAGTTTTTTTGATTAAGTTTTATTCCCTTTTATAAAATGCTCCAGTTACAGTGGTGTTTTGATCATGAACCTCTGTCACTTTGCCTTGGCCTCAGGATGTTGGTGCAGTAGCTTAACCGCTTTAATTTCATATGCTATGATTTTTAAATAAAGTCTAACACAATCAGTAGCCAACAATATTTAATTTTTCCGTCCAGCAGAAACTATCAATAGTTTTATTCTTCAAGCCTTGTGTTCCTAGCTAAGAAAAAAAGCTGTTGATTAGGAAATCTAATTTGGTTGCTGAAATCTCTGTTTGATGCAGTGTTTCTATTAGCCATGGTGGCTGTGTAAAACCCCTATTCAGCAACTGTTTCACTGCCATCACAGCTTCTGCAAAACTGTTCTTCATTTCTGACTTTATATAGGACCAGATTTTGTTGGAGCCAAACAGAGAGGCCCCAAGCAATGGTAGGGCCTTGAGCGATGTAAAGTGATGACACAGATGCACCAGATTAATCCCTGAAACACATCAGTAAATTTTTGACAGAGAGTAAAGCCAACATTTTAAAACATCTTAAATTATAATAATTACTAAGTTATAATATTTAAATCAATTAATAAATAAAATATTCAACCAAACCAAATAATTAAAAACATTGTTTTTAACGGGCTTCTTTGTAGTCCCACAATTGCCTGGTGCTGGATTGACGTGCATATTCTCTTTCATAACTAATGGAGAAGATCAGAAAGCTCTTGTCACACTATTGGGCTCAACAAAGATCCATTTCTGGAGTGCAGCCAGGAAATCACAGGCAGAGCTCGGCCAGTTGGTTTGGATCTTCTACAAATTTACTGCCACACTGAGAAGCTGACAATTCTGGATTACAAAACCCTGCAACGTTGAGCTCATTTATTTTTAAATGAGACTACAGAGCTGAAAGAGATCAAAAATACTGGGCATCTAAAACAAAGCACAATAATTGTCAATCCTCTGGAAACGAAGCCTATTGACAGTGAAGGCTGATGCTTCTTTCTGTGAAATCATTGATGTGCAACCCCTTCAACTGAATGAACCCACAAGCAAGTCCAAAATTCAGATTATATTTGCAGCAATTAATTGAATTGTATGCAGTTTTATTGCTGCAATTGAAAACAGAGGGGCTTGTGCTGCTTATCCCATGTATTGGAAGACAGCTGATGTGTTCCACCACAGCTTGGGATCATTATCATTTAGCAGTAACCACTTGTCTGCTTCTCCCAATAAGCTACATCAGTTTTGTAACAGAGGTGACCCAGGAAGTCTTCAACAGCACTGAGAATGGACTGTCAATATACTGCCTGCAGAAATAACTGAAAATCTATCAAGATACTCTTGCTTGGCAAGACTTGTGTGGTACTATGTTGCACAAGTCCGTCTTCCAGCAGTTCATGCTTCCTTTGCAATCTTTGAACAGTGGAAATGGGGTAGACTTTTCAGGCCTTGAAGATTGAGCTTAATTATACTTGTGAATGAATTTCAATTCTAATTTCATTCCTTTGTACAAATCTCTTGGTTCCAAACTCAACAGAATCAACCGACTTGATGTCTTCAAAGTTTCAAATATCCCAGCTTCCATAACATTTTGGATTTCCACTAGTCATTGTGCGAGAAGGAATTTGCAAACTTCCCTTGTTCCAAATTTACAATTATATCCTGCTGCAAAGGATTATATTATCAAAGGAAATGTTTATCACTGTGAACATCACAATTACCTTTTAAACTTGGCTTTTGTTCCTAAAATGTTATGAAATATATTTAACACTTAAATTTCAATGCAATATTGACAGATCCATATATGTATCCCCTTGGAGATCAACATATATTGTATGAATTAGAGAAAAAAAAATTCTGGAAATACAGTGCAGGTATTTGCAGAGGACAGGTCCTGATGAAATCTCACTGACCTGAAACTTTGACTGCTTGCGTTACCTGATTTGGCGGCTGAGTATTTCTGACATTTTCTGTTTTATCATTTCAGGTTTTCAGCAGCCACTTCTGTGTTATTTTTCAGCAGAGTTTTGGTGTCCCAGAAGGAAGACAGTGGTTCCAACCAAGGTTCAGTACGATTGAAGATAATGCTATCAAGGTGGTGTTACGAGGATTCCACACAGCTGAAGACAGCATTCCAAATGAGTCATGACAACATCTCTGTACAACTAAAGATGGGTTTGCAGATGTGGTCAGAGCAGATCTATCTAACTGAAGGTGGTGCCCTAGCTTAGGATGGACCAGATCGTGGTACAACTGAAGATGAGAGTATTACCAAGATTACCAGGACACTGTATGACTGACTATGATGCTTCTGATGTGGCCAGACCAAACCTATCATTGGATGATATTGTCCTCGACATGGTCTAACCCAGCCACTATGCAATTGAAGATGGGACCCAATGAAGACACTATGAAACAATAGGATGCTCCAGCTGTGGTCAGAATAAGTTGCTGTACGACTTAAGACTACTCTAATGTCTGTCTGATAGCATCTCCACATGATATGGCAAAAGCCTGGTCAGTATCAGTTATCCACAAAACTTCCAGGTTTTTGTTTCACTCCACTGATTTTCAACCAAGAGGTTGCTTTCAAATTGCGTTAATGGAGGAACATGGTGCACCTTTCAAACATGTCATCATGTTGTGCCAGCAGGGGGAAGAACTGAGCTTTTTGCTGCTTTGAGGGACAGAAAATAAGCACCACCTTCCCTCAGCTCTATTATATAATGCATTTATCTGCCCATGGAAGGACTAAGAATCGAATGACACGCAAGGTGCCTTGGCCAAGCAACAGTAAGTAACATTAGGTGAGAATGAAGTAAGGTCAAAACCAGTAACTTCCTTTCAAATAATTTATATACTTTCTACTACTCTGCAGAGTTTTATATTATCAGTATGGTAGCATCCTACAGAATCAGTTTTAATTTATACTTAAAGTTTAAGCATAAAACCCTCACTTTGAGAGAAAGTTAGCTACTTTACTGGGGTGCCACAGTTCACGCAAAATACAATACTAACAAGTGGGGGAGTGGAAGAACCATAGAAAAGTATCTTCTAAGGTGGTTCCTTCAAATTTAAGAGAATCTTTAACCAATTGGTAGTGAATTGAACTGTGAAGAAGCAAATATCTGAACTCTTTAATAAGTAACATGGGATATACATTTTATTGTAATTACTACATTCTTGCTATTTCCTTCCCTTGTAAAAGAATAAAATTTTATTGCAATGAATCATTTACTGATGGTTTCTATGATAAATCAGCCTCAGTAAACTGAAACAGTGGTCGTGTCTAAGTTTATGAAACCAAGGGAGATTAGTCAGCAATGGATTTAAAACTACAGGACTCTTTTTAAGTTTCAACATTGAATTCAAGTGGTCTATTCAAGTGCTACTTCCAAAAAAAACGTTCCACTATAAGAGTTTTGGGTCTGTGTTCAATCATGTAAACTGTTATGCCAGTGTTCAAATGATAAAGTCTCAGAATCAGCATGGGGATCACAGAGGTTATTACATTTATTTGTGCTGAACAGACAGTGATAATCCTTAAAAGGAACCTTCTCAGCAAGCAAGCATTTCCAAGTACAATCAGACAGCTTCTCTAAGTGGATAGCAAAGCAATAAAGTTACACACTCAAGGTACATACAGGGAGAGCAATTTATCATTTTCAAGCTCCCCCGCAAACCAAGACTAAAATTTGTAAAATGGCAGGAAAGTTAAATGTCCAGTCTTTGAGGTGACCAGTCAGAAGAGAACAGTCATATAAAATTTATCTCCCAAAAAAAATAAACTATGTATAAAAAATTATGATGTTCGCTCTGGTCTACTGGCCATAAACAATAGGTTTTCAGCTTGAAACTGAGGTAACAGTAGGCCCCAAGAGGTAGTAGTGTGTAATTGATTGTACAACATACAGAGAAATACATGATAAACATTAGCGTTTGAGAGGCTTCTCAGAGCTAAATGTCCAACACGTAACAAAAGGCTTCCTTAGATTGTGTTAGCCCGAAACTGAGGTAAAACTTTACAGGATTCTCTTTTAAATTGAAGTACATGGAATAATTTTTCAAGCAAATCCTAAGTTTAAAACAAATGCAAGGCAGTGTTTTTCTTGGTGGATTCAATTAATTAAAAAAAATGTGGGGTAACTACAACTGGTCTTCAATGAACAGACAGGTTAAGCACCATATTGTCTGAGGAGCCAGCCAAGCCTATGCCAAGGTTTTATAAATTCTGATGGAGGCCAAAAGGAATCAACTTTGGTTGTACTTTGGCTCAACACTAAAGCCTTACTGTCACGGATTCTCCTGAGAAACTACCCCCTCCCCATCTCCCCGGCCCATTCAATGTTAAAAGTAGCAATATTGACAAGCAGAGAAGCAAGATAAAACTCTACATAAGAAGCATTTAAAAATACATCTGGTTGAAACATATTACAAAAAGGTAAAAAAAGAAATCACATTTGTGTAAAATACATGAAAATATGAATCAAGTACTTTTCTTACAATTTACTAATTTAAACACATATTCTTGATTGAATTATACAAAAAAAACTGATCTTGTATTTTTTTACCTACAAAGCTTCACGTTTCCTTTGAAGGTTTCAGAATAGAAAGTAATTTAAAATGCTTTAGTGACCAAGGTTATTTTTTTTTTACAAAAATACTTTGACTAGGGATTAGTTGCAGTCCTAAAATTTTAAATGATATTTTTAAACTGATGTTGATAATAACAAGTCTGTTCCTTTTTAATATCTGGAGGTAGGTTTTGGTCAACTGATTAGTCCATTTCCCTTGAAATCATGTGAGGTACAAACTTGGACAGTTATTGTTCAAACACTACTGATAATAATGAAAGATAAAAGCATTAGAGACATTTCCATTTCATTAATCGTAACATAAGAAAAAAAAAGAATCTGTTAAAAAGCAACGAGTAATTTAGTAAAAAAAATTATATTCAAGTTAAAGTACAAATGGAAAATGAGTTGAATTAACTGGCAATAAGTAACTCGTAAAAGTTCAGCAATTATATTGCAGTACAGAAATGTTTTCAGGTATTTTGGTTTCCCCTAATATTTCAACTACAGAACCAAAACTGAATTAACAGATCAGAGTTTATCTGTCCATTAATTTGGGTGGGAAAAAAAACCTGCATTTATGTGTATAGCAGCATGTACCCGAGAGGCTGTCAAACTAATTGAATTAATCAGAGGTAGTTATAGATAATGGGGTAATATTGCAACTGTCACTAAAAGTGCTGGTTTGACTGAGTATTCTTTTGGATTGCTGGGAAGGAGGAGGAATGGTTTGAGGATCAATTGCACAGCATGTGTTCCCAAAAACCAAGAAATGTGTTTGCTTAAACTAGCCGCATGACAGTGCAATGGAGGTAAAGTCACCTACATTTGTGTGATTCTTACTGGCTGACTGGTGGGGAAAAGCAGTTCCCTTTCTAAGTCTCAATGATTTCTTTTTGTTGTCCCTACAGAGCTGTAAAACAAACTGTCAGTTGTTCATTCTTCCCTTCAATTACTGAATATAATTTTTAGGTGTTGAGTTAACAGCAGAATTAAATATATATATATAAAATCAGCCCTAAGATTTTCCTGAATTACAGTAAGTGAAAAACATCAATTAAAAAAAGTCTACTATAAAGTTTCTCTAAGAGCAGTGCCTATCCCTCATCTTTGGTGTTCTATACAGGGTGTTTACTAAGTTAAGGGAGGGTGGGTGTTAGGGACAATACAGTCCACCATTTTTAAGCAAGAAAGTTGGTTCTATCAAAATGCCCATATTTTTCCTGTGCATATGGAAATTTCAGTTTGCATTATTTTGTGCATTGTAATGAAAAAATAACTTTTGACCCACTCACCCTTACTTAGCAGCTCAATAAACTATAAGTATGTTGAGAATTTAAAAAAAGAAAACAGTAATTAAAATGTTGCATTATTAATCTGTGTCCCCTGTGTTACAGCAGTTTTTTTTTCACTAAACCTGGGACTGTGAAGGGATTACAAAAAGGTAGATAGTAAAAGTCTTTCAAAGGATGTGTTTCTCCCCAGGATAAAGTGGACAGACCAATGTTAATTGGGAAAAAAAAAGTGGTCAAGGTAGTGTCTTCTCCCTTCAAAACACCCAACTGCTGAATGAGGTAGAAGTAAATTCATGTGGTTTCTTAATCTTCCTCTGTGGATTCTTGCGAGGACATTCCTTCACCCTCTTCCTGCAAACAAAAACAAATTTGTATTATGTTAGACAACCCTTTTTAATAATATTGTCTTGCCCTCCCCTTCCACAGTGACCAGCTCCACAAGCAGTGCTGTTTTTTAATTGCCAAAGTATTTCGGGAGGCCTCTAACCGGAAATGCTTAACCACAGATTTGAGAGAGAGTGCATTGATTAAATTCTAGTTAAACCACAATAAATCTCCTACAGCTGATGTCATTACCATGTCTTTGTAGAACTTAAAAGCATTAAAAAGTTGTAAGGAAAATAGCAGGACATTATAAATTATTCAATCCATTTATCATACGTTTCCAGCTTTAAATCTGGTTAGCATTCAACATTTACCCCTTAAAATAACTCCTCCAAAATGGCCCTTTGAAAAACATCAAAAAATATTTCTCATTTATTTGCTAAAAAAAATCTAAAGCAAAAGGCTATATTATGTGGTTTAACATTTGTCACCTCATAAACTGAGAACTGCCAAGGATGACCACCTTAAAATGGCTTACAACAGTTTCATAGTTAAACAGATTTGATTTTCCACATGGCTTCATTTTGTCTGGGTTGCTAGCTGACACAATTTATAACTCTCTTCCTTTCCCAGGCCACTACAGTACACCATTCAGTAAAGCATGCCTTAAAGCTTGTCTGCATTATATGACCAAGCTTCCATTCATTAGTGTTTGAAACACTTCAGCTGTGAAGGGGCTCCTAAATGCTACCATGTGTGACACTGCTGCACAAGAGCAGCATGGAGAAAAACACTAGGTTTTAATCACAGGCCACTGCTCTGCAATCCTCTTTTCAAAGGTTTCCATGATCCCAAAGACCAAAAAGGGTGTAAATCCAGGAAACAAACACACAGTATTAAATGAATGGGGGACAGTTGCAACATATTACTTTGGCTGCATCCAGCCATCAGATTTCACACCACTTTTGTTTAGTCTGCTTTAGGTTATGTGGGAAATGTGGAGTGCATGAAGTGAAGGCCCCCTGCTAACCTAAGGGCCTCAAATATTTAAGCCAGTAGGTTAATGCCTCTTGACTAGGCAGCAGGCCATGACCCTGGGAGACTCTCTGGGGGACAAGAAACAGAGAAAGATGTAGCTTGATCAAAGCTTTCACTGGACTAAAGAGTGCAAAGTCAAGTGTCAGCTGCCCTATGCCCCAGCCACTTCAATTTACATTTACATTCTAGAAAGACATGATTATCCAGCAGATATGCACATTTCTTGCCCAGTACAAATAAGTCAATAGAGCTTCCAATCAAGCCACTGACTAATTCAGCGAACTGGACTGAAACTGATACCATAATAATTCTGTTTCCAAGGGATTGTACTTGACAGTTCAGGTTTGGCTTATTCACTAAAGACTGAGTGCCTCAGGATCAAATAGTCGATTAAATATCAAGGGGCTCTGGCACCGACAGTTTAAAATATTTTCTCAGTTGAAACAGAATTAAACTTAGTGCTTTTTTCGTATTCTCAAACCTGGATGCACCAGGTATTATCAGTAAATTGTCAAGATTTTAAGAGGAACGCCTTTGAGCTGGAAGTTTCAGTTCACTTAATAATATTAATGAGTCTGGCAGATCCTCTGCACTCTTTTTGACCAAAGATTTCTGCCACATAGCTAAATTTATAGCTTATACCTTGAATGAATGCAACCATCACTTAGTCTGCCGGCTCTAAAATACTTCAATTAAAATAGCTGGAAAATATACTAGTGCTTTGAAATCACTAAAGGCAAACGACATCTTCTCATACAGCCTCTTCAGGTAAGGTACATTTTTGGCACAGGCACTACAGATATGCATTACATTTGTTGTAAATTAGAAAATAATCTTTAGCAATAAAAAGGAAACTAAACTGTGGGAGACTTGGCCAATTTGCCAGCATTACTAGCAAGTTATATTTTATCTAATTAGAACCTGCACCCTCCATGCTTTCTTTAATGATGTAGACCTGGAATGGTGGAAGCCTCAAAACAAAACTGGTTGCCTTTTTACTTCATAAGCAGGCATTGAGTCACTAATGACCAACACTCACGTGTTACTTTAGACACCTGGAGCTAAAATGAGTGAGAACAGTTGCTTAAGAAAGTAATTCAAAAGTAAAGCACTGCATCTTTACATTTGTGTTTAAGGATGTAATTTACAGAATAAGGGCATACTCTTACTCCACCCTTGTTGCATTCCATGTGTAGCACAATTAAACTGCTGTCCACCCAGACACAATAGCTTTCACGGATCATAAAGCACCATAAGGTAGAGGAAGGCAGCCCATTTGGCCCATTTTGCCTAAAGGAGCAAAAGGTCTGCTGCTTTTTATACAATAAATAAATCACCGATGATTCTCTCATTTTCCCCATTTCAATTTTTCATTCTTCTTAATCCAGAGTTTTAACAGAAGTAAAGGCATTTTAAACTGTTGCTGTCCTGTAGGACCCATCATTTTCCAACTATAACCCATGGTGATTGTGGGACAGCTTTAGACTGGTCATTTTATATTCTCAAACTTCATTAACCTGTACAATTCAGACTATGTAAAATGAGCTCATGTACATTTTAATGTTGTTGTTGTACCTCCTGCCTTGTAGCATGTCGGGCGGCAACCTTGCCATTTCTTTAGCATTTGTCTTGTGAGGTAGAATTGGTAGTTCAATGCTCAATACAGCACAGGTGGAAAGCAGGCAAGGAGCTGGCCGGATTCAAACCCAGGATCACTCGCCTCAAAGTCTGGTGTGGATGCCACTATATAACATTTTAATGTCAAAAAGCTTTAAGACTTTTGAGATAGAGAATAGAGAGACTTTAGAAAAGTTCAGAGAAAGGTTAGCAGGTTACCTTTCAAAGGTCTTCAGTTACCCAGGATTGACTGAGAGAGTAGGAGCTTTATACTTAAGAAAAAAATTGTTGACTTTGAAGAGGTAGGACTGAGGTTTTTAAAATAAGGAAAGGATTAGACTCGCTCCAAGAAAATAGGTTGTTTGAGCTTGATAGCTCAGGGAAGAACAAGGGTTCTAATAAGCATATAGTTAGATGCCAAGAGGCACTTCCTTTTGCAGAGAGTCAGTGACCTTTGGAATAAGTTGTTGGCACATGCAGCAAGAGTACATATGTAGAAAGTTGAACATGTTGCTTTTAGTTACGACTTCAGGATTGAAGGATGTCCATTTAGAACAGAGATGCGGAGAAATTACTTTAGTCTTGTTGCCACGAGCGGCTGGGGAGGCAGAGATGGATAGGTACTTGATTAGCCAGGGCATCAAAGGGTATGGGGAGAAGGCAGGTGAGTGGGGATAACTGGAAGAATTGGCTCGGCCCATGATTGAATAGCACAGCAGACTCAATGGGCCGAATGGCCTACTTCTGCTCCTATATCTTATGGCCATTCAGGGATTAAACACATGAAAATTTAATTAATTTACAAAAATGTAGATTGGTGGGTCATTACCTGGACATGGAGATATATAAAACTTCCTCAATTAACTTAGGGCAGATTAATGTTAATCATCATTTGTCATCATAATGCATAAAGATACGGAAGGCACTGGCGTGGAGGGCTATGAACGACATGAAGGAAATCTGGAGGTCGAACCTGACCAGAGGGCTCAAAGAGGATCTTCATAGCAGTCACAGAGTCCATTCTCACATACGGATGCGAGACGTGGACACTCACCAAGACCATGTGAAAGTCACTAGATGGTTGCTATACACAAAATCTCCGGATGACTCTTGACTTGAGTTGGCAACAGCACATGACGAACGCCGAGCTCTATGACGACCTACTGATGCTCACTACTAAAATCGAGGTGAGAAAACTGCAACTAGCCGGGCACTGTCTACCCTACCCTGAGCTACCTACCAGCCCAGTCATCACATGGGAGCCCAAGCATGGGAGGATGAACCCTGGGCACCCTCCCAAGACTATGGTCAACACGCTCCTAGAAGACAGCGGCACAGCTGATGTAGATGAACTGAACACACTGATGAGGGAGAGGGAGGAGCAGAGAGTCCGTCATCATGCCCGACGCTGGCTCCCTCCTTTGCCCTGGCTATAGTTACAAAATCCACCCTAAAAATCTGCTGTTAGTAACTTATCATAGAGCTTATGACCATATGGAATGTGGATGAAGGTGCAATATGGCTCTGTAGATTAAGCATCCCTCCCTACCTTTGTTATTTCTCAATACTAATTCCAGCAATAACTTTAAAAGAGCATCAGAAATGGGGCCAAATGGCCTAATTCTGCTCCTTTGTATCTGCTTACCTCTCAAAACCATTCTCCTGCCGTCTCGTGTAACCTTTCACACCTTGGTTACTCAAGAACCTATCAACCTCCGCCTTAAATACACCCAATGACCTGGTCTCCACAGAATTCCCTCATCATAGGAAGCATTCTCTCCACATCCACTCTACCTTGCTCTTTCATCATTCAATAGATTTCAATGTGACCTTCCCCCCTCATTCTTCTAAATTCCAGTGCGTAAAGGTCCGGAGCTATCAATCGCTCCTCATATGAGAGGCCTTTCCAGGACTCACTCTCATGAACATCCTCTAACCCTCTGCAACGTCAGCACATCCTTTCATAGGTAAATGGCCCAAAACTGCTCACAATGTTCTGCGAGGCCTCGCCAGTGCTTTATAAAACCTCAACATTACATCCTTTCTTTATATTCCACTCCCCTCAAAATGAATGCTAACATTGCATTTGCCTCACCACTGTCTTAACCTGAAAATTAACCTTTAGGGAATTCTACACAAGACTCCCAAGTCCCTTTGCAACTCGGATTTTTAAATTCTCTCCCCTTTTGGAAAAGTCTATACTTTTATTCCTTCTTCCAAAGTGCATGACCATACACTTCCTGGCGCTGTATTCCACTTGCTGCTGCTTTGTCCATTCTTCAAACCTGTCCAAGTCCTTCTGCAACATCTCTGCTACCTCAATACTATCCGACCTTCCACCTATCTTAATGCCATCTGCAAACTTGACCACAAAGCCATCATCTCCATCATCAAAATCATTGACATACAATGTAAAAAGAAGCAGTCTCAACACCTACGCCTGCAAGACACCACTAGTCACTAGCAGCCAATCAGAAAAGGCTCCCTTTATTCCCACACTTTGCCTCTGCAAATCAGCCAAAGCTCTATCCGTGCTAGTATCTTTCCTGTAATATCATAGGCTCTTATCTTGTTAAACAGTCTCATGTGCAGCAGCTTGTCAAAGGCCTTCTGAAAATCCAAGTACACAACATCCACCAGTACTCCTTTGTCTATCCTGCTTGGTATTTCTACAAAGAATTATAATAGATTTGTCAGGCAAGATTTTCCCTTAAGGAAACCATGTTAGATAGAATTAGATTGTTGTTAGAATTAGATATCGTTGCTAGAGTGAACTAACATTATGAAATGCTGCAGGACAAAGTGGACTCATTTGAGTGATACACAAACTATTACTTGTTTTCTCGTTTACTACACACTCAATTGTTAAGTCATTTTTTTAAAAAACAATGCATTAGGACTGTTAAACTAATATTCTATCAAGTGTCAGGGTGCAATAAATTTGAGGGAGCTTTAGGAGGTTTTTTCCAGAGTATGTTCCCAAGGCAGTTGAATGACAGTTATGGTGGAATGAAGGGGAACCTTAAATGTTGGGGGCAGAGAGGAAGAAGAATTTGGAAACATTCTCAGTCAGAGTGAAGGAAGAGAGAAACAATTTGAAAATGCAGGTGATAATTTTAAATCTGTGGCACTTGGGTCATTTATGAATGAGTGACCCTTGCTGTAGAATGGAACAGGGGCAGTGGAAGGTCAGATTGAAGGTTGCAGCTTGCCAAAACGACATGAAAGCAATCTGATTCAGCGATGATGGGTGGGAATAAAACTGGTGATAGCGAGGTGCAATTAATAATGTCAAAGGGTATGGGTTTGGAACAACACTGGATGCATTTTTGGACTGCTGACAGATGAAGTGGTAGAGGGTGTTACTGGCACACCTGAGGACGGAGGCACTATGCCTATACGTGATTTCAAAATGTAAACAAGGAAGAGGAAGGGTAATGAGAAAATATTTTTGATGTTTGTTTGATGAAATGACAAACCAGAAGCTGAAGAATTCAAAGTATGAAAGAGAAGCTGTGGCTACAGGTGGATAGGTAGGAACAGGAACTCAGCAGGTGCTGCCTAGGTCATGGAGATGTTCACAGTAAATGGCAATGTGAAATTCCTTGGTGTTAGCATCTCAGAGGACCTGTCCTGGGCCCAGTACTTAAATGCAATTACAAAGAAAGCACGGCAGCGCCTCTACTTCCTTAGGGGTTTGCAGAGATGCGGCATGACATTTAAAACTTTGACCAACTTCTATAGATGTGTAGTGGGGACTATACTGACTGGCTGCATCACAGATTGGTATGGAAACACCAATGCCCTTGAACAGACCACAAAAAGCAATGGATACGGCCCAGTCCATCACAGGTGAAGCCCTCCCCACCACGGACTACATCTACATGGAGTGTTGCCGCAAGGAAGTAGCACCCATCATCAGGGACCCCCACCACCCAGGTCGTGCTCTCTTCTCACTGCTGTCATTAGGAAGAAGGTACAGGAGCCTCAGGACTCACACCACCAGGTTCAGGTCCAATTATTACCCCTCAACCATCAGGCTCTTGAACCACTTAACTCAATTTCACTTGCCCCATCATTGAACCTATGGACTCACTTTCAAGGACTCTTCATTTCATGTTCTCAATATTTATTTCTTATTTATTATTATTATTAATTTTTCTCAGCTGATAAAACCTAAGGTACAGGCATAGCCAAGCATGCTCATTTGTCAATTGCTGGCATTTAGTATTTGGCTTTCTGAAGATTTACATAGATATTGCTAATGGGACAATGTATGCCCTGTTCATGTTCCAAAGTCTTTCAATTTCTGGGTGGTTATTATGGATTATCCTATCTGTAATAACTGATCAGTCATAATATAAGTTGTGATAATCTAACTCTAAAACTGGATCAGGCCTGTGTTGATAGTAAGGTCTGATTTCATCTATGAGTTTGTACTTTAATGGAAGACTTTGCTGAATAATGTTGCCACTTCATTGTGCCTGTGTAAGTAATCAGATTGTGTTAAACTGCTACAAGATCCTATGATATGTTGGATTTCTGTTCTTTTTCCTCAGCATTTTCTACATGTACTGTCTTTAATTTGTTGGTCTTTTATTGAGTATTTTAGATATTTTTTGTGTTAACCACCTGCCCCTGTATTGCCACAAAGAGCCCTTCTCTCCTAGGCAGTGTTCGAACGCACAGAATGTTTTCTGAAATTTGCCATTATTATTATATTTTTTCCTTTCTATTGTAGTTGCACAGTTTGTTGTCTTTTGCACACTGGTTGCCCACCCTGTTGGTGCAGTCTTTCATTGATTCAATTATGCTCTTTTGAGTATGCCGGCAAGAAAATGTATCTCAGGGTTGGGTATGGTGACATTTATGTACTTTGATAATACTTTGAACAAACTGCCTTCCTCACCTCATCACAAGCTACCCAAGTACTAACTTGTACAAAAGCAAATACTTACATTTGGTCTATGAATGCTTCTTATGTAGCTCATTAAAATGACCAGCATCATTCTAGACAGTACCTTTAGGACCAGTTTATGTGCAGCAATACCCCTCAGATAGCATTTTGATCATGAAAATGTAAAACTATTTTAGCGATTTGGGTTAGGGAAGGGGATGTGTGGAACAAGACGGCAGAATAATTACTTTGTCCTATATCAGATATGGGAATGTTGATTTCCAGGACCTTGGGAAGACATGTGAAGCTCAAAGTACTTGAAAGAAAGAAGTTGGCCATATTTCTGACTCGGATGAGCACTGTCACTGAACCAAGTGCAAGACTTCAACTAGTTCAAAATTGATTAAACTTTTTCCAGCAGTATGCGTTATACAACCCTTATATAACTATTTTAATAAAAATTTCTGAAATTTCTTAACAAACCAAAATAGACAATGGTTGTGCAAATGAGTAGAATCTTTGAAACAACGCAGATAAATGAATGTGGAGTTTATACCATTAATATAAAGTAGGGGTGTCAAACTCATTTTAGGTCACGGGCCGGATTGAGGAAAATGCAGCTTCATGCGGGCCGGATCAGTCGGACGCGTGCGAACGCAGCTTTCGTTGCCTCCGTTTTTTCAGCCTGCTCTCATGTGTCTCAGTCTCTGCTATAACTACAAAGTGTTTCACTTTACAAATTCCGTTTCTTATGAAGAAGACTGCCGAATAAACACTAAAAACCCTGAAAACCTGGTACCTGAATAAACTCAGCATTAGCCATATCATACGCCATAGGCACTTCGATTACTGGGGCAAGCTTTAATAGTAATTAGATATTATCTCGCGGGCCAAAGATAATTCCACCGCGGGCCGGATTTGGCCCGCGGGCCTTGAGTTTGACATATATGATTTAAAGAGAGAGCGTAGTTGATGGAAACCAGTAGACTGATATTTCCAAAATCTTGGTAGGAAAATCCAGTTTACATTTACTTCCTTTATTACTATCTAATTAAGTGTTCTCAGTACTACTAACAACTCTCAGAATCCGGTAATCTTCTTCCCGACCACTACCACCACCACCTGACTGACTAATGAGAAGTTAGATACCTCAGGTTGGGAACTGTTGTATTAAATCAAATGAAAAAGAACAGAACATTATATTTTGACAGAAATCAAATAGTGAAGAATGCTAGTTGAATAGATAGGCATGTAAACCACAGATATGGAAATGTTAAATCTTAACTGGAAGGGGCCGTGGATGGGGTTTCAGGGAAATACCTTCCGAATAAGTCACACAGAGTTAGAAGCTCAATTTCTTTTGTGAATCTCATTTCACGGATTGTTTTCCAGCTTTATAATTTTGGATAGGAAGTATTTTCATTTTTGACTCATTGGGCTGGATTTTAACACAACCCACCCAGTGTGAAGAGCTGTTAAAAGGACAGAGGGATCTTGTGTTGGGGTCCCAATGCATTAATGCTTCCCCTATCCCTATGACTACAACTTTCAGTGAAACAGATACAAGACAATTGCCTACCCTAGAGCAATATTTCATTAAAAACCATGACTGGTAATTGTAACAATCTGAACTCATTTCAACAGAATGCGAGAAGAGTCTTAGAGCATTCAGAAGAGGCCACACTCTAATTTTCTCGAGCTTTCTTTCCAGACCAGGAGCCGAAGTACTCGCTGGAATGTCCCTCCTTTCCCCATTCTGTGCCTGGTGCTAAGGAACTCCAGGCATCACACGTGACTTTCCACAGGAGTCCCCTGCTGCTCCAGTTATGCACGGGTTAACTTCAAACTTGCTGGGTACTTAAAGTGAGCAATTAAGGCAAAATACCTTGGCTTTATTGTGAGAGAATCTTAGGCTAAATGGATGGAGCCCCAATGTGATTCCACCTGGATGTTCACCAGATTGATTCCTGGATGGTGGGTTTGTTGCACAAGATGAGATTAGGCATACTGGGACCATTTTTGAAAGTTTAAAAGAATGTGAGGTAATCTCACTGAATTGTACAAAATCATTATGGAATGTGGCAGGGTAGATGCAAGGGTGACAGCTCCTCAGGCTGGGCTGTCTCGTACCAGCAACCACTGCGTGAAAGTAAAGGGTTGACTGTTCAGGATTGAGAGATGAAAAAGTTTCTTCACCCAAAGGGTAGTGAGTCTTCCTCACCCAAGAAGACTGTAATTAGTTCTGTATGTTCAAGAAAGATAGAGTTCAATTAAGTCAAGTGACATGGGTTAGAGGCACTGAGACGCAGGTGGCCCCCGTTTTTCGAATGTTCATTTTACGACACCTCGCTGTTACGAAAGACCTACATTAGTTACCTGTTTTCGCTAACAGAAGGTGTTTTCACTGTTACAAAAAAAGGCAGCACGTGCGCCGAGCAGCCAAGTTCCTCCCCCCAGAACTGCATTCTAGCCGCCATTGCTTAAACACGTGCCTGTGCTTTATGTCAATTTATTTTGTGCATCCGTTAGCACAATGAGTTCTAAGGTATCGGAAAAGCTTAAAAGAGCTCATAAAGATGGTACACTTAGCATAAAACTAGACATAACTAAGTGTTTAGATTGTGGTGAATGAAGTAAGGACATAATGAGTTTGGCTAAGGAGGCTGGGTTTGTGGAAGTTGACGAAGATGATGTTGAAGCGGTTTAGGCATCCCATGACCAAGAATTGACAGATGAAGAGCTGATGCAATTGCAAGAGGAATGGATAACAATCAAAACCGAACGCAGTAGCGAATGGCCCAAAAGTGAAGTCATCCAGGAACTGAACGTGAAGCAATTGTGTGAGATTTTCGCTGCAATTAACAACGTGCAATGATTGCAGAAAAGTATGACTTCAATTTTGAAAGGGTATGTAGGTTTAGGGCATATTTGCAGGATGGTTTGAGTGCTTACAAAGAACTGTATGATTAAAATTGCGCGAGGCTAAGCAGTCAAGCATACTGCCGTTTTTCAAGACTTCCACATCTGCCACAGCAGACGACGAACCTCGACCTTTGACATTGAGGCAAGCAGACATAGAAGAAGGTGACCTGCCTGCCCTGATGGAAACCCCAGTCTCCTTTAATTCCCACCACCCCAATCTCCGACGACTCCGTCATCATCATCATCAGTGTGCTCGCTGTAAGTGAAACTACACTGTACATCCATTATTTCTACTTTATATAGGCTGTGTATTTTTATGTGTTATTTGGTATGATTTGGCAGCTTCATAGCTTAAAGATTACTGGAGAGAGTGCTTCTGCCGAGAGCACTTGCGTGCGAATTTCCCTACGCTAGAAAGTGCTGAAAAGTATTCCTACTTTATATAGGCTGTGTATTTATCAGATCATTCCTGCTTTTACTACATGTTACTGTTATTTTAGATTTTATGTGTTATTTGGCATGATTTGGTAGGTTATTTTTTGGGTCTGCGAACGCTCACAAATTTTTCCCATATAAAATAAATGGTAATTGCTTCTTCACTTTACAACATTTCGGCTTACGAACCGTTTCATAGGAACGCTCTACCTTCCAATAGAGGGGAAACCTGTAATCTTATTGAACGGCAGACCAAAAGGCCCATTCCATGTTTTGTTATCCAATATGGGAATTATTATCTGACAAACATTTTGACAACTGTGTACTGTTAGGACTAATCTGCTGGGGGAACTCAGTGATCAAGAACTCAGTGATGTATTTTACAAACCAAAATGTTGACAGGTTCTTTCCTCCCGCAGACCCGAAGTTCCTTTAATTATTTTTCGAGAATCAGCGTGGAATAGGCCCATCCGCCCCTTCATGCCATGCTGTCCAGCAATTCCCCCAATTTAATCCAAGCCCAATCATAGGACAATTTACAATGATCTATTGACCTACCAACTGGTACATTTTTGGACTGTGGCAGGAAACCAGAGCACCAAGAAGAAACTTATGTGATCATGGGGAGAATGTAAAAACTCATTACAGGCAGTGGTGGGAATTGAACCTGGGTCATCTGTACAGTAAAGTATTGTGCTACCTGTAGTACACTACGCTACTGTGGTTAGCACAACGCTTTACAGTACAGTCCTTTCCGGAGATTGTTGCTCCAGATTCCAGTATCTGTTCTCTCTGATCTTTCTGTTAGGTCTATGCTGAACAAATGAATCCAAACAATTTGAACATCCCCCTTGAATCAAGCAATAATATTCAGAAACAGCAAGCAATTTTATTTATGCAAAAAAGGGTATCCATAATGTGCAATGAAATATTTCACACAAACCTTTAAAATCCATCACAGAGAGATGTCATATTAGTGATCTTCCACAATGAATGTAACCCTCTACATAGCTAAAAGGAAATGCAAACTTCCAACCAAGCTGGGTTAATTAACTTGGAGCTATCTGTGTCTGTACGGTTCAAATAAATTGATTTACAAGCACATTGGCCAGGGAATCACAAAGGTCCACGTCTGAACAGCAGTCAACAGGAGGGTGACTGCTGTACAGATGACTGAGGTTTTTATCTCAGCCAGGATTATGGTGGAGCTGCTGGGACCTGGTTCTACGCTTGCAATGGAGTAACAGGATGTTTGTGATTATCAGCCATCGAGCTGCTGATATAAAATACCCCAGAATCAGTCTATTACAATGCACAAGGGATGGGATGTGGGATGAGGGATCCAACTGGCTTATGGATCACATTGCAAGAGCAGCCCAGTGTAGAAGCAATTTTCTGCACCTCTTGAAATATAGAGGCAAAGCCAAGTTATCTCTGGTGGATAACACCATAATATACAGCTAAACTATTTCCAACCAAAAACTGGTACCACTGATCCACTGAAATTAATAGCACCCATTATTAAGGACCTCCAGGACCCAGGGAATGCCCTTTTCTCACTGTTACCATCAGGTACAAACATAAAAGCATAGAAAATCTACAGCACAATACAGGCCCTTCGGCCCACAAAGCTGTGCCAAATATACCCTTACCTTAGAAATTACCTAGGGTTATCCATAGCCCCCTATTTTTCTAAGGCTAGTTGTCTAGCCTCCAACTAGACAAACTAACTTGGAGGCTATTGACTATAACTCGCTTCTCAACCCAGCCTCTTGAGCCAGTTTTAAATAAATGATTATGTGATTTTACAGAATGTGGTTGATCTGAAAGATTTTCCACACGTTGTTTTCATTAAAATAATTCAAACAGAGGACAAAAGATGCCAAGATGACAACAGAGATGATTGATGTTGGAATCTGGAAGAAGAGAAGAATGAAGAATTCAGTGAGTCAGGCAGCATCTGTGGAGGCAAAAGGTGGATGTCGACATTCTGAAGCAATGCCCTGCTGCACCCTGATGTAGGGAGTGGACCAAAGATTGCCGGTTCTTTGTAGTGACATAAAAATAGGACTAGCTCACAAAACAATGAAAATTACATATCACTCACACTTAAGCTGCAAGTATACTTTCCTGCCCTCAATTACTATGCAGCACTTACTTTAGAAATTACCTAGGATTACCCATAGCCCTCTATTTTTCTAAGCTCCATGTACCTATCCAAGAACCTCTTAAAAGACCGTATTGTATCTGTCTCCACCACCACCGCCGGCAGACCATTCCACGCACTTGCCACTATCTGCGTAAAAAACTTACCCGATATCACCTCTGTACCTATTTCCAAGTACCTTTAAAACTGTGCCCTCTCATGTTAGCCATTTCAGCCCCAGGAAAAAGCCTCTAACTATCCACACGATCAATGCCTCTCATCATCTTATATACCTCTATCAGGTCTCCTTCAATCATCCTCCATTACTCCAAGGCGAAAAGGTCAAGTTCACACAACCTATTCTCGTCTGGCATGCTCCCCAATCTGGGCACCATCCTTACTAATCAAGGACATATCAACCTTTGCTTTAAATATCCCCAATGTCTTGACTGCCACTGGCAGTGAATTCCACAGATTCACCACCCACTGGCTAAGGAACTTCCTCTTCATCACTGCTCCAAAGGGACGCCTTCCATTCTGAGGCTGTGCCATCCAGTCTGAGACTCTTTCACTACTGCAGACATCCTCTTCACATTCACTCTATTGGGGCCTAAAACTGCTCACAATACTCCAATTGCATTCTGACCATTTAAGAGAGCAAACAAGAAGGAAAAGGGAAAAAGCCTCAGCTGGACCTTATGAAGTGTACACGAAGCTCGGGCTCCTCCACCCAGCCAACAGGACTCTTCGCTGAACATACCGCTCATTTTTATCTGGGGAGGATGCTATGATTCTGCCAGCAAGATGAAGAAAAGTACAGATCATGTTGAAAGGTTGAAGTGAATATTTTAAAAGAAATTTCAATTGCAGTCATGTCTTCCTTCCCCTCTACTCTCTTCTCCGAGGAACAACGTCAATGTGCACAGGCACCTGTCTGGTATTTTACCCGTGGAGGTGGAGCTTAGGAGGATGATGCTGCCTAAAGCTAATGGCATGCTGGCCTTTATAACAAGAGGAATTGAGCATAGGAGTAAAGAGGTCCTTCTGCAGCTGTACAGGGCCCTGGTGAGACCCCACCTGGAGTATTGTGTTCAGTTTTGGTCTCCAAATTTGAGGAAGGACATTCTTGCTATTGAGGGAGTGCAGCGTAGGTTCACAAGGTTAATTCCCGGAATGGCGGGACTGTCATATGTTGAAAGATTGGAGCGACTGGGCTTGTATACACTGGAATTTAGAAGGATGAGAGGGGATCTGATTGAAACATGTAAGATTATTAAGGGATTGGACACGCTGGAAGCAGGAAGCATGTTCCCGCTGATGGGTGAGTCCAGAACTAGAGGCCACAGTTTAAGAATAAGGGGTAGACCATTTAGAACAGAGATGCGGAAAAACTTTTTCACCCAGAGAGTGGTGGATATGTGGAATGCTCTGCCCCGGAAGGCAGTGGAGGCCAAGTCTCTGGATGCATTCAAGAGAGAGTTAGATAGAGCTCTTATAGATAGTGGGGTCAAGGGATATGGGGAGAGGGCAGGAACGGGGTACTGATTGTGTATGATCAGCCATGATCACAGTGAATGACGGTGCTGGCTAGAAGGGCCGAATGGCCCACTCCTGCACCTACTGTCTATTGTCTATTGTCTAACTGCGACTCCTTCGCTTCGGAAACAGCTCTATTTCTATCTTTGATAGTTCTTTTTTCCCCTTTCAAGGTTCTTTTGAAGACCCTGAACTGGGGTTACATGCTGACTTTGGTTTTTTGTGGAGATGGGGCCTGCTCTTGGGGCCTCACGACCGGCTGCTTCTCGATATACCAAAGATGTGGCCTGAAAGACTAGCACGCCTTCAGGGTGCCAGATTTCCATGACTCAGGTGGCGGGAGGATTCAGGGCTGGTGCTGCCACCTGCTGTGCTGTGGGAGACAGAGGATTGCAACCGGCGAGCTGGCTGTGTGCCCAGGGACCCGAGTTCTTTGGGCACAGAGCTTGGACAAAGCGATGCAACAGACTTTTAACACCATAAATCAGTGAGTTGCTTTGTTATGTCTCCCCTCTTGCTGTGAAACAAGGACATCTCTTTTTCCCTTAGTAGGGAGAGGGAGAGAGCCTGTGGCATGTCGAGTTACTGGGTGAACGAATTTGGGGCACTGCAAATCTGTGTCTTTACTGATGCTTTGCTGCATGCTTGATTGATTGGTGGGGGGGTCATTGCTTTGCTGCTGCTTATGCATGGGAGGGGGGAGCTGGGGGGAGCTTTGGGGTTCTAACATTTAACTGTCAATCATTCTTTGGGGCACTTCTGTTTTCGTAAATGTTTACGAAGAAAAATAATCTCAGGACATATATTGTATATGGTTCTCTATACCTATTGAAAAGCTACAGTCTATTGGCCCCTGGACTCTCCCCCCCCCCCCCCCCCCCACTATCATACTGCAGGAGGCATGTGATGTTCTGGATGCCAGCAGGAGTGGACCAGTAGTATGTTATTGAACAGCGGAGTCTACATATCTTGAGTCCATTCTCTTCTTAGAAGCCTGAATCCATCTGAAGTCCTGGTGTACAGCTGCATGTAAGGCATGGCAATTAGCTAGATGAGGGATAAAGTGAGTGATACGTGCCAAGTTGGACTCTAGACAAGTAATTATTAAAAACACAACATTCTTGACTTTAGAAAAAATGGAAAACAAAAGAATTCAGATTAATTTTATTATGGGAGGACTGGTTGGGGAATTACCAAAGCAGTCAATGAGAGGGAACGAGATAACTGCATGCAAAGAAACATTCTGTCACTGCCTGTATGGAGTTGTACGTTCTCCCTGTGACCACGTGGTTTTTCTCCGGCTGCTCCTGTTTCTTCACACAATTGGTCATTGCGCGCCGTCCTGTGATTAGCCCAGGATTAAATTTGTGTGTGGGGGGGGGGGGGGGGGGAGGCTGGGTGGCATGGCTCAAAGGGCTGTATCTCCAGAAATAAATAAAATCGTGCAGCTCAGAGCTCGTGGGTCACGTTCCACTACAATGACTTGTACACAAAAAGCATGGCTGTCATTCTGATGCCCTGATCGGAGATAAAGATCCCAGCATCTGTATGAGATGTTAAGTTGCTATCTCATCTGATCTTTAAAGATTAATTTTTATCCAGTGTGTGAAAGTTAACCCAGTGCCTGGATATTCCTTATTGCTGTTTGTGGCAGACTGGTGTGCATGTACATGTTTTGTCTCTGAATTGATTCAGAATGTAGTCTTGAAGTGTGTTGTGGAAATGCAAGTCTTTATCTCTATTAATGCAGCTCTTACTAGATTTCAGTGACTTGCTTGACACAGCTCTCAGTGATGGCAGTTGAAACAAAGTTAGTGACAGATTAGAAAAGGAAGTCAATTCCATTTTATACATGTCCTTTCCCTCTCCTCAGAAAGAAAAGGAGATGGTCTAATCACCAAGTTGTTGAATGTAATAATGGAGACTTTTCTTAAAAACAAACTGCATCTGATCTTTTGCCTGAAATTGCAGCCTGCCAATTGTGCTTGCAAAATGAAACGGTCACTACAATGAGATCCAGTGAAGCTTGAAAACTGAGCAACCAACTTACCCGGCCAACAATCTGCAACCTTAATTGGTCCTCTCCCGCGAGAAATGGTCAAGAAATATACACAGCACGTCAGTTCAAGTCTCAAAGTGCACTTCAAGATTAAAGGTCAACAAAAGATCTCATAACTCATATACTTTGCTGTTGTTAAATGATAGTGCAGTAGCAACTTAAATAAAACCTGATAAAAGTGAATCAAATGAGGTTAATGTAAAAGTGGATTAAACATAAAGGTTGCAAATGCTAATTTTGCAAAATGTAAGAGGATCTACAATGGTGTAAATTTATCTCCTGTCAATTACAAGTATTGTGATAGTTTGTTGAAATTCATTACAATCTGACAAGCTGAACAGGGTCATCTGCAGCAGCTTATTCATTGTGAGTAGCATTTACCTGTCAATTGGAACTACTGTCTGGTCAACTATTCAAAGCTCTTGCACTCCACTGCAAAAACCTACATGAGTTCAAAACACCGGTGACACTGTGTGAAAATGAACTTTGCTATTTGCATCTCCAAAGTATTCTTCCACATTCCCAGGAAACACAGCTTGCCCTTCCTTCTTCGCCAATAAACTAAGCCAGGACCATCAGGATTGTTGTTTCTGAAGACCACGACTGGAATGTGAGTGCATTTGGAACTTGTATATGACAACTTACTCTTCTCTACAAACATCTGATTTACAGTCTTGTTCTTTGAGTTGCCTTCTGCTCACAGTTGAGCAGTGTTTCTAAATCCACATTAGATAGATAGATAGATAGATAGATACTTTATTCATCCCCATGGGGAAATTCAACATTTTTTCCAATGTCCCATACACTTGTTGTAGCAAAAACTCATTACATACAATACTTAACTCAGTAATAATATGATATGCATCTAAATCACTAACTCAAAAAGCATTAATAATAGCTTTAAAAAAAAAAGTTCTTAAGTCCTGGCAGTTGAATTGTAAAGCCTAATGGCATTGGGGAGTATTGACCTCTTCATCCTGTCTGAGGAGCATTGCATCGACAGTAACCTGTCGCTGAAACTGCTTCTCTGTCTCTGGATGGTGCTATGTAGAGGATGTTCAGGGTTTTCCATAATTGACCGTAGCCTACTCAGCGCCCTTCGCTCAGCTACCGATGTTAAACTCTCCAGTACTTTGCCCACGACAGAGCCCGCCTTCCTTATCAGCTTATTAAGACGTGAGGCGTCCTTCTTCTTAATGCTTCCTCCCCAACACGCCACCACAAAGAAGAGGGCGCTCTCAACAACTGACCTATAGAACATCTTCAGCATCTCACTGCAGACATTGAATGACGCCAACCTTCTAAGGAAGTACAGTCGACTCTGTGCCTTCCTGCACAAGGCATCTGTGTTGGCAGTCCAGTCTAGCTTCTCGTCCAACTGTACTCCCAGATACTTGTAGGTCTTAACCTGCTCCACACATTCTCCATTAATGATCACTGGCTCCATATGAGGCCTAGATCTCCTAAAGTCCACCACCATCTCCTTGGTCTTGGTGACATTGAGACGCAGGTAGTTTGAGTTGCACCATATCACAAAGTCCTGTATCAGTTTCCTATACTCCTCCTCCTGTCCATTCCTGACACACCCCACTATTGCCGTGTCATCAGCGAACTTCTGCACATGGCAGGACTCCGAGTTATATTGGAAGTCAGATGTGTACAGGGTGAACAGGACCGGAGAGAGTACGGTTCCCTGTGGCGCTCCTGTGCTGCTGACCACTGTGTCAGACCTACAGTCTCCCAACCGCACATACTGAGGTCTATCTGTCAAGTAGTCCACTATCCAATCCACCATGTGAGAGTCTACTCCCATCTCCGTTAGTTTGTGCTTTAAGATCTTGGGCTGGATGGTGTTAAAGGCACTAGAGAAGTCAAGGAATGTAATCCTCACAGCACAACTGACCCCATCTAGGTGAGAGAGTGATTTGTGCAGCAAATACGTGATAGCACTCACTTGAACAAATGATGTTATCTCCAGCTAAAAACTTTCACTTGGATCATTCTTTAATACAGTCAGGTTTTCATAAACTCAAAAGACTATGAAATCTAGTCCTTGTTTAGTTACTTAACCCTATGAAACATGGGTAATTAAGATCAACGAGAAGTTCCTAAAGCACATGAATTGATTTTAAATCAGATGTTTTCCCAGGAAATTACTGGGGAGAACCTACCTTAAATCTCCTGCAACCAATTAATATTACCCCAGTTATTTAACTGCCAGGACTGTTGCTGTGCGTTGGCTAAGGCAATGCTGAAGTCACTGGCTCAAAGCCTCCTAACGTACTCCTGTTGAATTGTAATCATGATCTGATTCCAGTATTTACTGAGTTTTGAGCAAGAAACTACATGCAGACTTTCTGCTTGGAGTCTCAAGAGGCCTCTTGGGGTAAATAAATGCCTGAAAGAAATCCTTCTGGGTACAGCAGGGCAAATAGTCTTCTCTGTGACAAAGAAGAATGTCTTAAAGAATTTTTCGAAAACAATACTGCATCTTTCCATATCACCTGGGCCCTGTGTAACAGCTCAGCACCTCATCCTGTGCACCTACCTGCTTGCTGTGCGGCCTCATCAGCGTCTGGCTTTTAGCATGGTTCCTTTGTGCTTTGAGTACCAAATACATCTGCTTGAATCTAGCCTCTCAGATCCCACCAGGTTTCCGACTTAATATCATTGTAATCGAAAAAGCTGTTACAGGGACTCAGATCAACAGCCCCAAAAGGTATAGGGTAATATACCATGAAGAAAATGAGGTTTCAAGCATTATGATCTTACAGGACTAAATCCGCCTCAAGGCACTTCATGGCAAATCCTGCCTTTTTTGCTGGCATTTGTGAATATAATGTGGGGGTGCTCAGTATTTGCCTACAGTGCTGTTCAATTGTGAGAAAAAACTAAACAATGATAACTCAAATTCAACCAAGCCACAAATAGATACATTGCGCAGGCAGTGAAGGAAGCTGAAACACACACAGTTGCATATACAGTGCAAGTGGAATGTCTCTTCAAGTCTTCATTTATCAGCCCTGACCACCCAGCTTGCTAATAAATACATGCGCCACATTTGCACAGCCAAAGATGATCAAAATTGCAGCATACCGCATGACAATTCAGTCAAAATGGAGATCTTTCGGAAATTTCCTTTGTGCAACCTTTATAAAAACAATGGAGTACTGCAAAAAGCAGAGCTAAAGGGTCTGCAAACACGAGGAAATCTGCAGATGCTTGAAATTCAAACAACACACACAAAATGCTGGTGGAACGCAGCAGGCCAGGTAGCATCTATAAGGAGAAGCACTGTCGAGGTTTCGGGCCGAGACCCTTCGTCGGAACTGCCTGGCCTGCAGTGTTCCACCAGCATTTTGTGTGTGTTGCTAAAGGGTCTGCTTCAGATAAAACTAAAACCCCAAATTGACCTGTTCGAATCTGAACCCCTGGAAAACCTGATGAGTTTTTAATTTGCTTTCCATATCAAACCTGATCTGACCCAATCATTACTGTAAATATAAAACCGTCAAACATGTCAAGTCTCACATAGGGTAAATCTAATGGAAGCCAGAAAAAAAATTTGGGAGGCATTTATAGCAAAGTGGAAACAAGAACTTGCTAAAATGTATTGATGAAGTCTCAGCTGAACCTGAATGCTTTATCAGAATATACTCATGATCAATCTGAGCCCAACACAATCGGTTCCAATTGGACTTGGGTTGAGTAGGTAGACTTGGAAAGGATCAGTAAAAACCCATTAAAATAATTCCAGATGTTTGAAATTCTGTTACAGTTCCAAATGAAAATATTTAGGGAAACGGTTGACCTGTTCCTATTCCAGTTTCTTTGTGCTCATAAACAGAGAAAAAACTGAAGCCTGAAGCAATGCTGAGGATTTGGGACCATGAAGTCTCACCGTGACCTCTTGGAATCCAAACAACATGCATCAAAGTCAAGACAAAATAAAGTGTAAAACCCAGATTTTTTTTTCTTGGGTCAGTGGAGGAAGATTGAGGTTTATTTAACACACAAGCCCAAGTACACATTCTTGAACAAGACATGAAACAGGCAAAGTTACTTAGGGTAAGCTATTCTGCAACTGTGGGGACAAGTTTTACAACTGATAAGAACATATAGATTAGGGACAACAATTTCTAAAGTAGTTACTTGGAAGCCACATATGAGAACATAGACTTGCATATTGCAGGGCTCAATCTGAGAGTTGTAGACAGGAAGGTAGAATGTGGTCCAACTCTGCATTTACAATTTTCCTTTAATGGGGTATGACAGGAGAATGGCAGCAATGCTTCACGTATTTTTGTAATGCTCAGTTCTCCAATTATGAATAGGTCATGATATCTTGTAACCTACACTTGCTAATAAACCAATGGGGAAAAGGGAGAATAGGTCAAGGGGTTAGTTGTAGGGTTATGTTGACATCAAGGTGATTGTTGCTTTGAATAAACAATGCCACAATTCATCACTGGAATACAGAAACAGGGAATGTTAATAGAACAGGGCATGGGGAGCCGTGAATTTCAACTTCAGAACACAGGCAACAGGCTCAATTTGGAAGATCAGTTCAAGAATTGTAATTAAATGCAAGGACTAGGAAATAAATGGTGGGAGTATCTGCTGCACTTCTGGCCACAGGGTAAAGACAACAAGATTGGGGTTGTGGTTCATAACACTAAATTTAATGGCACCATATGCAGAAGCAAAGGGACTGTTGTCTACACAAGGCATGCAATAGCCAGAGTGAGTATGGCGCATACATCCATTGAACAGATGGAACGTCAACATTCATTGCAAAGGAGAATAGACCATTTACCCCGTCATGTCAATTTTGCTGTTGAATATGATAATGACTGATCACAGATAAAACTCCACATTTCGGAGTAGGAATATCCATGAATATCCCTCAACATCTCTGGTAACAAATATGTAACTATGAAAATGGACAAGGGAGAGCCAGTGGATGTAGTGTACCTGGACTTCCAGAAAGCTTTTGATAAAGTCCCACATAGGAGATTAGTGGGCAAAATTAGGGCACATGGTATTGGGGGCAGAGTACTGACATGGATTGAAAATTGGCTGGCTGACAGGAAACAAAGAGTAGCGATTAACGGGTCCCTTTCGGAATAGCAGGCTGTGACCAGTGGGGTACCGCAAGGTTCGGTGCTGGGACCGCAGCTGTTTACAATATACATTAATGATTTAGATGAAGGGATTAAAAGTAACATTAGCAAATTTGCCGATGACACAAAGCTGGGTGGCAGTGTGAAATGTCAGGAGGATGTTATGAGAATGCAGGGTGACTTGGAAGGTTGGGTGAGTGGGCAAATGTATGGCAGATGCAGTTTAATGTGGATAAATGTGAGGTTATCCACTTTGGTGGCAAGAACAGGAAGGCAGATTTCTACCTAAATGGAGTCAAGTTAGGAAAAGGGGAAGTACAATGAGATCTAGGTGTTCTTGTACATCAGTCAATGAAAGCAAGCATGCAGGTACAGCAGGCAGTGAAGAAACCTAATGGCATGCTGGCTTTTATAACAAGAGGAATTGAGTATAGGAGTAAAGAGGTCCTTCTGCAGCTGTACAGGGCCCTGGTGAGACCCCACCTGGAGTATTGTGTGCAGTTTTGGTCTCCAAATTTGAGGAAGGACATTCTTGCTATTGAGGGAGTGCAGCGTAGGTTCACAAGGTTAATTCCCGGAATGGCGGGACTGTCATATGTTGAAAGGTTGGAGCGACTGGGCTTGTATACACTGGAATTTAGAAGGATGAGAGGGGATCTGATTGAAACATATAAGATTATTAAGGGATTGGATACGCTGGAGGCAGGAAGCATGTTCCCGCTGATGGGTGAGTCCAGAACTAGAGGCCACAGTTTAAGAATAAGGGTTAGACCATTTAGAACAGAGATGCGGAAAAACTTTTTCACCCAGAGAGTGGTGGATATGTGGAATGCTCTGCCCCGGAAGGCAGTGGAGGCCAAGTCTCTGGATGCATTCAAGAGAGAGTTAGATAGAGCTCTTATAGATAGCGGGGTCAAGGGATATGGGGAGAGGGCAGGAACAGGGTACTGATTGTGTATGATCAGCCATGATCACAGTGAATGGCAGTGCTGGCTAGAAGGGCCGAATGGCCTACTCCTGCACCTACTGTCTATTGTCAATTTCAAAGTTAAAATTAACTAGTGATATGTTTTTAAATACTGATTATGAGAGGCTTGAAAACTTCCATTGTGCTTTATGTGTGGAAGAAATGTTTCCTATCTTCACATCTGATTTAGCTATATCCCCCTTGTCCTAGATTTTCCATTAAGTAGAAATAGTTTTAGTGGCCAAGTGGTTAAGGCGTTGGTCTAGTGATCTGAAGGTCGCTAGTTCGAGCCTCAGCTAAGGCAGAGTGTTGTGTCCTTGACCAAGGCACTTAAACATACATTGCTCTCCGATGACACTGGTGCCAAGCTGTATCGGCCCTTGCCCTTCCCTTGGACAACATCGGTGACGTGGAGAGGGGAGACTTGCAGCATGGGCAACTGCCGGTCTCCCATACAACCCTGCCCAGGCCTGCACCCTGGAAACTTCCCAAGGCGCAAATCCATGGTCTCTTGAGACTAATGGATACCTATAAAGATATCATGAAAATATCAATCAAGTCTGCTATTAAACTAAATTACTAAGGAATGTAATCCTCATTTCTCAGTTTTGTTATCTAACTCTTGGAATGTAATATTGTTCTGGTAAATCTACACTATACTTCCTCCAAGGCCCATATTTCCTCCCTCCTCCCAAGATGTCCAGAATGTTCACAAGTCACCAGGGTATGGTTTCACCAGAGTGTTACTATAATAAACCTCTTGAAGCAGGAAAAGCCAAAAATACCAGGCGGTAAACAATGGGGCAAAAGCTTAAGGTCAATGACTTACTGTCTTTTTCATCGTTTGCTGTTTTTATTTTTAAATTACAAGTATCTGCATTTTTAGCTTTTTTGCATCCTCTAAATAGAAATATAATTTTCTCTCCTACTGTGTCAATTGTTAATAAATTAGAAAAATGGTTGTAACCCCTCCAAATGTCCCTGTGGACATCTCAAGTCACATCACAGTTATAGAGAACTTTTCCAATATTCCAACAATCCATCTTCTGCCACTCGGCCTGTTTCTTAATCAAGGAAATGATTTACTTTCAATTCCACTGGTGGAATAGTGTTAGGCATGGCAAAAAGTACAAAGGGTATTGTATTGAGTGTGAAACTGGTGATGAAATTACTGAGTTGGAAGATCAGCACCAGGGAAACTCTTGCCTTTGTGCTATCCATGGGGGAAGGAGTGAGAGAGATGTGTGGGAAATAGAGGTGATGTGGCTTCCTCCTCTATTGCAGAATGTAAGCCACATTTTGGGATACAAGAGAAAACTACAATTGCACCAGAACCAGAAGCCCATATCATTGGAACAAATGTAACAGAGAGAAAGAAAATGGGGAAAATGTCCTGAAGAAGGGTCTCACAGCCTGAAACATAAACACAGATGCTGCTTGGCCTGCTGAGATCCTGCAGCATTTTCTGTATGTTGCTTGGGAAAAAGGAATGTTGTCCTTACAGGAGGCAGGGTGAGGGGTGTACAGTCAACGTAGCTGTGGAAGACTGTAGTTCCACACAGAAACTGACTGTCCCATCTTTGTATCATAAGAGAGGAACTGGGGAAGAGCAACCAAGGTGCGTGCTCATGTGCCAACACCATGTGAACTGTTTAAATGGAAGAAACACTTCAATTGGATATACAATTCAAAAATTTTTAAGAGGAAAGATCAATTTAACTCCAATCCGCTCAAGACTGCAACAACTGTCGAGACAGGAATGTGGGTGCAGGCTTTGAAAGAAGGTGCTTCCAATAGGTTAAAAGTATGTGCAAAGGATGGCAAACATATGGAATCCACTGCTCAGGGAACCAGATAATGTGGGAAAATTAGAGAGAATTGGATACATATTTGAGAGGGACTGAAAAGCATTATTTTCCAGGGTTTGCCAGATGGACTACAAAGTCTTCCATTACACTTTAAGGTTAGGTAAATAGGATTCTAGGGCATTTTTTGATATTTGACCAGTCATTCTAACTCACTAATTGGCCCTGGAGAGGAGTAGATCTGACAATGAGGGCCCATAATTCTTCCTGTTTAATTCTGATACCTCCACACGCTAGTGCCCAAAATGAGAAGTGGTCTCTGCTTGTCATGAGGGGGACAGATTGCAAATGTTTCAGCAAATTGTGTTCCTACAGGGAATGTGTATGTACTCTGCACTGCACAAACAGAAAACCTATTCTGTGGAGATTTCTCAGTTATTTGGTTTGAACAAGGTGATGGGAATTCCATGTGTCAAGCTGATGAAACAAAACTCACTAAAATTGGGAACCAATGCAAAAAAAAAAATTGCTGGTGTTAAACTCTACTAATGCGTAGTATTAGTACGCATTACTAATATGTGGCAAAATCAGACACTCATTTCAGTTCCCCAAAACTCAGTGGGTGGCTGGCTGGGGCAGGGTCACTGCTACTAAATGCCATCCACTGATCCTTGCCAGAAAGTGCACACCAGTAGCTGCTGACCTAAGAATGCAGTCAAGCACGGCTGTGAGGTATCCACAGTGGAGCAGCACCCAAGAATTCACGACGTAAAATGTGAATTTATATAGCGCCTTCACCACCCTGGGGCGTCACAGCGCGATTTACAGCTGCGAAGTGTTTTTTGAAGTGTATTTACTGTTTTTACTTATGCTAAGAGCTGGAAGCTGAAAGGGGAGGGCAACCAAAGTATGAATGTGCACACACATCCATTTAAACAATGTACGTATTTACAATTATTACCCATGTTAATTCAGGACTAGCAAAAAATAAGCTCCATTTGAATGGGAAGAAGCATCCTTAATATGGCATACAAATGTTGGAGGGTTTATCCAGAATTGCTAACACAATAATCTCTCCTGGTTTATGGCCAAAAAGTGCAGCAATACTGAAGCTTTGAAAACTAATGTACTCATTATGGTGCATTGGTCCTGTGTGCAGCAGACATCTGACTTTCAACCAAACATTTCACTCTTCAAGAAGCTGGGCATATAAGCTTTTTAAAACAAAGGGCTCCCTGACTTTCCAGTCACTTGGATTACCACCACCACACCGCCAAAAATGTGATCTGCAGACTAGATTTCTAATTGTGGATCAAGTTCACTTCTTCCACTCCAGTTACCAATCCTCGCTATACAAGAAAAGGTTAGCTGAAATAAAAAGGCCATGTGTACGTAACCCCAAAGTCTACTATAAGATCAGAAGTTTTTAAACTGATCCAGATTACCACATGGTAAAGACATCTGTTACGATACAGTGAAGGAAACAGATGGAAAAGGAAGAGATTCCTCAGAATGTAGTGTAAGATTTACATTATCCGCCAAGAACTTCCATGTAGTCCCCATGTTTATATAATTTATCACAATTTCCTCAGACAGCTGAGATTAGGAAGCCCACATGAGCTCATGTCCTTGTTATTAAACTTCAGCTTTGAAAGCAGTTCAGGCTCTCCACTTCCCTACCCCAGATAGTTCTTTGCTTAAACCATTACTCTATATTGCAATAAAAGTCCACACTACCTGAGCAGGCTTCTTCTGGACCTCTTGCTGCGGCTGAAAAAAAATAAAATTACAATTAGATTTCATCAAGTATTCGAGTTGTTCTTAGTTGCTTCGCTGTAAGCGTATCAATACATCAGTGTGAAACAGCCTTCCCTGTTTTCCGTAAAGGAAAAAGGACCTTCAAAATTCAGATCCATTTCCTTTCACACTTCTCGTTTCTTCCTAACCTGTAGGCTTATACCTGCATAGCTCTACAACCTCTCGAAACAGAAGAAATGTTATACTAAGAAAACAGGGCTTTGGTTACGCCGTCTGAATTAATTTGACTTCTGCATGCTGTGGCTAAAAGAAACACTCTGAGAGAGTTGCCAGCTCGCTGGCTTTTTTCCCTGACTTTTTCAATGAATTAAGTCCTGACAGTTCAATGAGGAGAAAGACAATGTCTGAATCAAGGCCAGCGTTGGCTCCTTGCCCAGTATGTGTCAGAGTAATTTTACCAGCTGCCCTTCCAAAAAGCACTCAATCCTCCCATAATCTCAACAAATGGACCATCGGTGACTGCAGAGACAGAGAGTGGGGTTCAGGGGGTAAGGGGGTGGGTGGACAGGGGTTTACCAAACGCTTATTCTCAACCCTTCTTACCCCAGCATCAAGCAAGCTCCTGGCCAGGCCCCACCATCTGATTTTTATGAATGGCTTCAGGAAAACAGATTGAGTGTGATATATGTCTAATTGTCATTCCTGAAAAAAGGCAGGATTTACACATTGCTCAGAAACCTGGTAACAATTGAAGTGCAGACCTTATTAACACATGCCTCAGGTTGTACTCAGAGTTATGGGCTTTTAGGTTCTTCCGAAAGATTTAACCCTATAAATACCTGGCTTCCTTCCATCAAAAGGAGCAGTATTTGCACAGACAACACCCTCCAGTCATTTGCATTGCTAAAATATGTTGCTTAATACAGTGTTAGACCATGAATCAAAATGCACATTGTACTAATTTATATCAATAACAAAGAAATGAAACGGTCAGAACTGTTTTAACGGCACTGTCATGTTACCGACACAGTGCAAGCACGGTTGATGAAATACTACACCACACAGCAAAAAGCTGCATAGTTGCTTAAATGAATTTGAGGCAAAATGTTGGACGCTCTTCAAATCATACTTAACAGAAAAGGAATTTTCTGTCAGTAGAAAATGACCTAAAGGCCAGACCCTGTGTAGCTGGGATTTCTTTAAAACACCGTGTGTTTTGTTTTCAGCACTCTGCGACTTTATTTTTCTAAGAAGTCTGCAAAAAAACTTCCCATGTCCCCAGATCTGGAACCAACTACAGCGCAACAAGTGGTGGGTATACTGCCTGAGGTTGTCTTTTGTTAATTGACCAATATCCGACTGAAACAGCCGCTGGGTTCACAGAGCTTTAACTCTATTGTATGAATGAGCCTCCACATATTCTAGACTTGAAATGAGACACCTTTTCAATTCAATGGAAAAAACTGTTCAGTTTATGAAGTGGCGTGGGGGAGGAAGAAGAAAACTACTTAAAAATATATCCCAATGAAACAGATAGGATAATATCTATTACAAAACTGTTATGCCCTTAGATAAAAATGTACATGTCTGGAATAGTGCTTTTACCAAATGAAAATCTATGGTATTATGCTTAGCCCTTACCAATCAACACTTCCTCATTACATACCAGTAGATATAACAGAAGAAAACTAGTTACAGCTCTTTGGGCAAAATAGACAGGGCAGCTGCTTCACAGTTCATGCAGACAATTTTGACCTTGATCTCAGGTACTGTCTACGTGGAGTTTGCACGTTCTTTCTTTCTTTCTTTATTGAGATAGTGCGCGGAATATGCCCTTCCAACTCCACGAGCCGTGTCACACAGCAATCCCCTGATTTAATCCTGGCCTAATCACAGGATAATCATCAATTATCCTACCAACAGCTACGTCTTTGAATTTTGGGACGAAACAGAGCATCCAGAGGAAAATCACATTGTCACGGGGGGATGGGAGGGGGGGGGGTGACACGTACAAACTCCTTACAGACAGCAGTGGGAATTGAACCTGTGTCGCTGGTACTATAAAATGTGCTAACCACTTTGTTACTCTGCCGCAGTGACCATGTGTGCTTCCTGGGGACACACACAGTATGGAAATGGGCTCTTTAAATTGCCCATATTGCAGATCCTACATCCCTAACAATTATACCTAGTAATTTACAATGGCTAATTAACTAGCTAACATTATGTCTTTGAGATGCCACATGGTCATAGGGAGATTGTGAAAACTCCACACCGACAGCATTGGATGCCAGTGGACAGCCAGCTCTACTAGCAGTACTGTCTCTAAGTTGCAAAGGTGCATTAGTTGGTGGATTAATTGCTTACTTTAAAATGGCTGTTGACGGTTGAGAGAAAATCGGGATGGTGCTGATGGGCATGTGATAAAGAACGGGTTACAGGGGATTAAGTGGCGTAATGGGATTGATAAAATGAGCTGGCTTAGACTTGGTGGGTCGCCAAAGTTCAAGTTCAAAGTACATTTATTATCAAGGTATGTATACTATATTCTGAGTGGTGGGTGGAGACATGTCTCTCCCAAAGGAGGTGTCAGGTGCTCCTTCCCTCTTCTAGTTTGCAGGTCAGCCTGGGGCAAGGTGTAGCGCCCACTTAGCCTGTGAAACCATGGGAGCAGGTGGTGGATGGCCGTATGAGCAACAAGTCCTGGTTATGCAACCACTGACACCAGGCAGACAATCTCTGAAGGGTATTGATAATGGCTGACATCACCCGTCTTGTAAAGGCACTGCCCAGAAGGCAATGGCAAACCACTTCTGTGGAAAAATTTGCCAAGAACGGTCATGGTCATGGCCATGACTGCCCACGTCACACGACATTGCACGTCATGAATGAATGAATATTATATACATCCTTGAATCATCAGCTTACAGGAAATCAGAAAAGTCATAATGAATTAGGGCAATTGCAGTGTTGGATCTTTAAACATAAACATCGCTTTGGAAATGATGCTCCATCAAAATGCAGACCCAGCTTAGCAGCTCACTGACACTGCTGAAGGCTAAAGACTGATTTATACTTGTGCGTACGGGTTATGCTGCAGCCTACGCCATAGCCCTGATTTTCACTTCTGCGTCGCTCTACGCCGTAGCGAGCATGCGTTGGTGTGCGCCAAAACGCTAGTTGGCGGTGGGGTTTCTATGCCACTGTGTTGAGTTTCTTCGTGAGAGACATGGACAAGGAAATGCACTTCAAATATTTTCGCATGTTGGCGGGTAGATTTGACAATTTGGTTCATCTATTTCGTATTGGTGTAAACACAGCCTACAAACATGGCGGAGCAGAAGCAACCGGGAAATGCGATGCTACCAAGCGGATCAATCACAGTTGTTGTGGTCTGTGTCACCGCGACGTGTAACTTTTCTGGAGAGGTGCACGTCACCCTACTGCATAGGGCACAGCTTAGGTACGGCGTAGGGTACGCGACACCTATGGCGTAGATGCGACGCACAAGTATAAATCAGCCTTAAGTGCTAGTGGCAATGCGCCTCACAGAACTAGAGTGATGAGGGAGCTCTTCCCCTGCCCCCACCTTTCAATTTTAAAATATACTTGAATGAATGTAATGAGGGCAACCTCGAACAAGCCAAATGAATAAGAACAGTATATGGAGGTCCATCTTTGCGCACTTGATGATAGGTCACGGCCTCTTTCTGTGCAGTAATTTTAATCATTTTAATCCCTCACACTAACAAATAAACCTTGCAGCCATTGTTTCCTTTACATGACTTTGCTAGATTCTATTGAAAGGAATTATTTATGAGCAACTAAACAGTTATAACACATAGCTTTTCCACATAAACACTTCATCTTACTCCCAATTTCCTCCAACCCTCCGCTCTCCCAGGTTGCTCCCACACCACACCTCCAGAAATCCTCCTGTCTGATTCTCCTTGCGTTTCATGATTTGTCAGAAAAGCTAACTAACAAAGCCTTTGCCAATCAGCTTACTGCTTCCTAGAGCTCAAACTGGGCGGGTGTTGCAGCAGATTTTAAACAGATTTTTTTGTTTGGACTCTGGGGTAGTGAGCAAAAATTAACCTCTGCTGTTGTTCTCTTCCACACACTTTTATGTACCACATCGACCAGGTGGTCAGATGGTCATTTTTTTTTCTGGAATTGCACTATATAAGACATTGCCAATGGCCAAACACTACCCATCTTGCCATGACAAGTTGTGAACACAAGAAAGTAGAGAAAGTGAATCGGAGACCTTGCCCCTCATGACTGGCTCTTAATTCCTTGACCTTTCAAAAGTTTATCTGTCTCTTCTTTAAGTGCCCCTGATGGTCATACCTCTCCATCCAGCCAGAGGCTCATCAACTTTCAGAATGTTGGGGCAAATTTCTATATAATACATTATGGAACCACAATACTGCCAACTAGTAATTCATACAAGGTGAAGTGAAACACTTCAGGAAAATGGCAGGGAAGCGGGACTAGATAGTTTTGTTCTCAGATACAACTGGTATACTTTTGAGGGTACTGAATAGACTCTAAAATGCTGAATAGCACATAGACGTTTGCTCACTTAGTCTGAGTCAGTCTGAGGTACCCACCTCCTTCAAGCAGGCTTCAATTGTACAGCTACCTATGAAGAACATGGTAAACTGCCTCAGTGCCTATCGTCCAGAAGCACTTACATCCACTGAGATTAAGTATTTTGAGAGGTTGGTGATGAAACATCAACTCTTGCCTGAGAAGCGAATTGGATCTGTTCCAAATTGCCTAAAGGCAAAACAGGCACTTCACCCAACCCTGGAACATCTAGACAACAAAGATGCATACTTCCTGATGTTCTTTATCAACTACAGCTCAGCATTCAATACTACCATCCCCTCAAAACTAAGCACTAAGCTTCAAGACCTTGGCCTCAATAGCTCTTCGTGCTATTGGATTCTCGATTTCGTTAGTAGCAGACCCCAGTCAGTTCGGATTGGCAACATCTCCCCCGCAATCACCATCAGCGTGAGTACACCATGAGACTGTGCGCTTAGCCCCCTGCTCTACTTGCTTTACACTTGTGACTGTGTGGCTAACCACAGCTACAATGCCATATGTAAACACAAAGTGCACTGCAGATGCTGTGGTCAAATCAAGACGTACAAAAAAGCTGGATGAACTCAGCAGGTCGGGCAGCATCCGTTGAAAGAAGCGGTCAACATTTCGGGTCGAGACCCTATGTAAGTTTGCCGTCAACACCATCGTTGTTGGCCGAATCAAAAGGAGGCGACGAATCAGCATAAGGAGGAGTTTGAAAATGTGGCTGAGTGGTGCCACAACAACAACCTCTCACTGAATGTCAGCAAGACCAAGGAGCTGATTATTGTCTTCAGCAGGAGGAAATTAGAGGTCCATGAGTCAGTCCTCATCGGAGGATCAGCGTTTGAGAGGGTCAGCGACTTTAAATTCCTCAGTGTTATCATTTCAGATGACCTGTCCTGGGCCCAGCGAGTAAGTGCAATTACAAAGAAGGCACGGTAGTACCTTTGCTTCCTTAGGAGTCTCTGAAGATTCAACGTGACGAACTTCTATAGTTGTGTGGTGGAGATTATATCGACTGGCTGCATCACAGCCTGGTATGGAAACACCAATGGCCTGGAACGGAAAATCCTACAAAAACAGTGGATACAACCCAGTCCATCACAGGTAAAGCCCTCTCTACCATGGAGCACATCTACATGGAGCATTGTCACAGGAAACCAGCATTCATCATCAGGGACACCCACCACCTAGGTCATGCTCTCTTCTCACTGCTGCCATCAGGAAGAAGTTACCGGAGTACAGTTATTATCTCTTAACCATCAGGCTCCTGAACCAACTTCATTTGCTCCATCACTGAGCTGTTCTCACACTTATGGATTCACTTTCAAGGACTATTTCTCAATATTTATTGTTTGTTTATTTATTAAATAGTTCTTTTTTTGTATTTGCACAGTTTGTTGTCTTTTGCACACTGGTTGTCCACCCTGTTGCTGCAGTCTTTCATTGATTCTATTATGGTTATTGGATTTACTGAGTATGCCCGCAAGAAAATGAATCTCCAGGTTGTATATGGTGACGTAGGTGTACTTTGATTTAAATTTACTTTGCACTTTGAATTCCAGTTCCTGCTTTCCTCACATTATTTTAACATATAGAGCAGCTCATGGTAAAAAGTTTCTAAAAATGCTAAGAGAATGTTACAGAACACGTTAAACCAAATACATGATTTATTTTATATGCTGCTGGAAAATGTTGGTCTGGCACCATTCAGAGTGAGGTCACACTGCTTTAACCTTGTGCATTATCATTTTCCACCTTCTCCTTTGGACTCATTACTACCTGTGCTTCATTCACCGAACTGTGAATGATTGGGGCACTGAACTTCGACTGGAGTATAGAATCTGGGAAACAGTGTTGAAGAGGTAGAGGTGCCACGATCTAAAATCAAGGTACACAAGATATCTGATGCAAGGTCCCCATTAAGCAGTAGGAAAAGAGTTCAGAATTGGTGGTATGGTGGTAGAGAGTGTGCTTTATCCACTCAAGGACAACCTCCTATTTCTTAAAACACCAACTCCTGATTGGAAACCAAGGCTAAAGATTCTGATCCCAAAGGACCTAACAATGTAAAGATTACTAGCATTTGTAGAAACAGTACAATTAATATAGGATTATTTCACATTGTCATAAGTTATTAAGTCCAAGAATATTTCCAACAAGAGATTCCACTTACATATATTAATTTTTTTATTTCTTTAGATTTAAAAATAGTTATGCAAAGTGCTCAGAAAAAAAAGGATTCTTATACGCTTTAAGAACTAAAAAGAGTAAAGCCAACAGCCTCTTTACACTGTTCAGCACTCATTAATGGTTGATCTCAGATCAAGTTTCCTGGCTGAACCCTACAACTTTTCTTGTAGTCCAAAATCTGCATAACCTGTACTGACTCCATTCAATTAAAACATCATCATCATTATTTATTTATCATACGTGAAAGATATATCAATAGTCATCCATGTGGATCTCGATGGGTCTAGCGGCTTTCATTATGAAACAAACTGTCCATTTTGATATTTTTGGCTAGACACAAATCCTAATCTGTGCAGTTTTGGCTCAGGGTTTATATGTTATTTAAATACCTTAATGCCCATGCAGGTATGATCAATGTACACTGCACTTCTTAGTTAAATTCCTCACAGCTACTCACCTCCATTTTAAGCATATCCATTTAATCACTTTGTCATAACAACCAAGTATTTAATGAATGATAAGAACTCGTCAGTGCTCACAAGTAGCAAATACATTCCCAGTACAAGTGCATTACAAATGGACTTTTCCCAATTAACCAGACTGGTGGCTATATCCTTGGAGTTTGACTGCTGCCTAAATGCGGCTATCGCTGAATCAATGGCGGTGAAGTTCCCTACCCAGAATGCATTCTGTTCCTTTGCTGCTTCCTCATTAAATCACACCAACTGCTTCAACCTATGTCAGGATTTTCAATTTTTGCTGAATGTTGAGTATTACCATTCAGGAACAGCTTCTTCTCCACTGCCATACGATTTCTGAATGGACATTGAACCCATGAACACTACCTCACTGCTTTCAATTTATTTATTTATTTCCTCCCCTCCGTTTTTTGCGGTAAGTTCTGTGAATGACAGTAAGTGTGTATATATATATATATATACAGTAATTCACAGATTTCCCCCATATTATGTATTGCATTGTACTGCTGCTGCAAAGTTAACGAATTTCACGATATTTCCCGGTGATATTAAACCTGATTCTGACGAGAAGCTTTTGTGCAGATACAATAAACCATGGCAGTCATGAACAAACCAAAACCAACCATTTGTTGTTGTGTGGAATACAATCCCAGTAGCCATTGATAAATTCAACTATAATATGTAACCAGGGTCTGTATCTCATTATCCCCAACAACTGGATTTTCAAAGCTGTCTACAATTTTGCCAAACTGATACATGTTATCTAATAGTCAACAGAAGTTTGATAATCTATTTAAAGTAGGGTTGTAATATGGAGATCATTCCAAACACCTTTCGTGGCTTCATGGAGACACGTACTCCAGAATCTATGTGATGCTACCAGAGTGCATGTAATGAACTGTGGGATAGGTCAAACAACATCCCTTGATGGGACAAGTTCACACGGGAAGATTGTAAAACGAAACCTGTCAAGTCACACCTGGAAACTGAAGTGTTCTTTAAAATTTGGACTTGTGCCAAAACTTAGTGCAGATTAACTTTGTTCAGTCCTTAATTCAAACTGCACCTGAATGCACAAGCAGTGCATTTTGATTTCACCAATGAACGACAGGACTTCAGGCAACAGAAAATGCTTGAGGATTTGACAGGTTATATGATGGGAGTGGTCGATGGACTGAAAAAAATAGAGCAATGCATATTTGATACAAGTACAAAATAATGGTTGAGAATGAGAGTCTAGCATAGCAGATTTGCTTCACTAATAATCAACAAAGGCTGAATACGGTGATAGCTGGTTGAACCAATATCAATGGAATTTAATCAGAATCGGGTTTAATATCACTGACATATGTCGTGAAATTTGTTGAGATTGCAGCAGCAGTACATTGTAATACTTGATAATAGAGAGAGATAAAACTGAATTGCAGTAAGTGCAAAAAATGGGAGATAAAAAAAGTAGCAAGGTAGTGTTCATGAGTTGTTGAGTGTGTGCCTTCAGGCTTCTGTACCTCCTCCCTGACAGCAACACTGAGAAGAGTGATGGGGGTCCTTAATGATGGACACTGGCTGTTTGAAGCATCACTCCTTGAAGATGTCCTGGATACTATGGAGGCAAGAACCCATGATGGACAAATGCCTGCAGCTGATTTTGATCTTGTACAGTAGCCCCCCCCCCCATACCCAACAGTGATGGAGCCAGTCAGAATGTTCTCCACAGTACATCTGTAGAACCTTGAGAGTTTTTTGTGACATACCAAATCTCTTCAAACTCCTAATGAAATATAGTCACCATCTTGTCTTCTTTATAACTACATCGATATGTTGGGTCCAGGTTAGGTCCTCAGAGATATTGACACCCAGGAACTTGAAATTTCTCAAACTCTCCACTTCTTTTCCCTCTGTGAGGATTGTGTTCCCTTGCCTTACCCTTTCTTAAGTCAATTCTTTGGTCTTACTGATGTTGAGTGCAAGTTTGTTGCTTTGACGATAGCGCAGGAGTAAGGTGACTACAGAGTAGGAAGCATCACCAATACTGGCTCAGTGGTGCTACCACTAGAGAAGCTGGCCAATTCCTGGAGCACAAGGCAGCCAACCCAGAATAGGATTAAGGAAAAGGCTTAATAATGTCTACACCAATCTAACCTGGCACAGGATGCAATTAACTGCAGTCTGAACACTCTGGTCTTAGATATTTGTATCAGAACCTGTGAAATGGTTCAGCAATTTCCATCATCATCAAGCTAAGTGGCAGGTTCCCAATATGCTTTACGCCATGGACCAATATCATTAAGAGAGTGATCTGTGGACCCCAGGTTGGGAACCCCTGATCTAAGTGAACAATTTTCTTCAGTTAATTAAAGCCTTGGAACAACAAAGTGCAGTTGTTTATTAATCATTCTAACCCTCATTTAGAACCATGCTGAATTTACTCTTGCTATGATCGCAGAGACTGAAGCGTTCGTACTTTTACAGTGTCACAGAAGTTACAGGAAGCAACTTATATAACTAATAGCCATGCCAGGATTTAATTAGACACAAGGCCATAACGGCCAACTCCTGACTGAAATGAATAGAGGAAATTCTTCTCGGGGAGGTTAGGAATGATGAAATGAAAACAACTAGATCAAATTGAGATATTTAACAGCCTATAGGGACTATTTTTAAACAACATTAAATTCTTAGCAACTTCCAGCTAATGTAAGCAGACGATTGTCATTTACATGACTGAACTCTCCAGAAGGGTAGACGCATCATGCCTAATTTTGTCAGACGGCACAGGATGCAGTAAGAAAATTATTAAACAATTTCCAAGTTTTCTTTAAAATAAAGTCCTTTGAGAAAGGAAACACTAAATTAAGTGATAAAGTTGAGCGATATCAGGAACCTTCCAGGACAATGTGGAAGCAAGTTTGCTGTAGGATTTTCACTCGAGTGTGGTTGTCAATGAATTTCATACAAATGTATATCAGTGTTAGTATGGCGTGCTTTATAACGATAACGTTTCAAAGTTCACTTGGTCTGCCTCAACTACAACAGATGAAGAACCACTCTTCCTCCAGAGCCAATATCTAGGATAACTGATTCTAAACTGATAGAAATTAAACAGATAGATTCACACCATGATTACATATTCACTTGCTCTGGGTCATCTGCAGTCACATTATTCACTCACTTTCGTCGGAGCAATGCTTTACATTTTCAACTGAACCCTGCACTTACAGAGTTGATTTTACAGACTGTCCTTCACACCACGAGGTCCCTTGCACCCAATGAAATCACTATTGTAATGTTGGAAATATGGTAGCCAGTCTGCGCACAGCAAGCTCCCACAAACAGGACTGAAAGGGCAGCTTGTTTCTAGAAATGTTGAGCAACACACACACAAAGTGCTGGAAGAACTCAGCAGGTCAGGCAGAATCTACGGAGAGGAATAAACGATCAACGATTTGGGCCAAGGCGCTTCGCCGGGATTGGAAAGGAAGGGGGGGGGAAAGCCAGAATAAGGTGGGGAGGGCAAGCAGTACAAGCTGGCAAGTGATAGGTGAAACTAAGAAAATGGCAGCATGGGGGATGATGAAGCTAGGAGGTTCTAGGTGGAATAAGTAAAGGACTGAAGAAGGAATAATCTGATAGGAGAAGACAGTGGATCATGGAGAGAGGGAAGGAAGGGTATCTGATGGAGATGATGGGCAAAGGAGGAGAAGAAAAGGGTTAAGAGGATGGCCAGAATGAGTAATGTTGACGGGTTGATCAATATTGCCAGTTATTTGACATGTTCCTCTTCAAAATGTTGCCAAGGAATATTTAACATCCACTTCAGAGATTAAATTCAGCTTCAACATAATGCATAATCCAAAAGTTGGCATTTCCAGCAAAGAAGCAGTACCTCAGCATTATACTGAGGCACGGCCCAGAATTTTGATCCCAAATATATGGGTTTAAACCTGGAGCTTGGTGACTGAAAGACTTAAGTATGACCTCCTCAGCCACAGTTGATACATTTAAACTATTTAAAACTCTTACAGTCTGTAGCCAGATTGACAAAACAGTTTGAAAATAAACAGAAACGTGATCATGGAAGGGACAGTGATGTGCACACAAGAGTCGTGTTTTACTTTAAGAAGATTTGAAGGCAAGAAACAAAGTGATATTTTACAGGAAATTTCAAAGTGCAGGGAAGTTCTGTCAAAAGAAGTGGCTCTTCTGAGGGGAGAAGCAGCGATAATCCAGTGTCAGGACAAGTGGGAAGATGTACAGCTGGAGAGGATCGGTCATGGAGGCTGAAGCAAGGCCCCGGAGGGGACTGGAAATTAGGCGTTTGAAGTCAATTCACTTGGGTACTTGGAGCCATGGGCCAGGAGGTTCTAAATTAGTTGGAGTTTGTGAAGGGTGAAGTGGGAGGTGGGGAAGGGGTAGGGCAGGGGAATGTAAAGAGAACCAGATGTCTAGCATGCAAAATCTTGGAAAAATCAGGCTTAAGAGGTGAGGGAGTGTAGACTAAGTTAGATGCTGGTGAGTAAGTGGTAGGGGTTATGGGCAGTCAATATTATACTATATACTCCAGATATATTCCGTAAGTCTCAGTGATAAACCATATGTCAAAAGCCTGTACAAGCCATATATTGGGCAAATCTTTCATTTGATAATATGATCTTCACCATCGCTACCTAATCTAAGCAAAGACAAAGAAAGTAACCCAATTACAATTCTGCAAGAATGGGTTAGGGATGGAATCTTAGTCTAGATCTAGAGAAATTGAGAGGCCACCTGTTCCTTGAATAATGAAGGGGATCTTTTATTTAAATTCAAGCAAACAGTTTGTTTTTGATGTCTTTTCTAAACAGCAAAGACCTGACCTTCCAGTAGAAACATTATTATTCTCTCTTTTTAAACAGAATTACTGTTCCTGAGAGATTAATACTACAACATGAGTGGGTATGGACTGATTTTAGTTCTCCTGAAGCATTTTCAAACTGTTCCGGAACCATCAGAATGCAGAAGCCTTATTATGAGGATTGAGGAGTTCCCCAACATAACTACGATGGGTACAACTGGAGGTGGTAGATAGAATCACTACAGAGCTATGATACTAAATCCTCACATACCCAAATGCTAAATTCTGTTATCAAATAGAAATATGTAGAATACAAAGAGAAAACATTCTCCATGAATGAGGTGAATGCAAAAAATGGAAGTCATTTCTTGTTTAAGGTCCACAACTTACGTCAAAGTTCTAATTCTGCCACTGAATTAATATTTGGATTGGGGTTGTAAAACGTTATTCATTTTGGATCATGACGAATTATATTCATCACTGCCTTCTTAAACCTCAGTTCTCCAGTGCAACAGTGGCGAAAGAGTAAAATGCCAAGCAAACTACCACTCTGCACTTTGAAGTTGTTAAAAATCGAAAACATTCGACGATGGATCCCTCTCAGTGCTTTCTCATTACAAATGTGCAGGCAAAAAACAGTTCATCACACTCCTTTTTCTTCAAATGCATTCCAGTACAACTGATTGGCCTGAACCATGGTCATTGGCTTTTGCAGACCTAAGAAAACCATATGGCTTCAAACTGACATTGAGCCAAGACCACCCTGTGAGTAAAGAGATCATTAGAAACTAACTCGCACTTGTGCACTAGTTATAACTGAAATCTTTGCAACACATCCCAAAGTCCATTCTTGATACAGGGCCAGCAAAAACAAGTAGGACTTAATGATGTACAACTTCATTTATTGTGTGTGTGTGTATATATATATTTTGGTGAGCATTGACCAGCTGTTGTGTACACAAGATCTGTAATGCTTGATGATCAACAATGAACTTGTGAGCTGCGAAGATTTTAACAAGGACATTCTAACCTCTATCTTAATGGGCTCCGTCAAGATTCAGAACATCATTCTATCTCAGGAAAGCAGCATCATCCATCGTCAGGGACTCTCGCCACCCAGGTCATGCTCTCTTCTCACTGCTGCCATCAGGTAGAAGTTACTGGAGTCTCAGGACTCACACCATCAGCTTCAGGAATAGTAATTACCCTCAACCATCAGGCTCTTGAGCCAGAGGGGATAACTTCACTTGCCCCATCACTGACCTGTTACCACAAGCTTTCCCACATTCTTTCAAGGACTCTTCATCTTATCTTTTCATATTTATTGGCTATTTAATTATTATTCTGAATAATTCTTTTGCACACTTGTTGTTTGTCCATCCTGCTGGGTGTAGTCTTCCATTGATTCTATGATGGCTCATGGATTTACTGAATATGCCCACAAGAAAATGAATCTCAGGGTTGTATATTGTGACCAATAAGTACTTTGGTAATAAATTTACTTTTAACTTTTGAACTTGTTTTACGGGTGTAACGATTTCAAACAAGCTATGGAATCAAATCTTATAGTTTTGAAAATATGGAAATCAATCATTCAGTAAGGACTCAGAGAAGAAATCTTTGCTTCTGATTTGAGAATAGAATTGTTTGTACAAATAAACAGCAAAGTCCTATCTGCAGTGACCTGTGTTCAACCCAGGCTACTAATATTAGCTGTGCAGAGTTTGACGTTGTTTGTAACTGGCATGGGTTTGTAGTTTTTCCCCCACACCTCAGGAACACGCAAGTCAGTAGGTTAATTGGCCACTGTAAATTTCCGTTGATGTAAAGGCAAATGGTTAACACTCAGGACAAGGGAAGGGGGAGAGGTAATAGAATGAATTATGTAAATTGTACTTGATGGTTAGAAAGGACCAGGTGGATTGATAAGCCTGTTTGTGTGCTTAGTAAGTGTATGACAAAGTCTTTGCTGCATTTATATGGTCAGTGGTCTCTCCTGTTTCTGGATCATCATTGCCACTGTGTGAGTTGATAGTTGGTAGTTAAGTACGTAGTTAGTATTCTTTCCCCCTGGTCATGCACTGCCTCCTCTAAGAAACCAGGATGGTAGTGAAAGAGGGATGTGCTGTTTTTAAGCAGTTTGATTAGGGCGATCGATCAGACTGGGGCATGTGCCTGCAGTGGGCCAGCAGCGCTGAACTTAACTAAATTGAATACTACTGAACTTCTGGCTTGATGTTTGATATTCTCTGTGTTGTTCGCTCGCTTTTTGCTGTTTGCGCTATTTGTTCAATTTTTTTCCGCGCATTGGGTGTTTGGTGTTTTCCTGAACGGGCTCCATGGAGTCTCTTTGATCCGTGAGTGCCTGCGGGAGGACGAATCTGTTGTATTCTGTATATGTACGTTGATAATAAATGTACTTTGAATCTTTGACCTTCAATGACGTGATGCTGCAATCAACTGCAATCTCGGTACAACAGTCCAGAAAACAGCCAAGCCAGCAGTTAACATTCACTTCACATACCATAAGAGAACCAGTGTCAAAAGACGTGTCCTTAAAAAGCATGGGCAACTAACTGGTCACAATTGTACCTAGAGATTGGATTAATCTAAAAGCAATACATAGCAAAGAGTAAAGTAATCTGGACTAAACCCCAGAAAGCAGCAGTTTTACACTTCCTGACTGATGAGGAAATCAAACCTCATAACACAGGCTTTCATATTTCATGTTGAGTTGAAAAGTCCATGTTAGATTACGTAGAAGGCAATTTTACTTTTCAGGAACAGTGGCAATGTAAATTATATCTAGTGGGTAGATATGGAGAAATTATTTCCTCTGATTTGGAATCAAGAACCAGGACATTGAGCCAGTCCATTCAGAAGCCCATGAACAAAGTTCACACTAGAACTTTTCTCCTTAGAGCTTTTAAAGCGGCCACAGATTTCTGTAGATTAACCAGGTGCAGAAAGATGAAACAATGCTGGTAATGGAATTGAAATGTAGAACAGTCCTGATCTAACCAAACAACTGCATGGCTTTGAGGGGTTGCAAAAATTTACCATTCCTGTGTTCCTTTCCTTGAAACAAAGCAGCTGAGAGGCATTATAATCCCAGCATTCACTGTCAGATTCTACTTACCAAAAGAGTTCCTCTCTGTGATCCTGACCGAAGTTTACACACCGCCAAAACCAGATGTTAAGCAAGCACTTGACGTATTGAATGCCGCGATTAGTAAACAAGAATGAGCCTACCCTGACACCTTTCAAATCACTGTCAGGGACTTCAATCAGAAGAAAACTCTGCCAAATTATCATCAACATATTACCTGTAGCACCAGGGGTCCCAACACACTTGACCACTGTTACATGACAATTAGGAATGCTTACTGTTCCATGCCTAGACCACATTTCGGGAAATTTGATCACTTGGCTGTCCTCCTCCCATCTGTACATAGGCAGGGGCTAAAAAGCCAAACTCCAGAGATAAGGACAATAAAGAGATGAATGGAAAGCTGAGGAGCGGTTATGGGATTGCTTCGTGTTGGTAGACTACGCTGTGTTCAAGGACTCGGAGGATATGAACGAATACACCACAGTTGTACCCGTCATTGATGAGTGTCCATACAAAATCATTCAGGATCTTCCTCAGCTAAAAGGCCTGGATGAACCAGGAGGTCCACAATCTGCTGAAAGCCAGATCAATGGCATTTGGGTTTGGTGACCAAGTTAAATACAAAAGGTATGACCTCCGGAAAACCATCTCATGTGTGAAGTAGTAATTCTGGACCAAAATGGAATCACTGAAGGATGCCCGACAGCTGTGGCAGGGCTTGAATGCTGTCATCTCCTACAAAGTGAAGCCAAGCGACACAGATGACAATAAGGCTTTACTCCAGATGAGTTCAATTCCTTCTACGCATCTTCATGGCTCCCACAGACCCCAATGATGCTGTGATTTTGGTCTCAGAGGCCAACGTGAGAGCATCTTTCAGGAGAGTGGACCCACAGAAAGCATTTGGCCCTGACAGGGTACCTGGCCGAGTACTAAAGACTTGTGCCAATCAGCTGACTGGAGTGTTCAATGAGATCGTTAACCTCTCACTTTGGCAGTCTGAAGTACCGATCTACTTCACACAGTCTTCAATTATACCAATGCCTAAGAAGACCTGGGCAGCAAAGATGCATACATCATGATGATGTTCATTGAAAACTGCTCAGCATTCAATACTATCATCCCCTCAAAACTAATCATTAAGCTTCAACTCCTTGGCTTTAATATCTCCTTGTGCAACTGGATCCTCGATTTCCTCACTTGCAGAGTCCAAAAGTTTGGATCATCAACAGCATCTTCTGCACAATCACCGTCGGAACAAGTGTAACACCAGGCCGTGTGCTTAGCTCCCTGCTATGACTGTGAGGCTAAGCACAGCTCCAATGCCATGTTCGAATTTGTCGGCAACACTACTGTCACCAAATCAAAGGTAATAAGCAATCAGCATATAAGACGGTGACTGAAAACCTGGCTGAGTGGTGCCAGAGCAACAGCCTCTCACTCAATGTCAACAAGACAAAGGAGATGATTATTGACTTCAGGAGGAGACTATGAGCTAGTCCTGATCAGGGGATCGGAGGGGGAAGAGGATCAACAACTTTAAATTCCTCTGTGCCAATCATTTCAGATGATTTGTCCTGGGTCCAGCACGCAAGTGCTATTATGAAGAAAGCACGGCAGTGATTTCCTTTTGCCTTTGGTTTGTGAAGATTCAGCAGGTCATCTAAAACTTCGACATATGTGTAGTGGAGAATATATTGACTTCTTGTACAGAAATACCAAACTCTTGAATGGAAAGGCCTTACTGGGATGCTACCCAGTCCATCATGGGCAAAGCCCTCCCCTCCAATGAGCAAACCTACAAAGAGCGCTGCCACGGAAAGCAGCAGCATCAGGTCATCACCAACCAGGCCATGCTCTCTTATTGCTGCTGCTATCATGGAGAAGGTCAGGACCCACACAACCTCAGGTTCAAGAACAGTTATTACTCCTCAACCATCAGGCTCTTGAACCAGAGGGGATAACTTCACTTGCATTATCACTAAACTGGACTCACTTTCAAGGACCCTTCACCCCATGTTCACTATTTTTATTATTATTTCTTTTTCCCGATCTTTCTTTCTGTATTTGCAATTTGATGATTTTATTTTTACACACTGACTGCTGACCGTTCTGTTGATGTGGTCTTTCATTGATTCCACTGTGTTTCTTGTAATTACAGGTGCCGCTTGTTTTTCAAACGTTCGCTTTACGACACCTCGCTGTTATGAAAGACCTACATTAGTTACTTGTTTTCACTAACAGAAGGTGTTTTCACTGTTACGAAAAAAGGCAGCGTGCCCCGAGCAGCCAAGCTCCTCCCCCAGAACTGCATTCTAGTCGCCATTGCTTAAACACGTGCCTGTGAGCATCTGTGCTTTAACTCGATTTATTTTGTACATCCGTTAGCGCAATGATTTCTAAGGTATCAGAAAGCCTAAAACAGCTAAAAGAGCTCGTAAGGGTGATAACACTTAGCGTAAAACTAGACACAATAAAGCGTTTCGATCGTGGTGAACGAAGTAAGGAGATAGTGAGTTTGGCTAAGGAGGCTGGGTTTGTGGAAGTTGATGAAGATGATGTTGAAGAGATTTTGGCATCCCATGACCAAGAACCGACAGATTAGGAGCTGATGAATTGCAAGAGGAAAGGATAACAATCCAAACTGAACGCAGTAGCGAACGGCCTGAAAGTGAAGTTGTCCAGGAACTGAACGTGAAGAATTGCATGAGATTTTCGCTGCAATTGACAACGCTGCAATGATTGCAGAAAAGTATGACTTCAATTTTGAAAGGGTACGTAGGCTTAGGGCAGGTTTGCAGGATGGTTTGAGTGCTTACGAAGAACTATGATAGAAAAATGAGCGAGGCTAAGCGGTCAAGCATACTGTCATTTTTCAAGCTTTCCACATCAGCCACAGCAGATGACGAACCTTGACCTTTGACATTGAGGCAGGCAGACATAGAAGAAGGTGACCTGCCTGCCCTGATGGAAACAGACAACGATGAGATGACACCCCAGTCTCCTCTACCTCCCACCACCCCAACCTCCGACAACTCAGCCTAACACACCATCATCAGTATGCTTGCTGTCTTCCCGATTCTGGTAAGTGAAACTACACTGTACATACATTATTTCTACTTTATATTGGCTGTGTATTTTATGTGTTATTTGGTATGATTTGGAAGCTTCATAGCTTAAAGGTTACTGAAGAGAGTGTTTCCACTGAGACTGCTTCCGCTACGCTAGTAGCGCTACGTAGTGAGATTATAGGCTACATAGTGAGATTTTCGCTACACTAAACGGTGCTGCAATGATTGCAGAAAAGTATTTCTACTTTATATAGGCTGTGTATTTATCATATCATTCCTGCTTTTACTACATGTTACTGTTATTTTAGGTTTTATGTGTTATTTGGCATGATTTTGTAGGTTATTTTTTGGGTCTGGGAATGCTCTTCGAATTTTTCCCATATAAATAAATGGTACCGTAGATTCCGGACTACAGAGCGCACCTGATTTTTAGCCGCTGGCACTAATTTTAGAAATAAAATCATTTTTTTAAATGTAAAGGCCGCACCGGATTTTAGGCCGCACCGGATTTTCGGCCGCAGGTGTCCCACGTTGTAATATGAGATATTTACACAGAAAGATATTACACGTGAGGATTTTTTTAACTTTTAATTAAATCCATATGGTAACAAAAACAAATACATATTGCAAATGCTTTTTTTCGAACCGTGCCCGTACGCGGCTACTTTTAAATATACGTTGCGTATACTTCTTTACTGAACAACATTCCAATATCTCCTAACGACTGGTAAAAAATATATATACTGCAGCCTACCAGGAAAAGTTATTGATACCTTTAACTTAAAAGCAGAGTTCGCTCGGATCCAAAGCCGCTCGCGGAATCCGCTCCCCCCTCCTTTCCGTTTCATCGCAAACGGCATTTAAAAGCAGCGTTCGCTCGGATCCAAAGCCGCTCCGCCGCTCGACCCCCTCCTTTCCGTTTCATCGCAAACGGCATTTAAAAGCAGATTTCGCTCAGATCCAAAGCCGCTCCGCCGCTCGACCCCCGCCTTTCCGTTTCATCGCAAACGGCATTTTTCCCACAAGACGCCGCGAAACCGGGTGTGTCGTCATAGCATCCCGCGATGTAGTACAGAAAACAAATATAGTTTAAACTAAGAGGGTAGGTAGCACAATGCTTCGAGTGTTTTCCATGTTGATGAGGGTGAGTACAAATGACTGATTTACAATAATTTAATTGTGAAAGTGCGCTTGATTTATCGTACAATTTCATTGGACCTCTGTGAACTACTCATCAATTTTATTGGTCTACTGTTACGAGGCAAAATGTTTACGAGGCGGCATGAAAAAAAAATGCATTAGCCGCTCCGGATTATTGGCCGCAAAGTTCAAAGCTGTTCAAAATGTGGGAAAAAAGTAGCGGCTTAAAATCCGGAATCTACGGTAATTGCTTATTCACTTTACAACATCCCGGCTACGAACTGTTTCATAGGAACGCTCTACCTTCAGATAGCTGGGGAAACCTGTACCATGGTTGCCCACAAGAAAACTAATCTCAGGGTTGTCTATGGTGACATATATGAACTTCGATAATAAATTTACTTTGAAATTTGATTTACCAAATAAAAAGTAGTATGTGTATAAACCTCTAATATTCTGCTTGTTTTCATGCAAAATACTTATCCAATGCTGTTAAAATTATATAAAATAAAATTGCATCAAAATTATACTGCAAATGCTGGAAATCTAAAGTGAGAAAATACTGTAAATAAACAATAGGCCAGGCAGTATGTGGGAAAAGGAAAATTGACTTAATTTTCCAGGTGAAAAACTAACCCATTTTTTCTCCTTCCCAGTTCTGACAACCAGGGATTCCCCTTCTTTGACCTGATGCGACCTGATCTACAGCGATTTAGTAGCTTCTGCTTCTATTGCTGATAGAAAAGGAAATCTGGATCAGGGCCCGATAAGGTAACTCAAACAGAACCTAGTATTGGATGAATGACAGTTCAGAGGGGAAACAGCATTGACAGGGAAAGCCAGCAAAGTCCCACAGGACCATACCTCATGGTGGCATTACCAACCGCTCTCAGTGTAAAAGAATGGCATTGATCATGTGGATAGTCAGAGGCTTTTACCCTGGGCTGAAATGGTTGCCGCAAGAGGACACAGGTTTAAGGTGCTGGGGGGGTAGGTACAGAGAAGATGTCAGGGGTAAGTTTTTTACTCAGAGAGTGGTGAGTGCATGGAATGGGCTGCCAGCAACGGTGGTGGAGGTGGATACGATAGGGTCTTTTAAGAAGCTTTCAGATAGCTACATGGAGCTTAGTAAAATAGAGGGCTATAGGTAAGCCTAGTAATTTCTGAGGTAGGGACATGTTCGGCACAACTTTGCGGGCCGAAGGGCCAGTATTGTGCTGTAGGTTTTCTATGTTCTAATACAAAACACACAAAACTGTTTCATAAGAGATAGAAAATAAACCACACACAAAGCGGCATGGATTGCTAGCCTTGCAATTTACAATCACTGAAATTAAGTGTGATTATCCAAATTATTATTTCAATTAGTCAGACTTTTCTATCAAACAAAAGGCACACCAATTTCTTTACTTATTCATGAAGAAGATTACTTGGAAGGACATTGCTGAAGAACCATTATTATACTCTGAGGTAAGTTTTCCTGTAGGTGAACACCAGCCAACATAGTAATAATAAGCAGAGGGGCTATCATGTAGAACAAGACATCATAAGGTACACAAATAGTACTGCTTGTTTAGAAATACATTTTTAACAAAGCCAACCTCCAGGAGTTTATATTTAAAATCAGGAACTTCATTTATCCATGGTTCAATATCCTTATTCACTATATAAATATATATTGTCTCTTCCACCAGTTATCCAGAACTGCTGTCTATTATTGTTCCAGTGAGGGCTTTATTGTGTGGATAGAAAACTAAATTATCAAGCATTTTGAAAAGGTGATTATTATCGATGTTTGAAATACCGGAAAAATTTCTGCTGATTGTGTCCTCCTACAGAATGAGTCATTGTAAAGATTATATTTGCTTCCAGCTCAATAAAACTGATCTTCTTCAGAGAGCTTAGACATCTCAGAATTATTTCCGTAACAACTGGCCTCATAGTCTGTGGCAGGTAGAAAAGAGATCCAAGCACGCAGCACACTCAAAGGACAGGCAGAAACAAAGCTAGGAGGTGCCCGATGGAAAAGGTTTTCTTACACAGAATAGATCATACTGTCATGTGTGTTTCTTCTTGCTCTGTGTAGCTTGCACTCAGGCATCCTCTGTACCATTTCTCCTCAGTTCTATGGTTATTTGTTTGGCCATTTTGACTTCCTAACCCAACGACCCATGAACATTGGGATTTTCAGTTTTGAATAACAGATGTGACAAGTCATCTTTCACCAAGTCCCAACACTCCCTTTTTCACATTTTTCTCCAAAAAAAGGGTCATACATGTGCTTTCATTCACTTGGAAGGGGTTGTTTTTACACTCCTCCCAAATCCAATTTTGCATAGCTAAGAGAAATATAAATCGCTACAGTTATGCCGACCTTCAGCCTGACCTCGCGGGTGTTCTGTTGAAGACTTGTGTAAAACACCAAGGGAACCCCGCCTTCAATCATCATTAAACTTGACCTGACAACTACTCCCGATATGCTTTTAACGACAGGGCCATGGTTGGCAGTTTAACAACAAAAGCAAGATGATTAGATGCAATCAAGAATTGAACTTCAAAGGCTTTGACAATGTCGATTTACATTACCATTTCTGATGGAAAATCAGACATAATTGACTGTGGGGTCTATCATCTTACTTAGAAGGGTAACCTCAAACAAGATCAGCAACGCAACCATTACCAACTGTTAGACTACAGTCAGTAAATAGATAATATTTACTCAGAGGGGACACTGGTTTGAGTTGCTGCCGTCTATCACCCTATTGATTGCTGCATTGCGTGAATTTCAGCAAGTGACCTGCTATTTAAAAAATTACCACCAAGTAGACTGTTGCACCATTTCAACATGCAAGCAAATATCAGCAGCCATTTTGGCTCCCTTGTTAAAATAATGATAATTTTACAACATAGGGATAAGGATGTATTTCAATAATTTTACAACATAGGGATAAGGAATGTATTTCAAGTATTGCTGTTCAAATGATATATTTGTAGTAAGGAGCACAAGAACAGTTTAAAAAATCTTATTGGGATAAATTTTGTGAATGATCTCCTGACAAGAACATCGAACATACACAGTGTAGCACAGGAACAGGCCTTTTGGCTTATGATGTGCTGGACATTAGTAATCAAATGTGCAACTAAACAAATTCCTTCTGCCTACACAATGTCCATATGCTTCCATTTCCTGGACATCCATGTGCCTAAGAGCATGCTGAACACTCCTGTTTATTCCCACCACAACCCAAGGCAGTACATTCTGGGCACCACCATACCCTGTATAAAAATAAACTTGTCCCGTACATTGCATTCGAACTCACCCTCTCTAACCTTAAATGCATGCCCTCTGGTATTTTTGACATTTCAACCCTGGGAAATGTTTAATACCAGAGGAACACTGGAATACTGGCTGTATACTCCAACTATCCCTCTCAGAATCTTATAAGCCCCTCAGTTCTCCCCTCAGCATCCACCACTCAAAAGAATTCAAAATTGCTTATCCTCTCCTTACCCTGTGAACAAGGCAGTACCCTGGTCAACATCAACTGCGCCCTCTCCAAAGCCTCAACATTCTTCCTACCATCGAGTGATCAGAAATAGATGCAATATGCCAGATGTAGCCTTGCCAGAGATTTTCTAAAGCTGCAACATTACTTCCTGACACAAAAGTTCAGCTCCTCAACTAATAAAGGTTGTGTGCCTTCTTTACCACCCTATCAACCTTCAGGGAGGTATGGAGTTGAATCCCAAGATCCCTCTGCACATCAAAACTGTTATGGGCCTTGCCTTTACATTTGATCTCCCAAACAGCAGCACTTCACATTTGGCCAGGCCAAACTCCATTTGTTATCTCTCCATTGACATCCACAACTGACCCATATCCTGTTACACCTTTTGGCAGCCTTCCTCACTGTCCAAATATGACCAATCTTTGTATTCTCTAAAAACCTAGTAACCCGCCCACCTATGTTCTCAATCAGATCATCTATATATATTTCATAAACAGCAGAGTTACTAGTACAGATCCCTGCAGAATACCATTAGTCATGGAGCTCCTTTGACCACTACCCTGTCTTCTATGGGCAAGCCAATTCTGAATCCAAACAGCTGACTCATTGTGAATTTCATGTATCTTAATCTTCTGGATGAGCCTTCTCAGAGGGACTGTTTCAAATACCTTACCAATATCCACACCCCTACCTTCATCAATCCCCTTTGTCATATCCTCAAAAAACTCAAGTCAGTACTATGTGACTTGACCCCCATAAAGCCATGTTGATTGCCTCTAATTCTGCCATATTTTTCTAAATGCCATTAACTCCTATCCCTATGAATCCTCTCCAGTAACTTGCAACCACTGTTGTGAGACTCGCCAGTCTATAGTTTCCATGATAATCTTTTCTTCCCTTCTTGGTTAATGAAATAATATTAGCTACTTCACCAGTCCTCTGGGAACTGGCTAGAAAGACCACAGCAATATTGGTCATCTCTTGTCTCTCTCAATAACCTGGAGAATATACCATCAGGCCCTGAGGATTTATCCTCTTTTACCTTGAAATACCCGAACAAATTAAGGTACACACCACTGACCTTCTTCTTTCTCCTTGATAAGTACTGATGCAGAGTACTCACTTAGGACTTTACCTACGTCCTTCCAAGTACATATTCCCTGCTTTTTCTCTTTTGGGCAAGGCCTGCATTTAATGCCCATCCCAGCTTTGAGAAACTGGGGCTAAGCTAAATACTCCTTCCTAAAGCCACTGTTCCCCTTAAAGGCTGTGGTTGGTACTATTGTGAGACTTGCTCAGACGCTGTAGAGGGTCAATAATGGTATTGTGGGGCTGGAGTCTCATACAAATCAGATTTCCCTTGTGAGTTGGTATGGTACTTATGACAGTCTGACCACGGTCACTTTTACAAATAGAGCTATTTACAGCTCCACATTACTCAACTAGCATTTTAAATTGTAACAAAATAATATCTGAATCCCTGTCTCTGGATCTTTGGTATTTCTTGACTACCAACCCACTTTAGACCATAAGATCTAGAAGAAGAATTAAGCCATTTGGTTCAGAGTCTGCTCCGTCATTTTATCATTGCTGGTCTGTTTTCCCTCTCAGCCCCAGTCTCCTGCCTTCTCCCCATATCCCTTCATACCCTGAGTAATCAATAATTTATGAACCTCTGTCTTACATATATCCAATGACTTGGCCTCCACAGCTGCCCGTGGCAACAAATTCCACAGATTCACCACCCTCTGTCTAAAGAAATTCCTCCTCATCTCCATTCTAAAAGGACGTCCCTCTATTCTGAGGCTGTGTTCTGTGGTTTTAGACTCCCTCACCATAGGAAAAATTCTCTTCACATCCATTTTATCGAGCCCATTAAAATTTGATAGGTTTCAATGAAGTTCTGAATTCCGGTGTAGAGGCCCAGAGTCATCAAACGTTCCTCATATGATACGCCTTTCAATCCCCGAAAAAATTTCTGAACCTGCTTTGAACTCTCTTCAATGTCAGCACATCCTTTCTCAGACAAGGGGAGCAAAACTACTCAACAGCGCTTTATAACGCCTCAGCATTACATCCTTGCTTTAACATCTACGCTGCTAATCCTGACTTGTGCTCTTTACTTTGACAGAAAAGAAACAGTAAAATAAATTCTTTAAGAATGTCTCACGATGAGGTAACATATTAAATAATACGTGGTCACTCATAAATAAGATCATCAATTCAAAAACTATTTTTTAAGCAGCCTGACAGTCTTAACAATTGCAATTCCTGTAGTTAAAATCAACACAAGAAACCATATCAGATGTGATATTTTAAAAATATCAAAGAGTATCTTGGGCACAGAATACTCCTCATCATATAAAAAGTCAGACTTAATGCAGGACTTGATCTAAACTTGGACATTTTATCTGAATGATGCCTACATGTGCTGTTACTTAAGAAGAACATGAAATGTGTATCTAGAGCAGCAGTGGTCAAACCCACAACAGCAGCTTTGTGATCTTCAGAGGAATGTTCCCCAAGCTTTGTTCACCATGAAAGGATTCATTAATGCCGCTACCCCAACAAATGGCAGACCACGGCCATGAATGGCACCTATCAGAGCCAAGAGTAAATCCAGTGATTAGAGAGAATTTGCCAAAGAGTCTTTGTAACTGAGAAAAATGCCTACTCCAGGATGGAATGTGGAAAATTCCTGGGAGCACAGGCTCTCTTTGTTGGCAGCTCAGGCGTATTCTGGAGCAAAGAAAGGCACAGACAAATTAGATCTCCTCTCTACATCAGCTAACAAACCCCCTGCCCACCCAGCCACCCATAAAAAGGGGAGTTTAAGGAAAGCTCCATCATCTCCTTTACCCCCCAAAAAAATCCTAAAAATCTCTGTGAGTGCTATGGTCAAACAAAATAGATATTTCAATTGTTTCTTTTGAATCCCACCATAACAAATGTATTCTGATTACCAGAATATTTTAATGAGAAAGTCTACTACACTGTATGTTCTCCAAGTATAACAGAGGGAAACGTATACCAGTACGTGCAAGTTAAGCAGGAAAGTTGTTAAGTTGATTTAACATTTTAATTCACAAGTGGGACAGAAGTAGATCCATTTCCCTTGGCACACAAAATTAAAAGCTCTTCATTTTTGAGAAGTTAGTTAATTGTGGCATCCAGATGTCGATGTTTACAAATAAAACTACTCATATTCCTGTGAGCGTTCTCTAGTTTTGTAATTTAGTGGTGAAAGAGTCAAAGGAGGTTGATGAGCAGGTGAGAGTGAATAAGTCACAGGGATAGACAGAAGTAAGAGGGGCGATGAAGCTGATGGGATTGCTGTGTTGACAGCTAGAATGGACCCAATGGGCTGAATGATTGCATGTATTATGATGGTTCCTGCACTTTCAACTCCTTACTTTCTATATTCCTGAACTTTAGCTTTTCCTCCTGCTCTGGGGGAAAAGGAGCTTCACACTTAGGAATCCATGAAATTACCTCCACCCTCAGATCCCGTATCTTTCAAACAAGCAGTTTCTGAACACGGGGCTCTTCATATCCATTCATCTTACATTAAATTTTCAACTTCCTGCTTCAACTTTATTCCGGCATGGGACATCTGGATTCCCTTCTATTTCCTCCAATTTATTTTCTGGACAGCTCCAGGATACACAGCTCAGATTGTGTAGGGAACTGTCTGCATTTCCTGATGAGAGCAATTATAATGTTCACTCACTACAGTGTAAGATTTCAACATACAGAATAGGAATAACAGGAATTTCCTTCCATTAAATATTGGGAAGACCAAAGCCATCATATTCAACCCTGTTCCCTAGCTTAAAACTATATTTATCTTGGTAACCTTGACAGAAACTGATCCAAATTGGGCCTTACATCACCTATCTGACCCATGCTAATATTTATAGCTCTATAACATTATTGACTCCTTCCTTATTTAAATTGTCTAAACCAGGGATTCCCAACCTGGGGTCCATGGACACCTCAGCTAATAGAAATGGTTCATGGCATTAAAAAGGTTGGAACCCCTGGTCTAAAGAAACTGAAATCCATTCTCCCCAATTACCATTGGATGTGACTGTTCCAATATACACCTGGCCAGCTGCTCACTTCCAACTGATCTCCTAACTCACTTTCATGCTTCTTTACCGATCACCTAGTATTTTCATTAAGATGCCTTTTCGTAAGACCTTAATTTTTAAATTCTCAGCTTGGTTGTCAAATCCTTCCGTTCTCAGTCTTTCTGCTATAATCACTTCTGGAGTCTATAGCCCTACCTGCAATGCTCTAATTTCAGCTTGATCTTACCACTCCATTAATGAGCACCATCCCTTGGGTTGCCTAAAGCCTAAGATGAGTTATTTCCTCTGTAAATGTTTTACCCCCCTCCCCAAATTCTTTAAACCTATTCCTTTATTAGGGCATATTCTGAATGTAGGGTATACAGCAAAATACTAACTTTAGCAAATCTTTAGACCTGAACGTGAAAAACCACAGAATGCTGATTAACATTTATTTATGTGCCTGGAGTGTGGGAGCGAAGGAGGTGTGAAAATCATATGTGATTCAAAGGAATCATTGTAGATACTTGGTAACTATAGAATTGTCCTTTGATCTTCAGCGTATAAAATGTCATGCAATATTGGCCCAAACAGTAACGTGATGCTTGCTGCTTGTTTTTGTTGAAAAAAGCCACTTCTGTATTATCCACAAACTTCGGATTCTCTCCAGTGACTTTGTTCACATTACACACTTTCACTACGCTTTTGCTCATCTACCCAAATGTCTGGGCAGATAAATTTTGCTCATCTGATTGGTCCAAATTCCATCATCTGCAATCTCTTGTTCCTGCTCAAGTATCTTTATGTCCTTATCATTAACTTTAGCTCAAAGGTGTTCCTGTGAATTGTGACAGAAAGTTTGCTACGCTGAATGTATTATAATTTTGCATGTTATATAATCACCGATGATGGTGATGATGGCTGGTTTTCTGCTTGTGAAGGATCAGGAGGGCACAAGAGACCTCAGGAGTGATGGCATGATCGCTGGGATCCAATTCTGGATCTGCAGATTCTAGAGCAGTAGGGACACGGGAACAGCTGGGATGTGGGTGCTTGGGTAGTGGGAGCCTTCCTGCATCCCCTCTTCTCTTTAGCGGTCGCTCTTCTGCATTCCTCAAAATTCTTCGCTGCTCGGCGGATCAGCGTTTTGTCGCAAGCCAGCTGCTGCCACTCATTGACCTCAATTTTTGCCTGAGAGAACTGCTGCTTAAGTTGGCCCTTGTACCTCTTGCATGGGGCACCGTGATCTCTCTTGCCCTGAGAGAGTTCTTCATAGAGTACTTCTTACGTTAACCTGGAGTTGTCCATGTGAGACCCGTGGCCTGACCAGCAGAGCTGCCTGAGCAGCATAGTGGCTTTGATGCTTGGAAGTTGAGCTTTCTCCAGGACCTCGTTGTTGGAGACACGATTCTGCCAGCTGATACCCCATGATGGAGCAGAGGCAGTGCTGATGGAAGCACTCGAGCAAACGGTACAAGATCCAGGCTTCTGAGCTGTATAGCAGTGTTGTGGTGTCAGCAGCCCGGTGCACCTGGATTTTTTGGACGGCTGCAGCTGGTAGTTCTTCCACACACATTTCTGGAGGTGCCCAAAGGCACTGCTGGCTCTGGCAAGGTGATTGTCAACGTCCCTTACTGCTGTAGTGTCGTTGGAAATGACGCTGCCCAGGTAGGTGAACTGCTCGACCCTGGTGAGAGGGTGGCTGTCAACGGACGTCCGAGGTGGGGTGTAAACGCCACAAAGGAGTTTCTGATGGAGGATCATTGTTTTCTTCAGACTGGCCATTAACCTGAAAACCTTTACAGCCTTGTGTAATCTCTGACACAAGCTAAATATCATCCCTCTCTTGGAACTCAGTCGTCACTGCTAACTCTACTAGCATTAGTTCATGTTCTTTACTCTTCTGGAACACTGCAGGACATTCAGGTTGCTCTGTGGCACAACTGGTGGAGTTCACAGCTCCACCAGCCCAAGTTCAACCTTGATCTAAGGTTCTGTCTGCATGGAGCTAACATGCTCTCTCTGGGACAAAGTGGGTATCTCCCCCCCACCCCCAAGGTGCTCTAGTTTTCTACCTCATCAAGACATGAAGACGTTAGTCAAGAGGTAAATTTCCCCTGATGAAACTAAGTGGTAGAATATGGGCTGAATTGGTGGAAATGCTGGAGAATAAAATGAGATTAGTAAAAATGGATGTTTGGTAGTCAGCAGAGACTTGGTGGGCTGAGCTTAATTTTCATGCTATATGACTCTGTCCCTCAACGTTTATCATTACACACTACCGCCTTCCTTCCTCTTCCTTTCGGGTGGTTAATCTGCTTTGCATAATTATTTCCAATAATACGACTGAAACCAGTAACCAAGTTTTACATGTATTGTAACATCTTGGTTGTGTTAGTGTATTTGGCCTGTATTTGGTCAACATGCATCTGGGGTGTAAGCCGACAATGAATTTGAAGTTTGTTAACTATAAATTATGCAAAGATACATGTAATATCAAGGTTGGTGAGACCACACACGTTACTGTAATAGAACCATGTTTCTGAATGTGGTTAGAATTCACTCCCACACACTTGTCTTCTTTCTCTTTGGGTACCCGAATTCTACTCAAGTTTTATGGGTTCTCTGGTGATTGGTTGAACCAACATGGGAAGAGGCAGGAGGCGCCTAACAGTACAGGTAGGTGGGTTTGTGAGGAGGTGCACTCCTCTTGCCTTATACGGCACTTCTGTTCAAGTACTCAAAGTTCTCAGTGTCACCTTAAATAACTGGTGGTATGGAGATGTGATGCAGTGTCACTGATCTCAGTACATGAAGACTGAGAAGGACACCACTGTAACTGGGACACATCGGAGGTTCTGACGCAGGCAAACACCAAGCAGGCACGAGAACTTTTAGAAGAGTGGTTCTCTTCTGATAACTCCGTAAACAAACATATTAAAATAGACACCATCTACAACCACTATGAGCCAAAGAAACACAAGCCAGTAGAACTCAAAGGTCAACTTAGGGAGTAGCCAATCAGGACCGAAGCAAGTGAACAGGAGCCTATATAAACGCAAGCACTACCAGAGAGAAACCCCATCAACTGTGCACTGAGGATGTCACCTTGACTGGTGATGAAGCATCTGCAAGTTCACTGCCAAGCTCGGCAAACACTGCAACCTCCAACAAATATTTAGCAACATCCTAAACCTCTTCCCATCTTGAGCAGTCATGGATCAGGGATTGTCATAAATTGGTTTGGGAGGCTTCAAATGCTTCAAGCAGACTCTGAGGATACCATTGAATCGTTCTGCCCATCCACGTGGTAATCTCTCCCCATGACAGAGCTTGGAAGAGAGCTCTGGGAATCTGGTGTTGGGTTTCCAAATGCTGTGTCAGTCAAACATGGCTAACTATACGCAACTAGAAATTCAACGCTGGGAATGTGGTTCTGGGAGAGGATACTAACGCTGGTTCACTTATGCTATCAGTAGCTTTGGGGCATTTGTGGAGACTGCACTTCTTCAGTGCCCAGAGATGCCTGCAGTAGGTAAGGTAGCCCAACACTCAGAGGCATTCAGGACAAAGTGACCACTGCCCAGCAGACCTGATTTTGGTGCCAGGTTGGTGATCTTGATTTTCATATGCCCTTTTCTTCATATTGATCAAAGGCCAAGCTCGCATACTCTAAGCAATGACAAATTTCAGCAGTATCATCAACCCTGCCTGCTCCAAGTGAGAGGTGGCTTCTCAGATATGAAAAGTAGTCCACATTTTCCAGGGCCTGTCTGTGAGCCCTTTTAACTGAAGGGAAGTGTGGTACAGTGACGGCAAGTTAGTAAATGACCTGTCTTGGGGATCTTCAGTTCATCCATTACCTTGGCCGAGAATAAAGCAATCGCAAATTTAGCACAATGGACATTGAGAGGGAAATACTCCAATGGTCAGAGTCGTACTTCACACAATGACAGATGGCTGTGATTTGGCAGAACCCCAGCCCAGGATATTACTGCAGGAGATCCTCTGTGCAGTGCTTTACAGCCCAACCATTCCACTAGCTTTTTTCCCATGTAAGAACAGAAGTTAGTATGTTTAATTCCATTTGTAAACCCCCAGCAAATGCCTACGATCAACCTCGGGCAGAGACCCTCACCACCCAGGACACACTTTCTAGATAGATAGATAGATAGATAGATAGATACTTTATTCATCCCCATGGGGAAATTCAATGTTTTTTCCAATGTCCCATACACTTGTTGTAGCAAAACTAATTACATACAATACTTAACTCAGTAAAAAAAATATGATATGCATCTAAATCACTATCTCAAAAAGCATTAATAATAGCTTTTAAAAAGTTCTTAAGTCCTACTGCTTCTCTTTTCTCAGGAAAGTGGTACAGGAGGTTCAGGAACAGTTATTACCCCCAACCATCAGGCTCCTGAACTGAAGTGGATAGATACCTTCACTCAGCTTCACTTGCCCCATCATTGAAACGTTCCCACAACCTATGCACACACTATCAAGACTCTTCATCTCATGTTCTCGATATTTATTGCTTACTTAATTATTATTATTATTATTTCTTTCTTTTTATATTTGCACACGTTGCTGTCTTTTGCACACTGGCTGAACGCCCAAGTTGGTGCGGTCTTTTGCTGATTTTATTATGGTTCTTATTCTATCGGGATTTAATGAGTATTCCCACAGAAAATGAATCTCAGGGTTGTATGTGGTGACACATATATGTACTCTGATAATAAATTTACTTTGAACTTTGAAATGGCAAGTAATAGTCACATTGAAAAAGGCCATCCAACATCATATCCTGAGGGAGGGAGTTACCACTAATTAGAAACTCAACCAGAGCAGACACATAAATATTACTGCTACAAGTGACAGATTGAGAATCCTGTAGTTCGTGATTCACTTCCCAATACCCCACGGCCCGTCCATTAGCTACACGGCACCAGGTCAGGAGCAGGATAGAATTATGTAGATGAATGCAGCACCAGCAACCTGGAAACACCGCATCATTTTCCATGACAAAATTGCCCACCTGATTGGCACCACAACCAAAGCGTGTAAACATTCATTCATCCATCATACAATGGTTACAGTATCCACAAAATGGACTGCAATCACTTGCCCGACTACCTGCAAAGAAGACCAACAGCAGTAGATGCATGCAAACACCCCCCCCCCCCCCAACACTCCCTCCCACATTGAATTCATCTTAATTGGGAAATACATAGCTGATCTTTCATTGTTACTGGCCCTCAAACTGATAACTCCCTCTGAAATAGCAACGGGGAGTAACTTCATCCAAACTATTGCAGAAGGTTGCGGATGTAATTGATGACAATTAATAAGGAGCAAACTGCACTGGTCTTGTTAGTTGTGTCTAGATACTGAAATAGATTTTTAGAAGTAAAATAAGCTGGAAATACTCAACACTGTTTTCACTCCAGCAAAAAAAGACCTGTATCAAACAAATGTCTTATGCAACATGAATAATATTGCAAAGCTTTTCAGCAAGAACAGGCTGATCATAAAAAGCAGAGGTAATGCAGAGAGATGTCAGTGAATAACAGGTGGGGAAATTAAACTACATTTGTATTTCAGAGGGAGAATAACTCTGGATTTGCCACTTCCAATTTTCAAAACAATTCCTTTTCTGTACGTTTCTAAGAGGGTGAGGAAAGATCAACAAGTTGTGTGGCTTGTCGAAGAGCAGCACAGTCACTCCGGACTGAATGTCCCCCTTTGGTGCTGTATCAATCCATCCGAGGCTCCGCATAAATCTACACTATACCACCTCTCCAGAATCCAAACTGCATTTCAAGGTATGATGCCAAACTCATGCATGAGAATAGTTACTTGAAAATCTTCACCAATTAAAATCTACTTGGAATTATTGACACTTTTTGATTTACGGTAGTTTGATTTTTAAAAAGTTCCAAAAGTCCAATATAGACAGAAAGACAAAAAGTCAACACCTGGCAGATAAACACAAAATATGAATTGGAAGGGGATCACCATCATCAGAAGAAAAAGGTAACATGTAGTGTATAAGGAATGGATTAGGATTACATATTTGTGCCAAAGTACAAGCTTGCATCTTTACTAGGTTCTGAATTTAAACATGCATGGCCTTTTCAAAGAGAATAGAATGGGAAAAGCACATTAGAATCATAATCAGAAACAGAGTCAGATTTAATATCACTGGCATATGTTGTGGAGTTTGTTAACTTCGCGCCAACGGTACAAAGCAATACATGATAAGAGAGAAGAAAACCGTATTATGATAAGTATGTATATATAAAATAGCTAAATTAAATAAGTAGTGAGGTAGTGATCATGGTTTCAATGCCCATTCAGAAATCAGATGACAAGAGGGGAAGAAGCTATTCCTGATCTCTGGATCACTGAGTGTGTGCCTTCAGGCTTCTGAACCTCCTTTCTGATGGTAGCAACGAGAAGACAGTATGTCCTGGGTGGTGGGGGGTCCTTAATGATGGACACGTCTTTCTGAGGCACCGCACCTTGAAGATGATAATTAGCTGGCAACTGATGCATTCATCTTCAATCTCTGCCTCCATTAGAGACAGCAAATAATTTCTTAACACACCTTTCCATTAGTAATGATCCTACTCACGTCTTAATAAGCTGATAAGGAAGGCGGGCTCTGTCGTGGGCAAAGTACTGGAGAGTTTATCATCGGTAGCTGAGCGAAGGGCGCTGAGTAGGCTACGGTCAATTATGGAAAACCCTGAACATCCTCTACATAGCACCATCCAGAGACAGAGAAGCAGTTTCAGCGACAGGTTACTGTCGATGCAATGCTCCTCAGACAGGATGAAGAGGTCAATACTCCCCAATGCCATTAGGCTTTACAATTCAACTGCCAGGACTTAAGAACTTTTTTTAAAGCTATTATTAATGCTTTTTGAGTTAGTGATTTAGATGCATATCATATTATTACTGAGTTAAGTATTGTATGTAATGAGTTTTTGCTACAACAAGTGTATGGGACATTGGAAAAAATGTTGAATTTCCCCATGGGGATGAATAAAGTATCTATCTATCTATCTATCTATCTACTACTGATGAGGAAACAATCCCGAAGCTCCTGCAGTTCATTGTGTTATAAATGATTTTGAGATGAGGATGGAACCAAAGCTGCTTCAGATTGCCGTTGAAACCATATTGGTTTGTTGGTTGGAAGGGCTGAGTAAATGTTCAAAACATGAAGCAAGTAACACACGACATGGGGATCCTGATAAATTCAAGACGTAATCTGATGGGTGCTGAATGTTACTTGATCTAAATAAATAAGCTTATGTAAGGGAAATGGCAATGGGAACATAAAATCAATGGCTGCAAGCTGCAGAATACTACACAGCAGGGGGATAATCATGGGTATTGGTGAATAGCCCATTGAAACCCGCCATGTATTGTTGGAAGCAGTAAAGGAAGCAAACTGGATACTGAGGCCCGTAGCCAGAGGGCTGGAGAAAAACTGCGGGAGGTGATAATGAGCTTGTGCAGGGCACTTGTATAACCACAACAGGGGTACTGTGTACTAATTACAATAGCCACACGAAAGAAAGAATATGCAGCCATTAGAGGTAGTGCTGAACTGGGTAATCATATTGACAGCTTAAAGCATTTGGGTTCCAATGAAATACTGAATATGCTAATTCTTAACATTTATTGACTTGCCCAACACAGATAATCCTGGTTATACTGGCACTTTTTATCGATTGTACCTGCTCAGGGTTAAGGGACTTCAATTCTTTGGATTCTAAGGTAGCTAATCAAGCCTATGTGAGATCCCTAAGGTGTGACATGAGATGATTAATCGAGTGTGTGAATTTGAATTTGAATTGACTTTATTTCTTACATCCTTCATACACATGAGGAGTAAAAATCATTACGTTACGTCTCTGTCTTCTTCAGTACGAAAATGAAGCCCAAAGCTCTCCCTATCTTCCAAGATACCAGCCCTCAATTCTAAATGGTCAGGGGCAGAATTTCCCATGTTACTGAGATTGTTCCAGTCTGAGGCTGTGAGAGCATCATTGAATTATTTTCTTGGTCCTATTTATCTTGTGCTTCAAAGGGGCTTGGAATAGAATGTCTGCTGGGGGTTGAGGAGGTGTCATATTTGGGCATGAGGTCCATGTGGTGTGGGCATCAGAAGTATTGGATTGTAGTTAAGGCCTTGATGACATCAAATCACTTAACCACCAATGGATTTGGAGGCACAAGAGATTCCGCAGATGCAGAGCCAATCTATATAAAGGCAGCAGATTTCTCTCCCTTATAGGGATGAACATAATGGCTTTTCCTGCAATAATCTCTTGGTTTCAAGTTCACATTTATTGAAATTGGCTTTTAATTTCAGATCAAATTCAAGTCCTTGATTTCAAGTGATCTCTCTCTCTCCCTCCCTTGATGCTGTTGGTTGATGGTGCTGGAGCAAGGTTTAATCAGCGCAGTTTGTAGATTTGGCCTCTAATTCATGTTTACAATGTGTTCTTGTCCGCTCTTTTTTGTTACTAATTTTTGGGTGACTTTAAATCGGGGTAGCCTGAAGTTAATAATGAAAACCAAGCTTAAAAGGACTGAAAAATGCCTTTAGATTTTGTGTTTTCATTTGTTTTTTCTTGCTTCCATTTGTGCAATATTTCTGTGAGGGGGGATTGGTGTTTAATGTTTTTCATCGTACAAGTTGGCTCCATGGTTCTTCTTCGTTTTGTGACTCTCTGTGGGGAAGACAGGGGTTGTATACTGAACATATACTTTGATAATAAATGTACTTTTAATCTTTGTAATCGTATTTTTGATTTAAGGTGACAGAAGGAAGGTTTAAGAGAGCTGTGCAGGTCATTCCAGTCACTCCCTCTACAGAGTGGCAGATACATTGATGGCTTTTAAGAAGCAGTTAGGGAGATGTGAAGATAAAGGGAATGGAGGGGTAAAGATTATCATTTGGCACCATGGTTGGCTCATATATTATGGTCAACAACCCTGTTCCTGTTCTGTGCCATTCTAAAAAAATACTTACCTGAACTTAAATACCTCAAATACACATTCTAAACAAGCACAATTTAATAAATTTGTAATTGTGGCATTGCCTGTTGGGATGCAGCCAGATAGATTACAGTGGGTCTCTTTGATCCTTTGCCACAGTCTTGGCACTGCTTAGGTTCTATTCTAGATAGTAAATAATCACCTGATCAAAAAAATTCTGACTTGCCTATTTTGGAACAATTGTTCAATTGATAGCAATCTAGAATCTCAGTTGCACCAGAACATAAGTGCTTCTGGAACAATTCCAGCAGGTTTGTGTGCCAGTTGTGATTTTCTGAAGTGTGTCAACCCTGACAGAAATGCCAGCTATATACAAATAAGGACTGATCTGAACAAAGGAAAGTATTAATTGTGAATACTTTCAAAAATTGTAATACTTTTACAGGTTCTCTGCACATTTTACAAGGGTAAACTTTCAAATACCTTCACCCACAAAGCACTCTTTCTGTGCTTTTATGTTTTGTTATCTTTAAGCCTTTGCCTATATTATCTATCTCATGAGCACTTACAGTTATCTGTTTGCAAACACAAGTACCTGGCGACATCAAAGAAAAACAAATATTTCAAGAACAGTAAAACCAAATAATGTTACTGGCTGTACTAACAGGAACAGATTAACAGACAACAGGAAACTGAAATTTGTAATCTCAACACTGATCAGTATAAATTCCTAGAAAAATCAAATGATAGCAAAATAATATGGCAAAAGAAATTCTCCCCCCCCCCCCCACACACGATGTGGACGCAGTTGACAAACCAATAGTTATTGTCCCTCTATGATTCCTCACTGTCTGAATCTAGTGCCTTCAGGGCCAAGACATCAGGGAGCTAAGAAATACCCAGTTTCTCCTAAAGAGGTTTTCAAATTGCAGTAATACTAAAAGGCACTTATTTGAAATTTCTATGTCAATGCACTTTTCTTTTGGCACACAATGGATATAAACTTTAGAGCTGTTAAGTAAGACGTGGTAACTGGGCTTCATTCAGAACTACTATATGAGACAAAAGGATCCTAATCTGTTCTGCCAAATGATAACTGGTAAAAAGTTGTAACTAACACATTCATGTTTAAATATACATGCATGTGCATGTTTTTCGTACATGCAGATAATACAAATAACTGTTAGCCATATTAACAAAGAGGTGGCTATATACCAGTGTGTACTATTAGAACTGTACTGGGCATCAAAAGGACAGATCCAACTTCACCATGCTCCAGGAGGAGGCATCATTACGGATTTCCAGATCACTAACGATACACAAAATGGGATTAATAATAGTGCATGGCTCTCAGTATCTCATGTTTACATCACTGCCCAGTTACATTACATCACTTTAACTCAGAGATACTTGTGAAGGAAATAGTTTAAGACAGACTTGCCAGTTTTGTCAACTAATCTGTTGACAATAGCCACATTTCGGAATGGAAAAGCATCTCCTGTAAGTGAAGGTGGCTACGCATGGATTCTTTAAAATGCAATGTATGTAGAACAAAGCATTTGTTAAGTTCTCTCTGTGACCTGGTCAGAAGATTAGGTCATCCAGAGGTTGGTAAATTGGATCCAAAGTTGGTAGGTCATGGAAGACAGAAGGTGCCGGCAGAGGAGCGTTATTGTGCGTGGAGGTCCGTTCTTTTCCATGAGGATTGGTGTTGGAAATTCTTATTTCATCATATCATTACATGCTGTGTTGTTATGTGGGTGATCATCGTTCTTCCTTGACCACGATTGTTCGTCACAAATTTTTCTACAGATATTGTTTGCCATCGCAATCTTCTGGGCAATATCTTTAAAAACAAAGGTGACCCCAGCCATTAAAAATTTTCTTCAGGGATTGTCTGTCTGGTGTCGGTGGCCACTTAACCAGGCCTCGTGATATTCACCAACAGCTCATACGGCCATCCATGTGCTCCCAGTGCTTCATGTGACCGTGATCAGGGAGCTAAGCAGGTGCTACGCCTTGCCCAAGGGTGACCTGAAGCCTAGCAGAGGGACGGAACATCTTACACCTCCTTAGGCGTATCTCTACCCCAGCACCACGTCCCTTCCTCTTTGTAAATATACCATTCGCTTTCATCGATCAGGGCACTGAGTATTAAAGTTGGGAAATCAAGCTGTATAAAGCTTCTGAAAATCCACATTGAAAGTATCATGTGCAGCTCGAGTCACCATATTATAGGAAGGATGTGGAAGCTTTGCAGAAGGTGCAGAAGAGAATGTTGCCTCGACTTGGAGGGTGTTAGATATATGAAGAGGTTGTACAAGCTTGTACTGTTTTCCTTGGAGAGTCCAAGGCTGACAGGCTAAAGTTATGAAAGGCATAGATAGAGTAGATAAAGAATCTTTTCCCCAGGATGTAAATAACAAATTCTATAGGGCAAGGGTTTCGGGGGAGACGTGTAAAGTTTCATATTTCCAATGCAAGTATTACCTTTGCTTCGAGAGTGTCAGCTGCCTGAAACTTGCACTTTCACCTGCAGTTCAGAGGCAGAGGAGGCAGGTATCAATGCCTTCACTATGACGGCATCAGGAGTGGGATATAGTCTGAAGAAATGTATAGCAAACCTGTCAGTCAAAAAAGGAGGATGGTTGTTTGGAAGTTTGATGGATCACTGAGCTCGTAGAGGTTTTGGACATTTTAACGAACACAGTGACCAGCCAAATTTCCAAATAGCCAACCCGAGCCACCGATTAGCTACAATATTTCAAAGGAGGATTGTCTTAGCTTTCAGTAAGTGAGGAGTCGATGGAGCGAGAGGCAAAGGAATGGGTTGTGAGGGAAGGAGGGGAGAACATGGTGAGGCAGATGGTGGAATGGTACAAGGAAGAGTTCGGATATCACAGGACTGCCAAATGGTATGCTCACGTACAGGAAGAGATGTGATTGGGGGAGCGGAAGATGAGAAATGGAGTGAAAGAAAGGAGATATGTTGGAAGAATGAGGGATGGAAGAGATTAACTTGTTTTGAGTAGAATGAGTAAAGGAAAGTGTGGGCAGATTGGCAGAAAAGACGGAGTGATGGGTGTGTGTGTGTGTGTGTGTGTGTGTGTGTGTGTGTGTGTGTGTGTGTGTGTGTGTGTGTGTGTGTGTGTGTGTGTGTGTGTGTGTGTGTGTGTGTGTGTGTGTGTGTGTGTGTGTGTGTGTGTGTGTGTGTGTGTGTGTAATGGGGTGGGGGCATAAGAGATGATCAGCCAATGTCAGTGAAGAGATCAGCTGGTTAGTAAGCGAGTTACAAAAGCCCATTCTCTCTCATGTCTCATCCCCCGACTCTGTCTCTCCATCCTTTTTTCCCTCAGCTTCATTGAATCCCTCACACACTGTCTCCCTCTTTCACTGCCTCCTTGCCTATCTGCATCATTCTCTCTTCAGCTCCACCAATACTTCCCTTTCCACAGGTGCTCCTACTATCCCACTGATCTAGAACACAAGTATGAAGATGAACAAGACAAGCCAGGCAAGTGAAAATAGCTTGCACCATTGAGAAAGCACAATGGGTGAAGGTAGCCCTATCTCAGCACAGGGGCAAGGGAAGTAAGAGTTGTGAGGAGCTTGTCCAATATTGATTAGGCCTCACGAACTTTAGGGAAAGTCGTTATGAAAACAAGTGAGGTGTGATGTTGATGGCAGTAATGTGCTTAGTAATATATGTTCGAGCTCAGGAGTTCCCAGACTTTTTTGGGCGTGGACCAATAGCATTAAGCAAGGGGTCTGTGGATGCAGGCTGGGGGACCCCTATTGATACTGCAATTTATAGTTTGGGCACAATTACTGATGTATGCACCAGTGGACATGTTGCAAATGCTTTGTAGACCTCAAAAATATCAAAATTCAGCGTGAGTGCTGGATTTTATGGCAAGGGGCATGCTGCAAATAAGGAAAAAAACTGAACACACTCAGGTCAGAAAGCATCTGCAAAGAGGAAAGAAATTTAACATTTCTAGTCAAAAACTCTTCATCAGAACTGAGCAAAAGTCAGAAACGAAACAAAGTTTTAAAATGTAGAGAAAAGAGGAAGAGGTGGTGTGGGGGGGGGGGGGAATGTTGTCTGATATGACAGACACCAGTAAGAGTTTAAAATGGCAGGATGGAGATCATGCAATGTCAAAAATGCTAAAAGATGAATAATGATGCTGGGGAGAAACTGTAAATGCAGAAAAAAAAACTAAAGCTACAGGAGGAATGCGAAGGATTGCCAAAAATAAAAATAAATTGTAAAAATGATCATTATTTTAAGTTCCTGAATTCAAAGTCTAAAATGTGCCTTGCTGTATGATAAAATGCTGTCCTTGAGATTATGTTAGAGCAAAGTAGGGAGCTTCAGATGGACCAGAATGACAATTGTAAAGAGAATTAAAGGGACAGGCAGCTAGAAAGCAATTACCCTGTTTGCTTTTAGTCTCCTAAATCAAAGGAGGTAATCATGTGCAATGAATGTGGGATCCTAAACTGAATATTCTATTTGTTTCACGTATCAGGGCCTAAACAGGGGGAAGTACATTAATGCAAGGCAGGTACTGCATCTCCTGCAGTTACATAGGAAGATGCCTTTTGAAGGGGCATGGTCATCCAGAGGCAACAGTACCTTTGAAAAAGAAGTGGGGGGAAGTGGGAAAAATGTCCTCAGTGGTAGTATCTAGGATGAAGGTTTCAAAATCTGTACAGCAAAATTCATGCAATGTCAGCTAGTAGAATGGAGCAAAATCACAAGGGGGTCTCTCGCCTAGATGCATTTTTAGAACTATGTCAAGAGAAACAGTGAAACTAAGAGAATGGATTGGGGATCTCAGAAGAAAGATTGTGGCAAAGAGTACAATCAATACAACTGTGTCAGTCTTTGTGCTTGTATTGAATACTGGTCACCAATATATCCACAAATGGAGAATAGGAATTCTGGGAAAAGGAAAGAGTCGGTGGTGGAGCAAAATGGAAATTGACAACAAATGTAATGGAAGCTTTCTAGTTCAGGGCAGGGGCAGGAAGAGCCACTGATCTAGTTAACAATGTTCCAGTTAAAAAGGTGAAGGAGTAGGTAGGAAAAGAACGTTCCAAAAATTCCACAAGGAGGTGGAATGGCTTGAACCAACATCAACACCTCTTACTTGGAAGACGTAAATAAAACCAGCAGCAGAAAACGTTTAATGCGAGAGAGCGTTCAGCCAGCCAGGGAGACTGCAGGTGGAAGGCACCAGTTAGATGGAATATTCAAACAACGAACAGACACGGGAAGTGTCAGGAGGCCCCTGAGGGTTCCAGACCTCGACACTACTTCACCAGAATATCATTTATTTACCCATTTGTGGTTTGTTTTACCTCTTAGTTGCATCCTGAAGTTTTTTGTGTTGTTTATTGATAACTGCAAATGTCTAGTGCAAGCTTGTACTTTTAAAGTTACGCGGTCTGTGCATTCGTCACTCAGTCTTCAACTAGCCCGCCCACAGTGACATTCATCCCGACTGACTTGTGTATCTTCATCGATCCTCCTGTGAATAAACTCTCGTCAATGTTTATACTCCAGTTACCCCACGCCTGGGTTCACTGGTCCAGAGTGAAACCGATCATCCCAGCTCTGACTACACATATGCATCAGAACCAAACGCCTCAGCATTGAAGATCAGCATTCTTAATAGGACTTGATGTCCAGGTATTGATCTGACGAGTAATAGGAGTTTGTCACACTACTGATTTTGCAATGATAAATCCTAACACAGCAACTGTGCATTATCTAGATGCCAAATTATTTCATGAGAAGGAAGTAGCATCAGATTGTTCTCACCCACTAATTAACGGAAAAGTGTGGTTTATGAACCTTAGCTTCAACTTCTGAAAGGCCAATCACAAACAGACCACATATAATTTGGTTATGATTTATTAAATTAACGTACCTACAAAATAATGAATTATGTCTTAATAATGGAGATGGTACCAATTGTGATATAGAGACAAAAATAAAAAAGATCTTAGCTGAACTCCTGCAAGACAGCTCACGGTAATACACAAGCATCAGTTACTGGAGATAATCAGAAGCACATTGGAATAATGTTCTTGTCAGTATGCAGTTTTGAAATGTATCTTTAATTAATCATAATATGTGTAAATATAGATAGAAGAATATCCAGCCATTATGTATATTACAAAATATGTGATGGTAAGAAAATTGCATCAGATCATAAAACATAGGAGCAGAATTAGGCCATTCAGCCCATCAAGTCTGCTCTGCCATTCCATTATGATTGCCCATTATGGCTGATTTATTATCCCTCACAAACCCATTCTCCTGCCTTTTCCCTATAACCTTGGCAAATCAAGACTAATGTAATGAAATACCTGTCAAACTCCGCTCTAAATGTATCCAAAGTACATAAATGTACTAGGACTCCACAGCCATCTGCGGCTATGCATTCCAGATTCACTACGCTCTGGCTAAAGAAATTCCACATCTTTGTTCTAAATGGACATCCCTCTATTTTGAGATTGTGCCCTCTGATCCTAGACTCTCCCACTATAGGAAACATCCTCTCCACATCCACTATATCTAGGTCTTTCAATATCTGATCCCCCTCACTTTTCTAAACTCCAACAAGTACAGTGCTCCTCATAAGTTAACATTTTCCATTCCTGGAATGATTCTCATGAACCTCCTCTGCATCGTCTTCAATGCCAGCACATCTTTTCTTAGATAAGGGGCCCCAAACTGCTCGAAATACAAAGTACAGTCTTACCAATGCCTTATAGAACCTCAGCACTACATCCTTGCTCTCATACTCTAGTCCTCTCAAAATGAATGCTAACATTGTTTTATCCTCCTTGCCGCTGACTGAACCTGTCGGTTAGCCTTTAAGCAATCCTGCACAAGGACTCCCAAGCCACTATTGCACCTCCGATTTTTAAAATTTCTCCCTATTTCGGAAATAGTGCCTGCCTTTATTCCTTCTAAGAGCATAACCATATGTTTCCCAACACTAATATTCCACCTGCCATTTATTTTTAAACCATTCTCCCAATCTGTATAAATCCTACTTTAAACTCCCTCCATCCACAACACCAACGGCTCCTCCACCTATCTTCGTATCACTCACGAATGAGGCCACAAAGCAATCAAGTACACCGTCCTCCAAATCTTTGACATGCATTGCCTTATAGAAGTAATCAACACCCAATCCTTTGTTCACATAAATGGGTATTAAAACCAGGATTTTTGATTGATTCAACTGAGAATTTTTATTTGTGAATCACATGCTCATTTTTTTCCAGCGTAGAGCCCCAAAAAAACACGGAAAATTGTAAAGCATAAAAAACTAAAATGTCGGTAGTTTGAAAGTATTCATCACCCTTTGTTCAGTACTTAGTTGAACCACTTCTCACAGCTATTACAGCTAGTAGTCTTTTTGGATAAGTCTCTATTAGCTTTGCACAATGTGATGGAGCAAGATTTGCCAATTCCTCCTTGCAAAATTGCTCAAACTGTGCCGGGTTAGTTGTGGAGTGGCAGTGGACAGCAATCTTCGCGTCTTTCCAGGGTCGTTCGAATTGGATTAAGGTCAGGACCTTCAAAGGCATCAATTTTCTACATTTGAAGCCACTCCATGGTTCCTCTGGCAGGGTGCTTTGGGTCGTTATCCTGCTGAAAGATGAACTTCCTCCCCATTTTAAGCTTTCTGGCAGAGGCTAGTGGGTTTTTATCCAGAATCTCTCTGTATTTAGCAGCATTCATCTTCCCATCAATCCTGAACAGATTCCCAGTCCTTGCTGCTGAAGAGCATCCCTATAAGCACACCTACTTTATGCTAGGTACGGTGTTACCTGGCTGACACGCTGTACTAGATTTACCCCACATATATTGCTTAGTGCTGAGTCCAAAAAGATTCCACTTTAGTCTCATCCGATCACAAGACCTTCTTCCACATTTTACAGCATCTCTTAAGTGACACTTGACAAAGTCTTTACAGGCAATGATGCTTTTTTAAAGTCATTCTTCTCTGGCAGCTAAATTTAGAGGGGCATCTGGTTGTGTTTTCCACTTTTTCATGATGGACTGCACTGAGGTATATTCGTGTCTCTGAGTTCTCACTTCCCTAGATTTGTGGCTCTCTACTATCATTTCCTGGACTTGCCTTGAGTGCTCTTTTATCTTCATTTTGGTTTGTTCTGTTGAAAATCTACCATGCTGTTGGACATTACAGAGAGAGTGGGTATTTATTCAGGTGATCCTCCAATTTTCTACATCAACAAATTGGGCGAGTTGGTAAGGTAATGCATGGTATTGCATCTGATGAAAGTTCACAAAGTAATTACAAAGGAGATTAATACTTCTTCAACTTCACAATTTTAGTGTTTAATTTTTAGCAAATTGTTGACATGCTTTGCAATTTTCCTTTTGATTTGACATGAAGCATGATGCTCAAAAAATCCTACTTGTCCATACATTTTAAATTTGGAAAGTGAGACAGTAAAATGTGAAAATCACTTGAGGGGGCTGAATAATTTATTGTATGTGAAGACAGTGGTCTGAACACCAATCCCTGGGGAACACCACTAGTCACTGTCACCAGAAATGGTCCCTTCATTCGACTCTTTGCTTCCTGCCAGTCAGCCAATCTTCTATCTGTGCTAAAATTGTTCCTGTAATCCCGTAGGCTCTTATCTAATTAAGCAACCTCATGTGTGGCACTTTATCAAAGACCTTCTGAAATCCAAGTATACTACATCCACTGACTCTCCTTTGTCTATCCCGCTTGTTATTTGTTCAAAGAATTCCAACAGATTTGTGCTCCACAATTTTCCCTTGAGGCAGGGGTTCCCAGCCTTTATGCCATAAACCAAAACCATTATGCAATGGGTCAGAGGACTTAACGTTGGAAACCCCTGCCTTATGGAAACCATGCTGACGTTTTTATATCATGTCCCTCCAAGTACCCTGAATCCTTATCCTTAACAATTGACTCTTCCCAATCACTGCAGTCAAACTAAGTGGCCTATAATTTTTTTTCTTCTGCCTCCCTCCCTTCTTGAAGGTTGAAATGACATCTGCAATTTTCCAGTATTCTGAAACCATGCAAGAATCTAGTGATTCTTGAAGTATCATTACTAATGCTTCCACAATCTCTTTTGCTACTTTTTTCAGAACCCTGGCATGTAGTCAATCTAGTCCAGGTGACTTAAATCTAGACCAAGAAAGATTAAATAGAATTATGGTAATTTTAGGTATATTATCAAACCAAATCTTTCAAATTAGTATATTGTGTAATTATTCAGCAAGCAGTCTGGAGAAATGTATGTCAACCACAACTCTGTTGGTTGCAAATTTGCCTGAGTCCTAAGATTGTGGGTTGAAGTCTCACAGTCTTGAACTCCGATATCAACAAACCACTACAATGTGAGGAAATGTAGTCAGCATCAAGCATGTCATCTTTTAAATCCAACCACAAGCTGAGTACCGTTGCACTCGTGAACATAAAAGATCATTTGAAAAGGAAGGAAGCCATTGGTGCATGAGTATCCTGAGGAGCATAGCACAGAAGATGGCTCCTTGACCCATTACATCTCCACAAACTCCAAAATCCTTCTGTATTTCTTGAATTAGGTCTGTATCCTTCTATACTTTAGCAATTTGAGTGCTTGCTCTAATGATTCTTAAATGTTTATCTAAATTTTATTTTATTGAGATAGAGCATGGAATAGGCCCTTCCAGCTCAGGAATTTTACAATGACCTATTAACCTACCAACTAGAGTTTGGAATGTGGGAGGAAACCAGAACACATGGAGGAAACCCACACAGTCACAGGGAGACTGTACAACTCCTTAAAGGCAGTGGTGGAAATTGATCCCAGGACGCTGGTACTGTAAAGCAATGTGCTACGCACTACACTACCATCGTATTTGCCTCCTCCACCTCTCCAGGCGGCACATTCCAGGTTCCGACCAAATTGTGTGCGAAATGTTCCACTCAAGCAACGTCAACCCTTGAAGAGGTACAGGGTTCTGAGTTGGATGATCAGCCATGATCATACTGAATGGCGGTGCAGGCTCGAAGGGCCGAATGGCCTACTCCTGCACCTATTTTCTATGTTTCTATGAAGAACGCCACTTCAAAAAAGATTATCTGGTCACTATCATGTTGCTGTCAATCGGGGTATTTCCCACAGCTGTGGCTGCATCTTAAAAAGCGATTCCATTCTTTCACAACGCAGTCCTCTCCCCATCACCCTCACTCACCAGTTCACAAAGCTCAAGCACTTAACAAATAATCTTCGGGGGCAAAACACACAAGTGTTATTGATAAGAGTTCATACTTTTAAAATGAAAGACAGCTAAGGCATTCGTTTTTATATTGTTGATCAAATCTTTCCAGAGGTGAAGGTAATTAGAATATGTTCAGATGTAATTTCACTCCTCGTTTGTGCAAGACCTTGCCTCACCTTTAGCAGGAAATAGGGGCCAAGTTATTGGAGCTGGAATATAATAGAAGTCTGTGATTGTGGGACATGAAACCATCAATAAAGTCTGCCACAGGCAGTAAAGAAAGTTGTTACTAAGGCTTTTATTCAGCAATATTACATTTCATTGTCATTTTCATGGTAAGTATGGAATTTTCTTTCATATTTCATAGTCATAGCTTAAGACCCCATGAAAGGAGTCCTCTTTTGCGGAAAAAAATAAATATGCAGCTGTGTCCTGCACATGTTAGTCATCAACAGCAATACCGCAACTTCTTAATAAGTTTTAGTTTTTTAACAAGTATTACAAATACGGAGCCGATAATGCACTGGACTGGATTTTAAGATGCTGTGTTTAAGTCATATTTAAGACAGGGTACATGCTTTAAGACTGGAAGCAATTACTATTCACATGCAAGGAGGAAGAGGATTAATTTCTAATGATTGTATAAATAAATATCGACGCAATGTGCACACATTTACAACAGACACCACAATTTTCATTTATGATAGTTGAAAGACTCAATTTCAGTCCTTGAAGCAAATTTATCTACAATGAGTCATTTCCTCCTTGTGAAATGCTTATTGGGAGGAGGTTTGCATTCAACGCGCGAAGTAAATTGATTATTAAAGTACTTATGTCACCACATACAACCCTGTGATTTGTTTTCTTGCAGGTATACTTAATAAATTCCATAACCATAACAGAATGAGTGAATGACCACACTAACAGGACAGATAACCAAGAGTGCAAAAGACAACAAACTGGGCAAATCCTAAAGGAAAAGAAATAATAATAAATGAATCAGCAGTAAGTATCAAGAACATGAGATCGTAGGTTGTGGTTCATTGATGGGGTAGGTGAAGTGGAATGAAGTTATCCCCTCTGGTTCAAGAGCCTGATGGTTGAGGGTAAAACTGTTCATGGACCTGGTGGTGTGAGTCCTGAGTTTCCTGTATCTTCTTCCTGATGGTAGCAGCGAGAAGGGGGGGCGTGACCACGTAGGCCTCTGATGACGGATACCCCTTTACTGCAACAACGCCCTGTGAGTATCCCTGAATGCCCAGTCTAGTTTCCAGTTTGTATTGAGAAAATTACATACAAATTTTATCAATATATATCCTGAAATTCACTGTATACATTTCTCTGACATTAAATGTACTTACCTATTGTTTTGCAGGACCTGCCAGAATTGCTAGCAGCATTCCATCCTGTCGAATATCTGATTAAATTTGTATGTAATTTTCATAATACAAGCTGGAAACTGGACTGGACATTTGGGGGTGCACACATGGAGCAGTGTCGCAGTAAAGGGGCCTGTGTACTCACTCTCCATTCTCGCTGCTACCATCAGGAAGAAGATACAGGAGACTCAGGACTCACACCACCAGGTCCATGAACAGTTTTACCCTCAACCATCAGGCTCTTGAACCAGAGGGGATAACTTCATTCAACTTCACCTACCCCATCAATGAACTACTCCCACAACCTATGAACGAGGGGATAACTTCATTCAACTTCACCTATCCCATCAATGAACTACTCCCACAACCTACGAACTATTCTCAATATTTACTGCTTATTTATTTATTTATTCTTTTCCTTTTGTCTTGACTTGTCTGGACAGAAACACAAGTTTCCACAGATGCTAGAAATCCACAGCACCACACACAAAGTACTGGAGGAACGCATCTCTTTTCTTGGGTTTGATTCCTTTATTTAATGATGTTTGTAGTGCGTTAATCCCAAGTTTACCTTTAGCACCACAAGCAACAATTTGCTGAGTGTTGGCAATTTGTTTTCTGGTAGCATCTATCTATTCTGTGCCCAATCGAAGCTGGCTATAATCTGCAAATACAACTCTCATACCCAAAGCTGTGCAATACAGGCTGTCCCTGGATAGAGAATAGGTTCCGTTTTTACAGAGATACGTTAAGATGATTTGTCCACTAGATAGAAAATACACTCCCACATTATTGCAATGAATGGCATCAAGAGGCTGATAAACATACCCTGAAGTTGGCCTGTATAGTTAAAACGTTGAATCAGAATTTAAGCTACTATCATACCTACACCTTCTTAATCACCCAACAACTTGCATGGCAACTTTGAGGGATCTGTGGATGTGGACCCCAATGTCCCTTTATTCATCCACACTGTTAAGAATCCTACCATTGACGTCGTACTCTGCCTTCAAATTCAACCTTCCAAAGTGTATCATTTCACACTTTTCCAGATTGAACTCCACCTGCCACTTCTCAGCCCAGCTCTGCATCCTATCAATGTCCCAGTGTAACCTACAACAACCTTCTACAATATCCACACCCCCACCAAGCCGCATGTTGTCTGCAAACTTATGAACCCACTCTTCCACTTCCTCATTCAAGTCACTTATAAAAATCACCAAGAGCAGAGGTCCCAGGAATTCAAGCCACTTATTAAAAAAATCACAAAGAGCAGAGGTGATCACTGATCTGCAAGCTTCATCCACTAACATCTTCTCGCTCTGTACAAGCCAAAGCTTTCCTGGATCTCATGCCTCCAGACTTGCTGAATGAACACGCCACAGGGAACATCATCATAGCCTTACAGAAGTCCACGTACATCACATCACTGATCTATCTTCAATTTGTTGCCTCACTTCCTTAAAGAATTCAATCAGGCTCATAAAACAGATTTACCCCTCACAAAGCCACACCTAATCAGATTATGCTTCTCCAAATGCTTGTAAATCCTGTAGCTTGCCCATGATTCAGTGGTCTAAAACTCCCAGGGTTATTCCTATTACCTCTCTTGAACAATGGAATATTTACCACTTTCCATTCTTCTGGTACAGTTCCTGTAACAGGTGAGGGTGCAAACATCATTGCCAAAGGCTCAATAATCTCTTCCCTTGTTTATCACTATAACCTAGGGTATAAGCCATCTAGCCCTGGAGCTTATCTATTCTAATCTTTTTCAGAAGTTCCAGCACATCCTCTTTTTTAATTTAAAAAAAAGCACGTTTCCCTGTTCCATGCTCTTCTCAAATTTGCAGAGACCCTCTCACTGATGAAAACTGAGGGAAAATATTCATTAAGGATCTCCCCTGCCTCTTCCGACTCCAGACATGTTTCCTCTTTTATCCCTGATCAGCCCACTCCTCTCCTTAGTCATCCTCCTGTCCTTCATGCATGTGTAGAATGCCTTGGGATTTTCCTTAATCCTACTCACCAAGGCTTTCTCATTCTCATTGCCTCTCAGTCCATTTGTAAGCTCTTTTCTGGCAATCATGCAAATCTCTAAAGCCTTGCCTGAACCTTGCTCCATAATCATTAAATATCCTTCTTTCTTCCTCCTGACTAGATGCTCCACATCCCTTGCCATCCATAGTTCCTTCACCTTACCATCCTTACTCTGAATATGATCCTTACATGATCCCTAAACAGCCTGCACATTTCCGTTATGCATTTCCCTGATTACATCTGTTCCCAATTTACACTGCTATGTTCCTGCCTAATAGCATCATAATTCTCTCTCCCCCAATTAAATACTTTTGCACACTGTCTGCTCCTATTCCTGTTGAAGGCTATACTAAATGTCAGGGAGTTGTGGTTGCTGTCTCCAAACCCAAGAGATCTGTCACCTGACTTGGTACATTGCCTAGTATCAGATCCAATATTGCCTCTCCTCTAGTCCGCCTACGTTCATATTGTGCCAAAAATACTTTCCGGACACTCCTTACAAATTCTATCCCACCTAAAACCTTTGTAGAAAGGGGCCTATCAAAATTGGGGAAGCTGAAGTCACCCATGACAACATTAATCTTCCACCTTCCGAAAATCTGCCTCCCAATTTGTTCTTCCGTGTCCTAGTTGCAAATGGAGGGTCTATAGAATACTTCCAATGGAGTGAGTGCTCCCTTTTTGTTTTTGACTTCCACCCACATTGACTCACGAGACGATCACTCCACAGTGCATCCCTCATCTGCAGCAGTGATAGTATTCCCAATTAACATTGCCACTCCCTCACCTCTTTTGAAATATTTAAACCCCAGAACATCCAGCAGCCATTTCTGCCCTTGTGATGCCCAAGTTTCCTGGTACTTCTTTTGTTAAAACAAACATATTCCAACCCACCCAACTGATTGCAATTATACTCTATCCACTGCCTATCCTTCCTCATAGTCTCTCTACACACTGCACCTATCTTTACACCAAATGCCCAATCCTCTGCCTTATCACTCTGGTTCCCACCCTTCTTTCAAACCAGTTTAACTAGTTACTTCCTTCTTAAATATTTTTAAACTTACTGAGCTTTACTCCATAGAGGAATGTTTAAAGCCTTGTGCCTTTCCTTTAGGAAAGATTTGAAGGGTCTAGTGAGGTTGCAGGTGAGAGTTACTAGCATGGCTTTCCGATAAGGGATTTTATCTCCAAGGTTAGACTGCTGTAGCTGATATTGTTTTATTTTCTTTGGACCAAAAATACTCGACAAAGGATGTGATAGAATTGAAAGAAATGATGACAATCTTGACCTGTGTAAATAACGGGAATCAATCTCCATTCATTTACAATTAGGAACGGAGGAATGAGCAAACATTTTATATAAAAATTAATCTTATAGGCTGGAATTAATAGCTTTTAAGAGATGTTGAAACAGAATCAGCTATTTCAAAAAGGAACTAAAATACGAAAATAAGAGAAAATAACTTGCAGGGTAATGTGGAAAAGATGAAGGAAAATGATAGAATACATAGCTCCAAGAGCTGGCACAGATTCAATGAGCCAAATCACTTCCTTCTGACTCCTTGCAACCCTTAGATTCATTTCTTTGTCTTCAATGAATTACCAGAAGTTTGGAGATTAATGCTGTACCATTGGTTGGTCAATGCCGAGCAAAAAATAAAATGCAAAATGTGGTGATCTACGAAATATTATTTTCAGAAATATATATTCATGGACAAAATTAACAAACCACAATCTGCAATTGAGTATTGCCAAAGTACTGCTCAGAGAACTTCATCATTGCATGACTAATAAAGTTTTATATTTATAACCAGGTTAAATGCAAATAATACCATTATCAGGTCAAACAAAGTAGACAAAATTTGGTCAGAAAAGAAGCCACAATCAATTGTAACCGTATCTTTAAAGATTTTAAATAACGCAGGTCTTAATCTGAAATTGTCAACTTGGGAAATTAAAGATCTGCACCAGAAACTGTATTGTTGGGTGGCCTTTTCAGCCATTGATCAATGGAGTGAGAAGGATAATGTCTAAAATCACAAGCAAGCAATTAAAAAATGACTTGCAACTCTTAATAGAGAACTGTGGCTGAAATATGTGCAGCTAGTCTGAAGTTCAGAACAGTCAGACCGTGTCCCTTAACCATTTGTCTGTATTCAATTCTACAGTCCAATAATTCATTTTAGCATCTGCAGTCAATAAAAAGTGGTGGGGTGGCATTGAAAAGCTTCCTCTCCAATTGTTAAAAGTAGCAGACTTAAGATGTTCAAAACTGTTACCTGACTTATAGGGAGAGAAAATTAATTACGACTAATCTGATTCTTGTGGGGATCAATAAACACCTCGCCATAAACAACAGCTGTTTATTCAATTAAAATAGATGTGTTTAACCAATTAGAATACAATCTTTTCAAAGCATGCAAGTTTCTATTAGGTAACATCTTTCAAAATTCTGTTGGTTCTACAATGATTTTTTATAAAGGGTCCCACAAAATAGAAAGCAGAAAATAAACATCATCACGAGTGAATCTGCAGATGCTGGAAATAAATAAAAACACAAAATGCTAGCAGAACTCAGCAGGGGTTTCGGCCCGAAATGTCGTCACTACCTCCTCCCATAGATGCTGTCTGGCCTACTGAGTTCTGCCAGCATTTTGTGTTTTTTAATAAACACCATCACTTCGGATAGGAAGGAGTGCATAATACCAGTAGGAGGGAGAATACTGGTAGATATGATGATGACTAAACCCTGAAAAGAATGATAGGATTGAGTTAAGTCAACATGTATTATGAAGAGGAAGTTATGTTTGAGTGATCTGAGACCTCTTTGAGAACGTGATGTAGAAAAGACAAGGGGAAATCAGTAAAATTTTCAGTTAGTTATCAGCAAGATCTGACAAATGTGATTCATAACATTAGATCACATGGAACATGGGGCAACATGAAGCCACAGAGTAAGAATGGTTCATTTTCAAGAACATTTATTGACCGTTTCTAACTGCCTTCAGTAAGGTGATGGTAAACAAGCAGACAGCACGGAGTTGGAAAGAACAGATCTTTCTCAGGTTAGTTAGCTGTGACTAGTTACCGACTAGTTACTGTGTGGATCCTGAAGCAATGATTTGGTGGGGTGAGCCAAAATGTCCAAGTTTGCTGATGACGCAAAAATAAACAGGAGTGCGAACAGAGAGGAAGATGCAAAGAAGTTTCATAAGCGTAATCAAGTTGAGTAAGTACTGCAGGTGAAAACCCAAGAGATTTAAGGGTATTCATTTTGGTAGACAAAACAGAAAGGCAGAATATTTCTAAAATGGAGAAGGGTTCAGATATGTTGAGATGTCTTACAGTAAAGTTGGGTTTTGATGAGACCACACCTGAAATGCCATCTTCCTATCAAAACAGGATATATTTGCAATAGAAGGAGTGTCGCAAAGATATTTTCAGGGATGCCAGGTTTGCCATCTGGGAAGAGCCTGACTAGACTACTCCAGTATTTCTATTGTTACAGCTATCATTGGCTTCTTGCCCTCAGCATTCTAACTGAAGTTCATCTCTGCTAACACTTACCATTTGCTGCACACTGCTCAGTTATCACAGCTTTACAAACCTAAGAGATTTGTAAAAAGGCAAATGAATATACAGAGAATAGAGGGTTATGGATCACATGCAAACCAAGGTGCTAATCCTGACAGAAGCTTCCTACCTATTGTGTCCAGGGAGTCCCTGCTCTCTCCCATCACTGTAGCATGCAATCCTGAAGCAGCAGTATGGCAGAGCTACAGCTGCCAGATCCAGCATGATATTAATAAAACGTTGACAAGCTTCTACAGATGCACGGTGGAGATACATCATGCCTCGGTACGGAAACACCAGTGCCCACGCATAGAAAAATTTTCAAAAATTGGTGGATACACCCTAGTCCATCCCCATCATTGAGCACACCTCCAAGGAATGCTGTCACAAGAAAGAAGCATCCTTCACCAAGGACCCCAACCCTCCAGACCATGCTTTCTTCTCAATACTAGTGTCAGGCAGGAGGTACAGAAGCCTTAGATCCCACACTGCCAGGTTTAGGAACAGATTCTACTCTTCAACCATCAGGTTCCTGATTACACAACCTATGAACCCACTTTCAAGGATACTTCAACTCATGTTATCAGTATTTTCATTTAATTAATTGCGAATTTATTTACTTGTCTATTTGTTTATTTATACTTACTATTGTTTGCTTTTTTTTGTCTTCTTTTACACGCTGCTTGCCTGTCAGCCTTTGGTGTAGTTTTTCACTGATTCTGTTGTATTTCTTTGTTCTGCTGTGAATGCCTGGAGTATATGTACTTTGATAATAAATTTACTTTAACCTTTGAACTGACTTCCAAAGGTGACTTGAATGCAGAAGTCACTGAAGTTGTACAAAGAACCTTAAATATACATGTAATAATACAGCCAGAGAATAAATCACTCGATTTTTTTTGTACTCTGGTCTCGTGGGATCATAACATACAACCTTTTGACTCAGGGGAGAGGATCCTCCCAAATGAACTCAGCTGACATGAAATAGATAAAATTCTCATGCCCCATCCCCATATAAGTTGAGAATGAGAAGTCTTCCACTTTACAAAATTGTATCCGTGACCATTTCTAAAGGCATCTGCTACTTGCTTAAGTAAAGTAGGAGGTTTGCAGATGTAGAGATGGGAAAAGTGGGGCACAAATCAGAATCAGTAAACAGAATTATTATCACTGACTAATGAAGCTAAAGTTATTATTTTGAGGTAGAAGGACATGCCTAAAGAAAAAAATTACTGCAAGTTCCAATAAACAAAATAGCGTGAAAGAGGAATAGTGGGATAGCATTCACAGGCCTATGAATGATGGTAGGTGGGAAGAAGCTGTTCCTAAAACATTTGAATGTGAGTCTTCCACACCTCCTCCCTGATGGTAGTAACGAGAAGAAGACAAGTCCTGGATGGTTGGGGGGGCCTTAAATGGCAGGTGCCACCTTCTTGAGGCATCATCTTTTGGCAATGTCCTTGACGATGAGGAGGTTTGTGCTAATGATGGAGTCGCTTGAAACTACGACCCTAAAAGCAGGGGTTTCTCCCAACCACTTTTATGCCGTAGACCAAAACCATTGAAAACAAAGGGTCCATCGACCCCAGGTGGGAATGTCTGCTCTACAATCTCTTTCGATCCTGCCCATTGGAGCCTCCACACCAGGTGCTGATGCAACCAGTTAGAATGCTCTTCGAAGTACCTCTAGAAAATTGCTAGAGTCTTAGATGATATATGAAATCAAATTCTAATTGCTGGTGTAGCATGGCTCAGGATAGATCCTCCAACATGTCGACGCTACCCATCCTTTCCACTGCTGAGGACTGGTGAGTCTTTTATTGACTGTCTCTTCCTTAAGACCACAATCAAATCTTTGGTTCTGCTGATGTTGACCATCTAAGATTCTGCCAACAACAGTGGTGCCATTGGCAAATTTAAAGGTAGTGTTAGAGTTGTGCGTAGCAACACAGTCATGAGTGAGTAAAGAGCAGAGCAGTGAGCTAAGCACACCGATGCCTCCTAATGAGTATATTAGATTAACAAGGCAGTAGGATTCCAAATCCATTTCAGACATGGGCTCCTCTTTGCATCTGAAATTGTTGCCCTGTTGTGTAGTTTTGAAAGAGGTCATTAAACTGATTGGACCTGTGCTGTGGTCTGATAGAGTAGAGGAGAAAGAATAGTTAAGGATTAAAATGGGGAAGAGGAGGATCTCAACTTCCATTGAGGCATTGATTGGATAATCAGAATAACTGGAAGAATGCATGAATAGTAGGGACTTGATCAGGACAAATGTACATTAGGGGTGCCACGGGGGCAGATGGGTAGTGGGGAGCAAGAAAAGAAAGTTGTGTGGGACTTAACTTAGTGTGATCCTGATTCAGTATCCCACACAAAGACCCAGTTGAATGAGGAATAAACTAGAAGGGACAACAAGGAGTTCTCCTGCAATACCCCAAATGGAACACTGGATGGGAAATGACACCAACCTGTGCATAACCAACGTGGAAATCATGTTACATGCGTAAAAGAGCACTCGTATTAGAAACAGTAAGGATGCGACTGAATTTCTGAAGAGACACTAAATGTCCAGACTTCCTTTGCAATTTTTAGCTCAACTGTTTTGAAAGATAATGATCCTGTATGTCGGGGATGCAATGATTAAGACTGAAATTACTCACAATTTAAACTAAATAATATTAATAATGAAGGCACAGGCAAGTGTAGAATTAACGGTGCAGGTATTTATTTATTAAAAGTGAGCTGGCACAGAACCTAAGCTACTGACAGACGATACAATTTCAGACTCTCAAATTCCTATTTCCAGCAACACAGTTGCATCTGTGCAACACAACAGTGGAAATGTTCAAAAATTCAGTCAGCTTCCGTGGAGAACGAAGCAGAGCTAACATCACATGCCAAAGAATCTCGGTGCCAGCTTAGTTCAATTGTTGCTTTAAGAATACATTCCCTAAAACCTCATTGAGAACTTCAGCACTTAATACCCAAGGTCACATGCTTTGCTGCCTCATTAGTGATACTGCTTTCAAGAAGACATGTTAAATTAAAGCCATGTGCTGGTGGTTGAAGATGTTACAAATTTCTCTACCATCCAAGTGAACTATCCTTCTCTCGTATATCTCTCTGGAGCCCGTGGCATGGGGCGCCATGGAAGAGTAGCAGTGGGCACCACAGTTGTGTAGTGGTTGGCATGGTGCTGTTACAGCTCTGGACATCCCAGAGTTCTGAGTGCAATTCCAGCCCTTTCTGTAAGAACTCTGTGAGCATCCTCTCCATGGAATGCGTAGGTTTTCTCCAGGTCTTCCGGTCTCACACCCACAGTCCAAAGACGTACTGGGTAGGTTAACTGACATTTTAAATTATCCCTTAATTAGGTTGGGGTTAATCGGGCTTTGCTGGGGCAGCGTGGCCGGAAGGGCCTACTCCACATTATGCCACTAAATAAATAAAATAAATAAGTTTAACCAGGTATTCATCTGATATTACTTTTGGATCCCTGCTGTATTGCAAAATGATTGATGCATTTGTCCATCTCGTGGTGAATTCAGTTCAAACAAAAGACTTTGCGATATTCAATTTGTTCTTCCTAATTCCCTCCTCGAATCCCGGGGAATAGCTTTAAAGGTTTTTTTAAGCTTAAGCTCCAAGATTTTTTTAAAAAGCTAATGAAAATGTATTAGTTTTAAATGTTAATTTAACAAATGAGATTGCAGCCAAGATTGTGGTAAATGTCTAGCAGAGTATCGTACAATTGGGTTGGGTTTTATGACTGTAGGTGGAGATTCATTTCAACTTGCTTAAGCGTCAGGGTGACATCAGCTAATGCCGGCCTTCTCTCTCTCTTATTGAATTACAGCAATGCTGCCAATCTGCCAGCTGGCTTGGCTACAGAATAAGGGGAATACCTAAACACCACAAAATATGGCATTCTGCCCTAACCACCACGCAGTTAAACTATGTATTTCACTTTCAACATCCAAGCAGGCAGACAAGAGGCCAGCTTGACTGGAGTGCAAGTGGCCTCCCACGTTCTTCAGAAAAGAGAGCAAGCTTTGAACCAATCCCGGGATTCCCGGCAAATATATTACTCTGAATTGTTGGATAAGCTTTTACCTGAAATACATGCCCGGCTGCTTCTAACCAAGGCTTTAAGGGGGAGAGGGGAATATTCAGTTACAGTAGCAAAACAGCTCAGGCTGAACTGAATAGACTTTTTTTAGGCAATCGTCACCCATTCATATAGCGAGATGGCGCTCCTTAATCCACAGGTTCCCCAACATTTTTTATGCCATTAACCAAGGGATCCTTGGAGCCAGGTTGGGACCCCTGCCTTAATCCCTTAACAAGGCAGCAGCTGGTGCCTGCACGGTCTCTGGGATCGATGAACAGATCTGAGGTTAAACTACCCCCCTCCCCACCAACCTCAATCTAGACTTTTCTACTTACTGCATATCTGGCATATTCTGTTGCTTGATCTTATAGTCAATAAGGACAAATCCCCATTTACCTCTACTGTTCTGTATGGAAAAGACAACATTATTAAGAAAATCAGATTAAGAATCTGCCTGCAACCTTTACTAACTAAAATGCCTGAACATTTAAAAAAAAATTTTAACTCTTCAATGAACATTTTCACTTAAACCGAATTTGGCTGGTGGAAATTAGATATAGGAAAGTATTCTTCATGTTGTACGCTGTATGTACGGTTTTGACTCTAAGACACGGGTTCCCCAGCATTTTTATGCCATGGATCAATACCATTAAGCAAGAGGTCCATGGACTCCAGGTTGGAAACTCCTGATCTAATGTCTCCCTTTCCTTCCCCCACAAACCCAGGCATCTTTGACAGGGGTGAATCTGCCTGGCAAGGGGCACTCAAGCAAAGCAGGTTGGCATGCAGGGAAGTAATCAAATTTTGGAGGCTAAGGTGAAGCACTCTCGTCCATACGCAGTGCTGGAAGTGCAGTTACCATTCCCACAAAATTATTCCAGCCTTCCTGAGTGGAAAATTTGACGTTAATGTTGGTTAAGTGGGAATCTCCCAGACTCTCTAGGCTAAATACAAACACATTATTCACCGTTCCCATGTAAATGTGGCAATTCCGTCCAACTGTGGGACTTGCAGAGTGACAGACTTTTAATTAGCCCATTTTGTGTAATACAGATCCAAATTGATGAACTATCGGAATTGCCACCTGTACTGACTGAAACAGTATTCTGCTTTATAAATAGGATAACAAAATTCAGGCAACACATACAAAATGCTGGAGGATCTCAGTAGGCCAGGCAGCATCTATGGAAAAGTGTAAAGTTGACGTTTCGGGCCGAGACCCTTCAGCAGGACTGCCTGGCCTGCTGAGCTCCTCCAGCATTTTTTGTGTGTTGCTTGGATTTCCAGCATCTGCAGATTTTCTCTTGTTTGTGACAAAATTCAGCTATAGCTTAAAAAAAAAGTGCTTAAAGCTGATCCACAGAGATCTACAAGATGCATGGAGCTTGATGTAACTCAACGATTAGGAATTGTTTCTGGGTGCATGCCTCGGCCATTCTAATGAGCTAGACACACAGACATACTTTATTGATCCCGAGGGGAAACTGGGTTTCGTTACAGCTGCACCAACCAAGAATAGTGAAGAAATATAGCAATATAAAACCATAAATAATTAAATAATAATAAGTTAATCATGCCAAGTGGAGATAAGTCCAGGGACAGCCTATTGGCTCAGGATGTCAGCTAGCTTCATTGAGTAAATACCATATTGTAAACTGATATTAAAAAGCATAAATTTCAAGCTAAACAAGGTAACAGGGCTGCTGAAAAGGACAAAGAGGAGGAAGTGGACTGAGCAGATCATTGTATTGAGCCAGTGTTAACCTGAGGACAGGGCAGAATGGCTCTCTTCTGTGCCATTAGTAAATTACCGACAGAATTGCTGTTGATTCAATGAAAAATCATATGGCCTAGCAATCACTTGTTCCCCTCAGAGTCCTTGATATTAATATAAAGCAGCAGAAGTCAAGGTGGCAGGAAGAAAAATTAGTAACAGAATCAAAACTGTCTGGGGCAGTTTCGACATTACAAATTATAAAAGAAAAATCAGTCAACAAACTGGATCTATTCATGACTTCCCTCCTTCTGCTCCTATCCAAATTAATGATATACAGAATCACCCACAAGAGCTCGCTACAGACAGAATGCACTTGCATATTTGTTATTGTGGGTTATTGTACAGTGAGTCACATTCAGATATGCAGGGATGTTGCTTTTCCATTTCTCAGGAACAGCAGGATCAGACCAGAAATTCCCGAAGAGTCCTGATGACAGGTCTCATCCTGAAATGGCGACTGTGTTTATTCCTCTCCATCTGTGCTGCCTGACCTGCTGAGCTCCTCCAGCACACTGTGTGTATTGCTCTAGATTTCCAGCATCTGCAGCGCCTCTTGTGCCTGTGGCTCATTCTCGACCTTTCTCACGTCACCCTAATCTCCTTGGGTTTTCTCCGGTTCTCGTTCCCCTTGAGCCTGCTCACTGACTGAACACCCTTCAGCTCTTTGGGTAGGGCTTTACAATGAAAATTTAACATTAGCAGCTGCCGACAAGAATATTTTAAATACCTGCACACGGTCACTAAAATCAAACTGGCTGCAAGTTAAACAATTTCCAGTTTTCACAAACTTTCTGCACGAAAGGGGAAAATGCAACACAATCACAAATGCTTGTAATTTGTTTAAGGTATTTTACCTTCTCTCTCTCCCCCTTCTGTGACCCCTCATTTTGAGGATAATTCCTACGGCAGTGGATTTCTGGAAGCTTAGGATAATGACCAACACATCTACAATGCCAGGTAGGCCATAGCTCGGTCACAATCAGACATTGAGCCTAAATTTCCAACTTAAGGCACCCTGCTGGAAGCAGCCATTATCCTTCTGGTGTCGGAGCAAGAGGTGGAAAAACACGGACATTATTCAAGTCTGAACAATAAACTTCTTCTCGTACTTATTACTCAGTTCTTTCAGAGAGCTGCCACAGAAACAGTGGGCCGAATGGTTTCATTCGATATAATGTCCACAAAATTAGCCTCAGAGATCCAAACTGACAAAACTTTATAAAAAAAAATTAGTAACTAAAAAATTTGGTTCCTTGACTTGATGCAATACCAGTAAAAAAGGAAGATTTTGAAAAATGAAAACACTTTATTTGCGATGTATTGCATTTTTAATCTGCATAATCTCTCTATAATGCATTAACTTATACTCAGTTGCTTACTTTATGGTTAAAAAATAACCCTGGAAACATTTGAGGGAATTATGGGCTCAAATTCAGATTAAACTAGACACGTTGACAAGTTCCTGAATAAATCCCCTAACATTCCTATAATTTTTCTCAACATACCTCATTAATATACTCCTACTTATGACTAAAGGACTGTGCTCTATAGGTAGTTGGTGATTTTAGCACTGGCATTACTTGAGTTTAATAGTTCCTTTTGCTTTTCTTTTCAAAGAACCACATTCTATAATAATTCTATGAATATTGTTCAGCTACTAAATTGAGTAGAAATTCTCAGCAGGAGGCACAGTAGGATCATTTACAGGTCTTGAAAGCATCCTAAGTGCACGCCAGGAAGGTGGATGGGTAACCTACCTATAGCTTCAGCAAAGTTCTTGTCCAGTCTCAGGGGCTGCACGCCACAGATCACGGCATAGGGAGATAGCAGACTCCCCACAGTGACTGCTCAATGATGGAGCAGGCCCTAGGAACCACGGCACTGTTCCACCATATGTTTAAAATCGCTGCTCCTCAGCCACTTAAAGGGCTTGTTACGTGTGATTTAACAGATGCCACATGCATCCTGAAGCCCAAACAAGACCAGCAGGCTATCCACCCCTCGAAGAGGAAGGGTGGAGAGCATTAAGGTCAATTGAAGTGACAAACTGCTGCCCCCCTGAGATCAGTTAGCTCACCACAGGGCAAGAGCGGAACTTCCTGGTTCCAAGGCTCAGTCACTTGCTGCCTTTAATGAGCTGAATCATTCTGGTGCAGGGATACAGTGCCTAGAAAGACCTTCCATAACTTACTAAATTAAAAACTGGGGCATACTGTCCAGATTTGCCAGCTCACGTATGTTCTGCTCTGTGCAGAATCCAAACGTGTTGCATCTTGAATGTGGGTTGGTTGTAGTTCTGCGTCACTGTGCCACAAAATGCGATTTGAGTGCTGTTGTGGACATCTCTAAACAGAGTCAGGGACAGCTCGGAGTAATCTAGGTGCTAGTTCTCTCAATGGAATTGTTAAAGAGAAGCCCTATTTGCCCTCTCAGTTGGATGCTGTAGATCCCATGGCACTATACAAAAGAACAGCTGAGTTCTCCAGCTGGCCTGATCAACATCACGAGAATCATTTATTTCATTGCTGTTTGTGAAATCATGCTGTGCCCAAATTGGCTGCCACATTTATCTATATTTCAGTGACTACACTTCAAACAAATTCTGCGTTAGCTGTGGGAGTTTTGGGGGTGCCCCAGGGATACGAAAGATGCAGTATCAATGGGGGATTGTTCCTGTTTGTCTGTTTCTTGTTTCTGTTTCAGTAAAGCGCGGTGTCACAGGATCTTGCGGTGAACAAAACTCTTTGTGCAAGTTTATCTTTATTTTTATTTATTTATTGAGATACAGTGTGGAGCAGGCCCTTCAAGCCGAGCAACACCCTCCCACCCCCCAATTTAATCATATAATCCTAGCCTAATCATGGGACAATTTATAAATGACCAATTAACTGGTAGGTCTTCGGAAACTGGAGCAGCCAAACAGCCACTGGGCTGTCTGGATTGGAGAACATGGCTTATGACAGTAGGTTGAGTGAGCTCGGCCTTTTCTCCTTGGAGCGAAGGAGGATGAGGGGTGACCTGATAGAGGTGCATTAGATGATGAGAGGCATTGATCGTGTGGGTAGCCAGAGGCTTTTTCCCACATCTGAAATGATTAACACGAGGGGGCACAGTTTAAGGCGCTTGGAAGCAGGCACAAGGCGGATGTCAGAGGTAAGTTTTTCCACAGAGAGTAGTGGGTGTGTGGAAAGCACTGCCAGCAACAGTGGTAGAGGCGGATACGTACAATAGGATCTTTAAGAGACTCTTAGATAGGTATGTGGAGCTTAGAAAAATCGAGACCTGTGCAGTAGGGAAATTCTAGGCAGTTTCTAGAGTAGGTTACATGGCGGACCAAAGGGTGCATAATGTGCTGTAGATTTCTATAATGCTCCCTGACCGTAATAAGCATTTCCAGCATTTTATGTACGTTTCAGATTTCTAACAGCTACAGTTTCAGTCAGAGGTTTTAAACCTTGGGTTAGCCAGAAGCACATTCGAGATTCATTAGCCCCACTCATTCTATGTTGTCTCCTGGGGCAATGTTCTCATCTCAGGAATACTGCACTGGCAGGAAATACCGTCTTTCAGAGGACATGTTAAATTTAGACCCATATCCTATCTGCACTCAGGTGGATAAAATCCAATGCCATTTCTCATTCTGCTAGAACACTCCCCCCAATCTCTTAACGATTAATAAGCTAAAATCATCCATCAAAATGGATTATTAGGTCACAATTACATTGCTGCTTGTAGGAGTCTGCTGTGCACAAATTGGCTCCCACATTTTCTACTTCACAATGGTGCCTTGGGATTTCCTTCATGAACTGCATTTTATAAATGCAAACCTTTCTTTTTACTGGCCTTTTGCCATGCCAAACAAAACAATACACTGTGTGCAGCAGCAAGTTTAGGGTTGGGTGGGACTGGGAAGAATGCGAGAAGATGGAGTTGGCAAAGGAAAGGTAACCAAACTTATCCTTGACAGGGATATCTCTAGTGATTCAAAATGAATTGGAAACCTAGATAAAATTCTACTTCCTCTGCTCCAAACAGAAGAATTCTAATGGGATGTCTGTTGCTTAGTTATTTGGAATGGGCTAATTTAATATAAAACTAGTGATCAACCTAGACTTTATTCTCACAACGGGCAGATTAATGAGTCACTGGGAAGGGAGAATTTATCCTACAAGTGGTCATCCACTGAAAACGTCTGTATCTGGTTTTCATCTCAGCTGCGCTGCGCCATACAAGTCGGGGTAACACTCTCAGACAGCGGTTCAATTCCTGCCACTGCCTCTGAGGAGTTTGTACGTTACCTTCGTGACCCACCGGGGTTCCCACCGCATGCCCTGGTTTCCTCCCACGTTCCAAAAGGACGCGCAGTTCGGGCCAGAACATTGGTGAACTCTTGCGGGCTGCCCCCAGGGCATCACAAACGACGCAAAAGGCACATTTCACTGTGTCTTTCGACGGACATGTGTCGAATAAAGCTAATCTTTTTATTTATTTGACCTAGAGGGTGGTTGTTTTCAAATCAGATTTGCTTGATGTCCAATTCCTAGCAGGAATGGATGAAGCACCATCAGTACATTGGTTACTGACAGCAAACTTTAATAAATTTACTCAGCAGCATATCATTTCAGAAGCATCAGGAGGGAACAATGTACTTCTATTGTGTTACAAGGCCCAGCAGTGTCCTATTAAAAGACTCTGGAAAGAGGATACTACAACTTTAAATTTTAAAAGTAACATCAAAAGGCAATATACTGTATCCATTTCAAGTATGCATTGCTAATACAAGGCTTCCGTTCTACTCTAAGTCAATGATTAAACTAATGACTCATGCCAGGTACAAAATCACAGCTGGATGTGCAGAGTCTTCGGGCTTGAAAGCCAAGTTCAATATTTTGCCTATGATGCGTGGTTGTGCTATAAAAAGGCGCTGATATTTGACTCTAAACATCTTCCTTCAGTGAGTTCACAATTGGAGCTTTTCTTGCTTCTGCTACACGTTTAAGAATGCAGAATGAATCACAATCATGTGGCTCACCTCCCTGCCAAATTCTTTCCTCCTGCCTGCCGTCAAATTCCCTAATCGGCTGCCAACAGCTTCTGACCTACAGCCGAGGATGGCCATGTGAGCGGACGGGGGAGGGCGTGTTTTCTCGGAAGGTAGTTAGATTATAATACGGACACATTGGGGGTTGGAGTGCTTCGTTTTAAGAGAGGAAATCCACAATTTAGATGGATATGCCTCAATACTGCGAGGATACCTTGGAGTATATATGACTCAGTTTCAAAAACCCCGACTTGAGCGCTTATCAATTAGCATAACAATAGCCAGCAAGATATTTCCTTCATACTAAAAACCTGAAAGCCCGGGGACTGACAACTCTGAGACGCAGGACACAAGAAGTTTCTATTCGCTGTAGTTCCTGACTGTTTAAGCGTGAACAGATAGGTGGAAAAGCTGCCAGCTGGCAGAAAGAAAGCATTTACAGAATGATTAAAAGGCAAGGTTGGGAGTTAGTGGAGTGGAGGGGGGGGGGGGGGGAAGAGACAGAGACAGAAATGGGGGGGGGGGGAGCAGGGGAAGCAATTCAGGAGCAGAGAATACACAGTGGCTACTTCTCACAATAACAGTTGCTCTTGGCACAAGGAGCTGTGTGCATTTTAATGCCTATTCCACTCTTAAGAGTAGATAGTTATAATTATGTACAAAAGGGAGGTAATGCGGTACTGTATAAGCTTTCGCACAGAGTGCTATGTGCTTGGGAGGTAAAAGACCATCAGCCACATCAGTTGTAGACTCGTTCACATACTCTCCACATTGTTTTTGTGTGTGTGGAAGTGCACTTCGGCGGCAATGTGTTAAAAAAAACTCCGGAGGAAATGGCAGGCGTTCGGAACCAGGGGAAAGAAACAAATTAAAATGTACAAAAGTAATGTTTGTTTGCTACCCGTCACCTTTAAGACGGCGCAGACATTTCAGACTGCAGTCGAGAATCAGCTTACTGACGAAACTGTGCTTTCAGATCTTTCACTGCATCATTTGAAAAGTTTAAACTGCTGTACTAATGATCAGGTCCAGAGGCGGTGGAATGTCTCAAACAAGCAAGCTGCTCAGAGATCTTACAAATTTAGCCAGTGAACTCCCAATTAAAACAGACAACCACATACGTTTCTTTCAAGATTGTCATTCGTTTGAAAACTGGTTGGTAGTTTAATGTTATCAACGTTACTATTAATAGGACAGAGGCATTTGGAGGTCCCTGTTTTCATAACACAACGATCCCCTTCTCCTTTTGGAATGGGGGATTTGTAGTTTTCAAGTTAAGCAGGGAATTAAATTAAGACATTATCAGCTGTAACTGGAGGCAAATTAGCATGATTCAAATACGCACCTTTTGTTATTAGAACGCATTTTTTTTCATCAATTCTTTATGTTAATCTGCCTGCTGACTGAAGTGGGGCAAGGTGGGGAACTTATATAACTGTATGATGAAGTTGTAGCAGCTACATAATTGCTAAAGAATTACATGCAGTCAATCTGACTTAAGCAATTGTCCCTGTACTACCGTCCAACATTGACAACTTGTCTGCAACAATCGGCGTCTCAAACACATTCCATCAAAAACGATTACATCATAAATTATCTCAGAGAATTTGTACCGCATCGGCCAGTGCTGATATTTCCTGTAATGGATAAGCCAAATATCCCAGACAACGGTCCACTGTTGAACTAAAGGAACCAGGACAAAATAGGATTTAACTCCTAATAGTTTTGAAGCCTAAAATTCCTAATAAGAAGTGACATATTATCAAAAACATCTTACAGAGACTGCAGAACAACAGTGAAGCTCTAATAATACTTGCCATGTGATTTCTCACAATATTATTAGATCTTTGGAAAACTTATTTAAACCTGGTTTCAGAACCAGGAATAAAATTGTTTCATTTATTCTCCTACCACATAAACACTTTGCTTAGGCCTTTGTTCACTGCAAGAACCTAGAGCTGGAATTCTGAGGAACACATACAAAATGTTGCAGGAACTCATTAGACCAGACAGCGTCTACGGAAAAGAGTAAACAGTAAACTTTTTTCGAGCTTTGTTGCTTTGGATTGCCATAATCTACAGATTTTCTCATGTTTGTGAAGCTCTAATTCTGAGGTAATTTTTGACCCCTGATTATACACAGAACTACGCATGAACACCCTTTACACTCAGTCACAATCTTTGGCTCTCCCATGCACACACAAATGCAGTTAGCTCATATTGGTTATTTTGATGAATTCTTTGTTTTTTCCAGACCAGAATCCTTACATTTCAACTATTATCCTTCTGTGTTCTTATATTGAAAAAATGGCAAATGACTATTTTTCAAAATTTTCACTGGCTTTCACTCAACGGTATCAATGGCAAAGTACTAGTACTTCCATTAATTTGGAGTGAACAATGGCATGAGCAAGTAAAATATCTGGTAGGAGAATAAATGCAACTATTTTATTCTTGTTTCTGAAACCAAGTTTTCCAAAGATCTGATTTTAATGTGAAAAATCTGGCAAGCAGTATTAGAGCTTGTCTCCATTGTTCTGGACTTATAGAGCCTGAAAATTAGTCTGGCACCTACGTAGTGGCATTCGGAAACCTCTACTCACAGAACATAGTGAAAACGAGAAATTCTTCACCGTGCCTGGCAATTGATGGTAGATCTATTAATTATGTCAGAGACTAATTAGCTTTTACCAGTGGATAAGCGGAAAGGTTTGTACAAGGAGCAACATCATCTGTGAATCGAGTCAAATGAGCTAAATGATTCATCCCATTCCTACATTTTGATTTGCATTACCCCAGTGGCCAAGCTCAATCAACTAATTTTATTTTACTGATTGAGAACGAAAAAAAGGCAGATCCAAATATCTGTCCAGGGTGCATTTTAAGGTATTTGCCACTACAGTCACACAAATTAACTTTGTGCCAGTCACTCCATTGAGATAGTTAAATACATTCATAACTGACCTGTTATACTTAATTCTATCCATATGGATTCTATCTCCATTCAATCCCCTAAGACATCATGTTCTAGGCAGTGCTCAAATTCTTGACTAACATTGTCAACCTCTTGCACTCCACCCCACACACATTATCTCTCCCGAAAATGCTATAAGCAGGAGTATTAAGTTATCTGCCTTGTCCAAACATAAGCTGCATCAGTTATCACAACTGTGTTGTATCTCTCTATGGTTATTAGTGTTTCCAACTTTCCAGTTCTGTTTTGACTGTTTCCTGTACTGAGATACATTCCAGGCAATCCTAGCAGAAATTTTATGAAATGTTGGCTCATTCCTTTTTATTGTTTTTCTCATTTAAATTTGCTTTGACAGCTTTCACTTCTTCAATAACTATTCTTAACGCTTTGTCCTTCAAACGTACACATAATAGTCAAAAGCTTTATCCACTACTGTTTACCTTCTCTGTATATATGCTGGTGTACTGAAGTCTTTCCTCTGAAGTAGAACAGACTTCAATAGCCCAAAGCAGAGATTTTCTATCTTGCATTAAACACAATAACAGGGGCTCCCCAACTTTTTTAATGTCATGGACCAATACCATTGAGCAAGGGTCCATGGACCCCAGGTTGGGAAACCCTGCTCTATAATCTCAATTCAATCATCCCAATAACTTCTCTGAATTTATGTCACAGGACGGAATCAAGAGGCTACTATTCTTGATCCCTACGCGACTCCCTTGTCCATTCGTCCCCCCCCCCCCCCCCCATCCCTTCCCACCGATCTCCCTCCTGGCACTTACCCTTGTGAGTGGAACAAATGCTACACCTGCCCTTACACTTCCTCCCTCACCACCATTCAGGGCCCCAGACAGTTCTTCCAGGTGAGGCGACACTTCACCTGTGAGTCGGCTGGTGTGGTATACTGTGTCCGGTGCTCCCGGTGTGGCCTTTTATATATTGGTGAGACCCGACACAGACTGGGAGACCGTTTCGCTGAACACCTACACTCTGTCCGCCAGAGAAAGCAGGATCTCCCAGTGGCCACACATTTTAATTCGACGTCCCATTCCCATTCTGATATGTCTATCCATGGCCTCCTCTACTGTCAAGATGAAGCCACACTCAGGTTGGAGGAACAACACCTTATGTTCCATCTGGGTAGCCTCCAACCTGATGGCATGACATCGATTTCTCTAACTTCTGTTAATGCCCCTCCTCCCCTTCTTACCCCATCCCTTATTTATTTCCCCCCTTACCCCCTCCTTTTTTCCCCTCTCTCTCTCTGCCCATCACTCTTTGCCTGTTCTCCATCTACCTCTGGTGCTCCCCTCCCCCTTTCTTTCTCCCTAGGCCTCCCGTCCCATGATCCTTTCCCTTCTCCAGCTCTGTATCCCTTTTGTCAATCACCTTTCCAGCTCTATGCTTCACCCCACCCCCTCCGGTCTTCTCCTATCATTTCAGATTTCCCCCTCCCCTACTTACTTTCTAATCTCTTACTATCTTTTCTTTCAGTTAGTCCTGATGAAGGGTCTCGGCCCAAAACATTGACTGTCCTTCTTCCAATAGATGCTGCCGGGCCTGCTGCGTTCCACCAGCATTTTGTGTGTGTTGCTTGAATTTCCAGCATCTGCAGATTTCCTTGTGTTTACTATTCTTGAGGCTTTGTTTTGCTAGTCATGTACCCAATTGATTAAACTACCAGAGTGTATTATTTTGGTCCATCCCTCACAGAAATTGCTTATTATTGACATTTTTGGACAGTTTTGGACGTTGAGATACTCTGTCATTATGTGTTAACATCACATATTCCCTTAGCCAGAAAATAGAAATTACCAGCTGTCTTTCATTCCTCTACACCAGGGATTCTCAACCTTTTTTTCTGCCAAGGACCAATACCATTAAGCAAGGGGTCATTGGACCCCAGGTTGGGAACCCCTGCTCTACATTAACTGTATCCTATCCCTTTGTGTAATTGTTACTGGTGCACCAATCAGTGTGTTATTAGCATTGCTCATTCCTTGGGCAACATTTATATATCAACAGAAGGGGCTCAGTAACTCCAGTTCCCACTACACCACAGAAATGAAGCACTCTGGAGAAGGAAATCTTGGCCAACAAGAATTTTCTGTACAAATGAGTTATGTACGAATACACTTATGGGAAAACCCTGCAAAGGAGAGAACCTCTGAATTCAAAAACAAGCATGGTGTACTTTGAAACACTATGGATCATAGAACGATACAGTGTGGAAGCAGGTCTTTTAGCCTAGCAAGTCTGAACTAAATCACCAAGTATCCTACACTTTCAAACACATGCTCACCGGGAGAATGTGAAAACTCGGAGCCTGAGGTCAGCACTGAACCCCACTCACTGGAATTGTAACCCTATAACTGCACCACTGTGCTGCCCTATCAGATGTTCTCTGGCCTCCTCCTGTTACTGCTATGGCCTCTGATCTGAACAATCAAAACCTACCCCATGGGTGGCCATATTCTGCAGGCACAGAAATCAGGTTATTTCATAGTATGCAGGAGTGCTCTTGAACAGCGATTCCACTTGGGAGAAGGAAATCTTGGCCAAGAGGATTTTTAGCACTGAACCAACAGATTTTATACTCAATGAGCTCATCAGCAATGTGACACCCACCCCCAAGAGCAGAACTTCTACTCTGCCAGCATTTGTGTCAAATGTACAACCGCTTGTATTTATATAGTACCTTTAACACGAATCTGTCCCAAGCCGTCGCTGAGGAATGTTATCAAACAAAATAAGAGGCATTGATGTTTAAGCAGAACTTGGGACCTTGTTAATTGAAGGCCAGGTTGTCATAAGTTCAAAAGTAAGGTATGCTTACGGAACCAAAGCATCAACGACCAACGCCGTCCAAATATATGCTGGGGCTAGTCTGCAAGTTTCACCATATTTCTGGCGCCAACACAGCGTGACCACAACTTAATCTGTACGTCCTTGGGAGGGAAGTGCAGCATCCGAAGGAAACCTATGTGGAGAACGTACAAACTCCTCACATACAGCAGCAGGGACTGAACACCCCCATCGCAATCACTGGTGCTGTAAAGCATTACGCTAACATGCCACCTTCCTCAGGAGCAGAAAAGCCTGGAAACACAGACATGGATTTGGAAGGCAGTGTTATCTGGGAAGAAAGTTGTCGTTTGAGTGGACAGATGCGTACTCTACAGAGTTGGTAATACCGGCTAAAATACCGGCTTCCAACTACCAAATAAAACTACACTCATTTCTCTTCACAAAAGTCATAATTATGGAGAGGGGGGGGGGGGAAGAGAAAAGCTGCCTGTCCAATTACTCCTAAAGGATAAAGCTCCACTCTCTTTCTGGCCCTTTCACACTCCATTGACCTCCCACAGTTAGAGACTGATCGCTTACTACTCAGCTCAAATTTATATGGTTCTCAACTTGCACAATAGGCCAAATGCCAAAGGAAAGAACTGCTAATCACACCTCTTTTATAGCCAATTAATTACCCATCACCAGCTGAAAGTAGCTCAAGTTAAGGCATCAAGTAAACAAGTCCTAATAACTTCTTTTTTTGATTCAAGTTCCAGCATACCCACGTGTGTTATAGCACACTTGCATTTATATGGTGCATTTAATGTATTAATACATCCCAAGGCACTCGCAACTTCGCCCGCATGGCGCAGATATCTATGTCTAACTAGATATATTTCAGATAGCATCTTGCTACTTATCATAGTCTGAGAAAATCTGTAAAGGACACAATAAATATATACATATCCAGACTGAAAAACAGACAAAACATTGAATGTAAAGTTATCAGACATATATAGACACCACAGGAGAGTCACTAGAGAGATAGAGAGCCAAACTGGCAGGACTAGGGATAAAGAATGAGAGGGTGTTAAAGGCAGTACAAAGAGGTTACATCCATTGTACACTGAACAATTCCAATAAACTCCTCGCATCTGCTTGCCACAAAGATAGAGAATGCTTGCTGTAGCACCGCCTAATGGTTGATACCAATGTCTCAGGGAAAATCTTCCTCTCTATTTTCCAAATGCTGTGCATGATGTCAGGAACAATTTTTCCAAATATGATTGTCCATTACAAGTGGCACATAATCAAAATGGATTAGTTCCCATTGTGCTGGAAAGAAAAAGAAAACTTTCGCATTTATATAGCATCCTTCACGCTTTTAGGATGCCCCTAATTGCTTGCTGCACAGGTAGCTAGATGGTTTTTTAAAAACGTGCAGTCACCATTGTAACAAATGGGAATGTGAGAAGCCAACATACTCACCCCATAGGAGTGAGATGCCCAGTCTAATCCGTTTAAGGGATATTGGTTGTAAGATAAATACTGACCAGAATAGTCCCAGCAACTATTTTGAATGGTGCCATGAGATCTTTAAGTCCATCTGAGGGCAAACAGTAAATACATTTTGTAATACTTGTAAAACAAAATGTGGTTTTCAGAAAGCATAGCCTTCTTTACTACCTTAACTTAAGCATTTTCTTGTGACTTTATAATGCCACAAACTTCACTGTCAACACCGAGGCCACCTATTTAGAGGAAATGTTGGCCAAACACCTCCAAGAGGACCACAGCCTTGTCACTTGCAGACCTAAATGACCAGGAGAGCTAAGTTGGCTGGAGTCAGGGCCTTGTGCTTTTTGACTCTTGGTAGGGTTCACCCATGCCAAACAGTCCAAGAGTGGCCCACTGGTCCTCCACGTTTGGGGGTTCAGCTCAGGGCTACCCTGACTGGTAAAATACAATTGTTGTGGAAACAGCAATGAAGAATTCTTCTACACGCGAGTGCAACCGTATTCCTTAATCTCTATCTGGGACTTGGACTGACATTAGTGAAAAGCGAGAGAAAGCTACTGACTACTGCAGCTACTGATGAAGGAAGCCCTGAACCCTGCCAGAACAAACAGCTGCACCGAAGAAAAGGTGCTTACTACCAGCTTCAGGGAAGAGTCCCAAAGATTTGGTGATCTCTGAGGTGAGAATTTCCTCTTCAAAAACCCGTTGCTAGTAAGCACCAATTCAGCAGGATCTCAGCTCTGATGTCAGTAACCTGGTTTAGCTGTCAATCATACCAAAACATTATTGGCAGACTGCAAGCCGGGAAGAACAACTTTTATCTTTTTAAACATTAAACAGAGCACTAAAATGAAGACTGAAGCCTGCTCATCATCTATAGTAGATGTCGAGTTTATTGTCATTTAACTATTTACACGTATACCACTGAACAAGACAATGTTTCTCCAGACCAGGGTGCAAAGCACAGCAGTACACATAACACACACAACAGCTTAAGAAAGTAAGAATTAAATCTACAAATGACTTACACATAGATAAACAAATAAAGTGCATAAATTAAATACAGTCGGCCGCCCTCCATATCTGCGGGTGATTGGTTCCAGGACCCCCTGCGGATACCAAAAAACGCGGATGCTCAAGTCTCTTATTTAACCTGGTTCAGTGAGATGGTCTTTAGGACCCAGCAGAACCCCAGACTTTATTTAACATGTATCAGTGCGGTGGACATTAGGACCTGGTGGCGCAGCTCTGAATCCGCAGTGTTTCTGTTCACGAAAATAACCATGATCATGATTGAAAATACGGTGGAAGTAATAAAGCGATTGGAAAGAGGTGAAATGCCATCGGTCATTGGGAAAGCGTTAGGCTACAGTCGGTCACTGATCAGAACAATTTTAATGGAGCATGTGAAAGGCCCTGCCCCGATGAAAGCTACAATTATTACTAAGCAATGCAGTGGTTTAATTATTGAAGTACACATGTTTCTTAAGTGTTTTATATGCATAGAAAGGTAAAATATATATACTAAGAAAAACGTTTGACTAACTGATGCTAAATAATACTGGATGTACCTGTTCCTACTTCAACTCCGACTTAAAGACGGACTCAGGAACAGAACTCATTCATAACCCAGGGACTGCCTGTACTTTTAAGTCATTTCTAGATTACTTATACTACCTAATACTATGTAAATAGTTGTTATACTCTATTGTTTAGGGAATAATGACAAGAAAAAATAGTCTGTACATGCTCAAATGAGTGCTGGAGAGAGAACTTCCAGGTTTTCCCGATCCGTGGTTGGTTGAATCCGTGGATAAGGAGGGCCGACTGTATTGTGGATCACAGTACAAATTATCCGGTGACACTTCGACTGTGATGCAGCAGGGAGCTCAGAAACCCAACAGCCTGAGGGAAGAAGCTGTTTCCCATCCTGTCCGTTCTTTTCTCTATGGTCAGGATGGGAAACGGCCAGCTTCTTCCTTCAGGCCACTAGATGCTGAAATATTAATAAAACTTTCAACATTTTTGAAGTACTATTCTCATTTTGGAAAAACTGTGGTGAATTATACCACAAATATAAAACAATATGTTTTCGGCTAATTGATGTACTAATCAATAAATTATGACAAAGCATGTCATTAAAACCCGCCTAGACCACATGTAAAACAAAACAAATGTCAGAGCAGAATGAGTTTCTTTTAAAATTACCCAAATTGAGGGCTAAGTCACTGACAGCAAGTACAGGTCTTTCGTGGAGTTATGCAACACAGAAAAAAAGACTCCTCAGTCCACCAGAATCAGAATTAGGTTTAATATCACTAGCATATGTTGTGAAATTCGTTAACTTAGCACTGCAGTACAATGCAATACATGATAATATAGACAAAATAAATAAGTAAATCAATTTGTGTAAATACATATTTATATATATATACACACACATATTAAAAACATAAAATAAATTTGAAAAAGTGACGAAGCATTCATGGTTTCAAAGTCCATTTAGGAATTGGACAGCAGATGGGAAGAAGTTGTTCCTAAATAGCTGAGTGTTTGCCTTCAGGCCTCTGTACCTCCTTCCTGATTGTAGCAATGAAAAGAGTCTGGGTGATGGAAGTCCTTAATAATAGACATCGCCTTTCTGAGGCACCACTCTTGGATATTACAGAGGCTCATACCCAAGATGGAGCTGACTAATTTTATAACTCTATGTAGCTTTGTTTGATGCTGTATAGTAGACCCCCACTCCCTATATGCAGCCTGTCATAATGCTCTCCATGGTACACCTATAGACGTTTGAGTGTTTTAAGTGATAAACCAAATCTCCTCAAACACCTAATGAAATATAGCCACTGTCTTGCCTTCTTTATAGCTGTATCAATATTCTGTGACCAGGTTAGTCCTCAGAGATCTTGACACCCAAGAAATTGAAATTGCTCACTCTCTCTACGACGATTGATTCATGTACCCTTGTCCTACCTTTTTCTGAAGCCTACCACATTCACCATATATCAGCAATTGGTCTGTAACCTACTATGCCTCAACAACAAATGCCTGTCCAGTTGTTTCTTAAATGTTGTGACAGTATCTGCCTCGAACACGTTCCCAAGTATTGCATTCCAAGCTGACAGCACCCTCTAGGTGAAAAATACAATCAACTGCAAATCCCCTAGTAGCCTGTTAATTCTCACCCTAAATCTATGCCCCCTGGACTAAGATACCCCTGCCATGGGGGAAACGTTTCTCACTCTCCAGCCTCTCATAATTTTGTACATTCCAGTCCATCAGCACTCGCTCCCCCCCCACATCCAAGCCCCCGCCCAAGCCCAAACTATGCAAGTCTCTCATCATCATTGAAATGTTCCAATATGGCGACATCTTGGTGAATCTCCTCTGCACTCTCTCCAGAGCAATCACTTCCTTCCTGTGGCATTCCTGTAGTTTCACAGTGCAACTCTGCCTGTGCTGAGATCCCTAATTTGCTGTCAAGTTTCAGAACTATAATGGTAAATGCAATGTCCAAGCCTATAAAATTAAGAATCACATAGAAAACAGGGCATTATTTTGGTACTAACATTGTGGGCTCATGGGTCTACAAAGCCAATGATTGAGATCTTATTTGAAACAACTCAGAAGTATTGACAATACTGTCTAGGTAGTATCACAAAGCTGGAAACTGAAACTTCATGAATTTTATGAGTATACATATTATGAAGTATTTCCTACTGGCATTGCATTGATCATTCCATCAATTTACAGCAAAGTTAAAAATAGATTCAAGCCACCAATTCAGTATTTCCATTCTAGTTTCTACTTTGGTCTATCTAGTCAGGCTAGTGCTAGCAACGCTGTCCATTGTGTAAACAGGAGCCAAGGGGGCGGGGAACAGTAGCACAGCACAGGGGAGGAAGCATTAAGAAGAGGGACGCCTCACGTCTTAATAAGCTGGTAAGGAAGGCGGGCTCTGTCGTGGGCAAAGTACTGGAGAGTTTAACATCGGTAGCTGAGCGAAGGGCGCTGAGTAGGCTACGGTCAATTATGGAAAACTCTGAACATCCTCTACATAGCACCATCCAGAGACAGAGAAGCAGTTTCAGCGACAGGTTACTATCGATGCAATGCTCCTCAGACAGGATGAAGAGGTCAATACTCCCCAATGCCATTAGGCTTTACAATTCAACCGCCAGGACTTAAGAACTTTTTAAAAGCTATTATTAATGCTTTTTGAGATAGTGATTTAGATGCATATCATATTTTTTTACTGAGTTAAGTATTGTATGTAATTAGTTTTGCTACAACAAGTGTATGGGACATTGGAAAAAAAGTTGAATTTCCCCATGGGGATGAATAAAGTATCTATCTATCTATCTATCAGTCAAGACAATTGCTTTACGGCACCGGTAATTACCAATCGGTGTTCCGATTCCTGCTGCCGCCTGTAACGAGTTTTTATGTTCTCCCTGTGACTGTGTGGGTTTCCTCCACGTGCTCCAAATTCCTCCACATTGCAAGGGTGTATGGTTGAGTTGTGGGCACCGCAAGCAGGGCAACACTTGTGGAATGTACTGGTCATTGACGCAAACAACGCCTTTCACTGTATCTTCGGGTACACGCAACAAATAAAGATCATCTTTATCTTTAAAGTGAAATTAATATGAAGCTCTGCCACCTCTCACCTCCACACTAACGTTATCCTGCCAGGTACAACCTAAATGAATGAAGAAATTTTATAGTTGGCTAAGCTTTTACAAAGGTAAGTTTTAAAGTCTAAGTTTTTATTTGTGCCCATTGACAAAATGGTTAGTGATAAAAATCGGTGGCTAAGATGGGAGATGACAGGCAGATGCTTATGGGATCAACAAAAGCCATTTCTCTATATAATGAAATATTGTTTTAATTCTAAACTCAATTGTTCACTATATTGTTTGGCACTAATTTCTAAATATTCCTATGTAGAAAGATATGGAATTAAATAGCTTCTCTTACACAATACAAAGTATCTCACATTGTTTGCTGGGGTGACATTTTAGAGGAAATTTCAGTAATGACATTGTTTGCTAGAACAATTGTGACTGAACCTCCAGTGTTCACTATCAAGACTCAGTGAGACTGTAGGCTACTTTGGCATTTTCACATGCATGCTTTAGCATGAAGTGCCAAAGACCTTGTCCATGACTCAGCTCTGAACTGTTCAATCTGCAATGTTTGCAACATTTGTCATTGCAATCAAGGAAATCAGTTAATTATCAATTCAAGATAATTACAAACTACTTGTTTCAAGAAGCCCAAAAAAAAAGATTTCACTGTCTTTTATAATGATCAGTAAAACTGCATTTGCTGTCTAGCAAGTTCTCTAGACATCAGAATCAGTTTTAATATGTCATGAAATCTGTTAACTTTGCAGCAGTAGTACAATGCAAAACACAATATTTGGACAAAAACTGTAAATTACATTAAGTATATATTTAAATAGTAAAATTAAATAAGCACTGCAAAAATAGAAATAAAAACATAGTGAGGTAGTTCACGGGTTCAATGTCCATTTAGAAACTGGATGGTAGAGGGCAAGAAACTGTTCCTTAATCACTGACTGTGTGCCGTCAGGCTTCTGTACCTCTCCTTGAAGGTAGCATTGAGAAAAGGGCATGTCCTAGGTGATGAGGGTCCTTAATAATGGACGTCGCCTTTCTGAGGCACCGCTCCTTGAAGATGTCATGGATACTATGGAGGCTAGTGCCCAATAATACTTTGATTTGTTATAAATTATTTACACATGGAAAGAGTGAACGATTTAGGACCCATCTGGAGAAATCTATGATGAATCGGTAAAGAATAATTGTATCGGAAAGCCCGAATGTTTACCAATGGTTTCCCTTCAATACTGGAAATAAAATCATAATTCTGTAGGCTTAACTGTATGAAATCATTGCACTGCTTCAATGGACTGAATATTGCATTTTCCTGCAAGATTTTATTTACATATCAATGCATATTCATTCATTCATTCAAAGAAATACACTGAACAACCCAGATTTGAATGCACACCAATATTTTTAAGAGGCAAACATTTCCGCCATCAAGTTAACCAGAAGACTAAACATTCACAACCTCTTCCCATAAATAACCTCAATATGTGGAAATATAATTCCTTGGGAAGAAATTTCAATATGTTACACTTTTTGATGCTTTTAATGAAAGATAGAGGGCTACAAGTTAAATCTGTTCTGGTATAACATTGGTGTTGTATTTCAAAGTTTTCACACCAAGATCCATATTATTTATAATGCATGGACATTCGTATTTTTCCCAAAAGTCAAGCAAAAACATTTTCGACCAGGTGTCACTTACAGAATTACCTCTGAAATTGTTCAAGGGGCTCACAATCATAGCCTAGGCAATAGCTTCAGCCCCAGTGATACTGGCTGACTCACTTATCAATCTCGACAAGGCTTGGAAGGATTCTGTGAAAGGGAACTGGTTGTTGACTTACATCAGACACATGTTCCTGCCATGGGGCCTCCTCTGTTGGGTTAACAGAACACACCTGTGAGCATTCACACATTCAAAGCAATGCCCCAGAGGCAGACCAAGATCCACTGTAACACCTGCATTATTCTTAAAACGTGGAAAGTGCACCAAACACTATTTACTCAGTTAAAAAAAGCAATTTGAACCTATCCTCCCCTTAAAGTAACTTAAACATATTAAAAAGTCAACTCAACTGTGAGAAATTAGGAAGTGTTACACAGGCATGCTGGCCTCAGCCACACAAAGGCATGAAAAAGGTGGACTACAAGGTTCACTGAACAATGGCAGGTTTGGAGGCAACATGCCGTCCCTGTGCAACTTGCTAGTTTCAATCTTTATCTGTTCATTGTGATACAGAGCAGGATAGGCCCTTCTGGCCCTTCAAGCCATGCTTCCCAGCAATCCCCCAAATTAACCCTAGACTAATCACAGGATAATTTACAATGGACAATTAGCCTACCAAATGATATATATTTGTATTGTGGGAGGAAACCAGAACACCCACAGGAAACCCACGCAGTCATGGGGAGAACATCCTGTCAGGCTGTGGTGGAAATTGAACCCGGGTCGTCTGTAAAGCATTGTGCTATCCACTGCATCATTGTGCTGCTCACGAAAGGTAAAGTTATTCTGAACTCAAAGCCATTGAAGACAAATTGCTCTGAGATTATCTGTGATGATTTTTACTGAATTATGTTGGACATCTGAGAATTTGGCCAGCAACAGATCAAGCAACAAGTCCTGACGAAGGGTCTCGGCCCGAAACGTCGAATGTGCTTCTTCCTACAGATGCTGCCTGGCCTGCTGCGCTCCACCAGCATTTTGTGTGTGTTGCTTGAGTTTCCATCATCTGCAGATTTCCTCGTGTTTGTGCAACAGATCAATGTTATTTGTCACACTGCTTGCAAACACCTTGTCCTCTCGAGAAAGCTGACAATCTTCCCAGACTTCATTAGCAAGTCAAGCTTGAAGAATCTCAGCATTACCATCTCCAGTACAGAGTTTTTATTAGTTGATTGTTCCAATATATTGCATGCTATGTAAATATTTCTTAGTTCTGTCCAAATGTACTCCCCTTTGAGAACATTGAAGAATATTGTGTTGGTTAGGAATCAATATACAGCATTTTTTACTCTGTAAATATTTTTAGTGTATTTTTAGTGTAAATATTCTTAGCATGGTTGTTTAAAACCATTACTGTATGAATTTACTCCTGAAAGGTTGGCAGTTAACAAAAGTTTGGTTAACAATGCTATTGAAATTGCAGACAGGAAATGAAACCATTAAAGACTTAGTAATTTCAACTCCAAAGTACATTGCTCAATTAATAGATGAAGGCTTGCAACAATTAGATGAAGGCTAACATCAAAAAGATTGTTGTTCTCAAATAAACCAAAATCTACAGTGTTTTAATTTTTGTACTTATTTATCCAATACTCTTTTTTTAATCTAAAAAAATGTAAATAGCTCTAAAGGAATTGACAGAAACAGGAACCATTTTGTGAAAATTGATGGGCTTAAATTCAAATTGTGTGTGGAGCCACCAATCATCAAACTATAGAATTTCTGCCATCAGTACGCAGCAAACGTCCTCCCTCCTTTGTTGCAGTGACATAGGCCTTGGATCACTAATATTCAATTTATCTTACAACCAGTTTAAAATGGTTCCTCAAAAATATTAATACTTCTCTACAAACTGAAGGGCACTAGTATTTTTTAAACTTTTCATCCAAAAATTATTCCTTTAATGAGATAATTTAACATAAATTATGAAGTGTATCAAGCCAAGTAAATTGCTTATAAAATGCAGTTCTCTGTTGCCCCAAAAAAAACTTGACTATAACTTAAGGCCTCCCACTTATTCTTTCCTTTCTTGTAAAGGAAAACTCAATCAAGAAGTCACCTTTTTACTTTATCTTCTGCCCTGGGTCAGGACTTGGTCACAACCTCAGGGTTTTTCAGCCAGTTACAATCTGCAACAATAATCAGCCAGCATTCCTGCACATTTCCTCTCTGAATAGCTGACAAATTTTGCTGTCCATCAAGGCCTCCCAATCGCTGGTGAATGGACAGCCTATTTTTCCACAATCCAGCAGTTCAGAGACAGACAGCATAAGCTTAAGTGAAGGGATCAGATGAACCACACAGAATATTTTTGGCAATAAATGCTGCACTTGCCTCAAAAGAAAATTAACTTACGAGCTGAATCAATATTCTTTTCACTTTCTCTGGTGTTTCAAAACAGAATTAAAGTAATTTTGTTAGAGACTATGGTGCAGTCTCATTTACTCAGTGGGACCTGTACATTAGCATTAAATGTTTAGTTGTAAATATAAAATATATCCCCACTGTTAATACAGATGGTATTGATTTCCTCCCTCTTGCGCAAATCCCGTAACTATAAATCCCATCAAGCCTTGATACTGTTCAGATACATGGAACACTATTATCTTGAGCAGTGACATTACAAAGCACTTGATGATTCTGGTATTTCAAAAACAGAATCAGGTTTTATATCTCTGGCAAACATCATGAAATTTATTGTTATACAGCAACTGTACATTGCAATACATAATGAAAACTATAAATTACAATAAGTAGTATATAAAAAGAAAATTAAATTAAGTAAGTAATGGCAAAAGAAGGAAAAGTATACTATGGCAGTGTCCTTGGGTTCATTGTCCATTCAGAAATCTGATGGCGGAGGGGAAGAAACTGTTTCTGAAAAATTGAGTAAGTGTCTTCAGGCTCCTGTACCTCCTCCTCAATGATAATAATGAGAAAAGGGCATGGCCTGGTGATGGGCTCCTTAATGATGGATGCTGTCTTTTTGAGGCATCGCCATTTGAAGATGTTCTGGATGCTGGGGACACTAGTGCCCATGATGAAGCTAGCTTTGGTTACAACTTTACGCAGCTTTTTCTGTTTCTCTGCAGTGGCCTCTCCATACCAGATGACGATGCAACCAGTTACAATGCTCTCCACGGTACATCTGCAGAAATTTGCAAGTGTGCTTGGTGACATACCAACTCTCCTTAAACTCCGAATGAAATATAACCACTGTCGTACCTCCTTTGTAACTGCATTAATATGTCGGGCCCAGGATAGATCCTCAGAGATGTTGACACCTAAGGAATTGACGCTATTCACCCTTTCTACTTCTGATCCCTTGCTGTGGACTGGTGAGTCTTCATCCCCCGCCATTAGTAATATGGGAAATATCGCCCAATTAAAATTGCTTACTTTGTAACTATAATCATACCAAATATTCAGTGATTAATTAGTGTTTCTCTCAATAATCAAGTCTGACATTTCAGTACAACGGTGAGCAGATGTGTCTTCTTGTTCATATGGATAATGAAAAGCTTTTGTCAAATAAATGCAAGATTCTTTACTGTGAATTTTTTAAAAATCAGTTAATTGCTTAACTATTTAACAGATTCTGTTGCAGTGGGATCTTTCTGTCTTTTAAATGCCTGCTGACACCACTGACGCCAGTGGGAACAATCAGTGATTATGTGCCAGCAATTCTTCAGTGTCCTCGTAATTTTAAGTGTGTAATTTCAAGTTACCATTAAGTGAGGTCTATGAATTCCTTCTCACTGGAACTACACAAATGCTGTCTTTGCACAGCAATACTGTTTTCTTTGAATGATTAGAATGAAAACAGTTCAGTCAACATATATCATGCTTTTGACCATTGAGCGCATCTACTTAAAACTTTGTCACAGGAAAGCAGCGTCCATCATCAGAGACCCTCACCACCCAGGACATGTTCTCTTCACACAAGAAGGTGGTATAGGAGCCTCAGGTCCTAAACACTAGGTTGAGGAACAGTTACTGTCCCTCAACCATAAGGCTCTTGAACCAACTTCACTGAACTATACTTGCTCCACCCATATGTTCCCACAACCAATGGACTCACTTTCAATGAATCTTCATCCCATGTTCTTGATATTTTAACACTTATTTATTTGTTATTATTGTTTCTTCTGTTGCACCTGCACAGTTCATTGTCTTCTGCACTCTGGACAAACACCCTAGTTGGTGGTCTCTCATTTATTCTGTTACATTAAGGTGACATACGTGTCAGAATTCTGAGGGGACATTCAACCCATGAGCACTATGTCACTCAAACACGAAGAAATCTGCAGATGCTGGAAATACAAGCAACACACACAAAATGCTGGTGGAACGCAGCAGGCCAGGCAGCATCTATAGGGAGAAGCGCTGTCGACGTTTCGGGCCAAGACCCTTCGTTGCAAGCACTATGTCACTACTTATTTTCTATTATGTATTTTATTGTACTGCTGCCACAAAGTTAACCGATTTCTTGACATATATCAGTGATACTAAACCTGACTCTGACGCACTTTGATAATAGACCTTACTTTGAACCTTTGGTATATTTCAATCAATTTTAACGTTTAGACAAAATAATACATTTTCAGAATCACAATCACCTGTACACAGAGATTAGTTCAGGAAAGTTTGCCTGAACAAATGCCACCTCTACCATGAACCAACAATGGATCAAGACCTAAGCTTTCAAACTGATGGACATGGTGAAGGTGATGGGCTGGGAAAGAACTGTTAAAAAAAAGCATGGGAGAGGGCACAGGACAGAATAAAGTGGAGTAAAACAAGCACATTTGCAAATCTCTGTAGCAAGACATTACTACTTTGAATAGTTTTTAAATTTCACTGTTGGTTAACTTCAGGGGTGGTTTATTGGGCAAAATTGCTATTTTGTTACAACTGTTGGGCAAAGTTATTAAGTCATTAAAATACATTTAGTCAAATACATCCAATATAGCAAGTTAGAAATAAGTTGGCATTGAAAATAATAATTACCACTACCATCATCTGCATTTTGACCCAAGATATCATGTCGCAGTAAGCCCATCAACCAATATAATTGGTCAGTGGTCCATACACAATACAAATTCATATTCTTAAAACAAAATGCTGACATACATTATACATGACCTATATGGCAAATATTTTTGTTTTGACATGTACTTTGGGCATTATTTGTACTTATAATGATAGGAGGCAGATTCCACACCCCACTACTTTGGCTCCTTGTCCCATGAAGCTGTGTAGGCACTGTTCTGCAAAGTACTGAGGCACACAACTATGAGATTTGATCTACTGTGAATACAAAGTTAACTGATCTCAGTCAGCGAGGCATCAGTGGAAATACTACTATTAGTGTCAACACCCCTGGGCTCCAGGCTTTTGTTATTGTTGGGCAAGGCAAACTGTCTCACTAATGAAAGCAGAGGAAACTGATATATCGCTCAGGCTCTGGATTCCTCCAATTTTGCTCCAGGTAACTACACATGCCAGTGGCAAAAGGGAGACCAGCTCTGTGCACAGAACGGAGTATCACAGCGGGTCAGCTTGTTAAAACCCAACCACATCTGAAACACACTGGTGTTCCCAGTCTAGGATCTGCCAGGCTGCACACTCAGGTCTTTGGATTGGGATCCATGAGACGCAATCCAACAGTGCTGTAAACCCCTGTATATATCAGTTGAGAGCATTAGATGCGTGATTGAATTTCTGCATGTAGTGCTGTAACAGTGGATTAATGAGAGAGGGAGAGCTGGTATGGTGGAGGATACAGTGACGTAAACTTCAGTCAAGACTGGAACTGCTTACCACCTCCGTCTTTCCTCATACAATCCTCAGGCTGCAAGCAACTCATGTTTAACATTTAGATCAATTAATCATGAGTTACCTTCTTTCTTTTGCCCTTTCAGCTATAAAATTCTGCATTATGGGACTTCAACCTTTTCCCCTCAGCTTCTCTCTAATAATAATTTTTTAAAAATCATGATTTAAGCTCAGTTCTGATACAACTGTCCACTGGGACATTCCATAAATGAAGTTCACACAAAGGAAATTCACGTCTATAATCACTGTAAAGGAATCATTGTTGCGAAGAATTTCTGCCCTGCAACCAGGAAATTCCTGACTTAAACAAACCACCCACTCTGCAGCAGACAACATTGTAGTGCAAAGCGAAGTCACTGCGTTTTGCTTCAGTTTTGATGTTTCTGAAGCACGGACAGTGAGACAGTACAACCTACTTAATCCCTTCAGCCTGAACTCCAGTATCATTGTCCTTGCTGCAAACTAATCCACTCCAGAATCAGAATCAGGTTTAATATCACCGGCGTATGTCATGAAATTTGGGGTTTTTGTGGCCACAGCGCATTGTAATACATAAAAATAAAAAATGAATTACAGTAAATATTATATATCAGTTAAATTAAATAAGTAGTGCAAAAAATATTATTGAGGTAGTGTTCATGGTTTCAATGTGCAATGTGTAATGCTTATTTGCAGTACTACCATACCCATCCCATTTAGATTAGATTAGATTCAGTTTTATTGTCCTTGTGCCGAGTACAGATACAAAGCCAATGAAATGCAGTTAGCATCTAACCAGAAGTGCAAAAGAATAGTGTTATTTACAAAATAACTGCGAATAAAAAGTGCTACAGCACACAGATATAAAAGTACTGAGACAGTACAATATGGGTGCAATACTGCTTAGCGCTGTGATGTGAGGTTCAGCAGGGTCACAGCCTCAGGGAAGAAGCTCTTCCTGTGCCTGCTGGTGGGGGAGCGAGGCTCCTGTAGCGCCTACCGGATGGGAGGAGAGTAACAAGTCCATGGTTAGGGTGAGATGCATCCTTGATAACCCTTTTCGCCCTGCCCAGGCAACGTTTACGGTAGATGCTCTCAATGGTGGGCGTTTGGGTGCCGATAATCCGCTGGGCAGTTTTCACCACACACTGGAGCACTTTGCGGTCCGATACGGGACAATTGCCATACCACACTGAGATGCAGTTGGTGAGTATGCTCTCAATGGTACAGCAGTAAAAGTCCGTCAGTATCCTGGGACAGGGGTGAGCTTTCTTGATGCTCCACAGGAAATAAAGGTGCTGTTGCGCATTTTTGATCAGGATGGAGGAGTTCAGGGACCAGGTGAGATCATCGGAAATGTGAACACCAAGTAATTTGAAGCTTGATACACGCTCCTGCTACAGGTTTTTTGCTGTAATCTAGTAACATTTATGCTCCAGCAACATGGCAACTGCTAGTGAAGGCAAAAATGCATTTACTTATTTGTTTTATTTATTTGTTTGTTTGTTTGTTTATAGAGTAACAACATGGAATAGACCCTTCTGACCCATGCCTCCCAGCAATTCCTCGATTTAATCTGACCCTAATTGTAGGAAAATTTGCAATGACCAATTACAATTACCATGGACAGTGGGAGGAAACCGATGCACCTGGGGGAAAGCCACGCAGTAACAGGGAGAGTGTATAAACCTTACAGGTTGTCGTGGGGATTGAACCCTGATTGCCTGCACCGTTAAGCGCTGTGCTAACCACTACACTACTGTGCCGCTGCTTGCTACTTATAGCAGCTCAAATACCCATTTCACCACCTGCTACAGAAGGCAAGAAATAAAATCACAAACTATTTTCAAGTGTCTTCAAGCTCACACACATTTGCACGCATTTTTTTTTTCTGCTGCTTTTTGCGGAATCTTCCTTTTATTGCAATAAGAGGAGCGGTGATCCTGATTCTGATTCCGGAGTGGATTAGTTTGCAGCAGGACAATGATACTGTAGTCCTGCTCATCACGGACTACAGTATGAAAAGATAAATCATGGTAACTCCAGATAGAACACCATCGCGAAGGTTTAATTGACACGGTTTGTGGACCGAACTGTAGCGTTGTTTTCTCGTGCTTTTTTGTGCGCGCGTTGGGGGTTTGATGTTTTCTCTGAGCGAGGTCCACGGGTTTCTTGGTTTCTGTGGGAAGATGAATCTCAGGATCTCAGACAATCCTGCATAAATACTTTGATAATAAAATTTACTCTGAATCAAACAAGTACATAACAAAACAAAATCTTCTAGGATATCAAGATATTTCAAAGTCTCTGTATTTCAGTTCTGATTATAAGGAAACATAACAATACAGTATCTATCTATTGCATTGCTACCAATCAGATTTAAACATCTGAGAGTGCACTGGGTTAGTAGACAGGATCCTCTCTGGAATGTTTTTGTTTAATGACAAAACTTTCCTTAGTTCTTAATGCCTGGCCAACCTACAGCTAATAACTTCCTAAAGGTATGCAATATATATATCTTTACCTTTCTGAAACTGTGGACCACTTAATGAGCATGGACTTATTAGGGACAGTCCACATGCATTTGAAAGGGGGAGGTCCCGTCTTACAAACCTGACTGATTTCTTTTTGAGGAGTTGGTAGAAATGATTGAAGGGAGAGCAGTGAAGGTCATGCACGTGGGGTTTAGTACAGGTATTGACAAAGTTCCTCATGATAGTTTGGATCCAGAAGACTGAGGCACATGGATTTAAGGTGACTTGGTAGATCCGATTCATCATTAGCATGGCAATAGAAGACAGGGTAGTGGGGGGAATGGTGTTAATCTGACTGTCAGGGTCTGTTGATCACACAGTTCAGTGCTGAGACCTGGAGTTTGAGAAGCATAAAATTGATTTGGATGAAAATGAGTAAGGGCTGGTTAGTGGCAAAACAGTAGATAGGATGGTAAATGTGTTTACCCTTTACTTGTCTTCATTGGTTAGAGCATTGAGCATAAAATTTGGCAAATCATGTTGCATAACCTTTGGTTAGTTAGCCCATATTTGGAATAATGTATACAGTTCTGGTCACCATGTTACAGGAAAGATATGAAGGCTTTGAGGAGGATGCAGAAGATGTTCATCCAGATGCTGCCTGGATTATAAAGTATTAGCTAAAACAATATATTTGTTTCCTTTAGCATATCAAAAGCCGATAGCCAACTATAGATGTATATAAAGTTATAGAACCATGGAACATTACAGCACAGAAACAACCCTTTTGGCCCTTATGAAGAAGAGGCCTAGGTGGGGTAGATAAGAGTCTTTTTCCCTGGGTGGAAATGTCAGGTAATGGAGTGCATACCATTATGGTGAAGCGGAGAGTTTAAAGATTTGGGAGGAAAATTTTTAAATTATGAATGTTATTATAAATGTAGAATGGTTTATAAGAGGTGCGTGGACCACGCTGCTAAACGGGTTTATGGAAGCAGATATGTTTGCAACTTTAAAGAGGAAATTGGACAGGCAGATGAAAGACACAGAATGGGGCATTAAGACAGTGAAGAGCCAGATGGAATTAATATAGATTGTTAATCATGGTCAGTGCAACATTGTAGGCTGAAGGGCTTGTTCCTGTGCTACACTATTAAAATCTCTTATATCCTATTGCAAGCAATATTTCTTGTTCCAACCAAGATCTCCCTCCTATCTAGCCATCCTTATGTGCAATCTATTACTGCTTTAAAACAGGTCTCGGCCCGAAATGTCGACAGCGCTTCTCCCTATAGATGCTGCCTAGCCTGCTGTGTTCCACCAGCATTTTGTGTGTGTTGTTAGGAACATAATCCTTTAGGTTGCAGTTACTTGTATGATTTGCCTAAAGAGGCCAAATTATTTTAAAAGATGGAGGAATTTAGTGCCCACGGATAATTCATTGTCCCCCGTCTTTCAAAATAGAGCCCGATCCCAGCACTGTAAAACAGGCCACGACTCCAGGCCCAGGAAATTATTTGTAGTAATTTAAAATGGGCTTTCAAATTCAGCTGTTTGTAAAGTGGTGCAAAGACATTAAAAGAAAGCATTTAAAAACATCCAATTTAGAATTGAAAACTTAATCTACCAACTGTCAATGGGCACAAATCAAGTTAATAAACAACATATAATTATAAATTGAATTTAATTAGTTCAATGCAGACCAGGACTGCTCAACACACTCCACGTGTGGTCTATAATCAAGATTCTCATTTGTATTTACAAATTCAAACATGGTTTCAACTCCTTCCATCTCAGTGACCTCTACCAGCACTACAACCTTTGAAATATTCAGTCCTTCAAATCTGAACTTGTGTGTTCTCAATTGCTACCTACCTTCCCGTACTGAAGATAGTTGTCCCTGGAACTCCCTCCTTTAACTACCTCTGGCTCTTTTCCTTTATACATCTACAAGTCATTTTCAAATGTCATCTTAAAGGAGCTTAACAGAAGTGATCATCAAATAAAATTTGTTAATAATTTACATGTTTAAGTATTAGGGCAAATGACCTTTGGTCAGAGGGAAACCTTGTTATAGACAGATGAGGCAGGGATTGGAGGGCTGAAGTGGCTTAAGAAGTGAATTTCAGAAGTGCTTTAAGAGGGACTAAAATTGGGAATGCAGAGAGATTAGATTTGAAGGTCACCATACCTCAGATAGTAAGACCGAATTCTGAGGGAGGTCACAGGAGACTGGGAGGAAAAGTCCATGGAGGGATAATGTAAATAAGGCTGAGAATTTTTTTTACAACACTAATTTTGTGTACACTACACATGGACCACATGAACAGGTCTCCAATTTATGGAAAGCATACAGAGCTTCTGACAGAAGGCAGAAATAGATTTACAAAAGTAATACTACAACAACGGAGGTTATATCTATGGAGAATGATGGAACAGGAAAAGGGCTTCTTCTAGTTAAAAAAGCCAAGAGGGGATCTGGCAGATGTCTTCAGGATTACCAAAGGATTTAGTTACAGAAAAGGGGTTCAATGGAGAATTGCTAACTGTGACCTCCCCATGTTCTTACTTACCTTGCCCAGACATGTAGGGCATAATGCAACGGCCTGAAATGTTCTAGTAGTCCTACAATTTAAGTGCTGGGAGGGTCCCAACAGCATGCTGAGGAAGACCTTCTCCAATTTGTTCTTGAATGTTTTGCTGGCTACCAAAGCCCCACCTGAGCTTTGCCAGGTATCGAAGCAACCAGTAACTTTTTTTAAACGTCCCAATATTGGAGAAAATTAAAAACCATTAAATATGATGGTAATGATTACATTAAAAATGTACGTGTTTGAAAGGGGCATGGTTAGATTAAACTTTACTGAAATTTAAACGGTTTAAATCTACAGACTTACAACTTTCCAAAATCAATGGGGCCTTAAACGCTGTCTCAAACCAGATCCCAAGCTGGTTACATGAAAACCAGCAAGAAATCAAAATGGTCAGTAAATTTGGAAAATACAGGTGCAGAAGTCCTAGAAGCACCAGGGTTTACCAGCAAGCTCCATGTGCAGAGTACACTAGAACCAGAGGGCATCAGTACTAGAGAGTTACTCTGAAAAGTTCATGAAATCCAAGAGAAGTTTCTTTGCTCATTGACTGATTAAAATATGGAACTTGCTGAGAAGTGGTTGGGATGTCAGCGTTAATATATTTAAAATTAAACAAGATTAATTCATGAAAGGTTAAGAATGAGAAGGATAGACAATCTCTTCAGTAGTAGTTTGGGAAAACCTCGCTCTTAATAGTCTGCTTCTATGTTGTGGATGGAAAATACAGAATATGCACTTCTTTCTAAACATTCCATAAAGATAATAAGCAAGAATAACAACAATTTCCATTTATATACAGACTAAAATAAACATCTTGAGCTCCATCTGAAGAACATTGTCAAATATAAATTCACACTACACTGAATAAAAGGGTATTAGGGAAGATGGTCAGAATCTTGAATTTTCATCGGAATTTTAAGAAGCATTTTTATCAGAAAGTTTATCAATCCAAAATGTTTCCTTTTGCAGTTGCTGCCTAATCTGCTGAATTATTCCTGTATTTTCCATCCTTATGCCAGAGAGCTTGGGGTGCTTTGGGATGAACCTCCATAGACAAGGTAGCAGCAGCTGAATACTGGGCCACCGGACGTGAAGCAGTTAAACTTGGAGACGAGCAGAAGAGGCTAAAATCGTAAGTGCAAAGGAATTTTCAAACTGGAGGAGAGTATTTTTACAGGCAAGACAGTAAGGGAATTAAAAATAAGGATGAAAATTTAAAAAGTATTTCTGCCACTTTCTTGGAAGGCAACTCAACTCAGTATGGAAGTGATGAATGAATGGATTATGATCAGAGTTAGGGCACAGGCTGCAGACACTTAAATGATTTCAAATTTGTTTGAACAACTTGGAATATGACTGCTGAAGTATTAATTTATTGAGTAGGGGCCATGAATTTCAGCCATTGGTTATAGTTGGCACATGACCCAAAATAGCGCAAAATGTTTGATTCATCACCAACAGAATTGAGATTACACAAGAGGCCAGCATTGCAGGAGCACACACACCTCAAGCTCCCACTGAAATGAAGGTCACCATGTTTCTGTATGCTGTTCAATTTCTGCACAGGGTGTGGAAGGACTCAACTAGAGGTTAATGCTCCACTCTCTGGCACTCCCAAGGCAGTATCTTCTCCATTATAGCAGTGGAGTCAAAAGCTTGGGAAAGTATAGCCCTATCATCGCTTGTCAACATTCCACATTTCCCAAGCAGAAAATTCTTTTTTGTTCTTATCAGTTCAAATAAGAACAATGAATTCCTTAGTCCTGCAAGAATGTGACAAGGTGCCAACAAAGCCAATGGGGCAAGATGATAAACAGCCTATTTGCCATAGCCAAATAAACCGCTTCATGAAACAGAACTGAGGAAAGATTTCAAGCAAAACGAAAGCCATTTTTTAAAAGTGCAAAGTAAATTTATTATCAATGTACATATAATGTCAGCATTTACAACCCCGAGATTCATTTTCTAGCAGGTATACTCAATAAATACAAAACAGAATAATAACCAGAATAGAATCAACAAAAGACTACACCAACATGGGCATTGAACCAGTGTGCAAAAGACAACAAACTCCACAAATAAATAATAGTAAAATATAAATAAGTAATAAATACCAAGAGCATGAGATAAAGAGTTAGCTCCCTGTTAAATCTTTGATGGACACAGTACTTAAAATTGTTTCAGATTTGTTGTAGTAATTAAGCTAGATTTTGTCTTGTGACGATCCATCACCCAATTAGCCAATAATTACTCTCCAATAATTATTCTCTTAGATTTTGAAGCAATCGCCTATCGTCTTTAGCAGTAGTTTGAAGGCACAACTACATTCAACACTGCTGCTTACACAGTGATTCTGCTAAATACCATCCTTGCACTGTTAAAGCAACTGTGGTGCTTTTAGGTGGTACCATCAGGTTCCCACTAGCACTATGAAAGTGGATTGATGAACCAAGAGTGCTATATTAACTTACAATGGTGGTTTAAATACATGAAGTTGGAATTGGCCAGCTGTATCTCTAAACAAGTACTGAATTGGATTGACTTGATTACTTACATCCTTCACACATAGGAAGATGTAAATCTTTACGTTACATCTCCATCTGAATGTGCAATGTGCAATTTATAGTAATTTATAATAAATAGTATGAACAACAGGACAGTCAATATAACATAGAAATACAATTGTATCAGCATGAAATAATCAGTCTGGTAGCCTGATGGACACCAACAGAATCAACAAACTCATTCGTAAGGCCAGTGATGTTGTGGGGGTGGAACTGGACTCTCTGACGGTGGTGTCTGAAAAGCGGATGCTGTCCAAGTTGCATGCCATCTTGGACAATGTCTCCCATCCACTCCATAATGTACTGGTTAGGCACAGGAGTACATTCAGCCAGAGACTCATTTCACCGAGATATAACACTGAGCGTCATAGGAAGTCATTCCTGCCTGTGGCCATCAAACTTTACAACTCCTCCCTGAGACACCCTGAGCCAATAGGCTGGTCCTGGACTTATTTCCACTTGGAATAATTGACTTATTATTATTTAATTATTTATGGTTTATATTGCTATATTTCTACACTATTCTTGGTTGGTGCGACTGTAACAAAACCCAATTTCCCTCAGGATCAATAAAGTATGTCTGTCTGTCTGTCTGGTGGAAGAAGCTGTCCCGGAGCCTGTTGATCCTGGCTTTTATGCTGTGGAACCATTTCCCGGATGGTAGCAGCTGGAACAGTTTGTGGTTGGGGTGACTCGGATCCCCAATGATCCTTCGAGCCCTTTTTACACCCCTGTCTTTGTCAATGTCCTGAATAGTGGAGAGTTCAGAGTCCTGCGATTGAGGGAAGTACAGTTCCCATACCAGGCAGTGATGCAGCCTGTCAGGATGCTCTCAATTGTGCCCCTGTAGAAAGTTCTTAGGATTTGGGGGGGCCCATACCAAAGTTCTTCAACCAACTGAGGTGAAAGAGGTGCTGTTGTGTACAGACCACATACCACAAGTGCTGGAAACATAAAAAACAAATGCAGAAATTGCTAATGGATCAGAAAAAAGTTTCATATCAATGGCATTTAGAGAACTGTGAAAAAATAGGGATCTGTCTTTTTCAGAATCAGGTTTATTATCACCAACATGTGACATGAAATCTTTTAACTTAGCAGCAGCAGTTCAATGCAATACATAATCTAGCAGAGAAAAAGAAATAACAGTAATGAATAAACAAGTCAAGCAATTACATATGCTGATCTTAAAAAAATGCAAAAACAGAAATACTGTATGTTTAAAAAAGTAAGGTAGTGTCCAAAGGCTCATTGTCCATTTAGGAATTGGATGCCAGAAGGGAAGAAGCTGTTCCTGAATCACTGAGTGAGAAAAGGGCATGCCCTGGGTACTGGAGGTCCTTAATAATGGACGCTGCCTTTCTGAGACACCACTCCCTAAAGATGTCCTGGGTAATTTGTAGGCTAGTACCCAAGATGGAGCTGACTAGATTTACAGCCTTCTGCAGCTTCTTTCAGTCCTGTGCAGTAGCCCCTCCATACCAGACAATGATGCAGCCTATCAGAATGTTCTCCACAGTACAACTATAGAAGTATTTGAATGTATTTGTTGACATGCCAAATCTCTTCAAACTCCTAATAAAGTATAGCCACTGTCTTGCTTTCTTTATAACTGCATCGATATGTTGGGACCAGGTTAGATCCTCAGAGATCTTGACACCCAGGAACTTGAAACTGCTCACTCTCTCCACTTCTGATCCCTCTATGAGGATTGGTATGTGTTCCTTCGTCTTACCCTTCCTGAAGTCCACAATCAGCTCTTGCGTCTTACTGACGTTAAATGCCAGGTTGTTGCTGCGGCATCATTCCACTAGTTGGCATATCTCACTCCTGTACACCCTCTCGTCACCAGCTGAGATTCTACCACACAGTCATGTGTATACAGAGAGTAGAGCAGTGGGCTAAGCACACTCCACTGAGGTGCGCCAGTGTTGATCGTCAGTGAGGAGGATATGTTATCACCAATCCGCACAGACTGTGGTCTTCCAGTTAGGAAGCTGAGGATCCAATTGCAGAGGGAGGTACAGAGGCCCAGGTTCTGCAACTTCTCAATCAAGATTGTGGGAAGGATCATATTAAATGCTGAGCTATAGTCGATGAACAGCACCCTGACATTGGTGTTTATGTTATCCAGGTGGTCTAAAGCTGTATGGAGAGCCATTGAGATTGCGTCTGTCATTGACCTATTGTGGTGAGAGGCAAATTGCAACGGGTCCAGGTCCTTGCTGAGGCAGGAGTTCAGTCTAGTCATGACCAACCTCTCATTTCATCACTGTCGGTGTGTGTGCCTCCGAACAATAGTCATTAATGCAGCCCACATTATTCTCCTGTTCTGATAAAAGATCAAACTGAAATACTAAAGCCATTTCGCTCTTCATAAATGGTACTTGACCAACTGCGTGTCTCATTTTCTGTTTTTATTGACTACCTATCATACACACTTATCTGAGGATCATCACCTTGTCCCTGAGATTCTGAGAACGATGCAATTTTGGAGTTTATCTGTCTGGTACTTAGCTCCTGGTAAGGTCAAGGGGGAGATACTAGACAAAGAGCCAACTATTCAAGACATCAATGGTAGAGCTGGGGGTAGATGATGATGTATCACAATGGCAGTGAAAGTCAGAGGAAGGCAGAAGAGAAGGATCCCCAGTCTTCTAAAACTCCATTTCACTGGTCCTTGACTCTGATCTGTCCAGGATTGCTTGGTATCTGCTAGTGCATCAGGTTTCCCAGCAAAGTTACGCATAGCCATTCTCCGTTAGGAAACCCACCCTAATATCCCGGTAATGTAGATCACAGATTGTCCCCTATGGCCACCTGAGGACCCACCCTTTGAGGAGCATCATACTCAACTCAGTGATAAAGAAACGTCAAGCAAAGTGTATATATAAACATGTGGCTGATAAGATATTGCCATTATTACTTCATCCTACTTCGTCATTCTACTCTCCAACCCCCCCCCCCACCCCAATACTACTGCGTGAAGTCTCCAAGTAAACTGTACATTGTGTGAAATTCTGATCTCCTCATAAGACATAGGAGCAGAATTAGGCCATTCAGCCCATCAAGTCTGCTCCACCGTTCGATCATAGCTGATTTATTTTCCCTCTCAACCCCATTCGTCTGCATTCTTTCATAAAAACAAAGGTGCGTTTTTTCTTTAAGGAAAGATCAACCAGTCTGGGCTCAAACTCAATGGATGTGAGAGGAATGCTAGGTAACTTTACTGAACTGATGTGTTAGAAGCAGACAAGATGTCTTCTATCGTTGAGGAATAAAGAACCAAGAGCAATGTTTTAGAATAAGTGGTGCCCAATCTGAAGCAGAGATGAAGAGGCATTCATTCTCCCAGAAGGTTGTGAAACTTTGGAATTCACTACTCAGATAAATAAATGTAGAGGATGAGTTGTTGACCATATTAAATGAGAAACAGATTTCTGGATAATAGGGGAATCATTTATGGAGAATAGGCAGGAAAATGGAATTGAGGCCACAACCTGATCTGCCAGGATTCTTACCGAAAGGCAGAGCAGGCTCTAGGGTTTTCCCACTCTTGCACTTTCTGAAGCAGGTTAAGACCTTGTTAACTGGGGTGGGATGAGTGCCCATGATGGCATCTGCAAAAGTTTTGTTGGCACACAGCATGCAGTGCAATCCCTCAATTCTTCAATTAATGATCATCTTTAGGGCCAAATGAATTAGCAAATTTTTTTTTTTAAAACAACCTGGCAGCAATGATATATTTTTACAGCCAACACATAACACCGGCTTGTGCCACTGGCTACAAGAACACATGATGTTGTATGATATGTTTTGAAATCCTCACAAACCTGGTGTACATAGTGTTTGGATAGTAAATGGTTACATTAACAGGTTTTCTAAAAAGCTTCCTTCATTTCTTTCAATCTGTCTGTTATACTTTTATTAATATTAATACAATAAACAATAAAATAAGCAAGATGACACCCTTTTCCATTAAAAATTAGTCAATCATTATCTCTGCTGAAAATTACCATGGTTTGTAAGATAACATCTTTTAGATCATAGCCAATTTAGGCACATTCTCTCTAAAAGGTTCACCACCCCTGGCTTAGTAAATAACTGACCAGGACAGTTAAATGTAATGCAATTTGGGCTTCCAAAGTCATAACTATCAATAATAATTTTTTAAGGAACTCGAAGAAAAGGATTGTTGGACTACAAGTACAACATAGAGGACAACCAAACTACCACATCACCACCACAGGTAGAAAGTTTTAATTACAATGTGAGGTTTATATTCAGAGAGACAATTTACGATCCAAAAATGCATGCAAATGAAGGGAAAATGTGACATGCTTTGCAGCAAAGCAATTGGATGCAGCTGTAAACTCCAAAGCAAGTCATCACCATTCAGCCACTCGCAGTAAACCTGTTCCAAGTCTGGGATGTTACTCAGGGTGGAGTCCAACGGCTGTACTTGGGTCTACTGGGTTTCTCTGCTATTATGACAACAAGCTTGCTTTCCTGGTTCCAGGACAGGAATCCACATTAACTCTATTCTGAATGTTACAATGAAAATGAAGATTTGGAGGATGTAGTCAAAAGCCTTATACGAAGGTAGTCCATTATCTGCACTAGTATCTGCGTTGATTTTGTTCATTTACAGTCAATCAAAAGAACACGACAGCTTGCACTGAATGAATTCTTCCATCAATAACTATTAGGAACTAACAGTTTTACCATACCGTAGAAGCATTGGTAGTGTTTTAATTTGTTCTATGTTGCTTTTTTAAAAATAATTCATTACTCAGTTAAATGGTAGTTGTTCTTTTTTTTTAAAGCTTTTTAACTATTTCCATGAAACGTAGTGGAATCTTGATAACAGTGAGGAGAAGAGCTTCTAAATGAACAAGCATACATTACAAAGCAAAACTACACCAGGCTGGCATCACGTCCAAAACACCAAGACAAGAAGAGTGTTGTTGACAACTTAAACATTTTTTCATTATGCGTATCCACCTTCTCCAAATGTGTTATGGTACTGAAAGCCAATCGCAGCCTCATTCAGACCTTTTCTCAGCATTAACATGAACAGAGATTTTTGGTTAAAATGTCTGTATTTATTAGGACATTTAAATGTTTATAAAGGCACCAAGACTCGAGTTTGTTGCCATTCAGTATCTCAGTATTTCAAAACTATCATATGCATCTTAATATACATTCAATGAGCTGACATTAATATTTTCGTGATGCAAATTTCTGCAAAAAGGAAATAAATCAGCTATTTGTAAAGGGCAAATAAATCTTTCCAAGTTAAATTAACGTCTAATTGACTTCAGTCGCCACATAGTAAAGTATGAAAATTAGCCTTTAATTGATCCTGGAAGGCATAGCAATTACACTTTGCAGCACCAAAGAGACATGTTAAGTTACATACTGCTGTATTTCAGATGACTATTGTGTATTATTTTGTATAAAATTCTACTATTATAGCTAGATGATCTCTAACTTACTATTATCAATGCCTTAGTGAAGCTCAAAAACATTTATATCAAAGAATTTTTGCATACAATCTTGGTTGAATAAGCATCTTCATACAAGAACTTTCTGAAACTACACAGAAGTATCTACCTTTAATAAAGAAATTAAGTTTTCTTCCAGCTAAGTTTCTTCTAGTTTTCCTATGCCTCGACGTTGTTCTCCCCTGAAGCCTTCTGTGCAGTAGATAATTTCAGGTGTGCTAAATCTATTCTCTATGGTAGTGCATTCAAATCATAAAGAACATTAAGGAACCATACAAACTGGCCCCTCCATTCACTCTATCAATAAGAACACATCCATTGTCTGCTTGAACCTAACATCCTTAGATCCTCTTATGGTTGTACCATACCATCTTGAATATATTCAATGATTGGATATCCACAGACCTCCAGAGTGGCGAATTCCAAAAGATTTACAGCTTTGCAAACAAATTCCTCAACTTGGTCCTAAATAGCTCCCTTATCCTAAGACTGCACCCACAAGTCCTATACTAAAGGATAAAGGTCTCTCAGCGTCTTTGTTTCAAATTCATCTCAAAATTTTATAACACACAATGAGATAATGCCACTTTCTTCCTAACTCCAAAGCATACCGTTCAAATTTAGCTCAAGGACTACTCTTTCATTCCATTATTGACAGGCAATTGAAGAAGACACTGAAAACTCAGTGAATTAATCACATACCTTCCAGGAAATGATCAAGAATATGGATTCAAATTGAGCCATTTCCCAATTTTATCTCTGAGGCTGGAACCAACCTTCACATCAGCTGTACATATCTCAATCATTGGGAATGCTGTATCACATCATTCAGGAAACCGTTGCTTTATTTACTGCTGGTGGTACATTTGGAATTACACTTAAATGTAGCTACAAAATTAAATTTCCTACATTAATCAGCAAAATTATACATTAGCACACAAACACTTAAAAATGAAAATTGAACAGTAGACACATTGCATACTACCAATGAGATGTAATGCAGAGTTGGATTAGGGACAACATTGTCACCCACCTCATACAGGGATAAAAGGTTCAAGACTCACTTGAGACTGCAACAGACTTGCCAATGCATTGCTGATGAACAAACAACAGAAAATCTGCAGATACTGGAAATCCAAGCAACGCACACAAATTGCTGGAGGAACTCAAGCAAGCCAGGCAGTATCAGTGGAAAAGAGGAGACGTTTCATCAAGGCATTACTTAAGAATTGCTGTTTTCTCAGAGGTGGAGAATTTTTTACAAGATCCTAATCATACTTTCCTTTCACACTGTGCAAAAGATCCTATGGGCATTTTTTCAATGAATAAAATATTCAGTGCCTTAGCCAATACCTACCACAAGCAAAATTACTATAACAGATTATCTGGTCTCAATCACATTGTTGTGGATGGGACCTGACCAGGAGGGGGATGGGAGGTGATGGTGTGGAATTGGTTGCTACATTTTCTACGTTACAACAAATACATTCAAAATGCTTCATAAGATATATAATGATTCAGGATGAACAGTTAAATCCAGAGAGATGTGATACACATAAAGATCTATTCTTATATTTGAGCTTTAATTAATCACAAATATTCTGCCAATATTCATGGTTCATCTTCTAATAATGCTTATAGAACCGGACTACAACATGAGCTAACACTTTCAAGGAGCAAAGAGTGCAAGATTAATTTTTTGGGGGAAAGAAAATGTCAGTTGACTCAGAAATTTTATTTACAGTGGCTCCCTGTCCAAGGACTGCAAACAGACACAACGTGGAACAGCAGGCCAAATAGACCTACGATGAATCAAACTACCGGTGACTGAGCATTTCAAATTCCTTCATCTGATCCAGCTTTCACTTTGTAAAGACCCACAGTCTCTCCGGTTTTATAAGCACTGACAGTTCCACAGTTCCACCGACGGAGCTCTGTCACAGTTTTCCCAGGGATGTTTTGGGATGCACGGATGAACTGGAGTGAGCAAAGTTATTTCCTTTCTCTATTCGCTGCTCTTAAGCAGACTGTTGCATCGGATGAGAATGAGTCAGCTCCCGGGCAAACATTTCTTCCAAAAGTTGGGCACTCATTCATGGTGTGACCATTAATTCATGTGTGTGATGTACCAGTCAACCTGAAACTATTTAATTACAACTACCCGCCCACTTCATACCAGAACACCGTGTAAAGATTATCATTCTGCCCACACAAAAATTTGGCTTTTCAACAACGTTCCTGGAAGTTTTGTGGCTTTAGCTACCTAAGACATTTGAGAAGTACTTGTTACTGCAAGTTTCGATTTGCAAATCATCACAGCAGCACAAAAGAGCACCCTAATGACCTGTGCATGGATAGCACAAACCTAACACGGCAATCTCGTCATAAGAAAAGAAATATCTTTTTCATCAGACAGCTATTGCCACAGCTTCAGCTACAAGTAATACAAGTTATCAGTTCAGTTTAATTTCCATTTTGCGAATGATTTACTCGTCAGAGTGGAGGATTTGAAATTGCAATGGTACAGTTGTAATACTACAAGAAAAGTCATTACATGAATGGTTAACTAATGGCTAGACAGTTTCCTTTACTCGGAACAAGGTTGTTGTCAATGGCAAAGATACTACAGATACTGTAGAAAAGGAAACAGAAAATGACTCAGGATTACACCTCCATTTCCAGGAGCTGGAGAAATTGTGGCGTCACTGAGCACTTGCAACAAGCCATGAACTGCTTTCTCTGAAATATCACCCAACTGCCTAAAACTTCATTTAGGAACATAACTGCGTGTTGGTACCCTGTTAATATTTCAGAAATTTCTTGATGCTTTCATACACTGCGCTTCAAAGAAGGTCACTGGATGAAACCACAAACACGAGGAAATCTTCAGATACTGGAGATGGATGCATTAGAGGGTCGACTGTTTACTCTCTTCTATAGATGCTGCCTGGCAGCACTTGTGCGTGTGTTCCACTGGATAGAACTCAGGAGTGGGTCTCCTGGCTTTTTTTTCCCTTGCCCAGTTGAGTGCTAGCCTTAAAAATTCCTGAAGAAGTCTCGGGTTCCAGCCCCCTTGCAGAAATTCGACATACCACCTCAAGTGAAACTTTGATGCAGTAATACTAAGCACACTGTCGCAGGTTTAACTTTTCAATTGATGTACTGAACTAAAACTGTGCACACCTATAGGGGAAGTAACAAACGATTCCATTATCTTGAAGAACAGGAACAAGCCCTCAAAATGCCCTGGTTAAAATGTACTCCTTGGCCAACACCACCAAAACAAGTTAGCTGGTCATTCATTTATCACCTCCTTACTTTAATCAATTGTCTATGTTTGCTTGAAAGCAATAACGATTACATCAAATATAACTGCCGGTTGTAATCTAATCACATAAATAAGCATTTCTTTCCCATTTGCTAAATTGCGCAACAGAATTTTATTTCAAAGGCAGGCTCTCCAATGACATTGTTATGGCTGCTTTGACCTCACGAGTCCTCATGCACCCAACATTTTCCAGTTAATTGTTCAGATTAAGCAGTTTTGTCCAAATTAAAATGCATACACTCTTTGCCAGTCTGACATATTCCATTCCACAAGTTTTTGTAAGTTTGTAAGTTATAAGTTTTATAAGTCCCATAGGGAACTGTGTTCATTCCTGTGTATATATGGAATGTTGTCTTTGATCAACATTTTCATGTTAATGTCACATCAATTGCAATGTCTTATAACTAATGACTACGTGCAGGTATTTTTTTTAAAAAAACCTTGGCCTGAATTTAAACAGTGTCATCAATATAGGAGAATTGAAGAGGATGCCAGAGATGAGGGTCAGCTTTTCTCTGCTTTCAGATTCTAATTATATGTAAAAATGCTTTGTCATTATTAATAAATGCAGAAGTATCAGCAAGACCGGGGGCCATAACATATCTCAAGTTAAATAGTATTTAGTTATACCCATCTCTATTGATCGCAGTTCAATCACAGACTGCTTTCAAACAATACAAGAAGGCAATTTTAGTATAAAAGGTTTAACAGTATATTAATGGCTAGGGAAATCAAGTGAAAATTGATAAAGACAAATGCAATCATAGACAGTTAGTTCCTCCAGAAATGTAAGTCATGGAAGTACACTCTATCAACGATATCCAACATGGGCAAACAGCCTTGATACAAAAAAACATCTTGAACTGAAAGCAAACCACAAAAGCTGGGCATCAAGGTGAATAAATTTGATCTCCTTTACTCCATTTCAAAGTTCTTCCTTTATTCTCCCCTGATCTTACTAATCATGGTGTGCTTCTCCCCCATGTCCCTTCATGATTTTGTTTTTGGCAAATCAATAAAAAAACCTGCTTGCTTGAGTTTACTATTTTATTAGAATTTTATTTTATTTAGAAAAGTATACTTATGCACTGGTCAAGAGTAGTAGATGAACTTCATTCAGCTAAGGAAACTAAACCACTGATATGTAAACACTAGAACAAGTGGAGTCAAATCTTGATAGCAGGTGCTGGACAGACTGAGGTAGCATAATCTTTTAAATGTAAAATGAGCGAAATATTTCTGTATTGTGCATTATCCAACCAATTTCTGAATTTCTCACCACTTTAAGTATAAAAATAGACAATGCATACAAGGTGGAAAAGAACACTATAACTAGTTAGCACTAGCAACACGGGTTAGCGCTAACAGAATTGGTCAAAGTCTAGATATACGGGTGTTGGCAGGGATATTTTATGACCTTTCACTGATAGATCATATCAGGTAAACCAAAATCCACAATGGCCTTACATCTGCCGTTTAAGAATAAACTGGGAAATGCTACTAAAGGTCAAAAATGGAACTCAGTAAAACACCTGCATTCACTTTTCCAAAAGCAAGTGACTAGCAAAGCTGCATTTTTTGGCAATTCTAAATTATTCTCAAGAGGTATTAATGGTTGTTTCAGAGTATTAATACTCCTTCATGTAATGCACATTAAGATAACTAAGTACAACAATTGAAGCAAGGGTGACAGGATCTTTTCAACGCAATTTGATTGAATCTCATCAAACCCTTAAATACTACCAACTTCCATTACACTTTAGTCCACAGCTTTTATTCAGTAATTACACCCTTTAAGTCAGGTGTTCCCAACCTGGAGTCCACGGAACCTTTGGTTAATGGTAGGGGTCCATGACATTAAGAAAGTGAGAAACCCTGCTTTAAGTACTCTAAGACACTTTTCCATTTTGGCTTTATGAATGCAAGTGCTGCTGTTTCATGTCTCACACCAAGTTATCACAAAACACAAGCATGGATTATTTTTGAAAATGGAAATAAGGTATAATCATATATGCAGTTAGAAATTTATTATGGTTTTTCATGAGACACTTCAGGCTTGTCTAAAAATATATCTCATGCCTTGTGTACAGTTTCAGGTGCTTCTCTAGAGGCTTGTCTTCAGTGGTAGTGATGGTGGATCCAGTTTTGTGGGGTGGTATGGTAGTGTAGTGGTTAGCACAATGCTTTATAGTGCCGGAGACCCAGGTTCAATTCCTGCCATTGTAAGGAAATTGTAAATTCTCCCTGTAACCACGTGGGTTTCCTGAAGGGTGCTCTCATTTCCTCCCACTGTCCAAAGACGTACCGGTTGGTAGGTTAAATGGTCATTGTAAATTGTCCCTAGGATTAAATCAGGGGATTGAAGGGCAGTGTGGCTCAAGGATCAGTTCTGTGCTGTATCTCAATAAATAATTTAATTTTGTCCAATTTGAGGCCATGTGCCTCACCAACTCAAGTCTTCAATGAATCAAGGAGATTCATGAATGAGGTGTAGCAAATTGTGTATGAGGAATATTATATAGAAGGACTTATGACAGCATTTTGATAATGCAAGTAACAGATTATTGAGAAAATAAAAGGCCATCGTATTAAAGTGATATTTAATGTGCCTGCGGGGAAGGAAGCGCAGAATTTAAAAAAGACTGGTTGTCTGATTGGGTTTGGTATGAGGGCCAACGTTACCACTGCCATTAGATGTGAATTAGCGACACAGTGTTAACTCAAAAATATGGGATTATGTAAAATCTGAGAAAGTAGAAATTAATACTTCAAAACGCCACTGAAAATCTGCGGACACATGCAAGATGCAATTCAACACAGATGTGAGTTTGACAAGAATGCACTTTCCGAGAATGATTATGAAAAAGACAGTGTGATCTAAATAGTGTCATTTTGGTAGGATGGTGCATCATGGCAGGAAGAACACAAAGGCAGCTGGTGGGAAGTGTCCAGGTATATTGAAAAAACTGCTCAGCAGGTATAAGATAAATTTGGTTTTGAGGCATCGAACACTAAAATTAGTAAGTCACAAGTTAAGCTGTTTAGCTGGATTATTGGGTACAGTTGCGGATGTCATACAGTAGAAATATGTTCAAGACTTGAGAGTGTGCAGATGAACTTGACGTTAAGGACGGTGGAAAGTTTCTTAGGTAGATAAATCAGAGAAGTTGGGCCTGTTCTCTGTAAAACAAAGGAACTTCAATTGAAGTTCAAAATCATTTGGGGTATTGATTAAGTATGGAGAAAATGTTTCTTCTGGCAAGTGGAGTAGTAATTTGAGATCAAAGTTTTATAAACAGCAAAAGCTGAGGGGAGATAAGAATATATCTGTTCACACAAAGGATTTTTGAATCTGAAACCCATCACCCTAAAAGTGGTGAAACTGGATTCCATAGAAACTTGCAGAAGGCAATTAGGCATAAACTTGAAGAGGCACATGCAATGTTATGGAAGTAAATCAGAACGCCTTTTCCCTGAAGAAACAATAGGCTGAATGGTCTTTTGTACTATAATGCCTCAATACGTGGAAAGGCAGGAACTGGAGGTGAATTAAGGGCTAGACTAGATACTGGAAGGCCACTGCTGTTCTTTCCCATTCCCTTTTTTAAAAAATTACACTTTGGTGCTGTTCGTTGTTTGAGTCAATCCCCAGTGCCACAGGCCTCCAGATCTTGCTTTTGCCCAAAGCAGGTGAGGTGTCGCGATACAAACACTAAGCCCTGTGTTTACCCAGCTGAGGGGATAAGTGGTATACAGCAGATTTGCTCACTAAATTGCCTCTCTTCCTCTTGGGCCCTTAGCTTCCAGTAAAGCATAGCTCATCGATACCTTTCCATCTCCATTGTCCTCTGTTCTGAACCTGTTTCTACAGGGTGGAACTTGAGTGACCCCATCATCTGATTTTGGTCTCGACATCTCTCCTCCATGTGTTCTTTGGACGTCACATTTTTCTCTATCCTTGGGGTTTCCATTTCAATGCCTGCCTGGTGATGTTGATTGGCTTCCTCGAGGTCTTTCCAATCCACCTCTATTTCCATATTTATGTCTCTGTGGATTGCTGGGTGGTGTTTTCCCCCACAATGTCCTGTTGGTTACTTTGTCAGTCCACCTGATGTTTAGGATCCTTCTTAGGCACTGGTTCATGAAAGGTTGCAGATTTTGTAGTGTCTTTGTTGTTCTCCAGGTTTCAGTGCCAGATAGGCTGAGCTGAAGATTCTGATTTTGGTTTTGGTTCTCTGGATGTCCACTCTTCCTTCAAGATGTTGAAAACCACTCTGGCCTTGTTGATCCTGGCTTTGACATCCTCACCTGGAAACTGGCTTCCACTAAGCTTGTAGAGTAGGCAGGTGGACTAGTCTCCACTCCAAATTATAACATTTTAATCGATGAAGCAATTCAGAAGCTGCTATATACATCTTACTGGATTGCAGAGTCAATTATTACACTGTAATTATTCACCTCAGCATTCTGGGAAAAATCTGGTTGATTACCCTAATGGCTAAGGGACCAACAGCAACTTCAAAACAAAAGTTCGAAGTAAACTTTATTATCAGAGTACATACATGTCACCACATACAACCCTGAGACTCTTTTTCCAGCAGGGATACTTAGCAAATCTATAGAACAGTAACTGTAAACAGGATCTATAAACAAAATCTGCAAGTATAGATAAATTGTAATAAATAACGAGAGCATGAAATAACAAGATAAAGAGTCCTTAGAATGCGACCATTGGTTGTGGGAACACCATAAAGAGAATGAGTGTGGTTATCCCCTTTTGTTCAACAGCCTGATGATTGTGGTGTTGTAACTGTCCCTGATTCTGGAAGACTGAGTCCTGAGCCACTTGTACCTTCTACCAGATGGCAGCAGCAAGAAAAGAGCATGGCCTGGGTGGTGAGGATCTTTGCTGTTTTTTCTATGGAACATTTCACGCAGATGTGCTCTACTTAAATTTTTCAATATTTTATCATAGCACTATGTTGTCTATTCATGACCCAACTAACACCTCATGCGAAGAAAAAACATTTTGCACAAAACTGTCTGAAACACTTAACCGGGGTACTTGTTCAGGATTTTCCATTGGTACTTGGGACAGAACATTTCCTTATTCTTAAGTATCTACAGTCCATATTAATCATTTCTAGGTCAAATGTAACTGCACAGCATAGCTCTTTACCCCAAATCAAGAATCCAGCAACCACAAAAGGGACACCTTTCACAGTAGCTATGTCTTTTTCCATTAATCACACCCATGAATGGACATACTTCACTATGTTTTACTTTGAATTTACGCATATTGAAATGTTCTGACCAAATCCTTCCGTGCATACTCGAAACAAGAATGACTGGAGATATATACAACCTTTCTGTTAAAGATCACAATTTTGTATTCCGAAAGGGCTAGTAAATGCAAGGCCTCAGCATTCATGTTCCTGAAACTAGATTTCAGGCACTGGCAACAACTATGGTTACTCTCTAAGTCAGAAGTAAACATTGGATTGGTACTGGTTCTAGGAGTGGTAATCTGTCTGAGCAATCTAGCTCCCAAAGTCTAAAGGTAAGGATATCATAATTCAAAAGGAAACAGGAGCAGCTCCATAACTGCATTAACTCTTTCCATGCCACCATTCTTGAAACGTATAAAAATCTTTCTCCAACATTTCCAAGTATTAACGCTTTGGAAAACTGTATTCCCTTCTTTTTAGCCAAATGTGGCAGTTCACTCACAGTAATGAGATCAGCAGCGGATTGCACTTTTTAAAGAGGGAACTTGAGCGAGAAATGCTGGACGCAAAGACAAGTAAATGTACAGATATACCCTTTGGAGTTCACACATACAGCAGTGTCGGAAATTCCTCTGGAGATACTCTGTCAGAGTTGCAGCTGAAATGTATTAATGCACGTAAAGGGATATCCACATCCCCAGCAATGCCCTGACATCCAACAGCAGAACCTGGATTAGTACTCATACAACTCCTGCTTTACAGATGCAGGCTCTTAATGCTAAGAAAAGCAACAAAAGGTCTGCATTTTAAAGAGTAAATACGGTTTCTTTTGTCCAAAGCCTCTTTGAAACCAATAACCTTAGAAGCAGAATCTTTACCATGAACTGCTATGTCTTCATTTAAGGTTGGTAGCCCTTCCAAACTAAGTGATATTCAAAATTGACCAAGAAGCCTCTCGCAGCCAGTGCCCAACCGACCAAAGTGGAACAAGCTTGCAATCTGACCTAATAGCCAAAGTGTTTTTCTGTTTATTGAAATTTGCTTTTTCCAAAGAGGAGGCCAAATTCTCAGAGCTCCAATTACATACAAAAATTCGGAGAAATATATTTTACTGTCAATACTACCATTATTTATGAATCAATTGGGCAATGATTTCCCTGGGATATGTTGACTCTTCATTCCTTTCTATAGATGGTGCCTGACCTGCTGAGTTCCTCCACCATTTTTGTGCATTACTCTGGATTTCCAGCTTCTGAGGAGTCTGTTTATTATTTCCATGGGTTTAAAGATGTGCCATTTAAGACAATAAAGATGAAATTCAGCTAAGTCTGTCTCCACAAAGGCAGTATACCAATCTCATCCATTCTGCTTCATTAATGAAGCAGAACTTCACCAAATATTTCACACGAGGTGCAGACACCCTGAATATCGCTTCTGATATTGACTAAGTATCTGTGAAATAACTTGTCCCTGTAGTCGAGGGGTATGAACACACTGGCTTCTAACCCTGAGGCACGACAGCTAGCACTGAGCCACAGCTGAAATGGCTAACATATTTTTATTGAATTTATTTAAATCGAACATTATGATCATTCCATTGCACCAAGCATTCATTCCATCATCAGCTTTAAGCCAAATATACTTTTAGTCATCCTTAACAACGTTGTCATTATTCAGTTACATTTAATGGCCTTTCATTTAGTATTCAGTAGCTTCAGAAATTTGTCACCCATGACATATCTTAAACTATTGAACTTTAGAAAGTCCTCTAAAATGTCTTTTTATTTCCATTCTGACCACAAATCCAGTGTAGTACATTGTTCTGTTAACCCAGCAGGGGCTAAATTGGATACAGCATGTAGATTACGGCACAGGATTAGATGGGCCCATTGCTTCTAGTGCAGAAGCTGCTAATCAACTCAGTTGTTCCTTTCTGCGGAACATCAGGCGGCATCTTTGCTGTTTCCATATTTTTACGAGGCCAAGTCGCTAGCTCGATGCTCAAAGCGTGCAAGGAGCTCAGGACCATTCGCCCCGAAGCCCAGTGCTGATGTCACTACACCACTGACCAGCATAATCAACTCAACGCTGCTTGTTAAATTGAACTGAAGCTTGTGTGCAAGCAGCACGAGCCATTTTGTTGAATGACTACTCACACCTCAGCAAGGTAGTCCAAAGGCAGGAGTGGCTAGTACATACTAAAGGACTGTCAATGCATCTGAGACAGGATCAAATTTAATAAGTATAATTAATTACCTTTAATTAGTATTAGTTTAATGTGGGAGACTTTGCATCACGCATCATTGTCGCAAAAACAAAGGAGCTGGTTGTGGATTATAGGAGGAATTGAGATAGGCTAACCCCTAATGACATCAATAGGTCTGGAGTTGAGTGGGTGAACAGCATCCACATCACCAAAGACCTCATGAGGTCAGTACACACCAGCTGTGTGGTGATAAAGGCACAACAGTGCCTCTGTCACTTCAGACAGGTGAAGAAGTTTGGTATGGGCCCCCAAATCCTAAGTACTTTCTACAAGGGCACAATTGAGAGCATCCTGACTGTCTGCATCATTGCCTGGTATAGGAACTGTACCTCCCTCACTTGCAGGATTCTGCAGAGTTGTAGACAGCCCAGCACATTTGTAGTTGTGAACTTCCCATGATTCAGGACATTTACAAAGACATGTGTGAAAAAGGGGCCCGTGGGATCATTGGGGATCCAAGTCACCCCAACCACAATCTATTCCAGCTGCTACCATCCTGGAAACAGTACCGCAGCATAAAAGCCAGGACCAACAGGCTCCGGGACAGCTTCTTCCACCAGGCCATCAGACTGATTAACTCACGCTGATTTGAGTGTAGTTCTATGTTACATTGACCATTCTATGTATTATAGTTATTAATTACTATGATTGCACATTCAACATTTAGACGGAGATGAAATGTAAACATTTTTACTCATGTATGTGAAGGATGTAAGAAATAAATTCAATTCAATTCACTGGAAAACAGGCTCCATGATTTCCCAGCACTGATATGGAGACTTTGGCAAAAAATGGTAGAAAGGGGCAAGATGTAATCTGTCCACTGAGATCCAGGAAGCAGTCTAGAAACATTCTAAAGGCAAATGGAAGTAGGTAGCCAAGATAGTCGATTCAAGTGTTAGCTTCAAGGCAATTGGAAAAGGTTGGCTAACCTCACATATGTGACCATGGTTAATGAATGTCCCTTCAATACTCCTACCATAGCCACCAAAAACAGAAAAAGGAGGAAATACTCAGCTGGTCAGACGCATCTACAGAGAGTGAAACAGAGTCAGCTTTTCATTTCAAAGCTACATGGTCAAAACTGGAAAAGAGAAAAGAAAAATTAGTTTTAAGTTGCAGAGAAAGTGGGTGGAAAACAGACATACAAGACAATGGGAATATCTATGATATGTTGCTGTGATTGCTGATGAAGTGGACTAAAGGTGCAAACACCACAACTTCATTGTCACCCACTTACTTTCAAATTAACTAGCTGCACCCAAGAAAGCCTGTCCTGAACATATCACGGGATATTCCCTTTGTTCCATAAATCTCTCTCTTCCCAACCCCATACTCCTCAATTTCATTGCAACCTAAAACACATTCACTTTCCACTGATACTGCCTGGACAACTAAGTATTTCTAGTAATTTTAGGTTTCCAATATCCACAGTTTTATTCTAATGCTGGCCAAAGCCTCGAACACTGACTGTTCAATACTACATTGCAACCTCCTTCCAAGAACAAACTTGGAAACACAGCATCCCAGCTTGCCCAGTGATGCCTCCGCATAACTATGAAGCAGACCACAAGGACGTTGGTTGAGCTGCAGATTGAAGTCAAGCCTTTCACATCAAAAGAAAGCAAGCAGAACAAAATGTGGCCAAATAACAGTTTAGTTTTGCAAGGAACTGAGCGCACTACGTTTCAAATCAAGTGAAAACAATTTCGGAAGAGTTGAACTGCTGAATTATGTCACCAACACTGCTATGAGCCAGTATAATAAAAATAAATTATAGGTCTACTCTATACTAACAGTTAACTGGAGGCTCAGGGAAAAGTAAAACCATCAGCGTGAATGAGGAAGCTGGAAATGTAGGTTCAAAGATCAATCCTGAAACAGTAAAACTGCTATTGTGTTATGCTCAAAGGTTGTAAACTAACCAATTTTATTCCACTTCAATTATATTTCTTTAACAGAAGTGTTGAAATCACCTGTCCAGACACAATTCATGGGCATGCCAAGTAAATGTGCAGCCATTATACATTGTCGTCAATGGAAATTGTCCTGCTAAGAACGTGGCTACACCAGCATTATTTTAGCTATACCCCAATTTCAGATAGAACTGTCTTTCATACTCTTAACACAATTAGTAAATTTTATGAGAGCATGCTACTTTATAAAACTCTGGTTAGGCCACATCTGTGGTATTGCATACAGTTTTGTTCACCCCACTTTAGGGGGGATGTTGAGGCTTCGGAGAAGGTGCAGAAGAGGTTTACCAGGATGGTTTAGAGGGCTATCACCGGAGGCTGGAGAAACGTGCGCTGTTTTCCCTGCAGCATCGGCAGCTGAGAGGACATCTGATTGAGGTTTACAAGACTATGAAAGGCATAGATAGAGTGGGCAGAATATCTGTTTCCCAGGGCTGAAATGTCCAATATCAGAGGATATGCATTGAAGGTGAGAGGCAGTAGGTTCAAGGGGGATGAGAGGAGATAGTGTTTTACTCAGAGAGTGGTGGATGCCTGGAATGGTGGTAGAGGCCAGTATATTAGAGGCTTTTGAGAGACATTTCAATAGGCACATGGGTATAAGGAAAATGGAGGGATATAACCATGGTGTAGGTAGGAGAGATTGGTGTTTTTGATTTCATTTTTAGCTGGCTCAGCACAACATTGTTCTTTGACTTCAACACATACCACCAGAGCCTAAAGAAATAAAGAACTTATTTATGACATTCCGTACTTCGTCTTTGCATTTTGCAAATAAATGACAACATCCCATCAATACCCTTTGCAAATTAATAATTATATCACACCGTGTGATGGCTTTCTTAACTGAAAACATATTCTAAAATGATGAATTCAATGTATGTATTCCTATTGAGCTACAGGTTGCTAACATATCGAACAATATTGCTCCTTTACAAATCAGTTCAAGACAATGTATTTCCATCAACATTGATATCACTGGGCTTTGAAAATTAAACTAATACTTGTTTAATCTTTGGTATGCTGGCGGAAGTCGGGGCTTTGTGCTTTGGCTCTTGGTAGGGTCACCCATGCCAAGCAGGCCAGAACGTACAGGACACAACGGTTCACCAGTCCTCCAAGTTTGGGGACTCAGCTCAGGGCTACTGGTAAAACAAAATTGTCAGATAAACAGCAGGGGAGAATCCTTCTACACCTGAGCGTGACAGTATTCCTGAGTCTCCACCCGGGACTCGCATGACTGACAGCAGTGTAAGCTGAGAGAAAGTTACTGACATGCTGAAGGAAACCACCAGAAATGGAGGACCTTCATCGCTGCCCTAAACACCTGGCCGTTTCTCTCGTATAATACCGATATTGGTCTTTTGTTCTAAAATTCCTGTTACTTAGAACTTTAAATTAACTCATGAAGTTAAACAAAAGTAGTGTTACAGTACTTTGATTTTTATTTGATTTGTTCTTTGTAACAGACAAGTTTAGAATCAGTTCTTATATTTGCATAGTTCTCCTTCAGGAGGGTATTTGATTGGTCTTCAGCCACAATACAGTATTTGTAAGTGAAGGCCATGCCAACAAAGTTATTTAACTGTGTTTGATAAACTCCCAAAGAATCGAACACCTCTTGCCCTACTATGTGAAGGGTGCTCCAATAAGTTTCATAATTACAAACAAGTGAGTCTATTCTCCGGTACTGGAAAAATCAAACTTAAGGGCAGAAATGCACGATTTCAGTACCAATTACATATATCACTTGAAACTAACAGTGTGCTATGCACTACATTAAACGTAGGTGAAAATGGCTTAAAACATTGATAAAATATAAGATCTATTTTTGGTCTCTAAGCCATCATTCACATTTATGAGGCTGTCAGCAAGGCTGTTACACACTGCTAGCAGACTTAACAAATATGAGAAGAACATTTCAAAGACTAGTACAAGCAACTGTAACATTGTCCCAGCACATTCTTTATTTCTCAACACTCACATAATTATTTATAATTCTGCATGTCCACTGCAACAGCTAAAACTTTACACCACTTGTTCAGATGCTAAACATACAGAGTGCTACCAAGAAAAATACTCCGTGCAAAAAATAACACTTTGATTTATTGTTGCTTCTGAGTTTTCTCCTTTGACTCAATTCTTTCCTGAACCAGAAACTCCTGACAGTATTCAATTCCACTGGTCCTTTATCCAAGCAGTGTTTGCATATGTACCTGAAATTTACTGCCATGTTAGCAGAACCAAGTCTAGTCCTGGCTTCACCATTTCCAGTTACTTTTTCGTCTGATCTGACTGCCCAGTACATCAGCCCACTGTAAAGTTACCCAAGATATTCGGAGACATCTCAATGACCATGGAGGAGAGGGAGTTGATATTTCAACATGAAAGCCTTTCGTCAGCACTATAAAAAGTTAGAAATCAAATTTTTAAGCTGCAGATAATGGGAGATATATTGAAAGCACTGGACCAAGTTGTAAGCAACATTCACTGCTTGCAATTTTAATCTCCCCTACAGCACAGAAACCTAACACAGAGAGGATGAATGCTTTATAAAACATCCATTTAGTCCCAAAACGTAACCCTGTAATTCTAGTTACCTATCATTTTAATTCTTCATCCCACCTTCACAGTGACCTGTGTCTCTGTCTTCCTACGTCTTTCCAATGAAGCCCAATGCACTCCTTGAGGTCTTCATTTTATCTTCTGATTGTAGCCCTCAGGACTTAAAACAGAATTCAACAGTTTTTGAGATCTTTCAACATGTTGAAAGATTGGAGCGACTGGGCTTGTGTACACTGGAATTTAGAAGGATGAGAGGGGATCTGATTGAAACATATAAGATTATTAAGAGATTGGACACACAGGAGGCAGGAAGCATGTTCCCGCTGATGGGTGAGTCCAGAACTAGAGGCCACAGTTTAAGAATAAGGGGTAGGCCATTTAGAACAGAGATGCAGAAAATCTTTTTCACCCAGAGAGTGGTGGATATGTGGAATGCTCTGCCCCAGAAGGCAGTGGAGGCCAAGTCTCTGGATGCATTCAAGAGAGAGTTAGATAGAGCTCTTATAGATAGCGGGGTCAAGGGATATGGGGAGAGGGCAGGAACGGGGTACTGATTGTGTATGATCAGCCATGATCACAGTGAATGGCGGTGCTGGCTAGAAGGGCTGAATGGCCCACTCCTGCACCTACTGTGAGATAACTAATCTTTCAAGTATGGATGCTCACCTTTGATGGAACAAATTATTTTCCCTCTCCATAGATGTTCCCCAACCTGTGAAGTATTTCTAGCACCTGTTGTTTCAGAGGTGCTCCACGGTTACTTTTTCCCCTTCTGCTCTGTTCCTCATTCATTTCCCATTAACACATTCAGAGAGATCAATTATGCATAATAAGCCTTCAACAAGCAATCTCAGTGGGCACAACCATCATATCAATCTCCCTTGCTCTCTATCTAAGATGTGTTCTCTTCACTACAAATGAGATCATGTCTAATTTTTAAACTTCCTTAGTTCTCTCTCCAAAGATACCACCTAGCTTTTAAAAATTTCCAGTATTTTATATACCATTCAGATTTCCAACATCTTTTTTTTATTTCATTCACTCAATCTTAGTTGTGGTCAAAACTGAAAACATGCAATTATGATTGGTGGTTGCTATAATGGAAACTGCTGGCTTAATCTTTATACTTGTTAAATATCATTTCCTTCAAAAAAAAAGATATCTTAGAAAGCACAAAGATACAACATGCAGGTCCCAACTTGAACAGGGAACCAGCTACTCAATCAAAAATAACTGAAGCCTTCCTGGAATTGAATTTAGTTATAACTAATCTGTAATTGTGGGAAACAAAGAGACAACATTTTAAAACTGTGTCTAGATTTCACTTACATAAAAAATCACCCTCAGCCAATCTTAATTTGCAGAAGTATTATATAGGAAGATAATTAGCTAAATACAGAGAAACAGAACAGAGATATTTCTTCACGCCACACTCAAGAAAGTCAATTTTATGCCGTTCACTTCTGATTTCCTTTATTGAATTTTTTGCTTGATGGATCGAACATTACAGAGAAAATTGCATACTCATTTCTTACAGTGTTACTCCTGTTGCCGCAAGCTGAATTTTAATTTAAACAAGAAAAGGAGCCAACTCTTCTAATAGTGTATGAATCCAATTTTGTTAAAGAAGTCATGGACTCCACTGACAGGCATTGAGCAAGGAGATTTACTCAACTTCCTGGTTGATTGAAGACAGCAGGGAAATTGGATTGAGAGGAATTGGGAATTCTTTTTATTGATACATGTTCATATGCAACAGAGAAATTTTGTAATACACTTCTATAATTCTGCACAAATCTCCTGACAATATGAACACAGATCAGGCCTCCATATTATCATCTTCATATTCCAAAGGGAAGTAAATTAATGAGACAATGCCAAACAAAGTCTGGCTATAATGCCACCAGAACTGATAGGTTATACTCATGTCAAAAGACCATGCCTCAGCTGTTATCTAGTAAGTAAAAAAAAAAGTGATAATTGACATAGATTTTGGAGTACTTTGGACAGGGCTTCCAAATGCATGCAAAAGCTGGGGCCTTAAATACAAGACAGTTACCTATAAATCCAACAGGAAATTCAGTACTTCTTAGAAGCTGGTTGGATTTACCAATGAGAATCCCGCTTTGCTCAAGAAGCCAAAATTAAGGAAAAGCCAGATAAACACAAGGAGGAAAATAGAAATGATGTAGACCGGGAGAGGTCTTCATGAAGTATAAAGGTCACAGGACCTGTTACACAACTTCAAATTTGATCTAATTCTAGCACACTAAATACACACAGTATGCACATTACAACCTTCAATATAGTGGTGATAGTGCGTGCATGCATTTGAAGAATTACACATTTTTTAAAAACAGCATAGAATTATGACTTCATTGGCAAATTTTTCTGACAATATTGTTCAAGTTGATATCTTGTATTCTTAGAGATGGGAACATTTTATATTTCTTCCAAATGTGTTAAGAATCTCTGGAATTCTTTTCTTCAGAGTGCTTTGGACATTGAATTATTAAGTTATATTCAAGCCTGAGACAGATTTTCGATTAAAGAGAATGAAAGACAAGAAAAGAATTTAGGAAAAAAATTAGATTAGCCATCTCTGAATGGCAGAGTATGAACACGCACCGCATGGCCTATTTCTGCCCTTTTCTCTCATGTTCATAAACAAAATTTGTTACAATAGTGAGCAACTTCTCAATGACTGTTTATTACAACCCAATGAAACTTCAATCCATCACTGATTGTTCCCAACTTACTTCCTCTTAGGAGGAAGAACTCTCCCTATTCAACAAGGCAAACCAGCAGAAAAAGCCATGGAAATGTGGGATACCATTTAAATCCTGTAAAGTTTGTATGAATACTTTTCACAATCCCAGCAGCACTCATATAACATCGACTTTAAGTGCATTTACTGTTTGCTTAAATGTGATCACAGTAACTTTGCCACATGGGCAAAACCAATTCTCCTCATTTGTTTCTGAAGGAGCAAAAGGAAAACATAATCACATTTTTCTCCCTGCCCTGAGTTGTCTTCCAGAATTAATGTTGACAGTGGTCACAAGAGAATATTGGGCAATGGCAGAAATGAATTTAGTTGTGATACACCTCAAGGAAAAATAAACTTCTCAAACACAAGAAAAGTTAAATAGTTGAACAAGCAATGTATGCTTGCCTAATAAGGGGTGGGAAGGGTTGCAAGATAACAAAAGAAACAGGTCCAATACTACTGCAATATAATTAAAGAGAGTGGCACTTACCCATTTTCTAGGTCTACCCCTAGGTCGTTTCTCACCACTGGGCTCAGCTTTCTAACAAAATAATTGGAAAAACAATGTTATCTTCACATGCTTAAGAATTCTAATGTACAAGACCCATCACAACTTAAAATAGTACACAAACTGCATGTGTCTTCACCGCTCACAATTCAAATTTATTGATTCTTGCAGACATCCTCAATTAATCATTCCAACGAATTATTTCAGTTCTTCAACAAAACAACTCATTTTCTGGATAACCTATGTGTGCAATCTAGTTTTAAGCTTGTTTGGGATATTAATAACTATCTGATACCTCAAATCATAGCATTACCTGATTATTTCTAAGGCAATGCATTAATTCACCCAAGGAGTAAGAAACTACGAGAAGGAATTACATCCAGTATAGTGAAACAATGCAAAGCATCTTTAATACTTAAATTAAAAATTCTAAACTTAAACTCACATCCTATTTCTTTTGAAGCTGCTTGCTTTGAAAAATTAAATAACAGTTCTGTATTAAAAGATGTCTGTTTACCTCAGAAATCAGATCATTTTGAGCAAAATATAGAAGTCACTGGCCCCAAGTTGCCAATTGTAGAGTTAATAAATTAATCTGATAATTTCAGGAGGATGATAATGTCCACCGTCAAGACTATGATGTTTCTGACTAAATAAGTCATCTAAGTCTCAAATGTTAACAATTAAAATGTGGATTTGGATTGTCACCTGAACTTCAGGGTTAGTGAAGAACCTAAAACAAGGGGAGACAATTGACATAGGATCTGAACCAATAAAGGTGGGGCTTTTGTGCTGTACCTTTGTACATTGCTGTTAGGTGCAACAGAAATTAAACCTGCTCTCTATAATGTAATTATCAAGACAAGACCTGTTTAAATAATTTAATGAATATGAAGTGTTCTTCAGTCATCCACTCTTTGTTAAGTAATAATATAAATGTAATAATATACAATTCCTGGACAGAGATCTGTCTTGCACAACAATAGCTAGACATCAGCATAAAAGTGACAAAGGTACAGTTCTGGCAGTAATTGACAGGGTACTGGACAAACACTATGAGTTACTTTAAAAAGCAATACAGTATTAAATATACTTTTACGTAGACCAATGATTCTGAAATCAGAGCTAAAGAAACCTTCGATGTTTCTGTTCTCAATGAGGTTTCAAATTCTACTTTTTATTTTATAAATGCAGTTTTAGAAAAAAATAACTTAAAAGTTATTAAATTTGATTTTATTTCAGAAAGATGTTGATACCAATCCAAAAGACTAAGGCTATGAATCAATTTTAATCTTTAAACTCAATCAGAATTTCTTCCAGTACAAGCTTCATTTTTATTTCCCTTCTATCTGTTAAACTTATCACATCAATAGCCTTTTATCTACAAAGATAAAGTGGTACTGACACATTTCTCAAAAATATCATGTGACGGAATCCTTATAAGTCGCCAAAGTTTCTCTGCAATATTGAGCCCAGATAATGAAGTTGCCTTTTTCAAAATGACACATTGTCAAGTCCTTGTTACACTTGCATTACTAATGAACAGGTATAATCAAATTCTTTTTAGCAACACATCGGCCTGAAAGAGAATTCATTGTTAAAACACCTTAGTTGTTAAAATGCAAAAAACAAATGTATTAATCTACCAGTGTTTCTTATCAAGTTAAATTTACTTTCACAAATAAAAATAAGGAATTATACCTTATATGATTTGCTTTTTAGTAACATTTATCAATTTAATTATAAACTGCAAGACTTAAGGAGAAAACAAATTAGTAGATCTCTGGAGCACCAAATTCAATATATATTTTAATGGAAACAACATCAGTATGAATTCTCTAAAACACTATAGTTGAAGGAAGTTAACAGTGAATACAAGAGCTTGCCTTTTTTTTAACATTTTGAACATGAGGAGCACTCCAACTATATTTGTAACCTTTTCCTTAGTTTATCTTCATCCCACTGTTCACACACATTCTCTTAAAATTTCAAAAACTTGTTTTGCTATAGGATGTCTTTAGAATAGATCAAAATGCTTTTTCATTGCTGTAGCATTTTATTTGGTGAATAAAAACTACCTGTTAAAACATACAGTTGCAAAATAACTGATTCAAATGTTTTCTCGGTAAGTGGGCATTACAACTTAAATTTCCATGTAAACTTTTCCCTTACAATTGAACGTAAAACAACATTTTTTTAACTGAATTTTAACATAATCCTTTGCAAAATTGTCAACTGATGCCCAGAATTTTAAGTTTTCAGCAAATTTGTATCACAAAATGTTGCTCATTATATATTACTAAGAACTTAGCATATAATCACATTTAAAATACACATAGCTAGATCTTGCTAATTATTTTTGCTGATATGTTTATAAATCAGACATTTCTTCAGCTAGATGGTGTTAGCTACAATGTTAACAAGAAACCATGCAGTTCATTGGAGTGGCTTTACCAGAACAAAAGTTTCCCTCCAACAAAGCTGCTCAACTTCCTCAAAAATTGAAACAGAAAATAATCCTTCCTCGGGGAAGCTTTCATGGTCTCTTACTTTAAACTTGGACTTTACTCTGACATAGCAAACTGCAGGAAATGTGATTCAAACACAAATTACTAAAATGGTGTAAATCCTCTGGCATTCAGGATAAATGATTGAACTCATTTGTAAACTAGTCTTCAGAGTGTGGTTAGTGCTCAGAAATGTTCACAAGTTAATCTCACCTTTTGAGCTGCTTTAGAGGGACCCTTGTTTTTGCTTCCTTTTGGTCTTCCCCTAGGTCGTTTAGGCGTAGGTGGTCCAGTGGGTTCCTATAATTTAATAAGGAACAGTGGCCAGTTAAACAGAGACCCAAAGAAGGCTCCAATACATTAAGTTCTTTTAAAGAAGTCCACATACAAAAAAAAATGCAAACTCCATACAGAAAATTGGTGCTTGGTAACAACAGGAATTTAATTGCCTGTTCCTTCAGAAATGTGGAAAATACCAATGAATTTCTGAAGTAGTAAATTACGTTCTGTTTAGATTATTTCATCTGTACATATTCCTAAACAATACAGACCTTCTTATATCACTTTTCAGTGACTTAATAAGTTGAATTAAAGAAAGAGATATTTCCAAATGGTGACGTGAATACAATGTGTAACTGGACTTAACTAAAAGTGGCAAACTCGATGTGTTCACTTAGTGGGACAGAAATTAAAGTGGTTTCAGCATTTATTACACATAATTCCAAAGGGGTCAATGTAAACTCCAAGTTAGTTGCTTTTAACAAAACAACGCAGTGTCCATTCATCAAACCAACAGGCGATGGCCATTCAAGTTGATACACCCAACCATTCAGCTCACGAATCCAATGAAAGGCTTTCATTCTCGGTGGGAGAAAGGGAGTCAAATTTAAATATCTACATCTTGAGCCGTTTTTCAGCCAGATTCCCATAAAACTCACAACGTGAGAGTAATGATGCTGCGAACCTGCACTCTCGGCAAGCAGCGTTTTAAACGCGGAGGCATTTAATGAAAAAGAGCGTGTCACATCCAAGCGGAAGGAAAATCTAAGCAGACATCTGATTGCTTCCCAAATAAACCACTGCTTCGTGATCCAGGCACAAACCAACTTATTAAATAAACCGATCTTTACAGGACGTCCTGCTTAGAATATAACGCAATCAGAGCTGGAAATAAAAATAGTGACACATTTAGTGTGCTCGTACTGGCAGTGAAATATTGCCATTGACACAAAAGTATTTCATCTGCACACAGCGGTGTATTAGCAAATTATAGAGAGTACGCCTCAATAAAGTGCCCTGGTCAAAACAGGAGGCTGGAAACAATGTATTTGCATGAAATAAGGTCCATTACTACGGTCCTGAAAGTGGGGGGGAAAGGGTAATTATACACTTTCTCGCCCTTAAATGGTGTCACTCTTCCCAAACAGCGCAAGATCGAGAAAGACCCTTCACAAAACTTGAGAAAAGGCTAGGCTCTGTGGCAGCCACATAGAGCACAGCGCGACAGAAAGGACGAGGATCTGCGTCCCACAACTCATCAAATTAGGCGGGATTTTCGGATCACTTTTTTTTAAATGGGTGATACTTGGAACAACAAAAACAAAAGCTGCCGGCCTTTCCGGAGCGCCACAGAAGACCGAGACACCGTGTATGTGCAACAGGTAACTCCGACAAACACCCTTCATTCATTCAGTGCAGACACTTCATCCCAACTTGCGATTATTATTGACGTCGGCTGCCGGGCCGATTTAACGTCGCGGTCACACGAAAGCCAGCGTTTTCTAAACTACCTTTAAACAAAACCACCTAAGGAAATGAAAACGCCTCAACCCCAACGCATTGGGGGTTTATTTGCTCGAAAAATTTCGAGCAAAAAATTTTCAGCGCATCCAGCCTTGAACACGCAACCCAAGACTGGAAGGAAGAAAAGGGACGGGATGGCAACTTGTAACAGTACATGCAACTAAAACCGTCCTTAAACTAATCCTCAGCTCTATCCCAACCCACTCCATAGATCCCTTCGGTGGAAAAAAAAACAGAATAATTTTTTAAAAACAGAGCGCTATACTGACTTGCTGCTGTTTCTTGGGTCTTCCCCGACCTCTCTTCTGCGGTGGCTCTGCAGGTTGTTCCGGGGGAGTCGTGGACTGGCTGGGTCCTTCGCCTCTTGTGCTCATTGCGGCTTCTGACAATCTGGCTCTCTCCAACAGGTTAACGCAAGGAGCAGTAACACCGGGCGCCCTGGTGTTGAATGTATTGAGGAGGAGACAAGGGAAAGAAAAAATAGATGGTGGGGGTGGGTGGGCAAGAGAAATAAAGCTGGAGCAACAAATTGCAGGATGCTACCAAAGATGCAGTGGGTACCGCTGCTTGCTTTTACTGGTGGTTGAAATTTAATGGGAATTAAAGTGTGAAAAGGACCAGTTATGATCTGCTGGTACGGCACAGGCTGAAATCGGGGCACTGCAGTTTCCTGCTAAGTGTAACAATAATGATCATACTTTATGCACCGTAAACTAATAAACGAAGTGGGGGAAAGAGCAGAGAGCCCAGCACCCGCTATACAAGAGTTTAAGTGAAAGGGAAAGAGTTACTTGGGCTATTATTCTTGTCCAGCCCACGAAAGGAGAATGGGTAAAAAAGCACCTTTACTCGTGGGTGGAAAAAGGAGGGGGAGGGGTGGGGTTGAGAATGAGAGAGGAGGGGAGGGGACAAGAGGCAGGACCAGAAGAGAGCGAAAAAAACACCGCGATCAGCTTGGACAAGATCCAGATGAAACATTCACAATTCACCAACACTGGAAGAGAGCGGAGGGCTCACGTGTCCCAGGCTCGGGCACTCTGTAACAAAGCCTCTTCTGAATGGCTGAACTCCAGCAGGTTATTTAAATACACCCCCGTCGGATCAACACGGCGCATTCCGAAGGAGAACTTCCAATTTAACATTTTTTTTTAATCGCATCGCTTCATCCAAAAAGGAGGGAAACGCAGACAGGTTTCCAGTTCCTCCGGTTTCCCTCCCCGCTGCGATTCACCGTGTACACGGCGGGCTACAGGGACAACAGAAGATCGCTGTACAAAGGGCACCGGGAGGGTGGGGGTGGGCGGCTGCGCTTCACCCTTTCTCCTTCCAGTTAGACACAGAGGCAAATCTCAAATGCAAGTGCACAATAAATCGTCCTCCTGAATCCCTCCCGATCTGGCTTTATTATTGTCAGGTGGGGCAGCTTTAATAATTTTAGCCTTGTCGGTGCTCGCACACAGCCGCGCGCACCGTGCGCTTTGCATTCAGCGGGTGTGAGTCGCACACGAGGGGAGCATCTCCGCTCTCTCCCAACGCGATCCGCTGTGCGACTCGAGAAGCTGCATGCGCTTTCTCGACCTCCAACAGCCAAGCCCGGCTTTGATCTGCGCCGCCCAACGACATGAAGCGAGATCAATTACAGAGGAACAACAGTGACAAAGAATTCGCTGCTTTACGTGCAGGCAGTTTCCCACGATCGCCGAGTCAGTTCAGAACAAGGAATTTGGATTTCTCCCTGTCCTCTCTGTCTTGTACACAATAGGGAAGAAAGTTGTTGGGGGTGGGGGGGGGGGCGAGCACGATTCCTTGTGCCTTGTCGGAGAGAGGGGAAAAGTTTACAGTATAGTGAATTTTACGCGTTGTTTTGCAAAACAAAAAAAAACAAAGTAAATTGTTTTTGAAGTCAGGTTTCAAACCCAGAGCACTGCATTTTATCAATAAGGCAAAGTGAAATAGAGTATATGCATAGTGAATTTACAACAAATATTGCTTCCTCCCCACTTCCAACCCCCCCGCTTCTCTCTCTCTCTCTCACTCACACACACACACACACACACACACACACACACACACACACACACACACACACACACACACACACACACACACACACACACACACACACACACACACACACACACACTTCTCTCATTCGCAGATGCACTTCATTCATAAAAAAAGGCAGTACTAGGACCCCCAAGAAGCCGGTCGGGAGAGTTTGCCCGCCCGTTGGCTCTCGACTCCACCTCCTGTAGACTGTATGGCGTCAGCGCTTGAAGCGAATGAAATGATCATGCTAAAAAAAACTAATCAATAGCCATTGCCATAAATTACTGCAGGAAGTGCTAAATAACACAAGTCCCTAAGAGAAGACCGATTGTACCTCCAGCGTGTAACGTTAGGAGAACGACAATGGATAATAAGATGGGTTTCCCCAACCCCACAAAAATGAATCATAATTAAACTCGGTTGTTGGCGCTGTAATAGGAATCTATAGAAACATTTTTGTTAAGTGGCGAAATTTCACTTCATGGTTGCCTGTTTCTACATTATTCATCGCAATAAAGGAACCTCCGTCACGTTACTCTCATTACTTATGCCCACTGTGGGAAGGTAAATTTTTAGAGCACTGACCTGGTTCTAAGTTGGTTGGCAATCGATTATTTTTAATATGACTGACATTGACAATTCGATTTTATTTTGGGTTGGTGGGAGGAGCCGATTTGCCCACAGCTTTAAAACATTTTACTTGGGCGTGTTAACAAGCACGATGGTCGCTGGTTCTATTTATGACAGCGATGGTGGCTCGTCCTGTCACATTAAATGTTTATTTCCTGTCTTTTAACTCTGTAGGGCCGCCGAGGAAATGTCAGCAAACAGGCTATGCAGCAGGGGAAAGGATTATTTGGAGGCATGGTATGCCACACGCATAGACACTGAAAGGTGGGGCCACCCCAGGGGAAAGCAATCCCCCCCCCCAACCCCCGGCACCAGAGATGGTTCGTCGTTACATATCACTCCCCGGACGGTGCTAATGTTATCTCGTGAAGATCAAAGTGCAGTCGTCGTGTATATTTTTAATATCCCTTTCCTTTTACAAAGTTTGCAACCCCTGTGTTTGTGTTAACGCAAAATCAAAACCAATTTTTTTTTTCTCAATCAAGTTTCATTCATTCACAAAGTCTTCGCCTCTCAGCTGGTCCTGTAATGGGAGCACCCCCTCCCCGGCTTCAAAGCACGCTGCTGACCTGAACAATTTAAACCTAATGGAAGAAACAAAGAAAATGGCACATTTTATAGCTTTTGCGCATTTACCATTATTCCACGAATTCATCTGTAAACAGCCAAACACGATTCTATCTCGGGCGCAAATCTGCAGATAATTTGGAGGGGTGGTGGCGGTGGTTGAACCGGCAGACACGGGCACTGTTTTTAAAGTTTCAAGTGTGCTTGTTTTTATTTCGGAGAATGCTATAGTTCAAATCGTTTTATTTTATCTGATGGAGAAACAACCCGAGGGTTGGACAAAAGAAACTATCGCCGATACCACACATCGATTTACACAAAGCACAATGGGGCATTCTATAAACATAAACCAAAACGAAGGGAGGAGGAAACGTAAAGAAAATTGTCGCTCAGAGAGAATTCGCGACTCTGAACTTATTGTTTGCACTGTCAACCAACTTGTTTGTTCGTAAACAAACCCATGTTAAACGCTCTCTCGCTTTGCGCAACACTCGATTCAGTTTGCTGTGTAGTTTCTTCATTGTTACTCGGACAAGTTTAATTTATATCGAGCAGCATTTTCTTGATGAACGCAATTCGTTTCATTAAATTGCTCTCCTATTGTGCATCCAGATTATTCTTTAATAGTCTGCATCCTTTTTTTAAAAAAAATGTGACTTCTCCGAGGCTTGGTACGAAATCGACAGCAATGTGGGGGGAAAAAAGTAATTTTAAATATACTAACTTCACCGTAGAGTTTTACTGACGTGCGTTTTATATACTTTAACGTAATTAAATTAAGTATGCATATTTACAATTAGAGAAAAATATTGCCACTCTGCAGAAGTATGTGTATGTTAAAACCATCAAGAACCATAATACGCCATTACTTGAATGCGCCTCGGCTTCCTTTGCAGAAAAAAGCTCCACGTGGTATGTTTTTAAAATCATAATGTATTGCTACAAAGAAATGTTTTCAGAGTCCCTGGAGAGAAGGCTGTGGACAAAAACCTTAGTATGTCTAATAATGCTCTTGTTGTTTTGAGAGTTCCAGTTTCTTAAACATCCATTCGGAACTTTGTAGAAATGAGGAAAAGCTCTCCAGCAGCGACAATTTTTTTAGGGGGAGTAATTTGTGAAATGTGAAATTGGCTGGTGAAATATCCTCAGAATGAATTGTTAACCCATCAAATCGTTTTTAATTAGGTATGCGCCAAGAAAGAGTTTTATTTTGCTGCGTTCCTTTAAAAAAACACCAGCACCTACAGCAAAGTACCTTTATACCTAACGTTTTGCCTCCACCAGCTTTTTGTACCTACGCACATATCATCTTCTGCTTCAAAAACTGCCCTTTATAATTAGCCATAGTAGTAGGGTCAGTTGCATTTAAGGGAATATTTATGTTAACTGAATAGAAATTGGGGAAGCTGGTTTTCTGCCTAAGCGTGTTTTTTTTTAAAAAAAGCCAATTGAATTCCTTTATTTCAAACAAGGTATGCATTGTGATCATTCAGGAATTTAGAAAAATAAAATAATAGTAGCATAAATGTTTCCTGTTTTATAAATCTGTTGCTATCAAGCATGTAGCAGAATGATTTCATTGGAGCATGGATTTAACGCGCATTTCTGCTGTGTAAATAAATTGCCCATGGAAAGCAGATTCTTTATGTGCTGCATTTGGCTTTGTGTCAGTTTTAAGTTATGGATTCCAATGGTGCAAACATATTATTTCATAATTGGTTTGGAGCGAAAACTTTCTTTGGCTAATGGTGTTTATAATCCGCATAGGCACACTTACAGTGTATCAACAGGAATATTGACATTTGGTGTAAGGAAATGCTTACAATCTCCAGTCATTTCTAGGGCTGAAAGAACACCCCAACTACACCCCTATATTTGTGACACCATATTAATTTGATTTCATTTTATGCTATCGGATTTAAACTCAGGACCAACAGCAACATATTTGTGAATTGCTTCCAGATTGACCAACTTAATGGTAATCAAATATGCCTTTGTGCTGTAAATGAAGAGAAATAAACGTCCCAGAAGTAACACTTGCAGCATTGCGTGTCTTCCTGTGGTAACGCAAACACGAGGAAGTCTGTGAATCTGGAGATCCGAAGCAGTGCACACAATGTGCTGGAGGACTCAGCAGGTCAGGCGGCATCTATGGACACGAATAAAGAGTCAACATTTCGGGCTGGGACCCTTTTTTGGTTTGTCACACTCAATTCCATGGCTGTTACTATACTATCAAGTTGATTATTGAATATCATGTCATGGACAATCAATGGATTCCACTGGCAAAACGGGTTAAAGGCCAAGTTAGTTTCCACAGTTCTCCTCAGAAACTGTGGCTTATTTTCCATCTTCTATGGTAACTGCTGACTTAGGCTGCTGAAACATCTTTACAGTTTTTTTTGTGCACCTTCAACCGCTGTTGTGTCCATTTCCAAAACTGCCATTTTCCCTCATAAATTTCCATATGTCATGATTTGTCATTTGTATTGGCATTAGAACTCTTCTCAGAATCAGGTTTAATATCACCGGCATATGTCATGAAATGTGTTGTCTTTGTGTTGGCAAAATAATAGAAAAAAACATGAATTACAGTAAATATATATTAAATAGTTAAATCAAGTAAACTCAGCAGGTCAGGCAGCATCAATGGAAGAAAGTAAACAGTCAATGTTTTGGGCTAAGACCAATGTTCCCTCCAAGTTGTGTGCACACATCTTTTGCTACTAGCGCTCAAAGGTATTTAAATTGTGCACAAAAATTCTACCTCATTGGCATGTTGAGTATATTCACGATTGTACACAATCACGTCTCCTTTTCCAGTTTCTGATGCGGACAGTGTTGGCAGTGTGGAGTTTGTGATGATTTGTCTGCAGATTTTAGAAATGGCTTGTTTATACTGTTTTTAAGGAAGGAATTATTCAGCGTGCACATGTTGTCACTGGGCAAAAAATTGCATAGCACAAGATTTTTGCGCACACGTCATTACACATGAGAGGGAACATTGGTCAAGACCCTTCAACGGGACCAGGGTTGATTATTGTTTCCAATCTGTATATAAGGAGTAATCTTGTGAGTCATTTCTCCCTTTCATTTACCTTTAAATAACATCTAAAACTCTCAGAGGGAAAAAGTGAGTTGCCAAGCTGCATAACCAGATATGAGGGCTGTCATCTAAAATTCTCATCAGAGGGTTTTCAGAAGCTTCTTAAAAGAGGTATGAGAAATGGAATGGTAGAATAGTTTTGAGAGGGAATTCCTGGGCTCTGAGCTAAAGTAATAAAGGAACATGGTGAACTTTGCATCTGCAGATGCCAAAATGTCGGAAATGGATGTGTGTGCATGCAGATACAATATTGCTCCTAGGGTATGAAGACATAACAGGGTAAGAGAAGAGCAAGACATTTGAGGGATTTGGAAACAAGGATAAGATTTTTATGACTGAGGCTTTGCTCATTTATATCCACATTAACTGCAGGTTTAATTTAATTGTGGCTTTCCATGAATCACTGTATACAAATTCTACCTTCCTCTAAACTAAACTATCTGCATATTATACTGCTTACCTCATACCAAGTCCTAGTCAGGTATCATTCACATTCTTGGGTATTTTGATTACAAGCTTCTTATTTACAAATAATTTCAAAGCATTGGTACAGCCTCCCTCTGCAACTTTCTGGCACATATTCTAGGTTGCATATTTTGTTTTTTCATCTCTTGCCTACAACACTTGTTCCTCAATTCCATTATGAACACATTGCTGTTACACTTCTGAATTACATTCCTAAAAGCATCTTGCTAAAGCCCTCAGAAACCTACAAACAAAGTCTAACATTTTAGTGATGGATTTGTTCACTTTCATTTCTTCTTTCAACATGTACTCAGACTGTTGTCTCCTCATGAAGCATCTTGGGTTTAAGGGATGTTGCTTAGCTGTTTAATATAATGCAAATGGAGATGTTGCAGCATTTACTTAAAGTAGCAGAACTAATGCTACTGTAGACCTTGAACTTCAGAGCTGCAAACTTTTTAATTGTTTAATTAACACATACAAAATGCTGGAAGAACTGAGCAGGTCAAGCAGCAACAATGGAAAAGAAAGAACAGTCAATATTTCAGGCTGAGCCTAGAACTGGGGTTTATAATTTTTTGGCAACAGTCTACAAAGAGCAATCTTGTGAGTCATTTCTCCCTTTTATTTTTAAGGTATTAATATTGGTTTCCACAGATAAATTTAAAAAGACAGAAATACATCAATGTAAAAGCAATTGACCATATTGCCAGATAACTTTTAAAACAGTTAAATATTACAAGTTAATAGCTCATTTTATAACATGATTTGCAACAGCATTATAGTGAAGATAGAAAACAGACCAAGGGATCTGCTTACCATTTTGCAGTTATCATGCAGTGTGAGCATCAGGTACATGAAAAAAAATCTGGGTAGAGTCTTTCAAGGTTCAAAATAGCTTGCATGTTGCATGAAGTTGACCAGAGGGTAGTTGTCAGAGGAGTGGATATTTAAAATGCTAGTTGGAGTCCATTTAATGAGCTCATTGGACAAAAAATGTTAGGATTTTTAGCCACCTTGCACATTGACCAAACACTGTTGAGTGATCCAACTTAATGGCCCTTCCAAGGACACTTATTGTACATTATTCCAGCTCAGTTAAAACCAATCAGGGCATTTACAGGACACATAGTAACACAGGCATCAGTTTATTTACAATACTCTTGATTTATTACATGAAAACATAGGCTCTGAATTTTCGATTACTGTTTTCAGTAGTTAAATTGCTAAAAATTAAAAACTGTCAGATAAGTTGTTATGTAAACTTTCTTTTTAAAAAATAAGGAATATTTATGAACCTTTAATTTGTTCATTCTTTTACTTCCCAGTTTTTTTAGTTTCAGAAGCAATGTCCAAAGCCTGTGCATCCATTTTCTTTTCATTGTTATCTGTATTACTGTGGTACAAACAATATATATTTTCCTCAAAGTTGTTGAAGAAATCATTTGTAACCAAGAATATAATTTAAAAATCTGCTATAAAGTCACAGCCATTTAAAAATCTAGTAAGTCAATATAGAGCTTTAATCCCAAGGTAATTTTCCAAATGGCTAAGATCTAATGGTACAATTGAAACAACTGCTTTAGTTACAGAGCCTGTCTAGAATACAGCAACGACTTTAAGATGCTGCTATTTAAAAATACCCACAGTTTGAGGGCTGGTAGTAAGTAATAGATAAGGACAATCTTAATCACACTACTTTTAAGTAAGCATTTTAAACACAGGACTAATCCTGATTCCTAAAATTCCACACAAAACTAATAGCAGAATCAGAATCAGATTTAATATCACTGGCATATGTTGTGAAAATTGTTAATTTTACAGTACAGTACAATAAAATACATGATAAATAAAGAGGAAAAAGACTGAGTTACATTTAGCTATATTTAACTATATTAAACTATATTATTTAACTATATTAACTAGTTAAGTTAAAATAAGTAGTGCAAAATAACATAAAAGTGGGGTAGTGTTGATGGGTTCAATGTCCATTCAGAAATCAGATGGCCGGGTGGGGGAAGAAGCTGTTCCTGAATCACTGAGTGTGTCCCTTCAGGCTTCTGTACTTCCATCCCGACCATAACATTGTGAAGAGGGCATGTCCTGGGTGGTGGGGATCCTTAATGATGGATGCTGCCTTCCTAAGGCATCACTCCTTAAAGATATCCACTTGAAAATGTCCTTGAAGCACTCCAATGTTTTTGTGTAGTTACTAAAGTATTTACGACCTACATCCATTTAAATCTGAAGCTTCACCAGGTGATGCCATAAAAAGGTAAGTACCTTTCATTGTCTCCTCAGATGTTTGTTGCACATTAAGAAGGTGTGTTTTGCAAGATGCACTGTGAACAAGAATAATGCAATAGATCTGATATTTCCCTTGGTTGTACTGCTCATACAAGATTACCTACTGCTTCGAATGATGAATGCTAATTGGTGGCAATCTGTTTAACAGATTGTGTTTGATATGGCTGAGATACCAGACTTCCCTGATAACCCACCATCCATTAGAGGGATACCCACAGCTTATCTGTATAGTGGTGGAAATCATGCAATTTCTGGATCTTCCTATTTCCTGTCAGCAGTGGTAAGTGAGAGAGAGCTAAGAATGTCCTTTAGGTCAAAGATAAATAAAGTCAAAGGATAACTACTGCTTTTTTGAAAGAACGAAATGCTACTAATTGGATGGATGAATTGAGAAACTGATATAAAAACTATCATCATCGCATTTTGCTCACTAGTTGACTGCACTGCTGCACTGGTCTTCCACTGATTCTATTATGGTTATTGGATGTCCTGATTATGCCTGAAAATGAATCTCACACTGTGACATATATGCACTTTGATAATAAATTTACTTTGAACTTTGAATGGTAATATAATAATATTTTAAAACAAATAATAGAGTATTAACAAATGTTGTTGATATTATATTTTCTGTCTATACAATAAAAGTGCTGAATTTATACTTATGCACAGTCTCCAGCAGAGTTAGAGTGCACTTATAGTGCACCTTTCATGTTAGTGACAAGTCATTTTATGTTCGCTCAACACAAATATGTCAGATTCTAACTGCAAGTGGTGTGAGTTCCCTGCTGGGAGTTGGCTACAATATAACATAGGTTACACTTGTGTCATAAATAAAACAGTGTGAAACAGATAACATGTCTTGGTATGTTTAAAAGTATTAGATTGGATGTATAAGTCACTAGAAATAGTCCTGTAGATTTTTGCATAATTATGTAATCTAGTCAATTTTATTATACATTTGTCAATACATCAGAATCGGGTTTAATATCACCGGCATAGGTTGCAAAATTTGTTCACTTTGCAGCAGCAGTACAATGCAATACATGATAAATATAGAGAGAAAAACAAATGAATTACAGTATAAATATATATAAATAGTTAAAAACAGTAGTGCAAAAAACAAATATTTTTTGAAAAGTGAGGCAGTTTTCATGGGTTCAATGTCTATTCAGGAATCGGATGGCAGAGGGGAAGAGGCTGTTCCTGAATCGCTGAATCAGGCTTCTGTACCTCCTACCTCCTACAATGAAAAGAGGGTATGCCCTGGGTGATGGGGGTCCTTAATAATGGATGCTGCCTTTCTGAGGCATTGCGCCTTGAGATACTATGGCATGATGGAACTGACTAATCCCACATAAAATATTAATGTTACGGTTAGTCCAGTCTAACTTGTAGATTCCTCAATAAGAGGCCTGTACAGCAATGGATAATATTAACTAACCCATTCACAGTTCCAGTATTTCTGTACGCCATTTGAACTCTTGGGATTCTGGCCTTCATGTCACTTTTTCCCAGTGCACTCATCCCACCCCCCCATTCTTTCTTCCGTTTCTAGGTACTTTTTTACTGGCCAATCTAAACACTAACCCAAATGTGCCGTTTGTGCGTTGCCAAGCATATCAGCTACATTGCTAGGTTAGAGTAATGAACTGCAGTGTACCAAGGAATATGTCTTGAAAATAATGCAATAGCTGCCATGCCATGATTTAATTGCATGTTTAAATATTTTTTAAAACATTATTTAACCCTACTTGGCAAAGGGATATATCTCCTGACATTAGTAAATTGATAAAGGTAAATATCAATTTAGTGCAATTTTTCTCTGTCTTTTCTGAAACTCATCTCTTGTCTAAAGTTCCTCCCTATATTTAGTGTGGGCCTTAATTCACAGATTCCCCTGATTCACTGTACCTATTGTGCTAGGATGGTAATTTCCTTCTTACCGTTTTATGTACAGTATTTAGAGATACAGCGCGGTAACAGGCTCAACCAGTCCAGCAAACCCACGTGGCCCAATTCACCTACTAACCTGTACATCTTTGGAACGTGGGAGGAAACCAGGCCCACTAGAGGAAATCCACGCAGCCACAGGGACAATTCCCTACCGACAGCGGCAGAGTTGAGGCTGGGTGGCTGGTTCTGTAATGGCGTTATAATCACTGCTGTGTGCTGTGGGATGTATAAAAGGAAAAAAAGATGCACTTGGTTTGAGTTCCATCAAAGAAAAATCATATTATAGTGTCAACAATTGAAACTAATAAGATAATGATGGACACCTGTGTGAGACAGGACGAGACATTTGGAAATATTCTGTAAATGTTGAATTTCTACAGCTGACTCAGAGAGAGAATGAAAGGCAAATTGAATGTTTTCTCTTTCTAATTTTAGTCCTTTTTGAAAAGCAGGAAAAGCAGCAAAAGCCTCATTGTGAAAAAAAACAAAGACGGAGTGAAATATGTTAAAGTTATGAATTTACAAATGAGGAAAGAGGTAGTCTACTTGGACTCTTTAATCTGGTCCACCATTTAGCAAGATTATGGCTGAAGTGATTATACCCTCAAATCCACATTCCATGGTGGCCCTTCATCCCTTGCTTAACAAGAATCTATCTATTCCTGATTTAAAGTATTGAAATTCCCTACTTCCACTACCCTTGGAAGAAGTACAGAGGAGATGTCAGGGGTAAGTTTTTTACACAGTGAGTGGTGAGTGCGTGGGTTGGGCTGTCAGTGACGGTGATGGAGGCAGATACAGGTCTTTTAAGAGGCTTCGGGATAGGTACATGGAGCTTAGAAAAATGGAGGGCTATGGGTAACCGGAGGTAATTTCTCAAGTAAGGACATGTTTGGCACAGCTTTGTGGGCTGAAGGGCCTGTATTGTGCTGTAGGTTTTCTATGTTTCTAAGTAATTTCATGTCTCTTAAATGGATGACCACTTACTGTTAAACAATGATCCCTGGTTCTAGATTCTCTTAGCAGAGGAAACCATTCCCTCCTCATATGAATGTATTTTGTATGTATTTCAATTCAGTCACCTCTCACACTGCTAAATATCCCCATATACAAGTGTACCCTGACCAACACAGCACAACTAACCTCTTCCAGGAATTAATGTAGTGAAACCCTCTTTGAACTGCATCCAGTAACATCAACATACTTTTAACAAAGAGACTAATACCATACACTATATACCACATAGATCCTCACAAATGCCCTAAAGAGCGGAAGCAGAATATTTTCTTAATTTTTCAAAAACACAAAAGAGATTGTAGATGCTGGGAATTTGGAGCATCACACAAAATGCTGGAGGAACTCAATGAATCAGGCACCATCTAAGGCAAAAAATGCACACTTGACATTTTGGGTTGAGACCCTTCATCAAGAACAGGGGGTGATAGGCAATATATAAAGCTGGAGTGAAGAGGTGGAGCAGGGGTAGACTGGCGATAGGTGGATCCAGCTGAAAAGTCAAACATTGTAGAGGAAGGATGTGGAAGCTATGGAGAGCGTGCAGAGGAGATTTACCAGGAGGTTGCCTGGTTTGGAGAACAAGTCATATGAAGCAAGGTTAGCAGAGCTGGGACTTTTCTCTTTGGAGCGTAGAAGAATGAGAGGGGACTTGATAGAGGTCTACTAGATTATGAGAGGCACAGATAGGGTGGATAGTCAGTACCTGTTTCCCAGGGCACCAATAGCAAACACCAGAGGGCATATGTACAAAATTAAGGGAGGGAAGTTTAGGGGAGACATCAGGGGTAAGTTTTTTACACAGAGGGTCGTGAGTGCCTGGAATGACTTGCCAGCGATGGTAGTGGACATTAGGGGTATTTAAGAGCCTCTTGGACAGGCACATGGATGAAAGAAAAATGGAGGGTTATGGGGTGGTGTGGGTTTAGTACTTTTTTTTAAGGATTATATGGGTCGGTACAACATGGAGGGCTGAAGGGCCTGTATTGTGCCATAGTGTTCTATGGTTCTATGGAGGGAAATAGGAAGATGGGGGGGAGATTGGGAGTGATGTAAGTAGCTAGGAAGTGATAGGTGGAAATGATTAGGGTTGGAAAAGATGGAATCTGCTTGGAGAGGACAGTGGACCATGGAATCAAGGGTAGGAGGTGAGGATTGGAATAAGAAGGAGGAATGTGAGGGTTATAGGCTGATTGAGAGTCAGTGGGAGAGAAAAGTGAAAGAATGATTTGACTTAATTTCCATAACATTCAATAGCTTTCCTACTTACTCACTGTTTCCACATGTCATTCTTCTGTGGATCTTGTACAGGACACCCACACTCCTCTCCTGCTCCGATCTCTGCAGTACCTCACCATCTATATGTTACGTTTCATTTTTAATTTTTTTTTCAAGCCAAAATAACAACTTAATATTTTCCCAATAGTCTGCTCTGTTTGACAGATCTTTGCCTACACACTTAACCTGTCTATATCTTTCTGTGGATTCATCACTTGCTTTCCTTTGTGTAAATTTAGCAACCAAACCCTTGTTACCTTCATTCGGACCATTTATATACATTGTAAAATGTTAAAACAGCAGCTTTGATGTCAGTAGCACGCTAGTTGTTACATCTTGCCAGAAAAGAGACTTTATGCCGATCCTCCGTTTCTTCTTAGCCACCCTAATCTTTCCATCTTCTGTATTTTCTGCAATGACTTTGATGCAGCACATTATCTTCTGGTATTCTAATGACAGAAGGCACATGGTTAGAGCAAGGCTTTGCAGTACCAGCGACCCAGGTTCTATTTGTACTGCTGTCTGAATGTTCTCCCTGTGGCTGTGTGGGTTTCCTCCCACAGTCTAAAGATAGGTAGGTTAATTGGTCATTGTAAATTGTCTCGTGATTAATCTAGGACTAAATCAGGGGCTTGCTGGGCAGTGTGGCTCAAAGGGCTGGAAGAGCCTATTAACTCTCGTACCTCAACAAATAAATAAAAAGGTTCTCCATTATCCCCTGTGCAAGATGGGGGCAAGAGGGCATTTCACTTTCAACGCCTACGTTTTTCTTGTAGCAGTGGGACATTGAGGAGTGAAGAGAATAATAAGAAGGGAAAGTGGAGGATAAAGGAGACAACTAGTTCTTACATATAACAACAGTGGCTGAGGTTTGAAATACCAATATTGTAGAGTGGACAGTGTATTGGGAAAGTAAAGACAATTTGTGGAGAAGCCTGAGTGATGAAAGGGATAAGAGGGAACCACCAGGGGTTCTTCACTACCTCTGCCAAAAGATGTACCGTAGTTCAAAGCTGCAACCAAACTGTAACACTCCTCGTTTGAAAACTGAGCTTGGCTACCTTGTCTCATGTTTAGGTTATGTTGCTGTCAGTGGCACGTCTGCTTCTTCACATCTTGCATCTTTACTGGCTTTTCTACAACCATCAGATAATGAGAACCTGTGAAAATGATAAGTCTTTTTGAATGAGGTGGAACTAAGTCTTTAGTGGTGTACTCTTTAATATTGTTAATGGCATTGCAATCTCTAGCCTGAAAACCTAATTCTGGGTGAACCTTCTGTTCTGTCAGAATCAGGTCTCAGTATCATCGGCATACGTCATGAAATTTGTTGCCTTTGTTCAGCAGTAGAATGCAATACATAACAATAGAAAAAAACACACACACACACACACACACACACACACACACACACACACACACACACGTTATAAAAGTATTGAGGTAGTGTTCATGAGTTCAATGTCCACTCAGAAATCACGTGGCAGAGCAGCAGAAGCTGTTCCTGAATCGTTGAGTATATGCCTTCTGTGATGTTAATCACAATACCCTCAGACTGGACCAAGTTTAGCAATATTGTGACACATTTGGAGTTCTACAACCATTCCTAATCACCACTTTTGGAAGGATGTTAAACTCTTGGAGAGAATGAAGAAAGAATTTACCAGAATAGTTTCAGGATGAAGATTTTATCCAGATGGCTAGACTGGAGAAATTTGGGTCAGCTCAAGACCTTTCAGTTCATTAAGTCCATACTAGCCCTTGTAGGGCAGTTCATTGTCCAGTGCTTTCCATGTAGCTCTTTAATTGATTTTCCCTCAAAATCCCTTTTGAAGACCAGGTTTGACATTTTTTCGGGTATCACTCACTCATCAGACAGCAATGAGGGATTATAATCCCTCCCTACCTAAAATTATTCCTCTCATCCTAGTACTCTTTTACTTTTCATTTCAAACTTAATTCCCTACAACCATCTGCTAAAGGGAACAGCATTTCTCTATTTACCCTATCTAAATCAGTCACCACCTTGCTCAAATTTATTTATTTTTATCTCAGTTTTCCTTGCTCCAGGGTGTAGATCCCAAATTTCTCTAGTCTAACCTTCCAGCTAAATCCTTCGTCCTGAAACTACTCTGGTAAATTCTTTCTTCATTCTCTCTAAGGGTTTAAAATCAGTCCAAAAGTGATGACTAGGAATGGTTGTAGTGCTCCAAATGTGTTACAGTATTACTAAACTTGGTCTAGTCTGAGTGTATGTTAATTAATATAACAGAATAGCAGAATAGTAAGTGGCTACTTTGGCCCATCATGACGGTATGGGCTTTATATAAAAACCATTTAATTAATCCCACTGACCTAGACATTCCCCTTTACCATGCAATTTTCTTAAAATTACCCTGCTCCCTCCCATTTTCAATTCCAGTTGAATTGTTTTCTAGCCCAACCCCAGGCAGTGCATTCCAACTGCTACCCATGCACTGTGTCAACATTCTTTTCTTCAAGAAACTTTTGCTAATCGCTTTCGTCACCCTGGTTCAGTTGCCCTCTGCAAATGGTAGCAGTTTCCCTCTTGTTCTTCTTTCTATACTCTGATTTTAAGCAAGCCAATCAGACGTCTTGTTAGCCATCTTTATTTCAAGGAAAAATGCCTGGCTCCTCCGGGACAACCAAATAATTAAAGTCTCTTTACCCTGAAATCACTTCAGTAACTCTCTACTGCACCATCTCCAAACACTTTGCATCTTTCCAAATCCATATCATCCAGAGCTGTGCCCACGCTACTGTTTTCTGAAGTTTCATTGTGACTGTTATTCTCTTGTAATTTATTATTCTATTTATAGAGCCTGGAATCCCTTTTGTTTGTTGAAATTACTTTCTCAACTTGTCTTGCCAATTTTGCCTGTGCACGCTTAACATTTGATTTCTCTGTTCACAGGAACAAGAGATTCTGCAGAATCTGGAAATCTTGGCAAGACAGTTAACATTCTGGGGGATCTCGGTGGGTCAGGCAGATTCTGGGGGATCTCGGTGGGTCAGGCAGATTCTGTGGGATCTCGGTGGGTCAGGCAGATTCTGTGGGATCTCGGTGGGTCAGGCAGATTCTGGGGCATCTCGGTGGGTCAGGCAGATTCTGGGGGATCTCGGTGGGTCAGGCAGATTCTGGGGGATCTCGGTGGGTCAGGCAGATTCTGTGGGATCTCGGTGGGTCAGGCAGATTCTGGGGGATCTCGGTGGGTCAGGCAGATTCTGGGGGATCTCGGTGGGTCAGGCAGATTCTGTGGGATCTCGGTGGGTCAGGCAGATTCTGTGGGATCTCGGTGGGTCAGGCAGATTCTGGGGGATCTCGGTGGGTCAGGCAGATTCTGTGGGATCTCGGTGGGTCAGGCAGATTCTGGGGGATCTCGGTGGGTCAGGCAGATTCTGGGGGATCTCGGTGGGTCAGGCAGATTCTGTGGGATCTCGGTGGGTCAGGCAGATTCTGGGGGATCTCGGTGGGTCAGGCAGATTCTGTGGGATCTCGGTGGGTCAGGCAGATTCTGGGGGATCTCGGTGGGTCAGGCAGATTCTGTGGGATCTCGGTGGGTCAGGCAGATTCTGGGGGATCTCGGTGGGTCAGGCAGATTCTGGGGGATCTCGGTGGGTCAGGCAGATTCTGTGGGATCTCGGTGGGTCAGGCAGATTCTGGGGGATCTCGGTGGGTCAGGCAGATTCTGGGGGATCTAGGTGGGTCAGGCAGATTCTGGGGGATCTCGGTGGGTCAGGCAGATTCTGTGGGATCTCGGTGGGTCAGGCAGATTCTGGGGGATCTCGGTGGGTCAGGCAGATTCTGTGGGATCTCGGTGGGTCAGGCAGATTCTGGGGGATCTCGGTGGGTCAGGCAGATTCTGGGGGATCTTGGTGGGTCAGGCAGATTCTGGGGGATCTCGGTGGGTCAGGCAGATTCTGTGGGATCTCGGTGGGTCAGGCAGATTCTGGGGGATCTCGGTGGGTCAGGCAGATTCTGTGGAGGGAAGTAAACAATTGACATCTCGGACCGAGACCCCTTGTGCTCTTTTAGAATTGTACACTTTGCATTCCTTATATACACCTGGGAGCAATGAAGTTCTTTGCTCTGCAAAGCTCACGAAGCACATCATCATCTTCATTATGTGCCGTATCCTATGACGTGGGTGATCACGGTCTTATGACCATGATTGTTCTTGACAAATGTTTCTACAGAAGTAGTTTGCCATTGCCCTCTTCTGGACAGCGTCTTTACAAGATGGGTGAGCCCCAGCCATTACCAATATTCTTCAGAGATTGCCTGCCTGGTATCAGTGATAACACAACCAGTACTTGTGATATGTACTGGCTGCTCATACGACCATCCATCACCTGCTCCCATGGCTTCACATGACCTTGATCCGGGGAAGGGGGTTGCTAAGAAGACAGACAGACAGACAGACATACTTTATTGATCCTGACGGAAATTGGGTTTCGTTACAGTCGCACCAACCAAGAATAGTGTAGAAATATAGCAATATAAACCATAAATAATAATAAGTAAATTATTCCAAGTGGAAATAAGTCCAGGACCAGCCTATTGGCTCAGGGTGTCTGACACTCCGAGGGAGGAGTTGTAAAGTTTGATGGCCACAGGTAGGAATGACTTCCTATGATGCTCAGTGTTGCATCTCGGTGGAATGAGTCTCTGGCTGAACGTACTCCTGTGCCTAACCAGTACATTATGGAGTGGATGGGAGTCGTTGTCCAAGATGGCATGCAACTTGGACAGCTACAGCTTGCCCAAAGGGTGACCTGCAGGCTAGTGGAGGGAAGGAGAACCTTACACCTCCTTTGGTAGAGACGTATCTCACCCCAATGCAATGTAATAATAAGTACAGCAAAGAGCACAAAACAACTATGAGTCCTACTTTTCTCTTTCTGTGCCAACTGCCCAACCAGCTGATTGCTTTCATCATTTTTGCTTTTCAGATTTTCTGCATCTAATGGTTTCAGCTTTTGCTTGTGCTGTGCCTAACCACACGTGTTCTTGATACTTTCAAGAGCAGTGCCGAGCAACTGGGACAAGGGCCAGATAATAAAGTGGCTTGTTGTTAGCCTGATTAGCCAACAATAGATAGTTCTCTTTTTCTAAACTATTAATGCTATAAAAAGCCCTTTAAATTGCTTTATTGTTCTAGTCGTGGTGAATAATATGATAAATTGAATACTGAGCCTCCCCTGAGCTGCTCCGTGGATTTGGATTTAAGGACTCAGTTTGGTTCAGAATGTTTATTGTTGTTGCTTGTTTCTACTGTTTGCATGATTTGTTTTTTTTCTCTTTCTCTGTGCGTAATTGGGTCCATTTGGGTTCCTGACCTTGTGACTGTCTGCAAAGCAAACAAATTTCAGGGTTGTATAATTTATACGTTCACTGATAATAAATGCACTTTGAATCTTTGAATAAGTTAATACCAAGGTAGGTAATCGTTGTCTCTGAAGTTGTATTGTAACTGTTGGAGTAATGGGAATTCAATCAAGATATGAATGCTTATGTTTCGATTGAACTTTCTGCCAAATATAAAACTTGAAAGGACAACTGTGCACCTACTGATATCTGACAATCAGAGGGTCCTGCCAAAGGGTCTCGGGCTGAAACATCGACTGAACTTTTTTCCGTAGATGCTGCCTGCCCTGCTGAGTCCTTCCAGCATTTTGTGTGTGTTGCTCTGGGTTTCCAGCGTCTGCAGATTTTCTCTTGGTAGAGATTTTAAGGTTTTAAGTAAAGTACCTCACTCCCTCGGTAATGTATTTTGAAATATCAGAGTTTGGTTTAATATCACTGGCATATGTCATGAAATTTGTTGACTTTGCGGCAGCAGTAAAATGCAATATATAATTCTACAGCAAAATGCTGAATTACAGTAAGCATATATATTATATAGTTAAATTAAATAAGTAGTGCAAAAACACAAAAAAATGTAGTGGGGTAGTGTTTAAGGGTTCAATGTGTATTCAGAAATCGGATGGCAGAGGGGTAGAAGCTGTTCCTGATTCATTCCTTTAGGCTCCTGTACCTCCTTCCTGATGGTAAAAATGAGAAGAGGGCATGACCTGGGTAATGGGGTCTATAATGATGGATGGTACATTTTTTGAAGCATTGCTCATTGAAGCTGTCCTGGATACTAAGGAGGCTAGTACCCATGATGGAGCTGACTAAGTTTACAACTCTCTGCAGCTTACTTTGATCACGTGCGGTAGCACCCCCCGCCCCCCCCCCCCACTGCCCCCACCAGCATTCGAGACAGTGATGCAGCCAGTTGGAATGCTCTCCACGGTACATCTGTAGAAATATTCGAATGTTTATGGAAACATTCCAAATTTTTTCAAACTCCTAATGAAATATAGCTCTGTCGTGCCTTCTTTGTAGCTGTATCAATATGTTGGGTCCAGGTTGGATCCTCAGAGATAGTGACACCCAGGAATTTGAAATTGCTCACTGTTACCACTTCTGATTCTTCTACGAGGACTGCTGTGTGTTCCCTCATCTTATCCTTATTTGCAATAACAGAAAAGACAAGCAATCTTCATTGGCTATCTTTAAAATACTTCAGTGTACACAGGTGAATTATGGCAATTGTTGAAACTAGATGAGTCTACAAGCAAAAGGAAACTGTTTAATTAATCACAGCGCCCCTGTATACAGACTAAATTGCTTACTATCGCAATGTAGAAAAAAGAGCTGTTCAATCAGTTACACGATCAGCATTTCTTCTCTTCATTTTCACAGAATAACTCTTGTTCACAAGTCTCACTCCAGAATGATCTGAGGCAGATCTGAATGTCAGGAATTTACAACTTCCTTATGTAAAGTCAATAGCACAATCCTGAGGCTCAGATAACAGAGATAAACTGTCCAAGCTTTAATCAAGTGTTTTTTAATTATTTTGTCACAGCCACCAAAATTATGCCTGTAATTCTCAATGACCATGCATTGTCTGCTATGTAAACCTATATCTGGGCATTGCATGTTAAAGATTAAATCTTGACAACAATGAACAAATGCAATTAAAAAATTGCATTTCTTACTGTTTACATTGAAGCTATAGTTTTATTAGAAGCTAAGCTGAGACCTGCGTGCATTCTCAGTTGGATGTAGAATCAGAATCAGGTTGAATATTGTGGCCATGCGTCATGAAATTTGTTAACTTGCAGCAATGTAATACACAATAATGGAGAGGGAAAGTCTGTGAAGTCTATTAGGATTAGAATCCTGATGAAGGGTCTCAGCCTGAAACGTCGACTGCTTACTCTTTTCCATAAATACTGCGTGACCTGCTGAGTTCCTCCAGCGTTTCGTGTGTGTTGCTTGGTTTTCCAGCAACTGTGGATTTACTCTTGATTGCGATTGGAATATCCATTGGAACTGGTTTGAAGAAGAATGGCAAGATTCTCCCGAGTGTCCGGGTCCACACTTGCGCCCGTTCCCCCCCCCCCCCCCCCCATCAACAACACTATAACATTATTTCACCATTGTCACATCGATGTTTGTGGGAATTTGGTTTTGGATACCTCATTGTTCCGTCAATAATCACTCAACAGAAAAGCCTTCAATCCAAAATATGAACCCTTTCGGTTTCTTAGGATGCTTTCTGAATTAACATAGAACATAGAATAGTACAGCACATTACAGGCCCTTCGGCCCACAATGTTGTGCCGACCCTCAAACCCTGCCTCCCATATAACCCCCCCACCTTAAATTCCTCCATATACCTGTCTAGTAGTCTCTTAAACTTCACTGGTGTATCTGCCTCCACCACTGACCCAGGCAGTGCATTCCACGCACCAACCACTCTCTGAGTTAAAAACCTTCCTCTAATATCCCCCTTGAACTTCTCTCCCCTTAACTTAAAGCCATGTCCTCTTGTACCGAGCAGTGGTGCCCTGGGGAAGAGGCGCAGTACCATTCTTCAGAGGTACTGTTTGGCTGCCAGACACTTTAAAACTGTCTGAAAGGATATGAAGTACATTACATAAATATGTGATTTCATTTTAGTAACTCAACCCATTTTATAATTTCTGCTGGGTATATCCAACAGCTCTGCATTTTGCAGTTTTCTTCGTGTTCTTTCTCTTTAAATGCCCTCAGTACAGACCTTTTTATGTTGTTGATAAGATAAAGTAAGGTTAGCTTTATTTGTCATATGTACATTAAAATATCGGAACGTGCAGTTCAATGGCCAACACAGTCCAAGATGTCGCAAGTGTTGACATACTTCCGACGTGACAATATTTTGCCCACATTTCCTAACCCTAACTTGTACATCTTTAGAATGTGGGAGAAAACCAGAGGAAGTCCATGTGGACATGGGGAGAATGGAGAAACTCTGTACAGACAGTGGCAGGAATTGAACCCTGATTTTACAGCTGGCAAAGTAAAGCATTACCCTAACAGCCAGGGTACCATGACACCCTGTTTGTTCCTCCCGCTCTAGCTGTCCTAATTAACCCAACAACCAGAGATAGCAATTTCACTTTATCTTCTCACTACCCCTCTCTATGCCCACCCCAACTCTCAGCTACCTAAGTTTTCTCTCTCCCAACAAAGTCTTCAATCTGAAGTGTTAACTCTTTTACTTCTTCTAGATGCTGCCTAACCTGTTGAGCGTTTTGGGATTTTTGGAATTTCATTATGTTCTCTGCAAATATCTTAAATATTATAAAGACTGTTAATTGAAATTCATTATCATGTGTTGAAACATAGAAGTATCCAATTCAGATATTGTTGTCCAATAGCACTGTAAGGCTCAATTGGAATAATTGCTGTGGACAGCTACTTACACTGGGAGGCCAATAAGTTTAGGGCACCAATAGGCATCTTTCACTGAGTTGATACCATCCACCAGCAGTGAAGATTTGCCTTATGTTCATCCCCAAGAACAGTCCTAGGGTACCGAGTCCTATGTCAGAATCAGGTTTAATATCACTGGTATATGTTGTGAAATTTGTTGTCTTTGCAGCAACAGTACAATGAAATATATAATAGAAAAACATAAATTATAGTCTGTGTGTGTGTATATATATGTATGTATGTATGTTAAATTAATTAATTAAGTTGTGCAAAAATAAAAATATAAAAGTAGTGAGTTAGTGTTCATGGGTTCAATGTCCATCCAAAAATCGGAAGGCAGAGGGGAAGAAGCTGTTTTTGAATCATTGAGTGTGTGCCTTCAGGCCCTGATGGAGCTACTTAGGTTGAACCCTGACAATGACCACGGCAGCTCTCTGCAGACATCCTTGGCAAATGTGCAGTCAACTAGTAGGTGGCTGACAGAGGTCATCCTCACCACAGACAGCTTGAGAGCAGCTGGAATTAGGATTGAGAATCCATGAGATCAGTCAGGAGGTACGGGAGCTACACCACCAGGTTCAGGAAAATTTAACACCCCACAACCTGCAAATTCACTTTCAAAGACCCTACCACTCATGTTCTCAGTATTTTTTTATTTGCACAATAGTTTTCTTTTGCACATTGTTTGTTAGTCTATATATAGTTTTTCATAAATTCTATTGAATTTCTTTATGTTCCTGTACATACCTGCAAGAAAACGAATTTCAAGGTAGTAGATGGTGACATATATGTGCTTTGGTAATGAACTTACTTTGACTTTGACTCTCCACGTTGATCGTGTTCCCGCAAAAGCCAACATTTTCCCTTCAAGTGAAGGTCATTTCAATGGTGTCCTGCACAAGGTAATTTGCAGCAAATGGTGTAAAATGAAAACAGAACAGAGAAGTACATGTAGGTGGTGATATTCTTCCTAATACTCCCTCACCTTGTGGGAGGCTGCTGTTCTTCACTCAGGGCTTCTTGAGATATGGGAGGGTAAGTGTGAGGTTTGCTTATCTCAGTTTTTTAGATTTAGAATTTCAGTGTGACACTACAGTTAGTTCCCTGGGCTTGAGCTGAAGCCCTATCACATCCACTGCTCGTGAGATACCTTGAAACTATCATTCTTAATTATTCATCCCATCGGTCTTTCCAAGGTGGAGCTCACAGCCTGCTTGGTAGCCTTCTGAGCATCTCAGGGTCAAAGACAGGTAACATCTGCCCCTGTTCTACGGGTCCAGCTCCACTCTACTGCATCTGTCGTTCATACTAAAAGTAGACCCGAGAAGTTAGGAAAGACCAGACCACGTAAAATGGAGGCAGGTTGCTCAGCACTTTCATCAATAGTGCCGTAGCGCAGGATTCTCTGCCTCTTTTATGCCTTCGATCGTTACCATTAACTGAGGTGTCTGTGGACCCCAGGTTGGGAATGCTTGTTGTAGAGCTTTGGTGCAGGTTTAAGGATCCTGAAGTAACAACAACTGGACTGCTAGGACATAGAACATCAAACAGTACAGCTCAGTATAGGCCTCTTGGCCCACGATGTTGTACCAATGCTCTAACCTACTAAAAGATCAGGCTAACCCTTCCCTCCTGCATAGCCCTATGTTTGTTTCATCATCCATGTGCCTATCTAAGAACTTTTTAAATGTCCCTAATATACCTGACTCTAGCATTCCACCTACGCACAACACTCTGTGAGGAAAAAAAATTATCTCCGACCTATACTTTCCTCTAATCACCTTAAAATTATGCCGCTGGTGTTAAGGTATTCTTGCTGTTTAAGATTTGCTTGTATTTTTCAAATTGTACCATGGATTGGTAATGGTAAGTTTAATCACTATTCTATCCAACATCCAGTGCATAATGCTGATGGCGGAAAGAACTGGTACAGCTGTAGCTACTCAGACAGAAACATGATACACGGTATTGCGTGATCTTCAGTCCGCCTTCCTGCTCTCTCTTTGGTCTTTCTGTGTTTCTCCTGCAGAAGGTGAGGGTGAGAGTGAGTGTCTGATGAGCGCACGAGCATTGGAGTGCGAGTCGCCGTTTGCTCGGTGTGGATATGCTGAAGGAGTGAAGATGTAATCAGGTCGGGAAGGTGTTGAATGGGAATAAAGTAGCCAGTTGCGAGATGATGGAAGACTCATCAGAACATTTCTTGGCTCTGCGATATCTCCCATGCGAGAAGGAAACATTGTTAGTGCCAGAAGTGAGTGTGCTCAGATTGAGAATCAGAGATCATATAGTCTGTCCACTTGATTAGTGGTGTATGATTTGACATGGGAAAGAATTGTTGTGAGTGTCAGGGGAGGGGTAAAGGACTGTTGTCAGCTTTTATAGAGAGAAATGGAGAAAGAAACAACTTTCTCTTGCTGCTATTGACAGCCATTGAAACATTACCATAAACCTACAATACTACCTAACCCTTAGCTGTTGCACAAGAGATCTCCTTTATACAGAGGTACATCATAAAAGTCACAAAAAAGAAAACAAACTTTTAAGTTCAACATTTAATCGGGCACAGTTGCTACAATATCATTGACAGGACAGTAAATATTAATATAGATATAAGTATTTTTCTGAAATAAATAAGGAGGGTTTTGACCTAAAGGTCGAACATTCAGTATTCTATGATATATAGTTACTCTGCAAACACCAAACTATGTTTGAAATTAATTCCATCTTGACAGCACAAGGAATTGTTGTTGTAACACATATTGTTTTAATCACCATATTTGGTCTAATTGGAATTTTAAATAAATGTTGCCATTTGGGCAGCTTTTCAAGGTCCACTCATTGGCAACTGGTGAACACAATTGGGTCAATTTCCTTTGGATATTCTGAGAGATCCATTTAGTAGCAAAAAGGATAAAGTCTGAATTAATTTGATTATAATTAGCATGAGCAATTTCAATGTTTGCATTTATTTCCATATTAGCTACTATTGATACAGTTACAACATACAGATAAATTCACAGGTCATGCAAGGTTGGCGGTATTTTGTTAAAAAACGGATGGATGATCGTACAGTTATGGTGCAAGTGATCTAAACTTGGTTTCTTTTTTGATCTTTTATTTCTGAGATAAAATAACATGATTATGTTTATCTGTAACAGAAATCCACTTCAGCAAACTCAAACTTATTTGAGGTCCAAACTAATTAAATGTTAATTACTTGCGGATCTATTGTGGCACTGCTCAATGTATGTCAGAGGTTATGGCATTGCAATGGAGGAGAGTGTACATCAGTAGAGAAAAGAGTTTGTAAAGGTCTTCTTAAGAACTTTGACACATGTTTTTTTCATTTTGATTTTGTCCTTTGATTCTAAATGCTATTCCCTTTCCGAAGTAAATGCTATGTCTTTGAAAATAATTGGAGATTTGGGAAGATGACCTTGTTCTGTGCATTATTATACAAAAGGATGTTATGGAGACAACAGTCAGAGTGTGAGGTTGTGTTTGGATTGAGAATGAGGAGTGGAGTACAGCGTCCACATGATTGGGTGTGAGGATCAGTATCAGGTTTAACGTCAATGGCATATGTCAAAGTCTAAATCAAAATACAATTTATTATCAAAGAATGTATAAATTATATATGTATACATTTGTTTGCTTACAGGCAGCCACAAAGCAAGAAGCCCTAATAACCCAATTTAAAGAAGAGAAAAATCAAAATATATTGTGAAATATAGAGCAAATAAAAGAAAAAAAGTAGTGAGGTAGTGTTAAAGGGTTCACCATGCATTCAGAAATCGGATTGCAAAGGGGAAGAAACTATTCCTAAATTGCTGAATGTGTGCCTTCAGGGTTCTGTAGCTCATTCCTGATGGTAACAATGAGAAGAGGACAGGTCCTGGGTGATGGGGGTCCTTAATGATAGAAACGACTTTTCTGAGACACCACTCCTTGAAGATGTCTTGGATACTACAGAGGCTAGTGCCCGTGATGGAGCGGACTAATTTTACAATTCTCCTCAACTTACTTTAATCCTGTGAAGTAGCCCCCTCCATACCAGACAGTGATGCAACCAGTTAGAATGCTCTCCATGGTACATCAGTAGAATTAGATGCAGGGAAAGCAATTGTCTGAAAGCATCTAGGATAATCGAGAAGTAGTGAGACACAAGCAATACATAGTCCAGATGTTGCATTTAGCAATAGTGTTCATCACAGATCATCAAGAAAGCTGCTGACAGAGATCATGCAGCCTCTGTGGTATGGATTCCCAATTTCCCAAAGTTACTTACATTCTGGCTTCAGTTATGAAAGATCTTTAGCATTCAACAACACAGTTGTTTCTGGTTAAGAATCTAGTTATAAGGAAGAAATATCATAGACAACATCCCTAGAGGTAACACTTCTGCATTTCTTTGGCCAACATTTTAGAGAGTGATTTAAAGACAGATTATGTAATAAATTAAATAGGAAACTGTAATATAAAAATATTAATTTTAATTTCTCAAAACTTTGAAATCTATTATATTGATTCTGGGAAAATTGCTCTCCATGCATAAGATTAGTTACTTGGGAGCCATCTGTGGTTTAGTCCTTTGCTAAAAGCATGCTTTACACCCCGTTCAACAAGGTGTAGCATTTTTCAGGCGTTTATTTAGCAGTTCTTTTTCCAGTGAGTTCAAAGAGGTTTCCATCTGTGAGGACACCAGCAGTGTCCTTGAAAGAGATACAGAGTATTTGTTGAAAGAGACTTACTGCAGTTAAGTGTAGATGTGCAAACCATGGAGGTTGATATCATTTTAAAATTCAGAATCAGGTTTATTATCACTAATGTTTGTCATGTAATTTATTGTTTTGTGGCAGCAATACAGTACATGACAAAAATTACTAAAAGTTACAAAAATTAAATAAATAGTGCAGAAACAGAATAGGAAGTAGTGTTCATGGACTGTTCAGAATCAGAATCTGGTTTAATCTCACTGGCATATATCCTAAAATATGTTGTTTTGCGGCTGCAGAACAAAGCAATACATAATAGAAAAACTATAAATTACAGTAAAAAATATGTGAAAAGTTAAATTAATAAGTAATGCAAAAGGAGAGTAAAAAAATAGTGAGGGAGTGTTCAGGGTTCTTTGTCCGTTCAGAAATTTGATAGCGGAGGGGAAGAAGCTGTTCATGAAACATTGAGTGTGTGTCTTCAGGCTCCAGTACCTCCTTCTTGATGGCAGCAAAGAGAAGAGGGCATGAGCTGAATGAGGGGTGTCCTTAATGAGAAATGCCAGCTTTTTGAGACTGCCTTTTGAGGGTGTCCTCGATGCTGGAGAGGCTGCTGCCCATGATAGAGCTGACTGTGTTTACATCTTTCTGTAGCTTTTCCGATCTTGTGCAGTGCCCCCTCCATACCAAATGGTCAAGTAACCAGTTAGAATGCTTTCCACAGCACATATGTACAAACTTTCATGCCATACCAAGTCTCCTTAAACTCCCTTAGCACTGAAAACAGGAGAAATTTTGTGACACAAAGTTTGACGAATTATTGGAACTGTCCAACCTGGAGGGTCGTGGAGGTTCGGTAAATGATTTCATTCAAAGCTGAGACCGATTTTTGATTATCGGGGATTCAAAGGGTTGATGCAACAAAAGAAAATGTCCTAATGAAATATAGTCATTGTTGTGCTTTTTTTTGTAATTGCATTAATATGTTTGGCCCAGTAGATGTCTTCAGAGATGTTAACACACAGGAAATTGAAACTTCTCTCCCTTTCTACTGCTGATCCTTCGATGCGGACTGGTGTTTGTTCCCTCGACCTCCCCTTCCCGATGTCCACAATTAGCTCCTTGGTCTTACTGATAATGAGTGCAAGCTTGTTGTCGCGATACCACTCTACCAGCTGATCTCCCTCACTCTTGTACACCTCCTCGTCACCATCTGAAGTTTTGCCAACAATTTGTGCCATTTGAACTGTGCCTAGCCACCTTCTCTGTAGATTGTCACCTTGTCGTGGTGGAGAAGCTTGTGTTGTCCTGAGATCCCGAGAGCGATGCCGTCTGTAGCTATGCTCCTGGTAGGGTCACCCATGGTGGTAAGGTCGAGGGTGAGGACCCTGACAAAGAACAATCCAACCAAGACCTCGACGGTGGAACAGGCGGACGAAGTTCCTTCGAACTCAACGGCTGTGAAGGTGGATGAAGGCTGCAACAAATCCATCAGCTCCAATCATCTTGGTTTCCATACCATTGGAATCAGTTGGTTAATTTGTGAAGTATCGTGTGCTTCTTGGAGTGCAACATCAAGTACACATTAAACAAATACACGCACAGGCGTCTTCACTCTGTGATAGGTCAACGGAAAGAAGACCATCATCCTTGACCTCGCGGGATAGCCACGACGACGGCCTAGCCACACAGGCATGGGCATAGAAAGAGTAGATCTGAGCACACATCCTTGAGGTGCATCAGCAAGGGGATGTTTGGTAAAACATTTTGTAATAATTTCCACCAAACCTGAACACTAGCATAATATTTTCAAAGTTTCTCAGCTTTGGTGCCTAAGACTCAGAATCAGGATTATTTTCACCACAGTATGTTGTGAAATTCACTAACTTTGCAGCAGCAGTACAATGCAATATTTGATAATAGGGATAAAAAATCTGTGAATTACTGTAAGCTTATATATGTACTTAAATCAAATAGTTAAATAAGTAGTGCAAAAACAGAAATTAAAAAGTAGTGAGGCATTGTTCATGGTTTCAATGTCCCTTCAGAAATTGGACGGCAGAGGGATTAAAGCTGTTCCTAAGGCGCTGAGTGATAGATAGTATGTCAAGATACAATGTGTGTCAAGATTGTGTTTCGTTCTACTGCTAAGGAAGAGTTTTCATTGCAATAGAACCTCTCCAGCTTTCATGTTGGAATCATTATTATGCTTCTGGGCCTGCACAGCCCCAATACCATCAATGTAAGCCTACAGAAATGTAGAAAGCACTCACAACAGTTATATAATTTGGACATGGTTGTTTGGTTCTCAGACCAAACTCACGGGTAGCTGGGTCTTTAAGAACAGTGTAATATAACTACGTTGATGTAAAATTTTGATGAAGGTAAAAGCACGTGACTGGAAAAGTTCATGAAATCTCAAGAAAACTGGCTAGAGTCAAACTGCAATCAAAGAATACAAGTAAGGAGGCTAGAGAAAAAAGAAAATAGTATTGCAAAAACAATGGAAATCATTCCTGCCGAGGACCTGTCCCACATTACCTGCACTCCCATATTCCCAGAAAAAGTGACTGCTCTATAGTGAATGGTTGCTTTGCTGAAGAGAGAAATTAAAATCACAAAGTTACACAAATTGCTGCATCTGATTAATCGTCAACAAATTAAAGCAAGCCAAAGAAACACAGAAAGGCAAAAGGCTGGGTGTTAATGGTGATTTGACAAACAATGGAAGATGCCACAAAGGAGATTAAAGATAAATAAACCAACAGAAAGGAGTGAAAAAAACCGGCCATTTTATATTTTAAACTCTCTTCTTTGGAAGCTAAATGAATGACTGAGATTTGGTATTAATGGTCAACTTCAGCGGGTCAGTTTATCAAAGCACACAAGTGGAAGAGTTGGATTAATTAAGTAGCAAACAATGGACCAGGAAATAGCACTCACAAAGAACAGCTCAAAGAAGAAATGGCAGTGACTCAGAATGAGGAATCTGAATTGGAATCAGGTTTATTATGACTGTTTTATACGAAGAGAATTTGTTCTTGTGTGTGTGTGGCAGTTTCAGTACGAAAATTACAAAATAAATAATTAATGCCAAAACAAGGAATAATGAGGTAGTCATAAACACGAGAGATTCTGCAGACTAGGAGGGAGGGAAAGATGGTTCTCTTCCTCTTTCCCTTTCTTCCATGAGTCCACGTTAGAATCCTTATTTTCAGCCCTTTTACCATATAACCATATAACAATCACAGCACGGAAACAGGCCATTCCGGCCCTCCTAGTCCGTGCCGAACTCTTAATCTCACCTAGTCCCACCTACCCGCACTCAGCCCATAACCCTCCACTCCTTTCCTGTCCATATACCTATCCAATTTTACCTTAAATGACACAACTGAACTGGCCTCTACTACTTCTACAGGAAGCTCATTCCACACAGCTATCACTCTCTGAGTAAAGAAATACCCCCTCGTGTTTCCCTTAAACTTTTGCCCCCTAACTCTCAAATCATGTCGTCTCGTTTGAATCTCCCCTACTCTCAATGGAAACAGCCTATTCAGGTCAACTCTATCTATCCCTCTCAACATTTTAAATACCTCGATCAAATCCCCCCTCAACCTTCTACGCTCCAATGAATAGAGACCTAACTTGTTCAACCTTTCTCTGTAACTTAAGTGCTGAAACCCAGGTAACATCCTAGTAAATCCTAGTACCTCTTACACATGCCTCTCAAAGTTCAACCCTACCTCCCTGTCATGAGAAATGGCAATGAGTAAGGCTGGCCAACAGGGCTCTTGTGAAACTGTATAGGCCAAACCCCTGTACCATGGGTACAATGGATTACAGAAAGGTTAATGAACTCCAACCGCCGTTGACTTCGGATGATGGAGATGGGAGGTCATCAAAAGCCTATGTTCCACTGGGAGCTAAGGGCCTAACAACAACTGCAACCTCGTTCACATATAATACCCCTCCCAGCTTCATACTTCACCCCCCTTTCCCCCACCCACACACCTTCCTCCTCACCTGATCTCACATATCCCCTGTCAGTTTGTATTCCTTCCCCTCCCCTCACCGTATTCAGAAATTTGATGACTAAGGGAAAGGAGCTCTTCCTGAATCTTTGATTATGAGTCTTCAGACTCCTATATCTCGTCCCCGATGCTAGTAAAAACCACATGTCCCTGATGGTGAAGATCCTTAATGATGGATGCTGTCTTCTTCTGAAACCATTCTCTGGTAAGATGGTGGCATGCTTGGGTGCAGCAGCTTCTCAAGAGTCAAACCATAGGTGCAATTGTTCGTCCTTTTACACATTTGCAAGGCACTGCTGAATATTAAGAACACCGAGTACTGCAGGTCTACTCCACTAGCAAATTGCTGGATACCAGTGGAGCTGGACTTGTGCATCGTGTTGCAGTGTGTGGAGTTGGTGTGCGATCCAACGAAAGGTGCGGGTGATTGTCTTGGATGTTTTTGTTGTGATTGCAAGACCCTGTTGGACATTGGTCACGTAGAATACTCCCAGGCCGATTCATTGGTTTATTGGCGAGGCCAACAGTGGAGGAGCTGCCTTGCCTCATTTGTGGCATGGACGAGACCCTCATACCTCGGGGGTCGCCTGTTGCGACATTGAACTGGCTGTGTGCCGCTGGATTTGTGTTGGGTTGGAGTCTGGCTCCTCTCATCGGTGCTGCCCTCCAGTGTTCACTCAGTAGAAGACAAGTTGGATTGCGCTCGACTGTGGCTGCACTGTGAGATGAGGAACTGCTACAGGCTTGTTCTGCAACAACATGGCTCCAGAACAACATCTATGCACCATGGATCATGACACTCAGGGATCTGAACTATGTTATTATTTTTTATATATTTATTTTGTACCTGTATGTGTTACATGTGCTGTGTGTGACTGTGGTACTGTATTTTGCACCTTGGCCCTGCTGTTTCCTTTGGCTGTATCCATGTGTATGGTTGAATGACAATTGAACTTGAACTTGAACTCCTGACAATGTTCTCAGTGGTGGGGACAGTTGTGACTGTGATGGAGCTGGCTGAGTCCACAACCCCTTACAGTCTCTTTCAATCCTCTACATTAGCACCTCCATATTTGTCAGACGTCTTCAGTGACATATCAAATCCCTTTAAACTCCTTACAAAATGGAGTTGCTGGCGTGCCTTTTTCATGGTGGTATCAATGTGTTCAGTCCAGGAAGGATCCTCGGAGACACTGGTGCCCAGGAACTTAATAAATTTACTTGAATTTAAAGCTCCTCATTTTTTCCACTCCTTACTCCTCAATGAGGACTGCTGCCTGTTCTCCTGACTTTCCCTTCCTGAAGTCCACAGTCAGTTCCTTGGTCTTGCTTATGATGAGTGTAAGGTTGTCGCTGTGACACCACTCAACTGGCTGATGTGTCTCACTCCTTCACGCTGCCTTGTCGGCATCTGAGATCCCACCAGCACATTGAGATATCGGTGGAAGAATGCGGCTGACTGACGCATTCCAGGCTGCACGATTATGTGCTGAGAGACACACTGAGGCTTGGTGCAGACTCTGAAAGGGCTCGGTAGGGGAAGGGTCATGGTTTAGCTTCTTCTCCTATTGGAGAGGGAGGGGCCGGGTGGGAAGGGTGTGAAAGGAAGCCCCTCAGTTATTGTAGTATTTAGGATAAAAACCTAGAGTGCCATATGAGTGACGGAACAGTGGGGAGACCATTGCCATGTATGTAAAGAATGAAAAAGCATGAAACAGGGTATTCTTGTAAATGATTTTTAATTGGCAATTAAGTTCATTTTGTTAACAAAAACAATAAGTGGTGAGCTAGTGAGCCATAATGCTGAACATTCTTGAACGGTTGGGGAAATTACTTACTAAACTTACTGCCTGTTACGCTGCTGGCGTTTAGGGTGGCAGTGAGGGGTCCTCCATCTCTGGCGACGTTCGGGCTTCCATCATCATGTCAGTAAGCTCCTCTTGGTTTTCGCCACTGTCAGTCATGCAGTTCCCGGGTGGAGTCTCAGGAATAATGTCACACTGAGATGTAGGAGGATTCTTCATTGCTGTTCCTGTAATAATTTTGTTTTTATCAGTCACAGTCGTTAGCCCTAAGCAGAACCCCCAAACCTGGAGGACCGGTGGACCACTCTTAGTCTGGTCTTTGACCTGTTTGACATGGGTGACCCTACCAAGAGCCAAAGCATAAAGTCCTGACTCCAGCTAACATAGCCCTCCAGATCGTTGAGGCACGCAAGCCTCCAAACCATATCAAGGTTGTGGTTCTCTTGAAGGGGTTATGGAAACTGGAAAGCAAATATTAGACCCTTTAATCAAAGATCTTTCAAACATTCATAGATACAAAATCACATTAGACACATATAGTATATGTAAATAGGTGCAATGTCATTATATTTGATCATTGTGTACCCTGAGAAAAAAATTGAATAAACCAGGTGCAACTTAAAGACAATTCTGCATTTCTCCTGTACTCTTTACATATTACTTCACAACAGAGCAAGTACGCAGGAGCTTGTATGTTAGCATTGTCAGGAGAATGAGGCGGAAAGGAAATGAAGTGAAATGATCATAGATCGGGGTTACCATTCTGGGATCCACACTTAATGGTATTGGCCCAAGGCATAAAAATGGTTGGGAACCCCTGCCATAGATGCATTGCAGAAATAGGACCTCCAGCACCCTGTTTAGGTCAGGCAGTATTTATGGAAGTGAATAAACAGTCGACACTTTGGTTCCTGAGTTTATTCAGTTGTTTATTGACACTTGTTTATTCAGTTCTATAGTTCCCGGACCTGCTGAGTTCCTCCAGCATTTTGTGTGTGTTGCTAAGGAAATATGCATACATTTTATTAATCTGCATCAAGGGGTACAAAGCCCACACGTGCTTTAAGCCAAATAGTAATTACTGCATGCCCATACCTGTACAAAACATGCTAAAAGTTGAAATGGAAGTGAAGTCAAGCTTCAGGGTGTCTTCATCAACATCATATGAGGTACTTGGTTAACACCCATTTTTTGTGGTAAACCTCAAGTGAGTCATGGGAGCTAAACAATACTGTTTGCCCATGTTGAGGGCACAGTGAACTGAATTGGTAGGGACCTGCCTTCTTGCAAAATTAAACATGGTTAAAGTATTGACTTTGATTGCACAAAGCTACTGTGTCACACCAATGGCTTTTGGGTCTGCCTGATAGAGGAAGCCATTGAAATAAAACCAGAGGAAAAGAATTTTAACAAAGACGAAGGTCTCACTCTACCTAAGAACTGGAATTAAATTGTAAACAAAGTAGGAGAGCAGAAACCTGATTGGATGAGGTCTAACCAATCAAGAGGGACGGAGTATGGGGATATAAATACTACTGGACTAGGCATTCCCAATCTTCATCCCTGATGAAAATGGTGAAGATGTCATTGAATCATTGGTTATAATAAATACTTGTACCCGACTGCAAGCCCGAGAAGAGTTTATTCAAGGTCTCGGCCCGAAACGTCGACTGTACTTCTTCCTATAGTGGCCTGCTGCTTTCCACCAGCATTTTGTGTGTGTTATTCAAGGTTATCCTCGTTTAGTAAAGAATTTTTGATCTTCTGACTAAGAAATTTGGCGGACCAAGTATCCAACATGCTTTCAGAAATACTCCTGATTTGGAGGTGAATAGACAGATAACTGTCACATAAGAGGTGAGAGTGTTATTTTGAATAGACATAAATGCAACTAGGTAGCAGCTTAATGAAAAAGCAAAAATGCAAGAAAGGCTTAGCCAATCAGGCAATGTAATTATTGCTTCAGATCAATAATTTTTCATGAGAGGTGGGTGAAATTAGACATAGCATATTTACAGTTACAGAGCAAGTGGAAGGGAAATGGGTACATGTACTGAGGTACATAATAATAATAAATACTTTATCGATCCTGAGAGGGGAATTCTTTTGTTACAGCAGCAATATTTAAAAACACACTTAGCAGTGTGCAGACTTAACTAATAATAATAATATTAGTTTTATATTACTATACACAATAATAATTTATGAATGTGCAATAATTTTCAATAAATTGCAATAATAACGTATGAAAGAATGTGTGTTCTCCTGTCACAGAGATGAGCCGTTGTATATGCTTATTGTATTTGGTAGGAAAGATTTTCTGTAACAATCCTTGTGACAGCGGAGCTGGACAAACCTGTTCGAAAGGGAGCTCTGCTGCTTATCCAGTAGGTCATCAAGAAGATGTGCCAGATTGTCAATAATGGATAACAGTTTGTTTAGTGACCTCCTCTCCACCACTAATTCAGAAGAGTCCAGGTTGTAGCCAAGGACGGATCCAGCCTTTCTGATGGGTTTATTTAAGTCTTTTTGCATCGCCTGCACCGATACTGCTCTCTCACCATAAAGCCGCAAAGAAGACTGCACTCGCTACAACAGACCGGTAAACGATCTGCAACATCCCGCTGCACACAGTAAAGGATCTCGGCTTCCTTAGAAAATAGAGTCTGTTCATCCCCTTCTTGTAAACAGCCTTGGTGTTGGTTTTCCAGATCGTTTCTTTCATCAACACCCACGGTCTTTCTGTATTTAATGGCTATGTGGAGAAGACAAATATCAGCGATGTATTGTACATGCGCACCTCGACAATAAAATTAACCTTAGAACAGTGAAAAGCTTGTCATGCATGTTGTCCATACAGTTCAATTCATTACATTACTCTTTCTCCAGACCTTAATCTTTCCCACTCACCTGGCTTCAACTATCACCTTCTAGCTATCCTCTTTCCCCTCCTCCCACCTTTTTATTTTGGCATCTTCCCCCTTCCTTCTCAGTCCTGAAGAAGGGTCTTGGTTTGAAACATCAACTGTGTATTCATTTCCTGCCTGATCTGCTGAGTTCCTCCAGCAGCTTGTGTTGCGTTGGATTCGTTACAACGGTGCACTGAGATAGTCCAAGGTAAAACAATAACAGAGTGCAGAATGAAGTGTTACAGTTACAGAAAAAGTACAGTGCAGGTGGGCAGTACGGTGCAAGGTCTTATCAAGGTAGATTGTGAGGTCATACGTCCGTTCTTAATGTACTAAGGGAACATTCAATAGAGTTATAACAGTGAGATAGAACCTGTTCTTGAGTCTGGTGATCCATGAATGCAGGATTTTGTATCTTCTACCCAATAGGTAGGTTGGGTGGCAGGGTGGAGGTATGTCGTTACCAAAGGAGGTATAAGACACTCCTTCCCTCCGCTAGCCTGCAGATCACCCTTGTGCAAGGTGTAGCACCTACTTAGCCCCAGGGTCACACAAAGCCATGGCTACAGGTGGTGGCTGGCTGTATGAGCAGCTGGAGCATGCCACAAGTCCCGGTTATGTGACCACTGGCAATCTCTGAACGATAGTGGTAGTGGCTGGGTCACCTGTCTTGTGAAGGCATTGGTCAGAAGAAAGCAGTGGCAAAGCACTTCTGTAGAAACACTTGCATGATCACCTACGTCATACGACACCGCATAAAATGAATGAATAATGATCCGATAGGAGAGGGGAGAAGAGAGAAAGCCTAGGATGGATAGAGTCTTTGATTATGTTGGCCGTTTTACTGAGGCAACAAGAAGCACAGACTGAGTCCGTGGAAGGGAGGCTGTTTCCTGTGATGTGCTTAGCTGAACCCACAACTCTCTGCAGTTTCTTGTAGTTGTGGGCAGAGCAGTTGTCTTACCAAGCCATGATCCGTCTGAATAAGTTGCTTTCTACGGTGCATTGATAAACACTGGTTCGATCAAAGGGGATGTTCCAAATTTCTTTAGCCTCCTGAGGAAATAAAGGTCACATTAGGCTAATGGGTTATGTTCACTCCTAGGAACTAGAATCTCTCAAACTCTCAATCTCAGCATCATTGACGTAAGTAGGGACACGCGCACCACCCCTTTCCTGACGTCAATGGAAAGCTCTTTTGTTCTCCTGATAGCCAGGGAAATGTTGTCATGACACCATGCCACTAGGATCTCTACTTCCTTCCTGTACTCCGACTCATCATTATTTGAGATTCGGCCCACGATAGTGGCATCATTTGCAAATTTGTAGGTGGAATTAGAACAGAATCTGGCCACACAGTTATGAGTGTATATGGAGCAGAGCAGAGAGATGAGGAACCAGCCTTATTCCCAACAGTGTTGAGAATAATTGTGTTGGAGGTGTTGCTCCCTATCCATTTGTGGTCTGATTGCAGTATATTGGTCAGAAAAGCAAGATCCACTTGCAAAAGGGAGGAGTTGAGTCCCGGTTTAGGACCTTGGAGGTGAGTTTGCTTGATATTACAGTATTAGAGTATTAAAAACAGTGCTACAGTCAATGAACAATAGTCTAAGTTGGGTGTCCAGACTAGTGTAATATCAGGGAGATTGATGGCTTTGTGGCCAAATTTGTGGATGATATGGAGGGGCAGGGTGTGTTGAGCAAGCAGCGTGTCTGCAGAAGGACTTAGAAAGGTTAGGGGAATGGGCAAACAGGTGGCAGTTCATGCACTTTGGCAGAAGGAATAATGATGTGCAGTACAGTATTTTCTAAATGGGGAGAGCATTCAAAAATCAGAGGTTAAAAGGGACTCGAGAGTCCTCATGTAGGATTCCCTAAAGGTTACCTTGCAGGTTGAGCTGGTGGCAAGCAAGGCAAATGCAAAGTTAGCATTTATCTTGAGAGGACTGGAACACATAAGCGAGGATGTAATGCTGAGACTTTGTAAGGCATTGGGCAGAAGACACTTGGAGTACAGTGAGTGGTTTTAGAGTCATAGAGTCTGGGACAATAGCATTCCATACACATCCCATCCATGTACCTATCCAAATAACTCTTAAATGTTGAGACTGAAATTACAGCCGCCAGTTGTGCTGGCAGCTCATTCCACACTCTCACCACCCTCTGAATGAAGATGTTTCCTCTCGTTTCCCTGAAACATCCCACCTTTCACTCTTAAAACTTGACCTCTAGTTGTAGTCTCACCCAGCCTCCATGGAAAAAAAGCCTGCTTGCTTTTACTGTATCTATACCCCTCATAATTTTGTATACCTGTATCAATCTCCCCTCAATCTTCTATGTTATAAGGAATAAAGTTTAACCTATTCAATCTTTCCTTACAACTCAGGTCCTCCAGTTATGACACCATCATTGTGAGTTTTCTCTGTACTCCTTCAACCTTATTTACATCTTCCCCTGTAGGCAGGTGACCAAAACTGCACACAATACTCCAAGTTGGGTCTCACCAACTTCTTATACAATTTCAACTTGACATCACAACTCCTGTACTCAATACTTTGCTTTATGAAGGCCAATGTGCCAAAAGCTTTCTTTACGGCTCCATCTACTGTGACACCACATTCAATGAATCATGGACCTGTATTTCCAGATCCCTTTGTTCTGCTGCACTTCTCAGTGCTCGACTGATCACTGGGCAAGACCTACCCTACTTGGTCCTACCAAAGTGCAATAACTTACTGCTATCTGCATTAAATTCTATCTGCCATTTTTCAGCCCATATTTCCAGCTGGTCCATATACCGCTGCAAGCACTGATAGCCTTCTTCGCTGTCCGCTACACCCACAATTTTGGTGTAATCTGCAAATTTGCTGATCCAGTTAACCACATTATCATCCAGACCATTGATATAGGTGACAAACACCGATCCCTGTGGCACACCACTAGTCACAGGCCTCCAGTCAAAGAGGCAACCCTCTACTGCCACTCCCTGGCATCTCCCACAAAGTCAATGTCTAATCCAATTTACTATCACAAATTGAATGCTAAGTGAGTGAAGCTTTTTGGCCAATGTCTCTGCGGAACCTTGTCAAATGCCTTACTAAACTCAATGTAGACAATATCCACTGCATTCCCTTCATCAGTTTTTTTTTGGTAATATCCTTATTTTAGGCTGATTGTCTAAGAAAAGATGAGCTGGATCCAGAGGAGATGAACAAGAATGATCCCAGGAATGAAAAGATGATATGAGGAGCATTTGATGGCTCTGGGCCTGTACCCACTTGAGTTAGAAGAATGATGTGGGATCTCATGGAAATCTATCAAATTTTGAAGAGCCTAGATAGAGTGGATGTGGAGCAAGTATTTCCTATAGTGGGGAGTCTAGGACCAGAAGGCATAGCTTCAGAGTTGAGGGAAATCCATTCAAAACAGAGATGAGGAAAAATGTCTTTAGCTAGAGGGTGGTGAGTTTGTGGATTTGATTGCCACAGACAGCTGTGCAGGCCAAGTCATTGGGTATATTTAAGCAGAGGTTGATAGGTTCTTGATTAGTCAGGGTGTCAAAGGTTACTGGGAGAAAGCAGGAGAACGCTTGATAAAGTATCAGCTATAATGGAATGGCAGAGCAGACTCGATGGGCCAAAAGACATGATTTTGTTCCTATGTCTTATGGTGTTTTCTGCCCTAAATGTGTTTCGCGAGTAGGTGAATTGCAGTGGGTCCAGGATGTTTGAAAGGCTGGAGTTTGTGTGCCCCATAACCACCCTCTCAAAGCACTTTACAAAGGTGGATATTAGATCCATTGTTCAGGAGTTGCCAAGGGGTGGAGGAAGCCAGGAAATGTTTGCTGCAGGGTGGAAACCAGGGAAATTAATAATGTGAATGATGTGGTGCCGATGAGAGAATGTGTTGATGGTTTGCTAATTGCAATTGATCTATTTGAATGAGATAGTAATGGTGGGGGATGAATGAAATGGAGGTGATAGAAAGAAGAGAATGCGAGACCTGAAACGGTGATACTTACTGCCTCTTTGCAGAAATTTCAATCTTTCAGCGAGGAAAAGCAGTGCAGGACATGTAAGTGTTACATCAATGCCTATCAAGTTTGATCAAGCAGTCTGAGAAGAGCCTAAAAAACTAAATTCATCTGCAAGAGTTCTGCTTCCCACACCTTAGAACATAGAACAGAACAGTGCACAAACAGGTCCTTCAACCTGCAAATCTGTGCCGAGCATGATGCCAAATTAAACTCACCCCTTCTGCCTGAACATGATCCATACCTGTCCGTTCCCTGCAAGTTTGTGCGCCGGTGTAAGATCCTCTTAAACACCATGATAGCACCTGCTTTCTAACACTGTTCTGCAGGCACCCACCACTCTCTACCAATAAACTTGCCCTGCGCATCCTCTTTAAACTCCCCACCTTAAAACTATGCCCTCTTGTATTTGACATTTCTATTCTAGAAAATTATGCCTGTCACCAGATTTTTTAAAAGTTGCATTTAACATGAACATAAATTCTGCATTTAACATTTACCGTAATGCATAATCACTCCTTTGGTTTACTTTTGATCGATTGATTGAGATACAGCATGGAATATGTCCTTTTAGCCATGCAGCCCATCAACCACCAATATAACACTAGCCTAATTATGGGACAATTTACAATGAGCAATTCATTTACCAAATGATACATCTTTGGACTATGGAAAGAAATGCACAGGGAGAACGTACACACTCCTTACAGAAAGAGGTGGGAATTGAACCTGGGTCGCTGGTACTGTAAAGCACTGTGCTAACCACTACGCTACCATAGCTCTCTTTTGCATTTGCTGTGAGTTATTACTTGCCCAATGCTGAAGATAAACTATGGGAGATGACTGGATTTCCTGCAGCAATGTGTTAAAGACAAAGTAGAGTTCGAAGTAAGTTTTATTATCAAAATACATACATAACCTTGAGCAAACACGAGGACATCTGCAGATGCTGGAAATTCAAACAACACACACAAAATGCTGGTGGAACACAGCAGGCCAGGCAGCACCTATAGGAGAAGCACTGTCGACGTTTCGGGCCGAGACCCTTCGTCAGGACATAACCTTGAGATTCATTTTCCTGCAGGCATACTCAGCAAATCTGTAGATTAGTAACTATAACAGGATCAGTGAAAGATCAACCAGATTGCAGAAGATGACAGACTGTGCAAATACAAACATAAATATAAATAGCAATAAATATTGAGAACATGAGATAAGGAGATAAAGAGTCCTTAACAAACAAGAGAAAATCTGCAGATGCTGGAAATCCGAGCAATGCATACAAAGTGCTGGAGGAACTCAGCAGGTCTGGCCGCAGCTATGGAAAAGAGTACAGTTGATGTTTCGGTCCGAAACCCTTCGGCAAGACAAGTATTTTACTGTACTATACTTCGGTACATGTGACAAGATTAAACCGATTGAAAACTGAAAGTAGCAGGGACACAGATATTCTTCGAAAGGTCCTTTGTTCAAGCGACCTCTTCCTCCCCTGACGCTGTTGGAGAATGGTGCCGATGCAAGGTTTAATCGCCGCGGTTTGCAGATTCGGCTTGAATTCAAGTTTATCATGTGTTCTAGTTTTTCTGGTCGCTCCATTTCTGTTTGTTGCTACTTTTGGGTGACTTTTGTATCGGGGCAACCTGCAGATAACGAACACTGAGCTGAACTGAAATATGCCTTTTGATTTTGTGTTTGATATTCTGTGTTTTCGCTCGATAATTTTGTTGCCCGTTTGCGAGACTTTTTGTGCACGTGGGGCGGTTGATTTCTTTTTTGATTGGCTCGATGGTGCTTTGTTTCATGGCTGTCTGTGAGGGAGACAAATTTCAGGGTTGAGTGCTGCATTAATAGTTTGATAATAAATGTCCTTAGAATCATGAATCTGTGTCCAGCACCTGTTGTTGAGTTCTGAAGGACACGGCCGCCGGATCAGGTCTGTGACAAGTCATGAACAAAGCAATCCATGGATAAACATACCTGATGCCATCTTCACCAATCTACAGTACCTGATTTTTCCTATAATTGTGGAACAGACTCGGCGGGCCCAATGGTCTAATTCTGCTCCCATGTCTCATAGGCTCCTGATAGCAAATAATGGTGAAAGTGAATTGTTGAATGGAGCCTTTTCTGGGCCAATAAGAGCAAATAAATAAATAAATAAGAGCAAATTAGAAAGCCACTGGATTCTGTATCAGGTGAAGTCTCCAAGGCCTTTCACCAAGGATCAAGTCAAGAAAATGATGGAATCTCTGCAGTTATTGGGACAAATTATAACAACACCCAAATACAATGCTCAAATCAGCCTCTGCTTGACACCCCACCCCGTGCCTACACATTATTTGTCTGCCTACAACAACACACACAAAATGCTGGTGGAACACAGCAGGCTAGGCAGCATCTATAGGGAGAAGCGCTGTCGACGTTTCGGGCCGAGACCCTTCGTCAGGACTAGGGTCCTTCGTCCTGACGAAGGGTTTCGGCCCGAAACGTCGACAGCGCTTCTCCCTATAGATGCTGTCTAGCCTGCCTTGTTCCACCAGCATTTTGTGTGTGTTGTTGTTTGAATTTCCAGCATCTGCAGATTTCCTCGTATTTGTCTGCCTACATCTTTTGTACTATTTACTGTGAAGGGGACCCTTCACTGTGTCAACCATCCTCTGCCTTCACTGCCATTGTAATGTGTCACAAACTTCCACCAACTCCACCACTGAGGTCTTGGTTGGATCTCTTTTCATCTGGAACCTCCACCTTGACCGTAATTACCACCATGGGTGACCTACCAGAAGCTTAAGGGCCAAATGGGTAAACTGCAGACGGAATCTCTGGAACTCACAAGCATATCCATCATGATCCTTGGAGAAGTAATCTGTATGAACAGAATTCAATACAACCTTCTCACTGTATCTTGGTACATGTAAAAATAATAAATCCAAACAAAGAACATAGAACATAAAATATACAAGTAACATTTAAGAATTATATTGGTTACATATCTATAACTTGAACTGTATTTCAAAATCTGATTGGAGATGACCTTCTATAAAAGAAAATGTTAAAATAACAAGGCCTAGAGGTGTCTTTTTCTTAAGAGTCAGAAAGTGGGGTTAAGTTCTACTCTTATGCTCCAGTGTGCCACAGGAGCTGCACAGTGGGAAGTTCTGTCTTCCAGTGAAATGCTGAACTGAGAGCCAATCTTACTGCCCAGGGAGAGGTAAAAGATAATGATATTTCAGAGTGGAGCAGGGGAACTTTAGATAGTACAACTAAAAAATACAATTTGGTTCTTCAACTAACGTCAACAAAAATAGTTGATCTGGTCATTACAATGTTGTTGATTGAAGCACTGTATTCTTTTTCCATGCATTCTCACACCAAGAGTACTTTATTGCTTATGAAGTCAGAAAATATGATATACAAGTTTTTTATATAGGATGTAAACATATGTGCATTATAAATATGGTTGTGAATTAAGGGTGAGTTGAAATATTTGACTAAGCAGGAGCAAGAATATTAATTCATTTAACGAAGAATGATTTTTTCTGATTTTCATTGTATCCACCAGCAACACGGCAATCTATTTAACAAAAATCTTGCAGGTTCTTTCTCTTCCAATTCTTTAATCAGATTAGATATCAACAACTTAATGTGGTATTCAAAATGTTTAATAGTTTTGAAAATGTAATTTTCTGGTGTGCTATGACTGAAGGATTGCTAAAAGAGTGAAAAAAGCTTACTGTGCTGCTTGGAATCGCTTGACACCGGTCCCGTTCTGTGCCATGCTGAAACTTACATGGAAAAATTGCTGCTTGAGTAACAGGTCTACTGTTGAAAACCGTGGAGCTACTGACTGACAGTTTTAAGTGTTTGTCCTTTGAGATATTTCCTGTCCTGTCTGTGCATATCGGGAAGCTGTCACAACACCTTTTGTTGGTACAGTGTTCACTGAGTGCAGCATCCTTGTCATAATTACTAAAGCAAGCATTATGTGTGTCCTCCAAGAGGATCATAACCTTGTTGTTGGGTTTGGAGGCTTGCGTGCCTCAATGACGTGGAGAGCTGTGTTGACTGGAGTCAGGGCTTTATGCTTTATGGCTCTTGGTAGGGTCACCCAGGCCAAACAGGTCAAAGGGTAGAGGCCGGACTCAGAATGGTCCAATAATTCTCCAGGTTCGGGGTTCAGCTCAGGGCTAACAACCCTGACTGGTAAAACAGAATTGTTATGGGAACAGCAATGAAGGATCCTTCAACAACTCAGTTTGATTTTATTCCGAAGTCTCCACCCAGGACTTGCATGACTAACATTAGTGAAATCCGAGAGGAAGCTACTGACACGATGAAGGAAGCCCTGAACATTACGAGAGATGGAGAACCTTCATGGCTGCCCTACATAGCAGTGGCACGATGGGCAGTAACGAAGGTGTGTGCTGGGGAGCAGTGTGAGGGGTTTGAGCTCAGAAAATTCCAATCTTCAGGTGTGTGACATATTAATTTCAGCTCATATACAATAGTTGCTGCAGCTAAAGCAGGTTCTTGCATGTCAGGAATTAGAAGAGAACAGCAGTAGTTGTAGATGTTTTCCTGCCAAAGGGAAATTCACTACTTCATTGCAAAATCGAAAGAGAAATGGTTGCTGAGCACAGTCTGTAGATGAGTTGCCTCTCCTTGGATTTTATTGTGTGGACAGAGAGCTGAATGAAGTTCACACTCTTGGTACCTCACGTTTTTAATGGAGGTCATTTATAGAACTATAAAGTTCACAAAGGCCTGAAGATGATCTTGAAACAGTGGTATCGCTGGCCACCAAGTTACTAGCCCTCAATGTATTCCTGAATAACATGGGGAATATTGGTGACTATAGTTGAATATAACAGCAGTAAAAGGAAATATGCTTGAGGAAATCACTTGAGCTGCAAGATAGCTCAAGTGGGACGATATTGTAATATAATGTTTAGCATAACACTTTATAGTACCAGCGACTCAGGTTCAATTCCTGACTCTGCCTGTAAGGGGTTTGTACGTTCTCCCTGTGAGTGTGTGGGTTTCCTCCAGCTGCTCTGGTTTCCTCCCACAGTACAAAAGCCTACTGGTTAACAGGTCATTGTAAATTGTCCTGTGATGAGGCTAGGGTGCAATCGGGGGACTGCTGGGTGGTACAGCTCAAAGGGCTGGAAGGGCCTATTCTGTGCTGTGTCTTAATAAATAAAAATGGTTGAATATATGATGAGATATAGAAGGGATTACTGACCGTTATGAAGAAAGATGAACAAACACTTATTTGTTAATATACTAGAGGCTTTTAATATTACACAAAACAGATTAAGCTGAGAATTGGCTGGCAGGGCACAAAGCAAAAGCTTTTAGAATAGACTTTTATCTGCTTGAAGAGTTGTCAGCTGTGACGCCTTCTGAGTATTGGCCCTTCAAATGTTAATAATGATCTCGATGTTTTTGTTGGAAGTAAGACCTGAAAATGCTGGAATACCACTCTGAGATAATTCATTATGAGATGAAACATATAATTTCGTCATGGCTTGAGAATTTCATCAGCCAACTCTTGTCCTGTTTTGGTCACATCACTTAGTAGTGACAGAACAATTGAATGAATTTAAAATGGAGCCAGGCAACTAATTCACTACAAAACATAAGAGTTCAGAGTATGCACTTTACAGAAACATAGGGTTAGTGCTGGTGTGAGTTTGGTGAACCGGAACACAATTAATTTCTAATGAATAGGCCATGGAGATCCAGATGTTATCATATTAAGCTATGTAGGGTAGATCCAAGTTTGATGCCAGGAGCTGGCATCTTTCCCATAAAATTGGAACCCTATCAATCACCCTGAACATACATTCCACCTACCACTGCTCTTACTCACCCAGGCTACCCTGAGTGTATCTCCTGAATCCTCACCTTCTACCACCAAAAAGGACAAGAGCAATAAATCCATGGGAACGCTATCAGCAGCCGTTCCCAGCCAAGACACATACCATACCGACCTAGAAATATATTCCCATTTATCATTGTTGGGCCTTAATCATGGAAATCCTTGTCCAAGAACACGGATTCTCTTCACCCAAAGGACGGCAGCAGTTCAAGAAGATGGCTCACCATCACCTTCTCAAAACCAATTAGGAATGGGCAATACATCGTGACCTTGGCAGCCATGCCTAAATCCTGAGTAATAGACAGAGCACAGATGCCTGCAACATGGCAGAAACAGAACCAATCAATGTAGGACACACAAAATGCTGGAGGAACTCAGCAGGCCAGGCGGCATCTATGGAAAAGAGTTAACAGCCAATGTTTCAGGCCAAGAACCTTCATCAGGACTGGAAGGGAAAGAGATGTGACGTTAGCTGAAGAAGGTGGGGGGAGGGGAGGAAGAAGTACAAGGTGGTAGCTGATAGGTGAAACTGGGAGAGGGGGAGGGGTGAAGTAAAGCGTCAGGAAGCTGATAGGTGAAAGAGATAAAGGGCTGAAGAAGGGTGAACCTGATAAGGAGGAGCTGGAAGAGAGAGAATGGGGAAGAGAAGCAGAGGGAGGTGATGGGCAGGTAAACAAATGAGGTGATCAATGCTTTTGAAAGGGTTCTGATATGCTCTGTAGAAAGAATACCTTGTATGGCCACAGGGCAGGAGCAAGAGAAATGGGACTGACAGGTTTACTCTATTAGGAGCCAGTAAAGGTGACGAATTGAATGGCCGACTTATGTACCCTAAACTTTCTATGATTCATCTATTGTCAGTAATACGTTCCTGAGCTTAAGTTTATTTACCTATTTATTGAGATACAGCACGGAACAGGTCCTTTTGTCCCTTCGAGATGAGCTGCCCAGCCATCCCCCGATTTAACCCTAGTCTAATGATGGGGCAGAATAGCCGGAGGAAATGCACGTGTCCTTACACATCTGGAAAAGACGGATGCTTATGTGAGAATGTTGTTCTTGGACTACAGTTCAGCATTCAACACCATAATTCCCTCCAGGCTTGACAAGAAGCTCAGAGACCTTGGCCTTCACCCTGCCTTGTGCAGCTGGATCCTGGACTTCCTGTCAGATCGCCAGGAGGTGGTAAGAGCAGGTTCCCTCACCTCTGCCCCTCTGATCCTCAACACAGGTGCCCCTCAGGGCTCTGTCCTAAGCCCCCACCTTTACTCTCTGTATACTCATAACTAGGTCACCACCCACAGCTCCAATCTGCTAATTAAATTTGCTGACGATGCCACACTGATTGGCCAATTCTCAAATAATAATGAGGCAACCTACAGAGAAGAAGTCATTACTCTGACACAGTGGTGTCAAGAAAACAACCTCTCCCTCAATGTCGCAAAAACAAAGGAGCTGGCTGTGGACTACAGGAAGAATGGAGACAGGCTAACCCCTATTGACATCAATGGATCTAGGGTTGAGAGCTTTAAGTTCCTTGGCATACTCTTCACCGAGGATCTCACATGGTCTGTCCACACCAGCTGTGTGATGAAAAAGGAACAACGGTGCCTCTTTCACCTCAGACGGTTGAGGAAGTTTGGTATGGGCCCCCAAGTCCCAAGAACTTTCTACAGGGGCACAATTGAGAGCATCCTGACTGGCTGCATCACTGCCTGGTACGGGAACTGTACCTCCCTCAATCACAGGACTGCAGAGAGTGGTGCGGACAGCCCAGCGCATCTGTAGATGTGAACTTCCCACTATTCAGGACATTTACAAAGAGAGGTGTGTAAAAAGGGCCCGTAGGATCATTGGGGACCTGAGTCACCTCAACCACTAACTGTTCCAGCTGCTACCATCCGGGAAAAGGTATCAGAGCATAAAAGCCAGGACCAACAGGCTCCGGGACAGCTTCTTCCACCGGGCCATCAGACTGATTAATTCATGCTGATACAATTGTATTTCTATGTTATATTGACTGTCCTGTTGTAAATACTATTTATTATAAATTACTATAAATTGCCCATTGCACATTTAGACTGAGATGTAACATAAAGATTTTTACTCCTCATCTATGTGAAGGATGTAAGTAATAATAAATTCAAGTTGATTCACAGGGAAAACATACGAACTCCTTACAGAAAGCGGTGGGAATTGAACCCAAATTGCCTGTACTGAAAAGCATTGTGCTAACCACTACGTTACCATGCCACCCCATTAATGTCAGCAAATCCATCAACAGTGGAAGCTACTGCAATAGAAAATAATAATATTTTCACCTGATGGCCCAAAAGGATGAATTTCTGTGTCAATCATTTTAATGCGGGACCAGAAAGCTGTCTTGGTATCTGGTCAATGGTGAGCTGAGGTCATTCCAAGGTGCTAAAAACAGAGCAATGCTTCCTCTCATTAATCCTGACTATGTACCCTAATCCCCATATCAGAAAAGAACCTGTTCTTGCATCAGCGTCAGATTTTTCATTTTCGACCTCAGTTCTCTTCATGGCCTCTGTGAGTCAGTTTGTCAATTTTACCACAATGAACACGAGCACACTAGGAACTATTTGATTCAGCCCCAAACTCATTTCCAGCAGACACAAAGAAAATAAACATCGTCATGTCAATCTGAATTGCACTGAGCACAGACCCTGAGAGTCACTGGCATGAATGAATTTCTTCCCACCTTCTGAACGGCATGTTTGGATTTTCAGAAGCTGGGACAAATTGTCAAAAGATGTTTTTGGAAGAGTTATAAAAAATTATTTCAGATTTAAAATGTCATCTACAAAGCACATAATATTTTAACAAAATTAAAATTTATTGCCAGAAGAATTAATTTATAAATACAAAACTTCTATTATGTCAATACTAAGCTCTTTAAGTGAGTTGCATCCCCATCAAAATAAAGATATAACATTTGATAAGAATGCAATTAGCATTTGAATGTTTGTATAATCAGTAATTATATTACTGATTATATAATTATATTATATTATAATTATTATAATAATATTATATATTACTAGTTATATACTAAAGTTATTATGAACTCCATGGAGCATGTGGGGATCTTCCGATATCCAGGCATTCTTTCTTTCTTTCTTTTTTCTTCTTTTTCTTTTTCTTTTCTTCTATAGGGATGTTAGGGTGGAGGGGGGAAGGGTAGATAATTTTTTTTTCTTTCTGTAATCATTTGAAAACTCAATAATTTTTTTTAAAAAAAAGTAATTATATTACTGTGTTACAAATCCGTATAGAACAACCTTCACCTATTTTGAAATTCCAGGGAGTGCCTTTTAGTCCAGGTGGACTGTGATTATAATCTGCCTTTCTGAGCAGGTGAGAAGGATACATGAGGACATCCATAGTGTGCTTCTTTGAAGAGTGGCATCATTCTCGAGCAGAGGTTCCCAATCTGGGGTCCTCAGGCCCCCTTGGTTAATGGGAGGGGTCCATGGCATAAAAAAGGTCGGGAAGCCCTAACCTAGAGACTCATCAGTTTGCTGCAGATGCCTGACTGTTTTACCCAGAGTTCCATGCAGGGCAGCTGTTTTGGCTTTATTCCAGTGGAGGTAAGTGGGATGAGGAGTTGTGGGTCAGCTCTATGTGTTTTGAAAGGAATGGGAGTAACTCCTCTGTCTGATGCCATCCACATCTCAGTGTGGAAGATACTTCAAACATTGCAGCTGACAAGGCACACACATTTGTGGAAAACCAATTCGTACTGTGAATTGTGGTAATATACAAAAGTAGGTCTATTTTCACTGGGAGAAAACAGCTTAACCTATTTAAATTCTTTTTTTACTTTCTTAAGATATTTAAATCAGAACTACATTTTTGTGTTTATGCATTGCAAATCATTGTTTGTTTCAATCGCGGTATGCAATTAAGAAGAGAAACTGCAGGAAAATCTCTGCCTGGTCAGGCAGCATCTGAGGAAAGGGAAACTGTTAACATTTCAAGAAAAAGACTATTTCCAAATTTTATTAAGGTATGTGATTTCTGAATATTTCTGAATTTCATTAAGGTATGTGGCTAAGCCCAGCTCCAATGCCATATTCAAGTTTGCTGATGACCACTGTCATGGGCCAAATGAAAGGTGGTGATGAATCAGCATTTAGGAGGGCGATTGAAAATCTGGCTGAGTCCTAACAACAACTTCTCACTCAATGTCACCAAGACCAAGGAGCTGATTATTGACTTCAGGAGAAGGGAAACAGAAGTCCAGTCTTGTTCGGAGGGTCAGAGGTGGAGAGGGTCAGCAGCTCCTCAGTGATATTATTTCAGGGTTAGCAGCACACAAGAGCAGCTATGACGAAAGCACAGCAGCACCTCTACTTCCTCAGGAGTCTGCAGAGATCTGGCATGACATCAAAAACTTTGACAAACTTCTATAGATATGTAGTGTAGAGTATATTGACTGACTGCATCATGCCCTTGGATGGAAAAACCCAGAAAAGATACTGGATACGGCCCAGTCCATCATGGGTTAAGCCCACTCCACCAATGAGCACATCTACACAAAACCTTGACTCAGGAAAGCAGCATCCATCATCAGGGACCCCCACCACCCTGGACATGCTCTCTTTACAGTGCTGCCATCAGGAAGACGATACAAGAGCCTTAGGACTCACACCACCGGGTTCAGGAACAGTTACTACCCCTCAACCATCAGGCTCTTGAGCCAGAGGGGATAACTTCACTCTACTTCACTTGCCCCATCACTGAAATCATCCCATAATCTATGGACTCACTTTCAAGGATTCTTCATCTCATGTTTTTGATATTTATTACTCTTCTATTTATTATTATTTCTTTCTTTTTGTGTTTGCACACTTTGTTGTTTTGCACACTGGTTGAACACCCAATTTGGTGCACTCTTTCATTGATTCGGTTATGGCTATTATTTTACAGATTTATTAAGTATGTCTCAAGGAAATGAATCTTAGAGTTCTATATGGTGACATATGTGTATTTTGATAATAAATTTACTTTGACTTTTTGACTTTGATTTATTTAAGTGCATAACAGGGGTCTGGGATGCAGAGGAGAGCGAGTCAAGGGTTTCTGGGAGTGTCTGAAAGTGAGGCCAGAAGCAAATCAGATATTGTGGTAGAGGCTTGGTATTGTAGAATCTGCAATATCATATTTTGGGTACGATCTTACTCATCTCCCAACTCTGAGACCATCCTGAAGCAGCTCTTTGTAATTTGATTGAATACTATCGCTCTGATCTCCAGTGACAGCTCTGTCATCTGACATTGTGCTCCGTCTAGCTACTCCTTCCTGTGATTGGTGGGAAACCTGCGGATAAACCCAGGGATTTAAAAATTTTTGCGTTGCCAGGGTTAAAATCATTTGCTACCTACACAGATCATCTCTTCAGCTCAGCTCCTACATATAACCGAAGCTCAGATTTCAAGTAGGAAAGGTCACTGCTGGAACAACATTGTGATTCCTCGTGGCGTGATAACATAGTTAACTTACAATCCTTTTGTGGGCCTCTGACTGTAGTGAGGCTAAGCTCATTGTCGCATTGTAGTGAGATTGGATGAGAATTGTGGGTTAATTAGCTTAGCTTTAGTTTTATTAGCTTTATATATCACATGTGTGTCAAACCATCGAAACGTATGGTGAAATGTGTCATTTGCATCAAATCAAATCCCACAAGTATCGCCATGCTTCCAGCACCAACATAGCATACCCACAAACCATTAAACCTAACCATAAATCTATCTAATGTTCAAAGTCCAGTGTTTAAAGTGAATTTATTATCAAGGAACATATATGCCACTATTTATGAAAGATGATGTGCTGGCATTGGAGATTTTTCAGAGGAGGTTCACAAGGATGATTCTGGGAATGAAAGGGTTATCATATGAGGAGCGTTTGATAGCTCTGGGTCTGTACTTGTTGGAATTTAGAAAGATGATGGGGGCTCTCATTGAATACTTTTGAATGTTGAAAGGCCTAGACAGAGTAGATGTGGAAAGGAAGTTTCCCATGGTTGGGGAGTCCAGGACATAAGTGCACAGCCTCAGGATAGAGGGGTGTCTATTTAAAACAGGGATGCAGAGAAATTGCTTTAGCCTGAGGGTGGTAAATTTGTGGAATTTGTTACCACAGGCAGCTGTGGAGGCATTCAAGGCAGAGCTTGATAAATTCTTGATTGGACACGGCATCAAAGGTTACGGGGAGAAGGCCAGGGAGTGGAGCTGAGCAGGGGCAAAAAGGATCAGCCATGATTAAATGGCAGGGCAGACCCGATGAGCCAAATGGGCTAATTCTGTTCCTATGTCTTATGGTCTTATATAAAATGGCTGAGATTAATTTTCACAGAAAGTACAAAGAAATTAAAAAATCAAACACAGTAATATTAATAAATAAGCAATAAATATTGAGAAAATAGGACGAAGAGTCTATTAAAGTGAGTCCACACGTTGTGGGAACAGTTCAGTGTTGAGGTGAGTGAAATTATCTCCTTGCGGTTCAAGAGCCTGATGTTTGTGGGGTAATAACTGTTCTTGAACGTGATGGTGTGGGTCATGAGGCTCCTGAACCCCCCTCCTGATGGCAACTATGAGAGGAGCGCATGGCCTGCGTTGTGAGCTCCTCGATGATGGACGCTGCTTTCTCGTGGCAGCACTCCTTGTAGGTGTGCTCAGTGGTGCAGAGGGCTTTACCCGGGATGAATTGGGCCACTCCACGACTACTTGTAGGCTTTTCCATTCAAGGGCGTTGGTGTTTCCACGCCAGACTGTGATGCAACCAGGCAGCATACTTTCCATGTGCATCTAGAGAAGTTTATCAAAGTTTTAGATGACATTCTGCATCTTCACAAACTTCTCAGTAAGAAGAGGCACTGCCATGCTTTCCTTTTAATGGTACCTTCATGCTGGACCCAGGACAGATCCTCTGAAATTATAACATTGAGGAATTTAAAGTTGCCTACCCTCTCCATCTCTGAACCCCAATGAGGACTGACTCAAGGAACTCCAATTTCCTCCTCCCGGAGTCAATAATCACCTCCTTAGTTTTGCTGACATAGAATGATAGCTTGCTGTTGTGGCCCCACTCAGCCAGATTTTCACTCTCCCTCCTATACACTGATTCGTCAGCACCCATGATTTGGCCAAGAATAGTGGTGTAGTCCGCAAACTTAAATATAGCATTGGAGCTGTGCTTAGCATCACAGTCATAAGGATAAATCGGCTAGAGCAAAGAGGAAAGCACATAGCCTTGTGCTGCATCGGTGCTGATGGTGATTGTGAGGAAATATTGTTGCCAATCCAAACTGACTGGGGTCTCCAAGTGAGGAAATCGAGGATCCAGTTGCTCAACGAGGTATTGAGGCCAAGGTCATGAAGCTTATTGATTAATTTTGAGAGGATGATAGTATTGAACTCCATGCTGTAATCAATGAAGAGCATCCTGATGTATGCATCTTCACTGTCCAGGTGTTACAGGGTTGAGTGAATAGGCTTTGAAATGGCATCTGCTGTTGATTTGTTGTAATGACAGGCAAATTGGAGCAGATCCAAGTTGTTCCTTAGGCAGGAGTTGATACGCTCCATCAACGACCTCTCAAAACACTTCATTACAGTGGAGGTAAGTGCTACTGGACAATACTCATTGAGGACACTTAACATATTCTTCTTAGACACTGGTATAATTGAAGCCTGTTTGAAAGAGGTGGTTACCTCAGACTGCTGAAGAGAAAGGTTAAGGATATTAGTGAACACTCTAGCCTGTGGATCAACACGAGTCTTTAGCACATGGCCAGGTACCCCGTCTGGGCCGGATGCTTTCTGTGGGTTCACCCTTCTGAAGAATGCTCTCACGTCGGCCTCAGAGACTGAAATCACAGGGTCATCAGGGGGCTGTGGGAGTTCATAAAGGTGCCTCCATATTTTGATGGTCAAAGCTAACATAAAAAGCATTGAGTTCACCTGGGAGCAAAACCTGGTTATGACCTATGTCACTTGGTTTTACTTTATAGGAGGTGATGGCACTCAAGCCCTACCGCAGCTGTTGAACGTCCTTCAGTGACTCAAGTTTGGTCTGGAGTTGCCACTTTGCATGCGAGATGGGGGTTGTAACCTAGATTACTTTTATTTTACTTGGTCACCAGATCTGAACGCCACTGATCTGGTCCTCAGAAGATTGCAGATCTATTGGTTCATCCAGGGCTTCTGGTTAGGGAAGACTCTGAATGATTTTGTGGGGACACTGGGGAGGAAATGTGGGAGGAAACCAGAGCTCCAGAAGGAAACCCACAAGGAGAACGTACAAAGTCCTTATAAGCAGTAGCAGAAATTGAACCCTGATCCGTGAAAGATGAGGCTGTAGAGCGAAGCTCTGCAATACTGTGCTGCACCCAAATCATCTATTGTATAAAGAGATGATAAAATGTGAGTGGGAGAGACATGTACAAGTTTGTACAGAGACCCTAGTTGCATAAGTTATCTTACGTACAGTCAAAGATAAGCTGCCTTCAGCCCTTTACGACACTGGTCCTCGTATCCCTCATGAACATGATCAAAGCAGATTATCTGGTCCATATAATTCTCTTCCTCAGAGCTTCTGATGCCCAAATTGGCTGTTGTTTCCTGCTCAGTTTAATTTTGCAGAAGTATTCCTAAACTGTGCAACTAACAGAGAAGTTCCCTCACTGCTTTAGTGACCCAGATTCAGTCGCATCTGGACAGACGAAGGCTTTTCTCCTGAAACATTGACTGTCCAATTTCCTCCACAGATGCCACCTGACCCACTGAGTCAGTTTTTTTTTTTTTTACTTCAATAACCAAGTTATTAGTCATAATTTAAGTAAACAGAACTCACTGCAATTAAAACAATTACTCCACCCAGACACTAATAGCATACTGGTACCTTTTCTATTTAACATGTCTTCCAACAAAAAGCTTGAAAAGAACATTTATAACCTTTTGAACAATAATTCCAGTAACAGGCAAAGTCCAAGCATATAATTTTCAATTAAGAATCACAAAAGGTTTTGGTGAATTTGATGGATTGAGTCTTATTAAAGCTTTTGCTTTAGATATCTATCCTTGCCATTTATCACATGCTCATTTTCTCACTTCTTCCCTCCTGATGAAGGGCTGTTGATGTGAAACATTGACTCTGTTTCCCTTACCTCTTTCGCTGCTTGACCTGCTGAGTGCTTCCAGCATTTTCCCTCTTTCTGGATCTGCAGCAACTGCAGTTTCTGCTACAGATCTCATTAAAAGCCCTGCTTTATCCTAAATGTTGTCATGAATCCATCATCTTCCGTGCACAAATTCATTGAATTACGATTTCCACATCAAAGTGTGGAACTGAATCTTAAAATGCTAGTAAAAATCTTGGAAACATGCATAACAAAAAAACTTCAACTTATTTAGTCTGTATAGGTCAATGGGTAAGTTAAGTAATTGCAAACAGACATAATATGGAATGTAATCCTCAAAACATTGGTCAGGTCCTAGGCTCCCATAAAATGAATGTTGATAATGACTTACAAAGCCAATGAAGATAATTTCCCTTTGCTCTTTGGTCTTGAACAATTAGTTCCATAGTGAAATTGGTTATATCTGAGGTATGCATACGCATCTTTTGAATCCTAAGAAGGAAATTAAAGACATAGGGGTGAAAAAAATCCAGCTAGAAGTGGGTGTATCCTGGGTGGTAGGGGTTCTTAATGATTGATGCCACATTTTTGAGGCATTGCTCCTTGAAGATGTCCTGGATACCATGGAGTTTAGTGCCCATGATGGAGCTGACTAAGTTTACAACTCTCTGCAGCTTACTCTGATCCTGACCAGTAGCCTCACTCCCCGGTGGCAGCGATGCAGCCAGTTAGAATGCTCGCTGTGGCACATCTGTAGAAATTTGCAAATGTCTTTGGTGGCATCACCTCATAATCCTAATGAAATTTAGCAATTGCCAGAATATGCTCCATGCCAGCCATGATGCCTCAATCATGTTGTGTTACTGATCCTGTCTCAGCACTTTGCAAAAGATTGGCCAATCACGGTTACATCATTGCTGACATTTGCAGTGTACCCACCTCAGAATTTAGTGATTATTACTTAAGGTGCTTCATTTTGATGAGGGTGATACAAAGGCTATTTGGATATATTCTAGTGAAGCTTTGATATCTATAGAGCTTTGAGGAAAATTCATTTACTGTACTAATAAACCATAATTATTCCCAAGCCACCCATTTGACTCAACAGAGACTAATTCTTGCAAACCATTGCCCTGAACCTATCTTCAATTTAAAAATTCTTCCCCAAATTAAAAGACCAACAGGTGAATATCTTGACAATTTTGATAATCTTAAGTTATCATTTTCTTTTTGATTTAAAAAATATTCAGTTTTGAGGATATTTCAAGATCCAATTGAACCAAAAAGAAATATAATCAGTTGAAATTTTACAGGTTTAAAGTCCATCATTATAAATAAAATTCTCTTACATTTTTGAGGAAGTTAAACCCCTGATGCACTGCGGTACCCCTTCACAGAACTCATCTTCAAAGTAGAGTTCTAACCTTTAATAAAATATCATGTTCTTCTTTCTTTCTTACCAAAGGGAAGCAAGGAAATGAGAATGATTCCAACAAAAGGAATCGGATTTGGTCCACGAGTCCGAGAGTTCAGTGGGAAAGTCAGAGGCCGTTGTCTGAGAGTCCACTGGAGGCGCAGAGGCCTGTCCTGAGGTTGGAGGACCGCCTGTGTGTGTGGATGGGTGGGGATGAGGCAAGGGGCTTGTTTTGCTGTTTTTCTTGTGTCCTTTGTTGCTCTGCTGTGCATTGTGGGCATGCGTTGTTGGCACTGAAATGTGACAACATTTGTGGGATCTCCCGGCATATCCTTAGGTTTTGTGGTTTTGTTAGCACATAGAAAGCATTTCACTGCATGTTTCAATGCGGTGTAATAAAAAAAAACATAGATCTAAATCTGAATCTAAATTTCATAAGAAACTGTATTGTCATCAAGGAAAAGCTCATTATTTTAATGCTGTTCAAACAAATTGCTAAGGAATTCATTTATACAAATGTCTCTGAGGATGGATCATTGTTCAATGCAATTCAGATTGATAAGAAACTGAAATAAGTAGGAAGAGCAAATCTGACTCTTCATGCTTAGGATTTCTCTGTTTCACCATCAATTTTATGATATATTTTACTCTGCTTGGTTTAAATTAACAAAAAATAACTTAAAAAAAGCAAGGGATGTTTTACTCAGAATCACAAAAAAATAACTATTTGTCTAATCCTTCAACAACGTAAATAATTCTATATTCTCTGCCTTAACTTCAAATTACTTTATGAAATTTTGTAGATGTTTATTTGATAATGTTTTGTGTAATCTCTGCTTGAAAGTTTATTGCAATGCTCTGACTGAAAATTTTATTCAGACTTCCTCTTGCGTCTTCCAGGGAATGCCCTGTTTGTCAAAGTTCTTGCTGGATGTTATGTGGTATTAGCTATTGGAGGGTGATTTTTGCTTTGAGTTTGTTAACCCTTTACTGGTCTCTGGAATTCCAACATCATTTGAAGAAGTTTTCAGAGTCAGCCTGGAGCCATCACTTGAATAAATATTGGAACGGCCAAGTCTTCATTAGTTACTTTAATACTTCGTATTGCAATGAAATAGAGAACCCAGATCCACTTCTTACATTATTTTCATTAAACATTTCAGAATTTAAAAAGCCTCCATTCAGTCATTTGTGGGCTACAGGCCTCACTAACATGGGCAACAGTTACTTCCCATCTCTGATCAGTTTTTAGAAGATGGTGGTGAACTGTCTTCTGACATCTACTTAACCTTATCTGTTCAAATGCAATAAGCCTTGCTATTTTGACTACAGCTATACATTCTCTGTGCTAATTCTAGCTCACTCAAACATGGGATAAATTAGCAAAGGTGCTTTTCTTCTTGATGACCTTTAAAAAGGCAGCGTCCGTCATTAAGGACTCCCATCGCCCAGGACATGACCTCTTCTCGTTGCTACCTTCGGGGAAGAGGTACAGGAGCCTGAATGCACACACTCAGCGATTCAGGAATAGCTTCCTTGCCTCTGCCATCCGACTTCTGAATGGACAATGGACCTATAAACACGACCTCATTATGTTTCTTGCCCTACTTATTTAACTTAACTATATACTTACTGTAATTAACTGTGTTTATGATTATGTATTGCATTGTACTGCTGCACAAACACAACAAATTTCACAACATGTGCTGGTGATATTAAGCCTGATTCAGATGCTGATTCTGAATCTTTTCTACCGGAAAACTGCTGCAAGAATGATGGGATCCCTGAAAAAACAGTATTATTCTGTCACGATGGAATTCGTAGATGTGAAGTTATGAAAGTTTGTATGGGAGAAGCACTGAGGACATTCGATGCAACTAAACCGGCTTCTTACACCTAGTCCATGTTTTTTTTTGTCTGCATCTGTTGCCTAAAAATTGATTCCCAATCATTTGCACTAAATGTGCTATACAATAATGCAATATATTCTGGCTCTGAATTTAAATTTTGATAAAACCCATAGGAATGACTTCAGGAGACCATGTTCAATAAACCAAATCTGTTCTGTAGCTCATTAGTTGCAACTAGCTATTTTCTGGGCTTAATCCCCAATACTCATATTAAAAAATGTGGGCTATATCTTTAATTTGCTGATGACACAGCTATTGTTGACAGAATTTCAAGTGGTGACGAGAAGACGTACAGGAACAACATATATCAGCGAGTTGAGCGGTGTCACAGCAGCAACCTTGCACCCAATGTCAGCAAAGATCTAGAAACTGATTGTGGACTTCACAAAGAGTAAGATGAGGGAACACACACCGGTCCTCATTGAGGGATCGATTGGGAGAACAAGTTCAAATTCCTGGGTGCCAATGTCTCGGAGGATCTATCCTGCGCCCAACGTACCGATGCAGTCGCAAGGAGGACGTGACAGCGGTTATATTTCATTATGAGTTTCAAACTTGGTATGTCACCAAAAACATTCGCAAATTTCTACAGATGTGCATCACTGTCTGGTAGGTGGGGAGAGGGGCACTGCACAGGGAAGTTGTAAACTCAATCAGTTCCATCATGAGTACTGGCCTCCCCAGCATCCAGGACATCTTCAAAAAACAACACGGCAAAAAGGCAGCTTTCATCATTAAGGACCCCCATGCCCCAGGACATGTTCTCTTCTTATTGCAGTTTTTATTATTCTTGCAACATTCTGCTGCCACATAACAACGAATGTCATGACATATACCAATGATATTAAATCTGATGCTGATTCTAATTTTACCATTAAAAAAATGCCTGGAGTTGCTTAGCGCTTAAGTGCAAAGTGTTTCATAGGGGCATCAAAGATCAAACTACAAAAATTAGTGAGGTCAGTAAAAAAATGCCAATATTTACCAAAATATATCTATAAAAAAAGACAATAATAACCAATAATAACTATGTACTTATTCTTGTTCAGTGTGAACTCCTGGCAGCCCCCATCTCTCTCCACTATCACTCTCCCTTATCTATCTCCCTTATCTCTCTCCCCTGTCCCTCTCCCCTATCTCTCTCCCCTAACTCTCTCCCCATCTCTCTCCCCTGTCCCTCTCCCCATCTCTCTCCCATATCTCTCTCTCCTATCTCTCTCCCCTAACTCTCTCCCCTATCTCTCTCCCCATCTCTCTCCCCATCTCTCTCCCCATCTCTCTCCCCATCTCCCTCCCCATCTCCCTCCCCATCTCCCTCCCCATCTCCCTCCCCATCTCCCTCCCCATCCCTCTCCCCCATCCCTCTCCCCATCTCTCTCCCCTGTCCCTCTCCCCATCTCTCTCCCATATCTCTCTCTCCTATCTCTCTCCCCTATCTCTCTCCCCTATCTCTCTCCCCTATCTCTCTCCCCTATCTCTCTCCCCCATCTCTCTCCCCCATCTCTCTCCCCATCTCTCTCCCCATCTCTCTCCCCATCTCCCTCCCCATCCCTCTCCCCCATCCCTCTCCCCCATCCCTCTCCCCATCTCTCTCCCCCATCTCTCTCCCCATCCCTCTCCCCTAACTCCCTCCCCCAGCTCTCTCCCCTATCTCTCTCCCCTGTCTCTCTTCCCTATTGCTCTCCCCATCTCTCCCCTATCACTCTCCCCATCTCTCTCCCCTATCTACAGAACATGATTATGTGAGCATAATCACTCAAAGAGTTGAACTGCATGTGCCTGTAACGAGAGCTGTATAACTCATCTCCTTCTGCCTTAGGCCACAAACTTATGTAGAATGATGCACTGCACGATGTAACTGCAATCCTATTATAAAATAAACCAAAGTATCTACCCTAAATGCAGTATACAAACAACATCAGAATCAGAATCAGCTTTATTATCACTGGTATGTGTCGTGAAATTTGTTAGTTTAGCAGCAGCAGTATAATACAATACATTATAATGTAGAAATAAACAAATAAGTAAACTAATTACAGTAAGTATTTATAGGTACAGTATATTAAATAGTTAGATTAAAAATAGTGTAAAAATGTGAGGTAGTGTTCATGGGTTCAATGTCCATTTAGGGATTGGATGGCCGAGGGGAAGAAGCTGTTCCTGAATCACTGAGTGTGTGCCTTCACATTTCTGTACCTCCTTACTGATGGTAACAATTAGAAGAGGGGTGTTCTGTGTGCTGGAGGTCCTTAATAATGGACGCTACCTTTCTGAGGCGCCGCTCCTTGAAGATGTCTTGGATGCTGTACCCAAGACTTAGCTGACTAATTTTACAACTTCCTGTTGTTTCTTTTGGTCCTGTGCAGTAGCACCCCACCCCACCCCCCCATACTAGACAGTGATGCAGCCTGTCAGAATGCTCTCCATGCTTTATTTATAGAAGTTTTTGAGTGCTTTTGATAACAAACCAAATCTCTTCAAACTCCTAATGGAATGTAATAGCTACTTTGCCTTCTTAGTAACTGCATCGATATGTTGGAACAGGGTTAGCTCCTCAGAGATCTTGACACCCAGGAACTTGAAATTGCTCGCTCTCTCCACTTCTGACCTTTCTCTGAGGATTGGATCATGTTCCCTCATCTTACCCTTCCTGAAATCCACAATTAGCTTTTTGGTCTTACTGATGTTGAGTGCCAGGTTGTTACTGCATCATCACTCAACTAGCTGGTATATCTCACTCCTGTACGCCCTTTCATTCCATCTGAGGTTCTACCAAAAATGGTTGTATCATTAGCTAATTTATAGATGGCGCTTGAGCTATGCCTAATTACACAGTCATGGGTATAGAGAGAGTAGAGCAGTGGGCTAAGCACACACCCCTGAGGTGCACCAGTGTTGATCATCAGTGAGGAGGAGATATTACAACCAATCTGCAAAGATTTTGGTCTTCCGGTTAGAAAGTTGAGAATCTAATTGCAGAGGGAGGTACAGAGGCCCAGGTTTTGTAGCTTATCAATCAGGGTTGTGGGAAAGATGGTGTTAAATGCTGAGCTATAGTCAATGAACAGCATTCTGACACAGGTGTTTGTATTGTCCAGGTAATCTAAGGCCATGTGAAGAGCCATTGAGGTCAAATCCGCCATAGGCCTACTGTGGTGATAGGCAAATTGCAATGAGTCCAGCTCCTTGCTGAGGCAGGAGTTCAGTCTACTTCAGCCAACCTCTCAAAGCATTTCATCGCCATAGATGTGAGCGCTACTGGGTGATAGTCATTAAAGCAGCTCACATTATTCTTCTTAGGCACTGCTATAATTGTTGACTTTTTGAAGCAAGTGGGAACTTCTGCCCGTAGCAGTGAAAGGTTAAAAATGTACTTGAATACTCCCACCAGTTGGTTGGCACCAGTTTTCTGAGCCTTACCCGGTACTCCATCAGGGCCTGCCGCCTTGCAAAGGTTCACCCTCCTGAAAGACAGCCTAACATCAGCCTCTGAGACAGAGGTTACAGGGTCACCGTGTGCAGCGGGGATCTTCACAGCCGTAATTATGTTCTCCCTTTCAAAGCAGGTATAGAAGGTGTTGAGCTCATCTGGTAGTGAAGCATCGCTGGCATTCATGCTTTTGGGTTTTGTTCTGTAGCAAGTAATGTCTTGCAGACCCTGCCAGAGTCGATGTCCATCTGATATTACCTCCAACCTCGCTCGGAATTGTCCTTTGCTCTTGAAATTGCCCTCTGCAAGTCATAGCTGGTTTTCTTGAACAGGCCTGGGTCACCAGGCTTAAATGCCACAGATCTAGCCCTCAGCAGATGATGAACCGCCTGGTTTATCCACAGCTTTTGGTTTGGAATGTACAGCAAATTTTCCTAGGCGCACATCCATTCAGGTTTTAATGAAGTTGGTAACAACTATAGCATACTCATCCAGATTCGAACAATCTTCCATCGTGTATGGCAGGAAAGGCACCATAAAGCCAACCTGAGCAGATCAGCTTGGCTTAGGACCCAGCGGACGCCACGTGACTGCTGGGAAACGACAGCGTTAACTAGCAGAATGCTCAACACAATCGCTCACTTCCTGTTAAGTACAAATACAGAATGGAATTAAACTAAACTTTGGTGTCTCACTCGAACGTTTGTAGTAATGTAGAGGGAAAACAATGGGTTCATTATGAGAACATACTGGAGAAGACATTGTTGTGCGTGCACTCACCGCAACGACAGCAGAATGATGAGGCAAGTTTGTGTGTGTGAATGCTTGTGTGTAAGGACTACATTTACTGAGTGCTCTCCGTCATAACACAACAACCTGAATTCTCTGATAATGCATGAAGTAAAGCTTACTTTCATAGATAATGGCATGAAGCACCCGGAGAATGTGGTAGATTTAAATAATAAAATAATTCCTATATTGGAAATTGCAAATTAGATCCCACCCCTCCTGTCACCAAAATATGGAAAGATTCTGTAAGTCAGGTAGCAGCCATGAAGAGTGAAACAGTGCTAATGTTTGAAATTAATCGCCAAGAAGCAGAGTAATAATGGTGTGTTTTGAGTTTCAACAGCACTATCGTTTTAAGAAATGCAATAGAACACAACTTCACACATTGTCTATGAATATAAGAAAGAAAAGATATTCCAATCACAAACAAAAGAATATCTGCAGATGCTAGAAATCTGAGCAAAACATACAAAGTGCCAGAGTAACTCAGCAGGCCAGGCAGCAACTATGGAAAAGACGTTTAGAGCCAAAATCCTTCTGCAAGACTGAGGTATTGCATTGTTTTTTTCCTATAAGTATTTTTTATTATGAATAAAGTTTATTTTATTGGTGTATTGGTGTATAATATAGTGGTGTATTTAATTTTTGTTCAGAAGTTCTTTCCAATGTAATAATCTCATTTTAACAAAGTGTTTATGGTATATTTAGTGCCACTGTCAGGGATGAATTTCTGGGCAAATTACTTTTCAATCATTCTCCAGTTTGCCCTTGTTTTAAGGTTGAATTGCACGCATTTCGGACCAAGAAGGAAACTGGAGCACTTGGAGGAAGTGATCTCAAAACAGACCCATTTTAGTCATTAAAGCTGGGTGGTAGCAGTATGAACTACCACACCTTTGATTATATTACTTGACTTAGGCAAGTTATGAGTGCAATCTGCGACTAGGAGAAAACTACAGGCTTTTGAAATATAATAGATTTTGGTTAATCGGCCATCAGTTAATCAGGGCAGTTGCTTCTTTGGGATAACTCCTAAAGAATAAAAATCAATTGAGAAAATAGCCGGGATTCCCTTCATTTATTTGGGACTCTCTGCCGCTTAATTGGTACAGGACACTCCTGTTGCCAAACAGTTTCTAACTGGTGTCAATCACATGTGCTTGAGAGGCCATTAGAAGCTACACTGTGCTGGGAGCAAACAGTTTTTAAATAGCATCAGCTCTGTGTGTGTGTGTTTGTGTTCAAAAAGCAGTGATTATTGTCACTCACACTTGGTGTTAAATAAGCAGTATGACAATTCAGAAATGTGTTACTGACTGCAGTTTCAAGCACTCAGGCTTGGAGTTGTGAGAAATAGGTGAGAGTGAAAATGGAAAGATTTTGCTACGTCAGCAAGTTAGGAACTACAAAGAATTTGAAGGTATTGAGTGATGTTGAATGTTACAATGAAAATGAAGACTTAGAAGATGCAACAGTTTAAAACTAGCATCAGTTATACTTGTGCGGCCGTTAGACTGTGCTTAAAGTGAACAGTTTTTAAGTAGCGTCAGTTTTGCATGCTTGTGTTGAGTGATTTATTTGGGCCGACCGACACTGAATTAAAAGCAGTGATTTTTGACACTACTTTATGCAGGAAGGCAATGAAGGTAGTCCATTTTCTGCACTAGGTGTATGTGCTGATTTTGTTCACTTACAGTTGATCAAAAGAACATGGCAGCGTACACTGAATGAATTCATCCATCGATAAATATTCGGATCTAATACTCAGTTTTATAGTACTGTAATAATATTGGTAATGTTCTAATTTGTTCTGTATTCCATTTAAACACATAATTTGTTACTAAGTTAAAAGGTAGTTTGTCTTTTTTGAACAATTTCAATGAAACCAGCTAACTGGGGCATCTGCTTATTTGGGCCAAAATGTACTCATGTCAATGTATTCTGATCAACCGGATTCTATTGCATTTGTATGAACACAGATTTTTTAAAAATCTCCTTAGTAATAATTCAATATTTAACTCAGTATTTTTGGCAGCTGGTGAGATAAAGGCTGTCAAAAAATTGTGAGTCTGTTGATTGTTAAATATTCACAAATGCCCTAATAGTTTATGGCAAGGGCTTTTGCTTTTTTAATAATAATTGACATGCTGTAGGAATGATTTGCAATCTTCAGCATTTACTACAGGGTCTTGATTCAACTGAATGGTTTGCTAGACCTCTTTGGAGGGTAATTTGGAGTGAGTCACCCACATTGTTGCATGTTTGCACTCTCTCAGAGGCTTGACTGGCTACACATATCATTCCCAGATGGACAGTATTGAGCCAAATGCATTTATAAAACAAAAATAATATTTCAACATTACAAGGCAAGCTTTTCAAATTCCAGTTCTTAAAGTTTCCTGATTTAAACGCTGCAGCTGCCACCATGGGAAGATAAGCCCAGCCTCTGAATGAGCAGAGTAACTGAAACATGCTGCTTGAGTTATGAGTTCTGTTCCTTGCTTCTTAAAATTCAAAGTTCAAAGTTCAGGGTAAATTTATTATCAAAGTACATATACTTCACCAAATACTACTCTGAGATTCATTTTCTTGCAGGTATTCACAGTAGAACAAAGAAATACAATAGAATCAATGAAAAACTACACACAAAGACTGACAAACAGCCAATGTACAAAAGAAGACAAACTTTGCAAATACAAAAAAAATCCCTAATCGTAAATAAATAATACTGAGAAAATAATAAATGATGTAAAGTACAAAAATAGCTTCCTACAGTCTGCTTCACAATGAAAGTACATTAAATGGTGCAAAAATGGTGTAGTAGAAGTTAAGGTCTTATTATTACAAGTAAAACCAGTCTTTCAACAACATGATACTGTTATATTACTTACTATAGGTAAGGAATCTCATTCCTACTAGTACTTATTATAATTGGATATTATAGTAATGTACAATTTAAAACTTAACTTCTTAAGTTTCTTGTTGCCTCATTCCTCTCACTTGTTGTATCTTTCTTCCCTTCTTTTTATTTCACTTTCTGTATCTGATTCCATGTTTTGATAACCATTTTTAATTCATCTTGGCACCTCAGTCCTGTACTTCTTATTTTCCTGTCCTTTAATTTTCTCACTTGTGTATTTTCTTGTGAAGGAGTTTAAGTCCTGGATACCCTCCTTCCCTACCTGCAATTTTAATCTGCTTGCACTTAAGTCAAGTTGCCACCCAAGAAAATTTAAAGCCTAAACATGCAAGTACAAGTCTAAGTAGTGGCAGATGCACTGCTATATGAAACGAAGGACCAGAAGTGATTACGGCAAGCAGAAAATGTTTTATTTCTTGCCCTGAAGCCTGCATTGATGAAAAGATGACTTTCCTAGCAATGCCTGACATTTCGGTGATTGATTTCCTAGGTTTAAAAGCCCAGGCATATAACTTACAAGGAAAACACTGGATCCTAATAACACATGAAGGAAGGGGATGAAGGCTATGTGGAGATTTTCTTTCGAGTAACAATGTCCCTTAAACGTTGCATTTAACAAAAAAAGTCTTTGAAAAATGCTCAGCTCCTGAATTCTGGATTCCAAAGATAACATGCCTTTTATTTACCACTTTTGGAGTAACTTTAAAAGTCAATCAATGATGTTCCCAAGTTACAGAGTTTCACAGTGTACAGGTACAATACAGTCTTTGTGAAAACAGATGCCATCTGTGAGTTGGAAGGAAATATTCTCAATTGGATAAAGGAAGTCAATTTGCAATGAAACCTAACATGAAAAAGCCAATGGCAGAATGGTGGTTGCCAATTTGTGATCTTCAGTGCTCTCCTGAGAATGCTGTGCAGTGTTCAGATATTTACTAAGAAACTAGAAGGTACATTCTAATCCCCTGTCAATCTTAACCACATGAATGCATGTCTGTTCAGGCTTCTGAAGAGTGGCATTGGCGATGCCTACGTTGGTGATGCTCGTGTAATTCAGCAATGCAACGTGTCCTAAGGTAACTTATGAAGGAGGCTGATGTTCCCTTTAGCCTTAATGAGTAAAATAAGCATGTAGCAGATCCCTAACAAATAAGGGTTGGAAGGTCTCAGCTGTCTAGTGGTTGATGTTACTATAATTGGCCTACCATCACCATCATCCTCATTAAATGCCATGTCGTATGACATCATCATTATGTACCGTGTATTATGATATGTGAAATCATGGCTGACCATGATTGTTCTTGGCAGATGCCTTCGTCTGGGCAGTGTCTTTACAAGACAGCCGACCCCAGCCATTATCAATACTTTTCAGAGTTTGTCATAATGTTCACATAACCAGGATTTGTGATATGCCCCATCTGCTAATACGACCATCCACCACATGCTCCCATGACTTCACGTGATCATGATCGGGGAGGAGGGGGTGCTAAGCAGTTGTTACACCTTGCCGAAGGGTGAGCTGCAGGCTAGTAGAGGGGAGGAGTGCCTTACACCTTTTGTAGAGACATATCTCTGCCCCTGGGCCAGAAGTCCCAATTGCTATTCTTAATTTCCAATGGCTTCTGTTGCAATGTGGATGCGTGGGTCAGAATGGGAGTGGATTCCACTGTAATATCTCAGAGATTAGATCAGGCTGAACAATCAGTTGAATACAACAATAATCTCAAGTTTTACTGAGTCTCTAATGTATCAAAGTCCCAATGTGCATCACAAGAGTGTATTCATACAAAAATTTACACAAAGCCTCACAAGGACAATTTGTTTCAGGTAATGAAGTCTAATGCAACATCTTAAAGAAGAACAGCGATATGGAGATCAATTTCTCTGTAGCTGAAGGTATGGCTGTCAATAATGAAGCAGCTAAACTTCAGATTAAGCAAGAGGCCAGAAGTGGAGGTCAGATGGTCACGGGACTGTGAGAGATTATACAGATTTGGACAAGATCATAGTATTCGTACTAAATTTTAAGTTTTATTCAGAGCCAACATAGAAGAGCAAGATCAGGGATGACAGCTAAACATCTTAGTGAGAAATGGGATTCAGACAATTATAGCTTGGATGATCGCAGCCTTCGAAACTGAGAAAGACCAGCCAGGAATATATTGGAATAAATCTAGAGGTATTAAAAGCACAGATAAAACTTGCAGCAGCATGGGATCTGAGACATGCCAAATCCACGGTTTCAGTGAATGCCCAGTTATGTGCTACAAAGCTGGTCAAACCTTCTGTCGGTATGCCTGCAGTGTAATTCAGCTTCAGCCAGGGGTAAGACTAGAGACAGTGGCTAGCGAACCGAATCAAGTATTCTTAGGCAGTCCCTTAGGGTCAAGGGTAACTTGCTACCACCCAGTAAAGAGTAGAAAATGCTTGGCATCCTTTCCTTTAATACTGGATGACTGCTGCCTCATAATCTTGGCAGAGTGAGACCGTGGCTCTTGGTAGGGTCTCCCATGGCAAACACATAAAGAGGTAGAGTATAGACTAGGAACGGTCCTCCAATCCAGCAGGTTCGGGGGTTCAGCTCAGGACTAACAACCCTGAATCATAAAACACAACTGTTTCAGAAACAGCAATGAAGAAACCTTCTACATCTGAGAAGAAGGACCTTTCATTGCTTCACTAAACGCCAGCCATCATAATGAGCAGTAAGCAAGTAAAAAATATATGCAGTAAATACCTGTTCGAATTCTGATTATGCATAGATGCCTCTAACCAGGTGTACACAGATGGACACAGACATTTTTGCCCTCATTCATTTCCACTGCCTGTCTCCCTCAGTACCATCCTCAAACCCTTGCCCTCTGGAAAAGGTACCGAGGAGCAGAGGCAGCAGAAGTGTTTCCCTGAGTCTATTATTTGGAAATGCAAACAGATGGGGTGGAAGAGTCACATAATCTATGAGCACAAAAATGTCACTGCTAAATGGTATATTATAGATTAGCAAGGTCAATAAAATAAAGAAGCCAAAGAACTATGATAATTTCTTTGGGAAATCGAAATGAAAACTAAGAAAGTAACTTTAAACCTACTTCAAAACTTGGCATACCACACACAAAATATTGTCTGCATATGGTGACCAGAATTAGAATCAGGTTTAACAAATTTCACAACATACCCCAGTGATATTAAATATGATTCTAATTCTGATCCTGATTCTGGTCACCATACTATCAAAAAGATTTACAGGTAATGCAAAGGCAGTGGAAAAGATTAAAAGAATGAAATTGGAAAGTAACATACGCAAAATGCTGGAGGAAGTCAGTAGGTCAGGCAGCATCTAATGAAAAGAGCGCAGTCGACATTTCGGGCCGAGACCTTTCTGCAGTCCTTGTTTTCTCTTGTCTGAGAAGGCAATGACGACCATTCTGTAGAAAGATTTGCCAAGAACAGTCACGGTCATAGACTATGATCTCCTAAGTCATATGGCATGGCACGAAACGGTGATGATGATGATGATGGTTTCCAGAATCTGTAGAATCTCTTATGTTAATGACATTGGAAACGTAGGACTCTTGAAGAAAATATCTCCATAAGCTAAGGAGACTCGGGAAAATAGCCAAAAAGAAATTGAAAATTCTTTTCATCACATGGAAGGCATTATAGATTTATGTGAGATTTTTAGTAAACAAGCTGCCTCAATCTAGCAACATCAGTGTACTTCAGTTTTGATTTTCAAATAATGTAAATCAGATACAAAGATCATCTATAGAAGTGTAATGATTTATACAGAGCAGTAACATTATTATAAATGGCTTCAATCGATCACTAACCTAAGCAGTAACACCCTGATTCATTTCATGTCATCCCTATACTGAAGTTAAAACAAATATGACAGATTGGAGAAGACTTCATCCAAGGCGATAAAGTGCAGTTTTGAACTTCATTTGCTAAATATTTATGGAGTGGCTGGAGGGTAGGTCGCAGGTCTCCTACAAAAATGACTTTAATTGAAATCATGCATTGCATTTGCAAAATCTTGGTCCAAGCTCCTCACAGTGGAATGAGGTTGAAGATTATGTTTTGGTAAATAAGGTTGGATTACTAACTGTCATTCTCAGCAGAAAATAGTAAGTGCTGTTTCAAGTCTCATGTTGTGTTTGCATAGGTACGTCACTGAGCATATTGCTGTTTCATTTGTAGCAATCCTGCGACTTTTGAAAAGCCAAAATAAAGCCCCATGTTGTTTATTAGACTTGGATACTCAGTTTATTTATTGATGCTTTCCTCTCAAGCTTTTTAATTTCCTTAAAGAACTAAATAGCCGCAGGTTCAAGTCCCAAGAAGATAAAATTGTGAGGATTCTCTTTTGCACTTGAAGGGAAAGAAATGAAATATCCAAACATCAGTGTAATGTTAAAATCTAATTAATTCTTACAGGACCGGGTTCATTTCACAGACAAGTGCTCAATAACCCTAAAGCAGTGTCTTCAGTTAATCAACAGGGATGGGAAATTTTTGTTATGATGAGTTAAAAGTCAATTTGTTTCTTATTAGAATAAAGTGAGCTAAGAAGAGATTTTATAACACTGCCTACAATTATGAGAATGAAGGTAAATTATTTTCAATAGACAATAGACAATAGACAGTAGGTGCAGGAGTAGGCCATTCGGCCCTTCTAGCCAGCACCACCATTCACTGTGATCATGGCTGATCATACACAATCAGTACCCTGTTCCTGCCCTCTCCCCATATCCCTTCACCCCGCTATCTATAAGAGCTCTATCTAACTCTCTCTTGAATGCATCCAGAGACTTGGCCTCCACTGCCTTCTGGGGCAGAGCATTCCACATATCCACCACTCTCTGGGTGAAAAAGTTTTTCCGCATCTCTGTTCTAAATGGCCTACCCCTTATTCTTAAACTGTGGCCTCTAGTTCTGGACTCACCCATCAGCGGGAACATGCTTCCTGCCTCCAGCATGTCCAATCCCTTAATAATCTTATATGTTTTAATCAGATCCCCTCTCGTCCTTCTAAATTCCAGTGTATACTAACCCAGTCGCTCCAATCTTTCAGCATATGACAGTCCCGCCATTCCGGGAATTAACCTTGTGAACCTACGCTGCACTCCCTCAATAGCAAGAATGTCCTTCCTCAAATTTGGAGACCAAAACTGCTATACTCAATTCTTCTTGTTATAAAAGCCAGCATGCCATTAGCTTTCTTCACTGCCTGCTGTACCTGCATGCTTGCTTTCATTGACTGATGTACAAGAACACCTAGATCTCGTTGTACTTCTCCTTTTCCTAACTTGACTCCATTTAGATAGTAATCTGCCTTCCTGTTCTTGCCACCAAAGTGGATAACCTCACATTTATCCACATTAAACTGCATCTGCCATACATTTGCCCACTCACCCAACCTGTCCAAGTCACCCTGCATTCTCATAACATCCTCCTGACATTTCACACTGCCACCCAGCTTTGTGTCGTCAGCAAATTTGCTAATGTTACTTTTAATCCCTTCATCTAAATCATTAATGTATATTGTAAACAGCTGCGGTCCCAGCACTGAACCTTGCGGTACCCCACTGGTCACAGCCTGCCATTCTGAAAGGGACCCGTTAATCACTACTCTTTGTTTCCTGTCAGCCAGCCAATTTTCAATTCATGTCAGTACTCTGCCCCATGTGCCCTAATTTTGCCCACTAATCTCCTATGTGGGACTTTATCAAAAGCTTTCTGGAAGTCCAGGTACACTACATCCACTGGCTCTTCCTTGTCCATTTTCATAGTTACATCCTCAAAAAACTCCAGAAGATTAGTCAAACATGATTTTCCCTTCATAAATCCATGCTGACTCGGACTGATCCTTCTACTGCTATCCAAATCTGTCGTAATTTCCTCTTTTATAATTGACTCCAGCATCTTTCCCACCACTGATGTCAGGCTAACCGGTCTATAATTCTGTTTTCTCTCTCCCTCCTTTCTTGAAAAGTGGGACAACATTAGCCACCCTCCAATCAGCAGGAACTGTTCCTGAATCTATAGAACATTGGAAAATGATTACCAATGCGTCCACGATTTCTAGAGCCACCTCTTTAAGTACCCTGGGATGCAGACCATCAGGTCCCGGGGACTTATCAGCCTTCAGACTCAACAGTCTATCCAACACCGTTTCTTGCCTAATATAAATTTCCTTCAGTTCATCCTTTACCCTAGTTCCTTTGGCCACTATTACATCTGGGAGATTGTTTGTCGTCTTCACTAGTGAAGACAGATCCAAAGTACCTGTTCAACTCATCTGCCATTTCCTTGTTCCCCATAATAAATTCACCCGTTTCTGTCTTCAATGGCCCAATTTTGGTCTTAACTATTTTTTTGCTATTCACATACCTAAAGAAGCTTTTACTATCCTCCTTTATATTCTTGGCTAGTTTATCTTTGTACCTCATTTTTTCTTTGCGTATTGCCTTTTTTGTTATCTTCTGTTGCTCTTTAAAAGCTTCCCAGTCCTCCTGTTTCCTGCTCATCTTTGCTATGTTATACTTCTCTTTTATTTTTATACTGCCCTTTACTTCCCTCATCAGCCACGGCCGCCCCTTACTCCCCTTAGGATCTTTCTTCCTCTTTGGAATGAACCGATCCTGCACCTTCTGCATTATTCCCAGAAATAACTGCCATTTTTGTTCCACTGTCTTCCCTGCTAGGGTATTGTTCCATTGAACTTTGGCCAGCTCCTCCCTCATAGCTCCATAGTTCCCTTTGTTCAACTGTAGTACTGACACATCCAATTTTCCCTTCTCCTTCTCAAATTGTAGGTTAAAACATATCATATTATGGTTACTACCTCCTCATGGTTCCTTTACCTCGAGGTCCCTGATCAAATCCGGTTCATTGGACAACACTAAATCTAGAATTGCCTTCTCCCTGGTAGGCCCCAGTACAAGCTGTTCTAAGAATCCATCTCGGAGGCACTCCACAAGCTCCCTTTCTTGGGGTCCAGTACCATTCTGATTCTCCCAGTCTACCTGCATGATGAAATCCTCCATGACAACTGTATCATTACCTTTGCGACATGCCAATTTTAACTCTTCATTCAACTTACACCCTACATCCAGACTGCTGTTTGGGGGCCTGTAGATAACTCCCATTAGGGTCCCTCTACCCTTAGAATTTCTCAGTTCTATCCATACTGACTCTACATCCCCAGATTGTATGTCCCCCCTTGCAAGGGACTGAATATCATTCCTCACCAACAGAACTACCCCACCCCCTCTGCCAGTCAGTCTGTCCTTTCAATAAGATGTATATCCTTGAATATTCATTTCCCAGGCCCTGTCTGCTTGAAGCCATGTCTCAGTTATTCCCACAACATCGTACTTGCCAATTTCCAACTGAGCCTCAAGCTCATCTACTTTATTCCTTATACTTCGTGCATTCATCTATAATACTTTTAATTCGGTACTCCCCTCTCCTTTCATATCAATTCCTATTTCACTCGGCCATACTGTATGATCTCTTCTTGAGCTTTCTACTCCATTGATTCTGTTGTCCTTTTTAACTTTTCTTATTTTCACTTTCCCTTTAACTCCATCCTTATATTTCCAGTTCATCCCCTCCCCCCCACTACTTAGTTTAAACACATCCGTGTTGCAGTGGCAAACCTGTCTGCCAGAATGCTGGTCCCCCGCCTATTAAGGTGAAACCCGTCCCTTTTGTACAATTCATCCCTACCCCAAAACAGATCCCAGTGGTCCAAGAATGTAAATCCTTGCTTCCTGCACCAGTTCCTCAGCCACACATTCAGATCCATTATCTCCCTGTTCCTGCCCTCTCCAGCACGAGGAACTGGAAGCAAACCAGAGATAACCACCCTGGAAGTCCTGCTTTTCAGCCTTCTTCCGAGTTCTCTGAAGTCCCGCTGCAGAATGTCCTTCCTCTTCTTCCCGATGTCATTTGTGCCGACATGCACTACCACTTCCGGCTGTTCACCTTCACCCTTGAGGATTCCCTGCAATCGGTCCGTGATGTCCTGGATCCTAGCACCAGGGAGGCAACACACCATCCTTAAATCTCGCCTGTTGCTGCAGAAACTCCTTTCCGTACCTCTTACTATGGAGTCCCCTATTACCACGGCTCTTCCTGATGTCTGACTCCTCGGCTCTGCTTCTGCACCAATTTTCGGCTCACAGAACTGGCAGTATCTTCTGTCCTGACAGCTTCCAAGAAGGTGAACCTGTTTACGAGAGGTACATCCCCTGGGGCCTCCTGTACTTCAAGTATCCTTTCCTTCCTCATCGTCGCCCCCTTTCTCTCTTCCGGTATCCTCGGTGTAACAACCTCACTGTAGGTCCTGTCCAGAAAACCCTTGTTTCACTGCTGTTAATTGATAAAATAAAAGACATAAATATGGGTTCCCTGAATTTGTTTTCAGCTGCTTCCACTCTGCCATCATAACTTTACTGGCAATGCAGTAGAAATTCCTCTCACTTGTAAATGTGATCTCTGCTGAGCTTTCAACAAAACTGTGGTGATTTCAGCAGCGTGACTACTAACCTTTCAAGAATAAACAATGCCAAAGGAATGAAGTGAGAAGTTGTTCTAATTTTTTTTTTAAAGAAATTAATAAATAACTGAAAGAAGAGGAACTTAAAAGGATGTGAGTAAAGGGGCAGGAGAACTGGTAGTTTGGCTGCTCTTGAAGAGAGATAGCAGAGGTATGATGGGCCAAGTGGCCTCCAGTACTCTAAAGTTCGACATGGTTATAACTCTGTCACATTGTTACAGAACAAGTTGACATTGCTTCACAAATGAACTGCTATTACAATAGAATTAATAAAACTAATACTGTACATTAATATCACTATAAATGATGCTGATATAATATATTGTATGAAAAAAATTCTGAAGCAAGATACAATTGTTCACTTGTGATAGACATACAAATGGCCCAGACAAATTGCAGCTATGGCTTTAACTCTTAAAAAGTGTTGCTGTCTTTGTTGTTAGTTAATGCCATTGGCTTCATTTTGAATTTTCTAATTTATGATCTCCAGGCACTGGGTGGTGCAATCAGATACAAAGGCTTCTTTTTATTTCTGGGAGAGGAGATCAAGTTCAGTCCAAACAGATGGGACAAAAGGCTTCTCTCTGTGATGGTTGTTAAGGGTTCGAAGTAAAATTAACTTGGCAGACACGAATAGTTCCCAGTAGATATAAGTCAATCGCACAAACTACCCATAATTTGGCACTAATTGGCAGTAATTTGCCAGTCTCAGTCTGAGAGCCCATAGGCTAGAAGTTGTGGGAAATGGAACTGTCATGCCGGTGCAAGAGCTTGGCATCTGGCAATATTGTAAGCAATATGCAGATGTCATCGTTTTTAATCCTGCACATGGGAGTGATAGGTCATGGTGTTACAAAGGATGAAATCTGATCCTTTCTTCCCATCACTGTAATCCCTCACCTTAAAACCACTTGTTATAAGCAGTAATAAAAGTGAAATGTATACGTGCAATTCATATTTGCATTAGAAGTGATACTTTAATGCTTTGATTTAATTTGTTCTTGTGATATGATTAAATATCGAGGCCACATACACAGTGCAATCCTCACTGGTCTGGGAAAGCAAGGTTGAACTAACCGGGTTAGCAGGGTGAGATCAGCCCAGGGTTGTGCTTCCAATGGCGAGAGGCTTCTTTTCGTTATGGACAGAGGGAGGCTCATGACTGATATTTCTCCTACTGTCAAGTAGCCTGCTGCGGTTTGTACGGAGAATTTCCTCAAGGCTTCTGGCAGATTGACGGAAATCTTGGATGGAAGCATAGGTAGTGTTTCTGCGCGTCGCCTCACAAACCTGGCAATTGGCAGTGATTTGCAGCATAATTCACATGCCTCAAACGTGAAGAAAGGTATTCCAGGGTATCTTATTCTTCTGATCTAGTATCTCACGCATAGAATAATGCCTTGGGAGATGGGAAGGAGAGAAAATTGGCCAAGATAGCAAAGACGTTTTACTTTCTTCTGAATTTATGAATGAAGTAATGGGTTACATCATAAAATAAAACTGCAGAAAAATTTAAGCTGTATTTTTTTCCCGAGTCTTCCAAAGCTCAAGGTAAATTTATTATCAAAGTACATATATGTCACCATTTACAACCCTGAGATTCATTTTATTGTGGGCATACTCAACAATTCAAATAACTAAAACTGCAATAAAAGACTGCACCAATAGGCAGGCAACCAGTGTGTAAAAGGGAACAAACTGTATGAATACAAAAATAAAATAAAATAATAATAATAATAATTAAATAAGCAATAAATATCAAGAATGTGACATGGAGGATCCTTGAAAGTGAGTCCATAGGTTGTGGGAACAGCTCATTGATGGGGCAAATGAAGTGAAGTGATTCCCTCTGGTTCAAGAGCCTGATGGTTGAGGGCTAATAACTGTTCCTGAACCTGGTGGTGCGAGTCCTGAGGATCCTGTACCTCCTTACTGATGGCAGCAGTGAGAAGAGTGCAAGACCCGGGTGGTGGGGGTCCCTGAAGATGGATATTGCATTCCTGCCATAGCAATCCTTGTAGATGTGCTCAGTGGTGGGGTGGGCTTTATCCCTGACAGATAGGGCCATATCCACTACTTTTTGCAGGATTTTCTATTCAAGTTCATTGGTGCTTCCTACCAGTGCCAGTTCAAACCATTGCCTCTACTTCCTTAGAAGTAGATTCAGCACGACAACTAATACTTTGACAAACTTCTAAAGATGTGTGGTGGAAAGTGTACTTTGTCTTTTGCACAATGGTTGTGTGTCCATCTTGGTTATATGTGTTTTTTTTGTCAATGATTTTATTACGTTTTCGTGAAAGCCCATAAGAAAATGAATCTCAGAGTAGTGTATGGTAACATATATGTATCTTGATAATAGATTTACTCAGAACTTCGAAGTTTGAAATGCATTGCAGTAATACGTTTGTCCATGTGTTAGCACTTTTCAATTATCACACTCGAAATAGTTGCATTTTATAATCTCCTATTGCATATTAAAATGGCAACAGCTTGAAGCAAAGTCGTGTTTTGGCTACTAGAAGTTCACCTTTTGGAAAATAGTACAAAGTTCAAAGTTCTAAGTACGTTTTATTATCAAAGTATGTATACTTTAAACAACTTTGTGATTCATCTCCTTGCAAGCTGCCACGAAACAAAGAACCCCAATAGAACCCATTAAAAACAATAGAACACCCAGCGTGCAGAGAGAGAGAAAGAAACAAATAGTGTAAATGATCAAAACAAGCAAACAACATTCAGGACTGAAGCTCACAGCAAGCACCAGGCAAACCAGAAGCCCACAGGATGTGACCCACAGCCTCAGTCCGGATAACGACAAGCAAACCCCACTGAGCAGCGGGCTGAACCAAACCGTCTCTCGCCTCCAACCTTGACATCGGCCATAACTATGTGGTCTGGCCAGACAGCCCAAATTAAAATCCCACAAGATGACCTCCTTAACTGCAGGTTTCTTTATGAAGCATATAGGTTCGGCAGTGCTGAAATAAACAGAAAATGATAGAAATAATCAGAGGGTTGGGAAGCATTTGTGGAGAGAGAAACAGAATTAATGTAGACATGACAGACTGCAGCAGAAAGGTAGGCTGCTGGCAGAACTCATTGCCTCCAGAAGCATCTATGGAGGCAAATAGCTGATCGGCATCATGAGTCAAGAGCCTGCCTCAGGGCCTCAACAAAGTTATATAGTTTGTCAATTGCCTTACATCAGAGCTGGGAAAACTTTGAAATGAAACAAGTTTTAAGTTGCAGAGAAAAGAGCAGAGAGAATAAAAGTCTTAGACAGGGTGGAGACAAACAATTGGATAACACCATATGATCTTGCCCGCTGGAGGAAAGTGGTGTAAATGTGTCTGAAGGAGATGTAGATTAGGGGAGGACAAACAAAATCAGAAATAAGAGGAGTGGAAAAAATTCAGGAAATGAGAGACAAGGAAGTGATTATCTGGCACAGCTGAGCTGGAAGTTGAGTACTGAAGGCTGAAATGCTACTTGGAGAGGAAATGTTGTTCCTCAAGTTTCAGAATCAGAATCAGGTTTATTATCACCGGCATGTGACATGAAATTTGTTAAATTAGCAGCAGCAGTTCAAAGCAATACATAATATATAAGAAAAAAACCCAAAATAAAATAATGATAATAATAAATAAATAAGTAGATCAATAACAGTACACTTATATCGAATAGATTAAAGATGGTGCAAATAAACAGAAATACTATATATTAAAGAAGTGAGGTAGTGTCAAGGGTTCAACGTCCATTTAGGAATTGGATGGCAGAGGGTAAGAAGCTGTTCCTGAATCGCTGAGTGTGTGGCTTCAGGCTTCTGCCTGAAGGACTGACGTCCTGTCACACTCACCTCAATAATAAGAAAATGCTTTGAGAGGATTACATCTGCAGCTTGCTACCACCCAACTGAACCCCCCTACAATTCACCTACCGACACAACCGATTGACAACAATAGCCACTGCTCTACATACTGTCCTTACACATCTGGAGAAGAAGGATGCTTATGTGAGAATGCTGTTCTTGGACTACAGTTCAGCATTCGACACCATAGTTCCATCCAGGCTCGACAAGAAGCTCAGACTCAGCCTTGACCCTGCCTTATGCAGCTGGATCTTGGACTTCCTGTCAGATTGCCAGCTGGTTGTAAGATTGGGCTCCCTCACCTCCACCCCTCTGACTCTCAATACAGGAGCCCCTCAGGGCTGTGTACTGAGTCCACTCCTTTACTCCTGTATACCCATGACTGTGTCACCACCCTCAGCTCTAACCAGCTAATTAAATTTGTATTGTATTGTATTGTATTGAGAGCATCCTGAGCAACTGCATCACTGCCTGGTTCGGAAATTGCACCATCTCGGATCGCAAGACCCTGCAGCCGATAGTGAGGTCAGCTGAGAAGATCATTGAGGTCTCTCTTCCCGCCATCACGGACATTTACACTACACGCTGCATCCGCAAAGGAAACAGCATTATGAAGGACCCCATGCACCCCTCATACAATCTCTTCTCCCTCCTGCCGTCTGGGAAAAGGCTCCGAAGCATTCGGGCTGTCACGACCAGACTATGTAACAGTTTCTTCCCCCAAGCTATCAGACTCCTCAATACCCGAAGCCTGGACTGACACCTTGTCCTACTGTCCTGTTTATTATTTATTGTAATGCCTGCACTGTTTTTGTGCACTTTATGCAGTCCAGTGTAGGTCTGTAGTCTAGTGTAGCTTTCTCTATGTTTTTTTTTATTACGTAGTTCAGTCTAGTTTTTTGTACTGTGTCATGTAACACCATGGTCCTGAAAAACGTTGTCTCATTTTTACTATGCACTGTACCAGCAGTTATGGTCGAAATGACAATAAAAGTGACTTGACTTGACTTGACTTGAAATTTGCCAACGACACTACATTGATTGGCCTTATCTCAAACAATAATGAGGTGGCCTGCAGGGAAGAAGTCATCGCTCTGACACAGTGGTGTCAAGAAAACAACCTCTTCCTCAATGTCACAAAAACAAAGGAGCTGGTTGTCGATTACAGGAAGAATGGAAACGAGCTAACCCCTATTGACATCAATGGAGCTGGGGTTGAGAGGGTAAACAGCTTTAAGTTCCTTGGCGTTCTCATCTCTGAGGGCCTCATGTGGTCTGAACACACCAGCTGTGTGGTGAAAAAGGCAGAACAGCGCCTCTTTTACCTCAGGTGGATGAGGAAGTTTGGTATAGGCCTCCAAATCCTAAGAACTTTCTACAGGGGCACAATTGAGAGCATCCTGACTGGCTGCATCACTGCCTGGTATGGGAACTGTACCTTGCTTAATCGCAGGATTCTGCAGAGAGTGGTGTGGACAGCCCAGCGCGTCTGTAGTTGTGAGCTTCCCACGATTCAGGACATTTACAAAGACAGGTGTGTAAAATGGGTCCGTAGGATCATTCGGGACCCAAGTCACCTCAACCACAGTCTATTCCAGCTGCTACCATCCAGGAAACGGCACCACAGAATAAAAGCCAGGACCAACAGGCTCCAGGACAGCTTCTTCCACCAGGCCATCAGACTGATTAACTCACACTGATTTGAGTGTACTCTATGTTACATTGACTGCTGTATTCATTATAAATGATTATAAATTACCATGATTGCACATTGCACATTTAGACGGAGACGTCACATAAAGATTTTTACTCCTCATGTATGTGAAGGATATAAGAAATAAAGTCAATTCAATTCTGTATCTCCTACCTGATGGTAACAGTGAGAAAAGGGCACGCCCTATGTGCTGGAGGTCCTTAATAATGGATGTTGCCTTTCTGAGACACTGTCCCTTGAAGATATCCTGGGTACTTTGTAGGCTGTTACCCAAGATGGAGCTGACTAGATTTACAACCCTCTGCAGCTTCTTTTGGTCCTGTGTAGTAGCCCCCCTACTCCATACCAGACAGTGATGCAGCCTGTCAGAATACTCTCCATGGTACATCTATAGAAGTTTTGTTGACATACCAAATCTCTTCAGAGTCCTAATGAAGTATAGCCACTGTCTTGCCTTCTTTATAACTGCATTGATATGTTGGGACCAGGTTAGATCCTCAGAAATTTTGACACCCAGGAACTTGAAGCTGCTCACTCTCTCCACTTCTGATCCCTCTATGAAGACTGGTATGTGTACCTTGTCTTACCCTTCCGGAAGTCCACAATCAGCTCTTTCGCCTTACTGATGTTGAGTGCCAGGTTGTTGCTGCGATACCACTCCACTAGTTGGCATATCTCACTTCTGTACGCCCTCTCGTCACCACCTGAGATTCTACCAACAATGGTTGTATCGTCAGCAAATTTGTAGATGGTATTTGAGCTATGCCTAGCCACACAGTCATGGGTATATAGAGAGTAGAGTGGTGGGCTAAGCACACACCCCTGAGGTGCACCAGTGTTGATCTGCACAGACTAATCTGCACAGACTGTGGTCTTCCGGTTAGGAAGTCAAGGATCCAATTGCAGAGGGAGGTACAGAGGCCCAGGTTCTGTAACTTCTCAATCACGATTGTGGGAATTATGGTATTCAATGCTGAGCTAGAGTCGATGAACAACATCCTGATGTAGGTGTTTGTGTTGTCCAAGTTGTCTAAAGCTGTGTGAAGTCATTGAGATTGCATCTGCTGTTGATCTATTGTGGCAATAGTCAAATTGCAATGGGTCCAGGTCCTTGCTGAGGCAGGAATTCAGTCTAGTCATGACCAAACTCTCAAAGCATTTCTCATCACTGTGGATGTGAGTACTACCAGGTGATAGTCATTAAGGCAGGGATAACTTATTCTTCTCAGGCACTGGTATAATGGTTGCCTTTTTGAAGCAAGTGGGAACTTCTACCTGTAGCAGTGAGAGGTTGAAAATGTCCTTGAATACTCCAGCCAGTTGGTTGGCACAAATTTTCAGAGCCTTACCATGAAATCCATCCAGACCTTCTGCCTTGTGAGGATTCACTCTCTTTAAAGACAGCCTAACATTGGCCTCTGAGACGTAGAACATAGGGTCATCAGGTGCAGCAGGGATCTTCACAGGTGTAGTTGTATTCTCCTGAGCCCTTGTGCTTGGGCTTCTTTGAGACAATGTAGGAGGTCAGAGACAGAACCATCAGAATGGAAGATTAAAGCGACAGAGAATTGGAAGTTCAGGGCCACCCTGTGGACTGAAGGGAGGTGTCCTGCAGGGTGGTCACCTGCTCTGCATTTTGTTTTGTTATTGTAGAGGAGACAAGGTTGTGGGCATTGACAGTAAATTGGAGGAAGTGTAAGTAAGTTGCTGCTTGGTCTGGAAGGTTATTTGGTTCCCTTGATAAATGGAAAGGAGGAGGTAGACGGAGTGATGTTGCATCTCCTGCTGTGCCATAGAAGGAAAGGGAATTCCCATCACCTGCTGTACTTGTGGATGAACAGTTATAGAGTAATTTCCCTTCCCAACTCGAGGAGAGTTGAAACTTTTTGGACTACAATCTGTTACCAGAGCCTAGCCAGCTAGTACAGTGTAGCAAGTTTTGGATTCCCACACACCTTAACAAAATTTATAAGTTAATTGAAAGTTCCATGTCGTTCCCTTACCAATTCTGTTTGTCCTCTTCATCTATTCATCTCATGTGCTTTTTTTTTTTGCATTGCTTGCTTCCACAGTGATTGCTTGGGGTGGGAGGGCTTTGCCTCTTACACCACTGGCATTTAGGGCAGCAGTGAAGGTCCTCCGCCTCTGGCGGTGTTCAGGCCTCCTTCATCGCATCAGTAACTTCCTCTCAGTTTTCACTCCTGTCAGTCACACAAGTCCCGGGTGGAGACTCAGGAATGCTATCACACTCAGATGTGGAAAGATTCTTCATTATGGTTGCCATAAGAGATTAGTTTTACCAGTCGGGGTTGTTAGCCCTAAACCCGGAGGACCAGCTGACCACACTTAGTCTAACCTCTACCCTTTGACCTGTTCGCCATGGGTGACCCTACCAAGAACCAAAGCCCAGACTCCAGCCAATATAACTCTCCAGGCCATTGAGGCATGCAAGCCTCCAAACCATGACTCTTGGGGGAGTGATTGCTTGATACAATATTTATTTACTGTTCCTTAAGCGTTACAATATAATTCAAACATGCCAGACACAATTCTCTGCAGGTTTGATCTCAGGTAAATTGTCAAAGCTGGTCACTTATTTCCAAATGAGGAAGGATTTTCCTTCCCTCAGCTTGTAAAGATTGATTTTTGTAACAGGAAGATGCTATTCTTATAATAATCCTAATTGTTGAATAACATTGTTTTCCATTGCGAAAGTACGCTGACTCCCAGAGGACAATCCAAGGCTTGCACTGGGCACATTTAACAGGATTAACCAAAGAGCGCTTTTTCAAGATACAACTTGTGCTTCTCAGGATGTAAGAAACACTACACTCATTGCCAAGAGAACAATTCCTCAAGAAAAATGATAACCATTCAGAAAGGCAAACCACATGAAGGAAACAATGTACCTATTTGGCACAGCCCCAAGAATGTCATTCAAAGCTACTATAAATCAGAATGAGATATTGCAAGGCATGCCTCATAGTATTCTTTGACTTGTTGTCACATTACCGTCATTTTAAAGTATGTTTAAATAAATATTGAAACTGTAATTCAACTGTTTCCTTGTTTGCCAACATTTATAATAAATACTGAGGTCAGTGGTGAGGAATGGCTAATAGCAGCTAAGGTATTGCAGGAAAGTTTTTAATTCTTCTAGTCACAGGTGTTTGAGGCAAATAAATATTCAATTGGATGTTCAAACTATGCATGCCTTTTTCATAGGAGAAAAGCTCTTGGGCATTATTTCTTTGGTTCAGTTATTCTTATTGGCTCTTTATGGTTTATTTGCATTTTTTGTTGATATATGGATCTCTCTAGCAAGATCAATATCACTGGACAACAAATCTTTTCGAAGTGTTGCTTCCTCAGAATCTTTTTTGTATCTGATAACCGCTTGAAGTTGAATACAAATATAATTTCAGACTCATATTCTGGTTGAGTCCAGTCATCTTTGTCAGCCTTTGGACAATCTAATGCAACCATTTGTTACCTTTTGAGTTTATGAGGTGCTTTCTAGTAGCAAGAGTTCAAAATACTTGGTCCTGCCTCTTTTTTTCTCTCTAGTGAACCCTGTGAATTTACAAGCCACCCCAGGCATTAAATAAGGGCAGGTCTAACCTTCAAAATTTAATATGTTACTTAAGTACACACTGAATTTGAATCAATTTCCAGATAACATTTGTGAGTTTTGAAGCATAAAAAGAACTTGGATTGAAAGGAAAGATCCCACCTGGTCAGCAACAAGTTCAAAATGAATTTATTATCAACATGTACAGCAAATGTCACCAAATGCTACCTCGAGATTTATTTTCTTGCAGGCATTTTACAAGAAAATAAAGAAATACAATAGAATTTATGAAAAAATATGCATAACAAAGACTGACAAACATCCAATGTGTAAAACAATAAGTACATATACCTGGATAGATTGGTAGTGTTTGTGAGTGACTATCAGCATTTACCATTGAAATAAACAGGCAGATTTGCACAGAGTTTAGTGAAGCAGAAACGGCTGGTCTAACTTCTCAGCTGACCATTTGGCAAAGTGAGGAAGCATGGAGGATAACACAACATGAAGCTAGTCACCCAGTGGTGTTATTCACAGGAGAGTGAACGGACACAGGAGCCCTACATTCCTAAGCCTGGATAAGGAATCGGCTAGGACGCTGCTGCACACTGATCAGAATGAGTGAGTCCAGAGACCAGGTGGATCCGAAGCTCTAACAAGAGAAAATCTGCAGAAGCTGGGAATCCAAGTAACACACACAAAACGCTGAAGGAACCAGCAGGCCAGGCAGCATCTATGGAAAAGAGTACAGTTGAAGTTTTGGGCCGAGACCATTTTGTGGATCCTATGCTCTTCATGGTTGGATTTGGTCTCTACCATACCATCTAGGAGCTTTACAGTTGCCCCTGTAGTACCTGTCCTAAAGAGAAGAACAATGAAGCATTGCCCTGCTCCCTGTTATTCTCCAGTGACCTTTGCTAATGTGCATATCAATTAGGATATTAATTAAGGACAAACCCCCATGTCCCGATTATTTAATGACTTGCTCCCATATTCAGTATGTCTGGACTCATAATTAAAGTATGAACAAACTTGAACAGCGACTCTGGGAAATTAGGTTTTAAAATAATATCATAGTCAATGTCACAGCAGCATGTGATGAAGCCATTTACTAATGCCAGCTCTCTGCAACAGCAAAGAGAGGCCTCACTTGGATTATTGCAAGTTGTTTGGGCCCCTTATCTAAGCAAGGACATGCTGACATTGGAGAGGGTTCAGAGGAGGTTCACAAGAGTAATCCCAGGAATGAAAGAGTTATAATACGAAAAGTATTTGATGGATCTGGAACCATACTCACGGGAATTTGGAAGAGTAGGGGATCTCTCACTGAAACTGATCGAATGTTGAAAGGCCTCGATAGAGTGGATGCAGAGGGGATGTTTCCAATGGTGGGGGAGTCTAAAACCAGAGGACGCAGCCTCAGAATAGAGGGTCATCTATTCAGAATGGAGATGAGGAGAAATTTCTTTAGCTAGAGAGAGGTGAATCTGTGGAATTCATTGTCACATGCGGCTGTGGAGGTTAAGTCATTGGGTATATTTAAGGCAGAGGTTGATAAGGTTCATGATTAGTCAGGGCATGAGGAGTTACGGGGAGAAGGCAGGAGATTGAAGCTGAGAGGGAAATGGATCAGCCATGATGAAAGGTGGAGCAGACTTGATGGGCTAAATGGCCTCATTCTTCTCCTAATTCTTATATCTTACGCTTGACTATTTCCTCCTTTCCCACAGCTCTATATTTTCTGCCTCAATTAAGTATTCCAATTGATCCCCATTTGAAAAAGCAATTGACTATGCCTACCGGGCAGAGAATTCTGGGTTATGACAATTTGATATTGCCCCATCAAGCTGTAGGACCAGTAGGGATAACTTCACTCACCCCATCACTGAGCTGTTCCCACAAACTATGGGCTAATTTTCAAGTACTCTTCATTTCATGGTCTCGATACTTATTTATTATTATTATTTGTCCTGCCAAAGGGTCTCAACCCAAAACACCGACTATACTTTTTTCCATAGATGCTGCCTAACCTGCTGGGTTCCTCCAGCATATTTTGTGTGTGTTGCTTTGGATTTCCAGCATCTGCAGGTTTTCTCTTGTTTACTATTATTTCTTTTTTTTAGTATTTGCACAGTTTATTGTCTTTCGCACATTGGTTGTTTGTCCGTCCTGTTGAGTGTGGTCTTTACTTGATTCCATAGTGTTTCTTAGAGTTACTAAGTATATCTGCAGAAAAATGAATCTCAGGGTTGTGTATGGCGATATATATGTACTTTGACAATAACATTTACTTGGAACTTTGAACTTTGAAAAGCCTTTCCTCATGCCCTCCTTTTGCCTATTACATTAAATGGAAATCTTACAGATCTCAACTTTTCCGCCAGTGTAACAACTTTTCTTTAATCTAACCTGTCTAGATCCCTCATGCCTTGAAACTCTCAATTTTTATGTACATGACTGAAATCTCCACATAACTCTGGACTGCACAACCTTGGTGACCACTTTAGTTCTGAGGTTTAATCGAAACTTCTGCCCACCCAGTTCTCTTCTAACTCCAACATTAGGAAGACCAGTGTGTTAAAGCAAAATACTGGACTGGGAACAAATTTGTTCATAATTAGTTGGTATATTCCATTGATGTGCAGTTACTTCTGAGATTAAATTGTAAAGAATCAAAGGAAAATAAATCCCTAATAACACTACTTTGCCTTATGAAAGCTATGATTGGTAATATTGCCTCTTACACAATGTGAACACGAGAAATTGTGTTTCTGCGAGTTACACAGTTACATAAATATATTTCTGTGAAGTGCATCTTACATAATATACGTGGTAAATGTTGCATGGGTATGATTATGTACCTTTTACATTCCTGTTATGTAAGAGAATCAAGTCATTCATTTAATTGTCAAAATCTGCAACAAAACACAGAAGCAATTCTAAATGACTCCTGTGCATTTAGGGTAGAAAACATCACTCTTTGTTTCCTTCCATTAAACCTCACTCCTAGCTCTCTCAATCCTCATTTCCCCCTATTTTCCTCTTTCCTCCATCTTCCTTTTTCCTGCTCTCTCCTTCTCTGTCCCCTCTCTTCCTCTCCTAAATTACTTGCACCACCCTTCCATTCTGTTCCTCTTCTGCTGCTCCCTTCTTCTCCCCTCATCTCCCCTCAGATCATTCTCTCGGTCTCCCTCCCTTTCTTCTGACCCGTTACAATCCTTCCTCTTCCGACTTGTGCTCTCTCTCTCTTCCTCACGCACTCCCTTCTTGCCTGGATGAAGTTTGCTCCAATAACACACAAAGCTTGACGTCATCCAGGCTGAAGCAGCCCGATTGATCTGAACCTATCCACCCGCAAGATCATTCCCTGCCTCAATGGAGAACTGTGGCCGTATGATGCCTGCAATATGCATTGCAGTTACTGAATCCAGCTGCTCTCAGATCTTCTGCCAAATCAGCAATCTCTCCCAGAAAGGAAAGCAGATTACAGGTTTGCAGAACTGTGAAATGGGGACACCTCTTTTTCTTTTATTAGGGGGAGAGAGAGAGCGCGAGAAGAGAGAGAGAGAGAGAGAGAGAGAGAGAGAGAGAGAGAGAGAGAGAGAGAGAGAGAGAGCCTGTGGTATGATAAATTTCTGGGTGAATGAGTACTATTTGGGGTACTGCAAGTCTGTGTCTTTATTGATGCTTTGCTGTGCGCTTGACCGCTCGGTGGAGGGTGCAGATGCTTTTTTACTGATGGGAGTTGGGGGGGTCATTGCTTGTGCTTGGGAGGGGTGAGCTGGGGGGGCTTTGGGGTTCTAACATTTAACCGTCATTCATTCTTTGGGGCAATCCTCTGTTTTTGTGGATGCTTGTGAAGAAAAAGAATTTCAGGGTGTATATTGCATATGTTTCTCTGACATGAAATGTACCTGTTGAAACCTATTACCTATTGAATACCACTATTTGCACCAAGTGGCACACTATGCTCATTTGGATGTAAGCTGCCTTTCCTTCATCATCATTGGAACTAAGTTGCTGAGTTCCCCGCCCCTCAACAGTTAGAGAGCACTTTCATCAGAAATAGTGCATCTCACTACCACAAATATGAGGGGTGATTGGGATGTTCGTGACCTAAGGTAGAAGGAGTCAATTTTAGAAAACCTAGCACATTTATTTTTCAACATAGTCCCCTCCTACATCTACACACTTAGTCCAGCGGTCGTGGACCATACGGATCTTGGACCTCCAGGAAGTGTCCACAGCAGGGGTGATTGTTAAGTTCGTGGCCTAAGGTAGAAGAAGATGAGTTACACAGCTCTTGTTACAAGCGCATGCAGTTCAACTCTATAATTGATTAAGCAGAAAGTTTGAGGTTAATAACTCATCTTTCTACCTTAGGCCATGAACTTATCAATCACCCCGATGAGTTATTAACTTCAAACTTTCTGCATAATCTCACTCAAAGAGTTGAACTGCATGTGCATGTGACAAGAGCTGTATAACTCATCTCCTTCTGCCTTAGGCCACGAATTTATCAATCACCCATCTGTGGACACTTTCTGGAGATCCAAGATCCGTATGCTCCACGACCACTGGACTAAGTGTGTAGATGTAGGAGGGGACTATGTTGAAAAATAAATGTGCTAGGTGTTCTAAAACTGACTCCTTCTACCTCAGGCCACAAACTTATCAATCACCCCTCATATATATGTACACAAGGAGTGGCACAGAGGTATAGTCATTAGCATAATGCTATTACAAAGCCAGCTATAGGATCGGGGTTCAATTCCCGCCACTCCCTGTCAGGAATCTGTACGTTTTCCCTGTGACTGCGTGAGTTTCCTCCAGGAGATCCGGTTTCCACCCACATTCTAAAGAAGTACAGGTTAGGGTTTGCAAGTTGTGGGCATGCTATGTTGGTGGGCTGCCCAGCACAATCCTCATTGATTTGATTTGAAAAATGAAGAACTAACTACGTGATAGCAGTATCAATAACCACTAGTTAAGTAAACAGAAACAATCAAAGGTAAAAACAGAGCAGAATTCTTACAATGGATTGAAAAGAACTTTTTATTCAGAATGAATAAAGCCATCAAAAAAGGAACTGACTCTTTCCTCAGTTTTTATGATGAATGTTGTCAGGTGGAAGTGATTATGTAAAATAATAGGTCAACAGTAAATATTTTTCCTTCGTCCGTGTGTGGGATATGATCGAGCAAAAGCAGAGTGGAAACCTCTTTTGAATCAGGCTCTCAAGAAGGAGATAGAAAGAGTTTATACCTGGGGTTCCCAACCTGGGTCCATGGACCCCTTGCTTAATGATACGAGGGTGATTGATAAATTTGTGGCCTAAGGTAGAAGGAGTCAATTTTAGAAAACCAAGCACATTTATTTTTCGACATAGTCCCCTCCTACATCTACACACTTAGTCCAGCGGTTGTGGAGCATACGGATCCCTTCCTTGTAGAAGTGGTCCACAGGAGGGGTGATTGATAAGTTCGTGGCCTAAGGTAGAAGGAGATGAGTTATACAGCTCTCGTTACATGCATGTGCAGTTCAACTCTTTGAGTGAAAATGCAGAAAGTTTGAAGTTAATAACTCATCTCCTTCTACCTGAGGCCACGATCTTATCGATCACCCGTGGTGTGGACCGCTTCTGGAGGTCCAAGGCACCAACTTCTACAAAGAAGGGATCCGTATGCTCCACGACCGCTGGACTAAGTGTGTAAATGTAGGAAAAATAAATGTGCTAGGTTTTCTAAAATTGACTCCTTCTACCTTAGGCCATGAACTTATCAATCACCCCTCGTATTTTTCCTTGGCATAAAAGATTTTGGGAACCCCTGGTTTAGAGTAGATGTGCTTCATTAAGTAAAAGAATGGGACTCTAAAGAGGAAAATACCACAATGCAAAAAGAGGCAACATACAAAATGCTGGAGGAACTCAGCAGGTCAGGCAGCATCAATGGAGGTGCATAAACAGTCGAAGTTTTGGGCCAAGAACCTTCTTCAGGACTCTTTTCATCCTGTGCTACTGGAAAAAAGATGCAGAAAGTTGCGAACTCATTTAGCTCCATCATAGACACAAGCCTCCGTAGCATCCAAGACAACTTCAAGGAGCGATACCTCAGAAAAGCAGCGTCCATTATTAAGGACCCCCATCACCCAGGATATACCCTCTTCTCATTACTACCATCGGGAAGGAGGTACTGGGGCCTTAAGGGACATTGAATGATTCAGGAACAGCTTCTTCCCCTCTGCCATCAGAATTCTGAAAGGATATTGAACCCATGAACACCATCTCACTACTTTATTTGCACTAATTATTTAACTATTATTAATTATTATATATATATGTTCACTGCAATTCACAGTTTTTATTATCATGTATTGCAATATACTGCTGCCACAAAAACAAAAAAATTCACAACATATGCCAGTGATATTAAACCTGATTCTGATTCTGACTTATATGAGATACCAAGAGTTGAATTGTGCAGAAAGACTAGAAGATAACAAGATCAGGAGAGGAATTAAAAAGGAAATTCGCAAGGCAAAGACGGTGCCTAAAGAATGTTGAATCTTCACCCCCAAAAGAAATGGGTGATTAATGTAGTAAAGGGTCAAATATTAGTTTAGATAAAAGTTTGGCAGCTTTGCTAAATGGAGCAAATAATGATTGTAATTTTTAATTTTTCATTGCAATGAGCATGGTGCTGTTAGACTGGGGGATGGTGAGAATGGTGCTATATTCTTTAAAAATGAGAAAGCTAAACCAGTTAAATTATAAAATGGTCAGCTTAACAATGGTGGCAAGAAAATTATGAGGAGAGAATGAACAGAAAAACTATGAATTAATTAATTAGTAAATCAAGTATAATCAGGCAAATCAGAAGCTGCCTGCCTGTTTGTTAAGGGATGATTGTGTCTGACAATCCTGATCAAAGTTCTTGGAGGCATGGAAGAATCCATGGGTTTAGTGCGATCGATGTAGTCTTTATAGAGTTTAGCAAAGCTTTTACCAAGGTCCATATAGCATGCACATTGGAGAGGTAAAAGGGCCTAGGGATCAAAAGAAGACAGCAGGTGGATTCAAAACTAATGCATTGGCAGGAAGCAAAGAGTTATGACTGATGTAAAACCGTAAGACATAATAAGAATTAGGTCATTTGGCCCATTGAGTCTGCTCCACCATTCCATCATGGTTGATTTATTATCCCTCTGAACCCCATTCTCCTGCCTTCTCCCTGTATCCTTTGATGCCCTGACTAGTCAAGAACCTATCAATCTCTGCTTTCAATATACCCAGTGACTTGGCCTTCACGGCTGTCTGTGGCAAGGAATTCCACAAGTTCACCACCCTCTGGCTAAAGAAATTCCTCCTCATCTCTGTTCTGAAGGGATGTATTTCTATTCGGAGGCTGTGTCCTCTGGTCCTAGACTCCCCCACTATAGGAAACATCCTCTCCATATCCACTTGATCTAGGCCTTTCAATATTTGATAGGTTTCAATGAGATACCCCTCATTCTTCTAAACTCCAGCAAGTACAGACTCAGAGTCATCAAATGCTCCTCGTACATTAACCCTTTCATTCCTGGGATAATTCTTGTAAACCTCCTCTGGACCCTCTCAGATGCCATCATGTTCTTTCTCAAATAAGGGACAAAAAACTGCTCACAGTGTTCCAAGTGTGGTCTGTATAGTTCTAATTACTGGAAGGCTGTGTGTCTCAGTGCTAGGTTCCATGCTGTTTGTGTTTTCTTTTGTTGGTATTATTGTAAAAGGTGACAGGGTGGACATACATCTCTACCAAAGGGGGAGTAAGGTGTTCCTTCGCTCTGTAGGCCTGCAGGTCACCCTGGGGCAAGGTGTAGCACCTGCTTAGCCCCCTGATCAGGGTCATTTGAAGCTACAGGAGCAGGTGATGCTTGGTCGTTCGAGCAGCCGGTGCCTATCACAAATCCTGGTTTTGCGATCACTGATGCCAGGCAGACAATCTCTGAAGAGTATTGATAATGGTTGGGGTCATCCATCTTGTAAAGACACTGCCCAGAAGAAGGCATTGGCAAGCCACTACTGTAGAAAAAAATTACCAAGAACAATCATGGTCATGGAAGGACCACGATCGTGTATGTCATACAATGTGGCACATAACGAACGAATGATTATTATAAATTTTGCAGCGGATACTAAAATAGGCATTGTATAAGGAAATAAGGAAACTGTGCTGCAGTGAAATATCAACAGTTATGTGGAGCAAAAGGTGGTAAATGGAATTCAGTCCAGAGAAAGAACGTGGAGTGTTATGTATAGTTCTTGTTCCAAATCATGGGAAAGATGTAGTTGCAATAGAGAGGATACACAACGGACTCACCAAAGTGTTGCCTGGAATTGAGGACTGTAGTTAGAAGCATAGATTGGAGAGGCTGCATTTGTAGTCTTACTGGAATATAAAAGGCAAAGGTGACATTGTTGAGTTTTATAAAGTTACTAAGGACAAAAACAGAAAGATTGTCTTCAAAAATGTGGGAGTCTAGCACGAGAGGATACTAGTTTAACCTGAGAGGGGAGATACCTAAAGAGATCTGAAGGGTAAGTTTTTAATAAAAAGACTAGTGGTTATCTGAATGAGATGATGAAGAAAGAAAATGGGATGATTGGCTGAGGCATAGAAAAGGGGCGGGAGACTTGCAATGACTCAGTATGAAACAGGGGTTAGTTTTTCAGCGAATGCTGTACAACTCTGATGATCCCAATCTGTGAAGAATGTAACAGCACGAGAATGGACACAGAAATGATTTATCAGAATGCTGTTGTGGTAGAAGAATGAGCATTGTGTGGAAAATTGACTGGGTTGAGGATGCTTTCTTCAAAGCGGAAGCTATTTGATTACATAAGACGATGCAGGTTGAATGGCACAGAAAGACCAAATTTGGTCCAACCCGTTCAGATGAGAAATGATATTGCACAAGAGCCTCCCCCGATCCTTTCTCAGTGAAATCTATCAGCAGGATTCACTTTACTCTTCCAACTTATTTATATGTCCAGCTTCCTATTGGACATATTTGTGTCAATTGCTTTAATCACACATCGTTGGAAAAGGTTCCATAGCTCTGCCACATTTGGGTAAGGAACATTTCTTTTGAATTCTCTACTGGACTGAGCACATCTACACAAAATGCTGTCGCAGGAAAAAGTATTCATCATCAGGGACCCCTACCATCCACTACATGCTCTTTTCTCGCTGCTGCCATCAGGAAGAAGGTACAGGAGCTCTGGGACTCAGCAGTTACCACCCCTCAACCATCAGGCTCTTGAACCAAAGGGGATAACTTCACTCTACTTGCCCCATCATTGAAATGTTCCTTCATCCTAGGGATTTACTTTCAAGGACTGTTCATCTCATGCTCTCGATATTAATTGCTTATTAATTTATTATTATTTTTTTTCTTTTAGTATTTGCACAGTTTGTTGTCTTTTGCACACTGGTTGAATGCCCAAGTTAGTGTGAATTTTCACTGATTCTGTTATGGTCATTACTCTATGGATTTATTGAGTATGCCCACAGGAAATTTAATCTCAGGGCTGTCATATATGTATTTTAATAATAAATTTACTTTGAACTTTCAACAATTCTCCTATAACAGAGCGACCAGAAGTGTGCACAGTACTCCAGGTGCAGTCTCAACAACATTTTATATCACTACAACATAATTTCCCAGCCCATGCTGTATTCTCAATGTCCCGACTGTTAAGGCCATTGTGGCAAGTACCTTCTCCCCCAGTCTCTCTACCTGTTACACCACTTCCAGTGACCTATTCACTTGCGTTCCTAGCTCCTTTTGTTCCATCACACTCCCCAGGTGCTACCCTACCATTCACTATGTTACTCCTACTCTGGTTTGATTTCCCAAACAGCAATATCTTTCATCTACCAGGATTGAAAGCCATTTGCCGATCTTCACTCCGGACGCCTGGATGGCTAAGATCCCCTGTAACTTTCTACATTATCTATAATACTGCCTATTTTAGTTTTATCCACAAACCTACTAACCATGCCTTATACATTCTCATCCAAGTGGTTTACATAAATTGCAAACAATAATGGCCACAACACCAACCCCTGTAGTACACCACTTGACAGTCCAAGAAACAATCCTTGGCCACATCCTCCGCTTTCTACCACTGAACCAATTATGAACCCAATCCACTGGTTCACTTTGGCTCCCATGCAATCCAACCTTCCAGACTAACCTGCCTTGTCAAAGGCCTTGCTAAAATCTGTATAGACAACATCCACCTTCCTCCCTTCATTTATCCTCTTGGTTACCTCTTCAGAGAAGTCCAAGGAGTTTGTCAGAAATGCGCTCACTGTTCTGAATCAGACCTTGTGTCTCCAAATGTTGGTCGAGCATGTCCCTCAGAATCCCATCCATCAATATAGCTACTGATGGCAGACTCACTGGCCTGTAGTTTCTTTGTAGCCTCTCCAATATCTCCACTACTTTTCATTATGTGATGACCTGTATGCAGTTGTTCTACCATCATTTTGTGCAAGCTTGGCGTAAGTTCTCTCCTTTTCAATTCTATCCCTCTGGAAATGGTCTTGATAACTTCTGGCACCTAGTGAATGATGTAATTGGATTTGACATTCCTTTGTTCCTCCGCCCTGCTTAGTCTTGCACCTTTTAAGTTATGAGCGACCACCGTCCTATCAAAATGCATCATTTCATATTTATTTGTGTTCATTTTTCTGCTGCCTTATCGATGTCCTTCTAGAATCCGTGCTGTGCTCTTTGCCATCATTGACTACCTCCTCTCCAGATAGGTACCAAATGTAGATTTAGAAATTGTGACTTGAAGGAAGTCATAATTTAATTGGAAGTCATAGTTTAATTGGAGAGCATAAACTAAGAGAGCATTAATGTGGATAGATTGGAGAAAATTATATCCCATAGCAACAAGGCCAATAATAATGGTATAAATATTTATATTTATAAGGACAATCAAGGGATTTTTTTACCCAAAGACTGGACACCTATAATTCATAAACATGAGAAAGTCTGCAGATGCTGGAAATCCAAAGCAACACACACAAAATGCTGGAGGAACTCAGCAGGTCAGGCAGTATCAATGGACGTTTCGGGCTGACACATTTCTTCAGGACTGAGAAGGAAGGGGGAGGATGCCAGAATAAAAAGGTGGAGGAGGGGAAAGAGGCTAACAGGAAGGTGATAGGTGAAGAAAAGTAGAAGAAAAGATAAATAAAAATTTGTTTATCGGAAGGAGAAAGTGATATTCATGCCATCAGGTTGGAGGGTACTCAGACGGAATATAAGGTGTTGCTCCTCCACCCTGAGGGAGGCCTCATCTTGGCACAAGCGGAGGCTATAGACTGACACATCGGAACAGGAATGAGAATGGGAATTAAAATGTTTAGCTACTGGGAAGTTCTGCTTGTGGCGGATGGAGCGGAGGTGCTCGATGAAGTGGTTTCCCAATTTCCGAGGAGGCCGCATCGGGAGCACCAGATACAACAGATGACCCCAGGAGATTCACAGGTGAAGTGTTGCCTCACCTGGAAGCACACCTATACTTCACTCTCAGAAAGGGTAATATGAAGGCGATGGGCCAAATGACCGCATACATCATCAAGGACTGCCGCCAGCCAGGACATGCCCCCTACTCACTGTTACCATCAGGAAGGAGGTACAGGAGCCAGAAGGCACGCACTCTATGATTCAGGAACAGCTTCTTCCCCTCTGCCACCATATGTCTGAATGAACATTGAGACATGGACACTACATTTTTTTCTCTTTTTGCACTATTTAATTTCAAATTTTTGTTTTATATATATTATTATTATGTGCTGCATTGTGCTGACGTTGTTACAAATTTCACGACATGTACCAGTGACATTAAGCCTGATTCTGACTCTGAAGTGACCTCCCCTATGTGAGTTCTTCTGATTCTCTGTCCCCTTTAGTACCTTTGATGGACTATACTAACTTTTATTCATATTCATACAGTAGAAATGTCAGTTTGATAATGCATAGTACATTTGCATGATGAAAATATGGTTGTTTTTGTGTGAACATAAAGCCACCGTAGCCCAGGAAACAGAAGCAGGGAGATGATGAAAATAGATCTGTTATTTCACTTGAGGCAGTAAATTTCCAAACCTTACTCGTTTTCTTGGCGTGCTTTGATTTCTTGCTGGGGCACAGGTCTATGGACTTCAATCACTCTCTGATACCTTACTCAAGTAGCCATTATCGATGTGTGTGAGCGTTTACAGTTAAAAGAGGCGTCAATCATTGCATGGTTAAAGTTTAAACATTGTAGAGAAAAATATTTCCACTAAAATAAACAAAGTTTCCTTGATTTAAACAATCATTCAGTAAGATTTTTTGCTGTTTCTGTTTTGCTTACATGAGGAAGGGATGTATGTGGTCTCCAGGGAGGGGTGGCACCTCTGGTGAAGAGGCTTGTCGTGTCCATTCAGGGGCAGCTCACTCACCTTTGGTCCCCACTGGACTCTCAGCTCTCATCTGTGGTTTCAAGTAGCTGTTTGTCACACCCAAGTACACTACTTTGACAGGCTGGTTAAATCAGGTGAGGGTAGCTAGTGGCCTCCTACCCTGGTGAGATAGGGATATGCCTGACCTAGCATGTGAGGTCAATTCCAGCTGACTGGGTGGGTGAGATCTACAGTGAGATTCAATTGCCAGGAAGGCAATATTGCAACCCCTCATGGAGAGTGAAGGGCAGACATCATGGTCACCCACTGTAACCTAGGAAAACCCCGGTTTGTGATGCTTGTTCGTACCACTAGACCCAGAATTCTGCGGTTGAGAGAGTGAAGGTCTTCCAGGGCAATGAGTTTTCCACTTTGAAATCTCTCCTGGAGAGGGTTTCGTGTCATTGTCGGACACAATGAGCAACCACCAGATGAGGAAAATTTACTAATCTTTTGTACATGTCCTTTTAGCACAATTGACCCATTTACATTTCATTCATCAACGTGCTACCCATAGGCTCTCCTATCACAACGCCTTGGACTGTGTCATCCAAATGACTATTCATTTTCTGTTATTCCTGACTGTCAGCAGGTTCTTCAACCATTAATCTTGTAGAAAATCTTAATCTATTGACTAGGCACTGAGCACAAACTGTTTGTGGATCAGAGATGGAAACCATGGTTAATGATTTGTCCTAATCGTAAGGATATTGTTGCTAAATTTAGGATGACTAATGCCATGCTATTTGAATTGAATTGAATTGACTTTATTTCTTACATCCTTCACATACATGAGGAGTAAAAATCTTTTATTTTTATCTGAATCAACATTTAAGAAGAATTCTTTTCTGGGCTATTTAACTGGGAAGTTTAGAGTCCCACTCTTCTTGGTTCCTTTCCATTTCTCCCCTCCAAGGTCTCAGAGGGAAGTTATCAGCATCTCTTCAATGAATGAGATGCAAGGCAATACTCAACATGAAATAGATAACGAAAGGGAAAAGTTCAAGAACAGTTATTATCCTTCAACCATCAGGCTCCTAAACCAGTGTGGATAAGTTCACTTACCTCAACACCCAACTGATACCACAATCTATGGACTCACTTTCAAGGACTCTATAATATAATCATGATTTATCTATCTATCTATCCTTTTGCGCATTGGTCGTCGGCTTGTTTGTATGTAGATTTTCATTGATTCTATTGCATTTATTTGTTCTACTGCAAGAAAATGTACATCAGGGTTGTATTTTGTGACATATGGTACCTTGACAATACATTTTTTTAAAACTTTGAACTTTGAACGACAGTCAAGTATAATTTTCTCCTTCCCAACGTTACCAAGGCCAACTGCAGAATCTCTAACCCAGCACAGAAGGGCTTGAATCGTGAAGCCTTGTTCTTCATCATTTGGTTAAACATCAAGCATGTGCTAACCATTGAGTTGTAAGACCTTTGGAAGAGTGTTACTTCACCAAGTAGTCTGGTAATGTCCAGCAAGGACTTTCCAAATGCAGCACTTGGTGACATCAGGACCCTGCTTCCACACACTGGACTAAAAGACTCTGCTGTTAGGACTCTGGTTCATTACTCACTTCATTCTCAGTGAGAATTGGGTCTATTTTCAAATTTGTTAACTAAATCCCCAAAACTTTCTGGTCATCAGGATTACACTCTTGCATTGGATGATGTCAGATAATTCAACTATGGTTCTGCTGCTTATTTCCTTCAGTTTTAAAGTAGCTACGATCAATCTATCTCTAACTTAAGTACTGTTTGCTGTCACTCTGCAATGGTGCTGTATTTCCTGATGTGGGACAGCAATTTATCAATGTACCAGATCTCGCTACCCTACTTCTAGAAATGTTTCTCAGCCTTGAGACCTACCCATCTCCTGGTTTTCCCATTATTCCCATTCACTACTGGGATTCAGGTATTATAACAATTTATATATGTTCAGTCTTATGCGACTTGCCATTCTCATATGCTCACTTCCACACAAATATTAGCTGCAATCCTGAACTTAAAATCATCATTTTCCTTTCAATGTCTACTTTCGTTTTTAATCCCACATTCTGTTTATATCTTTGTTCCTCCTGGACCCCGCCTTCCATTTCATCCTTTTCTTATATTGCTAATGTTATAGGACCAGAGTTAGACATTTGGCCCATCGAGTCTGCTCTGCCATTTCATCATGGCTGATCCATTTTCCTCTCAGCCCCAATCTTCTGTGGTCTCCCTGTATCCCTTCATGCCCTGACCAATCAAGATCAACTTCTATCTTAAATATATCCAATGACTTGGCCTCCACAGCTGCCTGTGGCAACTAATTCCACAGATTCATCACTCTCTGGCTAAAGAAATTCCTCGTCATTGCTGTTCTAAAAGGACGTCCTCCTATTCTGAGTCTGTGTCCTCTGGTCTTAGACAATCCCACTATAGGAAACATCCTCTCCACATCCACTCTATGTGCAATAGGACAGTCAGTATAACATAGAAATACAATTGTATCAGCATGAATTAATCAGTCTGATGGCCTGGTGGAAGAACCTATCCCAGAGCCTGTTGGTCCTAGCTTTTATGCTGCGGTACCATTTCCCGGATGGTAGCAACCGGAACAGTTTGTGGTTGGAATGACTCAGGTCCCCAGTGATCCTTTGGGCCCTTTTTATTCACCTGTCTTTGTAAATGTCCTGAATAGTGGGAAGTTCACACCTACAGATGAGCTGGGCTGTCCGCACCACTCTCTGCAGAGTCCTGCGATTGAGGGAAGTACAGTTCCCATACCAGGCAGTGATGCAGCCAGTCAGGATGCTCTCAATTGTGCCCCTGTAGAAAGTTCTTAGGATTTGGGGCCCATACCAAACTTCCTCAACTGTCTGAGATGAAAGAGGTGCTGTTGTGCTTTTTTCACTACACAGCTGGTATGTACAGGCCACGTGAGATCCTCGGTGATGTGTAAGCTGACGAACTTAAAGTTGTTCACCCTCTCAACCCCAGATCCATCGATGTCATTAGGGGTTAGCCCATCTCCATTCCTCCTGTAGTCCACAACCAGCTCCTTTGTTTTTGCGACATTGAGGGAGAGGTTGTTTTCTTGACACCACTGTGTCAGGGTGATGATTTCTTCTCTGTAGGCTGCCTCGTTATTATTTAGATTAGGCCAATCAATGTAGTATCGTCAGCAAATTTAATTAGCAGATTGGAGCTGTGGGTGGCAACACAGTCATGGGTATACAGAGAGTAAGGGAGGGGGTTTAGTACACAGCCCTGAGGGGCTCTCGTGTTGAAGGTCAGAGGGGCAGAGGTAAGGGAGTCCATTCTTATCACTTGTCAGCGATCTGACAGGAAGTCCAGGATCCAGTCACACAAGGCAGGGTGAAGGCCAAGGTCTCTATTGTTGAGCCTGCAGGGAATTATAGTAGTTAAATGCTGAACTGTAGTCCAAGAACAGCATTCTCACATAGGCATCCTTCTTCTCCAGATGCGTAAGGACAGCGTGTAGAGGTGTGGCTATTGCGTTGTCTGTTGAATGCCTGATTATCATCATCCTGGGGTTCAGCAGTGACAGGGAATTTGACTGGGGCAGCCACGTCAAATTTGGAGCCCCATGAGAAGGCCTGAGGCTGAGTATCCTGTGGTGATTCAAGGCCCAAATTAGGAATGTGATCAAATACTCCTCACTCACCCGAACCAGTGCAGCAATCCTGCTTGTGTCTCCCATTCCCTTGCCATCCTTCCAATCCTTTACATGCTAAGGATCTTTCATTGTGCTTCAGCAGAAGTTACACTGGCAGAAACAGGGAAACTGCTGGGAAGTTATGGCAACCAGACTTCTCCTCAGCTTCCCACTTCACTATGCAGCCTATTCAACTTTACTGAGAGTCTGGGCTTGTGCACATCGTCATCACCAAATGCCTGTTATGCCGCTGGCATTTAGGACATCAATGAAGTTCCTCCATTTCTGCCTGTCTTTGGACATATTCTCTATTGTGCCCCAAGTGTGTTTCAGGGTCCTCACTTCTGCCTCTATGATATGGCGCCAAGTTGAATTGACCTTGGCGGTGTGCAGGACTTCCTTCATTGTGCCAGTAGCTTCTTTTTGATTTTTCACTACTGTGAGTCATGCAAATCCTGGGCAGAGACTCAGGAATACCGTTGCACAGGGATATCGGAGTCTTCATTGCTGTTTCCATGACAAACATTTCTTTGACCAGTCAGGGTTGTTAGCCCTGAGTTGAACCACCGAACCTGGAGGACCGGTGGACCACTCTTAGTCTGGCCTCTACCCTTTGACCTATTTGGCACGGGTGACCCTACCACAAGGCCCTGACTCTAGTCAACATAGTTCTTTGGAGCATTGAGGCACGCAAGCCTCCAAACCCTACGACAAGGTAATGGCCCTCTTGAAGGTGTGCACATTTGCAACAGTTGGAAATGAAACTGGCTTGAATGTACACCCTCTTTTTCAAAGGCTTAAGGATGCAGAACACAATTTAATAGTCCATGTTGAAATACTAAATTCAGATGATCAAATACTTGATCCTGTTGGCAAAGCCTATTATAATGATCTCCTTTCTCACTTGAGGGTCTGAAGAGTTTGACTTTGTAAAGCTTTTGGAAGATCTAATCACAAAATAAATGCTTCAAATTCTAACATAAATGCATCTAATTTTTACTGTTATTTCTGATTTATTAGAAATCATCCAGCCTTTTGGATGGCAGCATATGTTGGCGTGATCGGTCACTTGGAAAAAGGAATACTTGTGAGCAAAAGGGTTTATTTTTGTATTTCAAATGCTTCAGCTTCCACTAATAATGAAAAAATGACAAACCCCTTATTTAATGGAAATAATTTAAGGTTTGTTTTGTTAAAGTCAGTGAATAAAAATTATTCGTTTAACAAACGGTTAATCAATATGGTTCCATACAAATTAAAGTGCAGCTGTACTGTTTTAGTGAAATTCCTAAAGCAAACCAGCCTGCTCAGACATGACAAAACATACATTTCTCAAGCAACCCACTGAAAATAGGATCCAAAGCATCAATTTTTGGAAGCAACGTCTTTGCAATTAAAATAAATGAACATTACTGCCATGCTAAGAAATACAAAAAAAAAACCTGAATGCCTTCATTTCATATTGACTTCATTTTTCACTCCCGTTATGATTACAAAGAGAACTGTTCTATGAATAGGCTGGATCCCTCTGGCAAGATGGCATTAACCGTGACCTCTGATCTTGCACTGAATTCCACCTCCGCTGGAAAGCAGTGCCTCAGGAAAGGGTTAGCTCACTGATGGCCAGAACCTGCTGGGTTTAGGCCTGTTAACCTGCCAAGGAAGTAAGTTGCTCGAAGAGTCTTTCTCATTCTGAATTATCTTGGAATAGCTAGCAGCCCTGGTAAGTTTTACCATCACTTACGAAGACATGGATTTGATTAATCTTTATGTAGCCTTTGTAGAATAATGCTTGGGATAACTTAGAGAAAAAAATACATAAAGGTCCACTGATAATTGTTTATTATGTGTTTTTGGAGTGAGAAGGCGAAAGTTAATAAATGAAACGGGTAATTATACTAAAATCGACAAGAAAACGAATGTCATACTTATTTATACATTTGCTTAGATTTTTCAAGACATTTTAATTGAGAATATTTATTTATCACCACAAAATACCTAAGCAGATTTTAGTTACAAGCAAGAAAACAACATGAAGGTAGGAAGTTCCTTTTCCTTCACTGTAGTGCAAATTTCCAACCAGGCTGGATTGCTTTTCTAAGTAATTCAATAAAATTCTGTGAGCTACTAAATATTATTACACTGGAGGTGTGGCCATCTATTTATTTATTTATGATTGCTACTAACCTGTGTAAATACTTCTCAAAAGTCTTGTTAAAAGCCGAAAAAGAATGAAAAAGGGTAACCAACAGTCCAAGGTTGGTAAATTGAGCACAAGTAAATTGAGTAAATTGAGTTTGTAAGCTGCACATGCAAAACAGAAAAAGAAGCAGTTTTCCGTACATAACCTCTGAACACCTCCTTTCAAATTAACAGCTTACCTTTATGCATTCTGGGGCTGAAGATGCTGTATTAGAACAGTAGTTTCAATTGCTATTTTGGCAATACCATCATTTCTCTTTGTGGGCTTCAGTTTAGAATGCTATTGGCTTGCGTTTATCGCTTGCATGGTTTATTTTTCTCTCTGCCCCTTGGGTGTTTGACTGTCTTCCGTTTTTTTAATTGTTTTTTTTTTGGGTTTCTTTGTTTTGTGGCCGCCTGTTAGGAGATCCATTTCAAGGCTGTGTAATGTATACATACTTTGATAATAAATGTGCTTTAAACTTTGATCACGATGCTTGCAACGTTATTGCTAATTGTATTTTTTCCCCTTCATTCAATGTAATGTAGGCATGGCCAGTAGGGTCTATACTGGAGAAAATTATGGTAAGCCACCTTTTTCATCTATTGAAGATATTAAGTCAGGATGGGAAACAGTTTGCTCTCTCAGGCTATTAGGCTTCTGAACTCCCTGCCACATCGCATTCAAAGTGTCACCAGTTAATCTGTTTTGTACCCTACAATGTTTAATTTATACACTTTGTTTGTTTATTGTGAGTTCATTTGTAGATGTAATTCTTACTTTCCTAAGTTATTGTGTGTTATGTGTACTACTGTGCTTCCCACCCTGGTCTGGAGAAATGTTGTCTTGTTTGACTATATACATGTATATCGTTAAATGACAATAAACTTGACTCGACATTTGTTATTGAGAATCTAGTTGGTGATACTGTATATTTTCAGATCAGGATTGTGTGTGACTTAGAAAAGGATCTACACAAGTCCTGTTATCATGTGCCTACGTCTTTTGTGCTAAAGATTGTGAGTTTAAGAGGTGCTATCAGAGGTCTTGGCAAGTAATTTTTGTGCAGTTTTCAGGCGGCTGTGTGCTGGTATCTAGCATTCATCTTTGCACACTGTCCGCCGCTTGTTTAGCTCCGTGTTGCAGTTTTGCCAGGTCAGCCCTTAATTTTCAGATGGAGTCAGTGCTGCTCACAGTAGGTCCTTCAATACTTCCACACCTCCCATTGAATCATGCTGACCTCCTAGATCAACGGTACTGATGGCCGTCGAAGAAGTCTCAGCTTGTGACGGCACATATTTGTGCTGTAGCCGATGGTCCACATCAGTTCAGCCTGGAACCTGAATTTGAGCTGCCAAGATCTGTTCTGAGTCTATACAATTTAGGGGTGTTAGTGTTGTGGTGAACTACATATACCTGTTTGGACAGGCCCCTCTGCTGACTGCTCGGACCCCGGTATAAAGGCGATTGGAGACACCGCTCTGGCCTCAGTCTCCAGGATGCAGTGTGGTGGTCAATTGCTGCTTGTTCTTTCTTCCAGCCAATAAAAGCCTGTATCTCGCCTCACGTCTCCGAGAGTTATTGATGGTGCATCAAGTGTTACACAATAGGAGTAAAGAAAAGAGTGCTCCAGTGAAGAGGGGATTTTTGTCTCCGTAGGGACTGTGTGGCGATTGTAATGGGAAGTTGGATTTGCAACAGGTACTTTGGTGAGGACAGTTAAGTAAGTTAATGGTTCTCTCACTACCTGGCACAGACCAACTGGGGCGGCACACACCAGCAGCAACAGAACACAAATTGAGTCAGGTTTAATGTTAAAACCACTGTCTTTATTAGTATCTACTCAATATATAAAAGATTAAACAAAATAAAGATAAGTTAACAGGTGTGTGTGTGTGTGCGTGCGTGGCTCCCAAACAGTCAAGCTTAGGAACAGTTCTTAAAGTCCTAAGATTCAGATGGCAAAGTAGAAAGGTTCAGTAATCTACAGAATAAATGAGTGATGGAGAGATCTAAAAATCCATGTTAAAATGTAGAGAGAAGGCCATTACGAAGAAATTCCACAGGTTCCAAGCTGGGTAAACGAAGTTACAATTACCAAAGATCTTATCCGTCGAGTCATTCTGAAATCCACATAGAAATATCACAAGGAATATCCCTTCGCACAAGTGGTTACCACATAACACACCTGAACCCAGGTGTGGATTACCAGAAGTGGTTCCACAGGACACTCCGACAAAAATCCCTGTATGAATTTCACAAAGTGACAGTCACACATTCAATCCATTAAACAACCCAATCTTTTGGGTATGGGAAAGTAGCAGATTTTACCCATTTTTTTACAGCACGACACCACTGGCAGCTTGCAGTCCAAAGCTTCTCTCTCTCTCTCTCTCTCTCTCTCCACACTACTGAAAATCCCAGCAGTCCGTCGCAGCTTGTTATACTGACGTCATAGTCCCGCCTCATCCAGGCATTTAAAACGACACCCACAGTAAATGAACCTGTGGGCACGTAACAACCTGGCACAGACCAGCTGGGGCGGTACGATGACATAGTGATAAGCACAACGCTTTACAGCACCAGCGACCCGGGCTCAATTCCTGCCTCTGTCTGTAAGGAGTTTGTACTTTCTCCCTGTAACCATGAGGATTTTCTCCTACAGTCCAAAAACGTACCGGTTGATGGTGTTGTGTTTTTAATATTTCAATAATTACTTGAGCAATCTTTATATATTGTTTGATTAAGCATTCTTGTTCACTTAAATAATTCATTACGGGTTATATGTACAAATACATTTATGGCATACATTTTCACAGTACCACTTGATATATGCACGTCTCGTTTAAAGTAACCTCGAAGTTAGATCTGCATTTTAGGCCCTGTTTTAACAGAAACCATGAGAGTTCATGAGGGTCTGGAGTCAATATTGAAGAATTCTCCGAGCTGTATGAACAGGCTGATGGGGTCTGCCCTGCTGGGAGTCAAAATATATCCAGGGATAGTGATGGGAAGGTCTACAAAGTTGCCTGGGACACACAATATGTTTTGGTGAGTACAATTATGATCAGCTATTGCTTGGCTAGAGTAGAGTGCGGACTTCTTCCCAAATTTGGTCAGGACTCCCACAATGTCTTTGAGAAGACAGATACTTCATTGATCCCAAAGGAAATTACAGTGCAAAATCAAACAGATCAAGCAGTGATTTTGCTGTGATTGAATTGAGTGCTGGGTTTAATTTGGTTTTATCGTTCTGCAACTTTATAAAATGGTTTCAGTGCTATTTCCAAAAGTTGGGATTCAAACACAGATCTGGAATCACACATGGGTCAGACTAAGGAAGTCAGTAGATTTCCTTCCCGAAGGCTATTAGCAAACCAGATGAGTTTCTATGACAATCTGGTTGACATAGAAAGTCATCTGTGATTTCACGGTTACTGTGATTGACACTCGTTTTTCTTTACTTTCTCCATTTTTTGATGAATGCATTTCATATTTCATAGCCTGCATGATGGGATTTGAAGACACACTTCCACATTGTTGATGAAGTAATTTTAGCCCTGTTTCAACAACATTACATATTTCTAATTTTGCAGATCAGCTTCATTTTGCATTCTGTAATAGAATCTTTGCTGAGCAGCTGATTTCTGATTCACAATTAATTTAGGATGCTGGCCTCCTCTTCAAAAGGTATTGACCTGTGAATTGCTTAAACATATTTAAACATTTACAAATCAAGAATAGGGGTTAGCTTCCCAATTCCGTGTGTTATTTCAATTCATCTTCAGTGAATGAATTTGAAATGTATAGAGAATCTACATACTGACCGTGCATTTCTTAAGCGTTTGATTCAAATACATTCACTATTATAACAACTATATGTTAACCAAATTGTGGTGTTTTCAGTGTTACTTAGTCTTTGTTTAGGCACTGCAGATGAAATAATAGATTTTATGTGATGGAGTTTTCGATAAACATTAAACTTCCAAGAACTGGATATCTTCACTACAGAATTATATCCAATTATTATAGACTTACTTTTCAAGGTCTCTGTAACTCATATTCTCTATTATTTATTCATTATTGTTATTCCTCTCCGTGCCCTGTGGCGCATTGGGCAGCAACCTCGCCATTTCTTTGGCATTTTGTCTGTTTTCTACGAGGCCGAGTTTCAGACCAGCACGGACTGAAAGTGTGCAAGGAGCTGGCAGATTCGAACCTGGGACCACTCCGGTCTGGTGCTGATACCTTTACATCACCGGTCAGCTACTATATATTTACTTAATTTTTTTATTTGTTTTTTTTTGTCCTCTTTACACGAGTTGTTTAATAATCTTTGCTTATGTGTAGTTTTCATTGATTTTTTTTGGTACTTCTTTATTTTACTGTGAATGCCTCCAAGAAAGAAAATAGGGCTGAGAGGAAAATTAGATCAGCCATGATGAAATTGTGGAGCAGAGTCGATGGGCCAAATGGCCTAATTCTGCTTCTATTATCTTACGGTCTAAAATGAATCTCAAGCTAGTATACGGTGACAAATATGTTCACACTTTGATAATAAATTTATTTTGAGCATTCAAAGTTAATATAACATGTTTAGCTCCTATGTGGAAGGTTCACGTCACATGAACATTTAATTTTTGGGGAGGGACTTTACGTCATTCTAATCAGAAATTAGCTATTAGGGCAGGATAAAGGAGCGTAAAGAGTCACTTGAGAAGCAAACAGAAACAACTGGATGTTGGAAATATGTTGGGGCTCATCAGCAAAAATGATGAAACAATGTACAGGGAGGAGGTCAAACACCTAGAGAGCTGGTGCAGTGACAACAACTTGATGCTTAATGTCACCAAAGCCAAGGAGATGATCGTTGATTTCATACGGTCTCAGCCTGAGCACACACCCCTCAGCATCAGTGGCTCCACATTGGAGAGAGTGGAAAGCATCAAGCTCCTTGGGGTGCAGATCTCGGACAATTTCACCTGGTCCAGGAACACCACTGGGATTGTGAAACGAGCCCAGCAGAGATTGCACTTTCTGAGGAAGCTTAAACAAGCATCACTCCCCACTAACATCTTAACTACATTCTACAGAGGAGTGGTTGAGAGTGTGCTGACCTTTTGCATCACAACCTGGTACTCCAGCTGCAGTGCTGCTGACAAAAAAGCCTTGCAGAGGGTGGTTAGGGGAGCAGAGAAGGTTATTGGGGTCTCCCTACCTTCTGTCCAAGACCTCTTTCAGAGTCGATGCCTCCAGAAGACACGGTACATCATTAAAGACCCCTCACACCCTCTCCATAAACTGTTTGTTCTTCTGCCATCAGGTTACAGGAGCATCAAAACTAAAACCACAAGGCTACTAAACAGCTTCCTCCCACAGGTAGTCAGACTGCTAAATAGCTGCTCTACCTGACTCTGCTTTGGACACTTTTAACTTGCACTAGACACTTATAACTTGATTTTAACTGACATGTGGCTGTTGTGTTTTACTATTTATTGTTATGTTTATTATTTAGTGTTGCGTTTGTTATGTTATGATTGCACTGCTCCTGGGAAACGCTGTCTCATTCTGACCTGCAGAGCTGATGTACAGTTAGAATGACAATAAAGTTTTTGTATCTTGAATCTTGAAATAAAAATAAAGGAGACCAAAAAGTTTACTACACTCCTCTCTTCATTTGTTCTTTCATAAAGCGTTTGCTCAGTGTGGCCTTCCTTATTATCGGAAAATGGGCTTTATTCGAGGGAACCAGAAAGTGCAGGCAGACTGCAATGGAACTGCACTGTAAGTCACCATTAGTTTAGACCTCACATGAGATTAATAAAATATACCGAGTTCTTAAATGAAGAGCTTATTTTGCCAACTGCTGGTTGGAGAATACAAACCAGGAAACAGCATACATTAGGGAACCAATGTGAATAGCTATAAGTCTTAAAAGGACATATTTCTTGGGGATCTCAGGAAGTCGGTCAGTGTGTTCACGGAGATACTGAATGCTAAAGTCTTCGCTCTTCACACTGTGTGAATAATTAATTCCTTGTATCAGTGGCTTTCCTGCCATTTTAAATCCCAGAGAGCTGTGTGGATGGGAATCATTAAAAAAATTTGCATAGATGTAAGCATTAGTTGAGATGCCTTAAACTTTTCACAACTCGCCTTGCCAAAATGCTAGTTTTAATAATTGGGATCTTATATCAATTTTAAAAATGTTCTTGCTTATTAATATGCACCTAAAGATTTGTGAGTAAACAAATCTGTTTCTCAATTTCACAGCAATATTACTAATCTTGATGTGCTACCTGGCTAGGCAAAATAATATCTATTTTGCTAATATCTGATCCATAGCGGATGTTGGTTAGAGCATAGAACAGTTCAGCGCAGGAACAGGCCCGCGGATGTTGGTTAGAGCATAGAACAGTTCGGCACAGGAACAGGCCCGCGGATGTTGGTTAGAGCATAGAACAGTTCGGCACAGGAACAGGCCCGCGGATGTTGGTTAGAGCATAGAACAGTTCGGCACAGGAACAGGCCCGCGGATGTTGGTTAGAGCATAGAACAGTTCAGCGCAGGAACAGGCCCGCGGATGTTGGTTAGAGCATAGAACAGTTCAGCGCAGGAACAGGCCCGCGGATGTTGGTTAGAGCATAGAACAGTTCAGCACAGGAACAGGCCTGCGGATGTTGGTTAGAGCATAGAACAGTTCAGCGCAGGAACAGGCCTGCGGATGTTGGTTAGAGCATAGAACAGTTCAGCGCAGGAACAGGCCCGCGGATGTTGGTTAGAGCATAGAACAGTTCAGCACAGGAACAGGCCCGCGGATGTTGGTTAGAGCATAGAACAGTTCAGCACAGGAACAGGCCCGCGGATGTTGGTTAGAGCATAGAACAGTTCAGCACAGGAACAGGCCCCGCGGATGTTGGTTAGAGCATAGAACAGTTCAGCACAGGTACAGGCCCGCAGATGTTGGTTAGAGCATAGAACAGTTCAGCACAGGAACAGGCCCGCGGATGTTGGTTAGAGCATAGAACAGTTCAGCACAGGAACAGGCCCGCGGATGTTGGTTAGAGCATAGAACAGTTCAGCACAGGAACAGGCCCGCGGATGTTGGTTAGAGCATAGAACAGTTCAGCACAGGTACAGGCCCGCGGAAGTTGGTTAGAGCATAGAACAGTTCAGCACGGGAACAGGCCCGCGGATGTTGGTTAGAGCATAGAACAGTTCAGCACAGGAACAGGCCCTTCAGCCCGCAATGTTGTGTTGAACCAGCTAAAAAGCAAATCAAAAACCCCCAGACACTAATCTCTCCTACCTACACTATGTCCATATCCATCCCTCTTCCTTACATCCATGTGCTTATCCAAACATCTCTTAAAAGCCTCTAATGTATTTGCGTCCACCACCATACCAGGCTTCCACCACTCTCTGAGTAAAAAAATTACCCCTCACATCCCCCTCTCACCTTCAATGTATGTCTTCTGGAATTAGATATTTTAACCTTGGGAAACAGATACTCCCTGTCTACTCTTATCTATGCCTCTGAAAATCTTATAAACCTCTATCAGATCTCCCCTCAAGCACCAATGCTCCAGAGAAAACAACCCAAGATTATCCAGCCTCTCATAATAGCACATGCCCTCTAAACCAGGCAGCATCCTGGTGAACCTCTCCTATACTCTCTCCAAAGCCTCAACATCCTTCCTATAGTGAGGCACCCAGAACTGTGCGCAATATTCCAGATGTGGCCTAATTGCAGCATAACCTCTTGACTTTTGAATTTTGTTGAATGTTGAATTACGGTTCTATTAGCTGTAAAACCATAAGATGAAAATGATTATCATTCCAATTCAGTTGAGAATGAGAAGTTGAAGAATCTAAAGATTAGACGTAGCGCGTTTTTATTTTTTAATTATGCAAGGGTCAACTAAATGTAACATAATTTTATTTTAAAAATTGGGAAAAGATTTCAGTATTTATTGCTAATGCACATAGGCAAAAACAAAAGATATATAAGTGAACATACGGCTTCTCTGAGTCTGTACTCTAAGAGTTTGTATGCTGTGTTGTTGACCATGGAAAGAATATCCAATGCATAACCTCAGTCTTGTTAAAAAGACAAAACATGTCAGGATAATGATTAGTTCCTAAAATAGGAGTTATTACATTTAAAGTAAAATCAGTTGTTTCAATTTTTTTGATTTTTTGCACAACTTATTTAATTTAACTATATATTTACTGTAATTCTGCTTTTTTTCTATTATTATGTATTGCATTGTACTGTTCCTGCAAAGACAACAAATTTCATGACATATGCCAGTGACATTAAACCTGATTCTGTTTCTCATTCTGATTTAATCAAAGGTCTGCTTCAAGTTTCAGAAGAATGAATATATTGAACATAAATTTAATGGAAAATACAAGATTTTGAATACCATCATAGTGTGATAATTTAGCAGCTTGTTTGGGCAATAAAATTGTGCTTACTAGCTAAAATAAATCAGCAGCCTTTTACTAAAAATAGTTAAGCAATATTCAGCAATTCAGGAACAGCTTCTTCCCTTCTGCCATCCAATCTCTGAATGAATATTGAACTATTGTACACTACCTCACTACTTTTTTATTTCTGATTTTGCACTACTTATTTAACTATTTAATAAACATACATATATTTACTGTAATTCAGAGGGTTTTATTTCTATATTTATCATATATAGCATTGTACTGCTGCTGCAAAGTTAACAAATTTTACAAAACATGCTGATGAAATTAAACCTGATTCTGATTCTGATCCTGATATAGCCAATGAAAGTGCTTCTCAGTGGAACTTTATTTTTTTTGTATACAGCAACAGCAAAACTCTGTTTCATAAGGTTTTGCTTCTAATGTATGCTTTCTGCATTTAATTCTTTGAATAGTGACTTCTCTAAAATAAGTTCTGTCTTGTAACAGAGGGAAATTAATATGCTTAGTGTAATTATTGATCCTAAGCCTCACAAAGCTCGTTTCATTAATTTAAATAAATGTATTCATTTGACTCATCTGATTTGTAACTGGTGCATTGAGCCCACAGTGAATACAGTGAGCCAAGCGCCCCTCATGCAGGGATAAATTATGCGATGGACCTCATTGACATGAGGAATGCTGCAGTCTTGGTCTCTGTGAGAACCGCAGCTGATAGACACTTGCTTTGGCAATGTGTTTATGCACAGAGGAGATGTTTGGTGTCAGACAGAGAGCAGAGTGTAAAGGCTGCAAATAACAACTTTTTATAGTAACCTTGTCCACTTCTGGGTTACGACTGGGCACTGAGCTTTAAATAAATATTGATGGAAAATATAGCATTCCCTTTACGTTGCAGATTGTATGGAATGCAATGGTATACAAAGAAGGAATTTTAATGCCTCTGATTTGGGCCGGTAGCAGTGATGTTTGGTAGCCCCCTGCTGAAGCCCTATGTTAATTTAAGCCACCCACAGTGTGTTCATTCAAATCCACACACACAAAAAAAATCTGCAGTCCTCTCGTCACTAAATACCTTTGTTAAAAAAGCAGCCAGGTTATCATGGTGCTTCTTTCAGTAACATCTCCTGCCACTCTTCATGTGAACTGCAAACGTGACAGGCTTCTTTAGGGTCCAATAAATGTGTCTTAATACTCACTCTTCACTCCATTCCTCTTGCCACTTAAATATGTTTATTGTTACAGTTGCTCAAAAACTGTAACTTTTTGTAAATAGGCATATGTCAAATATGCCAATTGGTGATTTGTACCATGAGAGTTATTCCATATTATTTAGAATACAGGCATGTATATTTGTACAATGGCTATAAACATCCCTGCCAAAACAACGCAAGTAGAAAATATATGAACACGAGAATATTTGTCGATGCTGGAAATCCAAAGCAACACACACAAAATGCTAGAGGAACTCAGCAGGCCTGGCAGCATCTATAGAAAAGAGTAAACAGATGATGTTTCAGGCCAAGACCCTGAAGAAGAGTCCCGGCCCAAAACGTCGACTGTTCACTCGTTTCCGTTGATGGTGTCTGGCCTGCTGAGTTCCTCCAGCATTTTGTGCGTGTTGCTTTAGAAAAGATATTGTTAGGTTCATGACTGTACCTCTTCGCACTAGTATTTGTAATCAATGTCATATAGTTCCTTTAACTGTGTAAGATTAACTTTCTTCTGATCCTATGTTTAAAAGACATTGCTAGTCAAATGCTTTTTAACCGCTTGTTAATTTCAGGATGTATATTGTATGGATTTCTTGGACATTAAATGTACCTTTGAAACCTACTGTTACTTTTACATTTGAAGTGTGTTATGAAAACTCATTGTTGCTTTTTAGGTTTTAGTATTTTATTTTCTAAAAGAGTAGTTCAGTTCTGCAAGTGAATGCAGTCCATTTCTGAGGTAGTGATTCTTCAGCAAATGTGTTTGAAGCTTTATACTTAGAATCAGTCTTATTTGCAAATTTAATTTGTTTAACTTATAGATTTTAACCTAATGCACTAGTGGTGGATTATTTTCAGTCTCTGCAAAACATTATAAGAGCAGAATTTGTTCAATATCTATTGGTTATCAAATATTCTTGGTCAAAATGGAAATCTGTCAGATTTATTTCCAGGATACAGAATGACAACAATGCATGTGTTAGTCCATTAGAAGCACCTTAACATGTGATGCTCTTTAATATTAGAGCCGTGTTTGTAAAAAAACAAACTGTTGAATACATTTGGTGAATGTAAAACCTTTCACCCAAATCCAGTGCAATAGATATTAAAATAAATATTACCAACATAACAATTATTTTTAAAACTACTATCACTTGATGTATTAGGCTTTATACAATATTGTTGCCAGAAAATTAATATTAAATCAATTATGCAAATGTTAACAAGAGATTAATTTTTGTATAATTTATTTCTACCATCTCTATTCAGCCTGAGAATAGAGTTTACAGAAGCTTTAAAAAAGGATAAAATTCTAAATTACTCAATATTCAAAGTAAATTTTATTATCAAAGTCGCCATATCCAACCCTGAAATTCATATTCAGCTATCCTCTGTTTAAGGTAAAACACTTATTGGAAATTAATGGAACAACATAATTCATTGCTTTAAAAGTTTATTAGATTTTATGGTTTCCTTGTTAAATGTCAGAGAAAAACAGGTTTTCATAAATAATCAGCATACAACAGTTGCAGGGTTCATGAATGGTGGAAAGGTTAATGATAAACACAGATGCATTGAAAGAGTTAATAGTAAAATGTTATAAATTTAGTACCCAATGAATGTCAAACAAAAAAAAACCATTAATCAGTAAGAAATTTTGTAAACGTGAGATGGAGGTGCAAGTACTGATCTACAAGCTTTAACTGGAGGTTGGGTGTTTGATCATTGTTATCTCTGACCTTAGACTATCCACCACAGAGATAGCCATGTGTGCCTGGCTGTTAGTATACACTGCAAATGTTATTCAGTCCTCCACAACTATCAAAGACGTTATTTCCTTTGAAAAGTATGAAAGGCTATGAATAAAAGTTAATTGATTTGTTTGCAAATGCAAAGATAAAATGGGGTGGGATCACTTGCATATGAGAAAAATATACAATGAGTACTTTGTGCTTATGGCAAACACTAGATTATTTATTATTTACTTTTCAAGGACATATGAGGCCTAATACCCCAAGTGTGTTTCCATAGACACAATCTTTTACTACCACAAATTATAGTTTCAATGGCATCGGTCAAAAAGTAGCAATATCTTTTAATACTATAGTTTTTTTGTGGTTTATTTTTAGGAGGGAATGGGCCATGAAATAGGTTTTCAAATGTGACACACAAGACTTATTTTCTGATTTGGTGAGGTGTTAAGTTATTGTGGGATATATAAGTTTTAGAAGAATAACATCAAAAAATGCATATTGAATTTTCATTGTGTATTAAACTTTTACATTTATTGTCATGCTTTGTATCAGAATCAGAATCGAGCAGGTTTAATATCACCAGCAGATGTCTTTGTGGCAGAAGTACAATGCAATACATAATAGTGGAGAAGAAAACTGAATTACAATATATATATAAATAAGTATATATACCTATATATAGATGCATTAAATAAGTAGTGCAAAAATAGAAATTTTAAAAAATGAGGTAGTGGTCATGGGTTCAATGTTCATTCAGAAGTCGATGGCAGAGTGGAAGAAGCTGTTCCTGAATCGTTGAGTGTGTGTTTTAAGGCTTCTGTACCCCCTTCCTGATGGCAGCAATGAGAACAAGGCATGACCTGGGTAATGGGCGACCTTAATGATGGATGTCATCTTTTTGAGGCATCACTCCTTGACGATGTCCTGGATACCATGGAGTCCAGCGTCCATGATGGAGCTGGCTAAGTTTACAACTCCCTGCAGCATACTTCGATCCTGTTCAGTGTCCCCATACCAGATGGTGATACAGCTAGTTAGAATGGCCTCCACCAGTGTGAATTAACACACGGAAAAGGATTAGAAATTCCACTGTAATTCTAACGTCTGGAATCGAGATTCATATGAACTCTCAAATCGACCTTAATGATGCAGGTCCCAAGCAGCTATTTGTGCCACATCACAATAGTGATGGGTTCGTCACAGAACCAATATACATTAGCATAATAAAAGATGGTGTAATGTTCCTGGCAGTGGAGCAGAGTTGGACTCTCCAGCTGTTACTTCATGTGGGTAGATTGAGTTTGAGTGATTCCAATATGTTTTGACTGGCACATTTGATAAATTCTCCAAGCAAGAGCTAACTACCCTCTCTCAAAAGTGAAGTGCAGGGGGCAGAGCGCATTTGTTCATAGATGTACATGAAACATCACAGGAGCTAGAGTGAGGCATATCCGGTGCTTGAACAAATTAAACACAAGTCCACACAATGGACTGGAAAGCACCAGTTTCAGGACTGGAGGCGAGGGTCGGGCTGGTTTCACTTTCTCTACTGTGATGTTCATTCCCCTCTCCGCCGGCTGTCGTCTCTGCGAGCTTTGTGGCGTCTATGCCCCACTAAGATGGTGAGCTGAGATCGAGTCATGGGCCTACTGCTCCGGCAACTCCAAGGAGTGGATCTAAGGACGGAATCTGGTTCGGAATGCTGTCGTTTGCTTCTATAGTTTGAATGACATGCTTCCTTTTCTCTTTCTCTGTGCAGTGGTTATGGTCTTCCTTTTTTATAAACATGGCTCTTGCTTTTTCTCTTGGTTTGTGGCTGCCTGTAAGGTGTATAATTTTATACACTCTTTGATAAAAATTGAATTGAATTGAATTGAACTACCTGTCAACTGCAGGGCAAAATTGATTCCAGCCTTGGTGAACAGTGCAATGCTGTCCACCAGAGGGAGAGGGATGTTTGTTGGTAATGGGGAGGTGGGGGGAGGGAGGGTTCACAATTTAAAACAGAACTATTAGTTCTCCTGTTTAAAATTACACTGACTGAATAAAATTTACCTTACCTAAGTGTTTTGGTATTTGGTCACCTTAAAAGTCTTCAGTCCAACAACAGAAGGATACTCATGGGGATAAAAGAATTACCAGTAATTTCTCACAAGAAGAGCAGTTTAACTGAACTTGGTACAATTCCGCCCCATGCATTGCAATGGAAGACCGAGGAGGGATGTAAGTGAACAATCAAAATCCACACCATGTCCTCCCCAGCAAAAAAATAACGCTAAATGACGATTTTAGTTTTCATGGAGTTCATTTATTTTTCTACAAGGAACCTTAATATAGGACAATACCAAACTGCGGTTTATTGATGAGAAAAGCAGTGAATAATGTCAGAAAGAACACAGGCTGCAGTGTGAAGGATCTGTAGGTTGCTGAGCTCTCCATGTATGGAAGCTTGTTTATTTTTGTAATGGCGAAAGAAACGCAGCTCATGAACCATATATCTGGTTTGTATCACAGGTTAATGTGGTTGAGAAACAAAAGTACTGAAAATTAATAAGTTTAAAGTGGTGGAGATACTTCTAACCCCAAGTGACCTGAGGTCATGTGATGTCACAGAAATCACTTCCAGGTGGAAAACAAACAGCCACAAATAAACCATTGGTACACAGACCACACAGGAAGGATAGCATGTACTTTGTAACCAGCTTTCCTTTCAATGCTTAAACGATCTAAATCTTCAAAGTGACAAAGATACAGATTATGGGCTATGAATTGCTTACTAAAAGGAGCAAGGAACTTTAACCTCTTCAGGGTCAAGTTTACATTTTTGTGCAACTTAAAGAAAAAGCACTATCAAACATTTTAACTTAATAAAAAATGATAGGCATTCCATTTGTCTGCTTCAAATAAGAAGTCGTTTAGAATTAAAGCCTTAGAACATATGGAAAAATTAACCTCTGGAAATGTAGCACTGAAAGGGTTAACTAGTCTTGTTTACACTATCAATCTGAGTGCCAAAGCCATTATTTATTTCATGCCAAACGTGAGAAGATTCTTGCCATTAAACCATACTTAAAAACTGCAGTTTTTAACAGAATATAAGGAACTCTGTTTTTAAATAGGTTGTTTAGTTATATACTACTTAAAGAGAAAAACCCAGTGGGTTTTAACGTTGGCATGTATGTAATCAGATCAGACAGCAGATCACTCTCTGCACTTGCATGAATGAAACAAGAACTGTAAGGTTGGACTAACCATTTCAGGTTAATCCTCTCATCCTCTCCATCGCCCTCATCTCTACCTCACACATACAAGACATAACTCTCAATAATTTATAACTCTGCCTAACTTTGCTGATGTGTTACAAGGATATATTAGGATGAAAACAGGTTGCTGAGAACTTTTATTGTGTACATCTAAAAATGTGGGTATGGAGTGGGTTGCACTTAAATCTATAAGTTATTTGAGAGTATTGAACAGCAAAAATATATTTCAGGAAGAAAATATGAATTTTAACCATTTTATCTTTGGGGGTTTACTTTCTTGAGGATCGTTTGGTCCAATTGCTTAGTATTATGAATTTTGCCAGATAAACTGTTTGATCTTCTAGTGTCTTTCCTTGGCTACAGACTTGCTTGAAGCACCTTGAGGACTATAATCTTACAAACCTACATATCAAAAACAAGTGGGTCATTCTCTGATACTGAGATTCACATTTTTGCTAAAGTAGATGGAGGTCCTTGATCAGAAACTCTAATTGTGTTTATCTCAGCACTAATGCTTCTTGACTTGCTGAATGATTCTAGCATTTTCCATTTTTGTGCCAGAATATGCTTTATGTAATAGGGCAAATATTTTCAGCTGCTCTTCCTATAATTAACATTCAGAAAATGTTGTTAGAAAGTCCGTGTGCCTGGAAAGCCAATGAGATATAACAACATAAAGACAACAGGTAGGTGCAGAACTATGGCAGAAAGAAAAGAGATGTTGGAGGAAGAGGTCTTGTGATCACGAGTCTGGTTTGGATTTCAAGGGAGGGCCAGTTCATGAGTGATCATAAATGAGAACGTGATGGAGTGAAGGAGTGCTGAACTTGGAGTTGGAGGCTGAGACTGCTGGGGTCACTCTGATGTAGGATCCTGCCCCAGAAGAGCATTGCCAGGCAAGTGACCATTCCAGGTGCATCTGATGCAAAAATGTCATTGCTGTATGAATCACAGCTGTGTGCAGTCCGGTAACTCATGATACACAGTCTCAATCATGGACCAGACTGAGGTCATTGGGCCCATCAAGTTTGTGCCAGGTTCCAACCTAAGCATGGTATATTTTATCTTCAGAAGTGGGGAGGAATGTCTGCTCTGCAGCTTAAGATATTTAAAAGACTGAGGCGGGTGGTGAGAATTTATTGTTAGATAAACAGACAATGTCGGGTTATCAGTTTTATTAACAGCATGCCAACAAATGTGAGAATGCACTGATGTGAAATGTATTATAACTTTAAACGGGGGTTTGTTGGCACTGCCTGTTCATACATATCTAAGATTATCATTATCAGTTTTAATATCACTGGCATATGTTGTGAGATTTGATGTTATGTGGCAGCAGTACAATGCAATACATAATAAAAAAATTGTAAAATACTCTAAGTATTCTAAGTTCTGCAGAAGAGTCTCAGCCCGAAATATCAACTATCTATTAATTTCCATAGATGCTGCCTAACCTGCCGAGTTCCTCTAGCATTTTGTGTGTATTGCTAAGTATACAGTGGCATGCAAAAGTTTGGGCACCCCTAGTCAAAATTTCTCTTACTGTGAATAGCTAAGCGAGTAAAAGATGACCTGATTTCCAAAAGGCATAAAGTTAAAGGTGACACATTTCTTTAATATTTTAAGCAAGATTACTTTTTTATTTCCATCTTTTACAGTTTTAAAATAACAAAAAATGAAAAGGGCCCGAAGCAAAAGTTTGGGCGCCCTGCATGGTCAGTACTTAGACCCCCTTTGGCAAGTATCACAGCTTGTAAAGGTTTTCTGTAGCCAGCTAAGAGTCTTTCAATTCTCATTTGGGGGATTTTTGCCCCTTCTTCCTTGCAAAAGGTTTCTACTTCTGTGAGATTCTTGGGCTGTCTTGCATGCACTGCTCTTTTGAGGTCTATCCACAGATCTTCAATGATGTTTAGGTCAGGGGACTGTGAGGGCCATGGCAAAACCTTCAGCTTGCACCTCTTGAGGTAGTCAATTGTGGATTTGGATGTTTGTTTAGGATCATTATCCTGTTGCAGAAGCCATCCTCTTTTCATCTTCAGCTTTTTTACAGATGGTGTGATGCTTGCTTCCAGAATTTGCTGATATTTAATTGAATTCATTCTTCCCTCTACCAGTGAAATGTTCCCCGTGCCACTGGCTGCAACACAAGCCCAAAGCATGATCGATCCACCCCCGTGCTTAACAGTTGGAGAGGTGTTCTTTTCATGAAATTCTGCACCCTTTTTACTCCAAACATACTTTTACTCATTGCAGCAAAAAAGTTCTATCTTAACTTCATCAGTCCACAGGAATTGTTTCCAAAATGCATCAGACTTGTTTAGGTGTTCCTTTGCAAACTTCTGAGGCTAAATTTTGTGGTGAGGACGCAGGAAAGGTTTTCTTCTGATGACTCTTCCATGAAGGTCATATTTGTGCAGGTGTCACTGCACAGTGGAACAGTGCACCACCACTCCAGAGCCTGCTGAATCTTCCTGAAGGTCTTTTGCAGTCAAACAGGGGTTTTGATTTGCCTTACTAGCAATCCTACGAGCAACTCTCTCGGAAAGTTTTCTTGGTCTTCCAGACCTCAATTTGACTTCCACCTTTCCTGTTAACTGCCATTTCTTAATTACATTATGAACTGAGGAAACGGCTACCTGAAAGTGCTTTGCTATCTTCTTATAGCCTTCTCCTGCTTTGTGGACATCATTTATTTTAATTTTCAGAGTGCTAGGCAGCTGCTTAGAGGAGCCCATGGTTGCTGATTGTTGGGACAAATTTTGAGGAGTCAGGGTATTTATAAAGCTTTGAAATTTGCATCACCTGGCCTTTCCCAATGATGACTGTGAACAAGCCATAGCCCTAACAAGCTAATTAAGGTCTGAGACCTTGGTAAAAGTTATCTGAGAGCTCAAATCTCTTGGGGTGCTCAAACTTTTGCATGGTGCTCCTTTCCTTTCTTTCACTCTAAAATTGTACAAAACAAAAATAATACACTAATCTTGTTTAAAATGTTGAAAAGAATGTTTCATTTTTAACTTTATGACTTTTGGAGATCTGTTCATCTTCTACTCACTATTCACAGTAACAGAAATTTTGACCGGGGGTACCCAAACTTTTGCATGCCACTGTACATCTAGAAATATGAAAAATTAAATAAGTGCAAAAATAGAAAAAAAAAGTTGTGAGGTAGTGTTCATGGGTTCAATGTCCATTCAGAATTCTGATGGCAGAGGGGACAAAGCTATTCCTGAATTGTTGAGTGTGTGCCTTCAGGCTCCTGTACCTCCTCCCTGATGGTAGCAATGAGAAGAGGACATGTCCTGGGTGATGGGGGTCCTTTTTTTAAAAAACTTTTTTTTATTGTGTTTTCAAGTAGTTACAGAATAAAAGTGTATGAAAAAGAAAATGTATGTTATCCATCCCCCCTCCCCTTAACCCCTCCCCCCTAACATCCCTATAGAAAAAAAAAGAAGAAAGAAAGAAAAAAAAAGGAATGCCTGGACATTGGAGGGTCCCCACATGCTCCATGGAGTTCGGAATAACTTTAGTATATATATATTTATTTATTTCCCCAAGTAACCAATTATTTCATCTTCGGAGCACCTATATATTTAATCCTATCTTTTGTAAATAAGGGTGCAAAATTTTCAAAAATGTTTCATATTTATCTCTTAAATTATAAGTAATTTTTTCAAGTGGAATACAGCCATAAATTTCTTTCTTCCAACGATCTATACTTAGATATGTATCCGATTTCCAAGTAACTGCAATAGCCTTTTTGGCTACTGCCAATGCAATTTTTATAAATTCTTTCTGATATTTATTCAATTTGGATATCGGTTTTATCCCTTCAATATCACCTAGTAAAAGTAATATTGGATTATGTGGAAGTTGTATTCCAATAAAACTCTTAAATTTGTCCAAAAAGGTTGAATTTTAGAACAAGACCATGTAGAATGTAAAAAAGTACCAATTTCTTGGTTACATCGGAAACACTGATCAGATAAATTTGGGTTTAATTTATTTATTTTTTGTGGTGTAATATATAATTGATGTAAAAAATTGTATTGCACTAATCTTAATCGGACATTTATTGTATTTGTCATACTCTCAAGACATAGTCTTGACCAATTTTTTTCTTCAATTTTAATATTCAAGTCACTTTCCCATTTTTGTCTTGACTTATGGACTCATTGTTTAATTGCCTGTTTTTGAATCAAATTATACATACAAGAGATAAATTTTTAAATCTTTCCTTTTTGAATTAAAGTTTCTATTTCATTGGATTTCGGTAATAACATTGTTTGGCCTAATTTTTCTCTTAAATAAGCCCTTAGTTGGTGATGGGGGTCCTTAATGTTAGATGCTGCATTTTTGAGGCACTGCCTCAAAAGGCAGTGAAGATGGTCACTGAAGATGGTCTGGATGCTGGGGAGGCCAGTGCTCATGATTGAGCTGATCGAGTTTATAACTTTCTGAAACTTATTTGTAACTGCATTGATATTTTGGGCCCAGGATAGATCCTTAGAGATGTTGACACTCAGGAACTTGAAATTGTTCACCCTTTTCCACTTCTTATCCTCGATGAGGACTGGTGTGTGTTCCCTCATCTTACACTTTCTGAAATCCACAATCAATTCTTTGGTCTTACTGATGTTCAGTTTCTGTGACACCACTTGACCAGCTGATCCATCTCCCTCCTGTATGGCTTCTTGTCACTACAGCAATCAGGAAAATCACTGGGACTCTTTTACTCTTCCCTAGCTCAGGACTGTGAGGGAAATTACTGCACCCTATCACTCCTTATGCTTACATCAGATGGTTGAACAGACTTGGGACCAGTCCTAGGACGGTTGAGAATGCAACTGCCCACAGTGCATAGAATTGAAGCCTCACAAATCTGACTCAGAACTGGAATTGAACAGGGTAAGTTGACATTCACTTGGTAGAATTCTGCCCATGTCAGAATGAACCCCGCTTGAATCACCGAAACTCATTCTGGGAGTACTGAGGGACTGTTTGAAGGTGCAGGTGAAGGCCCCATCTGCACTCTTAGCTGGACAAAATCAATCTCACGGCACTAATTCGAAGACAAGATGTTGCTCTATCAGCAGCATCCTTATCAATGTCTGTCACTTATTTGACATCACAAACAGATCATATAAACAATTGAACAGAAAATACTGGGAACACCCAGCAGATCAGGTAGCAACTGTGGAAAGAGAAACAGTTAACATTTCAGATCAAATGCCCTTCAGCAGAACTCATGCTGCCTGACCTGTTGAGAGTTTCCTGCTGTTTATATTTCATATTTCTATTTTTTATATAATCATCACAGTTGCAGGAGCTTTCCATTTGCAAATTAGCTACCTTACAACAACAGTCACAGTGCAAAAGTACTTCACAGGTTGAGGATACTCTGAAAGGGATATGTACAATACAGAGCAGAAGTATGCCACTTGATCCTTCAAAACCTGTTTTGCTCTCAATAAAATCACTGTAACCTCCACTAAGCATTCCTGATGACCCTGTATCCTTTCACCCCTTATTTATCAAATGTTCATTTGCATGTGCCTAAAAGATAGTCAACAACTCTGCCTCCACAAGTCCCTCAAAAGAGAAAAACAAAATACCACATCTGGATTAAAGGGGTGACACCTTATTTTCAAGCAATGCCCACTTCATGATTTTCTCTTAAAGGGAACACCATCATAATAAAGACCATAGCTCAAATACTATCTATAAATTTGCTAATGATACAACCATTGTTGGTAGAATCTCAGATGGAGACAAGAGGTGAGATATGCCAACACTGGAGCGGTGCCACAGCAACAACCTGGCACTTAACGTCAGTAAGACGAAAGAGCTGATTGTGGACTTCAGGAAGAGTAAGATGAAGGAACACATACTAATCCTCATAGAGGGATCAGAAGTGGAGAGAGTGAGCAGTTTCAAGTCCCCAGGTGTCAAGATCTCTGAGGACCTAAACTGGTCTGAACCTTCCAATGCAGTTATAAAGAAGGCAAGACAGCAACTATACTTCATTAGGAGTTTGAAGAGATTTGATATGTCAACAAGAACACTCAAAAACTTTTATAGATGTACTGTGGAGAGCATTCAACAGGCTGCATCACTGTCTGGTATTGGGGTGGGGGCTGCTGCACAGGGCCAAAAGAAGCTGCAGAGGGTCATAAATTTAGTCGGCACTATCTTGCGTACTAGCCTACAAAGTAGCCAGGGAGTGGTATCTCAGAAAGGCAGCGTCCATTATTAGGGACCTCCAACACCCAGGGCATGCCCTTTTCTCACTGTTACCATCAGGTAGGAGATACAGAAGCCTGAAGGCACACACTCCGTGATTCAGGAACAGCTTCTTCTCCTCTGCCATCCGATTCCTAAACGGACATTGAATCCATGAACACTACCTCAATTTTTAAATATATTATTTGTTTTTGCATGATTTTTAATCTATTCAATATATGTATACTGTAATTAATCGATTGATTTATTCATTATTTTTCTTCTTCTTCTATATTATGTATTGCGTAACTGTTGCTGCCAAGTTAACAAATTCCACGAGAAATGCCGGTGATAATAAACCTGATTCTGATTCTCCTAATCCATCCAGCCAATTCTCACTCTTTCAGCCTAGGGTATCTGCTATATAATTGTAAGTCTTATTTGTGGTTTCAGATTAGCTATTTTATCCCTTATGAACAGTTAGTGATGGGAGTCAATCCCTGCTTCATTCTGGCAGATATTTCCATTTTAAGACCACAAGACCCTAAGATATCAGAACAGAATTAGTCTGCTCTGCCATTTCATCTTGGCTGATCCGATTTTCCTCTCAGCCCCAATCTCCTGCCTTCTCCCTGTATCCCTTCGTGCCCTGACCAATCAAGAAGCTATCAACTTCTGCCTTCAATATATATAAAGACTTGGCCTCCTCAGCTGCCTGTAGCAATGAATTTCACAGATTCACTACTCCCTGGCTAAAGAAATTCCTCCTCATGTCTGTTCTAAAAGGACAGCCCTCTATTCTGAGGCTTTGTCCTCTGGTCTTAGACTCTTCCACCATAGGAAACATCCTCTCCCATCCACTCTATTAAGGCCTTTCACCATTTGAAAGGTTTCAATTAGGTCACCCCTATTCAAGAAGAGATAGAGGCAGAATAAAGGAAATTATAGGCCAGTTAGTCTGACCTCAGTGGTTAGGAAGAATGAATTCCAGTGAGTACAGGCCCAGAATCATCACATGTCAAGTTGTTTAATCCTGGAATCATTTTTGTGAGCCTCCTTTGAACCCTCTCCAGTTTCAGCACATCTTTTTGAAGGGGCCGAAAACCGCTCACCAAAGGCCTCATCAGTGCTTTATAAAGTCTCAACATTACATCCTTGCTTTTATATTCGAGTCCTATTGAAATGAATACTAACATTGCATTTGTTTCCACACACAGACTCAACCTATAAATTAACCTTTAGGAATCCTGCACAGGACTCCCAAATCCCTTTGCACCTCAGATTTTTGTATTTTTTTCCATTTAGAAAATAGTCAACACTTTCATTTCTTCTACCAAAGTGCATGACCATACACTTCCTGACACTGTATTCCATCTGCCATTTCTTTGCCCATTCTCCTAATCTGTTTAAGTCCTTCTGTAGCCTACTTCCTCAAAACTACCTGCCCCTCCACCTATCTTCGTATTGTCTGCAAACTGCAACAAAGCCATCAATTCCATCATCTAAATCACTGACATATAACGTAAAAAGCATCAGTCCCAACACAGACCCCTGTGGAACACCACTAGTCACCGACAGCCAGTCAGTCAGAAAAGGCTCCCTTTATTCCCACTCTTTGCCTCCTGCCAGTCAGCCGGTGCTTTATCCATGCTAGAATCTTCCCCGTAATACCATGGGCTCGTAGTTTGTTTAACATGTGCAGCACCATGTCAAAGGCTTTCTGAAAATCTAAGTACACATCAACCAATTCTCCTTTGTCTATCCTGCTTGTTATTTCCTCAAAAATTCCAACAGATTTGTCTGGCAAGATCTTCCCTCGAGGCTTATTTTATCATGTACCCTGAAACCACCTCCTTAACAATCAACCATGACTTTATTTTCTGTTGGTTTTTAAAAGCTCTAACTTCCCACTTACTTTTGGTCTATTATACTCTTTGGCACAGTTGTTGAGGATTCAATGGGGAGGGAAAAATGGGATAAAGTGTATAATGGTGTAAAGCGATGCTTGATTGTCATGGCAAATGTAGAGTTTGCATCTGTTATACGACCCTTTGCATCTATGATCCTGTAAAGGCACATTTCCAGTGGAGTAAGGCAGCTAACTTACCTTGTTGCTTTTTAATGCAACAGAGTTCTCGTCGATATTCTACCAGATGAGGCTTCACATCTATACATACTTCTTCCCTAAGTAAAGGCAAAATGCTAATGGAACCAGCAGAAATAATTTCAACATGAGCTTGCACTTTCAGCTGAAGAAAGGAGACATTTTAAAACTTTCATAATATATTGTTTATTTTTTTTTAAATGATAAAAATAATTTGCCTGGTAGAACTCTGGGTATAAAAATAGTTACCATTCAGCTGAAAGAAAGAGGTGAAGCAATGAAATAAAAAAGATCTCTGAGCACCCGTAAGCCAATCCCAAACAAAAAACATTTTAAAAAGCTTAGCCAAATAGAAGTTCGTGCAACTTTGACTTAAGTTAGCCTTTTTTTTCCCATGGGGCAGAAATTCCAATTTTCAAAGTCCAGCATTTCTATTGATCAGAAGTCATTCATATGATTTGTACAAGAACAGAACAAAGATACCAGTGTCAGAAAGATGGTTGGAGAGATTCTGAAAATAATTATGGTGACACCATTTCTGATTTGTTTCTTCAGCACAACACCCTGAAACTTCCTTCACGTCATTTATTGCGGCATTAGGAAAGGTTTCTGCAAACAAATGTTCCTTTATTAATAAACCTAATTTATACAATCACACATGAAGGATCAAACTCAGAATTATTTTTGCCTATCAAAGTTGATGCAAAAAAATCCAAGGGTTAATGATCATTTTTAAAAGTAGCCTTAAGAGATTCTAACTTTCAAAAAGGCCCTGGTGAGTTATAATGTTTGAGGCATCTATCTTATTTGACTAAGATGCAAAAAATTTTTATAATGGTAAGTGGCCAGTCTTTTTCCTTCTTCATGAATTCCAGCTGCAATATTCTGCATGCAGCATATTTCAGCATATTCTAAAAATTAATGAGTTGATCATTTTGTTTAATCATCATATTGTCAAATTGTAACAGCAAGTGACATAACGATAGATAATTTTATTCTATATTCTACCCTTAATTCGTCCTCTTCAATAAGCACGGCAGGTAGCCTGGTTACATCTAAATAGAAAGATCATTCTTCATGAGCAAATCTAAGGACTGAGCTGTTTGCTCTTAGAGGGCGTCACATATAGAGCTGATCCTATCCTCTCCAGATGTTAACATACATATAAAACATACATTTGGGAGCAGGAAAGAATCACTTAGCCCCTCAAGCGTACTTCACCATTTAATAAGATTATGGCTGATGTAACTCCACATTTCTATCTAACTTCTGTAATCATTCACTTCCTTGCTGTCAGGATTCTATCTGTGTTTGCATTAAGTATTTTAGAGTCTGCACCCACCTCCGTTCTCACAGCCCACTTTAAAAAACAATGTTCAAAGATCAAAATAAATTTATTATCAAAATACATATACAGTATGTCACCATATACAACCCTAGGATTCAATTTTTTGCGTCAGTGGTGGAGGAAGGAAAACCAATTCTTTGAAAAAGGAGGACATCTCTTATGTCCATGAAAGGAAAGCCTCATCCTGGGGACAGATGTGGCGGTGACAAAGGAACTGAGAAAAGGGAATAGCAGTTTTTACTGGAGACAGGGTGGGAAGAGGCATAGTCAAGATAGCATGGGAATTGTTAGGTTTATAAAAGATGTCAGTAGACAGTTTGTCCCCAGAAACTGAGACAGAGAGATGTCAGAAATAGACCAAGTGAATTTAAGGGTAGGGTGGAAGTTGGAGACAAAATTGATGAAATTGATGAGCTCAGCATGGGTGCATGAAGCAGTACCAAAGCAGTCATCAGTGTAGCGAAGGAAGAGTTGGGGAGCATTACCAAGGAAGGCATAGAACATGGACTTGTCCAGTTAACCTGGGAAAGCTTGGAATAACTGGATGCTGCTTTCCTGTGACATCGCTCTTTATAGGAGTGCTCAATGGTGGAGAGGGTTTTACCTGTGAAGAACAGGGCTGTATCTGCTACTTTTTGTTCGAGGGCATTGATGTTCCCACACCTGGCAATGATACAATGAGTCAGTGTACTCTCCACTGTGCATCCATAAAAGTTTGTCAGTTTTAGATGACATGCTGGATCTTCACAAGCTTCTGAGAAAGTAGAGACACGGCCTTATCTCCATATTAAATAGATAATATAAAATGATTAGATTCCTTGGGATCTTCTGTCACAATCACTCTCTTATACTCCAGTGGACCAAACCCTTCTCAGAAGTAACCTAGTCATTACAGGTATAGTCTAGTGACGCTTTCTTTTCTGAACTGTTTGCAATACATGAAAAGTCTTGTTAGATAAGGACGCTGTTACTGTAGGGCCTCACCAGTGCCCTACAAAACTGGAGCAAACCACAAACCTGGTTACTTCTGTATTCAATTTCCTAAACAATCAACAAAAATATTTTCTTTCTAATAATTTGCTGTATCATAATGGGTTGCTAAGAACTGTGAACTAAGTTGATTGAAAGAAACCACAGTTATTTGGAAGATCAGACAATGCCGAATTAAATTCGTTATTTGGGTGTCTGAGGTGTGGATGTGAGGCGGGTGGTGTGAAGTTTTTTGTGTAGTTCAGAGGCAGCATTGTGGATGAATTGTAATTGTCCTTTGATCTTTAGCACATAAAATGTAGTGTAGCATTGGATGAAGCAGACCTTTCCCTCTCCCTATCCCCCCTCTCCCTGTCCCGCCCCCCCTCCCTGTCCCGCACCCCCTCTCTCTGTCCTGCACCCCTCCCAAAAGGCTGTCAGTTTAGTTGTGAGAGTGTGTATCAAATAAAAGACTTCTTTACATATTTACCAACCGTGTCTCTCTGGTCACTTTGTTCATGTGACAACAAGTATTTTTTTCTAATCATTTGCCGTATCTTTACACTAGCTTCTACAAATCATTGTAGTGGGATAATCATATCCCACCGCATCTCCCAACTGCAACACTGCAGTATCTGGATAAATGTTTTTTTTAGCTTTCCTTACCAGTATGGACATTATCACATTTTCCTCATTATTCTCTATTTGATAAATCTTTGTCAACTCATTTAACCTACATCCTTTTTGCGTCATCAGCAAATTGAGCAACTGTATCTTCAGTACCTTCATCTAAGTCATTTATATAAATTGTAATAAAAATGTTAAGGCACCAGCGCTAATCCTGTGATACACCACTCAATACATCTTGCCGACTATTAAAAGACTCTATTTCCTGTCAGCCGACACAATGACTTCTGTTGCTTTATGGACTGATCTCATTTTACGACGTACGCATTACTCAGGAATGCTTTTCTTCACGGCCTTAGCTGGACTTTCCATTTGAGATTAATACAAGAATTATGAGGCAAAGCAATGCATGCTGGAAGTCAGAAATGAAAACAGAAAATGCCCAGCAGGTCTGGCAGCATCCATGCAGAGTGAAAGAGAGCTAAACATTCGGATAAATAGCCTTCTTTCATTAATTGTTTTATGGTTTATTTTCTTTCCGTTTTATAGGTTTTCTTACCCTTTTCTTCTGTCATGTAAAATACCCAGACCAAGCAGGATTGCTCATAGCCTCCTAGCAAGAGAACTCTGAAAGATCGTAAAGGATGCAACATAAATTCACTTATGAATTTCTAACTCAGTTGACAGAAAAAAATCTCAGCAACCCTTTTCTGCGATGGCAAAGAAATATTATTTTTAAAGAGTAGCAAAATCACGTAATTGAACAGAAGTCTTGTTGCACACTCATTTTCTCATTATGACTGTGAACCGTTTGTGTCCAGATCTAGGTGCGCGAACAATGCGGGGAGCGCTCAATGGTAGAGTGTGGTAGAATCAGATCAGCATATGTCATGAAATGTGTTGTCTTTGTGGTGGCAGCAGTACAATGTGATATATAATAGAGAAAAAAGCTGTTAATTACAGTGTATGTATTATAGATGTATAAAATTATATAAGTAGTGAAAAAAAAATACAAATTAAATAAGAAGTGAGGTTGTGTTAATGGGTTCAATATCCCTTCAGAAATCAGATGGCAGAAGGGAAGAAGCTGTCCTGAATTGTTGACTACGTGCTTTTGGGCTCCCGTACCTTCTCCCTGATGGTAGCAATCAGAAGAAGGCATATTTCGGGTCATGGGGGTCACTAATGATGAATGCTGCCTTTTTTGAGGCACCGCTCCTTGAAGATGTTATCCCGACATTTTCTGTCCTTGCCTGTCCAAGAATTCCTGCACTGATGATGTCATGAATACGGAACATGTACAAGAATTGCTGAGCAAGTTTGCCAATACAGCTTGACATAGCAGGACTTCACAATACATACTACCACTCCACTCATTCTGTCCTTCACAGGCACTGGCTGACTATCTCATCATGAACAACAGTGGATTGTGAGAGAAAAAAAAACATAATTAATCAGGAGCAAACACGAGGAAATCTGCAGATGCTGGAAATTCAAACAACAACACACACAAAATGCTGGTAGAATACAGCATTCGTCAGGACGAAGGGTCTAGGCCTGAAACGTCGACATCGCTTCTCCCTATAGATGCTGCCTAGCCTGCTGTGTTCTACCAGCATTTTGTGTGTGTAATTAATCAGGAGAATTGGTAAAGTTTGGATAGGTACATGGATGGTAGGGGTATGGAGGGCTATGGTCCTGGTGCAGGTCAATGGGAGTAGGCAGTTTAAATGGTTCAGCATGGATTGGATGGACCAAAGGGCCTGTTTCTGTACTGTACTTTTCTATGACTCTGTAACTTAGAGGAAAAGGAAACTGTCTTGCACATTTTCTGCTGTCACTGAGGTTACTTTTTTAAGGCTGCAAACAAGAGGAGCTGCTCTTCTTTTGAAAACAAATCATAATCGCTAGATCCTGTTGAGTGATTGGAGGGAGGGACGTAGGAGCAGAGTTAGGCCAGCTGGCACATCGAGTCTGCTCCGCCAATCAATCATGGCTAGTCCTGTTTTTTTTCCCTCCTTCTCAACCCCAGTTCCTGGCCTTCTCCTCGTGACCTTTGATGCCATGTCCAATCAAGAACCTATCAATCTCTGCCCTAAATACGCCCAACGATCTGGCCTCCACAGCTGCACGTGGCAACAAATTCCACAAAATTCACCGCCATTTTGAATTTTCATCTTATTACAATTCTGCTGGTGTGAAACTCGTTCTAGAATCAGCCGCACATTTCCAGAAGGTTCAGATACTCAGATGAATCACAGACAGATCCTCAGTGTAAGCCAGTCTGGGGATCATCTCACCCACAGTATTCTTATAGGTAGCAGCAACTGCTCAAGGACCCTGCGTTGTGCCGTCTTGACCTGTGTTGATCTATTCTCTTTCTCTTCGTAAGTGAATCAAAATGCCGTAAAATTATCTGCATCGTGGCAACGTAACCCAGGTATTTTCAGAGAAGTATCTGGGTTACAGTGGGCAGCGTGGTGGTGTCGCGGCTAGTGTAACACAATTACGGCACCAGCAATGTGGGGTTCAGTTCTGCAGATATCCCTAAGGAGTCAGTGTATTCTCTCCTGCATTTCCTCAGTGTGCTCCGGTTTCCTTCCTCTTTCCAAAGACGTATGGATTAGCAGGTTAATTGATCACATCGGTGTAATTTGGTGGCGCGGGCTCATGGGGTGGAAGAGCTTGTTACCGTGCTGTGTCTGTGACTGAAAACAGTGACACACCACCGACTGGAGTTCTCTCCCCTTGTATTCAACCCCAATATTCCCAATCTGATTACCCACTGTTATCTCGTCCAGTCCCTCACTTGCTCCCCAGGGGTCCTTCAGACCTTCTTTACATGCAGCAATAGTTTGAGTAAGGAGATTTGGGCTGTCGCCAAAGACACTCGCAAATGCCTACAGAAGCAGACACTCAGTGATTTAGGAACGGTATTCAACAGCAGCTTTTCCCCCCTCTGCCATCCATTTTCTGTGTGGACATTGGACCCATGAATTCCACCTCACTTCATTTTTGGTTTTGCACTACTTATTTAACTATTACATATATATGCTTAAGGTTGTTACAGCCGGGGGTAGTAATGGGGGCAACCTATTAAATGCTCCCAATGGCATGCGCCTCAAATAACCTTTGACAACCAAGCCCAGCCCAGTGCAACTGTTTCTACTGACAGGATAAGCAGCAAAGGTGGGTGACTGGCACCTTAAAACCAGTCACTTCGGGCAGATGGGGCTTGTCAGCCATGGTTGGCAGCTCATCTCAGAGAAGGAAAACTCTGCCTTGCTTTGGGAGTAAACCCAGAGGGAAAAATCCGGCGCTAGAGTCCCCAAAGCAGTCCTACGTTGAGTTCAATGCTGACTGGCAACTCCTGTGACGCTGCTGGTACCAAACTGTATTGGTCTCTGCCGTTCCTTTGGGGTTATTGGATGTGCAGAGAGGGGGAGCTTGCTACATGGGCAACATCTTGCTCTCCATATTGTACTGCCCAGACTAGCGTATCTGGACAGCTAGGGTGCAATATCCATTGTCAACTCTGACCAACGGAGGCCTCATACATGCTACTGTAATTCATGTTTTCTTTCTATTATTATGTATTGCATAGTATTGTTGTCGCAAAGACAACAAATTTCATGACACATGCCGGTGATATTAAACCTGATTCTGAAACACTCCACAATGTCAGCAATCTTACTGCCACACAACTTTTGAATGAGTTTCTTGGTTCCAGAGTTTCCAGGACACAAGGGTTAAATGCACTCCATCGCTATGTGACTGAAAATTGCAGAGTTTTACTAACCTTGGAGGGTTTAATTAAATTAAGACATCTACTGCCTAAAACAGGCAGATGTTCCAGCTGCCCAAGGGAAGGCTCCTATAAAACAGAGCTGGAGCTGATTAGCTTTGTGACCTAGAGTGTGTAAAACCAGCCTTCCTATAATTTACAGAAACTGCACCATGAAAGGAGAATGATATTAAGGCTAGGCATCCAAATTTGCTCTTAGGCCTCATTTCCATAAAGCCAATGACTGTGGATACCTCGTAAGTAAGATTCTTAAGTCTTTGAGGATGGCATTCAAAAGGAGGCCTTGCTCAGGCTGCCTGGCACAAGATCACTATGGAAACAGGCGAAAAGCACTTCCCTGTTTCCACAGTGATACTATGAGAAGGGGTATCTAAATCTTATCCAAAGAGCTCTGTTGGTTCTGTAAAAGGTTCGTTGCTCGGGCAACAATAGACAAAGATATTTTCCATTTTCTTCAAGGGGAATGCCTAACTGCACTAAATTGTACTATGAAGAGAATTTCCGAGGTTTTCTAGGTAAAGGTATATTTATGGGGGGGGGGGGGTTGGGAAAATGTGATCAGTGATATAATAACCATATTTTGAACCAATTGGTCAATTGTATGATTGAGATTCATATTTATTTATCACATGTACATCAAAACATACAGAGAAATGTGTCATTTGTGTTAACAACCGGTTCATGCAGCTTCAATTTCATCACTTAAAACAAGTGTAGATACTGTATATACATGGATGGTAGGTGTATGGGGAGGTCTATGATCGAGGTATAGGTCGATGGGACTAGGAAGAATAATAGTTTAGCATGGGTTAGATGGGTCAAAGGGCCTCTCTCTGTGCTGTAGTGCGTGACTCTATGACTCGTTAACCAACACACCTAAGGACATGCTGGAGGCAGCCCACAAATGTCACCAGACATTCTGACGAGAACACAGCACGCCCACAATGTTCAACACAACACAAACAGCAACAATAACAAAATAACAGCAGCAAAATCAGTTCTTTTCACACCTTCACACTCACAGGCCCCCAACCCCAGGACGGGCTGGTTTGGGGCCTCCAGTCTCTGGCCCAGTACTCTCAAACTCGCGGACGTTTGCCTCCACCTCCAGTCTCTGACCCGGACTCCCAGACTTGCAGGCAGCTCAGTGCAGCGAGCATTTCTTCCCCTTTCACTTCAATCTGCACCACTCTTGCAGGTCACTTCTCTGAGAATGTTGTGACAACGCTTCTTTGCAAGGCCAAGTTCTGCAGCCTGCAGCACACCTCTAGTTTTTGAACGGGGAGAAAATTCAGAAATCTGAGATGCAGAGGGACTTGGGAGTCCTCGTGCAGGGTTCTCTGAAAGTTAACTTGCAAGTTGAGTCAAAGGAAGGGAAATGCAATGTTAACATTCATTTGTAGAGGATTAAAACAGAAATGCAAGGATGTAATGCTGAGGCTTTACAGCACATTGGTCAGACTACATTTGGAGTAATGTGAGTGATTTTGGGCCCCTTATTTAAGAACAGATGTGCTGGCATTGGAGAGGGTCCAAAGGAGTTTCATGAAAATGAGCTCAGGAATGGAAGGGGGTAACGTATGAGAAGCACTGGGTCTGTACTTGCTGGAGTTTAGACGATTGTAGGAGAATCTCATTGAAACCTATCAAATACTGAAAGGCCTAGAACAGAGTGGACATGGAGAGGATGTCTCCTATAGTGCAGGATTGTAAGACCAGAGGACACAGTCTCAGAATAGAAGGATGTCCCTTTAGAAAAGTGCAGAGGAGGAATTTATTTAGCCAGAGGGTGGTGAATACCATAGACAGCTGTGGAGGTCAAATCATTGGGTATATTTAAGGAGGAGGTTGACAGATTCTTGATTAATCAAGTATGTCAAAGGTGACAGGGAGAAAGTGGAGAATGGGGCTGAGGGGAAGAATAAATCAGGCATAATTAAATGGTGGAGCAGACTGATGGGCTGAATGGCTTAATTCTGCTCCTCTGTCTTATGTTCGTACTTATAGTCTTACTTAGATCCTTTGACGATCAGGCTGCATTGTAACTTAGCTCTAGCTCTGTTGAAGATGGTGAAATGCTGGCAGGGCTCTGAAAACCTGTGTCAGCCAATGGGCCGGGAGTGTTCAAGAACATCTTCAACCTCTCACTGCTCCAGTTGGAGGTTCCCACCTGCTTCAAAAATGTGACAATCATATCAGAGCCTGAGGAGAGCGAGGTGACCTGACTCAATGACTATCGCCCACTGGCACTCACATCTACTGTGATGAAATGCTTTGAGAGGTTGGCCGTGCCTGCAATCAGCTTCTGATTAAGCAAGGACCTGGAGCTGCTGGAATTTGCCTATCGCCACTGGCTCTCCTTGGATCACCTGAACAACAGCAGTGTTGCTGTTATTTGTTAGTTACAGCTCAGTGTTCAGCACCATCGTACCCTCTGAACTAATCAACAAACTCCAAAGACTGGGCCTCTGTACCTCCCTCTGCAACTGGATCCCTGACTTCCTCACTGGGAGACCACAGTCAGTGTGGATCCCAGATAACATCTCCTCCTCACTGACAATCAACCCTGGTGCACCTCAAGGATGTGGGCTTAGCCCACTGCTCGACTCTCTCTACATCCACAACTGCATGGCTAGGCACAGCTCAAACGCCATCTATAAATTTTCCAATGACACGACTATTGTTCGTGGAATTTCAGGCAGTGATGAGGAGGCGAAAAGGAGTGAGATAGATCACTTTGTTGAATGGTGTCACGACAACAACCTTGCATTTAATGTCAGTAAGTCCAAGGAATTGATCACGGACTTCAGAAAGGGGAAGTCGAGGGAACATACGTTAGTCCTCACTGATGGATCAGCAGTGGAAAGGGTGAGCAGTTTCAAGTTCCTGAGTAGCAACATCTCTGAAGATCCATCCTGGGCCTAACATATTGAGGCAACTACAAAGAAGGCACAACAGCGGCTATATTTCATTAGGAGTTTGAGGAGACATGGTATGCCACCAAAAACCCTTGAAAATTTCTACAGGTGTACTGTGGAGAACATTCTAACTGGTTGCATCACGGTCTGTTGCAGGGGGGCCATTGCACAGGATTGGAAGAAGCTGCAGGAAGCTGTAAACTCAGCCAACTCCATCATGGGCACTAGCCTTCCCATCATCGAGGACACCTTCAGAAAGCGATACCTCAAAAAGGCAGCATCCATCATTAAGGACCTCCAAAACCTAGGACATGCCCTCTTCTCACTGCTACCATCAAGGAGGAGGTACAAGAGCCTGATGACACACACTCTATGTTTCAAGAACAGCTTCCTCCCTTTCACCATCAGATTTCTGAATGGACAATGAACTCCCTTTTGGCCCCATTTTTAAAATATATATATACACACACACACATACAAAATACTTAATCTATTTGTTGTGTATTGCAATGTACTGCTGCCGCAAAACAACATATTTCACAACATATGCCAGTGGTATTAAACCTGATTTTGATTCAAAGTGGCAAAGATATGCTCAACAATTACTGTAGTTGGATGCAGGCACCTTATCAGTTGGTGCCTTTAGCTGCAGTCCCTGGGAACTAATCTGTATTATTGAGATGGTGAGTTGCCAAAAACTAAAGGCAGCATGACAACTTCTTTTTTCCCATGGATCTTTCCATTTCATGAAGGAGCATGTAAGGCAAGATTAATATGAACTGTAGTTCTTAAGCCTTTAGAAATTTTGCTGGTAAGTAAAATTGCACAATAGCTCACTGCTTTTAGAGGGAAGAGGGAATAAATCTTTACCAAAACAAACTGGTCATCAGTCACCTTTATACAAAAAAAATGCGTAAGTTGTTCAGCTAACATTTCTGAACTGATATCCTTCTCATTCACAAGCTGCCACTTGTAATCTTGATGGGCCTTGGCAATGCCAACCCTGTGAAGAGCTGGCTGCAGACCAGGAAATGTTTCTTTCACACTGAAGTACCTGCAAGCATTGTTCCACTGACAAATGGTGGGCATGTGTCTTTGTCCAGTGCAAGGCGACTAGCAAAGGCATATAAAGGGCAATTTGCACATGAAACACATTATTTGGGAAGCAGTGAACAAATGACTAACTCAAGAGAATATTCTTCAGACATTGCACAAAAATACCGGTAGCAATTTCTTTCTTTTCTAAACCGGGGTGTATTGGTTATCAGAATCTATTAGACAGAATGTTGTGGACAGACAGAGCTCTCAAATGCTTTATTTAAATCCGTCTCTCAAATTTTTGAATAAATACTTTATTCAATTCATCAAGTATATTATCATTTATGAACCATTTAGTGTTCTAATTTAAGAAATCTAGGGATGTATAGAAGAACAACATATTTTTAAGTTAGCAAAACTGGAATGTATTTCAACTTTTTAAAGGGATGAACTAGGAAACTTAATGATCCTCAATAATAAGTTGTTACAAAAGTTTACTTTTCAGTCACTAATCCCTCACAACATTCCAGGAGAATCATTAAACTACTGGATGGCAAATTCTTCATGAAAATCTTCAAAACCTCCTTGAATTCCATTACAAATACTCCCCATCCTCCCATATGCATATCTATAGATTTTATGTACTCACAAGCATATGTAAAAGGTGGAGAGTTTGAAAAGGTGAAGGTTGAATCCTTCTATAAACGTTTGCCTCCTCTTGATTAGATTTCAATCCCCTCAAATATTTTCCCAGGAATGAGTGTGTGCAGGGAATCTGAGCGTGCTCCACTGCTCTGACCCCAGCTTCAGAAGACTGCTTGAGATAAAGTGCTGGAAGTACTATATACAAAATGCAGACTGTCAGCAATGGGACCAGGTATACTGAGCTGCTCTTGACATACACCAGCTGTGAACCAAATGACCTGTGGTCAGCCAGCAAGATTCACACACAAAAAACACTTTGGGCCTGTATCACTTTCTTTTATTAGGCAATGGTATTTTTTTTTCAAACAAGTTCTGAATAAAAGATAAAGGAAAAAGTGGAACTTAAATATCCATTTCATCAAAATAGATTTAAGGGTGGTGTAGAATACATAGGCTTCAGACATGCCATTTCTCTGTTCAGCTCATTGTGACCTGCGCTTGAACTTTTTGTTCTCTTGCTGCTGCATTTCATTGTCAGGCATTCCTGGCAGTCTCCACATTACATTATGAGGAAACTGCTAATACCTTGCTTTTCCTGACTGCCCTGTGCCATGCTATGCTGCTCTGGTAAAATACAATGGATTTTCTATTCTACATGGTAGAACTCCCATAGTTTGTAAACCCCAACCACATTGATTTGCTCCGTTACAATATATATCCTATGGTGAAAAAAACGATTTACAAGGATACTCTTATCCACGTTAAGTGAGTTCATTGTTTTGTGCAGAAGAGCTTTACTGTGTGCGTGTGTGTGTTTAAATAACTTGTTACTTTAGTACATTAAATGCACAAAGATGTCTGTCGCTGGAGCAGAGGCTTGTGAGGTAATAACCCCATTCATCAGCCCTCTGTAGCCTAAAGTTCAGTCTTGCCAGATGGGGTAGGATCGTTGCCTTCATCAGTTGAGCTCTGGCCCGTGGGTATAAAGGATAATGAGGCAGAGTTTATACAATACCGTTTACCAGTTGGACGGGGCCCATCATCAAAGATATGTCCCAGATGTGCACCACACTGAAATGGAATAGCAAAAGTAATTGCTTTCTTGTAACAAAATGGATATTTTAGATTGCTGTTATAGTCTACATCATTCATCACAGGGCAGTAAACTCTAGATAACATCTCAATATTCCTTCAGATCTAACCTTTCACCCTTTAATAGCAGCTATTTACTGTGCTTAAAAAGTACTCTTCCAGCAACTTGATAAAGTGATGCAGATTCAGAAATATTAATTATGCTTCATTAAATCAACTGGGCTGTAGTTAACTTCAGCTAAAGATTTCAAAAAGAATCATTATTTTATAACGGAGATTATAAACTAATTCTACAGGAATGTTTTTAACAGGGTTGCCTTTGAAATGGTCACGTGCATTTGTCAGTAGACACTAGAAACAATAAAAGTCACCTTTCTGAAGACTTCTGCTTTTGTACACACACGGAGGTCTGTCGAGCTGAGATCAGAGTGTGTATTGTTGATAAATAATGACACTGTTGTTAAAATTGCTTTCTGCCACTGTGACCCTGCCAGTCGTGTGGACCATCAGGTTAAACACCCTTCTTGTTGCCATGGATACAGAGATCTCTCCATTCCCTGGTATTACTTGCCAGCTTTAACATTCTGTCTGTGACTCTAATACATACTCGAAACCAAATGCTACAATTCCTGGACATTGCCAATCAAGCCCAGTTACTCGATAAACCCAATAAAGTCTGCAGATACTGGGAATCCAAAGTAACACACACAAAATGCTGGAGGAACTCAGCAGGTGAGACAGCATCTATGGAAATGAATAGACAGTCGACATTTTGGGTCAAAACCCTTCTTCAGAACTGAGAAGGAAGGGGGAAGACACCAGAGTACAAAGATGATTGGTTACATTTATATTAAATATATCCATTACATGAATTAAATTTTTACATTTTTATATAATTTTTTGGAGAATTGGAGATGCAAACTTAAAATCTTTTACATCATTGTGTGAGAAGCATATACTTGTTCTTTGTATCTATTTTTTACAATAGTATCTTGTCTCAATCCTGCAATATTGAACCCTTATTCGGGTGCAGTTCAAGTGGACACTGTCACAACAGTAATTGGCAACCTTTAAAAGGAGGGCTTTGTGGTTTAATGTGACAATACCATCCAGCTGAATCCTGTTCTCACAGATGTATTGTGAACATGGACTGTTGGATATCAGATTAGTCTTTTTTTTAAACTTCTTTAAACTGGAGGTACTGAAGGCAAATCTGATTTCACTTATCAACAACTTCACTAAGATCAGTTGTACATAAACCAAAAGCCAAATCTGTGATTTTAAAAAAAAAAATTCTGTGGCTCTACTGCTGAAATAACAAGAGAATAAATCAGATATGCTTTTAGCATTTTTGATCTACTGACCTGCATAAATGTGGTTTGGAAAATTGGAGCTAACTTACATATTATAAACACGAGAAAGTCATCGGATGCTGGAAATCTGAATACACACACACACATACGCACAAAATGCTGGAGGAACTCAGCAGGTCAGGCAGCATCTATGGGAATGAATTAACAGTCAACGTTTCGGGCTGAGACCCTTCTTCAGGACTAAGAAGGAAGGGGGAAGACACCAGAAAAAAAAAGTGGGGGGAGCGGAAGGAGACTAGCTGGAAGGTGATAGGTGAAGTCAGCTGGATGGGAAAGGTCAAGGGCTGGAGAAGAAGGAATCTGATAGGAGAGGAGAGTGAATGCTGCCTGACCTGCTGAGTTCCTCCACCACTTTGTGTGTTACGTATTATAAAACTTGATATCCATAAACTGTTGGCAAAAGAGTAATCAATGCAAATTTCCCTAGAAATAAGCTTAACTTAAAAAGGTATAAAAGATAGCTCCTATGTATCAACATTCAATAGCAGTATAAGTGTAAAACCAATAAGTTATTAATAAACTTACGTAGCTACAGCTGGTCTCAATCCTGTGCATTCCATGGGAAAAGTCATCTACCTGTGTTATTGCCTTAGAATCCAGCACATCATAGAAAGATGGCCAACCTGTGTGGTAACAAAACGAATCATCAATAGTTTGATTGAACAATCCTGTGTCTCCTCCACCAGCACAGGTGCATTTCAAGGCAGTGTGCTTATCCCCCTGCTCTACCTGCTTTACACTTACGACTATGCTGCTCAGCACAGCTCCAATGCCATATTTAAGTTTGCTGACGCCACCACTGTCGTCAGAAGGTGGTGGTGAATCTGGCTGAGTGGTGCCACAACAACCTCTCACTCAATGTCAGGAAGATTAAGGAGCTGATGATTGACTTCAGTTGGAGGAAACCAAAGGTCCATGAGCCAGTCCTCATCTGGAGATCAGAGGTGGGGAGGGAGAGCAACATTAAATTCTTGGTATTATCATTTCACAGGATCTGTCCTAGGCTCAGCACACAAGTGCAAATATGAAGAAGGTACAGTAGCACCTCTGCTTCCCTAGAAGTTTGTGAATGACTCCAGGATTGAATGGCTTGTCATATGAAGAGTATTTGTTGGCTTTGGGCTTGCATTCACTGGAATTCAGAAGAATGAGGGGTGACCTCACTGAAACCTATTGAGTAGTGAAAGACTTTGATAGAGTGGATGTGGAGAGGACATGACCGCCTGTGGGAGAGTCTAAGACCAGAGCACACAGCCTCAGAATAGAAGGGGTGTCCTTTTAGAATGGTGATGAGGAGAAATTTCTTCTGCAAGATAGTGGTGAATCTGTGAAATTCTTTACTACAGGCAGCTATGGAGGCCATGTATATTTAAGGCAGAGGTTTATAGATTCTTGATTGATCGGGGCACAAAGGGATATGGGGAGGAGGCAGGAGAGTGAGGCTGAGAGGAACTTTGAATCAGCCATGATAGAATGGTGGAGCAGACTCGATGGGCCAAATGGCCTAATTCTGCCCCTATATCTCATTGTCTTATTGAGCACATCTACATGAAACGCTGTCACAGGAAAGCAGCATCCATCATCAGGGACCCCCATCACCCAGATCATGCTCTCTCCTTGCTGCTGCCATCGGGTAGATGGTACAGGAACCTCAGGACCCACAGCACCAGGTTCAGGAACAGTTATTATTACCCCTCAACCATCAGGCTTTTGAACCAGAGGGAATAACTTCATTTGCCCCAACACTGAACTGTACCTACAACCTATGGATTCACTTTTCATCTCACGTTCTTGATATTTATTGCTTATTTCACGACTTCAGGATTGAAGGACGTCCATTTAGAACAGAGATGTGGAGAAATTACTTTAGTCAGAGGGTGGTAAATCTGTGGAATTTGTTGCCATGAGCAGCTGTGGAGGTCAAGTCATTGGGTGCATTTAAGGCAGAGATAGATAGGTTCTTGATTAGCCAGGACATCAAATAGTATGGGGAAAGTTAGGGGAGTGGGGATGACTGGAAGAATTGGTTCAGTCCATGATTGAATGGGGGAGCAGACTCGACGGGCCAAATGGCCTACTTCTGCTCCCATATCTTATGGTCGTATTTATTTAATATTATTTTTTTCTTTTGTATTTGCACAGTTTTTTGCCTTTTGCACATTGGTTGTTTGTCCATCCTGTTGGGTACAGTCTTTCATTGATTCTATTGTGTTTCTTGAATTTACTGAGTATCCCCACAAGAAAATGTATCTCAGGGTTGTATATGATGACATATATGTACTTTGATAATAAATTTAGTTGAACTTTGAGATCTGCATTCCCAGAATAATTTCAGTTGTAATGGCTTACTAGTTACATCTGATAATGGTAATAATGAAAATTACATATGATTTAATTCCAAAACTATTGACAGAAACAAAGGACAGCACTTAAACTATTTTAAATAATATGATATGTATTATAATATATATGGAATTATTTTATAGATCAGCTGTTACAGAATCAGCAAGTGAATAGCGTGCAAGAGGACAAGGTTAATTAATTTAGGGAAGAGTGATGATAATATGTTTTGTATTAAGATTGTAAGTGTCTTAGTTGAAAATGAAAGCAGGGCAAACAGTCTCAACAAAGCTAACTACAGATATATGAAGCATGATTTGTCTGGTAGAGTGAGAAATGGAAAAGTGTGACAATGGCCAAGCAAGAGCTAATATTTAAATAAACAATATATTGTTTTCTCTCCTTGAAACAAAACATGAAAAGTGATCCAACTGTAGCTAACAATTAATTAAGTCAAAGAAAAAAATTTATAGGATTGCCAAGTAGGAGACAGTTTGAAGATTGGGCGAATTTCAGAGTTCTGCAAACGAGGATCAAGAAATTGAGTGAAGGATCCTAATGAAGGGTCTTGGTCCAAAACGTCCACTGTTTACTCCATTCCATAGATGTTGTCTGGCCCGCTGGGTTACTCCAGCATTTTGTGCGTGTTGCTTGAATTTCCAGTATCAGCAGATTTTCTTGTGTTCCCAAAATTGATAAGTATAGAACATGTGTATGAAGATAATCCATCGAGTAATACAAAAATGCATCATAAACATTTCTACAGACGTGGGATAAGGAAACGATTAGCAAAGGTTCAACTCAACCCCTTACATTCTGGGATGGGAGAAATTATATTGGAAAATATAGAACTGGTAGAGAAATTAAAGAAGTATTCTGTTGAATAAAAAAAAACCAAATTCTTGAAAAAAAATTACGAATAGGGGAAGGGTAGTGATACTTTAAACAAATTAGCATTAAGAAAAAGCAATTTTGGAGAAATTAATGGAACTGAAATCCAATAAATTCTCATGATAATATTCATCCCAAGGTTTTGAAAAAGTTGTATATGGAAGTTGTGGATGCTGGTGATTATTTTCTAAAGTTCAATGGATTCTAATATGTCTCCATCTGATTATAATGGAAACGGAACTAGAGTGTAAATGTTGGTAACCAATTAAGAGTGGTAACAGGACAATTAAACATAATAAGATGTTTGATCAGAATTAATGAACTTACAAACAGAAAACTTTTGAGAAATTGTTTTGGAGTTTGTAACTTGCAGAATAGGTGATGGGTAAGTAGTAGATGTAGTATATTTTGAGTTTCCGAAAGGCTTCAATGAAATGCCACCCAGGAGAATATTGAACAAAATCAGGGCACTTGGGTTCATTAATAACATACTAGTATGTCAAACAATGATTTATGTATAGACAGCAGGGAGTTTAGATAAAGAGGTATCTTTGGGTACAAAGCTGTGTAACATGCAGGATGCCACAGGGATTACTCTTGGTATCCTAGATGACGTAAACCTGTGTGGTGGATGTAAGGGAGTTGTAGAGATGCTTCAGATGTATCCAGGACATCTTCAAGGAGCGATGCCTCAAAAAGGCAGCATCGATCAGTAAGGAATCCCATCATCCTCTTCTCATTGCTACCATCAGGGAGGAGGTACAGGAGCCTAAAGCCACACACTCAACAATTCAGGAATAGCTTCTTCCCCTTTGCCATCAAATTTCTAAATGGACACTGAACCCATGAACACTATCTCACTACTTTTTCTTTCTCTTTTTGCACTATTTATTTAACTTAATAAATAATTCTTACTGTAATTTACAGTTTTATTATTATGTACTATAAAGTACTGCTGCTGCACAATAACAAATTTCACAAATATGTCAGTGATATTAAACCTGATTCTGATTCTGATACAGATTGACAAAGTGAATGGGTAACAATGAAGTTGATGAATTCATTCCCTTGAAGAAAGTTGAAGAAATATAGAATAAAATTTTTTTAAACGATAAAGACTGAAAAGTGTCAAGAGAAACCAGGAATGTAACATGCAGCTACATTAGGACAGTTATTTTCCTTACTAAATTATTCCTTACTAAAATCATATAGGGCCTCATTAAGCCAGCACCTAGAATAATAACGTCCTTAAGAAAACATTTATTTGTGATAGACTGAGCACAATAAAGATTAATCACATTAATTCCTGCTATATAACAAATCACCTATAAATAGAAATTAAGGAGATTTGGTGTGGATTAATATCAGTTCAGAAAATCCAGAGGTCATCTCATTAAAATATTTTAAAAATTCTTATGAAGCTTGAAGGATTTATGCAGGGAAGATATTTTCTGTAGCTGAAATGCCTAAAACCGGATTTCTCATTTCAAAATGAGGGGTTGGTCATTCACATCAGAGATGAGAAGAAATTTCTTTACCCAGAGGTTCGTAAACCTTTGGAGTTCGCTACCCACGAAAGCTCTAAATGTCATTCGCTAAATGTATTCAAGAGAGAGAATGATATGTTCAGGAATCAGGGGATATGGAATTTGTACAGAAAGGCTGGTAGTGGGGTAGAAAGGCAGCCATGATCTTATTGTATTGTAGAGCAGGTGAGAGGATCTGAATGGCCTACTGCTATGCTTCGTTACTCCAAAACATAAAACCAATCATAAGAAAAAAACAGAAAAAAATGTGCATGTTTTTTTTTACTTTAGTGAGGCACACCCTTATGACACTGTGGTATGATGACGACGTATGACTTTCATATACTTTGTACATAGAACCCACAGTGAATTATGTAGACAACAAATAATGCTTAATGAAATAATATGTTTATAATACATTCAAAATTATAATATATTCAAATATACTCAAATATTAAATACATACTTCTGCAGCAAAGTGCTGGAGGAACTCAGCAGGTCAGGCAGCATGTATGGAAATGAATAAACAGTTGGCATTGAGGGCTGAGACTCGTCATCAGGGCAAACTTTTGCTTGTTATATTCTAGTGTTCCTCAACATCAGCGAGTAGCTCAGAACGAGTGGCTGCCTCTGCCTCTGCCTCTGAGTGTGTGCCGGTGGCCAGAGCCAGAGGTAAATGTTGGTCTGGGCTGATACCGCCTCACGTGTTGTGAGAGAGCAGAGTATCAGCAGGGTTCGGGATTGAGGGATCTTTGAATGGGAAACCAGCGCACCAAAAGGAGCAACCTAGAACTCCAATCTGCAAAGTTAAGCAGCCTTATTTGTGTTTCAGAAAAGATGGGCTTCTCACCCGTTAATAACAGAGTTGGATGAATGTTGGGAAGCTGAGGTGACCTTCCTGACTTACTCAATTGTAAAATAGATAGCCGTTAGTTAAACTTCTCCACATTTCTGTTTGAGTCATGCTATGATCTGGTTTGCCTTCACGGTGATTGTTAATTTGTAAGATGAAAAATTGAATGAATACTCAACTATGGCTGGCACCCCAGCTACACCAGATACGGTCATCATCTGATTGCCACAGCAAGAGTGGCTTTACAGTATGAATCAATGTCTGGCCATCGGAAAGGAAGTATGACTGAGTAGCCTGTATAACCTCATCATTCATCCACCTGCAGACATCCGAATTTAACACAACCTGGGAACAGAACCTTGGACCTTCTCATTTATACAGCTTGGCACTGCGTGAGGGGTGCAATCAGGTAGTAATTAACGATGTTCTGCACCGAAGTTCTGTTTGTCTAGAGGTATCTGACAGTTATATTAGAATAAGATACAATGGAAATAGAGGTTGTGATCACATCAATATACACGAATACTCTGATTTCTCAGATGAACAGATTGCTTTCTAACCTTTTTGCGATACCATTTAGTGGCAGTACATGCATGTATAGTGATTCAACAATGATTCTCCACCGTCACACACTGTCAGATGTGAGTGCAATATCCAGACAGTCTGAAACTTTAATTGGTGAAAGGTGTTACTGGCCATGCAGATGTGTACTGAGCAGCACCAGATAATGCTCATACAATCGAGGACCACATCCACCTACCCACCTACTATTCTGACAAAAGGTGCTATCCGGAGATGAACAGGAGTTAAATGTTAGGAATAACGCAAAGAACCAATATCAAGCTGAGAAGTTCAGAAAGTACCATTCACTATCAATACAGAACTCGGGACCTTATCACGTTATGATATGGAGACAAGTGGTTGGAAGGGGAAGTGACTCATGGGTGGACTCCTCTAACTGGTAGATCTGTATAAAAGCTCTAGAGAACTAGTCACGTTATAGCTGGGTTTGAAGCTACTTAACTGAATTGCATTTCTCGGGATACAATATTTTTAGGCATCTTATATTTTTGTTTCATGTTTCTTCCCCTCTGCCATCAGAGTTCCGAATGGACATTGAACCCATGAACGCCACCTCACTACTTATTAAATTTCAAAGTGGCCGGTGGTGCGGTCCCAGATTTGAATCCGGCTGGTTCCTTGTACACTTTCCATCTGTGCTGGGTTGAGTGTTGAGCTAGCAACTCAGCCTCGTGTAAAAACAGACAAATGCTAAAGGACAACAAGATTGTCGTCCAATATGCCACAAGGTGCAGAAAGGAACAACAAAAATTATTATATTTTATATATATTTACCGTAATTTGCAGTTTTAACTACGTATTTCAATGTACTGCTGCTGCCGCATAACAACGAATTTCTAGAGATATGCCAGTGACATTAAACCTGATTCTGACACTAATCTATAAATAATAATAAAATAATATTCTTAGAAAACTTAAAAATTCCATTGGGTATTAAGGTTGTTTGCTTTTTCTAAAACTATTAACAGTGCTAGTCTAATTTTAATTCATCAATTGAGGAATGTTCAACCACAATGCAACAAGGAGCATTTTTAAGGATTTTGTACACACTTTAAAGATTACAGTGAATAGTAAAATTGTTGACAGAATAAATAACTTCTAAAAAAATACCCTCTCCAGTGAGGGTTATCACTGATTTTTTAAAATATTGCTCATTCTTGCAATTTGATACTGTCATCATTGTAAAGAGCATGTCCATCATGGTTCTTCCCCAGTCTGCCCAGGGCTGTAGTTGCTCCATTTTAATCTTCTTAAATATCATATTTTGCTAACCCTTCCAGGTGTCAGGCAACTGCATAACTCAGGTTCGAAAGCTTTGAGCTAATCTATTCAAACAATAACAATGCAAGGTGCAGCAGGTTAACAAATAAGAGTTTAGTACAAGCTTCTCCAAGGAGGATGGAATGATAGTACACAGTTCCTTTGATTTGTAAGAGATCACTCTCTTTGGCCATCACTGACTTTTCCCTTTGTCATGGAAGTTTTCCTATCTAAGTAACTGCCTGCTCTACTTTGGAAGATGGTACTGATAACCACAACATTCTACCTAAAAATATTTGCCCTCATTTTGTCTCCGGTTCTGTTACCTATTAACTCAAATTGCATTCCTTGTTTAGACCATAAAACATAGGAGCAAAATTAGGCTATTTGGCCCATCAAGTCTGCTCTGCCATTCCATTATGGCTAATTTATTACCCCTCCCAATCCCATTTGCCTGCCTTCTCCCTGTAACCGTACTAATCAAGAACCTATCAATCTCCACTTTAAATATATCCAGATTCACCATCTTCTACCTAAAGAAATTCCTCCTTATCTCTGATCTAAAGGAACATCCCTCTATTATGGGCTGTGCCCTCTTGTCCTAGGCTCCTCCATTATGGAAACATCCTCTCCATATGCATTTTATCTAGGCTTTTCAATATTCATTAAGTTTCCAATTTTCCAAAATGAAATTGTAATCTCTATAGAATTTTGAACATTTTTATCTAACTTATCCTCACCTTCTACATTTGGGAAGAACAATTCCAGAGTTTGTTTTCTTCTCTCCACATAACTAAAATCCTTCAAATCTTGGATCCATTTAGTAAATTCCCTCTGCGCCCACTCTTAATTTTTCCAAAGTGTGGTGCCCGAAGTTGATTACAGTTACCCTACATGGTGCTTTATAAACATTTCTAGTTGTCATTGTAATTCTAGCACATTTAAAAATATATGGTGTAGCAGATGTGCTATTAATTTGGTTATCCCAGAACAGGAGCTGCGGGGCAATTTTCTGCCCAATAACAGCTCCAGGCACACACACATGGAGTTTAATAGGGCAGCTTTGACCTCTGCAAACTTCCTAGTTCTCAGGCTCAGAAATCCATCCAATGTAATCGCACCAGATCAGTCAGGTATAAGGACAGTGAACCCACTGAATACAAGAGGAAAAATTGTCTTTTGGGTAAAAGTAAAGCTTTTTGCTTAACTTAATCAAGATTGCCTAAATATGATTAAATTATATGCATGGATTGTTAAGTCTTCTAACCTAAGATAACTTAAAATAAATCATACTCTAAAACCCAAAATCTGTTCCTTAGTAAGTACATTCATGCAACACCAACAGCCATTACAGAGCAGAATGCAATGGGAATTCTACAAAAAACAAAAGACGCTAGAAATCTGAAATAAAAATAGAACATACAGCTCTGTACAACAATGTTATAAAACAGAAAAAGCTAAAAATGCTCAGCAGCTCAGGGAGCATCTGTGGAAAGTGAAAAAATGTCTTTGACATTTCAAGTCAAAGACCCTTCGTCCATTTCACTTCCCACAGACGCTGACTGGCCTGCTAAGTATTTTCAGCATTTTCTGATATGATTCCTGCGAAAGGGTAATGACATTATTGTACAGTGCCTTGTAAAAGTATTCAGCCCCAACCCTTTGGTCACATAAATGAGTATTACAACCAGAGATTTTGATCAATTTAAATGAGAATTTTTTATTTGTAAATCAGATGCTCCTTTTTCACATTAGAGCCCAAAAAATAGGGAAAATTGTAAAGCATTAACAACTAAAAATTCAAACACAAAAATGTCAGCTTGAAGTATTCATCCCCCTTTGCTCACTATTAGTTGAACCACCCCTCAGAGCTATTACAGCCAGCAGTCTTTTTGGATAAGTCTCTATTAGCTTTGCACAGTGTGAAGAATCAAGATTTGTCCATTTCCCGTTGCAGAATTGCTCAAGATGTACCAGGTTAGTTGGGGATAGCCATCTTGAGGTCTTTCCAGAGATGTTTGATTGGTTAAGGTCAGTACTCTGAGTGGGCCACTCAAGGACATTGATTTTCTTCATTTCAAGCCAGCCTACGGTTGCTCTGGCAGTGTGCTTTGGGTCATCGCCCTGCTGAAAGACAAGCTTACTCCCCAGTTTAAGCCTTCTGGCAGAGGCTAGCAAGTTTTTATCTAGTATGCGTCCGTATTTCGCAGTATTCATCTTCCCATCACTCCTGACCAGATTTTCAGCCCCTGCGGCAGAAGAGCATCCACATAGCATGATGCCTTACAGGATGGATAGTATTACCCGGCTGATGCACAGTATTAAATTTACGCCACACGTACCACTTGGTGTTGAAGCCAAAAAGTTCTAATTCAGTCTCATTTAACCACAAGACCGTCCACATCTTTACAGTATCTACGTAATGCTAGCAAAGTCTTTACAGGCAAGGATATGCTTTTTTGTTAAGCTAAGGCTTCTTCCTTGCCACTTTTCCATAAATACCCCTTTGGTGCAAGGTCTTAAGAGATTGAACGTCACCTCCAGATGCAGCCACTGACTTCTGCCGCTCACTGAGAGTGACTGTTGGCTCACAGTTATGTCTCTTACAACTCCCATTCCTCCCTGGCGACTAGGTTTATAGGGACAGGCAGACCTAGGCAGTGTGGCTGTGGTTTTGTATTGTTTCCACTTTTTCATGCTGAGCTGCACTGAGCTCCAAGGCATGTTCAGTGCCTTTGAGATGGTCTTGTACCCTGCCCCAGATTTGTGCTTCTCTATTATCATTTCCTTGACTTGTCTTGGAATACTCTTTTGTCTTCATTTTGGTTTGGTCTTTTGAAAATTGCCATTCTGTTGGGCCTTACAGAGAGAGGGGGCATTTATTCAGAACAGGTGACCCTTCAATTTTCTGCATCAACAAATTGCATGAGTTCGTAAGGTAATATACAGTATTGTACCTGAGGAAAGCTAGCACAGTTATTACAACAAAAGGGATGAATACTTCGTCAGCCTCACAACTTTGGTTTGTAATTTTTTGTAAATTGTTGACAGGTTTTGGAATTTTTTTTTTGATTTGACATGATGCACAATGTTTTGTAGAAAAAAAATCCTACTTCAATATAGTTTAAACTTAGAAAATGAGACAGTAAGATGTGAAAATTGTTGTGGGTGCTGAATATATTTTCAAGGTGCAGTCTATATAAAAAACACCAAGAATAGTAATACTTATTTATAATGATTGCATAGAATGTTGTCCTATACACACTACTCAATCCTGCAATTATTCAGCTAACAGTAGAGAAGATAACTTAAATTTAATAAATATTAAACAGGCTAGGCATCAACTCAGATTTCCAAGTGCAAAATACTCAAAAGCCTTCTTTACCTGCTGAACAGGAAATCCACACGACTGACATTACAACTGAGGTCTACAGATGGAACTTTGTGTTTAGTGAATTTGTCTTGTTTAAAGAGATAAACAGCACGCGGTTTAATATATTTTGGCTTCTTGTCGGCAGAAGCATAAACTGCAACTGTTTGGCTTTGCTTCACTGGAAATTATTTACTGCTTTCTTTTCCTACATCCTTAACAATGCTTATGCATTCTTTTGGCACTGACTGTGCACAGTTAATAACAGTAGTTGCGTCTTTTACAATCCACTACACCATAATTTTTTCTTCACCTAGTAATCTAAAACCTTCCATAACCACTGTGCACCACAAAGAGATACAAATCAGCTATAAGCACTTTCTCCCCTCAAAGGTCTAGCTTAGTAATTGCCAATAAATTTGCTGTTCTCCAACAACAAAAGCAGTTGAAATACTTGTGGTTCACCATGACAGCCTCGTGACCTTTTGAGCTTCTCATTATTTTGTGCAGGACTCATTCCAACTATGTTAACCAACACCACACAAACATGCAGTCATATATAATAAGGGTGCCAGTACTGATTCTTTGCATGTAATCAATGGAGTTACTAATGTCATATTTATAATTACTTTACCAATTACATTTGGCAAATGCTAAGAAACACTGGCATTATGATAAAATCTAAATTACAGCTATTTACGTGCTTAAAATGACCCAATATAGCATAATAGACTGCTCACCAACTCCATTTGAATTAGCATTTTGTAAAGGTTTCCTTCAAATGTTTGCAGATGTCCGTAGAAATCCAGATTGAATTAATGTCACTGTAATTTCTGTCAGTACTTTACCAGAGCACAATTTTATTTAATAACCTCTGGTTTTCTTTGAATTATTTACAACACTGAGGTGCTAGACCTATTTTAAAGATGACAATTTTCATTTATATAGCTGCAAGGTACTCAGAATCAGGTTTAAGACCATTAAGATGTAGGAGCAGAAACAATCCATTTGGCCCATTGAGTCTGCTCTGCTATTTCACCAAGGCTGATCCAATTTTCCACTCAGCCCCATTCTCTTGCCATTTCCCCGTATCCCTTCATACTCTGGCCAATGAAGAATCCATCAATCTCTGGTTTAAATATACATAAAGACTTGGTCTCCACAGCTGCCTGTGGCAAAAAATTCCACAGATTCACCACTCTCTGGCTAAACAAATCCCTCCTCCATTCTGAAAGGACGTCGCTCTATACTGAGGTCCTCTGGTCTCAGACTCCCATCATGGGAAACATCCTCTCTATATGCACTCTATCAAGCCCTTTCACTGTTCAATAGGTTTCAATGAAGTCAGCCCTCATTCTTCTGAATTCTAGTATCACCAGCATATTGTATGACATTTGTTGACTTTGAAGCAACAGTACAATAGAATACACAATAATTAGGGGGGAAAAAACTGTGAATTACAGTATATATATAACAATTATTAAATTAAGTAAGTAAATAAGTAGTACTAAAACAAAAATAAAATAGTAAGGTAGTGATCATGGGTTCAATGTCCATTCAGAAGTCGGACAGCAGAGGGGAAGAAGCTGTTCCTGAATCGTCGAATATAAACAGAAGTATTGTCAAAATTTGTTACTGAGCCTTGCAAGTCAATATTACTGCAGAAAGGCCAAAATGGTTGGTCAAGGAGGCAGAATTTTAAAAATGCTCCTTTACAGGAGCGGAGGTGTAAGGTGTAGAGATCAAACTGCAGAATCCAGTTATCTTGACAGCTGGAGCCTTGGCCTCTGCTGGTGGAGAGGTTAAATTTGAGGATGAGAAAGGTAGAAGGTTTAGAGGGCACAGACATCTAAGAAGGTTGTAGGATTGGAGGAGATTACTGAGGTAAGGAGAGGCAAAATAATGGAGGGATTTTAAAATACCAATGTGAATTTTAAATTCAAGGGATTGCTTAATGGGACCCACTTAAGTTTAGTTAGATGAATGGGAATGGTGAATTTTGGGGGACACACACTAGAGCCTGGGTAATATCAATTTAGGTAAAAGAAAAAACTTATTGGAATAGTCAAGTCTGGACATAACAAAATCATGGATTACAGTTTCATCAATGGATAATGTGAATCAGAGTCAAGAGTTGACTCATGTTACGGAGATATTAACAGGAGATGACATAGATGTATCATCCCAAGTTCAAGTCTGGATCAAATATGCCATAATGGGTGAGGAAGGACCTTGCTCAGTTTTTAGGATGAGGGTAAAATTGGCAACCAAAAAATTGAACCTCCTACATGACCACAATGATGCCGTGGTTTGGTGGCCTGCGTTATATTTTGGCTCTTCGCAGGGTCCTCGTTGCCAAACAGGTCAAAGGACAGAGGTCAAACTAAGAGCGGTCCACCAGTTCTCCAGGTTCAGGGGTTCAGCTCAGGGCTAACAACCCTGACCAGTAAAACAAAACTGTTACAGACACAGCAATGAAGAATCCTTCAACATCTGAGTGTGGCGGTATTCATCAGTTTCCACCCGGGACTTGCATGGCCGATAGGAGTGAAAACTGAGAGGAAGCTACTGACACGATGAAGGAAGCCATGAAAACTGCCAGAGATGGAGGACCTTTACTGCTGCCCTAAACAGCCTACTAGTGGCGTAACAGGCAAAAGAAGAAGAAGGAGGAAGGGAAGAGCCATCTGCTTATTGAATACTGGATATCAAGCAAGCAGTCTGATGACAGGAGCCAAAAGAAGTGGTGTTTGTGAAGTAAAACTCAGGGTCATCTGTGTTTATGTGGAAGCGACCAAGGATAGATCCCTGACAGGTTAGCAAAGGAATCTTCCAGTGTCTGGGAGGGAACCCTGGGCTTTTTTCCCAGGGCTGAAATGGCTATCACGAGAGGTCACAGTTTTAAGGTGCTTGGAAAGTAGGTACAGAGGAGATGTCAGGGGTAAGTTTATTATGCTGTGAGTGGTGAGTGCGTGGAATGGGCTGCCAGCAACGGTGGTGGAGGCGGATACAATAGGATCTTTTAAGAGACTCCTGGATAGATACATGGAGCTTAGAAAAATAGAGGGCTATGGGTAACCCTAGGTAATTTCTAAAGTAAGTACATGTTCGGCACAGCATTGTGGGCCGAAGGGCCTGTATAGAAAACCTATGTTTCTAGATGGCTGTAGACAGGCATGGTGCTAAAACATAGAAACTTGTTGCAAGTTGCTCTCTGCATTTACCAAGACTATCCATGATTTACCAAATTATCTTTGGCAATGAGTGGAAATTGTAACAGTATTTTAGTAATGGGATTTCAGTGGGTTATAAAGGAATGGTGGAATCAAAGTAAAAATGAAATGAAAACAGGAAATCTGGGAAAGCTTAGCAGGTCAGGCAACATTTGGGGAAAGGGAAACCAAATGAATGCCTCAAGATTGATCCAATGAAGTTCTTTGACCCAAAGCTTTAACTCTGTCTTTCAACCTCTGTTCCTATGTGTTATGGTCTCACATATGCTGTCTGATATATTGAATACTTCTAGAATTTTCTATTTTTACCCGCTCACTTCCGTGCTGTAATTCTCCCTCTGTTCCCTATCTTCAGCATCCTTTCTTCACCTGATTTCCAGCTGCTGGAAGGCAGCATCTGCCATTGGTTTTGCCAATGAAATAATTCCCTTGAAATGCTCTGCCTCTGCCCCCATCCCCTTGTGACAGCTGTGTGCAAGTGTTGATATTGAACTCTCTTTTTCTCTAACACAAAAGAATTCTGCAGATGCTGGAAATCTACAGCAACACACACAAAATGCTGGAGGGTCTCAGCAGGTCAGGCACTCTCTACGGAAATGAACAAACAGTTGACATTTCAAGCCGAGGCCCTTCTTCAAGACTGGAAAGGAAGAGGGAAGACAACAGAATAAAATGGTGGGGGAAGGGGAAGGAGGATAGCTAGAAGGTGATGGGTGAAGCCAGGTGGGTGGGAAAGGTGGAAGGCTAGTGAGAAAGGAATCTGATAGGAGAGAAGAGAGGGCCACAGGAGAAAGGGAAGGAGGAGGAGCACCAGGGGATGTGATAGGCAGGTAAGAAGAGGCAAGAGGACAGAATAGGGATTAGAGGAAGGGGGAAAGGGGAAGGAATCTTTTTTGACTGGAAGAAAAAAAATCAATACTCATGTCATCGTGTTGGAAGCTACCCAGATGGAATATAAGGTGTTGCTCCTCCACTCTGAGGATGGCTTCGTTATGGTGCAAAAGGAGGCCATGGATTGAAAATGTCAGAACAGGAATGGGAATCAGAATTAAATGTTTGGCCACTGGGAGGTTCTGCTTTTGGCAGATGGAGTGGAGCCACTTAGTGAAGTGGTCCCCCAATTTGCAACAGGTCTCACCAATGTAGAGGTGAGCACTGGGCACAATAGCCGAGCCCTGCAGGTTTGCAGTTGAAGTGTTGCCTCACCTGGAAGGATTGTTTGGGTAGAAGTGAGGGAGGAGGTGAACGGGTAGGTGTAGCACTTTGGCCGCCTGCAGGGATAAGTGCCGGGAGGAAGATTTGTGGGAAGTGACGAATGGACAAGGGAAAGATGGGGGGAGCGATTTCTGCAGAAAGTGGAGAATGGGGGGAGGGCGAAGTGGTATTTGGTGGTAGGATTCCTGTGGAGATGGTGAAAGTTGTGGAGAATGATATGTTGGGTGTGGAAGCTCATGGGGTGGTAGGTAAGGACAACAGAAACTCTCTCACTGTCAAGGCAACAGAGAGGAGTGAGCAAGGATGTTCCAGAACTGGAGGAAATGAGGGTGAGGGCAACATCAATGGTGGAGGAAGGGAAACCCCACTCTTTGAAGAAGTATGGTATCTTTGGTGTCCTAGCAAAGAAAGCCTCATACTGGGAACAGTTGAACTGGAGACGAAGGAACTGGGAAAGGGAATAGCATTTTTACAGGACATAGGGTGGGACGAGATATAGTCAAGATAGCCATGGAATCCTGTAGAATTATAAAAGATGCTGGCTGAAGTTTGTCTCTAGAGATGGAATCTCGTTTTTCTTTGCCCAAGTAACTTACACATAGGAAGAAGCAAGGTTTCCATGAAGAACAAGAACACTTATCACATCCCACCGATTGGAGATGCCTCATTATAATTCTACTGTTTGTCATTTATATCCCAACTAATTCACAGTGTATGTAAAATGTTTACAGTATTCTTGTTTTTTAACTGTCAATGGTAATTTCCTGCACAAAACTAGCTCCATCCCTTGCATATATTATTCGAGTGTCTTCTGATATCACAAGCTGAAACATAATACAACCAGATCTACCACCCCATAAGAACCTACAGCAAGTAGACCATTAGCCTGATGAAGCAAGGATGTCTTTCCAGCACAAAACTGCCCTCCATCCCCATAGTTTGCTACTGATAAGTTTGATGATATTGAAATCTAGGGCTTCAAATCTTTAAAAAAATCAGAAAATGCCAGAGGTAAACAGAAACATCTGTGGCGAGAGAAACAAAATTATCTTTTCTGAGTGATGACTTCCTGAAGAAAGCTCCAAGGTTTAATGTTTTTATTTCATATTTTCATCACCTGCAACTTTTATTTGCTTTTCAGACTTCAACACTATCCTGGAGCTAATTATTTTGAGAGGCTGATCACTAATAAGTACATGACTTAAACTGTGCCTGCTTCTTTGCAATAGAACCTATGACAAGCCCCTCTCCCACTCTGACCGCTCTCCACTGAACCAGCCACTGAATGGTCAATGTAGATAGCAGCTTTTAGTTGCATCATTACTTGGTAGTTGCAGAATACACCCTGGGTAAATAATGTAACATTAAAGTTTGCCTTCCTAATTTCTCAAAACAGACAACTCTCTCTGGGGCACACTCCAGTTCTCTTAATCAATTGGTGTTGTGACTTGTTCCACAAGGGCTGGGTCTCTTTGTTCAAAAAGTAAACTGTGGTTCAGATGTGAGCTCAAGAGGTAACTGAGGTCTGTAAGATTTAGAAACTCTAAAGGAATCTGACAGCAGATTGCAGTTGTCCGTAGGGGCAATACCCAAGTACTTGTGCAGTTCGTATGAGGAAAGACAGTTTACGACAATCATTGGCCATGCCTCTCCTGCAGGGCTGTGGTGCCGCACTACCACCAATTTGCAGAAGGTCCAAATGTCTTTGACCAAAAATATATATATATATCTATTGGGGTTCCCACGTGACAACTGCAGTGAACATAGCAGTTGGCTTTTCTACTGTCAACCCAATACCTAATGCAACTTGAAAATTGTTCTCCTCAGACTTGAAGTGCTTAAAATAGTAAATCCAACCAATTTCATGAACAGGCATCTTTTCTCCTTCATTTATAAACCTGTGGAACATCAGAGCATCAAATAGCAGTCTGTAGTAATATAAAGTCTTGTTACAACTGATAAAAGCATAAAACCTTGGCCATCTTTTTTTCCTTAGAAGCAGACAATCTCTTCTGTAATTCAATGTCGAACATTATTTATTCAGTGCACCAGACAAAATGGTGCAGCTGATAAAGGCATAAAACTCTTGTCTTTATTTTTTTTCTCTTAGAAGCAGGCAATCTTCCTTTTAATTCAATGTAGAACATTATTTATTCAATGCACCAGACATAATGGTCACTTTAAGGTTACAGGAAGCGAGTCTGCAAAATATTTCCTCTGAAACATTCCCTGTCAAACCTCTAAGGCCTACCACAAAATTGCTGCACCACATCAATAAATATGACAGCCTTAATGTTTTCAAAGTTTATTCAAAGTTCCTATATTCTTTATCTTTGCCTATCTTTATTGCACTGCAGTTGCCAAGTTCCACAAAGCTCTCGTATCGTTTCCTTGAATATTTATATACACGACAGTATTAGCTGCAAAACATTGTTCACTTAATTCATGGTTATGTTTTATCTCAGCAAACCTGGGCATTCCCTGTCAGCAGACCCCGCACAAATAAGTTAAAAGGTGAAATGCACGGAGCACTGAAAAACAATGATAGGCATTACTTTTCTTCCGACCCCATTATTTTATCATAAGACAAAAACAGAGGCCTTGATTTTAATTTTTGGACCCAATGAAAATGCGGGTGCACTGGGTTAAAAATAAGGGCGACATTTCATGCACAAAGCATCTGCATCTTTCTGAGAGAAGCATTTTGGGTATCACAAAGGCAACGTAAATGTTTAAATGCAAACGCACGATGATGTATTTAAAACCACAATAATTTACCTCCTCCTCACCGGGCTTCATCGACCACCTTCCAGCTTCTACTCCTTCCCCTTCCCCCACTCTTTATGCTGGCTTCTTCCCCTTCCTTTCCAGACCTGATGAAGGGTCTTGGACCAAAACATAGACTCTTTTATTCCTCTTCATACATGCTGAGTTCCTCCAGTATACTGTGTGTGTTACTCTGGATTTCCAGCATCTGCAGTATCTCGTGTGTTTATAATTTAGCCAGACACAGTTAGTTTGTCATGTGGTGCTAGTTTCACTTGGAAGCATCATGGTTGAAGGAGCCAATGGCCATCGTCCAGCACCACCTACATCCATAGTAATGAAGTGTTTTGAGAGGTTGGTGTTGAAATATATTAAATCCTGCCTGAGAAGTGACTGGGATCTGCTCCAATTTGCCAACCAGCACAACAGGTCCATAGCAGATGCTATTTCATTGGTTCTTCACTCAACCCTGGAACATCTGGACAGCAATGATGTATACATCAGGATGCTGTTTTCTTGATCGACTCGGCATTCAATACTATCATCCCCTCAAAACTAATCAATAAGCTTCAAAACCCTGGCCTTAATACCTCCTTGTGCAATTGGATCCTTGATGACCCCCAGTCAGTTCAGATTGGCAACAACATCTCCTCCACAAGCTCCACCAGCACAGGTGCACCACAAGGCTGTGCTTAGCCCCCTGCTCCACTCGCTTTACACTTAGGACTGTAAGGCTAAGCACAGCTCCAATGCCATATTTAAGTATGCTGACAACAATGATACCTTTGGCTGAATCAAAGGTAGTGATGAATCAGCACGTAGGAGAGAGACTGAAAATCTGGCTGGGTGGTGCCACGACAACAACCTCCTACTCAATGTCAGCAAGACCAAGGAACTGATTATTGACTTTAAGAGGAGGAAAGCAGAGGGCCTTGAGCCAGTCTTCACTGGGCCAGCTGAGGTGAAGAGCGTCAGCATCTTCAAATACTCTGTCTTATCATTTCAGAGGACCTGTCCGGGGCCTGGCATTTAAGTGCAATTACGAAGAAAGCGCAACAACACCTCTACTTCATTTGGAGTTTATAAAGATTTGGCATGAAACCTAAAATTTTGTCAAACTTCTACAGATGTGTAGTGGAGAGTATATTGACTGGTGGCATCACAGCCAGGTATGGAAACACCCTTGAATGGAAAATCCTACAAAAAGTTGTGGATATAGCCCGGTCCATAATGGGTAAAGCTCTCCCCAGCACTGAGCACATCTAATGGAGTGCTGTCGCAAGAAGGTAGCATCCATCATCAGGGAGCCACACGGCCCAGGATATGCCCTCTTCTTGCTGCTGCACCACTAGGTTCAGGAACAGTTATTACCCCTCAAACATCAGGCTCTTGAACCAAAAGGGATAGCTTTACTCAACTTCACTTGCCCCATCTCTGAACTGTTCCTGCAACCTATGGACCCACTTTCAAGGATTCTTCTTCTCATGTTCTCGATATTTATTGTTTACTTATTTATTACTATTGTGTATTTTTTCTTTCATTTTGTGTTTGCACAGGTTGTTGTCTTTTGCACACTACTTGTCAGCCTTGTTGGTGCAGTCTTTAATTGATTCTATTATGGTTATTGGATTTATTGAGTATGCCCGCAAGAAAATGAATCTCTGGGTTGTGTATGGTGGGATACATGCACTTTAACAATAAGTTTATTTTGAACATTGAACAGTATCCCAGGAACAGCCAAGATAATTAAGCCATCCTCCTGAATAAATGTTTCTCCCCAGCTCAGGGCCAGGAGTGCTCCTCTACAATCTCTGAGTTTTGAATCTGCCTACTACATCATCCCTGTGGGTCATCTTGCTGGGGTTGATGCACTCCCACCTGCTGGGCGACATGCTTTATACTGCGTTGGATTCATAGAGGGTTGGGCATGAAGTGTGTCAGCATGGCCCAAATCTCATCTTGACAAGTTGATCGAACACAACAATTTTTCCAGCAATATTACCCACACTGAAATAGGAAGGTGTCTGTGTTATGAAATAATTGATACAGTGTAAATGCTGGGTACAGTCTGTCCTCAATTGCAGTTTTGATTATTTTTATCCAGCATCTCTTACAGTAAGTTTGCACAGATGAGACCACCCAGGAGCAACACCTTATACCCACCAACCTGATGGCATGAATATCACTTTCTCCTTCTGGTAAGTAAATCCGTCACCCGCCCCCCATTCCCCACTCTGAACTTTTACTACTTCTCAACTGCCTATTGGGGAAGTCCTTCCTTTTTTCCTGTTGTCCAATCTCCTCTCTGATCAGATTCTTTCTTCTCTAGCACTTGATCTTCCCACCCACCTGGCTTCGCCTATCACCTTTAGCTAGCCTCTATCCCCTCCCCTCCCACCCACCTGGCTTCGCCTATCACCTTTAACTAGCCTCTATCCCCTCCCCTCCCACCCACCTGGCTTCGCCTATCACCTTTAGCTAGCCTCTATCCCCTCCCCTCCCACCCACCTGGCTTCGCCTATCACCTTTAGCTAGCCTCTATCCCCTCCCCTCCCACCCACCTGGCTTCGCCTATCACCTTTAGCTAGCCTCTATCCCCTCCCCTCCCACCCACCTGGCTTCGCCTATCACCTTTAGCTAGCCTCTATCCCCTCCCCTCCCACCCACCTGGCTTCGCCTATCACCTTTAGCTAGCCTCTATCCCCTTCCCTCCCACCCACCTGGCTTCACCTATCACCTTTAGCTAGCCTCTATCCCCTCCCCTCCCACCCACCTGGCTTCGCCTATCACCTTTAGCTAGCCTCTATCCCCTCCCCTCCCACCCACCTGGCTTCACCTATCACCTTTAGCTAGCCTCTATCCCCTTCCCTCCCACCCACCTGGCTTCGCCTATCACCTTTAACTAGCCTCTATCCCCTCCTCTCCCACCCACCTGGCTTCACCTATCACCTTTAGCTAGCCTCTATCCCCTCCCCTCCCACCCACCTGGCTTCACCTATCACCTTTAGCTAGCCTCTATCCCCTCCCCTCCCCTCCCACCCACCTGGCTTCACCTATCACCTTTAGCTAGCCTGTACCCTCTCCCCCCACCTTTTTATTCTGGCATCTTCCCCCTTCCTTAGCAATCGTGAAGAAGGGCCTCGGCTGGAAATGTTGATTTTCTATTCTTTTGCGTACATGTTGCCTGACCTGCAATGTTCTAGCATTTTCTGTGTTGGTTTGCTCAGCTGTTACAATTACATAATTTACTAAAAATTTTAAAAGCGCTTGCAAAAGTTACAGATCATACATTCATCCATTAAATTGATCCACAGTTACTCACCTAGACTCCTCCAACCCATAAATTCTGTCATCAAGGAGAAAGAGGGAAGCAAACACCCGCTCCACCCCTCAGTGATACCCTATTCTGACTTGGAAAGATGTTGCCATTCTTTATGTCACCGGGCCTAAATCGTGGCTCTCCCTACCCAACAGCATTACGATAGCAATTTTCACCAGAAGGAATCCAGCAGATCACCACCAGATTTTCAACAGCAATAAGTGCTCTCCTTTCTGTAGGTGCTCATGTCCCAGATATAACCAACTATCAGAACAACACTTTACAGTGCAGGCCAGCCGGGTTCAATTCTTGCTGCTGCCTGTAAGGGGATTGTACGTTCTCCCTGTGGGTTTCCTCTGGGCGCTCTCGTTTCCTCCCACAGTCTAAAGACGTACCAGTTGGTAGGTTAATTGGTCATTGTAAATTGTCCCGTGATTAGTCTCAGATTAAAATGGGTGGCGGGGGGGGTGGGTTTGCTGGGGGCACAGCTTGAACGGCCAGTAGGGCTTACTTTGCACTGAATCTGAATACATAAATAAATAGAATGTGTTTCCAAATCTACTGATTTCACTGCAGTGAATTTTTTTTTTAATTTCATGGAAGGCAACTTCTCAATGGCTTTGGTGGTAGATGTATTGGCAAGCGGCTGAACATAAAGTGTGAGTAAGTTGTATGTGAGCCCTAGTTAGCTGATTTCAGCAGGGCTCGAATACAACTGAGCAATTAGCCTCAGGGTTTTTGAGGAGAGAAAGTGACCTGGTGGAGAGTCTTGGCTCAGAATGTCAACTCTTTATTCCTTTCCAATAGATGCTGCCTGACCTACTGAATTCCTGCAGAATTGTGTCTGTGCTACCATTAAAAAGGGACCATGCCTGGGTTCCCAATGTTTGCTATTAAAACTGCATGATGGTAAATGGCAGGACCTTTCAGTTGTACAATGTCCTGTGTATGTTACTCAAAATGGCTTCTTTGGTTTGTTAAGAGTAGGAATGCTTCTTTGTCTGATAAGTGTTTCTCTCGCAGTTGTTTAGCTTTAGACTTGCTGATATGGGGATTGTATTCATTTGTTAACCAATGGGGAATGTGTGGTGAACTAGATATACCTGTCTGGACTGCTCCTGTGGCTCCTCCCACAGACCCCTGCTGACTGCTCCTGTGGCTCCTCCCACAGACCCCAGCTGACTGTTCCTGTGGCTCCTCCTACAGACCCCTGTATAAAGGCGACTGTGGCCTGTTGCCCTGCCTCATTCCCCAGGATGTAGTGTTGTTCATTCTTCCAGTCAATAAAAGCCGATACCTCGCTTCCTACGTCTCAGTGTGAGTTATTGATGGTGCATCAGAATGTTATTTTGTCTTGTGAGGCTGGGAGCTTGGGGGGTTTTTGCGGGTTTTCAGGAGAGTCGGGAAGAAGACGCCGAGGAAGGTGGACGTGCGCTGCACTGCTTGGTTGACCACCGGGGGTGGTCCCAGGTGCGAAGACGTGGAGGTCGGAAGAAAGTGACGAGGGGTCGAATGGTTCGATGGTTGAGCTACAACGATGTGCACTAAAGTGACTGAACTTTGATAAGTTGGCGCCTTTTGCTTTTTCTTTTCTTTCATATATATTGTACTGCCTAGTACTCTTTTAGTTTTAGTAAAATCTTTAAAGTGTATTTCATAACGGTATCTGGTGTGAATTTGATGCTGTGTGCGTGCGCGAGGCATAAACTTGATTCCCACAGCACCTGCGCGTACGGGAGGTGGGGGTGGTGTGTGGCTGGATCTCATTTTCCCCTAGACATTTACCAGCCTGTTGGGTGAGTATTACACAGTATTTTATCCATAGCCAGCACTCTCCCCCCAAATCAATTAAATAGTTGTTCATTCAGTCGTTAAGTGTCACGTCATATGACATAGGTGATCATGGTCTTTCCACGACCATGAATGTTCTTCGCAAATTTTTCTACAGAAGCGGTTTGCCATTGCCTTCTTCCGGGCAGTGTCTTTGCAAGAAGGGTGACCCCAGCCATTATCAATATTCTTCAGCCATTGTCTGCTGGATGTCAGTGGTCGCATAACTGGGACTTGTGACACGCACCAGATGCTCAGGTGACCATCCAGCACCTGCTCACATGGTTTCATGTGGCCCCGATCCGGGGACTAATCAGGTGCTACACTTTGCCCAAAGAGGACCCGCAGGCCAGCAGAGGGACGGAGTGCCTTACACCTCCCTTGGTAGAGACATATCTCTACTCCGCTATCCAGAAATGTAGTGGCAAAAACACAAGTATAATTGGTTTATAGCTGAAAGAAAAGTCCATAATAGATGTCATTTTTGTAACAATATTAATCTCTACCAGGGGATTAGTTTTGCAGTGAGAAGTGCATGTTATAACGAGCATATCCTCAGTCAAATTTCAAGGCACTTATGGTATCACTGTTCATTAAGTCCTGCCATCCATTTACTGCTGTACCTCGCACTCCCACTCAATGACCCTTAGTATTCAGTCTCCCACACTACAACTAAGCTTAGCATATAATCAAGATATAGTAGCTCATCTCCTGGAGATGATGTACTACAGCTTAACAACTCAGTGTCAGATTCAACAATTTCACATGTTCAACTCTTCGGGGTTTGGCATCTCACACTTTCAACATGCAGTTTATTCCCGTTTCTGTTCTTGTTTTCCAGATATCATTCATCTCCTCCAATTTACACCTTCTTCATACATACCTCTGTTACACTTTTCTAGCCAACACTCCGACTCATGCCACTCAATCCTTTCCTATGGCCACTCTCAAAAAGTACAGTATTCAAAGTACATTTATTATCAAAGTACGTATTCAGTGTACAACCTTGAGACAGCCGCGAAACAAAGAAACACCATGGAACCCATTCAAAGAAAACATCAAACGCCCGTTGTGCAAAAAAAGAGCAAATCGCGCAAATGGTGAAAAAACAAGTGAAAGACACAGAATATAAAACATCAAACCACAGAGTCATTGAAACAGTTTAGGGATGTCCAGCTTAGTTCAGTTCAGTTCAATTTAGCGCTGTGTCATTCGGTGACTGCAGGTCGCAGAGCTAGTCTGCCCCAACCAAAATCGCACAAAATAGCATAAAAAAAGTGTAATGAATAACTAAAAAGCAGCAGCCAGGGCCCTTTCTCCGGGAGCTGTGAGCAAGAGGGAGAGAGAGAGACCAGTCAAACACAGGCAGATGGCGCTGAACACCCGCTCTCCATTTGCTCTCGTCGTCACTGACTTCAATCTTGCTTGACACTTTAGTCGGCAAGATTGGAAAGAAACGGAGTCCATCATGGGCTTGCGCCCTGCCTCCAGGCCACACACTCCATCCGAAAACTCACTGTACTCCCTCGGAGACAGCAAAGCTTCCAATCGCTCAATCAGCCCAAAAATACACTACCGAAATGTAAATCATAAGTACCAATAGTAGCAGTATTATATTTGAAAGAAAAAAAGCAGTTTTGTGAACGTCTGAAGGACATTGCCTTTGGTCTCGTTGTTTGCTGGCATCATCTTTTTCCTTTTCATTTTCTTCTGTATTGGAAATTGTCCTTTCTCCCCCTCTGTCCCCTCTTCCCCTTTTTTTTTGCAAACTTTCCCAATTCTGATGAATGGCCATCATTTTTTTGTAAGTTTCTTCATTTATTTGGGTTTTTCACATCTTTGGTTTTACCATAACATGCTTTGGTTGTTCTTGACCATCCCCATCTCCATTTAAATATCTGACATGTTTTCTTAGAAGTTCTTATTATTTAAGGCAATTCAAATTCCTCAATCAGTGTCTATATAAACCAAACACAAACCAAATAATTGTTTTAAAGAAAGTATTGTTACATACTTTACGAGATATGAACCTGAGACCAAATCAAATTTACATTTTTAAAGTTGTAATCTCATTTAAACAATTGTTAGGAACTGCCATTGCATTAATGGTAATTGTTAAATAAATGAAGATTTAGATTCTGTGTTTAATGAAAAACCTCATGGGTTAAGTTGATATAAAACGATCAATTGTTTTCTCATATTCAGACCATTCTGAGACACAGATATGATTTAAATGGAGGTTTTAGGGAATTGAGGGGAAACTGATAGGGTATATCATTTACCCTTCAACCATCAGGCTCCCGAACCAGCACGGATAATCCCACTCACCTCAACACTGGACTAATTCTACAAACTATGGACTCATCTTCAAGAACTCTACAACTTCCTTATGTATGTATGTATGCATTTACATTTTAATTATTTGTGTTTGCAAGTTTTGCACATCGGTTGCTCATCAGCCTTTGCTTGTGCGTAGGTTTTCACTGATTATTTTGCTTATCTTTGTTCTACTGTGAAAGCCTGCAAGAAAATAGACCCCAGGGTTGTTGTATATGGTGACATATATGCATTTTGATATAAAAAATTACTTTGAACCTAGGTCTCATAAAGCAGAATGTGAATGATCCTGCAGAAATCTATTCCAGCTGCAGATAGTGGTATTCAGTTGGAACTAGTCTACAAATGGCATTTGATTCTAAATCATCTATAAACTTCATATGCAAAATGTATTTGTTAAATGAAGATTAAAAGGCATACTGAAAAAAGGCAGTTCTTTAGTATTTGGCGACAGAACAACCATAATCCCATTGAACAGTGGCATGAGCCTGAATGATAAAACAGTGCACACAGGTTCCTATGTTCTCAATTGCCCCTTTTCCACTAGATTTAATAATCATTGTTAGCAATGTACCTAATAATAAAGAGCTTTTATCACAACAGACTTCATTCTCCCAGAACTGACTAATTTCACATTACACTTAAAACTTGGAAGCAAGTAGAATCCAGAATAATTTACTGCAAAACTTCAATCTTCAAGTAGTTATGCATAATACAAAGTGGTAAGTCATAAGGGAAATAAAAATGTTTGCTTATTAAAAATATGCATGTACTTAAGATAAATATCATACACTGGTAGAATCCAATGCTCCTTAATTATCAGACAAGAGCACAATAATTACCCTGCCCTTCCCACTGTCTGGTGGGAAGGAAACGATGCCAGCGCAGGGAAGGTCAGAGAGTGGTGGTGGGAGCTCGGAGATTTGGTAAGGGAGTGGTTTGGACAGTTGGAAGGCTGGCTGGCTGGCTGGTGGTCACCTCCATTGCCTCAGCCATCTCCCAACCCCAGACCCAAGCAAACACTGGTAATTACAACAGGGTCTGCCTGTTGGCAAACCATATTTTTTTTCGGGCCATTGTGTCCACAACTTTGACAAGAAAGTCCATTGGATCCTCCAGGCTGGAAACAATTCACACCAGCAATCAAAGGCATACACTTTGAGAGTGAGACAGAATCTGGCCAAGCAATGGAATTTGCTCAAGGTTACTTTTATTTGTAGAATTATACTTCAAATTATGTTGTAAATATACAAAACACTGCTGGACTGTACTTAAAAGTATTGTGTGCAATCTTGGTTGCCACATTATAGGAAGGATGTGGTAGCGGTGTCTGGGTGGTGGTACGAGCACCAGCTGCTCATACAACCATCCTCCTCCTGCTCCTATGGCTTCTCATGACCCTGATCAGGAGGGAGGGGGCTAAGCAGGTGCTACACCTTGCCCATGGGTGACTTGCAGGTTAGTGGACAGGAGGAGGACCTTAACCCTCCTTTGGTAGAGACATATCTCCAATGGCTAGGGTCACCCTTCTTGTAAAGACACTACCCAGAAGAAATCAATGGCAAACTATTTCGGTAGAAGAATTTGCCAAGAACAATCACAGTCATGGACAGACCATGATCACCCACACTATACAATGATGATGATGATGATGTGGTAGAGGTGATTCACCAGGATTTTGCCTGGATTGGAGGACTTCATAGTGAAGAAAGACTGCACAGGCTGTGTTTGATTGCCCTGGAGTGAGGGAGGCTGATGAGTGGCTTGATAGCGGTGCATGAGAGGCGGAGTTAGGGTAGATAGTTATCCGTGGTAAGGGTTTCGAGAAAAAGTGAGCAAGTATTTAAGGTGAGAGGGAAGAGTTTTAAATTAGATTTGAGGGCTTTTTTTGTTTACACACAGTGTGATTAATATATGGAACTCACTGCTAAAGTAGATGGTGGAATCAGATACAACACTGTGGCTAAAAGCAACACACAAAATACTGGAGGAACTCAGCAGGTCAGGTATCATCTGTGAAAATGAATAAGCAGTCGATGTTTCAGGCTGAGACCCTTCGTCAGGACAGGACAGGAAGGGGGAAGACAACAGAATAAAAAGGTGGGGTAGAGGGGAAGATGGATAGTTAGAAGGTGATAGGTGAAGCCAAGTGGGTGGGAAAGGTAAAGGGCTGGAGAAGAGGGAATCTGATAGGAGAGGACCATAGGAGAAAGGGAAGGAGGAGGAGACCAAGGGAGAGGTGATAGACAGGTGAGAAGAGGTCAGAGGCCAGAGTGGGGAATAGAAGAAGGGAGAGGGAGGGAATTTTTTTAACTGGAAGGAGAAATCGATATTGATGCCATCAGGTTAGAGGTTATTCAGACTGAAAATAAGGTGTTGTTCCTCTACTCTGAGGGTGGCCTTAGCGCAAGAGGAGGCCATGGACCAACATGTTGGGACAGGAATGGGAATTAAAATGTTTGGCCACTGGGAAGTTCCACTTTTGGCTGGCGGTGCGGAGGTGCTCAAAGAAGCAATCCACCAATTCAGGACACGTCTCTCCAATGTAGAGGAGGCTGCACCGGGAGCACCGGACACAGCAGATTCGCAGGTAAGGTGTTGCCTCACCTGGAAGGACTGTTTTGGGGCCCTGAATGGAGGTGAGGGAGGGGGTGAATGGGCAGGTGTAGCACTTGGGCCACTTGCAGGGATAAGTGCCAGGAGGGAGATTAGTGGGGAGGGATGAATGGACAAGGGAATCACGGCAGGAGCGATCCCTGTGGAAAGCGGAGAGAGGTGGGGGAGGTAAAGACGCTTAGTGGTAGGATCCGTTTGAAGATGGCGGAAGTTGCGGATGATAATCTGAAGACTATTTCAATTCACACAGGCAGTCCATACAAACAGAAGAAATGTTTAATTCCTGGATTTTTATTTAAAAAAGGCAAAAGCTGTTCAATAACTCTGATCTTGTGCTGGATTTCAACATCACAACTATAATCATGTAACACACTGACTATGGATGGCACCTAAGCACACAGATTTAAGCAGCACATGGTATTTTATCAACCTCCAAACATACGGGAAATGATATTTATCATCAAAGTGAAAAATGCCACGCTAAACTCTTGTATTTTTATTTAAGTGCTTTCCAATGTGCTTTACAAAGTGTTGCAGTACACTCAAGGAATAATTAAAACAGGCAGCCAGACTTCCTAGAAGTTGTCAATGTTTTAATGCACATTGCGTAACACTTAATTAAAAAGAATAACCAAATAAACGTAAAGTTTTTACAATCTGCCAAGGTTCAATTTAAACCAGAATTGCAAAATGTCTGGAATTCCACTGTATCCTAAATTTCACCCCCAAAAAGATATCCAATAGCATTTTCTTATTAATTGCTAAATGGACCAATATAGCAGTAACTCTATCCCCTTTTCTCCTCTCTGAATGAGTGATGAAAACCTGATGGATCAGCCTTCTAGCAAATAACCACTGAATAGAAAGAATCAAAGAAACACAAACATATATAGAGACAAATATCGCTTAATCTACAGCTGTTTTACAGGTTGTCCTTAATGAGAACTGTAATGATGAAAAGAAAGTGGGAAACACTTTATTTGAAAGCCAGAGAGAGAGAAAAAAAATTACTGCAGTCAGTTTTCAAAAGGGATCAATTTTCTAGAAAACCTGGAGTTGGTAAGTGACCCAGCCGTGCAGGTATCACGTGCAACCCAAAAGAACATGGTCATTTAGAAGTAACTGCTTCAAGGAATTCAGCTAAAACTACAAAGACATGAAATTCCAGTCAGACACAGGAAATTCTTCAGAGAATAAAGGAATTCTCTGACTCAGAAGATAAAAATCCTCATGAATACTTGCTAAATTATTGTAATGAAGTATTGTCACTATGAACATTGTTGGGCGAATTTATACAGTGTGCAGCAGGTCTTTAACAAAACAGGAAATTAGACATAACCAAGACACATTAAAAATTTTTTGCTGTTTGGGTGGAATTTTTGTGTTAATTGCCATGCAGACATGTAGAGAAAACTATTTTACTCCCAATTATGCATGGGGCATTTCTGCAAAAAAAAAAGCACAATTCTGCTTATGTATATTAACAAAACTTATGTAAAGATCTTGCTTCCTGCTTCACCAAATTGTTATGTTAAGGCAGATGACTTGCAAACAGAAAGCCATTTCTGTGGCAAAAATACCAGAAATGAAGTCTGAGGTAAATGTGATTCAGTGTGTGCTTTCCCTTTTTGTAATTACTTACTCCACGCGATTTCTGAAATCAGAACCAAGTATAAGTAACTGATGCCAGGTGCTGCTTGTGGAATAAATATACAAGACTTGAGTTACTTTTGTGTAAATTCAGACACAAGTGGCCAAACAGAACTAAACAAAGCCTGCTGGGTGATCACTATGCATGCGAGTTTATGAGATAAAAAGCAGGACACACAAAAAATTCTTGATTCCAACAAAGCTGCGATTAGTCTACTGGAAGTTTTCAAGCTCACCCCACTCGGTTGTATCCTTCAAATTTAGTGCAATAGTGAACTCTACTTAAAATGGTAAATATTTAGTTTAAAAATACAACATAATGTGTGATGTTACCGAACTGCCAAAAGTACTGTGACCAATAGCAGCTGGGAGGGAAGTGTTCAGTTCACATTGCAATTATGCAGAGCTTGGGGATTACACACTTTACAATCAATAACTAAAAGTTTAACTCGTATGGCTGGGGAAATAAAAAGCTACTAGGTTAATCACACATTTTAACTATCTGGGGCGGAAAGCAAAGATAGAGAACTAAACAGTGCTTCTCCTTATGCATCTTCCACGCACTAAAAAGTTCCTAAAAGGACGGCAGGGTAGTGTAGTGGTTAGCACAAGTGACCTGTGTTCAATTCCCACCACTGCCCGTATAGAGTTTGTACGCTCTTCCCGTGACTGCGTGGGTTTCCTCCCACAGGCCAAAGACATACTCGTTGGTAGGTTAATTGGTCATCGTAAATTGTCCAATGATTGGGCTGGGATTAAGTCAGGGGACTGCTGGCCAGAAAGGCTTTTTCCGTGCGGTATCTCAATAAATAAATAAAAATAACCTAGTTCTCAAAAACGCAAAGAAATATGGAACCAAAGTTGCTCTACTCAGTGTGCCTACCCACTAACTCTAAAACACGTACATAGTGACAAACATTAATCCATGCATCTGCTTGAATGCTGATGGTCAGAGATTGATGTGTGGGATCATAAACCTTCACCTGTCTTCAATTCCTTTCACAGCTTAATAATTTTGTCTACACTTCCTCCATGCTAAATGCTACTGTGTCAATTGTCCACAACTGTCATATATTAAGGCCCCTTCTTTTGTAAAATAACTTCAAGCTGGAGTACTCTCTTTGATTTTGGTCTTCAAGGGCTACAATTGGAACCATAATCATGACAGTTTTACTTCTAAAGCATTCGGAAATACATGATAGTGAGGAGGTATTTCAATTTTTATTTCTGTTGATTTTGGAAATGATTAGAGAGGCCTAGGGAACCATTTATTCCAGCTGTTTACAGGGGTAAATGGGAAACTACTCCAGATAAAAGCACTTGGATTTGCAGTGATCATACAAATTGCAAACTACGAAAATTTCACAGGAGAATATTTGAAAATGGCCGTATTTCAAATTTTCTCTTATTATTATGAAATTATTTCCCATAGTATTTTAATTATTTTGGAATATATTTACAATGTCTACCAGATCATCTGTGTTACGGTTTATAGTGAATCAGGGCTTTTATATGAACAGGGATAATGATTTATTAGCATTCAGGCAGCTTTAAGATCGGAAATTATTAGGAAGAGGAAATAGCGTCTGATGCTGGTTTGGATGCTCAGTATCAGAGTGGATAGGGGGAAGGACATCCTCTTCCTCCCTAGAGGTAGAAAGCCCTCCAGGGATCAATTCAGAACAGAGTGGAAAGAGGTCATGCAGCACATTATTGCTGGGGAGTTTAACATGTAAGGCTCCAGTGTTGGAAAATTTCAATTGCCTCAATAGGTAAGAACAGTGATCTCTCATAAAAACAGAACTTGCTGGAAGTGCTCAGACAGTAAGCAGCATGGGCGGAGAGAAAAGAAAAAGGGTTAATGATCAAGTTAAATGAGCTATCATCAGAACACAAAATCATTAGTATTAAATGCAGAGATTGGATCCATCACGGGTAAAGCCCTCCCCCACCATTGAGCACATCTACATGAAACGCTGTCACAGGAAAGCAGCATCCATCATCAGGGACCACCACCACCCAGGTCATGCTCTCACACCACCAGGTTCAGCAACAGTTATTACCCCTTCAACCATCAGGCTCTTGAACTAGAGGGGTAACTTCACTCAGCTTCCCTCGCCCCATCATTGAACTGTTCCCGCAACCTATGCACTCACCTTCAAGGATTCTTCATCTCATGTTCTCGAAATTTATTGTTTGTTTGTTTATTATTTCCTTCTTTTTGTACTTGCACAGTTTGTTGTCTTTTGCACACTGTTTGAGTGCTGCGGTCTTTCATTGATTCTGTAATAGTTAGTATTCTATAAATTTATTGGGTATGCCCACAAGAAAATGAATCTCAGGGCTGTCTATGGTGACATACATGTACTTTGATAATAAATTTACTTTGAACTTTGAATTCCATGACCTCTGATGATAAGTCACTTTTGAAACCTAACTCCAGAAATTTTGATCACCCACAGAGTATTTACTGCATTTGCTGTTTCTAATTCAGATTTTTAGCCCCCGCAGTAATTTAGCTTTTGCAGTGGCCGTCTTAATACCCTCTTGTTGCACCATCATCAGCTATAATTTCACGACTCACTTGATTTGGCTTCTGAACTTCCTTTCGCGTTGCTGTGATCCTTGCACAACACTTTGCTGCACTTAATGCTATTACTGCAACCTTCACACGCCACTTGCATCTGTTACGTCACAGTTATTCTACACATCAAGCTCTAAGCAACTCAAAAGATTCCCATACACTATAACCTTGCAAGCGGTGGCACAAGAAAGGAGAAAGGGGTGACCGCGGTAATACTGAACTAGAAGTCTGCAACTGTCCCGTAGAAGCCGCAAGATCCCCTGACCAAGCCCATTTACTGTCAGTCAATACTTTGCTGTGCCGTTCCGTACATTGTGAATCGTGCAGTCGACCAAATGCAAGAATGAAAATGGTTCCTACAAAAGCCAGCTTTTTATCAACAGCAATGTCACCTTGCCCTCTCTCTCCTCAGATACTGCCTGACCTGCTGAGTATTAACTACCCTTTCCAATTTTACTGCAAGTGCAGAACACAGATGCAAGTGAAACATTTTACAGTACTATATGCATAACCTGGCACACACAACGTGGTAACTTTCAGCATGCAACACTTAAATTCTGTTTATCATCGTGGAACATCAAAGTTTAAAGTAAATTTTAATATCGAAATGCATATATGTTACCATATACAACCCTGAGTCTCGTTTTCCTGTGGGCATTCTCAGAAAATCTATAATAGTAACTATAAACTGTATCAATGAAAGATCAACCAGGGTGCAGAAGACAACAAACTGTGCAAATGCAAATATAAATAAATAGCAATAAATAATGAATACAAGAAATCATGAGATAAAGAGTCCATAAAATGAGATCATTGGTTGTGGGAACATTTCAATGATGGGGCAAGTGAGTGTAGTTGCCCCGTTAACTGTAGCTGAACCTGGTGGTGTAAGTCCTGAGGTTCCTGTACCTTCTACTTGATGGCAGCAGTGAGAAAGGAGCATGGCCTGGGTGGTGGGGATACCTGATGATGGATGCTGCTTTCCTATGATAGCATTATAAGCTCAATTTGAATAAACCAGAAGCATTTTAAAGAACACACACAAAATGCTGGAGGAACTCAGCGGGCCAAGCATCATCCATGGAAAAAAATTACAGTCGGCGTTTGGGGCCAAGGCACTTCGCAGTCTCTAAGACGCTGCCCGACCTACTGAGTTCCTGCAGCATTTCGTGTGTGTTGCTTGGATTTCCAGCATCTGCGGATTTTCTCGTTTGTGATTTTAGCATTTGGAGTAAAGATTTAGCATGTGTACTCTACTCTTCATCAAAATCATTACATGCCGTGTCTTCATGGCCGTGATCGTCCTTGGCAAATTTTTTCTACAGAAGTGGTTTGCCATTGCCTTCTTCTGGGCAGTGACTTTACAAGACGTGCCCCCAGCCATTATCAGTACTCTTCAGAGATTGTCTGTCGGGCGTCAGTGATCACATAACCAGGACTTGTGATATGCACCAGATCCTTATAAAACCATATGCACCACCTGCTCCCATGGCTGTACGTGACCCTGATCAGAGGGGGGGGGCTAGACCTTGTCAAAAAGTGGCCTGCAGGCTAGTGGAGAGGAGCGCCTTACACCTCCTTCAGCAGAGAGGTATCTCTACCCTACCACCCAAGATATACTTAATACTATCCCTATGTTTTTCTAAACCACTTAAGTCACAGAAGACCCTTGTGTTCAAATTACTGATCCTAAACTGCACAGCAATACATATGTGTATATACACAACAATATGAACAAAGGGAAAAGATTCAGATGTCATTCCTGCTATTAACCAGAGCACTGTTAGAAAACGCAAATTGTAACAAAGGACAAAACATGCCTGGGAAGCTCACAAATGAAGATTTAATGGTCCACCAGCAGGAACAATATGAATGCTCTTCCAGTAAAAGTAACTAGAAAAGACAAAAGGAGGGAGGTAAGTGGAAAAATGGGATTGACAAGATTAAATCAGAATCAGAATCAGGCTTGATATCACTGACATTCAGTATGCCATGAAATTTGTTGCTTTGCAGCAGGAGTACATTGCAACACATAATTATAATAAACAATAAACATACAGAATTTTAAAAAATTTACTTAAAATGTAGTGTGAAAAAGAGAGCAAAAAAAGACATAAGTATTGAGATTGTGTACATTGGTACAGTCCTTTCAGGAATCCGATGGCAGAGGGGAAAGAGATGTTTATAAACCGTGGAATATGTGTTTTTGGGCTTCTGTGCCTCTTCTGTGAAGGTAGCAATGAGAAGAGGGCATGGCGTGAGTGATGGATGTCCTTAATAATGGATGCCTTCTTTCTGAAGCATTGTCTTTTGAAGATGTCCTTGATGTCCATGTGGAACGGGTTGCGTTTGTTACTTTCCGCAGCTTTTCCCGAACCTTTGCAGTGACCCCTCCATACCAGACAGTGATGCAATTGGTTAGAATGCTCTCTATAGCACATCTGTAGAGATTTGCAGGAGTCTTTGTTGTCATACCAAATCTTCTCAAGTTCCCAAAATATAACTGCTGTCATGACTTCTTTGTAATTCAATCAATATTTTGCCCAGAATAGACCTTCAGAGATGTTCAAACCCCGGAACTTGAAAACTGCTCACTCTTTCTACTGCTGATCCCTCGATGGGGACTGATGTATGTTTCCTCAACTTCCCCTTCTGAAGTCCATAATCAATTCCTTGGTCTTACTGACATTGAATGCAAAGCTGCTGTTGTGATACCCTCAACCAGATGATCTATCTCAGTCTGTACACCTCCTTATCACCATCTGAAGTTCTGCCAACAATGGCTGTTCATCAGCAAATTTATAGATAGCATTTGAGCTGTGCCTAGCTACACGGCCGTGGATGTAGAGAATAGAGCAGTGGGCTAAGCACACATCCTTGAGGTGCGCCAGTGTAGATTGTCAGGGAGCAGAAGATATTATTTCAGATCTACACAGTCTGTAGTTTCCTAATGAGGAAGTCAAAGATTCAGTTACTGAGGGAAGTGCAGAGGCCCACGGTTTGGAGCTTGTTTATTACTGAGTATTGAGGGTATGATGGTGCTGAATGCTGAGCCGTAATCAACAAACAGCAGGCTGATGTAGATATTGTTATTGGCCAAGTGATCCAAGGGCCAGTGGAGAGGCAGTGAGATTGCATCTGCTGTAGACCTATTGTGGCGAGGCGCAACATGCAGTGGGTTCAGGTCACTGCTTATGCAGGAGTTGATTCTGGCCATGGCCAAGCTCTCAAAGAACTTTGTCACAGGAGACATGAGTGCAACTTGGTGATGGTCATCGTGCAGCTCACCCTGCTCTTCTTGGGCACTGGTATCATTGTCTCCGTTTTGGAGCAGATGGGAACCTGCTTGAGAACTGGCGTGGACTTGATGGGTTGAAGAACCTCCTACTATATCTTAATAAAGTATGGAGAAGCTGCCTATCACCTCTCATTAAACTGGAACTGTTCAGTGCAGAAACTTAAGGTCCTGTCTAGCAGTTTGTGTTATGAGGAATCATACCTACTCTCTACCTATAGTGATGGCAGCCCTAACAACAGTGAGGGCCAAACTGTCCCGGGCCATCAGAGAGGCAAAGCATGCACATGCCTAGCGAATCCACAGCCACTTACAGGACAGCGGCGACATGCGGCACATTTGGAAGGACATTCAGGACATCACCAACTACAGGACAACATCACCTGACTGTGCGGGGGATGCCTCCCTCCCAGATGCGCTGAACAACTTTTACTCTCATTTTGAGGTGGAAAATGACGTGGCAGCGAGTAAGTCCACCCCTCCTCCAAATGACCAGGTGCTGTGTCTCACTGTGGCAGATGTGAGGAGAACATCTCAACCCACGGAAGGCTACTGGACCAGACAATACTCCTGGCAGAGTGCTCAGAGGATGTGTAGACCAGCTAGCAGATGTTCTCACTGACATCTTCAATACCTCCGAGCAGTGCTGTCGATCCAACGTGCTTCAAGGCCGCCACCATCGTCCCATGCCGAAGAAGTCTTCAGTGTCCTGCCTCAATGCTTACCGTCCCATTGCACTCATATCCATCATTATGAAGTGTTTCGAGAGGCTCGTCATGAGGCATATCAAGATCCTGCTGCCCCCCTCACTGGACCCCCTGCAGATCACGTACCATCCCAACCACTCAACAGATGACACCATTGCCATCACCCTCCACCTGGACAAAAAAGACACGTACGTTCGAATGCTGTTCATAAACTTCAGTTCAGCATTCAACACAATCATCCCTCAGAAACTGATTGGAAAGCTGAGCCTGCTGGGCCTGAACGCCTCCCTCTGCAACTGGATCCTAGACTTCCTGACTGGGAGACCTCAGTCAGTCCGGATCGGGAGCAGCATCTCCAACACCATCACACTGAGCATGGGGCCCCCCAGGGCTGTGTGCTCAGTCCACTGCTGTTCACTCTGCTGACCCACGACTGTGCTGCAACACACAGCTCGAACCACATCATCAAGTTCGCTGATGACACGACCATGGTGGGTCTCATCAGCAAGAACAACGAATCAACGTACTGAAAAGAGGTGCAGCGGCTAACGGACTGGTGCAGAGTCAACAACCTGTCTCTGAATGTGAACAAAAGAGATGGTTGTTGACTTCAGGAGGGCACGGAGCAACCACTCTCTGCTGAACGTCGATGGCTCCTTGTTAGAGATCGTTAAGAGCTTCAAATTTCTTGGTGTTCACCTGGAGGAGAATTTCCCTCAACACCAGCTCCATAGCAAAGAAAGCCCAGCAGCATCTCTACTTTCTGCGAAACTCCATCTCCCAACCCCCCATCCTCGCCACGTTCTACACACCGCACATTGCATCTGCAAAGCAAACAGCATTATGAAGCACCCCTCATACAAACTCTTCTCCCTCCTGCCACCTGGGAAAAGGCACCAAAGCATTCGAGCTCTCATGACCAGATTACGTAACAGTTCCTTCCCCCCAAGCCATCAGACTCCTCAATACCCAGAGTCTGGTCTGACACCAACTTACTGCCCTCTACTGTGCCTATTGTCTTGTTTATTATATATTGTAATGTCTGCACTGTTTTGTGCACTTGATGCTGTCCTGGGTAGGTCTGTAGTCTAGTGTAGCTTTTGTGTTGGTTTACGTAGTTCAGTGTAGTTTTGTTTTGTTTCATGTAGCACCATGGTCCTGAAAAACATTGTCTCGTTTTTACTGTGTACTGTACTAACAGCTATGGTCGAAATGACAATTAAAAAGTGACTTGACTAATTCATAACTTTGTGTACATCAATCTGATTCCCATTGGCCTTCACAGTTTTAAGGAAAATGTATCCAGCCTATCCAGTCATTCCTCATAACTGCAATGCCCAGCCCAGGAAATATCTTGGCAATTCAACTTTTATTTTAATTCTGGATGGTAATAAACAGTCAATGTTTCGGACCTGATGAAGGGTCTCGGCCCGAAATGTTGACTGTTTATTCCCATCCATAGATGCTGCCTGACCTGCTGAGCTCCTCCAGCACATTGTGCGTATCGCTCTAGATCTCCAGTACCTCTTGTGTCTTTAATTTATTTCTCTCCATTATGCCATGCCAACATCACAGATGGATGAATTGCAGGAAAAAGGGTCAGTTTGGATAGAGAGAGAAAAAGCAAGTTACTTGAAACTGATTTCTACAATATCAAGTAAATAGTTTTCTGTCTGAATCAGAACTAGCCACTACCATCAGTAACACTGTCTCACGTTTTCTCTGCCCATTAGCAGAGCCTGCACTGCACATCTTTGAGCAGCCTATGTCTGTATTCTCACTCTCTAATTTTGTTCCACATTTTCTCTTTCCACTGCTTTCATTAACCCATTGATCCCTAGAACTATCCTGCCCATCATTTCTCCGCAACTTAAAACTTTTTCTGCCCCTCACGTTTCCACTTCTGACAAAATATCTTCAACCTAAAACATGAACTCAGTTTCTGACCAGCTGGGAGCCCCCAGCATTTTCTAGTTAACATCTGCAATTGTTTTTGTGTTCTCTAACAAAAAAACTCTATACCCACATCCTTAATATAATGACATTACTATTGCCTGAACACAAAACAATATACGATTATTGTTTGTTCGTTATGTGTTGTGCTGTATGACATGGATGATTATGGTCTTTCCATGACCATGATTGTTCTTGGTAATTTTTTCTACAGAGGTAGTTTGCCTTTGTCTTCTGGGCAGTGTCTTTACAAGACGGGTGACCACGGCCATTATCAATTCTCTTCAGAGATTGTCTGCCTGACATAAGTGGTCACATAACCAGGACTTGTGCTGTACACCAGCTGCTCATACGACCAGCCACCACCTGCTCCCATGGCTTCACATGACCCTGATCAAGGAGGCTAAGCAGGTACTACACTTTACCCAAGGGTCACCTGCAGGCTAGCAGAGGGAAGGAGCGCCTTACACCTACTGCGGTATCTTTACCCCGCCACCCAAACATAGCTTATATTCTTTGAAAAACAAAACAACTGTGAACACTAACACGAGAAAAACTGCAGATGCTGAAAATCCAAAGCAATACATACAAAATTCTGGAGGAACTCAACAGGTCAAGAAGCAGCTATGGAAAAGAGTAAACAGTTGACGTTTTGGGCTGAGACCCTTCATCCGGACTGATGTGAACACTTATCAGTTACGCATAAAAATTGCTTCTTTGCACTATATTGCACTAATTTAGTTGGCAATAAAAAGAATAAAAATAATAGATGCTGGATTTCTGAAATAAAACCAATTACTGTGAAACTTCTGAAGGGTCATCGACTGGAAACGTTGACCATTGACTGTTGTCCCACTGGTGGTAATACAGAGGAAATCAATGCTTGAACTGCACTCTTCTGTCTTCTAGCGATCTTGTCTCCAAATGCATGATTACAATACAGTACCTTGGTAGAGATTTTGAAAACTACAAGCTCATTGCTCATGGTTTATTAGAGTTTCTGACAACATGTGCCCAGATTATAGCTCTCCACAATCTCAAATGCCTTAGGGTTGAAAAATTCTTGCAATTTCTGAACTACCAATTCAAATGAGGCATCCGTAATTTTCTGCAGAGCTACTGGACTAGTGAGGATGTGATGCACTTTAGAGACATTTTTTATGAATAATATTACTTTCTTATTCATCGGCAGTACAATAGCCAATGCTGTCACTTTTTCAGCAGTCTTCTGTCTCAAAAATGTGAGCAGCTCTCAAAAGTGTCTTCGTTCTCTCCAATTCTAACAGAAAGAAACTGACTGCCCCCAGTGCTCACATCACGTAAGTGATGACTATGATGGGTGTACTAATTCCTGATCAACTTTCTCCGGACATCTGTCCAAAATTCAGGATGTCAAATCTCCAAATTCTGCTCAGTGAATCAAAAATGCCAGAGGCTAAGATCAGGAAGCCATTAAAGTTGAAATGTATGCAAATCTGGATTAAAAGGTCATAGGAAACTTGCAGCGACTCTGCTATTTGATGTTTTTTATGCAGCTTGTTTTAAATAATGAGTTAATGAAGACTGTACCATTTTCTCACACTGAGAGATAAAAATGTGCACAGATATTTTCCCATCAACTTATGAATGCATTCAAAGAAGAATGTTCATTCACACAAAGGCTTGATTTTTTTTTGTATTCGGAAAGGAATAATACTCCGAACAAGAGGTACTCTGCTGAAGTTCACCTATCCTTTTAAATGCAACAATGCAAAAAAAAAAGAGAAATCACTTTTTAAGTTCGTTAAATGCAACAGCTTTGCTGCTTCTGTTCAATTTTAACCTTAAATAAAATCACCAGTTCCGAACCAAATATCACCTACCATGCAATGTTATCTTTCGGCCAGTCAAACACGAACTATGAAGAGATAAGACATTGTAGCCGAAGTGGGCATGATTCATTTACATCCTACTTCCTGATGACTGGCTCGTGATAAAAGAGGGAACTTCGAGTTCCTGGAGTCATCTCTTTAAAATACTTCACTGAGTTTATAATGCTGATCCACCTGCAATCCTGTAGTCATTCACTTTAAGTTAACAACTACTTATGAAATAATTGCCAGAAAACATACACACAATTCATCTGGTATAAGACATGAAGGGGCATTCCCGTTCCCCATAACTTTTAACAGAATAATAAGCCTCCCTCATCAAATACGCAGTTTTGTATTGCCAGGGTTTTCGTACAATATTATTGTAAAATTTGGCTGCATCATGTGGCTGTTTTGCATACAGTGACATCTGAATTTAAGCAGGCATACTGTATGCACTACAGATCATCCTGTCCATTATTAAGGAAAAATGGCAACACTTTTAATACTTTTGATTGTGGACAGTCGAGAGTTTCTGTTAATATTTAGCATGCATTACTGATTTACTTCCACTGTTTCCCAAATGGAGCCCAACTACGTATCTACAGTGACGTGTTCAATAGCCACAGAAGCAAATGCTTGACAGCAGAACTACCCTACCTGTGCCTGTTAAAGGGATCAAGTACTATCAAAAATAACTTAATTTCAACAATGTTGCTCTAAGACAACACACGCTCAGTGTTGCTAGATTTCTTCAGTGATCTAAAGCATGAAGGGAGGTGACATACGAGGGCTTCAAGGAATTCGTCATGTTTCAAGACTTCTGCAATAAAGTTGTTCTCGGATGTGGATGTTCTAGAGACCCTTTCTACTTGGACATTTAAGTGAGAAGAAGGTACACAGAGGATGTTTCCTACAGTGGGAGAGTCTGGAACCAGAGGGCACCGCTCAGAATACAGGATGGTCCATTTAGAACAGATATGAGGAGGTTAGTGAATCCGTAGAATTCACTGCCACAGGCAGCTGTGGTCCATATATATTTAAAGCAAAGGTTCTTGATTTGTCATGATATCAAAATCATAGGGAGAAGGTAGGAGAATGGGGTTGAGAGGGATAATAATCAGCTATGATGGAAAGGCAGAGCAAACTTGATGTGCTGAATGTCCTAATTCTGCTTTTATGTCTTTTTGTCTCATACTCTAAATTAGGGTAAAAAGTAGGACGTTTACAAACACACACAATCCTGCGGATGCTGGAAATCCAAGCAACACACAGAAAACTCTGGAGGAACTCAGCAGGCCAGGCAGCATCCATGGAAAAGAGAAAGGTATAGTGACTGAACGTCCATGGTGAAAATGAGGTGATCAGGGCCAGGGAACTGACAGTTGTTAAGGAGATCGAGTGCACGTGAAGTGTCACGGATGTAGTTTGGAAGGGACTGGAGTCAAGATATGCGGACATGAGTTCAGTGGGACTGGTGCAGACAGAAACAACGGGTTTAATTTTTCAAAACTAAACTGCAATGAAGAAAATATCTCTAAAGTCGGCAATGAGATGTGATTGAGTTATACTCCCCAATCTATCTGAAGCCAGAATGCCCAACTGAGGATCTATCAAGAACAGCTAAAAATGAGTTCACATTGATAGAGAGCAGCAAGCTGGTTGTGGGTGCTGTGCTCGAACAGCTAGTCGGAAGTGAGCTCCATCCCCCCCCAAGGGAGTTTGACTGTGAGTTTCTCGGTCTCTGTCTGGTTGTCCACCATTTTTGTTTTTATCTAGAGTTCACTGACATCAAAATCATGACAGATTTGATTTTACAAGGATTCATACTGATAATAGCTTATACATGTTTGGTGAAATATCCTACCTTTAAATACAATTATTAATATATGAAATAAAAGTAGTCTTAAAAAATTTTAAATTCTGCTGGATGTTCATCTCTTTCATTGATGAATCCCACATTAGTACTATATTTTTCATGGCCCCAGCCTGTTAATAACTTTAGGGATGCAGGTTAGATGTCAATTAGCACTAGTTAGTTTAAATGAGCATTCCTAAATTAGGGCAGCACAATAGTGTAGCGGTTAGCAAAACACCGTATGGTACAGGTGAGCTGGGTTCAATTCCAGCCTCTGAACGTAAGGAGCTTGTACATTCTCCCTGTGACCGTTTGGGTTTCCTCCGGGAGCTCCGGTTTCCTCCCACAGTACAAAGATGTTGCTTGGTTGACAGGTTAATTGGTCATCGTAAATTAGGCCAGGATTAGTTCAGGAGATTGCTGGGAGGCATGGCTCAAAGGGACAGAGGGGCCTATTCCACACTGTATCTCAATAAAAAAATAAATCTACTCTAATATGTGTGAACGGGACAGAACATCACAACACCTCATCTGCAGGAACGGTTTGTACATGGAAATTTCAAAACAGTGGCCATTTTTGAGCTTTCGAATTGTCTATTGCTTACAAACATAAAAAGTAGATTTTATAATTTTTGATCAATCACTTCTAATTCATTCAATAAAGTCAAATTATTATCTTGATAATGACACACCCTCTTCTCATTGTTACCCACTGGGACGGAGGTACAGAAGCACGAAGGCACACTCTCAGCGATTCAGGAACAGCTTCTTCCCCTCTGCCATCTGATTTCTGAATGGACATTGTACCCATGAACACCACCTCACTACATTTTTTATTTCTGTTTTTTTTGCACAACTGATTTAACTTAACCGTTTAATTGGCATATATGTACTTAATGTAGTTCAATTTTTTTCCTCTATATTTATCATGTATTTCATTGTACTGTTGCCATAAAGTTAAATAGTTTCACGACATTCGCCGGTGATATTAAACCTGATTCTGAAATGAAGTTGTCATGGGTTACGGGTTTTAATGCCTATATTTACTTTTCATAAAAACACTGTATTTCAAATTTCTCCAATGTTCATTTGTCCTGGCTTCACTCATCTGTCCTCCTTATTACCTTTCTACTGTGCCAGATTCCTTCAATAACCTTTAAATCCTCATGACTACCCCCTACCCCACCCCCATTTCTCATCACCAGTTATTGGAATGTGCAGCCACTTGTTATTGTCTAGGTTAACTCCGAGTGCTTTTAAGACGACTGTTATCACTTCCTATTCCTCCAGTCCCTGGAATCCATTAATTTTACAATAGTCTTACATAAATAAACCATAATGTAGAAATATGTGATAACAGCAAGAGCTTTTTGTAAATATAACTTATTTTAAAAGGCTGATTGTATTTTGTGCGACACATGAAGGTTGATCTGGGAGGTCCTTTATTACAGCCATGTTTGCAGAATTGACTATACAATTCTGAGCTGTGTATTTTTCTTAAAACTGCATCAGAACAGATTAGAGAAACAGACAATTAAATTATTGTGCTATAAAATATAAAAATAAATTTCAGAAAGACCCAAACCGACAACTTATAAAATGAGAAGCTAAGTAATCTGTAACTTGAACAGTACACTAGAGATGTATTGGACTTCATTAATGAATCTCCAAGCCAGTGGATGCCTTGGAGACTGACCTGCTTTAAAGATCACATTCTAAAGCAAAAATAATCCTTGCTGTGTTACAGGGACACAACATTTTTATTTTTAGAAAACCTTATACACACGTTTACTTTAACAATTTAAATTATATTGGCTATTAGAGTGCTCAGTAATTGCAACCGCTTAAGTACGACCTGGAAGTAAGACATTGTAATGTTTGTACATTTTTCTGCCTCAGAACGAGACAGAATGGCAGAGCTCTCCCATTGTGATGCAGAGGCAAGTCACAGTAGTCTACATTTGCTTGACCCTCCATTTCGAAGCTGAGCCTAGTGGCAAGGCTGATTTTTTTAAAAAAGCATCACACACAGAACGCTGGAGGAGCTCAGCAGGTCAGGCAGCGTCTATGGAAAGAAGTAAATCTTTTGAGCCTGAGACCCTTTTCAGGACTGGGGGGGGGGGGAGATGCCTGAATTAAAAGGTTGGGAGAGGGGAAGGAAGCTGACTGGAAGGTGACAGGTGAAGCCAGATGGGTGGGAAAAGTAAAGGGCTGGAGGACAGAATCCAACAGGAGATGAGAGTGGACCACAGCAGAAAGCAATGGAGAGACGGGGCCCAGGGGAAATAACAGGCAGGTGAGACAAAGTAAAAGGTCAGAGTGGGGAGTGAAGGAAAGGTGTGGGGTGGAGAGGGAATTTTGTTCACTGGAAGGAGAAATCAATATTCATACTATCAGGCTGGAGGGTACACAAACGGAATATAATTGTGTGTTGCTTTTGATTTCCAGCACCTACAGTTTTTCTCACGGTTGTTTTTTTTTAAGAATTGTTTTTGAGAGATGGTTGTGACAATGCTGAGCTTGCATCCAAACAACTTTACTCGATTCAAAATGTCGATACAGAGGTTGGACTGCTAAACATTGCGCTGTTGGCTGGAACAGCATAATTGAGACTTTTATGGAAGTCGCTGATCTGCAAGATTGAATTATGAAGTGGACCAAATTACGGGATGAGGGGAATAATTACCCGTCTGGAGTAGGCAGTGAAGAGCTTCTCTCTCGTATCACTGCAGCCCATTTGGTGAAGTTAGTCACTGTGTTTGTGGGGAGGGAATGTCAGGAATTAGATGCGGTGGCGATTTCCAGGTGGGAATGCTGTGACCTGGAGCAGGTGCTCCCAGATACCTGCTGCCCTCACCCTTCATATGGTATCGGTTATGGATTAGAGTATGATTACTATTGTGATTGGTTTATTATTGTCACATGTACCAAGTTACACTGAAATGCTTGTCTTGCATACTGTTAAAACCAACCAAATTAATACACAGTGCATGGTTGTCAGAATAAGGTAAAGCAATAAAAATGCAGAATGAAGTGTAAAAGCTACCAAAAGGGTGCAGTACAGTTAAACAATAAAGTACAAGATCATAATGAGGTGGACCGTGAGGCCAGGAGTCTATTTAATCATGCAAGAGGTTCACTCAGTTGGATGACAGCAGATAGAAGCTGCCCTTGAGCCTTTTATAATCTTTTGCCCGATGTAAGGGTGGCGGGCGGGGGGGGGGAGGGAGAGAGAATGTCAGGGTGGATGGTGTCTGATTATGCCTGCTGCATTATTGGAACAGCAAGAAGTGTAGACAGAGTCCATGGAGGGGAGGCTGATTCCTGGGATGTGCTGACCTGTGTCTACAATTCTCTGCAGTTTCTTGCGGCTACGTGCAGAGCAGTTGCCGTACCAAGCCATTATGCATCCAGACAAAATGCTTTCTTAAGTGCATTCATAATCATTGGTAAGAAGTGACAGAGCCTTATTTATGTTTTGTTAGCCTCCTGAGGAAGTAAAGGCGATGGTGAGCTATTTTTGACTGTGATCTTAATGTGGTTGGACCAGGTCAGGCTATTGGTGATTGTTCACACCCAGGAACTTGAAGTTCTCAACCTCACTGTTGACGTAAACAGCAGCATGTGCACCACCCCCTAACTGAAGCCAAAGAGCAGCTCTTCTGTTGACATTGAGGTAAAGGATGTTGTCACGACAACACTAAGCTCTCTACCTCCTTCTTGTATTCACTCATTGTCATCATGTTGGAATGCCCTCGCTGATTAACAGCAATGCATTTTGTTGCTGCTCCACACTGCAGACATGCAGGGTTGCACTGGACAGTGTGTCAATCAAACAAGTCACTTTGTCTAGGGTGGTGCTCAGGTTTGAATGTCGTTGAAACTGCACACATTCACTGTAAGAACTCTGACTTGTACAGTGCAACGAGTAATAAGGTTTTGGGGAGTTAAAAACAGAGCCATTCCCTCAGCACAGCAGGTCTCTGAGTTGCTCTGATAGCCAAGATCTGTATTAGTCTGGTCAACAACCACTCCCACCCTCACCTCCCAGCAAAACTTACGATGGCATAATATTTGGTAATATTATGTTGAATATGAAGGAAAAGGGGTTAAATAGAAATTGCTTGGCATGAATATTACTTGCCACTAATCTGCAAATGCTTGAGATTGGCCTGGCCTTGATGATTGCAGTCATTTTCCAAGGAATTATAAACGGAATTTAACAAATGCATCAACCTACAACTGATTGAAGGATGGAGAGAAAACTATTTATGAACCAGCCAAGGATGGTTGGTCTGAGAACAGTTGTGGAGGAACTGCAGAATTATAGGCTACAATGCACTCTGAGACAGAAGACATATTTCCACTACTTGAGCATTAGTACAAATGCAAGCACATTATAGTAGTTCAGTAAAAGTGTAAAAACTATGCTATTCATTCAATAGGAAGTTGGACAAGTCCTGTCCAGGGCTGAAGTCGGCCGAGTCTTATACAGGCTGAAGTTCGAAGAGTCCTATCCAGGACTGAAGTTCAACGGGATTGGAGTTGGATTCATTCTATTTGGGCTGAAGTTTGAAGAGTCGTATCCAGGGTTGAAGTTGGATGAATCCTAACTAGGGTTGAAGTTGGATGAATCCTAACTAGGGTTGAAGTTGGATGTTATAACCATTTCAGCTTTCCTGAACTAAAGTAGAGAAAAATATTTGATAGGATTTCTAATGTTAATATAAACCAGTGACTCTCATTAAGAGTGTGTATTTCAACAAATATGAAGCTGCTTTGACTGAATGGAAAAGTAGAATCAGAGAAAACACATATTTTCCTTTATCAGGTAAAAGCTACCAATTCTTTTGCTCCTCTTTCCCATCTCAATATCATTGACTATTTACACAGATGGTTCCGCCTACACTGTTAAACCCAGATACACATTGTGGATAAGCTCAATGATCACCACAAGAAATTGTAACTCAGTTCAGATTTCCTCCCATATGTGCTTTCTTAGCAGGTTGCTATGATCAAGTGCATGAGGTCTAGATGATTTCCTCCTCCAGAAGTATAAGGCAAGGTTCCTGCGACCAAGCCTGCTTAATACTGACTGGAGATGAAATTTGCGCATTAAAAAAAAATCTGACTCAACTCACCCACCCAAACCTCCCAAAAAACTCCACTACCCACACACGAGGAGATCTGCAGATGCTGGAAATTCAAACAACACACACAAAATGCTGGTGGAACACAGCAGGGCAGGCAGCATCTATAGGAGAAGCACTGTCGATGTTTCGGGCCGAGACCCTTCGTCAGGACTAACTGAAAGAAAAGACAGTAAGAGATTTTAAAAGTTGAAGAGGGAGGGGGAAATCCGAAATGATAGGAGAAGACCGGAGGGGGTGGGGTGAAGCTAAGAGCTGGAAAGGTGATTGGCAAAAGGGATACAGAGCTGGAGAAGAGAAAGGATCATGGGACAGGAGGCCTTGGGAGAAAGAAAAGGGTAGTGGAGCATCAGAGGGAGATGGAGAACAGGCAAGGAGTGATTGTGGGAGGGGCAGAGAGAGAAAAAAAGAGAGAAGGGGGAATAAATAAACAAACAAGGGATGGGGTAAGATGGGGAGGAGGGGCATTAACGGAAGTTAGAGAAATCAATGCTCATGCCATCAGGTTGGAGGCTACCCAGAAGTAATATAAGGTGTTGTTCCTCCAACCTGAGTGTGGCTTCGTCTTGACAGTAGAGGAGGCCATGGATAGACATATCAGAATGGGAATGGGACGTGGAATTAAAATGTGTGGCCACTGGGAGATCCTGCTTTCTCTGTCCTTCTAGGTGAGGTGACACTTCACTTGTGAGTCGGCTGGTGTGGTATACTGCGTCCGGTGCTCTCGGTGCGGCCTTCTATATATTGGTGAGACCCGATGCAGACTAGTAGACCGTTTCACTGAACACCTATACTCTGTCCACCAGAGAAAGCAGGATCTGTCTTCTCCTATCATTTCGGATCTCCCCCTTCCCCTCCAATTTTAAAATCTCTTAATTTCTTTTCTTTCAGTTAGTCCTGACGAAGGGTCTCGGCCTGAAACGTCAACAGTGCTTCTTCTTATAGATGCTGCCTGGCCTGCTGCGTTCCACCAGCATTTTGTGTGTGTCCACTACCCACAACTTGATTGGAACATTACTCCCATTTTGCTTTTAAATTTGCCTTATCATTAAAACATACATTAAACTACCCAAATAGGAAAAGGCGATAAAAGTTTAGGATGTTTTATATGTTAATAAAATGCTAATCTGAAATCTGAGATTCACAGATTATTTTTATAACTCAAACTATTGCCATAATCTGGTAGGGCTAATGACCTACTTCAGCTTTCGTGTATATGGAGGATCCTCTCTGCACAGCTGGAGTCTCACAGCATATAGGCGTAGGAAACTTGGCCCCATCAGCTCTGCCCCAGCACTTAATAAAATCACAGTTGAACTGATGGTAAACTCAACTCTGGATAAGTCTTCTCATAGCAATCTTCTAATCAACAAGTCTATTTCAATGACCGTGCTCAATCACTCCTTATGCATAGCATTGCAGATACCGTCGGCCCTCCTTACCCGCGGGGGATTGGTTCCGGGACCCCCCGTTGGTACCAAAATTCGCGGATGCTCAAGTCCCTTACTTAACCCGAGCGGAACCCCAGACCTTATTTAACATGTCTCAGTGCGGTGGTCTTTGGGACCCGGCGCAGCCCTGAATCCGCAGTGTTTCTGCTGACGAAAATAATCACGATCACGATTGAAAATAAAGTGGAAGTAATAAAGCGATCAGAAAGAGGTGTAACGCCATCGGTCATTGGAAAAGTGTGAGGCTACAGTTGGTCAATGATCGGAACAATTTTAATGGAGCATGTGAAAGGCCCTGCCCGGATGAAAGCTACAATTATTACTAAGCAACACAGTGGTTTGATTACTGAAATACATACGTTTCTTAAGTGTTTTATATGCATATAAAGGTAAAATATATACTATATACTAAGACAAACGTTTGACTAACTGACGCTAAATAATACTGGATGTACATGTTCCGACTTCAAATCCGACTTAAAGACGGATTCAGGAACGGAACTCCTTCATAACCCGGGGACTGCCTGTACTTTTAAATCATCTCTGGATTACTTATAATACCCAATACAATGTAAATTCTATGTAAATAGTTGTTATACTGTATTGTTTAGGGAATAATGACAAGAAAAAAATAGTCTGTACATGCTCAAACGACGAGTGTTGGAGAGAGAACTTCCGGGTTTTCCCGATCCGCGGTTGGTTGAATCCGCGCATGCAGAATCCGCGGATAGGGAGGGCCGACTGTAGTTTCAAGAAATAAATATGAGATTGTTTACTATCAAGAACTTCAGCATCTACATTAATCAAACAGAAAGTGTTGACATGCACATGTGATGCATAAGTGCATACGTGCATGTAATAATGCAATGTTACATTTTCCCCATAGCCCCTTAGCCCCATACACACAGCACTAGAATCTTAACTGAAATGCAGCTACTAATCAGCAACTCTGAACTAACAGCTTCACACAAATATAGTATGTTTAACAAATGAGTACTTGTTTTAATTTGCAGTTTTAACTTAGAATATCTCTTCAGTCACCAGATTTGTACCAGTTTTAAATTACTTCGATTTTTCAAAGCAATCAAGTAACCCCTTTTGCAGAGGCTCTTTCAAATTGTGTTAATTTTGATGTTCTCATCAAATTAAAAGATATTCTTTAACAAATCAATAATAAGTAAAGGTAATATACTTAAGCTAGTCTAATATGGAAGTCTACTAATGCACTTTCACAGGCTGCAGTGTAAATAAGCAAATTAATTTTCATTACCAATTACATTATCTCAGTACCTTTATCCATGAATCAGAATTAGAATCAGGTTTATTATCACCGGCATGTGACGTGAAATTTGTTAACTTAGCAGCAGTTCAATGCAATACATAACCTAGCAGAGAAATAATAATAACAATAAAATACAACATAATAAACAAACAAATCAATTATGCATATTGAATAGATTTTTTAAAAATGTGCAAAACCAGAAATACTGTATATTAAAAAAAAAGTGAGGTATTGTCCAAAGCTTCAACGTCCATTTAGGAATCGATGGCAGAGGGGAAGAAGCTGTTCCTGAATCACTGAGTGTGCTTTCAGGCTTTTGTGCGTCCTACCTGACAGTAACAGTGAGAAAAGGGCATGCCCTGGATGCTGGAGGTCCCTAATAATGGCTGCTGCCTTTCTAAGACACCACTCCCTGAATATGTCCTGGGTACTTTGTAGGCTAGTACCCAAGATGGAGCTGACTAGATTTACAACCTTCTGCAGCTTCTTTCGGTCCTGTGCAGTAGCCCTTCCATATCACAGTGATGCAGCCTGTCAGAATGCTCTCCATGGTACAACTATACAAGTGGAGAGCAGAAGCTGCAGTGGAAGAAGCTGAGGCGTGACTGCACCACAAAGTGCTGGTGGCGGCAGTCGCCAAGGGAACAGTTGGACCTGTAAGCCTTGAAGTCCCCCGTTTTGACAAAGTACAAAGGAAAGAGTGACGAGGATGGGATCAGAATGAAGTAAGGGCAGCTGTGGAGGAGGAGAGGACCAGCAGAGCAGTGGCAATGAAACAGCAAGGAGCCTGGACCAAATGGGAGCAGGTGATCGAGTGAAAGATCATGTGGAACGATCTCTGGAAAGTGGATCCACACGAAATCAAGTTACTTATCCAGGCTGTTTATGACGCCCCTCCTAGCCCATCAAACCTGCATGGCTGGGGCCTTGCAGAACGACCAGCTAGCCCCCTCTGTGAGAAGACTGGTACGCTAGAGCATATTCTGAGCTGCTGCCCCAGAGCTCTTGCCGATGGCCGCTATCGAAGGGGGCACGACCAGGCCCTCCAGACAATTGCTGAGACAACCTGCAGCACCCTTAACATCTGCCAGAACACAAGTCGGTCAAGAATAGCATCTGCTTTGTCAAAGAGGGGGAAAGACCAGCAGAACACCAGAAAGCAACCAGGTTGCTCTTCACTGCGCAGGACTGGAAGCTGAAAGCAGACCTGGGAAAACAGCTGCAGTCCCCTCCCCACATCACAGAGACTACGTCGTGGACCGACACTGTGTTGTGGTCCGACTCATCGAAGCACGTTCTCAAGCTTGAGCTCACCGTGGGAAGAACGCGTGGAGGAGGCCTACGAACGGAAAAGAGGCAAGTATGAAGATCTGAAGAACAACTGCCAAAGAAGAGGCTGGAGAGCAAAGTGCTGGCCCGTGAAGGTCGGGTGTCGTGCCAGTCGCTCTGCAGAGTATACACTGCACTTGGAATTACGGGAGAGAGAGGAAGGAGAGTCATTTCTACCACCACAGATGCAGCAGAGAAAGCGTCAAGATGGCTCTGGATAAAGAGGGCAGATCTGTGGGTTGCTGCTAGGGCACAGGCCGGGGTCTGATCAACCTCGGTCAGATCGCCTGGGCAAGGGTGTATGATGTTGTAAGACCCGAAACACCTGACGACCTGAAGTAACATCACTGATAATGTGCCCTAGCTTAGCATCATGCAACGTTTCTGTAAGACTTGGAGCGATTGTGCGGGTGATGCTTCCCTCCCAGATGCGCTGAACAACTTCGACGCTTGCTTTGAGGTGGAAAATGACGTGGTGGCGAGGAAGTCCACTCCTCCTCCAAATGACCAGGTGCTGTGTCTCACCATGGCCGATGTGAGAAGAACCCTGTGCAGGGTCAACCCACGGAAGGCTACTGGACCAGACAATACTCCTGGCAGAGTGCTCAGAGGATGTGTAGACCAGCTAGCAGATGTTCTCACTGACATCTTCAACATCTCCCTGAGCAGTGCTGTCGTTCCAACATGCTTCAAGGCCGCCACCATCGTCCCCATGCTGAAGAAGTCTTCAGTGTCCTGCCTCAATGCTTACCGTCCCGTTTCACTTACATCCATCATCAAGTGTTTTGATAGGCTCATCATGAGGCACATCAAGACCCTGCTGTCCCCATCACTGGACCCCCTGCAGATCCCGTACCGTCCCAACCGTTCAACAGACGACGCCATTGCCATCACCCTCTACCTGGCTCTAACCCACCTGGACAAAAAAGACACATACGTTCAAATGCTGTTCATAGACTTCAGTTCAGCATTCAACACAATCATCCGTCAGCAACTAATTGGAAAGCTGAACCTGCTGGGCCTGAATGCCTCCCTCTGCAACTGGATCCTAGACTTCCTGACTGGGAGACCTCAGTCAGTCCGGATCGGGAGCAGCATCTCCAACACCATCACACTGAGCACGGGCCCCCCAGGGCTGTGTGCTCAGTCCACTGCTGTTCACTCTGCTGACCCACGACTGTGCTGCAACACACAGCTCGAACATCATCAAATTCACCGATGACACAACCGTGGTGGGTCTCATCAGCAAGAACGACGAGTCAGCTTACAGAGAGGACGTGCAGCGGCTAACAGACTGGTGCAGAGTCAACAACCTGTCTCTGAACGTGAACAAAACAAAAGAGGTGGTTGTTGACTTCAGGAGGGCACAGAGCGACCACTCTCCACTGAACATCGATGGCTCCTCGGTAGAGATCGTTAAGAGCTGCAAATTTCTTGGTGTTCACCTGGTGGAGAATCTCACCTGGTCCCTCAACACCAGCTCCATAGCAAAGAAAGCCCAGCACCATCTCTACTTTCTGAGAAGGCTGAGGAAAGTCCATCTCACACCCCACCCATCCTCACCACATTCTACAGGGGTTGTATTGAGAGCATCCTGAGCAGCTGCATCACTGCCTGGTTCGGAAATTGCACCATCTTGGATCGCAAGACCCTGCAGCGGATAGTGAGGTCAGCTGAGAAGATAATCGGGGCCTCTCTTCCTGCCATTACAGACATTTACACTACACACTGCATCCGCAAAGCAAACAGCATTATGAAGGACTCCATGCACCCTTCATACAAACTCTTCTCCCTCCTGCTATCTGTGAAAAGGCACCGAAGCATTCAGGCTCTCATGACCAGACTATGTAACAGTTCCTTCCCCCAAGCCATCAGACTCCTCAATACCCAGAGTCTGGACTGACACCAACTTACTGCCCTCTACTGTCCCTATTGTCTTGTTTATTATTTATTGTAATGCCTGCACTGTTTTGTGCACTTTATGCAGTCCTGGGCAGGTCTGTAGTCTAGCGTAGATTTTACTGTGTTGTTTTTATGTAGTACAGTGTAGTTTTTGTACTGTTTTATGTCTCATTTTTACTGTGTACTGTACCAGCAGTTATGGTCGAAATGACAATAAAAAATGACTTGACGTGACTTGACTTGAAGGTAAAATTCATCACCTCTTTTGAGAAAAAGCGCCTACTACAACATGTAGCTTAAACATTAAAGCAGAGAGTACTGACACATTATCTGTGAAACAGATATGACATCAACTATAAAAACTGTCTCTGTACTTTTCAATAATTTTTTTTAGTACAATGTTCTTCATGGAAAGAAACCTTGGCTATGTGTGACTCCTGACCCTCAATGTTGTGTCTGACTCTCACCAGTCCTCAAAGACGCCAATCAACTCAGGGATAGCCAGTTGCTGACTTAGCCAGCAATGCTCATAATCTATGAATGCATTAAAAAATCAAATAGTATTTGTGGAAAAAAATCACTTGTTATTTCTATATTCTTAGTTAGTTTACTGAGATACAGTACGGACTAGGCCATTCTGGCCCTTTCAGCCGCGCCTCTCTGCAATCCGCAATTTAATCGGAGCCTAATCATGGGAAATTTACAATGACCAATTAACCTACTAACCCGTACATCTTTGTGGGAAGAAACCAGAGCACCCAGAGGAAACTCACCCCACCATGGGGGAATAATGTACAAACTCCTTACAGGCAGTGGCGGGAATTTCCAAACCATATTTGCTTACTTGAGGTCTTTGTCCTTCTAAAGTGTAAACATAATGTAAAAGAAAGCCCATTTTTCATTGATATACCTCAGAAATATTTACTTTTTATCTACTGTTGTTCTTGTTGAACATTGAACATATAGTGTTGTAACTTCCACCAAATAAGTCATTTTCATGAATGTGATCAAAGGCCTTTTTGATTTTACACAACTTGAGGAGATGAGACTGTCTTTATCTTCCTTCACCCGCCCTAACTTAGAGTGAATAATTGATTTGTCAATGAAAAATGAAACATGAGACCTTAAAACCCTTTAGTGCATAGGTACGGGCAAAATTCTGTACGCAGAGCAACTGCTAATGGGAAATGGGAAATTATCTTGTCCTGCTTCCTAATCTTTTCAACCTTGGTGGTAGCCTGCACTATCTACTTTATCTGTCAGGTCAATTTTTCAGATTTAAAAGGAGAAAGGATGAACTGTTTTTCTAATAAAAATCTTTATCCATTTTGGTAAAACTTATAAAGTCTGCCAGAAATGAATAAATTCATGAGTAATACCAGTTGAATTATTTTCAAAAACTTATTTTAATAAACATCATCTTAAATTCCTTTGATAAATTTGTCAAAATGTAAAGTTTTACAGCCGACACTTGTCACCTTTAACAATATTGTACTCTTCCTCTTTTGCTCAATAATGATATAGACAACAGGACAGATTTATTAAATAATACTGTCCAATGACTATTAATATATGGTTATTAATGAGGTATTTGCATTTCTAAAATAATACACTGCATTGTTAAATTAAATGAGTCATATTCGCTTTACAAAAAAAGTACTTTTACTTCAGTTTTTGACATTGTTCCAATTTGCATTTATTGCTCTCATTTCAGAGGTGTTCCTGAAGCAATTGTAAGAATATTATTTTTTCTATATCAATTAATATATAGTTTGATAGTGGGGCAGCTCTATTAATGTAGACAACCGCCACCAAGTGCTCATGAAGGGGACTCTGGAATGCTGAGTGGGCAGTCAGCAACTTTGTTGTGCCCTGGTTTAGTGTCTACATCATTGTTGGGTGGTTCATCGGACTTTATTCCTTCTCTGTGTTAATAAAGCAGTTTTGTCCACTTTAATGGATGGCCAGGTCACTTCAGAGGGCAATTTAGAGTCAACTACTTTGCTGTGCAGATTACATGCAATGCTGTAAATCTTCATGCTGGTTGAAATCCAACAGTTAATGTTTGCAAAGACTGTCCAGAGCCATTACATTTATGAATTAAAGCTAAATACTTTAAAATATACTGTAAGGAACAAAGAAATGAGATTAGAGGTTGTTTATTTATTGAGAATAGGCTTGCCACCCAGCAATCCCCGATTTAATCGTAGCCTAATCATGGAACAATTTACAATAGCCAATTAACCCATTAACCGGTACATTTTTGGACTGTGGGAGGAAACTGGAGCACTTGGAGAAAACCCAGGCAGTCACCTGGAGAACACACAGACTCCTTACAGGCAGCGGTGGGAATTGAACCCAGGTCACAGCATCGTAAAGCACTGTTCTAACCACTACGCTACTGTGACACCCCTGATGTCACTATTTAGTGCTAAAAAAGTATAATGGCACCTTTCAATTAAAAGAGTAATGAGTTCAATTTTTGACCTAAGAAATAATCTAATATTAGTTACAATATTTAGAATTTCAGCAATAGAAATGGAACCATAATTCAGAAGAGAAAGGAGATTTAATACTATTTTTTCCTTCCTTTGTCACTTAAGTTTAGGCAAATAGGCAATTTTTCCCAAATCTATGCTGGGCAAAATGACATAAGCCAGGCAACAGACTCAAGAGTGATGGGAACTCAATCTGTGATTGCTGAACTCACACACATTGCTGGGACAGCTCTTCGATGAACATCTAACAGGAGGTCCGAGAATACCAAAATCCTCAATGCACAAGGATGCTCAGTGAAAATATATTAAATCTTTTTCTGTATCCTGTTATCCCTTTTTAAGGATATACTGACTCATTCTAGATTGCAATTACTTTGTGCCCTCATAAAACCAAATATAAATGGATCATGCATATTAAACTTCTGTGAACATGACAATGAGGATATATAATTAGCTCCTACCATCGATAAAAAGACTTAAGTTATCTTCCAGATAGTTATTTCACCAAGGCAGTAAAATATAAATTTAAAGAGAGCTAAAGCACTAACTGGGATTTCTTTTTCCTAATGCACTACATGCCACAGTATACACGGCTAAAAATACTTCAGGGTCTCTCTCACATTTTTGTTATTTCAGAGGAATATTTGCTGGCTAGTTATATTCCCTTGGAGATAAGGCTGCAGAGAAAATGTCTGGTGGGCTTCTAAGTCATACAGTGTAATTCATTCTCACTTTTAGAGGGTATCAGCTGTGTAGTAATAGGCACTCCTCAATTAATCTAAGCATTGCTGAGTTACAGAGGGCTGAGGGGACGAAAAACAGCTGTATTTCCCACATCCACTGACCCCACCCCCCCCCCTTGCCATTACCACCCCTACCCGGCCTCTGGAAAATACACATGCGGACAAACTAAAATCAATTGTGATTCTCCATCTGAATGAGAAACCAACTCTCACTCGTTGTTTAGACAAACACATGAAGAATGGCCGCTTGTTTGAAATTCTGGAGGGCTAAATGGATGATTAATAACGTGAAAATTAATTTCACATACAGACACTTCAGACTGGAAATAAACTTTAAATTAAGCTAAATCTTCCAGTTTGCTACTGGAGTGTTCTCCTACGGGGCTCCTTGCAGTAATGTGAGGATATGGAATATTGGGATCAGTGTAGTCACATAAAATATTGCATTTGTAAAGTTAGGTTCAAGTATTTGAGCAAATGTCAAGCTTACAAGGTGCAGAACTAGAGAGATAACAGACTAAGTGTAAGAAACACAGCTGAGTTTTTCACCCAACTGAGAAACTCTGGAGAGCTTCAACTGAGCAATAACATATGATGTAAAAATGCACTTCAGCTTCAATGTTTTTCAAACCTATTAATTTCTTTCAGCAGGTTATGACAATCATAGCATTATCCAAATTCTTTTAATGATTACACATTTATCTTTTGTTGCTTTATTACGGGTCCAGTTATACAAAACCATTGGTTCCCATTCTAGTTCAAAAATTATTCACCATTAGGAGACCTTGGGAAAACAGTAGACTTTTTGAACCAACTGTACACCATTCTTGTGAAACTGCTTCCTTAAAACTACCACGTCAGATTGTTCTCCTTCCATATTTCCCTTGATCATTTGTCCCTCCCCATTAATTTCCTCCCTGCAATTGGAAGAAGTGCTACACCTGCCCATTCACCTCCTCTATCACCTTCATTCAGGGCCCCAAACAGTCCTTCTAGGTGAGGCAATACTTCACCTGCAAATCTGTTGGCATTGTCTACTGTGTCCAGTGCTCCCGATGAGGCCTCCTCTACATTGGTTAGGCCCAATGTAGATCGGAGGACTGCTATGTTGAACAAAGAGGCTCCTCTTCTGCCACAATGAGGCCACTCTCAGACCGGAGAAGCAACACCTCATATTCCATCCGGATAGCCTCCAACCTGATGGCATAAACGTCAATTTCTCCAACTTACCGTAATCCCCCTCCCACTTTGGTTTCCCACTCTAGCCCCACTCTTACCATTTCTCTTTTCCTCACCTACCCATGCCCCTCCTCATTCCACTCTCTACCCCTATCAGATTCCTTCTTCTCTAGCCCTTTGCATTTTCCACCTATCACCTGTCAGCTTCTTGCTCTCCCATCCCTTCCCCACCTGCCTGGCTTCACCTATCACCTTCTAGCTTGTACTCCCCCCTCCTTTCTCCACCTTATTGTAGCTTATTCCCCTCTTCCTTTCTAGTCCTGATAAAGGGTCTTGGCCCTGTTTATTCCTTTCTCATTCGTAAGGCCAGTGACATTGTGGGGGTGGAACTGGACTCTCTGACGGTGGTGTCTGAAAAGAGGATGCTGTCCAAGTCGCAAGCCATCTTGCACAATGACTCCCATCCACTCCATAATGTACTGGTTAGGCACAGGAGTATATTCAGCCAGAGACTCATTTCACCAAGATATAACACTGAGAGTCATAGGAAGTCATTTCTGCCTGTGGCCATCAAACTTTACAACTCCTCCCTCGGAGTGTCAGACACGCTGAGCCAATAGGCTGGTCCTGGACATTTCCACTTGGCATAATTAACTTATTATTATTTATTTATGATTTTATATTGCTATATTTCTACACTATTCTTGGTTGGTGCGGCTGTAACGAAACCCAATTTCCCTCGGGATCAATAAAGTATGTCTGTCTGTCTGGAGATGCAGCCTAACCTGCTGAATTCCTTCAGCATTTTGTGCATGTTGCTCTGGATTTCCAGAATCTGCAGAATCTTTTGTGTTTATAATTCAAAAGTTGGTTCCAGCATGATCTCACCAATAAGGCAGAGATTTAATGGTGACAGTGCAAGCTTGTCCTTAGCCTACTCAGGAGGTACTGCAATAAGAGCTAACTTGCTACAGCACTTCCTATAATAAGTACAACCTATGGTCATGGTACTACTAACGAATGAGAAGGTAGATGCTGAGACCAGGGCATGAGATACCAATCAAGCAGGCTGTTTTTCCTGGACGGTTTTCGAGTCCTTGAGCAGGTGCTTTTAAAAGTGTTGCAGCTATCCCTATTCACATATGTCAGAATGTTCCATCACACTCCCAAAATGACTTTTAAGCGGTAAAGAATCACCAGTGAGCAAGTCAGTTGATGCAATATATCTACTCTGTGGCTTACTTCAGAACTGAAGCATTTCTCCTGGTGGATCTAGATCAGTTTTTGTTCAAAGGTGATGCCGAAAATATTCATGGCACAGCAGTTAGAAAGCGAATGACACCAGATCTGGACAGTATTCAAGCTTGATTAGATAAGTGACAAGTAATAAAAGGTCAATTCAAGTACCACCCAATAGTCTTCAGCAATAAGGGAGTATCTTCCTACATCTCCATGGTATAACCATCATCAAATTAGCCTTCATCAACAACTTGGGCATCACCATTGGCCAGAATTTCAATGGATGGAGCCACATACACACTTTGGCTACATGGTAAAATATTCTGTGATGAGCCACCCATTTCCGAATTCCTGCAAACCTTTCCACTCCCTGCAAGATGCAAGTCAGAAATGCGAAGGAATACTCTCTGCTTGTCACGTGGCAGAAAGGCAAGATACTCTGAATGCAGGCATTCACACCTGGACTAGGCTCCACAGTTAATATCAGTCAACTTGTTACACCCATCTAGATGTCAGGTGGCCAGGAAAGATCAACAGTATCCTCTTCACAATGTTAGGAAGCTCCTAATGCTTTTTGTGCAAGGAGAAGTAAGTTTCTCTACCTTTCATTTAGCACAGAGATGAGGTTGACCCAGTGGGTACAATTGTCAATATTGAGAAATTAGGGTCATATCCATGGAGCAATATAACACTGATATAAGTCCTTTTGGCCCAACGAGTCCACACTGACCACAAAGCTCACCCATCAAGTCCCATTTCCTACATTCCACCCATATCCCTCCAAAATCCTCCCCTCCAAGTGCTTCTTAAATGACACTATTGTACTTGCTTCAACCACTTCTTTTGGCAGCTAATTCCACATGTTCACCACCCTGCGTGTGGAAAATATTGCACCTCGTCTTTTTTAAAATCCTTCCCTCTCAGTTTATATCTCCACCTCCCCAGTTTAGATCTTCCCTACCTTGTAGAAAAGACATTACCATCCACCTTCTCTATGCCTCTCCGAATTTTAAACATTTCTATAAGGTCATCCTTCATTTGCCTACATTCCGAGGAATAAAGACCCAGCTGGGCCAAGTACAGACTGGAGAGCCCATAATTCAGTCTCTCTAGTCCTGACAGCATTCTCATAAATCTTTTCAGCACTCTTTCCAGTTTAATTATGTTTTTCCTATAACAGGGTGACTTAAACTATACAAGGTACTCCAAGTATAGCGGCATCAATAACTTATACAGCTGGAACATAATGTCCCATCTCCTGTACTCAATGCCCTGACTGATGAAGCTAGCGTGTTAAACTACTTTCACTATCCTATCTACCTGTGCTATCACTTTCAATCAACTAAGCCCTTTCGCTCTGAACTCCCTCAGTTCCACCCTCTTGTGCCATATTATTTGATGTACAAGTCCGATTCTGGTTTGACTTTGCAAAATGCATCAATTTGTACTATACTTATCTGTGAGAAATTCATTTGCTACTCCTCAGCCAACTTCCCCAACCGATCAAGGGAAACACGGAAAGCATCCAGCCCAGATGCAGTATCTGGCTGAGTACTAATTACCTGTGCTGATCAACTGGGTGGAGTGTTCACTGACATCTTTAACCTCAGCTACTGGTGGCTAAGGTCTCCCTAAGCAACTGGATCCTAGACTTCCTGACTGGGAGACCTCAGTCAGTCCAGATCGTGAGCAGCATCTCCAACACCATCACACTGAGCACGGGGGCTCCCCAGGGCTGTGTGCTCAGTCCACTGCTGTTCACTCTGCTGACCCACGACTGTGCTGCAACACACAGCTCGAACCACATCATCAAGTTCACCAATGACATGACCGTGGTGGGTCTCATCAGCAAGAACGACGAGTCATCATACAGAGAGGAGGTGCAGCAGCTAACGGACTGGTGCAGAGCCAACAACCTGTCTCTGAATGTGAACAAAACAAAAGAGATGGTTGTTGACTTCAGGAGGGCACGGAGCGACCACTCCAAGCCTAACATCAACAGCTCCTCAGTAGAGATCGTTAAGAGTACCAAATTTCTTGGTGTTCACCTGGCGGAGAATCTCACCTGGTCCCTCAACACCAGCTCCATAGCAAAGAAAGCCCAGCAGCGTCTCTACTTTCTGTGAAGGCTGAGAAAAGTCCATCTCCCACCCCCCATCCTCACCACATTCTACAGCGGTTGCATTGAGAGCATCCTGAGCAGCTGCATCACTGCCTGGTTCAGAAATTGCACCATCTCGGATCGCAATACCCTGCAGCGGCTAGTGAGGTCAGCTGAGAAGATCATCGGGGTCTCTCTTCCCGCCATCACGGACATTTACACTATATGCTGCACCTGCAAAGGAAACAGCATTATGTAGGACCCCATGCACCCCTCATACAATCTCTTCTCCCTCCTGCCGTCTGTGAAAATTCTCTGAAGCATTCGGGCTCTCACGACCAGACTATGTAACAGTTTCTTCCCTCCAGCTATCAGACTCCTCAATACCCAGAGCCTGGACTGACACCTTACCCTGTTGTCCTGTTTATTATTTATTGTAATGCCTACACTGTTTTGTGCACTTTATGCAGTCCTGTGTAGGTCTGTAGTCTAGTGTAGCTTTCTCTGTTTTTTTTTATGGAGTTCAGTCTAGCTTTTGTACTGTGTCATGTAACACCATGGTCCTGAAAAAAGTTGTTTCATTTTTACTATGTACTGTACCAGCAGTTATGGTCAAAATGACAATAAAAGTGACTTGACTTGACTAAGAAGAAAGTGGTGACCTGCCTCAATGATTGTTGTCCAGTAGCACTTACGTCCACTGTGATGAAGTGCTTTGAGAGGTTGGTGATGAAACTTATCAACTCCTGCCTGAGAAGTGGCTTGGATGCGCCCCAGTTTTTCTACCGTCACAACAGGTCCTCAGCAGCTACCATTTCATTGGCTCTTCAGTCAACATTGGAACATCTGGACAGCAAAGCTGCATATATCAGGATGCTCTTTATAACCACAGCTCGGCATTCAATACTCCCCTCAAATCTAATCAATAAGCTTCAATACCTCCTTGTGCAATTGGTCCCTCCATTTCCTCACTTGCAGACCCCAGTCAGGTCAGATTAGCAACATCTCCTTCAGAATCTCTCTCAGAACAGGTGCTTAGCCCCCTGCTCTACTCACTTTATAGCTGTTCTAATACTGCAAGTCTAAGCACCAGCTTTAAAGCCACATTTGTCATTGGCTGAATCAAAGGTGGTGACAGATCAGCATATAGGAAGGAGACTGAAAATCTGGATGTGTGGTGCCACAACAACGATTTCTCACTCAATGTCAACATGAGAAAGGTGTTAATTATCAAATTCAGTAGGGGGAAACCAGAGGTCCCTGAGCCAGTCATTATCAGGGATCAGAGGTGGAGAGGGTCAGTAACTTTAAATACCTCCGTGTTATCATTTCAGAGGATTTGTCCTGGGCACGGCACATAAGTGCAATTATGAAGAAAGCACAGCAGCAGAAAGCAAGTTGGCGAAGATTTGACATGACATCTAAAAACCTTGACAAACTTCAATATACCTGCAGTGGAGAGTATATTGACTGGTTGCATCACAGCCTGGTATGGAAGCACCAAAACCCTTGAATGAAAAATCCTACAAAATGTAGTGGATACGGCGCAGTCCATCATGGATAATGCCACTGAACACATCTACATGGAGCGCTGTCACAGGAATGACCGCCACCACCCAGAACACGGTCTCTTCTCGCTGCTGCCATCAGGAAGAAGGTACAGGAGCCTCAGGACCCATACCACCAAGTTTGGGAACAGTTATTACCCGTCAACCGTCAGGCTCTTGGACCAGAAGGAATAACTTCACTCAATTTCACTCACACAATCACTGAACTGTTCCTACAACCTATGGACTCACTTTCAAGAACTCTTCATCTCATGGTCTTGATATTTATTGTTTATTTATTATTTTTTTTGTTTTCTTTCTTTTAGTATATGCACAATTTGTTATCCTTTGCACATTGGTTGTTTGTCCATCCACTGGGTGCGGTCTTTCATTGATTCCATTGTGTTTCTTGGATTTACTGAGTATGTCCACAAGAAAATGAATCTCAGGGTTGTATATGGTGATGTAGATATTCTTTGATAATAAATTTACTTTCACTTTGAAGATCTCCCTGTAATCTACAATAACCTTCTTCACCATCGACACCACCTGCTAATTCTGTGACAATTGCAAACTTACTGATAAAGACTTGTATATTTGGATCCAGATCATTTATACAAGTAACAAATGACTACTTAGATTTAAGGTGCTAACACCGACCTTTCAACACACCACCACGGCCTCCATTCTGAAAAACAACCATCGACCACCACCCTCCGCTTCCTACCTCTGAGCCAGTTCTGGATCCACCACACGAACTCTTCCTGGATTGCAATGGATGTAACCTTCTAGACCAGCCTACCATGCAGGACCTTGTCAAAGGCCTTGCTAAAGATCAAACAGACAACATCTACTGCCCTACACTCGCCTATTTTTTTTTTGGTTACCTCTCTAATAAGCTCTCTAACAGGGGTTCCCAACCCTTTTTATGCCATGGACCAAAACCATTAAGTGAGGAGTCTGTGGACACCAGGTTGGGAACTCCTGCACAAAGCCATGCTGACTCCAAATCAAACACTGTCTATGCAAATGCTGCTAGATTCTGTCACTCAGAATTTCCTCCTGTCCTTCCCCACTACTAATGTTAGGCTGACGGGTCTGTTCGCTTCTCCCTGGCTTGTCCTTTCTACCCTTCTTAAACAACGGAACAACATTAGCCAGCTTCTAGCCTTTGGGAACTTTGAAGAAAATAGCTCCACAAGGGCCTAGGCTTCAACAAATTTCAAGTGTTGGTACAGTGCTCTTGTGCAGCACTTCAGTGTTCAATCCCCTTCAATAACCACAAGGTCTTCTATTTCCTAAAAAAAATCAGTCATAACTGAGCACAGGAAGAATCTTCTTTCGGTCAGTGTCAGCCTCCTAGGAGCTCAATATCACCTCTTCATTTTCAGCAAGTCCACCATGCGTGGCTTTCTTCGATCCAGTGCAGGTCTCAAAGGAACGAGTTATTTCCTACTTCCCCAAGATTCTGAATCATGCTCCATCAACTCTTCTCAGCACTGCTACAGTGAAAATCTCAGCAACACCAGGGCCTCAGTAATGGAATTCAATAGCAATGACCCACTCAAACTGCTCTCTAAACCAGTCTGGGAGGGCACCACAGGGCATGCCAAGCATACCTCCCACACTCATCACTGGCTACGTCCTGCCCTTTGACTGAAGCACTACAGCAAAGGGAGAAGCAGGGGCCAGCAACAGGCTTGAGGATCAGATGATGGGCTGTAGGTAAGAAGCACTCACTACCTAGTCGGATTGAGGCATGTGGTCCGTCACTTGTATGGAAGCATTGGTATGTGAAAGCTCCTGCAGACATGCAATGCAGAACTCAGTAAACAATCAAAAACAATGGCGCTAACACGCTGAGATCACTCACTTCAGCCACACCAAATAACTATGTCCAAATGCTCCAAAATCAAAGCTAATGAATCTTTAGGCAGTAACCTTTAATGACTATGAATGCCTGTTTCTGGCCGTATTCTGAATCTGAATGTCTGATTGCCTTCTCATAACAAAGGAGGTGATATTTCATATGGTTGTCCCACGGGAACCAAAGGTTTATATTTAAACCAGAACCTAACTGAGAGAGTTCACTTTCACCGACTTTTCTAACCACAACCTCAAAATACAACAAAAAAATCCAGCATTCCCTCACTGCCTTTGCTGACATTTTGAGATCACTTCTCAGAATCGTGACAATTCAGTACTCTGGTATTTCCATTAATTATATTTAGAACATTAATGCAATCAATTATTACCATTCCACCCACAAAGCTGGAATCTCTACTGAAATAAATGGGGTACAAATTAGCATAGTCAATTTGAAATGTGACCTGGAAAGTTAGGTAATGTTTTCAGTCTAGTCATCAATCATGATTTCATTAACGATTTGTTTATTTTGGACATTTTTAAATATAAAAATAGCACACAATTAACAGGGATAAAAGGCAGGAAGTTATGTTTTCTCTATCTTCTATTTTTGTGAATGGCATTCATTTAAAGAAGGTATGCCAGGACATAAATTGGCTGCCCTTACCCAGCAGTTCAATGTCAACTTATTTAAATATCTTTCTGTTCTCTATGAATGTAGCTCAGGAATGGAAAGATTAAATAGGGCTTGAGTTACTAGTAGCAACAGAAGAGCAACTCAATTCACTGACTGTAATTCAGTAGCTCTGATAAAATATGCAATGCGAGACTGGATAATGTGGTGTGAACTCTGACACAGCAGTCCACACTACATGATATCTACTAGTATATTTATAAAGACAAACATGAAGACCCTGTGCCAATTCTCTTCAGTGTTATATTACAGCAATTAGTAAATGTGGAATTAAACATTTCCATCGCTGACTGCTGTGCACAAGCATTTCAGATTCTACAGATGAATAGTTGGAATTCACAGGTGTACTCTTCGCATATCTAAAGAGGCTCAAGAGCCTGAAGACACACTCTCAATGCTTTAGGAACAACATCCTCCCCATTGTCATCAGATTTCTGAACAGACAATGAACCCATGTACGCTACCTCACTGTTTTTGCTCGCTTTATAGAATTTGAGGGTATCGACAATCATCTTGAATGTTTCCGTGAAAATGAAGATATGTAGGGTGTAAATATTTAAAGCATTGTATTAAAGCAGTCCATTATCTGCATTCAATGTTTGTGCTGATTTTGTTCATTTACAGTCAATCAAAAGAATATGGCAGCATTCACTGAATGAATTCCTCCATCGATAAATATTAGGAACTAATACACAGTTTTATAGTACTGTAGTAGTATTGGTAATGTTCTAATTTGTTCTCTATTTCATCTAAATACATAATTTGTTACTCAGTTAAAATTAGTTTACCTTTTTATACCTCTTTAATTATTTCCATGAAACTTTGGCTAATTGGGGGCAGCCACTTAATTAGGCTAAAATGGATTGATCTCTATGTTCTCATATATATAAAATACAAACCCCATTTCCAGAAAAGTTGGGATATTTTCCAAAAGGCAATAAAAACAAAAATTTGTGATATGTTAATTCATGTGAACCTTTATTTAACTGACAGAAGTACAAAGAAAAGATTTTCAATAGTTTTACTGACCAACTTAATTGTATTTTGTAAATATACACAAATTTAGAATTTGATGGCTGCAACACACTCAACAAAAGTTGGGACAGAGGCATGTTTACCATTGTGTTACATCACCTTTCCTTTTAATAACACTTTTTAATTGTTTTGGAACTGAGTATACTAATTGTAGTAGATTTGCAATTGGAAATTTTGTCCATTCTTGCTTGATATAAGACTTCAGCTGCTCAACAGTCCGTGGTCTCCGTTGTCTGATTCTCCTCTTCATGATGCGCCATACATTTTCAATAGGAGATAGATCTGGACTGGCAGCAGGCCAGTCAAGCACATGCACTCTGTGTGTACAAAGCCATGCTGTTGTAGCCCGTGCAGAATGTGGTCTGGCATTGTCCTGCTGAAATAAGCATGGCTGTCCCGGGAAGAGACGTCACCTTGATGGCAACATATGTCTCTCTAAAGTCCTAATATACCCCTCAGAGTCAATGGTACCTTCACATACATGCAACTCACCCATGCCGTGGGCACTGATGCACCCCCATACCATCACAGATGCTGGCTTTTGCACCTTTCGCTGATAACAATCAGGATGGTCGTTTTTATCTTTGGCACGGAGAACTCGATGCCCGCTTTTTTCCGAAAACTAGCTGAAATGTGGACTCATCTGACCACAGCACACGGTTCCACAGTCTTTCGGTCCATCTGAGATGAGCTAGGGCCCACAGAACTCGCCAGCGTTTCTGCATAGAGTTGATGTATGGCTTCCTCCTTGCGTAATACAGTTTCAAGTTGCATTTCTGGATGCAGCGACGGACTGTGTTAAGTGACAATGGTTTTCCGAAGTACTCCCGAGCCCAGGTGACTATAATTGTCACAGTAGCATGACGGTTTCTTAGGCAGTGCTGCCTGATGGCTCGAAGATCACGCGCATTCAACAGTGGTTTCCGACCTTGCCCTTTACGCGCTGAGATGTCTCTGAATTCTCTGAATCTTTTCACAATATTATGTACTGTAGATGTTGAAAGACCTAAATTCTCTGCAATCTTGCGTTGGGAAATGTTCCTTTTGAACTGACTTAACAATTCTCTCATGAATTTTGGCACAAAGGGGTGAGCCACGACCCATCCTTGCTTGCAAAGACTGAGCCTTTGATGGACGCTACTTTTATACCCAGTCATGATACCTCACCTGCTACCAATTAGCCTGCTTAATGTGGAGTCTTCCAAACTGGTGTTACTTGAATATTCTGTGCACTTTTCAATCTTATTTTAACTCTGTCCCAACTTCTGTTGAGTGTGTTGCAGGCCTCAAATTCTAAATTTGTGTATATTTACAAAATACAATTAAGTCGGTCAGTAAAACTATTGAAAATCTTTTCTTTGTACTCTTGTCAGTTAAATAAAGGTTCACGTGAATTAACATATCACAGATTTTTGTTTTTATTGCATTTTGGAAAATATCCCAACTTTTCTGGAAATGGGGTTTGTACATATATAAGTGTATGTATACCAGTACATTTTGGCCCAATGAAACGGCTGCCATAAAACAACAAATTTCACGATATATGTCAGTGATACTATACCCGACTCGGATTCTGATTTTATTTCACTCAGTCTTCTTCATGGTGACCAAAAGGTTGCCCGGCTTGAGCCATTCTTTTGCCATAATTTGCCACATTTAAATAGAAATTATATTTCATGTGAGCTAACTGAATGTACAGTAGTAGTTTAAAATAGTAGCACAACTTTAAAATACTGAGACGAAAATAATTCTGCAAGAATTGGTGCTGACATCCATAAAAACATATCAATGTCACATCCACATTCATTAGACAAAAGATAGAAATGCATCACATGCATTGGAATAATGTTACATGGGTAACATTCATGTTCATAAACTTTGACCATGAAGTCCTGATTTATGTGATAGCAATATACCCCTCTAAAATTCCACCAACTGAGACAGGGTTGCCATTTCTGACAGCAGTGCAGGACACCAGGAAATTTGGGTCTTTGTGATTATTACTGTACAGCAGCTGTTTTAACTTACTTTAAATTAGATAAACTTTTATGTGACACATGGCCAACACTATTAAGTAGCAGTCAGGCTGAATGCTTGACCCAATTTCACACAAATCAAAAATTAATGCTTTAAAATTTAGCCCAAACAATTTTAGAACACAATTGTTTTTCTGCAGTGTGGACAAGAATAAAGTAAATGACTCAGCTTCAAAGCTATACATACCAGATCCAGAGTCAAACTTGGTTTCAGACCTATAAAATGAAAAAGGAATTATTTTATTTACAAAGGTTAACATTTTTTGCATATCTCAATGTGTGTACAATAGCCAGAAACTTGTGGCGAGAGCAGCCTCTGAAGAGCACATATGCACAGTTAATTGCGGAAATTCAGATGTTGATGTCATTGCTTTCCCTGTTCTTCGACAGGATTCCTGCTGGCTGCAAAACACAGGCCAACACAGTTGCACAAGTTCTATTATGGAAAGGAACAGCAGGCAGTCACTGGTCAATTGTGGCACACCTACTTCCATCTCACCTAATTCACATGGAGAGAGTGAATGTGGTTTTCCTCCTGCCTTCATTAGCTGGGAATGAGTTCACTGAAACACACCTTTACCTGCTCAGTTTTCACTCGTGACACAATGAAAATACTGAGGAGATCTGATAGATTTCCTAACAGTTTTTATACCAACTGGCATGATGGTTGTCTTAAGCCCATTACGCTGTATCCCAGCAACTGTCAACATCTTTAAAAGATAACAGCCAAAGAAAGAACTGGCAAGATTTAAAAGCGAGTTTAGATAAGGTGATTATCCTACACTATCATCAATGAAGTGCTCACCAAAGTGTCAAATTAGAAGAATCAAATCATTACTGACTTGTTACATAAAAATAAAAAGTCAATTCAAATATCTCCTTGAACTTCATCCAACCTTTAGAACTTTTTCATTTCAGTGCATAATTATTTTTCATTTGTTATCTGCCACTTCTGATAATATTACTGATCCTTTTTTTTTTAAGAACTGTTATTTTCCCTACATTAGTGAACTGCAGGTTAAATCATACTACAAGCACAACCCCTCGGAAAACTTACTAATTAGCTGAGTATGTTAAGAATTTTTGTATCTTGGAACTCAGTATCTCAAAACCAGATGTCATTCCCCCCCCCCCACCCCCACTAGTTGTTGCATGGTTAACTGACTAGGCAATTTATACATTTTAAAAGGGAAAAAATTCTGCCCTTGTGGGAACATCATGTTTCAGATATAAGTTAATACTAGCTGTAAATTCAGGAGCCTTTGAAGCTCTCCATTCAGCTGTGGGAAAACTGCTGTTGGGTAATTACACTCAAGATGCTGCTGATGTGCTGTCAAGCAGAATTAACCCTCAGTCTAGGCCTATCTATGCAAGCTGTTACAAGACAGCATTGTCTGTATGAGACTCTCGAACCAATTAGTGAGCATGCTCTGGTCAGATTTATATTACACATTAATGCTCAGTTGTATATCTGTCCACAGCTGCCACAGCAAGATACAAGAATTGCTCAGCAGGAGCCCAGTTAGAGGATGTTACATGCATAAAGGCCTTTCAATAAAATGTATTAAACTACCTGAGAATGAGGCTTTAACCTCTTTTCCCTTCAATGACAGATGAAACTAGAGTGCATTTAAAGGTTATACTGTAATAGTATTTCATATCAATATTGAGCTTCAGCCAAATAATTTTATTTGGACAGAGCAAAAATAACAGGATTAATTTCCAAAAGTCTAACTTTACCGGCATTTTATTGCATCTCCACTTACAACGTAATAAAATTGCTTTTTTAACATTAAGAGATGTATTGCCAAAGGACTCGGCACAAATATTTCATAGTTTCAGGGTACACAAAGTTAATACGACTGTGTAACTACAGCTCAAACCAAGCATTTCGGTACAGTACATTAACATGTTGGAAGCCAACATATGCTGAAATAATGCCAGATTTTCAGGGAAACCTCAAAATAGACATGCATAATTTGAATCTGAACAAAATGTTTTCTAACTTACTAAATCACATTTGAGAAATGGATATTAAATTAACCTAAAAGGTCCGTAAACCAGTTTTTAAAAAAAATTGTTTAGCTCCTTCCATAATACTTTTGTGTAAAATATGACTTTGTTTTACTCCAATATGGCTAGGGTACCAAATTCTGAAATTCCTTTCCCAAGCCATACCAATTACAGATCCCTTTAGAATTTAAATAACCGACCAAGCTTTCAGACATAGTAATGGCTAGAAAGTTGAATACATAGCACTGGTTTTCTTCTGCACTACACCTCTGGGTTGTGGGAAGTGCATAAAAACAAACAAAAAAAGTTTATTTCCAAAACTAAATGGAGAACGCAAAACTGTGAATTTCAATCAGGCACGCACCCACCTTTTTCAGCAATGCCTGGGAAATTGAATCATCTATTTCCTCCACTCTTTATAGTATTTATTTGATCAGGAGGTCAAATAATCAGAGGTGGTGACCCATGGTTAACATCGCATTTCAGGGAATCTTCACATTTTTTTCCCCCCAGGTTACAGCAACTGCCATTTCACTTCTTATTGCCAACCCCAATGCTAACTCAAGCTGTTCCGCAAACTTTTTTTTATTCCATTCTGTTCCTTTTGCTGCTTCCTGTAAAGAGTGCACCAAATTCGGAAACTCCAGTGGATCCTGCCTTGCTAAACTGTGTTTTGGGTTATTCGTTTTAGTATAATGCAAGGAATCATAGACTATAGCAAAATCATCAACTTATCTTCTTAAACCAAATTGAATATATCTTCTTGTGTCTTTTTGTACATTTTTGTCAAGTTTTCCTTTCCTTCTGTTTTGGGGACCATAGGTTTGCAAATTTGAAGGATATCACCAACTATTTTCTCATGTTGGAGCAAGTAGTTCATCGTTAACTTTCTGCTTCTTCTGTTGACATTACTGTCTCATCTTTAACCCTGCCTTGATGCTGGGCTTTGTTTAGGCTGGTGACGTCGTGGCATCAGCGCCGGACTTCAGAGCGAAGGCTCCCAAGTTTGAATCCAGCCGGCTCCAAAAACCTGGAGAGGGATGGGCTCCAACAGGTGTCAGATGCCCAAGACACGCCGTACGATGAGCAATCACCAAAAAGATTGTCATGACGGCGCCCCGACGACTCCACCAGGAGTTAAGGGCGCGCGCGCACACACATACACACTCACACCTACAGATAGCCACAAGGTGTTAAAGCCATTTAAAAAGACCTTGTAGCCCAACTGTGGGAGGCCAGCCTGGGTGAGCATCTTCTCCCCGTGAGACCATCAATGTCAGATCTCAATTGCCCATTCTTGCTACCTTTGCCCAAGGCCCACATAAATAGATACCACTTGCACTTCTGGCTTGGATCTCTGAGCACCAGCCAGCTTTTCCACACCAGCCGCCTTCTGACCTCACATCCACCCCTGCTTTCACTGTACTTCTATCACCAATCTTTATGGTGCCCGAAGCCTCAACATCTTGGCCTCACGTGCTTCTACATTTTACTGAAGAGGGGCCTTGAACTGAACATGAAAACGTTCAGGACTCTTGCCTCATGCAATCCTGGGACCTTTCATGTCATAATAAAAAGGACCGCTCACCATCTTTTAGCTGGTTGAGAGCCCAGTGAAGTGTTTAGTGGGGTGACCTGAAAATTTTGGTCTTGTGAAGAAATAGCCTGGTGAAGAAGTGTGCCTGCAGAAGATATGCACTTTTTACAATGGGGCCATGAGACTCTCCACAGCTATAACCAGGCACTCTCAGTGAGAGGTTAGCAGAGATGTCTCTGTTCGGGCATACATGCAATCTGTCAATTAATTTGGGGAAGCATACCAATGCAGACAAAGATCTATCCCTGTTCCTGAGGGGAAAAGGCAATGCAGATGAAATTTCCTCTCCTCCAGTTTGGGTAACCTCCATGATCCGGTAGGCGAACAGCAATCTGAGAGGTGGGAAGGATCAGCAGAAGTAAGCTGAATAATCCAAGTGTAGGAAGCTTTGTGACCTCTATGGGCAAAGCGGCTAAGGCACACATGTGAGGTTATGGGATTCCCTATCATAGGACAAAAAAAAAGCAGTTTGGAGTTCTAGCTCTTTAAGTAGCACTCTTTGAAGGGGAAAACAGAGTTGGAAAATTTTTTGTGGTTTCTCTGAGTAAATAATAACTACACTTTCTCAGCTGAGCTTGGTTGCAAAATGTCACTGCAGACGATCTTTTTTGGTACAATACAGCTGCCTTTTTTGGAGGTGGTTTAACACTTAAGGGGTGAATATACAGGAGTGAAATTTCCTAGTGGGCACCAGGACAACCAGAAAGATGCCTAAAACTACTCTGTTCATGGGCTATGACGATTTTTGATCTCTAGATGTACCAACAAACTTCTAGGTTAATCTGAATGGTAAGGTTAATTAAAGACTAAATATTAAGACACAGCAATAGCGTATCTCCATTGTACATGGTCACAAGGTCTTTCATTGGACTTTTCACTATCACCAACTGCTAAACTTGCTACTAAGCTTTATCACCCACCTACTTCCTACACCCACATTCTATGCTCATAATTGTACAAGCATTGTTGTTGATAAATAGGAATCTTCTGAACCAAAAGCAAAGGGGGACTGGGCACACCATTACAAGCAACCCATCAGCCATTGTGGTTTGTTAGTCTTACTTAATCTACGTCAACCTTCAAAGCATACTCCTACAAACCCTTTGATATCATCTTCCTCGGTGCTTTATATGAGCTCTTTATTGCTTTATTGAGCTCTTCTGAAAACTATGTTGTTTCTTCTTAATGTCAAAAAGCTAATTTTTTTCAAAACCTAAAGATACCTTTAGTCCCAAGTCAGCAGCAAATAGAAGTTTAAAGAATTAAAATCACCAAGTTTAACAACAAGAAGTATTTTTCTTGTGATATACTCCCAACCTTTTTGCATTTTAGGATTCAGTCTTTCTGAACTTGATGACTAATTTTACTTTTACTTCATTTGCACCTGAGTACCGTTTTCTTTTGAACATGCATTCTGATAACAGCATCACCTCAAGTACTCTTGGTATCTCTTTCATCTTCTTTTGCAAATTAAACTGAGGTTAAATCCTCATTAAGCATTTCTGTAATTCCCCAGCTCTTAGTTCTTAATGAGGTCCTCAACATTCTTTGACAACTATTTCTACTGAGCCAGATTTGCAATTGTGTAACAAATCTTAATCAATAATGGCAAGTGTTTTTTGTCTGTGTGCAGGCTTTCCTATCTCATTTCCTCCCATTTACTATATTTAGAGGCTTGTCTTATCCTAAGTGACAAGATTTGAGATAAAGTGATTGGAGTTTGTTTTGACTTGTTCTTAGATAGTTATAAGTGGGTAAATAGGTTTGTAATGGAAAGAATAACAGATAGCTGGCTAATGAGTTTGAAACATACTGAAAAATGTGGGCATGACACGTGTTCTCCTAATGAATTTCGTGTGGTTCCCGACCATACAAACATAATAATAGATGCCTAATATATTCTCATACATTGGGATAAGTCATCCTAAAGTCACAATGCACAAATTTTAGAAAGCACAGTATTTCATTCTTAAAACCAATACAATCCCACATGTGTTTATTATCACTTGGAATCACAGAAAATGGTCACCAAGGTTAATATGGTAGTTAAGAGGATAGTTTTGGAAGCTAGTGGTGGCTAAATTCAGATGTGTTAGATTCCTTTACCTGTTTGTTGATAAATATGTTAATGATTGATAAATATTTCCTCAGGATGAGAAGCTCTGGTGAGATTGCCACTTATTGTCCACCTACAATTATCTCTAAATAATGACAGATAAGGTTTGACAACACAGGTATAAGGATACAAGAAATACAAGGCAAAAAGACAAAGGAACAGAATAAACTTTTTGGCCTATCAAGTCTGCTCTGCCATTCAGTCATGGCTGATTTAATATTCCACTCAACCCAATTCTCCTGCCTTCTCCCCATAATCTTTGACGCCTTGTTTAATCAAGAACCTATCAACCCCCATCTACCTCACAATCATCAGGCTCTTGAACAAAAAGAGATACCTACACTCACTTGCCCATCCATTGAGATGTTCCCACAACTAATGATCTCACTTTAAGGACGCTTTATCTTGCTATCTCATGTTCTCATTATTTATTACTATTTATTTATATTTGTGCTTACATGGTTTGTTGTCTTCTGCACTCTAGATTATCTTTCATTGATCCTGTTATAGTTACTATTCTATAGATTTGCTGAATATGTCTGCAGGAAAATAAATCAGGGTTGTATATGGTGATACATAGTATATGTACTTTGATAATAAAATTTACTTTGAACTTTGAAATATACCCAATACTTGACCTGCACAGATTTACCACCCTCTAGCTAAAGAAATTTTTCCCCATCTCTGTTTGAAATGGATGTCCCTCTCTTCTGAGACTATGCTCTCGGGTCCTAGGCTCCCTCACACACATCCGCTCTATCTAAGCCTTTCAATATTCTATAAGTTTCAATGAGATTTCCCCCCCCCCCCCCCCCACAATTCTTCTAAACTCCAGTGAGTATTCCAGAGCCTTCAATCACTTCTTATATTTGTTAACACTTCCATTCCTGGGACCTTCATTCCTGGAATCATTCTTGTGAACCTCCTCTGGACCTTCTTCAATGCCAGCACATCTTTTCATGGATAAGGGACCCCCAAAACTGCTCATGATACTCCCAAGTACGATGCCTTATAAAGCCTCGATATTACATTCTTGCTTTTCTATTCTAGTCCTCTCAAAATGAAAGCTAAAATTGTACTGGTCTTCTTAAACACTGACTCAATCTGCAAGTTAACCTTCAGGGAATCCTGTACGTGGACTCCCAAATCACTTTGCACCTCTGATTTTGAATTTTCTCCCCATTTAGAAAATAGACCATGCCTTTATTCCTTCTAAAAAGTGCATGACCACGCACTTCCCTGTACTATTTTTCATCTGCCTCTTCTTTGCCCATTTTCCCAAGCTGTCCAAGTCCCTCTGCAGACACTTTGCCTCTGCAACACTAGCTGCCCCTCCACCTATCTTCATATTGTTCACAAACTGTGCCACAAAGACATCAATTCCATCATCCATTTAGCATATAATGTGAAAAGAAGCAACTCCCAACACAGAGCCCTGTGGAACACCACTAGTCAACATCAGCCAACCAGAAATACCTTTTACTCAACTGTAATAATGATACATCTGACTGTATCTTCACCTTTGCAAACTGCAGGGTCAATGCTATCATATTACGATCACTGTCTCCTAAGGGTTCCTTTACCTTAAGCTCCTTAATCAAATCTGGGTTATTATAAAACACCCAATGCAGAAATGCCACTGCACTAGTGGGCTCACCCAGAAGCTGCTCCAACAAGCTATCTCTTAGACATTCTACAAATTTCCTTTCGAGATCCAGCACCAATCTGATTTTCCCAATCTACCTGCACACTGAAATTCCCCCATATCTATCGCAACACTGCCTTTTATACCCACCATTTTTTAGCTCCCATCGTAATTTGTAGCCCACATCCTGGCTACGGTTCAGAGGCCCATATGTAACTTCCATCAGGGTCTTTTTACCCTTGCAGTTTCTTACCTCTACCCACAAGAATTCTACATCTTCTGATCCTATGTCACATCTTTCTCAGGATTTGATTTCATTTTTTACCAATGGAGTTACCACACCCCCTCTGCCTAACTGCCTATCCTTTCCTACAATGTGTATCCTTGTATGTTAAGCTCCTAACTATAATCTTCGTTCAGCCACAACCAAACAATGCCCTGGTAGGTCATTTTGCTTCACCCCCCCCCCCCCCCAAAAAGTATCCAAAGCATTATACTTATTACTGAGGGAAACAGCCACAGGGATACTCTGCATTGGTTGCCTATCCCCATAGTCACCCAGATACCTGCCTGCTGCAACTTAGGGGTCTCTACCTCCCTGTAGCTCCCATCTATCACCTCCTCATTCTCCTGTACGAGCTGAAGGTCAGCCAGCTGCAGCTCGAGTTCCTTAACACGGTCTCTAAGAAACTGCAGCTCGGTGTACTTTATGCAGATGTAGTTATCAGGGAGACTGGAGGTGTCCCAAAGTTCCCATATCTCACATAAGGAACATACCACTCACTCTGGACACCTTCTTAGCACCCTAGCTATGTACGAGCAAAAAAAAAATTACCAGGAATTTACTTAGAACCTTTGCCTGTTCTTGCCTAAGCCTGTTGACCCAAAGCCTGACTATTTTAACACCCTAAGATTTTCAAGCCACACTAGGAAAAGATATTTACAATTATATTTTATACTTCTTCTTCTTCTTCAGCTGACTTTCAATTTTTGATGATGACTGAGGCCTGGGCAGGGTTGTATGGAAGACCTGCAGTTGCCCATGCTGCAAGTCTCCCCTCTCCATGCCACCGATGTTGTCCAAGGGAAGGGCATTAGGGCCCATACAGCTTGGCACTGGTGTCGTTGCAGAGCAATGTGTGGTTAAGTGCCTTGCTCAAGGACATAAACACACAGCCTCAGCCAAGGCTCGAACTAGTGACCTTCAAATCACCAGACCAACACCTTAACCACTTGGCCACGTGCCACATTTTATACTTAGGAATACAGCGTGGATCAAGCCCTTCCAGCCCAGCAATCACAGGACAATCTACAATGATCCTACCAACCAATACGTCATTGGAGAGCACCCCAAAGGAAAGCACGGGTCAAGGGGAGAACATACAAACTTTTTACAGATGGCACTGGAATTGAACTCCCAACTCCGAGCTGTAGCACTAACCACTATGCTTTCATAACGCCCTATATAGACAGTTGCTTTCTCTAAAAGCCAGAAGTGAATAAGAGGTTTCCTTTTTTAAATGATAGTCCAGTAGGGTACCACTTGCATAGTGGTTAGCACAACGCTTTACAGTGCTAGGGCGCTCAGGTTCAATTCCCACCCTGTCTGTAAGTAGTTTGCATGTTCTCCCCTTGACTGTGTGGGTTTTGTCCGGATGCTCCACTTTCCTCCTAAAGTCCAAAAACGTACTTGTTGGTAGGTTAATTGGTCACTGTAAATTGTCCTGTCATTAGGGTAGGGTTAAATCGGGGGTTGCTGGACAGCATGGCTCGAAGGGCTCGAAGGGCCTTTCCCGAGCTATATCTAAATAAATAAATAAACGAAAGTTTCATGCTCACGACATGAAAGATTAGTTTTATGAAAGCAAATTCCACATATATTTAATAGTTGTCATTGGGGAATTCAAACTTGCATCTCTGGATTAATGATCCAAACCTCTGGTTGCTCGTCAAGAAATTTAACCACTGTGCTATTGTCTCTCGCATAATAGATATTTAAAATTTGCACTCAACAGGGGTTTGCTATGGAAGTCACAACCACACTCATGGCCCTGAAGGAATAAGGATGGTGCGCAAAATAAATACTTGTCAATCCAGAAATCTGATTGGAAAATCACAGAAGGCGTTCAGAATGAAACATGGGCATGTGGGCAGTTTTTTCCCCAATATTTCAAATAATAATGTGCTTTCATATCACAAATATTATATCAAATATTTATTTTTAAACTAGTTGACAACATAATTTAGAATGATGCTAGTTTCATTATTAATTTTCATACTGCATAAATACAAAGTCATCATATTACCTCTGAAATTTTGGCCAATTGTCAATCACTAAGAAATAATAAAATCAGCATATTAGGCTAATTATACTAAGGGGCACCAGTTAAATTGGCTCTATGTTTTGGCAAATTATAAACTTTATATGATTAAACTTCATCTCACACAAAACTCAGCTGATGAACACCACATTTTCATCCACTGCCCTACTTTTGCTAATCTATACTGCATCCATTTGAGACCTCACCACCAAGCAATGCAGGGCTCCTCCAGAGCAGCAGTGCCACCTTGTTAGCAAGCCAGTGGGTACGTCCTGGTTGCTGCAGGAGGTACAGTTGTTCCTGTACACTTGCTGCCCAAAAGTTTGTATGTGGGTTTTGCATCAGGTTCATTAAAAGGAAAATGTTTGTCATCTGGCAGTCAATTTTGGTTTGTTGTGGTACCTCACGCTCTGCTGGTACAGAGACTGGCTGCATAAATAAAGGCATTAAGGTTGTTGCCGGGGTATCATGTACTGATCTATTGGATCTAATATCACCAGCTGGAAACTTAAGAGAATGAATTTCTTTTAATTCTAATATATAGCATTGTAGGCAAAGCACAACCACAGTCTAATTTCTCTGCAATTAACAGCACACCATGCCATAGGGAAAATGCAGCCAATGTGCTCTCTCTACTTGATGACTTCTTGCAAGAGGGAATGACACGCCATAGCAGCGTGTCGCTAGTACAGCTCGGGGTCTCGGAGTTCAGAGTTCAATTCCGAAGCCATCCGTTAGACATTTGTACATCCATCTGTGAGTGCACGGGTTTCTTCTGGGTAAACCAGTTTCCTCACACGTTCCAAATATGTATCGGTTAGTAGATCAATTGTTCATTGTAAACTGTCCTGTGTTTAGACTTGGGTTAAATAGGTAGATTGCTGGGAGGTGCAGCTCGCTGGGCAGGATCCATGCTGTATCTCTGAATAAATCTCCTTCCTACAAGTTATACTGAAATCAGATTGTAAGAGGATATTAATTTCTCCAGTTTCAGTATGAAAGGAAGCAAACACATAGCTCACTAATGCCATGATCTGCATTCAGGGCACTGCTTACATATTAAAGCACTTACTAAAATGGCACCCACTGCAACTCAAGACTATCGTAAAGCTCCAGTAATATTTGATACACTGACCCCCCCAAAAAAAAGGCATTCATGATCCCAACTATGACTTTCAAATGTATGCAAACATGATGATAGTAATAAAAACATTAAAAGAACAGCCATGTATCAAAGGTGATGCATGATATTCAAAGCAGAAATATTCTACTCATAAACAAGCACGATTTCGTTAATGGATTTCATCAGCAAAGTGGGCAAATTCATAGTGCAATTAAAACCTAAAAGCCAAGAGCAATTAGTTCATAAAGGAAAAACTTATTATTTTGTGAAATCAATTTGACTTGCAGTAGCAAATAAACCCTTATTGCTAAACCCTTGGTGTACAAAATGGTAACAGTGGCGACGTGGACAGGGTATTATTCTCTATCTATATTATTCCTTTCAACTGCTCCACACATATGGGAAGAGGAAGGAGGTTCACTAGGCTAAATACTGCATCCTGCCATCTGGTTTAGTTTAGCTTTTAGAGGTTTTGCTTTACAGGTTTTGTGTCTTGCAGATTCTTTTCGTGGGCCTGTTCCCCGAGTTCCTCTCAAGCACTTCAGCAAGATAACAAGTGCAGTCATCAACCTGGATGTGGGGTCAGAGTGACATAATGGCACAACACTTGCACGCCCTTTCAATGTAATTGTCGGTTTCATCATATGCTGTGAACTTCACACAAGGTTTCCATGACCCTGCTCTCGGGAAAATGCCAGTAAGCTAGAAAGGGTGCAGAAAAGATTTACGAGGATGTTGACAGGACTTGGGGAACTGGGTTACAGGAAGAGGTTGGGCAGGCCATAACTTTAATACTGGGACTCCTCAAGGAGTGATCTTATAGATAGATAGATAGATACTTTATTCATCCCCATGGGGAAATTCAACATTTTTTCCAATGTCCCATACACTTGTTGTAGCAAAAACTCATTACATACAATACTTAACTCAGTCATAATATGATATGCATCTAAATCACTAACTCAAAAAGCATTAATAATAGCTTTAAAAAAAGTTCTTAAGTCCTGGCAGTTGAATTGTAAAGCCTAATGGCATTGGGGAGTATTGACCTCTTCATCCTGTCTGAGGAGCATTGCATCGACAGTAACCTGTCGCTGAAACTGCTTCTCTGTCTCTGGTTTAAAATCATGAAGGGCAGAGATAGAGTGAATGTACCCACTCATATAAATCTTTTAAGAAATTAAGGACTAGAGGCCATCAAAATGACATGGGTAGGATTTAATGAAACTCGAGAGGCAACTTCTCCCACAAAGAGGGTGGTAGATACATGGAACAAGTTGGCAGTGGAAGTGATGAGGCAGCTACAATAAAAACATTTAAAAGGAATTTGGACAGGTGCATAGATGGGAAAGATTTAGAGCAGTGGTTCCTAATCTGGGATCCACAGACCCTCAGTTAATAGTAGGGGTCTATGGCATAAAAAAAGGTTGGGAACTACTGATTTAGAGGGATATGGGCCAAAGGCTGGCAAGTGAGATCAGCTTAGATTGGCATCTTGGGGGCATAAATTAATAGTGCTGAAATGCCTGTTTTGTGCTGTTTGACTCTTTGACTAACTTGTTTATTAACACCATATATTTTTCTACTTACGTAAAAAGGGGAGTCCCACAAACAACACAATTGTAGGTCCCTTTGTCTTTGTATAATGTGTACTCGCCTGTAAAAGGACTAGAATAGAAAATTAAGTGAATAAAGTGAATTCAAAGGGAGTGCTATTTAATTGCAAAACAGTAAACACGTTTGAAAGAAAATGCTGGATTGTTATTCTTTCACCCTTGTTCCTTTCTCCACCCCTCTCCCTCCGCTGCTAGTTTAGATTGTGAAAAGAATCTTTGCACCTGTATTCCAAATCATTCCGCCAGTTTGGTGTTCAGCAAAATATCATTTGGCCGAGAACTCATGGATTAAGATCAAGGTCCGGTGCCAATGTTCCCACAACCTATCGGCTCTTTGGCAAGGACTCTTCATCTCAAGTTATCAGTATTTATTGCTTATTATTTATTTATTTATTTATTTATTTATTTCTGAATTTACACCGTTTTATGTCTTTTGAACATTTGCTGTTGGTGGTCCTGTTGGGTGCTGAACGATTCTATTGTGTTTCTTGTATTTACTATGAATGCCCACAAGAAAATGAATCTCAGGATTGTATATGAAGTATACAGTGTGTACTTTAATAATAAATATACTTTAAATAATGCACTTCTGAATCTTCTATGTTGACTCACTTTCAGTAAGTTCAACTAATATATTGTGACAGGAAGAAAGTGTGGCCTATTAACTGGGGCCCTATGTGTTGTAAAAAGTCTTTTGCAGAGCAAGAACAGGAACAAGCAGTTACATCATTAATAAATTTGGATTTGATGTGCCTGCAAGCCTGTGCCAGGGTCTACTGTATAAACCTGACAAAATAGTTATCCTTGGCATGTCAACTCCCGAAGTAAGAATCAGCTGAGAGATTGAATTTATTCACTAAAAACAGCCTTGGAAGAGAGGAGGATTTTTTTTTTAAATGCACAGAGGGCTAAGTTCCAGGGACTGAAGACATGTGAGGGCAGTTATTGAACATTTTTGACATTCCGACCGCAAATGAGCCAATAAATACTTTCTCCACATGTGCTTCAAAAAAAAAGGTCTTAATTACACTACCTTCTTTTGGCAGCCAAACTTCTGAACACACAATGACCACCTTCAAACCGCTCATTGGCGGCAGTCCATTTCCCTCAGTGTTTAGTTTATTCTAGTATCTGGAGAGAGAGAGAGACTTCCAAAGTAGTCGAACTACTACTTTGCTGCTTTGTGTACAAGTGGCTTTAAAACAATGTGGAGGACGTCTCAAAATAGAAAAGACTTGGAAACAGGATTCTACAGTATAAATTGAATCACACCCCACTCATGCTTATGCCACATGGTTAAAAGCAAAGGAACAAAGAATTGTGTTAAATGCATCAGTGCAAATAATCAGCTGCCCTCCAAGTCGTGCAGATGAAACTCTAGTTGTAGATGTATGACATGAACTGCTGGAGTGGGTGATGGTTGATTATGGGAAAGGATCTCAAGATCAGCAAGTGTTGGTCCCAGAGACCTTTCAACTTAAATGTGAAGTCAGGAGAAGTACATTTTTGAGACTGTACATTGAAAAATTACCCAGGTTTGCCCGCGGATTCCTTGGATAAACTGACTGCAGCATACACAAGGTACATGTTGCAAACAAACACTGGGAAAGAGTCCAACCAACAGCATGTTAGATGCCAGATTTGCAGAGGAGTTATCCTGAACAGCCACCCCAACTAATATGGTATACACCATCAACCTTATGTGGAATGGGAGTGTTCAAACCATGTTGCCCCCTTCATGTCCCGTTAGACGCCAGACATTGAATGATCGCACCTCTCCGTCCCCTTTTCCTGAGTCACGTGGTACTGCTGGGCTGTCAAACGCTTCCTCAGCTCCTCCTGGGGGAAGGTTACCTTGCAGCTCTTTTTATCCCTACATGAACCTGGAAAGGGAGAATGTGGGAGAAAAAGCACTCTAGATTAAAAGCTGAATAACTATTTTGGCTAGTGGCCACAGCACAGTTTCTGCACTCATTTTTCAATTGCCAAACTAGTCCCCGATGCAATGCTGAGTTGAGCGGAGTACTGTTGGTTATTCTTTAATTACAAGTTAAGAATGCTGCAAGAGAGCCAGGTGACTCCAGTGGAGGTGTGACAATGTGTAGCAGCCAAAGCTTTCGCTGTGCATATAACATCCTGCTAGAGAACATACCGACAGTGAAAAACATTTTATGTTATACTAAAAATAACGTGTAGAATTCACTTGGGTCAAAAGCAGGCTATTTTAACCTCCCTGTTACAAAACCACCAAATGCAAGCGCCTGTAGGTCCCTTAAGAAAATGGTACAAAATAATGAGTTCAAAGTGTAACGGCAAGGTGGAATGAAACGAATTAATGGTGATATTTCAAATTTCTCAATCCCTGTGGAAATTAAGGCATAAATGGGATAATGGTGTCATGTGACATCATCTGTCAACATCTTGCCAGACCTCACTGAGCGAGTTTGAACAAAACATCACAAACTTGGACTTTCCTGGTCAAGCAGGCACAAGAGAGCTTCCCACTGGACTGAAAGGTACATGGATAAATGTATATTATCCAGCTTGGATTACAAAACAGTTGTACCCTGATTTAGGAAAACATCCAGGCAATCTGGGAGCAGTGCAGAGGTGCTTTAGGTTTATACTCACAACATGATAAAAACAATGTTTCCAATCTTGCAAACTCAGTAACTCAGGCAAGTTACAAGTCAATGAGCAAATGATATACCACACAGAATAATTCCAATGGCGTAACGATTTAAAGCACTTCTCAAACAGATAAGCACATCATAATGGAAAAATATGCAAAATATAGAAACTAGGGAATCCTCTCTTGGAATTTTATGATTAGCATGTGAAAGAACAAGGAGTTTACCCAAAGAACTATTTGAAAGTCTTTGTATTGAACATCAAAACTATTGAACTAGTGAGCTTTATTTTTCGTCCATTTCTGTCAGGCACATATAACGGAAATGAATTCCCTAAGATTTCACCAAAAATTAAGCAGTAGAGCACAAAACATAAATTTGATATTAGACATTCTAACTTGAACAGTTCTCCATAGTTTTTTTTCTTCCATGTTGCAATGAACTTATTCAATATTTTGATCTGGCATATAATACCTCATCAATAGCTTGCCTCTTCATACCCATAATTTTTCCCCAAGTATATCTTAATGTATTTTGGATTCATTCTTGAAGCTGCTTGCTAGTCCATCTAAAAATCTCACAGCCACTTTGAGCAGTAAGGAAACTTTCTTGCCAGAAATAACTTGGAAGATACGTAGCTCAGCTGGTTGATGTTGAGTTGCTGTCTGATCTTGGTAATTTACTTGCAAATGGTTCGTCACCATGCACGGAGATATCGACAGTGCACTGTTGAGTGTGGTGTGTCCTCTGTATGCTTGGCCTTTATACACTTTTCATTTGGATGTCATTTCTGAAACTCAATTGTGATGTGGGGAGGAAATCTTGTAGCTGATTAGCTGTGTGGCAAACTTCATGTGCTGTGGTATGGAATTTTCCCCGCGTCAGCTCACATGTAGGATCGAGGTCTACGCGTTTGTTTACAGAATTGTTCGCAGAAAAGCACGCTTCCAGGAACTCTCTTGCATGCTGCATGTTCGCTTGCGCCATGACTTTCATTGATGCCCAGTCGAATTTGTGCCCCTTTTGATCTTCATGGGTAGAGACTAGGGAGAAGTTGGGCATGCCACTGAAACAACTCACATCCATGCAAAAAGAACAATGCGATGGTCTTCCAGTTTGTGCGATTCTATAAAATACTGCAAGTACTAACACCACACAATTAATTCCATTTAGTTAGCAACAAAGTATGTACATTATCTATCATTTTCATTCACGTGCTGCCTTTAATATGTGAAAATGTCGCAGAAGGTTCCAGACTCACGTCTGTATGGCTAGGCACAGTTGAGACACCATCTATAAACTTGCTGATGACGCAACTGTTGGTAGAATTCCAGATGCTGATGAAGAGGCGTTCAGGATTGTGACAGATCTGCTGGTTGAGTGATGCCACAACAACAACTTTGCAAATAACATCAGCGAGATCAAGGAATTGATTGTGGACTTTAGGAAGGGCAAGTCCAGGGAAACCACACCACTCCTCACTGAGGGATCAGCAGTGCAAAGGGTGAGCAGTTTCCAAGTTCCTGGGTCAGTTTCAAGATCTCCCAAGATCTTTCTTGGGCCCAGGATATTAATACAAGGAAGGCACATCAGTGGCTGTATTTCATTAGGAGTTTGAGGACTATTGATAAGTCACCAAAGACTCTAGCACATTACTACAGATGTACCTTGGAGAGCATTCTAACTGGTTGCATCACCATCTAGATCGGAAGGTCCTGCAAAGCTGCAAACAGCCAGCTCCATCAAGGGCACTAGGTTTCCTAGCACTGAGGATATCTTCAAATGGCAGCATCCATCATTAAGGACCCTATCATCCAGGACATGCTCTCTTCTTATTACTACCATCAGGCAAGAGGTCCTGGAACTTGCGGAAACACATTTAGTGTTTTAGGAACAGCTTCACCCCCTCCACCATTTGTGAATGGACAATGAACTAACAGCACCTCACTATTTTTGCTCTCTTTTTACACTACATATTTATATTTTATATGTATTTCTTGTTGTAATTGATAGTATTTTTACTGATGGTATTATATATTGATATTATTTTATTTAGTATTACATATTGATTAATATTGATAGTATTTATGTCTTGCACTGTACTGCCGCTGCAAAACAACAAGTTTAACAATGTGTCAGTGATATTAAACCTGATTATGATTCAGGCATGGATGAGAATAAAGAAGTTATTTTACTGCATGGGCACAACTCTCCACATACGTTCTACATAGGTTTAACCCCAAAACATGCAGCTCCATTTATCCTGGGAATATTTGAACCGGTGTCTAAAGGGTAACATAAAAAAGAGACATGTATTTGAGCTGACAATTTAAACAATGTCTAATGTTCTGTGGCTACCCGAATTTATAACTATAATCTAAAGCTCATCCTGTGGGAAACTGAATGTGCAGACCTTTATCCAATCACTCAGTGATAAGAATATGTTGAAACACAAATGTGCTGTGTTACCAGACCTCTCATGCAGTCAGAATGATAGATAGATGGACTGAAAAGAGCAATTTAGTTACAATTCTGTTCTGATTTTGCAGTAACTTTAAGCTACACTAGACAGGGTTTTCCTTCAGATATCCTATCTGGTTTTTTTAAAAATTGTTTTTCTCCTGAAGGTGATTACTCTGACTTTTCCTTTTATGCTTCCAGCCTTCCTAAGTCAAATGGTCAGTTTTCCATGAAAAAAGCATTCCCAGGCTGTTCATCTATGACTGCATCACAGCTGTGTCCAATTCCCTTCCAGTCCAAACCGCATATACTTTCCACTTTGGTCACTGGCTAAAAGGAGGTTCAAGGAACCCTGCTTTAATCTTTGCCTGCGTTGCCAGAGTTGTGAAGAATGGAAACATGAAATTGGGCCAAGTTGTTCATGCCAAACAATGTACCTTCCTGAGTGAGTTCAACCGGCCTGCATTTGACCCACAGTCCTCTAAACTTTTCCCATCCATGAACCTGTCGAAATAGCATCTAAAATGCTGTAATTGTATCCGCCTCTGCCACTACTTCTGGTAGCTTGTTCCACTTACTGTAAACCTCTGTGGAAAAACTTGCCCCTCAATTCAAATACTGTACATTGCACAGTGGCGTATCTAAGGTATGGCAGGTATGGCACGTGCCCTGGGCGCCACTGAGCAGTTTCTATTAAAGTCAGACAAGCCATCCTCGGACAGTGAAAAAAGAATTTTCTTCAGATGTAAGATCTGTCTTTGATTATCATGGGTGAGAAGCACTAGGATGGCCTTATTTCAGAGCATTGTGTAAGAAGACCATGAAACGTTTCTTCACGAAGAAGAAGGAAAGCAGAGCTGAAGGACGGAAGAGACGAAAGTTGGAGGCGGAGGAAGCCAAGAAGTTGAGCAAGTTCTTCATGCCCTTCTTTGAAAAGCCCGGAACAAGTCATTCGACGCATTCCATGGAGTCACCTGTGCCTGCTACAAGTTTGTTAGAATCCGAAGGTGGATCAAGTACAAGTGTGTCACAAGCCGAGGAGGAAGTCAAGTCAGATAAATCCGAGTATGACGAGATTAAGAGTGAGGCTGCCAGAGAGAACATGGACATGACAAGAGGGGAAGACGATGGTGGTGGAGGTGATGTTGAGTTTATTGACGAGATTTTACCTGACGACACTGAACCTAGTGAACTGGATGGTGTCAAAGAGCCTCGAACTGTCATACCAGAAGTGATTGAACAGCATGATATTGGACTTCTGAAGTTCGACAAGGATACTGGAAAAGCAATTCTGCCTGAAGCATTGAGAACAGAAATAATAAAGCTGGGTTCAAAGTATTTCCAGAACAGTGAGAGGCCTTTCCTACCAACAAATAACCCCTCAATGAACAAAACTTGGTTCAAGAGGAAATTGGGAAATGGTCGTGGTGAGGAAGTGACTTGCTCATGGCTGGTCTATTCCCCTTCTAAAAAGTCTGCATTTTGTAACTGTTGTCTTCTCTATTCCTGGTCAGACTATCAATCCTCATTGGAGCAGGAAAGTGACGGAAGTGGAAAGAACCTAAAAGGATTAGTGTTCATGAAAATACCAAGAATCATTCGGAATGCTTCTCACAGTGGAAAGAAATTTAGCTGGAAACAGAGGAGTTATTGACACTGGATTTCAGTCACAGATTGAGAAGGAAAAGCAGAAGTGGCGTGATATCTTGACGAGAATCCTTCACTGCATAAATTTCCTTGCGACTCAGAACCTGGCTTTGCGAGGACACAGGGAGTCACTTCAGCTAGATGATGACTCCAATGTGGGAAATTTACTTGGCTTACTGAAACTACCGGCCATCTTTGACCCTGTCATAAAAGAACACCTCATTCATTTGGAAAGTCAACCTGGATTCATGTCTTATCTTTCACCGGGTGTCCAGAATGAATTCATCCACATGATGGCATCCACTGTTCGCCAGAGTTTACTGAGAAGCATTCGTAAAGCCAAGTACTATGGTCTCATGTTCGACTCAACTCCGGATCAGGCACACTGTGACCAGATGTCAGAAGTAGTGAGGTATGTGGAAGTTGATTTTGAGAGGAAAACAGTCCGTGTTAGAGAGTCCTTCCTTGGTTTTATCCAGATAAGCCAGAAGGATGCTGAGAGCTTGGTGGAAGACATCTTGAAACAGCTAGAGAAGGACGATATTGAGCTACAAAATTGTCAGTCACAGTGCTATGACAACGCTGCTGTGACGGCTGGACACTGAAGCGGTTCTCATCAGAGAATAAGTGAGAAAAAACCTGGCAGTGTTTGTGAATTGCGACAATCACTCACTCAGCTTGGTGGGTGTACATGCAGCCAAGCAGGATACCATGATGGTCACGTTTTTCGGAACCATCGAAGCTCTCTATGTGTTTTTCTCTCGTTCAACACAGTGCTGGGAAAAACTCAAAAACACCGTGCCTGTGGTTGTTAAGTCAGAGTCCGAAACCAGGTGGAGTGCAAGGACAGAAGCAGTGAAGCCCGTCAATTAGTACCTTGAGGAGATTCTTCAAGTTCTCCAGGACATGATAGATAATGAGAACAAGACCAGTGAAACAAGAAGTGACACAAGGCAGCAGTACAACCGCATGTTGAGTTACGATTTTATGATTTTGCTAGGATTTTGGAACAAAGTACTCATTTGCATTGACTGTATTCAAAAGAGGCTGCAGGATCCTAGCATGAACTTCCACAATGCTGCCCTGGATTTGAAAGCCCTCCAAGATCATTTTTATGATGAAAGAGAAGTGTTGGTCAGTGAGTCACACTAAGGAGGAGTCGGTCTCTGTCAAGAATGAAATACTGAAGTTGAAAGACATCAGAGACGAAAGAAACGAATGGCTGATGAGAACTCGAGACACGCTGGGTTAACAGCTAAGGAGGAAATGGAAAGAGTCATGAAGGGAACACTCGACCGTCTTCACAGAGAAATGGACGAAAGGTTCGCTCGTTTGCATGACACTGACGCCAAATTTGGGTTCCTCTTCAATGTCGAGGGACTGTGTTATGGTGCCAACAGTAATGACCTAAAGAAGAAGTGCGAAAATTTGGGCGCATTGTACAGCTCTTTGATGTTGATGGACAGCAGCTATATGAAGAAATTTTGGATTCAGAATGTTGCTATCAAGGCAGGTCAACATGAAAATATCAAGACCTGAATAGCTTCTTGAAGTTATTGTTCAGTATGGAGATGAGAGCATCTTCCCCAATCTTTGCATTGCTATTCAGATAATGCTAACCATCACAGTTTCCATCGCCAGCTGTGAGAGATCATTCAGCAAGTTAAAACTAATACTTTCATATTTGAGAGCCTCCATGGGTTAAGGCAGACTCTGTGATCTTGCTCTGTTGAGTGTAGAAAGAAAAGAAAGTGAAAAAGCTGACTTTGATCACATCATAGACCAATTTGCATCAGTGAAAGCAAGGAAGGTGCAGTTATAATTTTCATGTAGTGCCATAATTTGTTAATTAAAAGATTAACGAGCTTGACTTGTATTTTTGAGCTGATATTATGGTAAAGTTATCTAAAAGATGGGTGTCAGATGTTTAGACAGGGGCGCAATTTCAGTGCTTGTCATTGGCGCTATGTTCTGTAGACACGCCTGACATTGCACAAAACAAACTTAGTGGCAAACAGGAAGAGTTGGTGAATACTACTGCACTGATCAGTAAAAAGTAGAGATGGAAAGCTTTGAACTACTCTAAAGGAAACCTAAATTTAGAAAGTCATATACCATCACAAGCTACTTTAAAAAGCACAAACCCAGTATTATAGAATCCTAACCGAAAAAGTCAGTTACAAATCTTGAAATCTTAATGCAATTAAATGGCATGATTTCTATTGACATAATCTTGGAAGTAGGTACAAAGGAGATGTCAGGGTTAAGTTGTTGTTGTTTTTTTTTAAAACGCAGAGAGTGGTGAGTGCATGGAATGGACTGCCAGCAGCGGTGGTGGAAGTGGAAACAATAGGATCTTTTAAGAGACTCTTGGATGGCTACATGGAGCTTAGAAAAATAGAGGGTTATGGGTAAAGCCTAGGTAGTTCTAAGGTAGGGACATGTTTAGCACAACTTTGTGGGCTGAAGGGCCTGTATTGTGCTGTAGGTTTTCTATAATTTCAATTAACGTATTATACAAAGCATCATGTTGCTGAAGTAGAAAACACAAGATAAACTGGAATACAGAAATGATTCTATTCACTTTGGCCTACTTTCAAAGCCCACATTGCTTATAACTAACTAAATCTTCATCATCCGCAAAATAAACACTACATTAATTTATCCTCAAAATGAGAGTAAATCAGATACATTCATTCAATACGTTTATTCATCAGAAACACTTCTTTAGAGCTGCACTTGTTTCAACACCTGGATGGAACAAAATTTCTTACCTACCTCTTAAACATAAGAGAGGATGATAAATCAAATTTATAAGTATTTTATTTCATAACTGAGTCACAGTTTTTGCCTTCACAGCTTTTCTCTTGACATTTTCTGTACCATAAGCTACCAGGAGGAATGGGAAAGGCCCTCAAACTTTTAGGCTAACGTGTCTCTTTCAATCCACTGCTAAGAAAATCATTGAGCAACAGAAGAATAATTAATTCTATTCAAGTTCACAGCAGCACATGCTGGTGCATTAACAATTGAACTTCTGGCTTAAAGTTAAGGCTCAATAATGGGAAGGCAGTGTGATACTACAGAATTAGAATCATGTTTAATATTACCCGCATATATCGTGAAATATGTTGTTATGCGGCAGCAGAACATTGCCAATACATGGCAATAAAAAGAGTAAATTACAGTAAGTATATATAAAAATTAATGAAATAAGTAGTGCAAAAAAGAGGGGCAAACTACTGAGGCAGTTTGCATGGGTTCATTGTCCTCAGTAATATTTTTTAAACTTGGTAATGTTGGTGGCATACATAAAAGTCCATTTTAAATTTTTTTTTGATGATATTCAAAGTTGAAAGAAGAAATTTGAAAAATATTCATGTTGATCCATAGTCAAGAGTCAAATCCAAAATTCATTTTTCTTCCAGCAGTATTCATCAAACTGACTTTGGAATCAAGCACTTTGTTTCTTCAGGAAGGAACAACTATTTGCTTGCCATTTGTCTGGCAAAGAACAGTGTCATTTTTATCTGATCATTGACTAAGTATCATCTGCAAATATTTCTCTTCTCACTCCTGCACCTTTACCTCTGAATTCTTAAAAAAAAATCTATCCCTAGACACCTCTTCTCATTCGTATCCGTAAATACAACAGGGCAGAAATACAGTATCAGTTCCACACACCAAGATTTTAAACAGGCTTGTTCATCAAGTGGCACTACCAAGCAGATTCTGACGCTGGGCCATTGAAGATAGCAGAAAAGAATGAACAAAGTTCTTTCGACGAACCTCATAAAAGGACAAAAGGGTGGACATGAGAAGTAATGCCAGAACCCAGAGCCTTGACAGGCGAAGGCAAGGTTACCTAGTTTTGGAGCAATTAAATACAGGAATGATCAAGCAAGCACCAACAAAGAAGCACAGACACTTCACATGAGCAAAGAACGAAGGAAAGTGGAAGCTGTGCCACACAAGAAGGACCTCCGCAGTGCTGTCAAGAACAAGTGGAAGAGAGACCCATCAACCAAAAGGCCTTATTTCCACTTGGAATAATTTACTTATTATTATTTAATTATTTATGGTTTTATATTGCTGTATTTCTACACTGTTCTTGGTTGGTACGACAGGAGCGAAACCCAATTTCCCTTGGGATCAATAAAGTATGTCTGTCTGTAGCCACCACCTACTTTTGCCCACACTTCATCTGACTATGTGGATCTTTACAGCCATCTGAAGACCCACCAATAGAACAGAAATGGTCCAGGCAACCTTAGTGGTGACACAGATGTGACACCAATGTCTGGTTACATTTCAGAGAATTATCTGAGAGTAGATATGAAATCACTCTTTAGGAGGTAGAGATTGTTACTAGGAACCAGATAATGGTTACAGTCTTTGCAATATTTAATCAGAAAAACCTTCTGCTCAACCAGCACCAGATGCCAGCCTGAAAAGTTATAGAACATGAAAAAGGGAAGTGGTAGTGAGGTTGATTTGAGTATCTGAGTATCATCTTTCCAATATACATTCTTCCTTGTTTTATTCCTTTTAGGATATTTTCCAGTCACCTTGCCTCTCCATGTCCGTCCACTTTCCAACTCTAATTCCTACACAATCCTACAGCATTCCTAAACTGAAAAACAGCTTCAGATGCATAATGCACACTTGAAGGACATAAGTAAACAAAATGGGAACAAGAATGAGGAAAACAGAAGTTTTATATAAACTGTTTTGCATTTGTTTCAATTTAGCGCTTACAATACTTTCTAAATGACACAAAATTGTGCCAATAATAACTTGACGAACCCAAAAACTTCTTTAAATATCTGCTTTTTGAGACAGTCCCATTACCAGAAGTTGTCAAGATCCCAGTATGGGATTAACAGACACAATGAGTTAAACACGGTAGGATTACATAGTTTGTTATCTGATAACTTAACCTATTATGTTTCAGAAGGTAATAGACACGATAATTGCACAGCAAAATGAAGAGCATCAGAATTACTCAACTATGACTCATCAGCACAAAAGGTCACCTAGACATATTTCTTCTCCGTAGCCAATTCTGATATTTCATATTTCTGTACCCTGTAGATGATGGCATTGTAATAAAGTGATTATTTCAGCATTTAATCATGCGCCTTCCCTAAATTTTCCATATTTTTAATGTTGGTACTACACAATTTAATACATTTCCCAATGAAATTCTGAACATACCCAATTAACAATCATCTGATCAAACAGTCTCAGGTTTCTATTATTATAATTGTGAAATAACCCAGATGTTGTCAGCCAATAATAATATCCCAAAACTCAATCTAATGAAAATGGTCTACTGGATAGATTAGTGAATGCATACATGATTTAATTTGCTACTAAAACACACTGATCAATTAAATCTCAGAGTTGATGCCTGGAATGTGTTGTTTGCTTAGTTGAGCAAGGCTGCACAGGGTGCTGCAATTGGTCTGAATACCTCAAAGGAGAGCCAAAGAGAAACAGCAGAATTCCCATCCCTTCTCACAAACTGATGTGCATATATAATAATCCAGCTCAGTTGTGACGACCGCTACAATCCGATAGTTCGATAACTATGTTCCTACATAAAAAATGCCAGAGCTTTTTTGAGATATTGGATTGCCCAATGTACCATATCAAATAAGAAATTTTGCCTTCTCAAAAGGGACTGGGAAAATAATCACGAGTAAAATCAGAAAGTAAGCATGAGCAAATCTACATTATTTTCTTCTCACTTTATTTTTTTTCAAAAGTTTAATGTGCACAAATTGTGTGACAAGAGGCAGTTTGCACTAAATTAGCCTCAGAAAAACATGTGTAAAAAAAAAGGGAAAGGTGTACAAAAATAAAACTGTGTCAAATAATACTTTTGTTACTTAGAAATGTGTACTTGTATAAAAAGGCCAATTGTGCACACAAACTACAAGAACCAGAGTTGCCCATCTGTATGTCATTTACCGCAAGAGAAGCAACTGCAGGTTTAAATTACATGGTATTGGATTGCAATTTCCTAACATTGAATGCTTTTCTACTTTTACCTTGAGTCATTACTACAAAGTATTCATAAAAACTGCTCCAAACACAGTTACTGGCAACTCATTTAAGGAATGTTGACTCGCATTTTGATTTTTTTTTTAAAAGTCACATTGTTCAACATTGACTAAGCTCTGAAATATTCATTGACCATAATAAAAGATTTGTTTTATAAATTTTGATTTTGAAGTTGAGATCATTGAAGTCTCACTGGAAAAGTGGGCTTAAAATGCACTCTAAATTTTGTACGAATGCTTTTGATGTGACTGCTGCTCAAACTAACTTTTGCATGAACTACAGTATATGACAGAACTTCATTTCAATAACAGGCTTTGAAAGAGCACTGTCATATATCTTAGCTAGGGGCAGTCTTATTTAAAAAGGAATAAAGATTTCATTCTTGGTTTCTTTGTTAGTCTTACAAGACCAAATGAATGAATATTCACACAACTTTGGCAGAATGCGCTTCATGTTGTGCCTTAAATGTGTTGAGACATTTGAAGACATCAGTTTCTAATTAGCAAAATTTCTTCAACATTTTAGAATTTTAAACATATAAATACAACTTTCTCCTTGGCTAAACCCTTGTGGATTGGCTGTACAAGAAAGAATTAGACTGTCTAAAGGAATCCAATTAGCCTTAATTTATTAACTTTTTGATAACTTCATTTACATCTTATTTATTTAAACTTACAGATAAGTAAGCCCTCTATCCATACTAATATGAAGCAATATATTCCATAATCCCTATATCAGTTTCGAGTAGAGAATACTCAGAAGTTCTATTCTGCTAATTTAACAGTCCTACAAAGAAATTGAAAACCTGTTGGGGGTGGGGGAGGGGATGTGAGAGTAGAGCAAAGAAAAAACAGGCCATTTGGGTTATATAAAGAAAAACAGACCTTGCCATTCTAACAACACTGCTTTTTTAGTCACAGTGTAACATAAAAGTTTGAAACTGTCTAGAGTCAAATCTGCACACAGCATTCTAAATGCCTGGCCTAAGTAAAGTCATTTGGTTCTTGGTTCATATACAGATAAAGACGGATTTTTTTTGCTTATGGTCAAGTATTTTTACATATTTTCATAAATAAGAAGCAGATTACCTTGTCAATCACCTAAAGCCCATTTCCTTTTTATTCATTCCAATAGCACTGGGTCAATAACAAGGTTAACCAAGGTTTCCCCCCCCCTTAATTAGTAAAATACTGACAAAATTTGATTTTATTTAAGAACTGAAGTTTTGTTATGAGCACAGGAATGATTATGTTAAACAATTTATTGGAATGATCACAAAAGACCAATGAAACTCTTTGGGTTTTTCCGAAAATTCCACCCTCCTGAACTTACCTGGGTGCAAGGTGCAATGGGCAAGGAAGATAATCATCACCTTGTGCAAGTTAAGAAAAACTAAATGTTCAATTGTTTCAAGACATTTATTAAAGATATATTTCAAAGATTATTGACTACAATTGTTTATTACATTTTAGTTAACTGTATATAGAATGATTTTGCCTTACATATCCAACACCAAGCCTTTTGTATCTTTCCTGAACTATTTTAAATAAACACATTACACTTTCTCCAACTGTATGAAACCTTATTAAGAATAGAAGCCATAAAAATCTCAAAAAAGCAAACAGTTCTTTGGTTAAAACCATTGAGAAAGTTTCAAGGCAATACACTTCAGTGAACAGTTGTGTAAAGCAGCTTCAAAGGTGGACACAGTTTGCAGAGGAAACACAGGATCATTTGCTACTTTCAAAGAACCATTAAGCAGCAATAGCCTTCTTCAACAAGATTGCATCTGCAGATTGAGATGAAGGTTTTCACAATAGAAAACCACTTTGAAGGGCCTTATTCTTTGCAATTAAAAGCGAAAATAGCTTCTATATTAGAGGATTTAAATATTTCTAAAGAATTTAATTTCAGAAGATTAAACAGAGAAAAAAAATTGCAGATTCAATATTTGGAAAAGGTTGACCACTAATTGCAATAGTTTTAACATCATGAACTGCAAAGTATCCATACCATTTTTTTACTGTGCAGTAGTTCATGTGCCCATTGACTTGTGTTTACAATATAATGCCAAACTATCCAGACAAATGCGAGGTAACAGGAAGTTGATTGTTTAGATAAAGGTTGGGATTTTGAAAATTCTAATAAGAAACATCTTTGAAGAAAATTTATATGTGCCTGCTATTTACCTAGTATTAACAATGAAAAGAATTCAACTTATAATGTTAATAAAAATAAAAAAGGCAAAGTTTTGGTTATCAAACGATTTTATGAATAAGTTACTTTGCCTTTTCTCCAATCCCCAACCACAGACCACTAATCATATTAACTTCTATATGCAGTATTATATACAAGGAAATGGGTGCTCCGAGTAGCAGCATGCAGTTAAATAGCAGAATTTCAAAGCAGTAAATCATTTAGCAAATGACTGGAGATAATTATAAAGCAAAGCATAATAAATAGGAAAAGCAAATTATGCAGCACTTGCATTTAAAGGAGGGGTAGACTACTGTAGAAAATCCTCTAAATAACTTTACAGTGTTCACTGAACTCCTCTGAGTAGTACAGATCAAGGCAGTGAGCCTCCTTGTAGCAGCCTATTATGGATTCCAACACTGAAAGTACCATGCTGGAACATTAATGGTTCTCGCTCATTTTCGAGTACTGATGGATGTACTTTTGCTATTATGGGCTACAACACACAGCCAAAAATCTTGTAAAGCACGACTTTCCTTCCTAAGAATGTGTTTTGTATCATAATAATTTAGTCATATTGATCATTCATCTCCCTCACCTCAAGGCGTGACTTGTACATGGATACCAAAAAAATCTAATTCAAATACTGTTAGGGTGATTATGATCGAAAATAGCATCTCTTACAACAAAGCTCAAATGAGAAAATAAAATTCTGTAGATAAATTATTGGGAGTAGTTGAATGGATATGATATTCCAAATCATTTCAGTGCTGCAATTTGTCACTGGAGCTTATTCTAATACATTTATTATTTTATATTTACTGTGCAATGCACAATTCTGATAAATGCCCCAAACAACTCAGCTAATATTTCTGAATTCAATCCCATTTACTGAGTATAATCACATGCGCCATCTGCTGGATTTTGCTGAAGTGTGACAGGATCAAAATTTTTTTGCTTAAATCAGTTAAATGTAAAAACTACAGCATGGTATTCCGTGGGATACCATTTTTCAATAATAATGAGATTGGAAAGTAAGGCCCTGGAATGCATTATATACCAGCAATGGACAATAATACTGCCTTAATTAGAAGCTGTGATTACAGCGAAGGAATGCAGAAGATAATATGAAGTTTGGAGTTAACTTAGTTACTGTACTGTTTGTAATGTGATAGCCACTGGGTTAAGAGTTGATTGTATAAGCAAACCTCAGTATTGCTGCCATTTATGATAATATATAGGTCACTGCACCCATGAGCATTAAAGCACAGCATAGTAGTTCCCTTGATGCATCAGTTGGGTAAGCCAGCGGTTTGCTGAATAAAAGATTCAGAAATGTCTTGGGTTCAATTTCCAGTCCTGGAGCATCAGCAGTGGCTACGATAATTAGCCTTAATATCCCCTGGGTGGGAGGAGGGGAGAGGGTCAGGAAATTGGGTTCCACCTTGAGATTGCCATTTAGTAATCCTTACTGGTAAATTCATGGCCCTTAAATGAAACCATAATCTGGATCAGCTGTGCTGGTTTCAAAGTCAAGCATCTTACTGTCCAGATTTAACATGAAGAACAGCCCCTTGGAGGCATCAGTGAAGGACAGTGATCCTGGAAACTGACTCCAACAACATTAGTGCTTTTGGAAAAGACAGAAGTAAATTGAACAACCACCTCCCCCTCCAAAATTACAAAGAAAGATCATATTTAATGAATGCTTTAAATATAATGATCTATCCCCATTCCAAAAAGTTCTACTGGTGAAGGGATGGAAAAGACCCGTGAAAGTGAAACGGGAATTACTTTTATAAGTTCTTAATTACATAAGCAGCATCAGGATGTCAAGTCTGGCCACCCAGCAGCTCTTGCAACTTACATAAGCATGACCTAGAGTCTTGGTAACTGACCAATCAGCAGGTCCTCAGTATCAAATAGTTCCTAGACCTCCACTTTTGGAGTGATCAGTCAGGGTGCTGAGCATAGGAGTTGGTACATTATGTCGCAGTTGTAGGTGAGACCGGACTTATGTACTCTGTTCAGTTTTGGTCCCCCTGTTATAGGAAAGATGTGGCTAAACTGAAAAGAGAGCTGAACTGAATATGCCTGGACCCTTTCAGTTTTGCGTTCTATATTCTGTGTTTTTTGCTCTTTTTATGATGCCTTTTGACCATTTTTTGTGTGTGAGAGAGTGTTGATGTTCTTCCCTGAACTGGTTCCATGGTTTTCTTAGCTTCATGGCTGTCTGTGGGGAAGACAAACCTCAGGGTTGTATACTGCATGCATACTTTGATAATAAATGTAATTTGAAAAAAATTCATGAGGATGTTGTCAGGACTAGAGGGTATGTTATAAAGGAGAGGTTGGCCAGGCTAGATTTTTATTACTTGGAATGTAGGAGACTGAGGGGTAACCTTACAGAAATATTTACAATTACAATATAGATAAGGTGGACAGTAACAGTCTTTTTCCAAAGGTAAGAGAGTCCAAAACTAGGGAGCATAGATTTAGGGAGAGAGAGGAAAGATTTAAAAATGAACCTTAAGGGGCAATTTTTTCTACACAGAGACTGGTGAGCATGTGGAATTAAGTGACAAAAAGGAAGTGGCTGATGTAAGCATAATAGCATCATTTGCGAGGTATGGAGCTGAGGCTTAGAGGGATGTGGGCCGAATGCAGGCATTTGGTACCGGCTGGACAGGCACCACAGATTTATTGAGCAGAAGAACTTGTATCCATGTTGTATCACACTTTGACTATGATGGAAGCACCAATGTCAAATCAAAGTTAGACAGGTATCAAGGAATTTCCCTGGTTCAGAACATACTGTACATTAGTTTAAAGCAAGGGTTCCCGAACTTTTTTATGCCATAGACACCTATCATTAACTGAAGGGTACACAGATCCCAGGTTGGGAATCCGAGGTATAAAGCGATATCAACGACTTCCACTTTTCCCCCCTCCCCAAATGGAAATTGTCTCTGTATCAAAGATCTCCCCATGCCTGGTTATACAGATACTTAAACATAAACTAATGTTTTTCTGTCATTTACTCTTTGGGAGTTTTCTTCTATTTCATGGGTGTCTGCAGAGAGTAAGAATTTCAGGTTGTATACTGTATATTAAATGAAACCATTGAACCATTGAATCAGAAAAAAGGCCTATTTATAGCAGAGTTAGCAAGGTTTCAGCCAGTTGCCAGGGGAATAACAGTGAAGGATTTTCAAAATTCTTGGAATTCAATATTTCACACGGTCTTGTTTTAAGTGCATAAAAAGGAGTCATGCATACACCAAACAACCCCATTCTAGGTAATTGCTAGTTTTTCATAGTTAACTGCTGAGTTTGCCTTTCTACTTGTGTCACAAGGAGATTACTTTGTCAGTGCTGCTTTGGAGAGATACACTATTCAGGGTTGGGAGATGCTTTAAAGTGAAGTTCGCCATAGAAAATGAGATAATTAGATCACATTTAGAATATTAACTAGCCTCTGCCACAGGATTATGGATGGGAATAATATCTCCAGGTTGCAGCCTGATTGGTCTGTATCAAGCAACATCCTTAACCACAAAGTGTCTAATTTTGAATGTGTTTTGTGCATGTGTGCATTCCTCCAAATTAGTGGGCTGTACTAATAGGTTTTTTTAAACTCGGTTTTTTTCCTCTGCCTGCCATTTTAAGTGAGAACACACATATTTTGTTTCCTCTTTGAGAGGACACGTTCACAAACCGTCTCGTCTGCTGTCTCCCCAGATACTGTCTGACCTGCTGAATGCTTCCAGCTTTTCTTTCAGATTTTCAACGTCTGTAATATTCTAATTCTTCAAAATAATTTTGGTACTGGCACGCATTTCCATTTTTAGTATGCATTTTTTTAAAAAACAATCACAATTTCTTTGTTATTCAAACTGAAGCTGTTCACATGTACTTTTGATTACATCAAATTCCCCCAATGAATAATTTCTGAGCTGCTACATGACAAATAGCATGTGTACAAATGAAGATTAAAGCTGAACCTGTTCTTTTGTGTGTGGCACACACACACACACACACACAAACAGAATTGAAACAGGCTTCTCAGAATTTTTAAAAGTATTACCAGCACCATGTAAAGCTGTGCATTTTAAATATTATTTTATGCAAATCACAGGAATTGTTGCGATGACACCCCTAAATGAAAACCAAAATTGGAACAATGTTGGTGGCGATCAGTTAACTTGAGGAGGATTTACCATCACCATGTATTATTGTCAGCAGTACTTAGTTTTGTTGAGTTTTAAGTTGGCAATGATTTCAGTATAGTTACTGATAGTGAATAAAAACATAAAACAAATCTGGTACTTTAATTTCCTCAGGTCGGTTAAATTGAAAAATGTTTTGTACTGTGTATAAGTTACCTCTCTGGAGCTCAAAGCTTGAGCTAACTTTTACAACCGTAACTTTATATTTTAACCTACATACTTGTATCAATGCAATTGTTAATGCCATTCACATTATGGAATCTCAATGCATGAATTAAAATGTCATTCAACACTCTTTAAAATGAGAATGGTAACACTATCAAGATGCCGTCAAGATTGGGAAAAGCATCTCAAGTAGCAAAGATGATGATAATTAAATTTTCTCAGGATCTGTGAGCTGTCCTAGCATCTGCTAGATAATATATAGACTAGGGGTTGCTGGAAAATGTTACTTTGGATTTTTTTTTAAATGGGGACAATGTGTACACTTAAAGCAATGATTTATTGCTGACTTCTGCCTTCAAAGACAAACTCTTCTAAAACAAAATGAGGGTCAGTGTCACTAGAGTCAGCTAGGATTTTCTGCAGCAGTCACCTACTCCCCCATTATTTTTTTTCTTGCTAATGGCACCCAAAATTTGCAAGACACACAGCATGCAGCACACATTCAACCTGAGGGAAGCCCACAAGCACGAAGGGCTACTGGCTGGCTCTTTGTCACCAAATGCAGCAGGTTGAATGCGGACATCACTGGGACACTTCCACCAAGAAACAAGAGGCAAGAAGCAGGGAACAACAGCTAAGTAGGGAAACAAAAAGAAAATCATGTTAAATGTCAAAATGCCAACTGCATGCAGGTTATGTAAAATAACATTCTGAAAATTCCGACATTTTTAGAACCTAAACACGTAATTTGGAGTCAAACCACTAGTTTTCTTTCATCTGACTCAAGATGAATGTATTTTTCCATGTAAATGATGTTTATTCCTTATGTTTGACTTTGGATCGAGTTGTAAATTGGCAGCAAAAATGAATAAGGATCATTCATAGGCAAATACATCTTCAAAGTAATGTTGCTTATGGTGCTTTCACAGACGAGCAGCAAAAGCATTTCAGGAGTACCAGCACCTTCTGAAGAACAAAACAATGATTTATACAGTGAGCAGTTATTCTGGAGTGTGTCTGAAAGAAATATGCTTATGTTAACTTTGACATCTTAAAAGTGACTTATTGCAAAGCCAAAATAATTTTTCCTGTTTTTACAAGGAGAGAAAAAGGAAACAAAATTAAGTGTCACAACGAACAGTCTCAACGAGCCATTAAATAAAAGTAAACATGTCAACTTCAAAACGACTGTGTGCTGCTGAACCAAAGGGGCATAGATTGAGATTACACTGTGGGAAGTCCATTCATTATTAACCAACAGAAATAACAAATAAAAAATTAATCAGAAAGCTTCAGTAGATGAAATTATTCTTGTAACTTTTTGCAGAGCCTGCAATGAAAATGGAAGTGTTCAGTGATGTCCAATTACCTAGCAGAACTGCATTCTTACTCAGTCTCCGCAGCTGATCATAAAAGGGCGTCCTATTCGGTATCATCAATTGCAGTACCAGGCAGCCTGTGCGCCTACCAATCGAAGCCATCTGGCTTGTGTCAAGCCTCTGGGTCAGGCAGCTACAGTGCAACAGGAAGAGAGGCAGTGATGTCACTCTGCAGGTCAGGCAAAGAACAAGGATGTATTTTCTAATTAAAAGGCAGTGTGCCCCAGTACTAGGGTTCCAGCATAGTTGAACTGGGTGATTTATGTTTAATGCAAAGCTCATGCAGCTAGTGAAACAGCTGCCATCTACTGGTAGAATCAAGCAGGAAAGGTCACCCTGCAGGAGTTTACTTCTGCATATGTCTTAATACAGTGGATTCCAGTTAATTGGGACACAATGGGACCAGGATGTTTTGGCCCAATTAAGCGGCTGCCCTAATTATCCACGTTTTCATGGAAATGGCTAAAATGGTATAAAAAAGACAAACTACTGTTTAACTGAGTAATTAGGCTAGAGTTCATGGCTCGAAGGGCTGTTAGTGCCTCTTTAGCACTGTACCTCTCAATAAAATAAAATACAGGTAAAGAGTTGTTCCAAATAGTGACCGTCCCAATTAACCAGAATCCACTATATTTCCAAATAGTTACTTTTTGTGCAAATTTCATTAGTAACATAAATAGATTTACACTCTACAAATTATCCTGTTAAGGTGATTGTGTTTTCAAAGACTTATTTCCTTCTGACTGTACATGGCTTTATTATTGATATTTTTGTGAATAACATGGGCAGCTGGAAGGATTAATTGAAGGACTGCCAATTTTCACTACATAATTGCCAGCAGATTAACTCACAGATTTACTGTGCAAAGTAGCATGCATTAGGCAACACGGTCAGCAGTGCTTCAACTGAATAGCATTGGCTCCAAGCTATGTGTGGGGCAGGGGAATGAAAATCAGCCACGCATCTCGCTCACAATCCTGTGTGTGAACAGCAGGTTAAGGCAAGACAAGGCTAAATTATGCTGCCCCTCACTATCAAGAGCCTGATTACACTCACCATTAGGAGTAACCACTGCCTCGAGGGGTCGCTGTGCAAAGGTTCAGTTTGGAGTCTGGATCTGTGTTAGCCAGTTTCCTCATGCAATAAGGGGGCCTGTTGTCTGTTTGATCCCTCCTTTACTGAACTGGCTTGCTGGAAGTAGACCAGCTGTGTTCAGGAAATCCAGGTCTGCATACGGCCAAGCGGCGGTCCCCAAGGATTGTTACAGGCGGCCACCACAAGCCTATTCATATCTGATTGTGACACCTGGAGTAGCCATTCTCCCCTGCCCTTCAAATTGGATTCCTCTCCCGGCTTTTCAAATTTATGATATATGTGCTTGTGTCAATGCTTCAGACAAATTCTGAAAATGAACTACCAAATTCTGCAAATTATTCTAAATTATACAGTATGTAGCTATTGTTCATACATTTCATTTAAATTCATTTCAAATGAGCATTCCTTTAATTTCCAAAGTATAATAATGCATGTCCTTTATATACAATTTAATGTAATTTTTCCAATTCATTAAATAAATTTAATTTCAATTTTTAAATTGTATGTCCATATGGAAACAATTTTAATTCATTTATTTCTTTTCAAGCTAGCATTTAAAATGCATCTAACTTAATAATGATTCTATTTTATACCACAAATATGCCTCTCCTGAAATAAGAACAAAACTTTCAAACCAGCACGAAAAATGCCATGGGAAATCAGCCAATGTATGTAAAAGTTTCACATCTGGCTTTTGTCACATTCCCAAATGATCATATTTTGTCACACATCCAAATATTTCTCCATTCTTCCCTTGAAAGTTGCAATGGTCTCAGTCCCATTCCCTATGGCATTCACTGCTCCAATAAAACTCGAAGAAAATACATTTCTCCCAAGTTCTAACATCTTTCCTTCCTCTGTCTCTCTTTCTCAAGACAGACTGAAGGGCCACCTTCATCCCATTTTCCATCCCAAACTAACAACTTCTCCAATTTCATACAATTATTCAGCCTATCGAAGTGCCTCATAACTTAAAAACTACTTCATCAGAAATACGAGTTCTGATCATCAGTCTGAAACATTGACTCCATTTCCATTTCCGCAGATGGTGCTAATTTGCTGAGTATCTGTAGCATTTTCTATTTTTATTAGACTTGCAACATTTCCTTTTTTGTTTCTGAATACATTTCTGTGGTCTCTTCTGTTGCAAAAACACTCACAGATTTTAAGGTAAAACTTCATTCAATGTGACTTCTTCTTCAGAAAGTTTACATCCAGTAACTTTTGTGGATGTCCATTTGTTCATTATGTTTACAATGTGGGCAATCATGGTCTTTCCATGACCATGAATGTTCTTGACAAATCGTTCTACAGAAATGGTTTGCCATTGCCTTCTTCTGAGCAGTGTCTTTACAAGATGGGTGACCCCAGCCATTATCAATACTCCTCAGAGATGGCGTGCCTGACATCAGTGTTTGCATAACCAGGACTTGAGATGCACCGGCTGCTCATACAATCATCCACCACCTGCTCCCATGGCTTCATGTGACCCTGATCGAGGTGGGAGGCCAAGCAGGTGATACATCTTGCCAAGGGTGACCTGCAGTCCAGCCAAAGGAAGGAGCATCTTACACCTCCTTCGGTCGAGACGTCTCTCCACCGTGCCACCCGTTTGTTAATGCAAGGTTCTAAAAATACAAGGCCAAATATTGTTGACTCTGTTTCTGATCCAGTGTAGTCCCATGGCTTTCCTACACTCGCATCGTACCTGATCAGGATGCACTTTTCCAGTCTGAAGCACCTATGCCAGCAGCAGTATGGCCCATGCTGCAGCTGAGGAGGAACAGCCTCTGGAACTGCCCTAAAAACTCTGTTAGCCAGAACAGTTTCGGCTGCTGTGAAACATGGGGAATTTTAATAGTTCGAAATTACCCAGATGCCCAGGAGACATTCAAGATTATTTACTGTTATTTCCTGTACACAAGTGTAAAGGAGAATGAAATAATTGTTACTCCAGATCTCATGCAACACAAAAAGAAACCCAATAAGAATACAATAAATGTAAATACATAAGAGAGCTTATATACATAGATTGATTAGAAAAGTACAGAACTTCGTTGTCATTGGTCAAGGGAACAAGATTGCAGTGCTACTCCAGTCCGTGCAAAACAGATAGTCGGCCCTCATTATCCGCGGGTTCTGCATGCACGGATTCAACCAACCGCGGATCAGGAAAACCTGTGAGTTCTCTCTCCAGTACTCATTGTTTGAGCATTGTTCGCCTCAGGTCTCGTTCGGTCGCTTTGTTTCTGTGAAAAAATGGCTCCTAAACAGCAAATAAGTGTATTAGGTATTATAAGTAATATGGAGATGACTTAAAGTATACGGGAGGATGTGCGTAGGTTATATGCAAATGCTACGCCATTTTATATAGGGGACTTCAGCATCCATGTTTTTTGGTATCCACGGGGGGTCCCAGAACCAATCCCCCGCGGATAAGGAGGACCGACTGTATTTACAATGCATGCAGGACAGCTTAATTTTTTTTTAAATCCCATATTTACATGCAACACATGATTTCAATAGTCTATAACACTCAAAGGCCATTGGCAAGCCAGAGTGCAGCATTATTCAGCTGCACAAAACCCCTCGGGAAGAAGCTGTTTTCCAGTCTTAATTTCTTGGCTAAGATGTTTCTGTATCTCCTATCAGATGGCAGGAGATTGAACAGAGTTTCCAGGATGGGAAGGGTGATTGTCTGTAAAGTGACACTAGGTACAAGAGTGTCTGTACTTAAGGTGACTGGTAGGAAATGATAAATTAGTATTGGGGGAGTGTAGTGGGGGGCAGTGTTGATCAGCCTCACTGCTTAGGAAAGTAATTGCTTTTGAGTCTGTTGGCCCTGGTGTGGTTGCTACATAGCCTCCTCCCTGATGGGAGTGGGACAATTAGTCCATGAGCAGGATGGGTGGGATCCTTCATGACAATGCTGGCCTTTTCCCAGCACCGTTCTGCATTTATGTCATTGATGACGATAGACTGGTGATGGTGATGCATTGGGCAGTTTTGACTACTCATTGTACAGCCTTCCTGTCTGCCACAGTGCAGTTTCTGTACCATAGTGACGCAGCATGTTGGAATGCTCTCCAGTGTAAAACGTATCAAGTCCAGCTCTCTTCAGCCTTCTCAGAAAGTAGCGATGTAGGTGAAGTTTCTTGATTGTGTGGGATGTGTTCTGGGACCATGAGAGTTTGTGCAAGGTGTGCACTCCCAGGAGCTTGAAACTACTCAGTTTCCGCTGCTGTGCTACCGATGTAAGAAGGCATGAACGGTGTGAACTCTCCTTAAGTCAATAACCATCTCCTTCATCTTGGTGATATTGATGAAGAGGTTATTTGTCTGGCACAGGTCCTCAAGCTCTTCCACTTCCTCTGTAGGCTGTCTCATCATTGTTGGGAATGAGCCCCCCACTGTCACGTCATCAGCAAACTTGACAATGTAATTACTCAGGTGTTTGGCCATGCAACCATGAGCATGTAAAAAACTGAACTAAATAATTTACAGGTACAGGTATTGATTATAACTGGCGCTTCAATAACCAACTCCGCCATCTTCGTCAGGGATGATGATTGGGGGTGCTAAGCTTGTGCTACACCTTGCCCACGGGTGACCTGCAGGCTAGCAGAAAGGATGATACCTCCTGTTTTAGAGACGCATCTCCATCCTGCCACCTAAATTAAGTATTACTGAGCTCATTTTCATTAATTATACAAATACTGCACACCCTGCAATTGTACAATGGGTGAAGTCAGAGGCACGTCTGAAATAACTGGCAGAAAGAGGCAACAAAGTGCATAAATCATCCAGAGAAGTGGTATTATTCAGTCACAGAAGAGCAGAGAATATTTGTTACTAGCTCCCTGTAGCTTTTGTTTTGCTCAATCTGCCCTGGGCTGCAACAATCATGAGACGAAATGAATCAACAACAAATTCTGGTGTCCACAATGCCCGATTAAAACAAGGTCCAGACACCGTGAGAGCATTAAATCGGGATCTCAGTGCCCATATTAGGACTCTTCTCCAGGATGTGGACTACAAATTTCAACAGGAGATAAAAAACGCATGTCAAAAGTACAATGTTACAATATGCAGGTAGATTGGGAAAATGAGGTTAGTGCTGATTTGCTGAATTTGTAAAATGTCTATCACTTTTTAGGGCAGCTTGTGGTTGAGCCGACTAAGTGATCAGCTGTTCTGGATTAGGTGTTATGTGATAAACTGGATTTAATTAGGGAGCTTAAGGTAAAGGAACCCTTAGGAGTCAGTGATCATAATATAATAGAATTCACCCTGTAATTTAAAGAGAGCTAATGTCAGATTATTAGTATTATAATGGAGTAAAGGAATTACAGAGGCATGAGAGAGGAGGTGGTCAAAATTGATTGGAAGGGGACACTAGCAGGGATGATGGCAGAACAGCAATGGCTGGAGTCTCTGGGAGCAATTCGGACGGCGCAACATAGATACTTCCCAAAGAAGTAGTAGTATTCTTGTCAGGTCACTTGTCTGAGTGCTGCTGGTACCATGTAACCCGGTACTACCTGTCGCATGGTCGGGTGCTCGGTGACTAAACCGGCACCCCCACCGGGCTTGCCTGGTGAGGACGGTGGCTAGACATCTGCAGGATGAGAAACAAGACCTGTCAAAGGGCGGATGAACCCTCTCATAAATACTTCCCAAAGAAGTAGTATTCTAAAGGAATAATGACACAACCTTGGCTGACAAGGGAAGACAATGCCAACATAAAAGCAAAAGAGACTGCACATACGAAAGCAAAATTAGTGGGAGCAGTTAGAGGATTGCAATGCTTTTAAAAACGGACAGAAGGCAACTAAAAAGCCATAACGAAGGAAAAGATGAAATGTGAAGGTAATCTAGTCAATAATATCAAAGAGGATCCCAAAAGAGTAAGAGAGGTGAGAGTAGATATCAGACTGCTGGAAAATGACGCTGTAGCGCTATAGATGTAGAAACGGTGGACAAGGTATTGACGGATGAAATGAATAAGTATTTTGCATCAGTCTTCACTGTGGAAGGTACCAGCAGTATGCCAGAAGTTCAAGAGTGTCAGGGGACAGAAATAAGTGCAGTTGTTATTACTAAGGGGAAGATGCTTAGGAAGCTGAAAGGTCTAAAGGTAGCTAAGTCACCTGGACCAGATGGGCTCTGAAAGAGCCAGCTGAAGATATTGTGGAGGCATTAGAAATAATCTTTCAGGGAACAATAGATTCTGGCATGGTTCTGGAGGACTGGAAAATTGCAAATGTCACTCCATTCTTCCAGAAAGGAGGGAGGCAGAAGAAATTATAGACTAGTTAGCTTGATCTCAGTGCTTGGGAAGATGTTGGAGTCGATTGTTAAGAATGAGGTTGAGGTACTTGGAGACACCTGATAAAATAAGCCAAAGTCACCTGGTTTCCTTAAAGGAACATCTTGCCTAGCAAATCTGTTGGAATTCTTTGAGGAAATGACAAACAGGATAGGAGAATTGGTGGATGTTGTTTTCCTAGATTTTCAGAAGGTCTTTGACAAGGTGCTGCACATGAGGCTGCTTAACAAGACAAGAGCACAGGAAAGATAGTAGCATGGATAGAGCATTGGCTGATTGGCAGGAAGCAAAGGGTGGGAATAAAGGGAGCATTTTCTGATTGGCTGCGAAGACGACCGGTGTTCCACGTGGGTCTGTGTTGGAGCTGCTTCTTTTTAATTTCAATTGAAAAGAATGTTGGAAGGATGTTGGAATTGATGGCTTTGTGGCCAAATTTGTGGATGATCTGAAGATGGGTAGAGGGGCAGGTAGTACTGAAGAAGCAGATAGGTTGCAGAAGGACTTCTGAAAATCTAGGTACACAACATCCACTGATGTAGATGAAATAAAAGCATAGACTATTTTCTAAACAGGGAGAAAATTCAAAATTCTGAGGTACAAAGGGACTTAGGAGTCCTTGTGCAGGATTCCCTGAAGAATAACTTGCAGGTTGAGTTGGTGATGAGGAAGGCAAATGAAATGTTAGCATTCATTTCGAGAGGACAAGGATGTACTGCTGAGGCTTTATAAGGCACTGATGAGGCCTCAATTGGAGTGTTTTGAGCAAATTTGGGCCCCTTATTTAAGAAAGGATGTGCTAACATTGGAGAGGGTTCATAAAAATCTGGGAATGAAAGGCTCTTGGCCTATACCCACTGGAATTCAGAAAAATAAGGGGAGGATCTCACTGAAACCTGTCGAATATTGAAAGGCCTTGATAGAGTGGATGGGATGTGGAGAGGACACTTCCTATAGTCCGGGAGTCTAGGACCAGAGGTTACAGCCTCAGAATAGAGGGATGTCCACTTAGAGGGAAATGGATCAGCCACGATCAAATGGCACAGCATACTCGATGGGCAGAGTGTCCCAATTCTGTTCCTATATCATATGATCTTCTCCAAACTTAGCAGACAGATCACATTCTCAAGCTGAAGATAGAGTTCATAGCTGTGCTTCAGATCCCTACTCAGATCAACGCTAAATTTACTCACACTCTGACAAATATTTCTACCCACCCTAGCTCCAAAATGCAAAATCCAAAATCCTCATAAGCAGCTTTGCTTCCTCTGGCCTCAACCAGCCCAGCGCTCATTTTACTGGCTTTCAAAGTTCTGCTGTGCTATTCTAATCCTGGACTGTCAACTCTGAAGGCCCTGTCTTTCAATTCTCTCAGGAATTGCTGTTTGACTTTCCTTCTCCCACACAACTCTTTGAATCTGCCGCAGAAGTCAAAAGCTGAAAAATATTACTTCTTCCCATGAACCTCCATGCCAGCTTTTCTCATGGTTTGACTTGGATGATGCAGCTGGGGTTTCCATTACTGAAATGGATTTTGTTACCATTAATTCAGCAAATGTCTTTTAGAGCTGAACGGGTTCTGTTCCTATCAGCAAAAACAAGTCTTATTAACTCTCTTATTAGTCCCAACCATTGTTCCAGCATAATCATCCAACCTCTTCCCCGCCCCAAAGTAGGAAGAGTTCACACTGGCCATCGTATATCAGAATTAATTTATCCTTATCTGTGAGTGCCGTTGACCCACCCCAGCGCTGAACTGCCTCCGTGGTTGTGGCCTGCAGCTGTCAGGCTCCTGGACCAGCTTCACCCACCTCAGCGCTGAACTGCCTCCGTGGTTGTGGCCTGCAGCTGTCAGGCTCCTGGACCAGCTTCACCCACCTCAGCGCTGAACTGCCTCCGTGGTTGTGGCCTGCAGCTGTCAGGCTCCTGGACCAGCTCCCCCACCTCAGCGCTGAACTGCCTCCGTGGTTGTGGCCTGCAGCTGTCAGGCTCCTGGACCAGCTTCACCCACCTCAGCGCTGAACTGCCTCCGTGGTTGTGGCCTGCAGCTGTCAGGCTCCTGGACCAGATTCCCCCACCTCAGCGCTGAACTGCCTCTGTGGTTGTGGACTCACTTTCGGGGAATCTGCAGTTAATGTTCTCTATGTTACTTGTTTACTCTTTTATTAACCATATAACAATCACAGCACGGAAACAGGCCATTCTGGCCCTCCTAGTCCGTGCCGAACTCTTAATCTCTCCTAGTCCCACCTACCCGCACTCAGTCCATAACCCTCCACTCCTTTCCTGTCCATATACCTATCCAATTTTACCTTAAATGACACAATTGAACTGGCCTCTACTACTTCTACAGGAAGCTGTTTGCACAACAGCTTGTTGCAAACAATTGTTTGCACAATTCGGTTTTTTTCACACATTCGGAGTGTTGGTTGGTTGTGTGACTTTTTAAAGGGGCTCTACTGTGTTTCTTTTGTTTTGTGGCAGCCTGCAAAGAGATGAATCTCAAGTATAGATACTTCGATAATAAATGTACTTCAAACTTAGAACCAACCCAACGTGACCCAAATCTCTCATGCTCATCTTAAGTTTCAAGAACAGGAAGATATATTTGCCATTACTTTTTGTTAATTTTGATAATAATAAAGGAAGAATTCATCATTGAGAGCAGCACAGTGTGCAGCTGGCAGAGACCCAGCTTCAGTCTTGACCTCACATGAATATACTTTGGCATTTGCACGATCTCTCTGAAAACCTGCAAGTTTCCTCCGGATGCACCACTTCCTTCCTATTCCACTGTAATCTCCCCTGGTGTGTAGGTGAGTGGGAGAGTCTGAAGGAAGATGTTGAGGAAGTGGGGAGTAAAAAATGGGAATTCTGTATGATTGGTGCAAATGAACAGATGATGGTCAGCAGAGTTGCTTGGCTGAATAACTCATTTCCATGCTGTCTTCTCAATGACTAATATTCTATGAAAGGCATTCCTGAATAATCAAAAATCTTAAGATCAAAATTTGTGTATGGAATTGAAAGGTAGATGATTATTGTAGAAAGATCCCCTCATTATAAATACAGTCTATCTGCTGAAGAAACTGTCATATTGCTTTACCAAAGTGATTTTTCATTTTACAACTGTAAAAATACTAATAATTTAGAAATTACATTTGCAAAAACTACCTCAGCATCCCTTATTTCCATACAAATTCCCATGATTGTATTCAACCAGAGGCACTTAGAGTCATAACATTTTTTTTATCTAAAAGGGTCCCAAATACTAAATTATGCTAATTCAGTTCCAAATAGGGAAAAAGATAGATTCTAACAGACTTAACCATTAACAGAATAAATAATAATATCAAACGAATGAATAGACTAACTCTTCTCTGGCTTCTAGCCATGTACATATATTGATTTTAACCGACGTTTTGAAGATATACTCTGCCATCTTCATCAAGGATGGTACAAGTCCGATGGTACAGATACCCCAGCCGTCTGTTCCTCCTGACTGGTTAGTCTTCAACCAAATCAGGATTCCACAGTTCCACCTTGTTTACAATCGAATTTCAGTTCTTACTTGGAGTGAGGCCTTCATCTTTGTTAAAATTCCTATTCTTTCGTCTTAGTTCAATTAATTCCTTTACCAGGTGGTCCCAAAAGCCATTGACGTGGCACAGTTGTTCTGTGCCATTGAAGTCAATCCTACGGCCACTGAGAATACAAAGCTCTACTACTGTTGATTTCTCCAGGCAACCCAAAAATATACATCTACGCTCCTTGACGCGGGTTTCCACCGTGCGCCCGATCCGCTCCGCATTCACAGGGAACACTGTAAACGCCAGTTGTCCTGAGTCCCAGGTTATCTTCGGCTTTTGGGACAACTCAGTGAAGGAAGCCCTCGTGAAAAGACTAGGGAATAAGAACTTTAACTAAGATGAAGGTCTCCAAGTAAGAACTGGAATTCTATTGTAAACAAGGAGGGACAGCAAAAATCTGATTGATTGAGGACTAACCAATCAGGAGGAACAGACAATGGGGGTATATATACCACTGGACTAGACGTACCTAGGTATCATCCCTAATGAAGATGGCAGAATTTGTCATTGAAATGTTGGTTAAAGTCATTATCTGTACCAAGCTGGAAGCTCGAGAAGTTTATTCGTCATATACCCCAGGAAACCAATAGATCCTGTCTCAATATCAAACAAAGTTGACCACAAGCCAGGTATGGACCTTCATTTGCCATTCACTTTAAGTTATGCTATTGTCCCACATACACCTTAGCCTTACTCTTCAGAATGTTCTTGCTGAGGAAATTCTTACCAAAAAAAAGCTATGCTTCCAGATTTACCATTTGTCAGACCTATCCTGACATGCTGAAGGAGTTAGTGATTAAAGATCCAAGTCTGAAAACGGCTAGAAGTTTAAAACAAATATTTATTGCTAATTTATTATTATTCATTTCATTTTGTATTTGCTTAGTTTGTTGTCTTTTGCACACTGCTTGAATGCCCAAGTTGGTACAGTCTTTCATTGATTCTGGGATGGTAATTATTAGAACCATAGAAAACCTACAGCTCAATATAGGTCCTTCGGCCCACAAAGCTGTGCCGAACATGTCCTTACCCATAGCCCTCTATTTTTCTAAGCTCCATGTAGCCTTTCAGGAGTCTCTTAAAAGACCCTATCCTTTCTGCCTCCACCACCGTTGCCGGCAGCCCATTCCACGCACTCACCACTCTGCGTAAAAAACTTACCCCTGACATTTCCTCTGTACCTACTTCCAAGCACCTTAAAACTATGCCCTCTTGTGGCAACCATTTCAGCCCTGGGAAAAAGCCTCTGACTGTCCACACGATCAATGCCTCTCATCATCTTATACACTTCTATCAGGTCACCTCTCATCCTCCGTCGATCCAAGGAGAAAAGGCCGAGTTCACTCAACCTATTCTCAAAAGGCATGCTCTCCAATCCAGGCAACATCCTTGTAAATCTCCTCTGCACCCTTTCTATGGCTTCCACATCCTTCCTGTAGTGAGGTGACCAGAACTGAGCACAGTACTCCAAGTACTGACCAGGGTCCTATATAGCTGCAACATAACCTCTTGGCTCCTAAACTCAATCCCATGATTGATGAAGGCAAATGCACTATATGCCTTTTTCCAATGCACCATATGCCTTCTACTATTCTATAGATTTATTGAATATATCTGCAAGAAAATGAATCTCAAGGTTGTATATGGTAACATATATGTACTTTGATAATACATTTAAACTTTGAACTTTAAAATTGCTGCATATAAAATGCAGGTGTATAGAAATTTAGTTAGACCACATTTTAAATATTACACTCAGATCTGGTTAGCATACTACAGGAAGAATGTGGAGGCTATGGAGAGGCACAGGGAAGTTTCACCAGGATGATGCCTACATTGGAAAATATTAGTGATAAGGAGAGATTAGACAAACTTGGGTTATTTTCTCTAGAGCGTCAAAGGCTAAGGGGCAACCTGATAAAAGTATATAAAATTAGAGACATAGATAGAATAGATATTTTTTCCCTCGGGGGGGGGGGGGGGGGTGAAAACGTCAAAAACTGGACAGCTAGTGTTTGACACCATCTCATTTCAGTACTACTCCAACTGACAGGGAGAATGTTTAAAGGAGATATGCAAGGCAGATTTTTTTTTAATGGCAAACAGTGTGGTTGGTGCCTTGAATGCACTGCAAAGGGAAGTTTTAGAAACAAACATGAAAGCAATTTTTAAGAGACATTTAGACAGACCATGTTCAGGCATATGGGATTAGTTTAGATTGGTATCATGGTTGGCACAGACACAGTGGGCCAAAGGGTCTGTTTCTGTGCTCTACTGTTTTATATTCTGAAAGTACACAAGGAATGGAACAATAAACACAAATAATTGCAACTCCACTTAACTTTTTTCCTCAGTCATAAAAATTGCCACAAAAGTGTCAGTTCCATAGAAACAGAGAGCAGCCAGGAAAATCTTAGCAGAAAGACAAGAAAATCTGCAGATGCTGGAAACCTTAGCAGAGCTCGGCAGGCATTCAGTGCAGATCTGCTGGTAGTTTTCAGCAATTTCCAGCCTGTTGGAACAGGTGACCAAAAGGTTGGTCGAAGAGATAGACTAAGAAAAAAATCGCGATGTTAAGAAATTTGGGAAGAAAGATGTAGTGGCACACAGCTGTCAATTTACCAAAGGTAGTGCATCATATTACTTTTATAGAGAGAAGAGAAATATAGAGAAGAAGGAAGATAATTATAAGATACAGAACCCAGTACAGCCACATGCTTCATGAGTCTGCTCCATCACACAGGTTAAACCTGCAAATCTTTTCTGCGATCTGGAAATTCAACTTTCAAAATTCAATTTTCCATAAAATCACCAATCAGAATCTAGGTTTATTATCACCAGAATGTGTCATGAAATTTGTTAACTCAGCAGAAGCAATGCAATGCCACTACATGATAATATAAAAAGAAAATAAATCCAATTAGAGTAAATTATATATAGTCCACGTAAATAGCTAGATTAAAAATAGTGCAAAACAGAAATAATCATATCCTTGCTACAGACACTACAGCTACTATTTTTGCACAATCTATGTTAGGGAGTATTCTGGACTTAGGTCATATAACAAAATATTAACTTCAGCAACTAACTTCGGCCACCAAACTTCAGAGCTGAACATGGATTGTAGACTAAATTTAAAATGCAGCCCCGGAGAATAGCTTCCTGAAGCTGTCACACACACCAGTTAGTTGAAAACTAGACAATGCTGCTAAACATTCATTTTGTGTGGCTGGAGTTTGGGTGCAAAGGAAGGAGGGGTGAAAATTATATGTAATTCAAAGGGAGCATTGTAGATACATTGTAACTATAGAATTGTCCTTTGCTCTTTAGCATATGAAATGTCATGTGATATTGGATCAAACAGGCTTCTTCCTCCAAAAGGCTCTCAATATGATGCCTGCTGCTCGTTCTTGTTAAATAAAACACTTCTATACCCACGAGCTTCAGTGTCTCTCCAGTGTCTTCGTTCATGTTACAACAATCTTTACCCAATTTGTATTTCCCTTTGAACACTGTTTTAACCTCATTATATGAGGGGTGATTGATAAGTTCATGGCCTAAGGTAGAAGGAGTCAATTTTAGAAAACCTAGCACATTTATTTTTCAACATAGTCCCCTCCTACATTTACACACTTAGTCCAGCGGTTGTGGAGCATACGGATCCCTTCTTTGTAGAAGTGGTCCACAGTAGGGGTGATTGATAAGTTTGTGGCCTAAGGTAGAAGGAGATGAGTTATTAACTTCAAACTTTCTGCATCATCACTCAAAGAGCTAACGTGCATTTAACGAGTGTCTTGGACCTCCTGGTGGTCCACAGCAGGAATGATTGATAAGTTCATGGCCTAAGGTAGAAGGAGATGAGTTATACAGCTCTCGTTACATGCATGTGCAGTTCAACTCTTTGAGTGAAAATGCAGAAAGTTTTAAGTTAGTAACTCATCTCCTTCTACCTTAGGCCACAAACTTATCAATCACCCCATGCTGTGGACCACTTCTGGAGGTCCCAGATGCCAACTTCTACAAAGAAGGGATCCGTATGCTCCACGACCGCTGGACTAAGTGTGTAAATGTAGGAGGGGACTATGTTGAAAAATAAATGTGCTAGGTTTTCTAAAATTGACTCCTTCTACCTTAGGCCACGAACTTATCAATCACCCCTCGTATAGATTTCTCATGCATTTCTCTCTGCTGTTTGGAGCCCTACATACAAACCTCTTTAACTGATTCTTAGTTCCACTCAGACTGATTCTACTTCTTTATCATCCGAGATTGGATCTCTCTACTCTGCTGTCTTCATCACATCTTTAACCTAAAGGCTACTTTCTTCCTTTTTTCATTTCACCTCTCTTCTGAAAAAGAGAAATATTCTGGAATATTTCATTTCCAAGCTTAGTTACACTTGCAACATTGCCTTTGAAATGTTTACCAGAACGTGCCTATTTCCCTTTAATTATGCCATTAAAGTTCAAAGTACATTTATTACCCAAGTATGTGTACTATATACAACCTACAGATTTGTTTCTTTGCAGGCAGCCACAAAACAAAGAAATCTAATGGAACTGATTAAAAAAAAGACCGCCAAACACCGAACGTGCAGGAAAAAGAACAACTTGTGCTGTATTCAGAACTGAAGCTCACAAAAGTGAGTCCACAGCCACAAAGTCAGTCATCACTGCAGCTGATCCAAGAGCATGTTAATTGTAGCCACAGCCTCGGTTCATTGCAGAGATGAGCAAATCTTTCAGAGCAGCAAGCTAATTACTGGCCCATTGACTGCCTCCAGCCATGACATCCTGACAATTTCAATCCGGCCTGGTGCTTATATCAGCCAAACAGCGGGTCCACACTTCCTCTTAGACACGGGCCCTGCAGCTTCGATATGATCTCAAGCCCAGGACTCGGTGCCTTGATTCAGTCCACACCTGACCTTTCCAATTCAGCCTGGCACGTAAATTGGTCAAAACTTCACAGTAGTTAATAGCTTTGTCCATTGCCAGCAAGTTGTCGCTGTGCTTCACCAGCGCCATCTTAAACCATAAGAGTTGTCATCAGACTTGTTACAAATTCTCTAAGCCTTTCTCTTTAATAGAATCATAAACAGAAGCAGCACATTAAGGACATGGGAGGGGGAACAAAATCCAGTGGACTGAGAAGTATTAGTAAATACACTTGCATTTGGAACACCCTAATTTCACATGCGGCAGACACCCAGTTTCTACTTGCGTTGTTCAGAAACTGAAGCAGTCCGTTCCGTGGCTGCATGCAGACAGACCTCGACTGTATTCAGGCCTGGGCTGCTTCATGGCAAATAATGCTGTAGTACCAAACAGTGGCCATCTTTTATCAGTGAGTCAAACCACCTAACCGTGACATTCAATGGCATTTCAAGGGCAGCAGCAAATATTCTATCTGTTTGGCAGCAGATTCTTTCCCCCCTCTCATTTTAAACAATGCTCCCTAGTTTTGAGTATTACTATCTACTCCCCTCATGATTTTATAAAATCACCTTTCCTCGCTCAAAGGAAAACAGTCCCAACCTATCCATCTCTCCTTATAACTGTAGCCCTTTTGTCCCAGCAGCATTCCTGTGAATCTTTTCTGTACCCTATTGGCACCTAATACCGACATCCAGACTGAATGATGCCCCCAATCTCCTCACCCTCATGCCACCCATGCCTCAGAACTGTGCTAAAACAAACTTTTTCCACAAAAGGCCATGAGATATAGGAGCAGAAGTTGACCATTCAGCCCATCTAGACTGCTCCACCATTCCATTATGGCTGATTAATTAACCCTCTTAACCCCGTTCTCCTGCCTTCTCCCCACAACCTTTAACATCCTGACTAATCAAGAGCCTATCAACCTCTGCTTTAAATATACCCAATGACTTGGCCTCCACAGCCACCTGTGGCACTCAGTCCTACAGATTCACTATCCATTGGCTAAAGAGATTACTACTCATCTCCATTCTAAATTGATGTCCCTCTACTCTGAGGCTGTGCCCTATGGTCCTACACTCCCACACTATAGGAAACATCCTCTCCACATTCACTCAATGTCGGCCTTTCAATATTCAATAGGTTTCAATGAAATCCCTTCAGTCTTCCAGTGAGTACAGTCCCAGAGCCACCAAACAGTTCTCATATGTAAACCCTTTTATTCCCAATATCATTTCCTTGACCCTCCTCTGGATCCTCTCCAATGCCAATACATCTTTTCTTAGATAAAGGGCCCATATCTGTTCACCATACTCCAAGTGTAGTCTGAACAATACCTTATGAAGCCTCTGCATTACATCCTTGTTTTTGAACCTCTCAAAATGAATGTTAACATTACATTTGCCTTCCTTACCACTGATTCAACCTGCAAGTTAACCTTTAGGGAATCCTGCACAAGGACTCCCAAGTCCCTTTGCACCTCTGTTTTAGAATTTTCTCCCCACTTAGAAAATTGTCTATGCCTTTATTCCTTCTATCGAAGTGTATGACCATACACTTCCCAACACTGTATTCTATCTGCCACTTCTTTGCACAATCTCCCAATGTCTAAGTCTTTCTGCAGACACCCTGCTGCTTCAGCACTATCTGCCCTCCATCGATCTTCATATCATCTGCAAACGTGACACAATGTCAGCAATTCTATCATCAAACTCACTGACGCGCTGTATAACATGAAATGAAGCAGATCCAACACTGACCTCTGCAGAACACTACTCGTCACCAGCAGCCAATCAGAAAAGGCCCCCTTTATTCCCACTCTTTACCTCCTGCCAGTCTTCTGTGCTTGCTAGTATCTTTCTTGTAATACCATGGGCTTTCTTGTTAAGCAGCCTCATGTGCGACACCTTGTCAAAAGCCTTCTGAAAATCCCAATAAGCAACATCCACTGACTCCTTGAGAGGAGATCTGCAATACACTATAGTTTTGTGAGAGTCTTCAACAATTTTATGAGGGGACTAACACAAGGGTGCATAACTTTAAGATGATTGGAAGAAAGTATAGGGGGTAAGTTTCTTTATCCCTATTAAAGTAGAGTATAGGGAAAGAATAGAGAAACAAGAGAAAATCTGCAGATGCTGGAAATCTGAGCAACACACAAGGAAAGAATAGAGGTATGTTTCTTTACAGAGAGTGGTGGGTGTGTGGACCAGGGGTAGCGATAGAGGCAGATACGTTACGGAACTCTTGGGTACATGGATAGAGAAAAATGGAGGGGTATATAGCAGGAAAGGGGTATTTTGATTTTAGTGCAGTTTAAAAGATCGGCACAACATCATGGGCTGAATGGCCCACACTGTGCAAGGGAATGGACTGTCACTGTTTCAGGTTGAGATCCTACATTTATGGATATTAAACTCACCAGTCCGACTGAAAGATGTCTATCAGCACATCTACCAGAAGGTTCAAAGAATTTGAAAGTTATCTGCCAAAATTTTGATATGTATTTCATCAGGCTATACAAATTTTACCTCTATTTCTCTGCACACCTATAATCTCGAACCATTCTCCAGGCAGGAGACTTGAATGTGCAGTGTATGTTACACAGCCATAAATAATTACTCTGTTCTGCTGCTGTCTGTTCAGTTGACGCAAGTGCCTAATAAATGATTGGTAGATGAGACTGAATGGATTAACAGATCAGTTCACTATTGAAGCAATGTTTAATTGAAAATAAAATCACAAGGACAGGTCACAAAAGGAAGATGATTCTTGTTATGTCCTCACAGCTTTAAATCTAAAATAGTGCAATATTGAAAAACTTGTTGCTGTTTCTCTCTGGGAGTGCTCACTTTTATATTGGCAGGGGGCCTATATAAACACCAACATTCCCAGAGAGAAACACCAACTGCGCACTGAGGATGAAATATCTGCAAGCTAGTTCCCAAGCTGAGTGAACACCACGACATCAAACACCTCAACCAGAGCTACCAATATTCACCACCATTCAGAAACATCTCAAAATTATTCAGAAAAGATTCATTTCTAAAATGCTTTTCCAAAAGCAGCTTAAGCCTTAAATGTAGAAAATGTTGCTGCCAACTTGCAGGCAGCAAACTCCTGCAAGAGTAATTTGATAATCATCAGATAATCCGTATAGCACTAAATAAAGGTCATGGCATTGCACAGTAGCACGTCAGGGCACAGCAACAGCTGCCAGGCCTGTGGCATTTCGGCCAGTTCTGAAGCTCAGCAGGGAAGGGTAAAGACAGGCACAGCAATAACGACAGGAGACTCGAAAGTTAGGGGCAAGGCCAGCAGATTCTGTGGCCGAGAAAGAGAAGACAAAATGGTGTGTTGCCTCGCAGGTGCTAGGGTCCAGGATGTCTCAGAGCGGCTGCAGAAGATTCTCAAGAGGGAGGGTGAGCAGAGAGATGTCGTGGTGCACATTGGTTCCATTGACATTGTTAAAAAAAGGGGAAAGAAGACTTTCACACAGTGAACATAAGCATCCGTTAGTCTCCAGAGACTATGGACTTGCTCCTTGGAAAGTTTCCAGGGCGCAGGCCTGGGCAGGGTTGTATGGAAGACCGGCAGTTGCCCATGCTGCAAGTCTCCCCTCTCCACGCCACCAACGTTGTCCAAGGGAAGGGCAAGGGCTGATACAGCTTGGCACCAGTGTCGTCGCAGAGCAATGTGTGGTTAAGTGCCTTGCTCAAGGACACAACACGCTTGCCTTAGCTGAGGCTTGAACTAGCGACCCTCAGATCACTAGACGAACGCCTTAACCACTTGGATAGGGGGTTAAGAAAGAGGCTAAAGAGCAGGACCTCCAAGGTGGTAATCTCCGATTACTCCCAGTACCACGTACTAGTCAGGGCAGGAACAGGCTAGTAGTACAAATGAATGAGTGGCTGAGGGAGTGGTGCAGGGAGCAAGGTTTCAGATTTCAGGATCATTGGGATTTCTTCCAGGGAAGGTACAGCCTATAACAGAAAAGATGGGTTGCACCTGCACCTGAGGTGAACCAATACCTTTGTGGGTAGGTTTAGCAGAGCTGTTGGGAAGGGTTTAAACTAACCTGGCAGGCGTATGGGAACCAAAGTGGGAGGGGCTGAGAATGGGGCAATTGGTATGCAAGTTGATGCACTGTGTGGTGAGTCTCTGGAAATTCCAGTCTGTGGGAAGTATAACATGGGGCAAAATCAGCAAGGGTAATGAACACAGGGCTGAAGGTGTAATATATGAATACGCAATATACGGAATAAGGTAGATGACCTTGTAGCACAGTTAGACATTGGCAGCTATCATATTGTGGGCATCACTGAGTCATGGCTGAAAGAAGATCATAGTTGGGAACTTAACATCCAAGGACATACCTTGTATCAAAAGGACAAGCAAGTAGGCAGAGGGGGTGAGTTAGCTCTGTTGGTTAAAAAATGAAATCAGATTCTTAGAAAGAGGTGACATGGGATCAGAATATGTAGAATCCTTGTGGATAGAGTTAAGAAACTACAAGGGTAAAGAAATCCTGGTGGGAGTTATATACAGGCTCCCAAACAGTAGCTAGGATGCAGGATATAAATTACACAGCAGATAGAAAAGGCATGTAATAAGGGCGATGTTAAAATAGTCATGGGTGATTTCAATATTCAAATAGATTGGGAAAATCAGGAGTGGTTGATAGGTTCTTCATTAGTAAGGGTGTTCAAAGGTTACAGGGAAAAGGCAGGAGAACGGGGTTAAGAGCGATAATAAATCAGCCATGATGAAATGGCGGAGCACTCGATGGGCTGAATGGCCTAATTCTGCTCCTATATCTTCTGGTCTTATACTTATAGCTCAACCTCAGCTGTCTTTTAAGAAAACAGTGAATCTATCTGAAATAACTATATTCATTCAGTTCTATATAATCTGGTCTTGTACACATCTGCTTTACACTAAAACTTACTGAAGAACAAATAAATAAAGTAATGGAGATTTACAGCAAATTTGCAGGCCTTTTGGCCTATCATATTCATGGTCAAACCCTTTGTCATACTACACTAAACCATTTGGCTGTATTAGGTCTGTATGACTTCTGCGTCTTGCCTATTCTTCTAGCCGAATATCACTGGAATTATCATCGGCTCTATTTCAGCAAGTAGACATAAGTCTTCAATAGCGCTTCCACCACCAAAATCACTAAGAAGCACTTTTAATTTACCATTGTTCTTCTGGTGAAAATCCTACAGCAGAACTAGACAGGGCATGGCAGTTCCAGTTGTGATGTAGGTGTAACCTGGCCCACCCAATATGAATCATATGTAGTGAAATTATTCCAGGAATTCCTTCTCATTACAAAGCAAATTTCCAGTCGTCAACAGGACAGCAGTTCAGAACTGGTAAGCTGTAGTCAAAGGACAAGAAATACCAAATGTCATTGTTGTTCTTTTGCTATAAACTTGGTTCCTTAAGATTGTTGTAGCTGACAGAGCATGGGGTGGTAGTGGGGAGAAACTCTCACTTGCGACAATGCTAAATGATCCCAATGGCGTGCTTCTCGAATAGCCTCTGACACCCAAGTCCAGCTCCTGGCCTTCTCATGTGGCTTAGCTACTAAACCCAGCAGAACCGTTTCTACTGACAGGAGGAGGAACAAAGGTGGGTTACTTTTGCCTTAGAAACAGTCGCTTCAGGCAGATGGAATTCATCGACAGTGGTTGGCAGCTCATCCGGAGGGAAAACTCATGGTCTCATACCTCCGCTGCCTTGCAGCTACACCCGCTCATGGGGAAGGCTTTGGAAGTAAACCCCGAGGAGAAATACCAAGCTGGAGTCCCTAAGGCAGTCCTACATTGTGTACAACACTGACTGGTAACTCCTGCAATGCCGCTGGCGCCAGACTGTATCGGTCACTGCCATTCCTTTGGGTTCAAAAGCTGTGCATGTAACACAGGGGAAACCTGTAACATGGACAACAGTTTGCTCTCCGTATCATGCTGTCCTGGCTTGTGTACCTAAACAGCTGGGAAGCAACATCTATGGTCGATCCTGACCATCCAAGAGCGTCAAACCTAACTTGCAGACAACAACAAATTCCCTTTCCTTTCAGAGCAACACTATTTATCATTTATTTATTCTTCTAAGGAACAGAGTAAATCAAAATAAGAGTGTATTTCTTCAGCAATATTTACATTTTTTTATAAGAGAAACCCATTTTATATGGCAAGCAACTCGGGGATTAATCCTGACTTTCGTAAAGTGATACCTCAGATAGTATCAGAGCTTACTGTTTGATGGCTGTTTGAATTATTAAATAAACTCACTCAAAGACTCCATTAAACGTGATCGTTTACTCCAACAGCTTCTCCAGACTGATTCAGAAAGTTTCTACAAACAATGTTACAACCCAGCGAGCTGTCAACCATTTGACACTGAACTTGAAAGAGGTAAAAGCCTTAAAGCAGTAATTACCCTTTCACATCCAACATTTCGCTCCCACACAAGTCAAATTTTGATCAAAAAAAAGATAAAGCAATCAGGCTCTTGAATATCTATTTTGGCAATTCTGTTTCAACAATCTGTTTCCATCATGATTCACCAACATCTTAAATGTACTTACCTACCTTGATTCTGAATCCCAAAATCAAAATTGGTCATTCAAATTTTTCAAAACAGAGCTTAGCCAGCTTTTAGGGGAGAGTACAAGATTTTTACTCTCTTTAGCGTAAGGGAATTTGCTATGACATTTAAACTGCCTCTTTTTTTTTACTAAAACAATTTGTTTGTTGTAATACTTATCATTATGCCACTAAATTCATACATTGGTCATTCAAATCAGGAAGACTCCAATTTGGAAACCCCAGGATAATGTCGGTTTGATTGCCCCAGGACTCTAACTGTTTTTGGGTCCTCAATGTCAAAAGGTTCACCGAATGTCATTGGATGCCACTGCACATGGCAAAGTAGCTTTGCATGCAAATACATAATAGATATAAAGGTCCTGGAAGCAATTTGAAATCTCACAAGAACTTCACAATACTTGATCAGGCTTTTGATAAAATTCTATAGTAGGGCCCAGAAAAATGTTTTGCTATTTTACAGAATTTATAGGCCGAAAGGTCAACACTTTCCTTCAACAAATGTATGGCATGGCCATTCATCAGCATCAGTCATTGAATAAAAGCAGAACACTCTTTAAGTGGCTTTCCTCCCAGCCCTTTCAATTACAGTCTTGCCAATAATCCTTCTGGACTCGTAACCGGCCAGCCTTTCGCAAATCCAAGTTTCACAACTACTTCTGCAAAATCTGCGGCAAAAAGCCTACTAAGTAGTACAGGATACTCTGGGCCTTGTGCTCAGTGGAATTTACCAACAAACAGTGCACGGGCAGAACATATGCTGCTGCCCTTGTAATGCCAGTGAATGTCACGGTTAGGTGGGTTGACTCTGACACTGTTTGGCACTACAGCGTTATTTGCCATGAAACAGCCCAAGCCTGAATGCTGTCGAGATCTTGCTGCATACAGGCAGGGACTGCTTCAGTTTCTAAAGAGTACAGGCAGAAACTGGGTATCCACCGCATGTGGAATTAAGGTTAAAGTAAAATTTATTATCAGAGTATGTACTGTATATGTCACCATATACAATCCTGAGATTCTATTTCCTGTGGGCATAGAATCAGAATCAGGTTTATTATCACCGGCATGTGATGTGAAATTTGTTAACATAGCAGCAGCAGTTCAATGCAATACATAATCTAGCAGAGAGAAAAAATAAAAACAATAATAAATAAACAAGTAAATCAATTACGTATATTGACTAGATTTTTTAAAAACGTACAAAAACAGAAATACTGTATATTAAAAAAAGGTGAGGTAGTGTCCAAAGATTCAATGCTCATTTAGGAATCGTATGGCAGAGGGGAAGAAGCTGTTCCTGAATCGTTGAGTGTGTGCCTTCAGGCTTCTGTACCTCCTACCTGACAGCTACAGTGAGAAAATGGCATGCCCAGGGTGCTGGAAGTCTTTAATAATGGACGCTGCCTTTCTGAGACCCTGCTCCTTGAAGATAGAAACATAGAAAATAGGTGCAGGAGTAGGCTATTCGGCCCTTCAAGCCTGCACCGCCATTCAGTATGATCATGGCTGATCATCCAACTCAGAACCCTGAACCTGCTTTCTCTCCATACCCCCTGATCCCTTTAGCCACAAGGGTCACATCTAACTTCCTCTTAAATATAGCCAATGAACCGGCCTCAACTGTTTCCCGTGACAGAGAATTCCACAGATTCACCACTCTCTGTGTGAAGAAGTTTTTCCTCATCTCGGTCCTAAAAGGCTTCCCCTTTATCCTTAAACTGTGACCCCTCGTTCTGGACTTCCCCAACATCGGAAACAATCTTCCTGCATCTAGCCTGTCCAATCCCTTTAGAATTTTATACGTTTCAATAAGATCCCCCCTCAATCTTCTAAATTCCAGCGAGTATAAGCCTAGTTGATCCAGTCTTTCTTCATAAGAAAGTCCTGCCATCCCAGGAATCAATCTGGGGAACCTTCTTTGTACTCCCTCTATGGCAAGAATGTCTTTCCTCAGATTAGGGGACCAAAACTGCACACAATACTCTAGGTGCAGTCTCACCAAGGCCTTGTACAACTGCAGTAGAAACTCCCTGATCCTGTACTTGAATCCTTTTGCTATGAATGCCAACATACCATTTGCCTTTTTCACCGCCTGCTGTACCTGCTTGCCCAACTTCAATGACTGGTGTACAATGACACCCAGGTCTCGTTGCACCTCCCCTTTTCCTAATCGGCCACCATTCAGATAATAATCTGTTTTCCTGTTCTTGCAACCAAAGTGGATAACCTCACATTTATCCACATTAAATTGCATCTGCCATGAATTTGCCCACTCACCTAACCTATCCAAGTCACCCTGCATCCTCTTAGCATCCTCCTCACAGCTAATACTGCCGCCCAGCTTCATGTCATCCGCAAACTTGGAGATGCTGCATTTAATTCCCTCGTCTAAATCATTAATATATATTGTAAACAACTGGGGTCCCAGCACTGAGCCTTGCGGTACCCCACTAGTCACTGCCTGCCATTCTGAAAAGGTCCCGTTTACTCCCACTCTTTGCTTCCTGTCTGCCAACCAATTCTCTATCCACATCAATACCATAACCCCAATACCGTGTGCTTTAAGTTTGCACACTAATCTTCTGTGTGGGACCTTGTCAAAAGCCTTTTGAAAATCCAAATATACCACATCCACTGGCTCTCCCTATCCACTCTACTGGTTACGTCGTCAAAAAAATTCTATAAGATGTCCTGAGTACTTTGTAGGCTAGTACCCAAGATGGAGCTGACTAGATCTACAACCTTCTGCAGCTTCTTTTGGTCCTTGCAGTACCCCCTCCATACCAGACAGTGATACAGCCTGTCAGAATGTTCTCCACGGTACAACTATAGAAGTTTTTGAGTGCATTTGTTGACATGCCAAATCTCTTCAAACTCCTAAAAAAGTATAGCCGCTGTCTTGCCTTCTTTATAACTACATCGATATATTGGGATCAGGTTAGATCCTCAGAGATCTTGACACCCAGGAACTTGAAGCTGCTCACTCTCTCCACTTCTGATCCCTCTATAAGGATTGGTATGTATTCCTTCATCTTACCCTTCCTGAAGTCCACAATCAGCTCTTTCGTCTTACTGACGTTGAGTGCCAGGTTGTTGCTGTGGCACCATTCCACTAGTTGGCATATCTCACTCTTGAACGCCCTCTCGTCACCACCTGAGATTCTACTAACAATGGTTGTATCGTCAGCAAAATTATAGATGGTACTTGAGCTATGCCTAGCCACACACAGTCAGCAAATCTACACAATAGTCACTACAACAGGATCAATGAAAGATCAACCAGTGAGTAGACAACAAACTGTGCAAATATAAATAAATAGCAATAAATAACAACAGCACAAGATAACAAGATAAACAGTGCTTAAAGTGAGATATTTGGTTGTGGGAACATCTCAACAGATGAGTGCAGCTATTCCCTTTTGTTCAAGAGCCTGATGGTTGAGGGGTAGTAACTGTTCTTGAACCTGGTGGTGGGAGACCTGAGGCTCTTGTAGCTTTTACCTGATGGCAGCAGTGAAAAAAGAGCATGGCCTGGGTGGTAAGGATCATTGATGATGTTCCTGATCTAAGTGTATTTACTAATGTTTTCTAAGTTCACTGGATTTTGTTCCCCTGCTATGTTCTTAATATCATAAATGGGCTTAAAATCCACTAAAAGTGGAGAAAATATTTTGTATTCTCTTTTTAAAGTACACTCAAGATTGACACTGGCCCCTCATTTTCTTTTGAAAAAGTTTCAAATAAATTTGATGAATTAAAGGGTGATTTTTGGCACAGAGTCTCACTGTACTGCACACAAGGGAAAGAATCAGATTGACCCACTCCATTGAGGTGTCCTACTGGGAGCAAGCTGTGGAAGAATGATCTCAGTACTACTGCACAGTGTTAAATCACACCGGGATGGAAATTTTCATACAAATTGGAATTTAGCAAAACATCCAGCACAGCACTGGAAAGCAACCCACACAGTCACAGGGACAGTGGACGAACTCCACGCACGCACCATTTACCAGAAACTCAACTGAACCGGCCACATGAACACAATGAGGAAAAAGTGGTGGTTAAAGGCCGGAGATCCTGGATGGACGACTCACCTGCACAGAAGCCTGAAGCCCCACACCGTCTGGTTCTGGAATTGTTACTTTCTTACCACCATCAGGTTCTTGAACAGACCCACACAACCCTAACATGAGAAAATCCGCACAACCTAATCCTAACTCTGCAACACAGCATTATGCACCGTCTCTTGCACTACTATGAGCCTATCTCTGTCTTCTTTCGCACAAATGTTTTGTTTTGCATCAACTTCTTTCTCCTCTCTCTTCACTTTAAATATTCTGTCTTGCCTATACCAACAAGTTTGAGATACTGCTGCATTTTTCATTGTATCTGTACCTCATCGTATTTGTGCACAATTTGACTTGATAATAAAGTCCTTCCATAATTGTCAAAGCAGAAATCAAGAGCACGATAAATACCTGCCACTTGCCTGCTATCATAAAGATGTCAAAATATCCGATCTTAAAACAGATATTTATAGAGAAATATCACACCCAAGTAATCACAGCTCAGCTGTTGTGGTTGTAATGTTTGCTGTGTTGCAACTCTAGATTCTCAACAAGGCTGCTTGTATGTGAAAATCCAAAAGATTTCTCAGCGATATCCAACTCTTCCACCGAAGTTTTCATTATAGCAAAATTATTTTAAAGTCAAATGAACATACAAGAGCTTTTTAATATATTATTCTCTTTGTGAAACAGAGGTGCTAGTACGTACTAATTATTAGTCATTAAAGATTGAACTCTGTGGGCCTGAAAAACCAACTTCATATTTGTGGGTTTGTCAGGTTATATTTTCCATGATAAAAGTTCACAACATGTTCAAAAAGTTTGTTCACGTACTTCTACTTCTGTTTCCACCTATATGATTGTCTGTAATACCACAAGACACACGAGCAGAATTAGACCATTCTACTCATCGAGAGTGCTCCATCATGGCTGATTTATTATCCTTCCCATTTTCCTGCCTTCTCCCCATAACCTTTGAAAACCCTTACTAATCAAGAACCTATCAAACTCACCTTTAAACTCACTTGGCCTCCATAGTCATCTGTGGCAAACAACGCCACGGATTCACCACCCTCTGGCTAAAGAAATTCCTCCTCTTCTCTGTTCTAAATGGATGTTCTTTTGCCAACCTATGCCCTGTGGTCCCTGACTTCTCCCACTATAGGAAACATCCTCTCCACATCCATTCCCTCTAGGCCATTCAATATTCAATAGGTTTCCATGAAAATCCTCCCCCTCGTTCTTCTAAACTCCAGCAAGTACAGACTCAGTGACATCAAACACTCATCATACATTCACCCTTTCATTAACAGCATCATTCTCGTGAACCTCCTCTGGACCCTCTCCAATGCCAGCACGTTCTTTCTTCAATAAGGGGCTCAAAGTTGTTCACAGTCCAAGTGCGTTCTGACCAATGCCTTATAAAGTCTCAGTTATCACATCATTGCTTTTAAATTCTAGTTCTCTCAAAATGAATGCTAACATTGGATTTGCCTTCCTTACTGCAAACTCAACCTGCAGGTTACCTTTAGGAAATCCCGCCCAGTACGGTCTCCAGTGCACGTTCTTTTAAAAGCAAAAGTGCGATAAAACAGCTTGGTCTTCCTGGTTTGCTTAAATCTTAAATGCAATTAATTGGCTGTTTTGCCTGCTTGATGACATTATTGTTGCTGGACATTGGAGATCTCCTATTGTTGGCAAATAATTAAATTAACAATAAGAAAGAGAAATGCCCATCACTGAGCTTGCCAAAATGTTATAAGCAGCTTTCGTAGAAATCAGTGCCAAGTAGTGTTGCTTCAATGCTGACTGCAAAATACAGGCCTATTATCTTTTAAATAAAATTACTGACAGTAGACTAAACTTTGTAAATTAAAAACGCAGGTGCACCCTTTTATTAATAATTGAATTGAGGTTGGACTAAACAGCCCAGCTGTGTGGTCTCTCTCTTTAGACTCTCTTGGTGGTATTATGCTGTTAAGTAATCGTACATGAGCAGAGACAGGCTTAAGTAATTTGGGACTGCTGTGTCAGATGTGCATCCGTGGTAACTATCAACATTTCCACGTCCTTTTTAGTTAGCTCACACAACATTCTTAAACATAGAATCCAGAATCGTTAATAATTCCAAAACGATATCAGCAGCTTGTAAACTTTTTTATGCTTAAGACAGAAGGAACTTTATATACCGTAGTTATAAATGCATGCATTTAAGGAGTACTAACCAAGCTTTTAAGGTGGGTCAAAAAATTCTTGCCCGCAAGTCAGCGTTGACCCCAATTATTATTTAAACAGTGTGACATTTATAAGTGAGGTGGCATCGTTGAACCAACGGGAATATCTATCTGATAAGTCTGGTGTTAATGAAGGCAAGAATTCACGTCTGGGTTTAGGCAAGTGCGGACACAAAGGGGTCTGCAAAAATAAGTGTTAATAGCTGCTCAAGGGCAACAGTTCTGCAGGGTTTTTTTTCCCCCTGCAGTCGCTTATTTTTTTGTTAAATACGCCAGTGAAGCAACCTTTACAGGTCGGGCTAACATGCGCAGCTGAGCCCGGGTAGTGGCAGCATCCGAGCTCCTGCCAGTGTGGGATGGGGGGGGAGCCCATCAGCTCCAGTACCGGGCCTGCTGCAACTCCTCACGCTGAGCAAACACGCCACAAATACCCCTCTGAAAGTTAGAAGTAACAGTGAAGAAAACTTTTTCCTGTAATAAAAAAAAATCATTCCGCCAGCAGAATTGATTCCCACGCTTGAAACGCCGTCTCGTTTTTTTTCCCCCTCTGTGTGTGTGTGTGTGTGTGAATGTGTGTTGTTTATCTCTTGAAGACCCGGGCAGCCCTCGCACTAACGCTGCGCAGGAGCCGCCCGACTCCGCGGCGCAGATCCGTTTGCTCTGAGTGTTTATCTCGGGGGCCCTTACCTGGCGCCTGTCGCGCAAACAAGGTCAAAAGCAGGAAAGTAATGACAAATGGATCAAGACGACCGGCCTCCCTCCGATTCATTGAATTCCACCTCTCGGCTTCTCAGTGGGTTAGATAATCCATCGAGAAGCACTGTGGGAAATTCCTCTGCCCAACAACTCCAAATATGACCATTGGCCACAAGCCACCGTGAATATCCCTCTCATTTGCCAAGGTTTTTGCTAAAGTGCTCTGAGAGGGGGAACAAAGTTTGCTAGTCCTATTTTGCTGAAGAAAAGTCTTTGGTATAATTTAAGCTGACCTCCCTCACTTTGATGCAAGCAAATAGGCTGTAGGTGTGTTTAAAGTTCTCCTCTGACCCACCTGGTGTCTTTTTGTTTCTGCTTTTACGTGTCTTTTTAATTTTAAATTACACTAATTATCGTGCCTTTTCAATCCAAATGCAGGCAAAACAAAAGAGAATATTTTTAGTACAATTCCTGGTTCCGGGAATGGCTGACTTGAGGTTCCGTGTTGAGGCATTGCAGCGGATCCCAGGAAAATATGCTTCTAAAAGATAGTGTAATGAAAATGATGTAATAGATTACACTGTCTTTGTAATTTAACGTCCCATGAAACTTGATGATCAGGACAAAAACTGACTCGAAGCCAAACGATCCATTTGGGCAAGTGAACTAAAGTCTGATCCAGGAATTTTAGAAGGAAGGGAGGTCCATGTTCCAGGAGGAATTTCCATATGTTAGAATTTGAATATCAAGTGGTATAAACACTAATGGCAAATGAGATACAAAAAGCCACAGTTTGAGGGTTGCAACAGAGGGTCTTGGAGCTAAAGCAGCTCACAGTAGTGAGGACAAGGACAAGGAACAATTTGAAGACAAAGGTGAAGTTTTGGTTAATTCAGAGCAAATATGTGTTTATGAACAGAGAGACATGAGACAGTCGAGACTGCAGATGTTGGAACTTGGTGCAAAGAAACAAGCTGCTGAAGAATCTCAGCAGATCAGACAACATTTGTGGGGGAAAAAGGCCTGTCGACGATTCAGAATGAAACTTCAGCTGGGCAGAGGGAGAATGTTAAATTGATCATTGTGGATTAGGATTGAGTTTTGAACAGGCACATTGGCAGAAGATGAGAGAACTGCAAGAAGGGTATTGGAATAGGTAAAATCTGTGGTAACAAAGTTTCAAGCTACTACATTAATCACACCTTCTCTGGTGAACAGTCACTGCAATCAATAGCCTGTGATTTCCCTTTCAGAAATGAGCTTTTGAACCACCTGGCATTTTTGTGGTGTGAATTGAAGTCTCGAAGGTGCAGGACGGCTGCGGCGTGGATCGAATTGAAGTGGTGGGGTTTGGGCCTGAGAGTGTAGCAAAGCTTCAGGGCCCATCTCCTAGAGCGAGGAACGACCCGAGGTGTGGACGGTTTAAGCACCGAGCTGGGTTGAAATGGTCAGGGTGATAGAGCTGCAAGTGAGGGACAAGCTTGGTCAGCTTGCTGCTCCACAAGGTTTACTCGTCTCTATGCCGAACTGAGGCTGTGGCCTGCAACTAATGGGCTCCTGGATTGGAGGCAGTGATGAGTAGCTTCACGGCTGTGGACTCACTTTGGTGAATTTTGCTGTTTGCTTGTTTTTGTTGTTTGCACGATTTGTTTTTTTTCCCTGTGCACATTGAGTGATTGATGGTCTTCCTTTTTTAATGCGTTCTATGTGGTTTCTCTGTTTTGTGGCTGCCTGTAAGGAAACAAATCTCAAGGTTGTATATAGTATGCATAGTCTGATAATAAATGTACTTTGAACAGAGAAACTGAGACATCTTTATTATGGAGGTGGAAACATGGTCTTTTTAACGCAGTGGGCAAAAGATTGAAAGCCTAATTAAGGAAGAAGCACAATGGCAAACTTGTAAACAATCAGGTTCATTATGAGACAGGGAGAGAGATAAAATCAGTAACTAGAGGAAGCTTGTCTTTATTTACTGCACCCAACATGGCAAATCTGTGCTCCACATGGTTGCTTTAATACAATTCTGAAATTCTAAAACTTTGACAGACCTCTATAGATACACAATGGAGAGTATAATGACTGGCTGCATCACCACCTGGTGTGGGAACATCAATGCCTATGCATGGAAAATCCTCCAAAAAAAAATGTAGTGTACAGCCCAGTCCATCACAGGAAAAAAATACTCCATCATTCAGCATATCTATAAGGAGCAGCTTCACAAGAAAGCGGCATCCATCATCAAGGACCCCCACCATCCAGGCCATGCTCAGTTCTTGTTGCTACCATCGGGAAGGAGGTACAGGATACATAGACCCACACCACCAGAGCCAGGAGCAGTTTGGCTCGTAGGCTCTTTAACTAGGGTGGATGACTTCACTCATTTCAACACTGAACTGATTCCACAATCTATGGACTCACTTTCAACTATTTATTTTTTTCTTTGCATTTGCACAGTTTGTCCATTGGTTATTTGTCTGTCTTTGTGTGTAATTTTTCATTGATTCTATTGTATTTCCTTGTACTACTGTAAATGCCCATAGGAAAATTAATCTCAGGTAGTATATGGTGACATATGTGCGTACTTTGGTAATAAATTTACTTTGAACATTTACCTTAATTCACATTTGATTTTGTATCTTTAATGGTTTAGAAGAAACACACTAAACAACATTTAACACATTTAAATATTTTAAAGTAAATAATCACTCAATTCTTTATGTGCTCACTCCTATAAAATTCATAGTAACAAAATTATCAGTAGTCCCTTGCATGGGCCTCTCAATTTTTCTTAATAAGACTTCTTAAATCAGCTTCCTGTTTTCAAGGTCAAAATGATCATTTCTCCTTGTTAGCATTTGCCCTCCAAGAATTTTCTATCTCCACTGTGTACCATTTTTGTGCATTTTCAGCCCTGTGTATATATTCTCCATAAATCAGTGAAGTTACAGGAATAATCTCTGACACTTGAAAGGAATTTCCACAAAACCCACTCTCATTTTCTACCAATGAGCTCTCCCACAATCCTTTTCTGTTTGTCCCAATCCATCCTGATCAGTTCACCATGATCACAGTGTTCGTTTACATACGCTTGCTTTTGCCTGACCAACACCTACGTTAAATATTCGTCCTTGTTTTCAAATTTCTCCGTGGCTTTGTCCCTAACGGCAACGCAAAAGTAATTTTGATAAATGGACGATTCAATTAGTAGGTAAGAATGACAAGAACTTTAGCAGGAAAAATACATGTAAATTACATTCCCAATAAAGAATTGCCCTAATTTATGTATTTCAATCAACAAATTTTGTTGATTAACTTAATTCAGATAATACAACAAGATAGAGTGGCCAAGATTGTATTTTAGTCTTTACATGACAGATTGCTTCATTGGTAAGTAATGATACTTATGTGATCAAAGAATGATGAACTGTATGCCTTTACATGACACAGGGAATGAATGTGAGACCGTAGAATACTATGGAAGAATGAAACAGATACGTTGAATGGAGTCCCCTGACTGCTTTTAACTTTATTGATCTTGGGAGCTCCCAAGCCTCTTTTAAGGACCATTAAGTTTTATGATTGATTTCTTCTTGCAGTTTTCTTCAGCCCAGCATAACAATGGATTTCCAAAGGATCCCACATTTTAATTTAATCCAAAGCAGAAAATTCTGTCTAAAAGTCTGTTTAAGAAAAAAACTTTTCATTCTATAATGTACTTCTTCTCTTTCTCTTTTTCCAAACTATGTTATGGTCTGCAATATTTAATTCTGAATCTTTGCATCTGGATTGTGTCCCAGCAATTGCTTATAATGCCCCACATGTGAAGTGAAACTTCCTCTCTGTGCCCAAGACAAACACTACTAAAATGAGTTGTTTTTCAACTCTGTTTCATGAACCACGCATTGACATACAGCATGAGATTTGCAGTAGCAGCATTGCTTCTTTCACACTTTAGAATTAAGAAATGAGTAATTTTGCATAGTAATTTTCTATGCAATTTGCCATAGCATAAATAATGATCATGATCTATATATCCATGTAAAGGCTCAATTTAAAAACAAAATCTTAAGTATTTCAGTTAAAGCATTTAAATAGTAACATTTCTCTGTTTAATCATGGTGTTCATCTAATAAAGGAAATATTTCATGATGCAACTCAGTTTATAGTGTACATCATGTTTACTTCAACCATCCCAATGCCTACCTTATCAAAGTCTCTTGTTCACTGCTGAAGATTGAGATATTAAACTTATT